>NC_133514.1:68540000-70940000 GCF_049354715.1 Callithrix jacchus | reverse complement strand
CAGCTAATTTTTTGTACTTTTAGTAGAGATGGGGTTTCACCATGTTGACCAGGATGGTCTCGATCTCTTGACCTCGTGATCCACCCGCCTCGGCCTCCCAAAGTGCTGGGATTACAGGCGTGAGCCACCACGCCCGGCCCAGTACAAACTTTAAGAACAGAGCAAAATGACTTTCCATGAAGGTTCTTGTTTGGTTTCAGCCATGAACAGACTCCCAGGTAAGTACAATACAAATCTCTCAAGACTTCTGAGTCCAGGAAGTAAATTTCCAAGGGAAAGGCATGGCTGTTGAGTCATGCTCCTTGTCTTTTACCAAGGGGGCTCCTCTCATCCTCATAGTCAAATGGATCCTGAATATTTAGGACTTTCCTCTTTCTTCAGTGCTTTTTCTGTAGTCTGACTTCAAATAGCTTGGCTTCCAAAAGTACCACTAAGTTACACCAATTTATACACACACACACACACACACACACACACACAGACAGATATATCAGATATGTATATGAGATATCTATAGATATGAGATATATGTATATAAGATATATGTATATCTTTGTGTGTATATATATGTATGTGTGTATATATACATATTATATTGTATATGTACATATTATGTATACATATATAAAATAAAATACCATATATATTATATATATATTTCCCCAAACATATTATTACATATGGCTAATATGAAATACCAAGTCAGAACACATACAAAATAACAATGGAAATGTAAAGAAACACATATATAGATGTCTCACATCCTCAAAGAAACAGTTCTGAAGGCTTGAATGCCTTGTGCTATTCCATTATTTTTTCCTAGGATAACTGGCCTGAAGGCTACTTCACCCTGAAAAGCAGACATGCTTTCTGAGCCATTCTGAGCAACATGTCTGTTGCTTCTGAGTTTGTCTATTGCTTTCACAGGCCAAGTCAAGAGAAAGGTCCAATTTAATACTGCCTGCCTAATTCCCTTTTCTTAGTTGTAGAACCTTTCTCAATTATTCCATGTGTTGTGAGATTCTTTATTAATTTCCAGGATTTGCTATGTTTAGAGTCATTTAAAATGATAAATTTCCAAACTTGTCTTCGGTCAGATGGAAAAAATCTGTTATGAAAAATTGGTTAAAGTTTCCTTTATACACAAATATCTGGCCATTTTTTATGACTGTTTTATTGATACATAAAAACATACATTCTCTATTTAATGTATGTTATAGTTCTATTTTTGTTTACTTGAGCTTATCAATTGAATTATTTTTATGTTAATGACTTATTGTTTTCTTTTTTCTACTGAATTTTAAAATCTATAAACCATATTTGTTAAGATCCAGAGGTACATTATATGCGTTCATTGAATCTCTTTAGGTTCTGTTATTATTTGTGGGGTCATGTTACATCACCTGTGGCTATTTAATCTTTACTTGGACTTTGGCTCCAGATGCCTCAGTTCTCAGGTAATGGCCACACGGTAGGCTGCAGGAAGTGTGGGCTTGTCACTACTTTATAGGTACTGAAGAAAGCCTCACTGCCTCCAGGTCTCCTTTGCTGCTAAGGCCACCTGTTCCCACTGTGAGGGGTTAGGGCAGTGTCCTCCCTGGGGTGAGGGAGACAAGCACCTTCTCCCCAAATTTCATCAGGATTGGCGTTGCCTTCTCATCAGGGACCGTGGTTCTCCTTCAGCTAAGCTCTTTCTAGCAAACCGGTCATTTTGATCCACCTCCATCCTTGAGCTTCCTCTTGGGCAATGTTCTGCTGAAGTCTTTCCACTCAGACTCTGGAGGAGCCTCAGTCTCACTCACAGGTTCCGGGTCCCCCTTCAAAAGACATAGTCAGAAGTCATACTGACAGGGGAGGGGAGGGCAAGAGGGTCACATTTAATCCCATCTTCTTCAAGTCTGCTTTCCATCTTGGCAACACACTCTTTCCTCAGACAATTGGCTGGACAGGCTCTACACCATTTAACAAGCTTAGCATCTACTAGAGAGGAATTATGCCCAGTGGCAAACAGAAGGGTGATTCCAGATGAAGCACAAAACCTTTCACTCTTGCTTTCTCCAGCCTCCTACCCTTTCGTCATTCAGAATACCTGCTGCAGACACCTTTTTAAATTATACAGACACATTTTTTCATTTTAAAGAAACAAACTGGAAAAAGAAAAGAATTTGTGGTGATGATTATGGTTTTCTAGGGCCTGCTGAATATATATAGTTTATCAATAGTAAACTTAAATTTCTCTTTCCTCTGCTGTAACAAGGAAAACAACAGTTCTCTAAGCAAGTAAACCTGTCTCTCTCTCTCTCTCTCTCAGATGTAGATATAGATATAGTTTATACATCTATATCTTTATCTTTATATTCTTGAACCCTACAGAACCTCTCTGCTTATGTCATGCAGGGATGAAAAATCTGCGCCTGATCATAATATTACTTGAGAATGTCATTTGATGATACAAGAAGTTCATAAAACAGTAAGATAATGATTCCTAATATCACTTGTCAGTAAAATATGGAAATCATTTCTTGTTACCCATTTGTACTAATTTTATCTTACACTTACTTAGTCAGCAGCAAAGCCTTCCAGGGGTGATTGTTTCCCTCTGATTAATTTCCAGTTCTAACAGTTAGATCATCAAATGATACATAGTGATATTTTCTTAACAGTGCATTTTTACAGAAATAAAGATTTATATTGCAGCTGACTCCCTCAAGAGGTCTCAGAATGTGAGGGAAAATGGTTACACATTTTGCCACTGGCCTGTGGATTCTTGCTGAGCTATTTAGGGACTCTCAGCACCAGGGTTACATATGAATAGAGGGAAGCCTAATTCAGTGTCCATTATTTACCTTCTTTGCCTCTTTTTGTCTGTCTTGCCTCTGTTTCCCTTTACAACTCACTCTGGGCTCAGAATTGACCTATGGCTCCAGATACTCCCACAGGAGCTTCTAACGAGCCGCCCAGCCCTTAGGTTGAAGATGTCTCATAACTCTTCCTCCTGAAAACCCAGCTCAATATAGAGTACTAGAGTACCTCTTCTTAATTTACCCATACTTCTTCTTACCAGATATTGTAAAACACTTTGAGCTGATACATGGTAGCTTACACAGGGTCTTGCCCCTCTCAATAGTGTTTGCATTTTGAATAGGTTCAACAAAGCAAATTCTAGAATTACCGTAAGCACTAATAGCTGGAATGGATGTATTTGTGTGTGAAGATGGAGTCAGTAGAGGGAAGGAGAGAAGATGAATTTGTAGGGTCCCTAGGGGTGTGTGTGTGTGTGTGTGTGTGTGTGTGTGTGTGTCTGTGTGTGTGTGTGTGATGGTGTCTCATTCTCTCACTGAGGCCAGAGTGAGTGGCATAATCTCGGCTCACTCTAACCTCCACTTCCTGGGTACAAGTGATTCTCCTGCCTCAGCCTCCCGAGTAGCTGTGATTAAAGGTGCCTACCACAATGTCTGGCTAATCTTTTGGATGTTTTAGTGGAGACGAGGGTTCATCATGAGTTTAGCCTGGTCTCGAACTCCTGACCTCAAGTGATCCACTTGCCTCGGCCTCCCAAAGTGCTGGGATTACAGGCTTGAGCCACTACACCTGGCTCATCACCTTGTCTTAATGCTGTGGGGTTTATTGCTTTGGAAATAATCACAGTAATATTTGCACCATAATGATTTTCAACTTTGCACGGTTCTTATGCATTGTTATCTCATAGTATTTCCTGTGTCAGCAGTAGCAGTAGCAAATCATGGGACTCTACCCCTGTCCTGACAGCTGAGAGCTTTTTGAGATGAGAGTCCATGAGTAAGAACCTCAACCCTATTCAGTCACTCACAAAGATAAAGAAACTTTATTTTTATCTTGGTACAGAAAAAAAAAAAAAAAAAACCCAGTGCACTGCAGGGACTTTCACCCAGTCTATAAAAACTACCGCTTCTTACTCCAGCCTGACCTCTGCATAGCAGCACAGCCATGCAAAGAAGGCATTTGCCTTTTTCCCAGGAGATAAGATGCAATTTTAAAAATAGAATGAAGAGATAATAGAAGACAATGGAAAAGAATCATGTGTCATCCTTTCCCTTCTTTTTCTGTAACACTCAGTATAAATGCTGGAAGAAACTCAAATTTTTACAAGAAAGAATTCGCAATTCTCAGGGAGAAATCTCTAGTCAGGCAGACACTCTATCCATGCTAAGCAAGAGTGGCACCTTTGGGAGATAAGAATTGTGAAAGATTATGCAAAAATTGCAGGCCAAAAGGGGAGCATTTAAATATATTAAGTAATCCTAAACAGGTGTCGTTAGGATCAAGATCAGGCTCTGTTTCTTAAGCAGAGAAAGAGCCTGGAGCTGGTTCTCCTTTGATGGATCCCAAGTGGCACTCCACGCTGCTCTGACACTGATCACATACATAAAATGTAAGAGATGCCATTCCCAAAAGGCAGTCAGAGTTATGTGGTTATGGACAATCGCTCTGTAAGTAGACAGTGAAATATCTAGCATGATTTTCCCTAAGTCTTATGAGGGGAAAAAACTAGTATTTACTTACCTTTAATGCTTGAGTGGAGTAAATATACTCAATACATAATTATAACACTAAATTGTCAATTAAACATGACAGATATTTCTCTGTTGGAATTTTGCTGGAACACAAGGTAATCCCAACTGTCACTGAGCAACTGAATTAAACTTGACATCCAAAGATGTTTTCCATCTAAGGCCTCAGACATGATGCAGTGAAACTCCAAGGGAGTTTATCTGTTAATTGGAAGACAAATACTGACAATCCCTTTATGCAAAATACTTACAGTTAACCTAGAATAACACTGAAGCCAAAAAGTAATATGCTGAAATTGAATACATAGACTAACGTGATGACTCATTCTTGTTGAATCATAAGGAAAAAAATTCACATGGAGGAAAGTGGAATAACTGGGGTTCCTCCCAGAGGCTTCCAGGTGAAGCCCACTGACCCCCCAGATGGTTTAACTGGGGAAGGGAAATGATATTTTGAAGTAAATGACTATTCTGCATATTAGGTTTACCCTTAGTGTTGAGGGATTGGTTTGTATTGAAACATTGATGGGATTGGAGGAAATGAAAGGTAAATACAAAGATTGACGACGGTGGCTTGGCTATTCTTGATATTCATAAAATGATCTTCTCTATTAGGAAAGAATGCCGACAGAATTAATTATGTGGGCATATCTTAGAGTCTCTTGGAGCTATGTAAACAAAAGGAAGTAGTAATAATTGAAGAAAGCAGAAAGAAATGAATTCCAGGGCTAAAGTCAACAAACCAAATAAATATGTCAGCTGGAGCCGAAATCCAGACATGCAATAATGAGAACAGCAGCAATTTTCCTCTGCAGCCCTAGTTCGCACAGTGTAAACCCAATAAGCATGAAGAGGTAGAACTTCAAGACCCAGAGCTAAAGTGCAAATAGCAGCAGCTTTGCAAGTTGGGAAGTCCGTAAGTTGAAATATCTGGCGGACAGCTCTTCCAAACCACCACCAATCTGAGGAATGTGTCGCAGCCAGGCCGAGCTATTCAGACTAGCTCTTGGCATTTTAGAATCTCTAAGGAGACTGATGTTTCTCACAGGCACGGCATTCATTATTATTCCAGGTAGGAATATAGGAGTCTTGTTATTTAGATATTTACATTATATTTGTAAAAACAGATAAACAAAAAACAGGCCCTGAGAAAATAAATAAGTTTTCCTAGGTGAGGCACTGAGAAAGTAGAATAGAGTTAATACCTAAATGTGAAAATGGTGTTTGTTGGTCCTGGCAAAGTGAGAAAACATGGTGAAGGTTATTAATGTGTACTTAAGGCTAACCACTAGCGACTTTAAAAATAAAACCGACTGCTGGGTGCAATGGCTTACACCTACAACCCCAGAACTTTGGGAAGCCAAGGTGGTTGGATCACTTGAGGTCAGGTGTTCAAAACCAGCCTGGCCAACATGAGGAAACCCTGTCTGTACTAAAAAAACAAAAATTAGCCGGGTGTGATGGTGGTGGGCGCCTGTAATCTCAGCTATTCAGGAGGCTAAGGCAGGAGAATCACTTGAACCTGGGAGGCAGAGGTTGCAATGAGCCAACATCATACCACTGCACTCCAGCCTGGATGACAGAGTGAGACTCTGTCTCAAAAAATTAAAAATAAAAAAATGAAACCACCAGGCAAAACAACAAAGGCCCATCAAAAGGTGACTGAGGGCATTGGCCATTCTTTACTTTAACAATAATTATTACATTATAAACATTAATATATCAATGTTCCATTCTTATAAAATATTGGGTAACAAAAATGAGTACATTCTAAAGGGACTGAATTTTAAAGACTGATTTCTGACTACAACTTTTTTCTTTTTCCACATGACCTGATAAGAGGACTATTCATTCCTACTATACCTGGCCCCTAACTTCAGACAAGAGTGATGTCTTCCTCTTCTGAATTCTCAGGAACTTACACTCTTTTAATGGAGTTTTTTTTTCAATGTTGCCTTGTATTATGCACTTAGTTTTGCCTCTTCTGTTTCCTGTGGAACAGTAGATTTCTTAAAGGTTATGTTGGGCACATGTTCCTTTTTGAATCCCCACAGCATGAGTCAAATGCTTCGCCCATAGTTAGCACTCAATAAGTGATTGTTGAGAAAATGAATGAATGAAAGGATATTACCAAAACTGATACAGTGAAATAGCAATGAAATGACAACCAAGTTACAGTGAAATCAGTAAAATTACAAAGAAAATGTGGCACCAATTGACATGCCCTTTTGTTTTCTCATAATGAAACATAGAATAGATTGTAAATAAATATGCACTCATCTTACCATGAGTCTTAAATTTCTTTTTGTATTTTAAAGGTAAGATCTACTTACACATATAGACCATCCTAGGTTCCATGTATCATCATAGTGACTGATCATAGTGAGGCCTACACTTGCCAGAAAACGTATAGCATATTCAGCTGTATTTGATACATTTGATATATTTGATAAACAATATATACTTTTTTAACAGAAATAACTCTTTATTATATGAATGTCCTAAATATTTCATGGACCATACTTATATTAAAAATTATTTACACTAAATATTAGATATTATTTGCTGAAATTCAAATTTACTTCTGCTGAACAATTATTTTTGATCTGATATTCACTTTCAGCTCTGCATTCTGCATTTTTGCAATAATATGGTTTGGCTCTGTCCCCACCCAAATCTCATCTTGAATTGTAGCTTTCATGATTCTCATGTGATGTGGGAGGGACCTGGTGGGAGTAATTGAATCATGGGGGCAGTTTTCCCCATACTTGTGGTAGTGAATAAACCCCCTGAGATCCGATGGTTTTATAAGACGTTTCCCCTTTCACCTGGCTCTCGTTCTCTCTTCTCTGCTGCCACATACGACATGACTTTTGCCTTCCACCGTGATTGTGAGGTCTCCCCAGTTTACTGAGCTGTGAGTCCAGTAAACCTCTTTTTCTTTATAAATCGCTGAGTCTCAGGTATGTCTTTATCAGCAGCATGAAAACGGACTAATACAAACAATCTTAGTAGTAATGGAAAAATCAAAGAACTAAATAGAACTCCCATGCCACAGACAGAGCAACGTGAAACTCTTTGCTGCTTACATGTGACCAAAGGTCTGCGTTTGTTGCATGCTCTTCTTGAAGACAAGAACAAAAGACTTACACTTTTTCCAGAGCTGCACCCATGTGCACTAATAGCTCTGCAGTAAGCATTATTATCTGCCTTGCTGCACTTTTCTTTCTAAAGATCCTTATAAGGAGTTATTCTACATAGGACTGGTGAGAAGGACCAGATGTTTCAGTTGAATAAAATGTTAATTTCTGGCCAAAGTCCTAGATTTCACAATCTGACAGCAAGAAGGCAGACCTTTTCTTAGTCAAGACAGGGCTGGGAGACAGTCTCTGCAGAATGGAGAGGAGGAAAACACAAATCTGGAGATGGCATTGGAGGGAAGATCAGGAAGGCTTTAAAGGGCCTGGGTGCCAATCATTGTCCTACTTAGTTGTTACATAACTTTAGTAAGTCACTGATGTTCTCGTAGCTTCAATTTTGTCACTTGCAAAGTAATAAAACTGTTTCTATCCTTCAGGAGATTTATGAGGATATTAAATGAGTTTGTGCTTTACTGGCATATGGTAAGTTCTCAGTCAATGGTGTGCATGGTGATTTCTATTTTTTGTTGATGCAACAGATTGAGCAAATAGTTCCTGGGATGTTCAACTTACCTTTCTGGAGGTTAAGGTAACTTATGTTTACTTTCCTTTTCCTTAATTTCAGTGGCTTAATGCTATCTACTCTATTATTTTTTGGCCATCACAGCACCCAGTTCTTGGTTTGCAGCCTGACTCAAATCATGAAATCACCAAACAACAGTGAAGGGGTCCCAATCCGTAGAGAGGGTTTTTAGGGTTAGAGGCAGATGTAAGGGCAAAACCAAGGCAGAGATAACAAATTGAAACTAAAACATGGTTGCTTGAGATTTTACGGAAAAGATCATTTGTGGAAGTCATATACGTTAAAAACTAACAACTTGTATGACCAAGCTGAATGTTCCCTTCCTCCTCTCACTTGCCACAAATATAACCTTCCTAAAAAAGCTTGAAGGACAAATGCAAGTGGCCTCTCTTCTAGAGACAATGGATAGCAAATTTCTGCATTTGAGTAGACTGAGTGTACTACAGACCATTATACACAGAAGTTTTAAGCTTTCTTTCAATTTTGACCAATAGATCCTTAAGGAAACATTGCAAATAGAGATGTTTCATTTCTTGTTTCTTTCATTCTTATGCTCTTTCATTTTTCCTTCTTTTTTTTTTTTTGTTCATAATAGGTTCACCTTCTACCTTCTAATCACTACCTTTTCAGATAATCAAAGGACTCGCTTGGCCTTCTCTGATGTAGGATTCATTTGAACAAGACACTAAGGATTCTTTGTTTTGCTAGATTCCTATGTCCATTAGGGTTCAATGGAGCCTTTGCCAGCAGACAATAGACTTGATCTGTGGCCTTTCTGCTTGGTTAACTGCTCCTAGAATGTTAGCATTGAAAGGCACTAGAGGAGATTCACATTACCAAAAGCGAATTAGGAACAAAAGATCCAACGAAAGGGTTGCACAAACCAGGGTGATTTTCTGCCATGAATCTATTGATCGTTCTCCTTTCTGTAATCTTTCTACAGACAAAGCAAATGGCTTTGCCTAACCACCGCACTGCCTACTGATAATATTGTGAACCAAAAGATGCTTTGGATGTTGTCTCACTAAGAGTGATTATCTTAAAGCCTGCTTTCTCCTTACTGACTCTAATGAGTTCTCTAACAGCATTGCTTTCATTACGCTCCTTTTGTTCTGCCACAGAGAAATGAATTTAAACAACAGCTGTTCAAGAGCTGTGGCATTTATCGATTGGATAAACAGAAGCCTGAGATTTGGTTGTGTTTCTCTGAAGCCTGCTAGCTCTCTTTTTTTGCTTATCGGTTAGCCTGTTTTGACCCCCACCTGCTGGAGGGTAATCTTGCGGTTCTGATCTTAGAGGAGCTTTCACTTTTCTTTGGGTCTTTATTTCTGAAGGCTCCTGTACCACATAAAAGTTTCTTCCTTTAGGAATGAAAGGGGCTGCAAAAACTTGGCTAGCATGTTCCCGAATCTCCTTGTTATATATTTCTGAAAGTATCCTCAGATGTTTCTAGGGTCCATTTATGGATGAGTAACAACATATATGAAATTAGAACTTCTCTTCTTTTCTGGAGAATGTGGACAGTTCCATGCAAATAATGAAACAAATTCATTAAAATCCGGTGAATTTTGTGGTTAAACATCACAAGAATCATAATATTTGTAGATCACACATAACAAATACTGGCATTTAATGAGATTTGTAAGTTTGTGTCTGTTTCAAAGGAATTACTCACTTTGGAAACATGAGATTATGCTTTTTCACCATGTAGAGATAAAAGCACCTGCTGGGATTGCACTATAAAAGTAGTTTTCAGCACTCACTGCTGATTAGGATTATCTGATATTTTAGAAAATTATAAATCACCAGGCTTTGAGCCCTGTCTCTTGAAATTCTGATTTAGTTAGTCTTAGGTAGGGCCTGGATGATGACATATGTTTAAATGTCTTTAGATAATCTTATCATGTAGCCAGGGGTAAGAATCACTAGAGCTTTGGCTACACATTACAATCACCAGTAGAACCTTCCAAACATGCCAGCATCTTGGTTCCACCCAAATCAAATGAAACCAATGAATGGGATTCAGGACATGCTACCACCAAATACGGCACCTTGATATTTGAGAAAACAGTAGAAGCAGGAACGTCTTTGTGTCTTCTTTCCCTGAAGAGGCTGGAGAGGAATGATCTGATTTTCCTCTGAAGAACGTCACAAGACTGCCATGGGAGGGGGGCCCACTCTATACCTGAAGCAAAGGAATGTCCTTATATTTGAAGACACAGAGAAGAATCTGAACAATCAACCCTTGCTAAATTCTGACAGTTTATTACCATTAGATCAAACCTCCTTTATCCAAACCTCTTTCTCCACAACTATCCACTTCTTTGTGAAACTCAGAATAAAAATATACCAGTTTCCCATTCCTTTGAGTCTTTATTTTGGAAGGCTCCTGTGCCACATAAAATGTATATTAAATGAATTTTTAATTTCCTTGTTAGTCTGTCTTTTGTTATAGGGGCCTCAGCCATGAGCCTAGCAATGGGTGAAAAATAAAATAATTCTTTTCCCCTACAAAGTCAAATCACTGAGGCATGAGCCTGGTCAACTGATTTTTTTAAAAGCCCTCAGGTGTTTTGATGCACAGTGAGAATGGAAGTTCATTCTTGTAGGAATGTAATGCAAAGATAGATGCTGATTCAATGTTAGCTGCAATGTTCTTACAACTGAGAAGTGACCCAAAATATAATTGTTTGATTTATGATTTTATGAGCTTCTTACCAGTGCACTTGACATTGATGAGACTGGACAAACACTGACTAGCAGTTTTTGCATTGCATAAGAATATAGTTCAAAGTATTTCTCAAATTTAGGACCTCAGGGCCATTACTAGTGTATGCAAGGCTTCAGGCACATTTTTTTTTTTTTTGGTAGGCCTTTGCTATATAAACTGTTTTATTTTTGAAATGTATTATAGAATGCATGACTATATAAATTCACTGGATATAGCAATTTATTGACAATGATATAAAACAATGTAGAAAAGAAGTATTTAGATATCTGTTTACTATCCATCTAGAGCAGGTGAAGTGTTGAGGCATCATTTCTTTATACACTTTATTGTCAATTACACCTCCTCTTGGCTAATATCACATCTCCTACCATGAGCAAAAGGTGGCAATGCTGCTATTTATCAAAATACCATGGTTCTTTAAAACATGTTTGTATTGAAGCAGCACAGATCTTGTTTTCATGGTTCCCTGATACCATTTATTTCATATTGGTCACGTTGTTACTCATGACAGAGCATCATCCCTTATGCCACCTGGGAATATTGGCTTTCTGTGTATGACTCTGATAAATAAAAGTTCCTTTTATGTTTCTTTCAATATGACCTCAGCAGCAAGTCTTACCTCATGTATGCAGGAAAAGATGAATAATAGTTTTTCTAATCATGCAAAATTTACCATTCAGAATTTTATAGTGTAATCACAGAACACACATGTTTTAGCATCTTCCAAATACTCTTGTTCTCTGTAATCACTGCATTCTTGAATGTGAACTGCCACCTATGCACCACCAGTACGGTGCCACAGTTCAGGGACCATGGGCAGAGTGAGAAGAGTGATCCCATTGAGCTAGAAATGCTCCTTCCTCCTCTAGCACAGCTTTGAAAGTCTGTATAGAAACAACTATTCGGTGTCAGAAACAAGAGAGAGTTATGGATTTAAAAAGTCCTTAGAAGCCCTGGGAGAAGACAACTGCAGCCACCTCCAAGACTGCCTGACATGTGGCATGAAGCCTGTAAAGCAGGTGGGGCACCTGAGTGCCAGCCGCTGCAGCACACAGCATAAAAGATGCCTACAGCCACATCACCACACAAGTGCTGTAGACTGGAGGCAACATGGAGATCAGAATAAGGATAGGCCAGAATCACACACAGGTCTACACACATGGCTCAAGTTTGGCTGGGAATTCGTAGCCCAGGGCCCAGACTTGGCCTGAATCTGACATGATTGTGGTTCCTCCTAAATCAGCATAGCAGCACTGTTCTTGTAGTCCATTCTCATGCAATCTTGTGAAAGAAATCACAGGCCAGAGACCCAGAGTAATATGCTTGCCAAGCTGCCTGCCTGGAATCTGGTCCTGTCTCAGGGATAAACCCACAGATGTCAGTGTTAGAGCTCCTCAGGGCATCTGGTCTACCCAATGTGTAGGAGAGGTTTGGAGAGTGCCCAGAGAATGTCCAAAATCCAGGACTGGGGCCCAAGTGCATCCCGCTGCAGACTTTGGGCACTCCATTCAGAAAGCACTGCTGGCCCTGGCTAGCCCCAAGCACCTGAGGGGCCATTAAATGTGGGACCCTGCCCGGTTGCTGACATCTAAGGGTAGTACTGTTGGCCCACTACAGAATTCTGTGTCTCAGTGACACATGGATTATTTATGTGCGATAGTGAAGTTAATCAGAGAATCCTAAGAAGACACATGAATTTTGCATTGTTTCCAATTCTTCAAAAAGAGAGGGTAAAAAAAAATTAATCTGATTTTTGTATACACCAACTACACATTTCCCCACCTTTGAAACTGAATTTTATGAATTGAACTTTTTAAATAATAACTCCATATTCATGTCATATAGAAAATAAAAACCACATTTTATGATTTGATTTGGTTATAGTGACAAAATACAGATTACATGACAGAAGTATATTCCCCTTGGTGGTTTGTAGTGATGGCTTACTAGAATTAAAAATATAAAGGATCAAGAAATACAATTAAACGTGTAGCTATTTTAATAAACTTCATAACTGTAAAATTATGGTGGTGTATAAAAACCTTCTTCCTTGTTAGTAGAAGAACACATTGGGTGATATCTTAATCTTATTTTTTCCTTATTGATTGCCTAGATATGATGCTCTTATATTTAACATTTTTAAAGTACTAAATCAAACTCCCAGAAGTAATAATTTCACAGTTGATCTGAATCCTCCTATAGTTCATCTAATCATTATTTGATCAAATCTAACTCTTACAGAGTTATTGTCTCAAAGGAGTAAAAACATTAATGATTTTCCTTTCAAAGTGAACTCACTTATTAATGAATCACACCTGCCGGTAAGAAGCATTCTTTCATTGACATCCATGATGTTTCTCCTTTGTGTTTTTTCTCGAGTCATTTATAAATAATATGTAATACTGTTTCACAACAGAGGAATGCTTAGAACAAAGATGATGGGAGTGACCTAAAACTCAATGAATGATTATTAAAACAAAATAGATAATAGATATTGGGAAAACAGTTTGCCAGTCTACATTTAAATTCAGGCTCAAAAATGTAACAGGAACAAATAAAACTCAACTAATCAAAGGAAGGTGCGTATAAATTGGAAAAAGACTAAATAGGGATTATCAAAATTACTTGCTCTAGTTTCAACGTAAGTACATTTTACTTTAAAGAACAAACAACTTGAATCAATAAATATTTATTAGTGCGTACTACATTTAGACAAGGCAGTAAGCTGAGTTAGGGGAAATCAAAATGAGCTAGTCATACCTAATTTATTTAACTGAATTTACTAAATAGTTTACTTAGTCTCTAAAATGTCTGTCCAGACTTCAGATGATTAGTTTTAAAAACAAATAAAGAAAATGTCCAATATTTGGACCAACATGGTTATGATTAGACAAAAGTATTTGCCATTTTAATCAATATTTTCTTAAGCACTTAAGACACTTAGAAAAACATGCATAACATGTCACGACAGAAATTGGCTGCCATTCTAGAAAGTACTATGTATGTGATTTCTTAAAAAGTACAAAAGAAATGTTTTATAGAAACTAAAATTCACTGTGGATTCAAGTGCCTAAGAGAAAAGAGGATTGTAAAAAATTTAAAACATATATATATATATGGATGGCATTCATTTCAAAAATTTCACTGTATTGTGTTTATCTCTCTCAAAATGTAATAACTGAATGAAATTTTCTGTTGAAGAGCAAACATAGCCTTGTATTATTAAGTGTCACACCAAGGGCATTAGAGAAATACGCAAGCACCTTAGGGAAGCTACAGAAACATGCAATTCAGTGGAGGGCACTAAATGATTAATCCCCTCAGCTGTGTTGTCTTTAAATTATTGTCATCCACTTTTGTAAGTGCTCAAAGGGAATGTGATCCAAGTCTGGGACATTTTATCACATAACAGGAGCCGAAATAACACTTTTGTAGGACTTGTTTTCATTAAGTTCTTATCACATCATTTAAAAAGAGGAAAAAATCTAAGCCTTGAAAGAATCAAGTGGCATTTTGAAAGAATTAACTATAATTAACTATAGTGGCACCTACAACTCACCGGGCTCTGATTTGGGAGGCCTGTGAATACCATGCCACTGAATCCTGACAACTAAGCAAAAGAGAATCATCCACATTTTAAAAAGGAGGAAGCTGAAACTCAAAAAATACATGGCTTTTCCCCCAAGTCCTACAGCTAATACATGACAGAGCCAATAGGTGAATTCTGATCTATCTGGTTGTCGTAACAAGAAAGAGGTTTGGGTGAAGTTGAGCGGCAGTTATAATTTATAAACCTTACCTGAGATATTTGGATTCACAGGTTAATTATTTGGTTGACTGAATCATTCGCTCAGCAAACTTCATTGAGCACCTACTATTACTTCAGAAAAAGGCGAGGACCCTAAAGTGACCCCAAAAAACCTTCTCCTCCCAAGAAGGTTAAAGTTTAGGGATAATATTTTAGCATTACCTTTTCATAATTCATATTTTACCAAGGCACTCGGAGGTGAGTACCTTCCTGTAAAATTATGCTCTTAGCAAAGGAGTTTCGCCAAGCAGTTGGATTCTCATGGCCAGGAAGTAATCACTAACTATTGCTTTATGTACTTCTAGAAATATTCTATGCATATTGAAATATGTAGATGACAGGATTTTACAATTTGAAAACAATATATAAATATCCTGCATTTTCTTAAATAGGCAAAGATGTAGCGTTTTTGTGGGATTTTCTGTATGTTAGTTTACCTTTTTTTTCATTATCAATTCACTTAATTACTGCTGCTTTCTGTGATTCCTCTGTACTACAGGCCATGAAGGATTCTGAGAAATAGGCAGGGAAGATATCATTTAGTGTCCAGAAAATACCTCCTGTGCTCAGACTGCTCTTATTACTTGATTACAAAACTCCATCCTTGGAATGGTTCTATTCCTTCCAACTCAGTGCTCTCGGCAGTGTCGCTCAATCACTCAATAGAATTTGACACAAGAGAAGAAACAATTTGTTATTTGGAATCCAGATTCTCTTCTCAAGAAATCTACATTTTTGGCCGGGCACAGTGGCTCATGCCTGTAATCCCAGCATTTTGGGAGACTGAGGTGGGTGTATCACGAGGTCAAGAGATCGAGACCATCCTGGCCAACATGTTGAAACCTTGTGTCTACTAAAAATACAAAAAAATTAGCTAGGCATGGTGGTGCGTGCCTGTAATCCCAGCTACTTGGGAGGCTGAGGCAGGAAAATTGCTTGAACCCAGGAAGAGGAGGTTTCAGTGAGCCGAGGTTGCACCACTGCACTCCAGCCACTGCAGTCCAGCCTGGCGCCTGGTGACAGAGTGAGACTCTGTCTCAAACAAAAAAAAAAAAAAAAAAGAAAGAAAGAAAAAGAAATATACATTTTTAAAGTGTATGTAGAGAATTTACATACAAGTTAGAATTTTATCAGTGCCTGAGAAAGGAAACAAAGTATCAGTGAGCTGAGGGTTCAGAAGAAGATAAAATTCAGTTTCAGACATTTAAAAATGTGAGTGCTGCTAGTGTCAGATGTAATATTTTCTATCACAGATTATTTTCTATAATCTAGTTGCAAGTAATATTATTGTCTAGAAATAAGGAGGAAATACAAAAGTGCATATTGCAATATCAAGGCCATACCTTTTCCAACAAGAAATATTAGGTGTCTAATATATGCAGATACTGAGATTTTTCTGGCTTTAAGGGGCTGGTGGCTGTCCTCAGCCTCTCTGGCCCCTTTACTAGATGCATCTGGACATCCAGCAGGAGACCTGCAGGTAAGGCCTCCTCTCGTGAGCTGTGCTGCCTTAGAATAATCTAGTGTCTCTACTTCAGGAACATTTGCTTTAGAAAGCATATGTCCAGGAGAGAAGAGCAGTGCATTGAACAACACTCGCTACACCATGTTTTGTTTTTGTTTGCTTGTTTTGGAAGGTTGTAAACTGCAATATAGTTGTTTAAAGCTAGGGGTGCAATCTTATTTTTCGTCTTGGAGCAAAAGAAGGCTGACTGATTCATTCAGGAAGCAAATGTAGAATGCAGAGGTGACTTTCCAGGTTAGACTTTAAAAGTACTTAATATGGTTTAAAAAAGTAGAATAATATTGAGGTCTGGAATGACTTCACGATTATCTAGATGAGGTGCCCAAGAGGCAAGCAATCCTTGGACATGAAAAGCCTAGCTCTGGGTCTATCTGGCTTTCACAGCATGGAAGGAGATGATCTATAACATTTTTTTTCAAATTCTGAAAGAGCCCCTGGCTTAAAAGAAGCTCATATACCACTCATTGATCTAGTCCAACTTCCTAGAATCACTGGAAGTTTCCCAGGACCTCGTGGCTCACTCACAGCAGAATGTCATGTGGTTCTTTGATGTTTATGTTAATGCCCTTTCTACCACATTGCCTTCCATGGCTTCTACTAATCTTGGAAAATATGTCTTTTTCTTCTATAAACTATTTGTTTTAAAACACCACTTTAAAACTGTTTTTTGTTTTTTTGTTTGTTTGTTTCATTTTTTTTGCAGACATAAAAGCCTTTCCAGGGAGCTATAAAGGGGTGGGCCTATGGGGTTCTTCTCCTCCACTTCCCATAGAGCAGCTGTGCTTTTATCTATTTTATGTACGGTGCTTTGAATAAGATTTTGTTTGCCTATTTAAGATTCAATTCTCCCATAATGAAAAGTATTTCTCAAGGGTTTCTAAATGATAAAAATGGATTTGGGCCACAGTGCAGACCGCCCCTTGTAGTCTAAGTGATATAAGCTTCTTAGAGTTATGCAATGCACAATCATACAATGGTATGTGATAGATCTGAATAAATGACAATACTTCAGAGAATCATTTTCCCAAAGGGTTCAAAACTGAAAAACATCTTCCTCGGGTGATTTATCTCAAGACAGACACTGTAACGTCTTATCTACTGATTTGTTTCTGCAATTTTATACTTTGAGATGCTTAGTTCACTTGTGTTAGAAGTTTATCCCAATGCTTCACACTTCTCAAAACAGAATTTCTAAAAACATTTATTTATTAAAAATATTTGTTTTTACTTTTACGTTCATAAAAGTATTTAAGAAAAAAAGTACTTGGCAACACTTTTCTTTAGATATGAAAATAGAGAAAATAATTCGTTTCATGGGAGAATTTTTTAAGTAAAGTGAAACAAAATGTCCCAATGATTTTTTTTTTGAATGACCTTTTATGATGGCCAAACAATAAACAACAATGATTTGAGAATAGATGAGGCTATTTTCTCCACCTGCCTCCCCATCCCCACACTTTGTCTTGTTCTGTTGATGTTCGTCATTTTTCATATGTCAGCACTAAAGCCAAACAGGACACAGGCAGGACTCCCGAGAGACCAAGAAGGTTCTAACATATAATTTATATGAATTTATACTTAGCCACATTGAGCCTTTTAAAATTTTTTTGTATTTATTTGTGTATTGTTTGTCTTTCATAATGTAATAACAAAGTTTAGTAGAACACAGAATAACTTATTTCTTCCTCAGTGGCCCAGCCTATAGCAAGACGGGGTAAAAAAGTTCTGAGTTTATTTGAAATAATAGCTTCTGGCCAAGGGAGAAGCTTTCTAAATCCCTTTATGTGTTGAAGTGGAAGAAAGAAAAACAGATCCCACGGGACATCTGTAGTTATCTCAGACCTCTCAGTGAAAGCATTTTGAATATCACCATCATTACATACTTCTGAAACATAATGTACATGGCGTAATACTGTGACTATTTTAATGGAGAAAATTTACCTGATAGACTAAGCTATGTAGCACAGTGCTGACTCAGCAGATATTTACACCAACTATAGTACTCCTGAGGAAATATGGAAACTTGGCAAGATGGATAAGCAGTTGGTATTGTCAAGTAATTAGGAAAGCCAGTAGGTAAGTACATTTTCAGAGCTGGCAAGCATCAGAGGGTCATTAATTATTCTCTTCTTTGTTGTTTTTCTTTGACTAGCCATCTCAGATCTCATGGTGGAAACAGGAAGACAGGCTGATTAGAATGCTCTGAGTTAGCTGAAGAGTCAGAACAAAAGAGAAAGTAGAATTTGTGCAGTTTTCAATACATTGAGTAACTCTGTAGTTATCTCAAATTCCAAAACACTTTAAAGAACTGAGGTTAAAATAGAACAGCAATTGTCTAGAGGGTGATGACAGCAACCAGAATAGTCAGGGCTGAGTATACTTGGCTCAGAGAAGTGGTGCCAAGTCTATTCATACACCTGAGAGAGACGTGTTTCTTAAGTGATATTTCTCCAGTGAACCAAGCAAGTTATAAAAACAAAGATTATCTACTGGCTATAGGCATGCTTAAGTTGGGAAACCTTTGCATTATAGTTTGAACTTCACTTCTCACTTTTGAAATTGAAATGCAGATGGATATGAATTTGGTTTAAAAATGGTTTCATTAATTCATCACTTCATTCATTCATTCATTATTTACTCTCTTTTGACCATGTGCTGTACTGAAGACCCAGAGGTGGGTGTTGTAGAAATACAAAAATGTGGGATGGCCGACCACTAACAGCTCAGGATTGTAGCTCCCAGTGAAAACCCAGAGAACGAGACGACGCCACACTTTTAGACAAATTTTCGTCACTCACCAATCAGCCGATTCCCAGTGGAGGAGCCCCACGGGTCGCCAGCGCGACTCTTGTGGCCACCGCAGCGGTTTTGCCGCGTCTTGGCGCAGCAGCTCTTCATGCAGAGCCAACGGGACTGCTTCCCCTACTGACCAGAGTTTGGAGCTCTGGGAAGTCAGAGCCGCTTGTTGCGGACTCAAGAGGGAAGCCAGACCAGAGATTCCCGGGCAGAAGAGCACCATCAGTCTTACCGCTGCTATTTAGGCTGCCACAGTGGGTTGCTTGGATCCCAACACTGGGAATCAATAAGTCAGACGTCGACTCAGAAAACTAATTAGAAAGGCGGTTCATCTACAATGAAGGGAAAAAAACAGCCTAAGAAGGCCGAGTATACTCAAAATCAGAACCCATCAGCAACAGAACAAGCCCTGATGGAAAAGGACTCATCAGCAACCAAACAAGCCCTGATGGAAAAGGACTCATCAGTAACGGAACAAGCCCTGATGGAAAAGGACTGTGTTCCATTATCTGAAGTAGGCTTTAAAAGGTGGATGATAAGAAACTTCTGGGAGTTAAAGGAACTCGTTCTAACCCAATGTAAAGAAACTAAGAACTTGGAAAAAAGGTTAGATGAAATGTTGAAAAGAATAGACAATATAGAGAGGAATACAAATGAACTTATGGAGTTGAAAAATACAACACGAGAACTTAGTGAAAAATGTACAAGCTTAAACAGCCGAATGGATCAAGCAGAAGAAAGGGTATCAGAGGTCGAAGATCAACTTAATGAAACAAAACAACAAGACAAGAATAGAGAAAAAAGGATAAAAAGGAATGAGCAAAGTCTCCAAGCAATATGGGACTATGTGAAAAGACCTAATATACACTTGATTGGTGTACCTGAATGTGACGGAGAGAATGAAGTCAAGCTGGAAAATACTCTCCAGGACATTATCCAGGAAAATTTTCCTAATTTAGCAAAGCAGGACACTATTCAACCCCAGGCAATACAGAGAACACCACAAAGATATTCCTCAAGAAGACCAACCCCAAGGCACATAATCGTTAGATTCACCAAGATCAAAACGAAGGAGAAAATATTAAGGGCAGCCAGAGAGAAAGATCAAGTTACCCATAAAGGTAAGCCTATTAGGCTTACAGCAGATCGCTCAATGGAAACCCTACAAGCTAGAAGAGAGTGGGGGCCAATATTCAATATACTTAATCAACAGAACTTTCAGCCCAGAATTTCATATCCTGCCAATTTAAGCTTTACATTTGAAGGAAAAAAAATTTTTTTAGGAACAAGCAAGTATTCAGAGATTTTATTACCACCAGGCCTGCTTTACAAGAACTTCTAAAAGAAGCACTATACACAGAAAGGAACAACCAGTATGACCCTTTCTAAAAATACACCAAAAAGTAAAGAGCAGTAACATAAAGAAGAATTTTTATCAACAAAAGGACAAAATAGCCAGTTAATATCAAACGGCAGCAACCCTAAATTTAAATCAACCAAATCTCCCAATCAAAAGATACAGACAAAATCTAACGGTATATCCAAAGATATACATAGACTCAAAATAAAGGGTTGGAAAAAAAAACGTACCAACCAAATGGAGAGCAAAAATAAATAAATAAAAAGCAGGAGTTGCAATTTTCACATTTGACAAAATAGATTTCAAAGCTACAAGGATAAAAGGATTAATGTAATAATAAGAGATCTTAACACCCAGATACATAAGACCCATAATGAGATTTAGATTCAACGAGACAGAAAATTGATAACGATATCCGGGACTGGAACTAAGATCCAGAACAAATAAACTCAATAGAGCTCTCCATTTTAAACACACAAAATATACATTATCCACAAAATCTAACGATATATCTAAAGATATACAAAGACTCAAAACAAGGGGATGGAAAAAAACTCACCAACCAAATGGAGAGCAAAAATAAATAAATAAAAAGCAGGAGTTGCAATTCTCACACTTAATAAAATAGATTTCAAAGCTACAAGGATGCAAGGGTAAAAGGATTAATGCAACAATAAGAGATCTTAACACCCAGATACATAAGACACATAATGAGATTTAGATTCAACGAGACAACAAATTGATAACGATATCCAGGACTTGAACTCAGAGCCAGAACAAATAAACACAATAGAGGTCTCCATTTTAAACACATAAATTATGCATTAACCACTTTAAACACTCAAAATATTGATCGGCCATTATTGAAACCCATTTTAGGAATGAAGTAATATTCCTTTTTCCCTCTTTTTCTTTTTTTCCCCTTCTTCTTCTAAAAAAAAAAAAAAAAAAAAAAAAAGGAAGGGAAACTGTTAAAAAAAAAAATACAAAAATGTGAAAGGTAAAGTATTCATCCTCAGGGAGTTTACAAAATTAGCAACTTGGAAATGAAAGAGGGCATTTGGAAAAGTGAAGAGACCCTAGAATAGGTAACCATTATGTCCAGGTATGTGATAGCTAAAATAGGGAGACAAAGCCATGAGTTTATTGTAATATGTGGTTTCTCATCTCAGCTCCTAGAGATTTTATGAAGATTGAGAGTGGGGTATTGAGCAAGGTATATTTCATCCAGTTTCAAAGTTTGGAGGTATTCTTTTGTTTCCTGAACAAAAAGATATGATTCTCAATAAAACTTCAGTTTTTCTTCATCTCATGTTTTAAAAAAGTGAATGAAGTTGAAATGATTTGATACTTATCTTTTCTGACATATCACCTATAAAAACATCACTGTCATCTCTAGTTGGGAGAGCATTCTGGGTAATTGAACAAAGCATTTTACAACAGAGTGCTCAATCACAGTAGTAAAATGGAGCCTATGACAGTCTTATACTATATATCTTATAAGCCAATTTACTTTTTCTGTCATAATTTATAACAAATAAATAATCTCTTAAATTATAAAGACATTATGTGATCTTTTCTTCTATAGAAGTGAGTTTAGGGGATGCTAATTTTATAGCAAGACAAAGTTGAAGGATATTAACAAAATAGTGAATACATCTTTGGGCTAGAGAAATGAAGTTAAAGTCCAGAACAAAAGAATGAATGGTTGGTTGTAAATATGATCAAACTCAGGGCACCTGACAAGAGCTTTCTTGGACTTTAATTAGAAGATCATCCACATGGTCTAGTTGGGAGCCAGGGAGGAACTTCGGCTCAAACTTACAGTATGATTAGAAAGAATCTGGGAATTCAAAGTGTTGGTTCTGTGGCAAACAGATTGTCAGTTCTTGGACTGAAACAGGTCTTAAGATTAACATGAAGATTTTTATATTAAATTATTCTATGATTAAACTGAGTAATTACTGATTTCTGTGATTAAACTGAGTATTTCTATTTACCCATCTCTATTTAGTTTGCATTTTTAAAGAATATTTGAAACCCCTAAAACCAGAACAAATTTTCAAAAAAGAAATAATGACAGATATAATGAAAGAAAAATATTTCTGAATGAAAGAGACCTAAATACACAAATTAAAAAGTGCTTGCATTTTAGCTGATAAGAATAATGAAAAAAGAGCCCCATTCCTGGATGCACAGAAATATCATTTTAAGGAATTGGAAAAAGGGAAAAGGAAGAATGAGAAAAACGAAGACTCCTGTAGTAAAACATCCGGAAAATTTCCTACAAAGGCACACAATCAGGTTGTTTTTACAATTCCCTGCAGTTTGAGATCAGCAAAAATGGAACTATGCAATTACAGGATTGGGAGTAGAAAAGTTGTACCATAAGAAGTCTATTCCCAGCAATTTTAGAAATGAAGACAAGGCATTCTTTCAAGCTATTTTCCTGGAAAATTACTTTAATACCTAGTGTAGCCAAAGGACAGAGGAATTTGAAGTAAAAATTTAGAATCATAAAACAAATGATTGGGACATTTAATCAGATAAAAATAAAATTAGATTGACTGCTGAAAGCAATCCTTGTAAAATGCTAAACAGTGTAGATTATATGGGGAAATTGTAAGTAACTTTAAATATGTCCTACATGTCTAGATATATATTGGCAGTACCAAAAATTATTTTATACTTGACTTTTAGAACAAAGTATTCATACTTTTGAAAAACTTAAAGATACTATTTCACATGAGTTTTAAAAAACAAACATATGCTTATTTCAAAATCCTTAGATGATAATTCCAGTCTCTAAAAACAAAGCAAAACCACAGTTCATATGACAAAGGACAAAATACAAAGAAGCATAAAAGAAGAATAAGAGTATGCAAAAGACAAAATTTCAGAATTAAGATTGATATCAAATATTAATATGATATTAATAGTTTAAGACTGTATAGTTAAAAGCAAAGAATTAATAGGATGCATTAGCCAGGGTCTTCAGAGAAACAAAACCTACACGTATATATATGTAGAGAGAAAGAGAGAGAGAGAGAGAGAGAGAGAGAGAGAGAGAGAGAGAGAGAGAGAGAGAGATATTAGAGATTATGAGGGTTGGCCTATGTGATGAAGACGGAGAAGTCCTGTGATTTATCATCTGTAAGCTGGATGCCCAGGAAATCTGGTGATGCAGTTTTAGCCTAAGCTTAAAGGCCCAAGAACTAGAGGGGCTTGATGATGTGAGTTCCAATTCAAGTCAGAAGGCCTCAGAACCAGGAGTCACAGTTTCCAAGGTGAATTTCCTGCAGAATCAGAGAGCAAAGTTACCTCTCCTCTGCCCTGTTGGTGAGGTTTAGGGGTTAGATAATTCCTACAGGAACAAGCACATTATTGATTGGAATTATTACTATCATTCCAGAGCTGTGGGAGTAGCAGAGTTGCTGACTTTGGGACCTCAGATAATTAGATGGTGCATACCGGTTCTAGTGAGGGGATCTTCCTTACTCATTCTCTCAATTCAAGTGCTAATTTCTTCCAGAAACGCCCTGACTTACACACCCAGAAATAATGTTTTTTCTACCAGTTACCTAGGCATTCCTTAGCCCCACCAAAGTGACACATAAAACTAGTCATCACATAGAATAAGAAAATAAACTCTAACCAAGAGTTTATAATTCATTACAAGACACAGACATAAAATGAAATAACATGAAAACATACAAAATGTAAAAACAGGAAAAGCTTTATTAGCAAATATGAAGAGAATTATAAATGGACTGGTTAGTTGGGTGGTTTCAGTCTGGATAAAAAATAATTACTTTTAAGGAAGTAACCAAGGATCTGTTCCTCTTTAGGACAAGCTCATTCTTGGGTAAAATTGGTCTGAAGCATGAGAAGCCTGTTTCTTTGTAAGAATTCTTGGGATAATATTTATTTATTTTGACTTTACTTGTAAATCAGAATACTTCCAGATGTATTCTATTGAATGAAAAGAAGCCTAGAACTGCTGAGAGTTACTAAAAACTGTCAGTTCATTTCATTCCGGGGATTTTTATATTTAAGGCATATGCATTTTCAAATCTTTATAAATGCATAAGTATTTGCATATCCACATACAAGTACATACCCACAATGCCCTGGGAACCTTGATGTAAAAAAAAATTAGCCATAGTGAAATTTCCAGCCTCATCTCTTGCCTCACATTCATTCCTGTAAAAGCTACCCTCCCTAATTTAGACAGCTTAAAGAAACTTTGATAGCTTTCGAAGCAATTTCTCTATAGAGACACAAATGACATGTTTTTTTCTTCTTCTTGCCTATTTCTGTTTTTTTTTTTAAACAGGGACAAATGATTAAAAGCAAAGCAATATGTACACAGAGAACTGAAAACTCAAAGACAACAAGAAGCAGCATTAATTATCTTTTTAAAAAAGGGTTTATGGGTTAAGATGATCCATACAGAAGTAAATGCGTTTTTAATTGGAATTATTGCTATCATTCTGGAGCTAGAGAAGTAGCAGCATTGCTGAATAAGTGAATTATAATTCCAAATAAACCAACTGGATCAGATGGACAGGTGCAGCTGACCATTAATTTTATCCCCAGGGAGGGGGAAAGACAAGGAAGTAGAGAAGAAAAACAAAGAATAAACAATAAAGGATTATAGGACTTTTAGTCCCTAGGACAAAAATCTCCTTGCCTACTTAATTTTCCAGACCAATAGAGGATGTTCTAAGACTTAAGAAAGTAAATTCTTGTGTATTTTAAGAAATCTCTTCTTATGAGAATGAAATACTGTTTTATAAATGAGGCTATCTGACCGGTTTTGAGTAGCATATTTTGAATTTATGCAGGTGTATTGCTTGCATTTTGATAGTTTTTTTTAAAACTGTGATTGAATTAGATCACCCACCTGTAGTTTTGAGTTATTCTCACTGGCTGAGAAAGAGGTTCAGTGTACTTAATCTATCAACCCCTTCCTCCACCCACTCCCACCCAGTAACACATTTAATGGCCTACAATTCAACCTTCCACAATTTACTCCACACAGAGGGTTTTCATTGTTAATGGTCATGTTTTTAACTGATATATTATACACACTTTTCTGCATTTTGCTTTTCTCACATGAAAATACCCCTTAGAAATTTCTGAAAGACAAATTACTATAGCTCAAATTCATTCTTTTTAATAGTTGCATATTATTCCCTGTGGATACACCAGAATTATTCAAACAGTCTCCTTTGAATAGTTTTACTTTCACTTGGGATTTTCTTTCTAGGAGATTCATTACCAAGAATGAGACTGCTGGCTCAAAAAGGTATACCAATCATTAATTTTATGAAATGTTGCTAGGTTGATTTCCGGAAAAGTGCCAACACCTCCCATTCCCATTGTACCATTTTCTCATGTTTTCACCTAACATATGCGCTCTTAGTCGTTTAAGCTTTGCCATTCTGATGGTTACAAAAATATATTTAATTACTTTAGTTGGCATTTGCTTATTAGTGACTGTGAGCTTCTTTTCATATGTTTTTGGCCATTGACATTTCCTTTTCTTGTGCATCGCTTTTAATATTCCATTAGTTTGCTTTTTTTGGTCAATACAAGACATACCTTTGCATTAAATATTAGTCCCGTAGCCATCTGCTTTGCCATTTTTTCAAAATAGATTATGAATTTTATTGGCTTTGCTTTTGATGTTTTTGCTCTGTATATCTGGATTTTTTTTTAGCTGAATAAGAATATCTCTAGTTTTTTTGTCCATGAATTAATTTTATTTTATGTTAAAAATTATCTAGACATTGTATTTATATTAATTCCAATTTTATTTTCTTCCAGATGGATGATCAATTTTGCCAGTACCATTTACAATAATTATTTTTGTACCTAATTAAAATATCACTTGTTTCATATATTAAACTTAATAAATAGATAATATATGGATAATGAGATATGCTTTTGATTGTTTAGATCAATTTTTATTATTTATTTCTAATTTAATTTGATTATGATCACAGAAAGAGACCTGTAAAATATCAACTTTTGAACAACTGGTCGGGTTTTCTTTGTGACCAAATATACAGATCATCCTATAAATGTTCCATGAGTAATCAAAAATTATAAATTCTTAGAGACATGTAAGGTTCTCACCATGTTGCTATTAATAAAGGTCACTAATTGTATAAGTAAATTCTAGGTCATTATTTTTAATTTACTTACAGATGTGTATTGAAATTTCTCATTATAGTACATTGTAGTCCTTCCTGCATTCTAATAGTTCTTGCTTTTTATATTTAGTTGGAATGGTGTTTAAAACACAACTATTTAGGTCTTGATATTTCCTTTACAGGTATCTTTATTGTTAGATAATGTGTCTCTTCCTACATATCTCTAAGCTCCAATTCCACTGTATGTGATGTTAATATTATTTGTTCCGTTTTATCTTTTGTTTGAATTGGTTGTCTTAGTCCATTCTTATACTCAAGCTTCTTTTATTAATTCATTTTGCATAAGTTTCAAATAGGCAGCATATATTTGCATTTTGATTTTAGCTTACTTAGAATCTGTTTTTGCATAGGAGAATTCAGTCAGTTTACATTTAGTGCAGTAACTGCTATTGCTGAATTAATATCTTCTGTCTTACTTTATTATTTATTTTACATTTTCCTGTCTTTTGCAATTTTCTGTATTCTCTTCCTTTCATTACATTTCTGTTTATTTCATTTCCCTCCATTGTAAATTAGAAAGTTCTTGGGCCGGGCGTGGTGGCTCACACCTGTAATCCCAACACCTTGGGAGGCCGAGGTGGGTAAATCACGAGATCAAGGGATTAAGACCATCCTGGTCAACATGGTGAAACCCCATCTCTACTAAAAATACAAAAAAAAAAAAAAAAAAAAAAAAATTAGCTGGGAATGGTGGCGCATGCCTGTAATCCCAGCTACTCAGGAGGCTGAGGCAGGAGAATTGCCTGAACCCAGGAGGCGGAGGTCCTGGTGAGCCGAGATAGCACCATTGCACTCCAGCCTTGGTAACAAGAGTGAAACTCCGTCTCAAAAAAAAAGAAAGTTCTTTATTATTTTTCTGTTCCATTAATGGTTGCTTTTCATATTCTTTTAATGTCACAAATTTCCCTCCTAATATTTGAAACCTCTTGCACTCATCAAGATGTTCTATTTGTCTCCATTTCTACCTTCAAACCCTTGTTTTTTAATGAAAGGGTTGGATACTTTTAATTCTACAAGTATCAGGTATATTCAGTGAATGATTTAATTTGTTAATATTTAATTTCTTTGTGTCTTTATTTCATTTTATTTTTTTCACTTACTACCATGATAATTTTTTCTTCTGGTGGAATCCTTATGTTCTAGGAGGTCATCATCATCAATTGTACTACTTCATTGCTGGGAGGATGATTTGGCCCTATCTGCTGAGTTGGAGCATCCATTTTACCCATGACTCAGCAATTCCACTTTAGAGGAAATCTCCAGAAAAAGAAAATCTTGCACATTTACAAAGTAAACATGTACAAAAATGTCCACAGTGTTATTTCTAGTTGTGAAAATGGAAACCAAAATGCCCATTTGGAGGGAGTGGATTGATAAATTGTCTATTCATGCAATAGAATATTAGCAGTGAAAATGAGTGAATTATAGCAAGAAAGCAATACAAAGGAAAATCATAGTATTATATTACTACAGGAAAATGTGAGTCCCAAAAAATTGTATGATACCTTTTTGTAACATTAAAAATCTAAAACAAATAAACAAATGATAATTGTAGAGCATGTACAAATGCAACAATTATTTATAAAGAAGAGCTAGAAAATGTTGAACACAGAATATTAAGTTATGTCTATCATGGATGGCTGAACCAAGAGGGATGCGATGGCAGAAGACACATGTGGGTAGATATAAGTTATGCTCAGTATAGGAGCTTTTGTTTTGGGGTAGTGAATTAGAAGGTGTTTATTTCATTATTCAAAAAACACTAATTGAATAACTAACTAATAAAGGCAAGCCATGCATGGAACACTGATATTCATATGATGGTACAAGAATTATGATTCATCCTATACTGTGCAACTGAGGTCAAATGGGAAAAAAATTATTTAAATACATGGTTTGTAATTGAAGCATAAATGGAAAAGTTGCTATTTGTGCCTTGCAGTGATTATTAGATACTGCCACTACTTTTTAGGTGAAATATAAACTCTTAGCATGGAAGACTTGAAAAACACCTTGTGTTCAGAGATGAGGTACCTTTTCCAGAGGTAGAACTATCCTTTTGAAATAGCTTGTATCAAAATCTAATACAAAAATCATTTTGGGTATAATCTGTTTGCATAATATCAGAAAGAGTTCATTTCAATTTGATTTTTCATTTCTCTCTCTAAAAGAAATTGTTCTTGAAGCTTATGTTGTTGAAAACTATCAACCTGAATCTTCCAAACCAGAGTTTGTCTACTTTTTTTTCTTTCTTTTTTTCTACAATTATGGCAGAAATTATGCTTTTTGTTCACTCAGTCTCATCTTTTGCACTTCAGTTAATTGCCCAAGTTTATAGCAAATCACGCTTGATAACGTTGGCCACTCATCTCGTATTTCAGCTTTGACTGTATACAGGTCTCTGAATTCCCTCGTAGTACTTAGAGATTATAAACCTTTTTAGCAACTGGGTATTTGTATTCATCTTTTTTATTCAGCACTCAACTCACAGTGAATTCCTTGGGTGTTTACAACATAATAAAAATAAGGAGGTGTTCCAATCAGGGGGATATTGTGTTTGAATAGGCATGGTATATTCATTTATGTTGAGGAGTTGTACTCATGTCACCAGGAGGATTTTTCCTTTGTTGATAGTCATTTCGGTAAATTGCAAGCATTTTTGTGTTATAGTTTTAAATTATCCATATTCTTCATGTTTTTTGAAAACTTTATTCCCAAAAAAGGGGCACCTTTAGACAGTTATTTTATGTGTTAATTATGTTGATCTCATTGGAAATAATGTGAGATTGTTTATATGACAAAAAGAAGACATTCATATATGTAGTGTTCAAGATCTTGCTTTGGCTTCTCGGCTGGTATACATACACCAGTAGGGCCTTACTGGTTATTAAAATGTTTAAATTCTTCTGTACTGGTTGTTAAATGCCTGCTCATCTGAGCCTCTCAAACACCCCTCAGTTTTTCCAGACTTTTCCCAAGACCCCAGAATCTATTCCCAACCTGCCGCCAAATGGTTGCTATCTGGCAAACTGGGATTTGGTCTAGTTCTATAGTAATGTTTATATTATTATTACAAGTCTTATGATAGTAATTATGTCATACTAATTGTTAAAAAAATTTTGACTTTCACCCTTGGATATGCCTCTTTTGTTTTATGAGTAATAGTTCAAACCTACATAAGAAAACTGAGGACTACTAGAGTCTTCAAGAAACAATGTGTAATTAGCAAGGTTAATTTAGGTGGATAATTATAATTATATCAATGAACATAATCCCCAAGGCTGATAAATTCATTTTCATAACTTTGTTATAAATAATATCTACCATGCCTTCTACATTATTCAGCAGATTAATGCCCACCTAGTGTAGTGTGGGTTGCCCAAGAAGGAGACACTGATACAAGGGCTCAAATGAAAGTCATTTACTTGGGAGGTACAAGGAACACCAGCAAGGAAATAGAAAAGTGATATAGGGAAGGAAGGCATCCCATAAAATACATGTGTTGATACAGTGTGAAACTGAAGCTTAGCCACAGGGAAATTCTGCGTGCGAATTGCCGAGACACGTGCTTCTGTCTATCCCACTAGCGGTGGAGAAGGTTGAGGTATTTATGCACTCACCTTGCCAGTTATTAATGGAGGGCTGCTCTTGAAGAATATTAATTCCTTGACACTGATAATCTGTGAGGCCTTGAACAGGGTAGCCTTCAGGAAAAATATTCAGGTACAGAGGGGCCAATACCAACATATAGAAGTCCCACTTTCTGAATTGACATGACTGATAGATATGGGCTGGGCACTGAAAGCAGCTACTATTACTGTATTATCATCAGAGTTAGGTTCTATGTTTGCAGCTCTGAAATTGCTCCTTTAACCTGTCCTCATTGAAGATTCATTTTGTTTGTTGAAGAACTATGTATTTTAGCCTTTTTGGGGAGAGACAGAATCAAAAAACTTCTTTTTAGAAAAACCATGTTTCTTAAAATAAAAGGGCTTAGTAAATTTGAAGTGGTTGAGGATTTAACTTGCCTTCCAAATTCAAAATTGCCTCCTGTGTTCAAGCAAGGCAACATTTATTTCCATCTGTTCTGTGCAGCCATCAATGTGTTCAGTAGGTAGCAGTTTACCTTTATGCTCCCAAACATTTAAAAATTGAATAATAGGGTAAGGTTTTCTCTCTTATATATTCCGAATGTGGTTGTTGGTACACAGAAAGGAAGTCGTAATGATAAGCCATTTAGGAGTTCAAATCAGGGCCTCAAAGTTCGGGCAAGTCGCGTGTACAGAGCCAGGATGAGAAGCTGTTCTGGTTTAGCTGATGATAACATAATTTAGAAGACCAAAAGAAACGTGTTCAGTTATATACCCAAAGTATATAATTATTTCGGAAAACCTGGAAAATAGAAAACATATGAAGAAGAAAATAAAAATCACCATTTTTCTATTCAGGAAAACCATTATCATTATTTGTCATATTTCCTTCCATTCATTGTTTTTTGTTTGTTTTGTTTTTTGAGACAGAGTCTCGCTTTGTTGCCCAGGCTGGAGTTCAGTAAAGTGATCTCAGCTCACTGCAACCTCAGTCTCCTGGCTTCAAATGGTTCTTACGCCTCAGCCTCCCAAGTAGCTGGGATAATAGGCTAATATTTGTATTTTCAGTAGAGATGGGGGTCTCACCATGTTGCCCAGGCTGGTCTCGAACTCCTGACCTCAAGTGATCTGCCTGCCTCAGCCTCCCAAAGAACTGGAATTACAGGCATGAACCACCATGCCTGGCCCCATTCATTGTTTTAATGCTCATATTACGTTACTAAAATCATATGTGTAAGCACTTTTTTTTCCATTCTGTAACAAAATACATTTTTCTAGACGAGTGGTTCTTAAACCTTAGTCTGTCTCAGAATCACCTGCAGGTTTTGTTAAAGCATAGATTGCTGGGCCTTACCTCCAAAACTTCTAATTTGGTAGGTCAGGGGTAGAATCGGAGAGTTTGTTAAGTTAGAGAATTGAACAAGTTTCCATGTGAGTTTGATGCTGTTGGCCTGAGGACCATAATTACAGGACCTAGGTGTTTAAACTTTTCATATACTGAAATGAAGATAATGTTTTGTTTCTTGGTCAAAGCATGAGAACACATATGTGTTTAATTTGTAAAAATTCACCCAGATGTGAATTTTTGATATGTGTACTATATATCAATAAAACCGGGTTAGTAATATTTAATCTATGCATATATCATAATTTACATAACCCTAATTTTACTTGCTTCTAATTTTTCTAGGTATTAATCTTTTAGAGAACTTCAAATTATTTTATTGCAATGCAAATCTAGGATAAAAACAAATATGAATATTTTAGCACTGCTCATACATATGCCATAATACTTTTCCCAAAATTATAATCATTCATATTTCAAACCACAGTTATGCAACTTGTTTGTTTGCTGAACAAGCGAATGCCTTTTTCAGACGAAGGTGCTATGATAAGGCTTCTTCATTGTTTAGGTACATTTTAAATACTTAAAGCATAATTACAGTGAATGACTTTCCTATATGACTTTCTTGTGCCATGCCTTTAGTACATGGATCACAGCCTTCTTTGAAAAATGTTTTTGAAAACTTCCATATAGCTTTTATTTAGGTAAAATCCTTGAGATTAAGTATTATCTTTTTTACATTTTAAAGACTGGCAGCTAATAATGCTTTTTCAGTGGACCCAGTCATTTTTATGTTCTCCAAAGTATTCCTTCTAGTATCGTACATTAGTCAGTAAACCTAAAAGGCTCTCCTTAGCCCCCCTCCTTCCTCATTACAAAAGGAAACCACCATTAAGTGAGAACAGAACTACTTTGTTCTAGGTCAATGGTGTGGGAGAATAAATAGGATTATCGTAACTCCTGTAAATAAATTTTAAAATGAATGTGATCCTTGAGTTTAACTTTCATTGAATTACAAGTTTTAAAGACAGTCTTTACTGAAAAGTAGTCATTGAGGACAATCAGATTTGGTGTTTATCTCTAAATGTGTGTTCAAAACATAATGCATAATATTGCTCAAGAGCCATTCAAGTAGCACTTCCTGTGTGTGGGGGTGTGCGTGTACACACACTTTTTCTTGGATTCTTGAACCTAAATATTAATATAAATGAAAAGAAAATTTCAATACAAGCAATTTCCCTGTGTTTAAAGAGTATTACAAACGTGGTAATCAAATAGTACCACATAATTCATTTTTATACGCAATAAAAACTTCTTAAAAATATGAAAGGTAGTCAGCTCTCTCCACTGAATAGAATAATTTCCAGTATTTCCCAATATTAGCTGTTTCTCATAGTGAGATGTTTAGGGTAGCACTGTTATATATGTCTGGGCAAGGGGGACTATGGCTACGTGTGAAGTGAAAGTGGACTGTTTAAGAAATAGACACACAGGGGGTGCTCAGAAACTTTTTATTTTTATTTTTCATCAACTTTTTTTTAAGCTCTGGGGTACATGTGCAGGATGTGCAGGTTTGTTACATAGGTAAAGCTGTGCTATGGTGGTTTGCTGCAAAGATCAATCCATCCCCTAGGTATCAAGCCCAGCATCCATTAGCTATTCTTCCTGATGCTCTCTCTCCTCTCATTCCCTTCTCAGGCCCCAGTGTGTGTTGTTCGCCACCACACGTCCATGTGTTCTCATCCTTCAGCTAAAACTTATAAGTGAAAAAATGTGATGCTTGGCTTTCTGTTCCTGTGTTAGTTTGCTGAGGATAGCAGCTTCCAGCTCTATCCATGTCCCTACAAAGGACACAATCTTGTTCCTTAATATGGCTGCATAGTATTCCATGGTGTATATGTACCATATTTTCTTTATCCAATTATCATTGATGGGAGAAAGTTTTATTGCACAGATACATTATAGCTAAAACTGGTTATTCTTTATCTGGGACATGCTTCTGGATTAGAAGTCAAAAGGCTTGTTGATGGATTGCAATTGCTGGTATTGTTTCCTATATTTTTTGTAAATGTTTTGGAGATAAATAAGGGTAAAATTTGAAGACACAGGGGAAAAAAGACAATAAAATACGCTCTCCATCCATTTCTTACTTCTTTTATCTGGATGTTGGTCCTTTATTGCAAGATCTGAATTTATTTTATTAATAAAAATAGAAAGAAAACATTTTACATAGAGGTGTATAGTTTTTGAGTTGTTTTACTATTCCGTTTTTCTGTCCTCAAACCTTTCTCTTGCCTTTTTCTTTATTCTTTTCATATTTATAATTTATGAGTAAAGTCTGTCTGCATGTATCTCACAGATGTTATAATAGAATTACATGCAGTAATGAAAAGGTAGTGAAATGTGACTGAAAGAAGTTCCTTGAGCCTTGTATCCTTTCCCTTTGCTCTTTAACTACTGGTGTTTTGGGATTTGGGAAAGTTGTTTGATTCAAATTTTGCTATCTTAAAAGTCTTTAAGAAAGAAAAGAAGTTACTCGTTTTCAATTCTAAATTATAATCTACCTTATAAGACCAAGGAGAGGAAAGGTATGCATAAGCAGGGTAATATAGTGGAGTAGAAAACTATAAATTTGGTTTAATAATGACATTTCAAATTTATATGTGAGATGTATCTACATATCTTATATATATAATATATAAAAATATGTATAAATATGATATATTATATTATATATATACCACAGTTCATCTAAAAGTATCACTGAGCACTTCACAGCCAATTACTGGTCTTAAATGTCAGTGAGAGGATGTGTTAATTTTTAAGCAAAACCAAAGTGACTTTCCTATCTGAGCAGCCAATGAAATTCTGTATCTAAGGGATTTTCTCCCACAAATGCCAAACTGGATACATTTACATATGTTCTCTCTGATGTATCAAGAAGTTGAAAACTGCACATGACTTTAAAACACTTTAAGAAATTGCTTTTACAATCCGAGTGTTTACATCTCTGTATGATTCCTTATTTTAATTTTTGCTGCTAGGTGATTCTACCTAATGAATAACTAATAAAAATGGATTTCTGCTTTTCTTATCTGTTATCTATGTATAGGTAAACTTAACACCATTAATTTGATTTTCAAGTTTATAGATATGATATAAAGTATAATAAGTATTATTAGATCAAAAATTGTAAATGTAACTGAAATTCAGTATATAAGGTAAAGGAATATTATGCTTGAAAATAAAAAGAGAAACCAACCAATCTTATTATGTCAGTTGTGACTCTTAAATTTCTGGGAACTACTCATTAAAATCTATTTCAGAAATTAGGTAGTCATATATATCCTTCCCCCTCATGATTAACTGATTAACTGATATTCATAAGCAACAATGTCCTTCTTCCCTGTGGGAAACCATCTGTCACTAGGTTAACTCCTTTTGTATTATATTCAAAGAACCATTAAACTTCTGTTTCATCATGTACCTTTTATGTAACCAGGAAATTCACCACCTATCCATATAAGTTTCTGAATAAAATCAATATTTAAAGTGACAACATTCCCGTATGAGAAATATGATGTCATGTAGCCAGTAACGGTAAGGCATACTGAAGCATTATGGTGTTATTTTAGGGGTTATTTGTATAAAATTATATTTTAATTATGTGGCATATAATAAAAATAGCTAACATGCTAATAAACACAATTATAATGTTACACAATTGTTTAATAGTTTATTGTTATTACTGCCCAACTTTTAAAAACCAATCTTTTCCTGCCCAGCCACCCAGATCACTCCACAAAGGGCCAACCAGGAATCTATGAATAGATAATATATAAGAAAACCAAAGGATATATAAGTTCATAATTAAATGAATGCTTTTGCTGATGTTGGGCAACCAGAGTTTTGTTTTTGTTTTTGTGGTTTTCTAAACAATCATTATAAAAAGAATCTAAAATAAATCAGAGGGTGGTAACAAGAAAAGAAGCGAGTTTTTTTCTGTATTACTTGCTTGTCTGCAAATACTACGTCTGAACAGCAAGATATGGAATAGGTAAAATGAGAAGATATCTTAAATTCATGCCAGGGATCTCTGATTTTCCTTGATAAGGCATACATACCTAAAGAGGTTTCTCCATGTGTACAATTTTTCATAGTGAAAAATAATATTCCTAAGTTTGGAATTTAAATTTTGGCAGAATGCGACAAAGAAAATTTCACTCAGAAAGCATTTATTAAAAATCCCAGGCCGGGCATGGTGGCTCAAGCCTGTAATCCCAGCACTTTGGGAGGCCGAGGAGGGTGGATCATGAGGTTAAGAGATCCAGACCATCCTGGTCAACATGGTGAAACCCCGTCTCTACTAAAAATACAAAAAGTTAACTGGGCATAGTGGCACGTGCCTGTAATCCCAGCTGCTCGGGAGGCTGAGGCAGGAGAATTGCCTGAACCCAGGAGGCGGAGGTTGCTGTGAGCCGAGATCGTGCCATTGCACTCCAGCCTGGGTAACAAGAGCAAAACTCCGTCTCAAAAAAATAATAAAAATAAAAATCCCTTATACACCAGGACACCGTAAAGCTAATTCTACACAGTGTCCCCTTTATTTTCCCATAATTCCTATGGCTAAGTGAAAACTGCACTGTTTAATTTCAAGCAGCTTGAAATAGTCCTTTCCTCAATTGATGAAATAAAAAGAAAGATGAATCTTTTCTTAATTTCTGTTTCCAAAGTGTAGTTGGTGTTCAGTGTCCTAACATTGAACATATAGTTCATCCTTGGATTAAGAAATACAATAAATCTTCATTTGATATGCTCACTGTATACCAAGCGTTGTCCTAGATGCTATGAAGATGAAAAAAAAAAGGGGACTGGGACCTTTTCCCTCAGCGGTATTCATTATACCATTAGAGATATTGTGGACTCAGAACTAAAACAAAACAAAAAGCAAATGAACAAACAAAATGTAAAGCAACAGGTTTAAAAGGAAACAGGGGCCGGGCACGGTGCCTCACTCCTGTAATACCAGCACTTTGGGAGGCCGAGGCAGGTGGATCACAAGGTCAGGAAATTGAGACCATCCTGGCCAACGTGGTAAAACCCCATCTCTACTGAAATAACAAAAAAAAAAAAAAAAAAAAAAAAAAAAGCTGGGGATGGTGGCACACACCTGTAGTCCCAGCTACTTGGGAAGCTGAGTCAGGGGAATCGCTTGAACCAGGGGGGTGGAGGTTGCCGTGAGCCAAGATTGTGCCACTGCACTCCAGCCTGGTGACAGAGTGAGACTCCGTTTCAGGAAAAAAAAAAAAAAGAAAGGAAACAAGTTCCCCAAAGCGTGGTCTTATTGGTATTGAAGTATTAGATGAGTAACAAAGATCTTACTGTCTTTACATCAAAGAATGGTTTATTCAGATCAATAAATGCACACATTTATGGAAACGATTTGCACAGCAAATATGAAAGACAACTTCTTAAACAGCATCTATTGTGTTGACTGTAACTGGTGCATTAAAAACCTCAGCGTGTCCACATCAGTCATTTCTAAAGTGTTGCTGTTAGAGTAGTTTTAAACTAATGCCTCCTGAGATGTGGTGTGTGTAACCTTGTCTGGAGCTCACGCACATACTCACAGCGATAGACGTTGCATTTAGGGAACTGTGAATGAGGGCTGTGTTATGGCTAGAAAACCATTTAGAAAACAGGCCATTTTTTTTCTGAGTCCAGATACTCTTACGCCTTTGTTTTTTTCTTTTTTTTTTTTGAGACAGAGTTTCGCTCTTGTTACCCAGGCTGGAGTGCAATGGCGCGATCTCGGCTCACCGCAACCTCCGCCTCCTGGGTTCAGGCAATTCTCCTGCCTCAGCCTCCCGAGTAGCTGGGATTACAGGCACGCGTCACTGTGCCCAGCTATTTTTTTGTATTTTTAATAGAGACGGGGTTTCACCATGTTGACCAGGATGGTCTCGATCTCTTGACCTCCTGATCCACCCGCCTCCCCCTCCCAAAGTGCTGGGATTACAGGCTTGAGCCACCGCGCCCGGCCCACGCCTTTGTTTTTGAATAAGGTGGAGGGTCTATTGCTTGTGTTTTCCGTGGGTTCGGAACTATTCTAATGCTCTTGAACACTTTATGGATTTTAACAATGATAACATTTTGTGTTCCTTATCTCAGGGTTTCAAAGCATTTTATTAAGAACATGAGTGCCCTTGCTGGGCAAAGATGAAGAGCAGGTTGATCATGAACTCCACAGAGGGCCCTGGTCATTGGTTCACACTGCTGGCATTCAGTTTTATGGTCTCCTGTGCCAGACATATGGTAGCATAATGGTATCATGGTCTCTTTTTCTTCAAGATCCTTTTCCTTGGAGACAATGTGGTCTCCTTTTAGAAAGCGTTTATGAAGCAGGATGAGTCTCCCACTATGCAAGTTCTTTGTTTAGCCACAGAGCCAGGGGATTGTCTTTCCTCTCTATTGTTGTCTTAATTTAAACACATTGTTGAAAGGGCTAAAGAGCTTCCAGACGAAGGGCATTTTCCTTTATGAACACACAGGGTGCCAGGCAGAGCCCCTTGGCCGGCATCCCATCTCTCTCCATGAAGTCTCCTAAAGATACATGACTTCAGATTTTCTTCCTTCTGTTAGAACTTTGAAGGGTGGAGTGTGAAATCTGGCTTCCCCTAAGGCTCTTGTGTGAGTGTGAGTGCTGGCTTCACAAACCATCTCGAAAAAGGGTGTTTGAACAGACTGTACAGATGCTGTGTCTGGTTTTGTGGTGCCAAACAAATTGAGGGTACTCTGCCACCAGGTTTTCTATTTCAAGATGGCTTATATATTTTGACTCCTTTAGTTTTTTTGCCAAACATTTTGCTGCTGTTGATAACTGAGCTAAACTCTGTGGTCAGTGAGGTGGAAAATGGTTCACACGTTCCCTTCTAGCTGGACAACTCAGATTTGTGAAAGGAGCAAAACCCTCAGTCATATACCCACATGGCAAACATTTCTGAAAGTGATGTGAATATTTGAAAATATGTGGAACGGACATCTCTGTCTTTGAAATATTTATTTGAATGCAAATTGCTCATTTCTCCCCTCCTCGCCTCCAGCAGGGATCCCATGTGCATGAGACCCCTACCTCCCTGGACCACACTAGCGTGAGATGTCTTTCTGAGGCAACATAAGAGCCTGTTTCCAGCTCTGTTCTCAGTAATTCTAGGGTTTACAGCCTCATCACAGTTCCCCCTTCTCCTTTCAGGTATTTTTAGCAGATATCTTAAGAATGCTGATGAAGTAGCCCTCAGCAGGCTTGGGACACTTGGCATTTTCCTGCCTTCCCGTGATTTTCCTTTCTGGCATCTTCACTGTCACAACTGTGGGCTGGCCCAGCTGGCTGCTCTGGCACTGAGTCTTATCTCTGCCTTGGTGATTCCAACAGTAGCCCCAGACAGAGGCTTTTCCCAGATTCTGATACAGGTGAGCAGCGAGGCCGTTCTGACCCAATGCCTTATTTGAATGAATGGCTGCTTAGGTTTCTAACAGTTTAGTGGTGTGGCATGTCCCTAGAGATCAGAAATTTAGTCTAAGAGAACCGGAACCAAAAATAGCAAATTCCTATTAAAATCACTCTCCTGTCGAGTGTAGTGGTTCATGCCTGTAATCCCAGCACTTTGGGAGGCTGAGATGGGCAGATCATTTGAGGTAGGGAGTTCGAGACCAGCCTGACCCACATGGAGAAACCCCATCTCTACTAAAAATACAAAATTAGCCAAGCATGATGGTGCATGCCTGTAATCCCAGCTACTTGGGAAGCTGAGGCAGGAGAATCGCTTGAACCCAGGAGGCAGAGGTGGAGGTGAACCAAGATCACACCATTGCACTCCAGCCTGGGCAACAAGAGCAAAACTCCATCTCAAAAAAAAAAACAAAATCACTCTCTCTTGAATCCTAGTCTATCCTGTTTTAAACCAAACTTCTTAGAATGAGTTCTTCACTAGGAGGGACCCAGGTCTTAGTATCTTGATCATGTCTGAAAAGATAGTGGACATAGTTTTCTTGTCAGTGGGAACTCCTGCTCCCTTAGCATTATGCTTTAGTTGAGAGGGGAGAGATGATAAAAAGCAAAGTAAACTAAAATTTGAAAAATCATTTAAAATACTAATTACTACTAATATTACTAAATTTTAAAGTCTCTATTCTCCCCCATGCTCTGATTAGTAATCATATTCTAAAATAGGCATTTTGTGGCATTTTTTTACTTTTATTTCAGGTTTAGGGGTACATGTGCAGGACACAGGTAAACTTGTGTCATGGGGGTTTGTTGTACAGATTATTTCATCCCCCAGGTATTAAGCCTAGTATTCATTAGTTATTTTTCCCGATCCACTCCCTCCTCCCACCCTCCCTCCTCAAGTAGACCCCTGTGTCTGTTGTTTCCTTTTTTGTGGTTCATAAGTTCTTATTATTTAGCTCCCACTTATAAGTGAGACCATGCAGTATTTGATTTTCTGTTCCTGTGAAAATCAAATAGGATAATGGCCTCCAGCTCCATTCCACGTTCCTGCAAAAGACATGATCTCATGATTTTTCGTGGCTGCACAGTATTCCATGGTGTATATGTACCACATTTTCTTTATCCAGTCTATTACTGATGGACATTTAGGTTGGTTCCATGTCTCTGCTATTGTGGATAGTGTTGAAATAAACATACACACGCATGTGTTTAATAAAATGATTTATATTCTTTTGGGTACAAACCCAGTAGTGGGATTGCTGGGTTGAATGGTATTTCTGTCTTTAGGTCTTTGAGAAATCACTGTGGCATTTTTTATATTCCTTTGGGTGCATACCCAGTAGGATTGCTGGGTTGAATGGTATTTCTGTCTTTAGGTCTTTGAGAAATTACTGTGGCATTATTTTTAAACATGTTAATTGTTGACTCAAATGGCTGAATAGTGCAACCACCTTGTCATTGGAATGAAGGGACATAATAGGCAAACGAGGAAAAACACGTTTACAAAAACAGCAGGTGACACACTGCTAAATTATTTGGAAATGTGACACCATCAGACATAGTTTTGGATATTCATGGATTCAGATGAAAATTGACAGAAAGTTCAACTAAAGCCTAGAGTAAAATCAGCTGTATATTAGCCTCAGAGGAATAACAAATATATACCAATACAGGAGAGCTCTACATCAGGTGCCTTATTTATTTCTAGAACTACAGTGTTTTAAAATAAATACAATAATATGAATATATAGGTATATAATTATGCTTTATAATTTTTTAAATAAAAGTATATACTTCAGAAGAAAAGCATGCTAATCCCCAAAACTATGGGAATCCTGGCTGTCTGAGACATCGGTCACAAGCAATACACTACCACAGTCTTTTTAGCAAATGATTCTTGTTATGGACAAAGCCTGTAGGTGAAAATGATTCCAAGGATGTAAGTTTTTAAGCAGAGACTACTCATTTACCAGAATATGTTCTCAACTCCTTCCACAATGATAAACCCCTGATTTTTAGTGAGGTTCATGGCCTCCTAGAATAGACAACACTTACCAGCTCTCCCTTGCAGCTCGTTGTGGCCCAAGTAATATAAACAAATGTGTCACGTGTGATTTCCAAAAAGTAACCTTAAAATAGACAGTGATTAAAATTCAAATTTCTACAACTCAACAACAAAAAACATTATTTTTAAAAATGGGCAAAAGACTTGAATAAACATTTCTCCAAAGAAAATATACAAGTGGTCCCTAAGCACATAAAAGGATGCTCAACATCACTCATTATTATGGAAATGCAAATCAAAACCGCAGTGAGGTAGCATTTTATATCCATTAGGATGTCTATTATCAGAAAGACAGAAAATAACAAGTGTTAGTGAGGATGTGAAGAAATTGGAATCCTTGTGCAGCACTGGTGGGAATATAAAATGTGCAGCCTCTGTGAACATAATATTGTGGTTCCTCAAAGAATTGAAAATAGAATGACTGTATGATCCAGCAATTTCACTTCTGGGGATAGACCCCAAAGAACAGAAAGCAGAGACTCGAACAGAAATTTGTACACTAATGTTCATAGTAGCATTGTTGCCAACAGCCAAAATTTGGAATAATCCCAATTGTCCATTGACAGATGAGTGGATGAAAAAAATGTGGCATATATATAAAAATGGAATATGATTCAGCCTTCAAGAGGAGGGAAATTCTAATACATGCTACAACATGGAAGAACCTTAAAGGCATTATGCTATATGAAATGAGCCGGTCAGAAAAGGATAGATATTATATGATTTCACTTACATGAAGTACCTAAAATAGAATCCATGGAGACAGAAACTAAAATAGAGATTACCAAAAGTTGGGGTGGAGGGAAATGGGGAGTTGCAGTACAGCGTTTCAGTTGGAGAAGATGAAAAAGTTCTGGAGACAGATGGTGACAGTTACAGAACAATGTGAAATATTTTTAATGCTACTGAACTACACATTTAAAATGGTAAATATTATTATGTATATGTTACCACAATTAAAAAAAAAAAGTAAAAGATGCTCGTTCACATCCTTCTTTCTTTCACTTGCTGGAATATAGACCTGATGGATGGTGATTAAGCAGCCATCTGGGACTGTGAGGTAGAAGCCACATGTTGAAGGTGGTGGGACAACAAGATATAAAGAGCCCGGGTTTCCAATTATCATGGAGTGGCTATATCAGTATCAGCCATTTCACCTTTGAATTTTATTTGAGAAATAAGCTATGTTGTTTGAGTCACTTTTTTTTTTTGTCACTCTTTCCTGAACTTAATCATATTATTTATTAATATTTTTATTTTTGATTTTTTTTGAGATAAAGTGTCACTCTGTTGCCCAGGCTGGAGTGCAGTGGCATTTTCTCAGCTCACTACGACCTCCGCCTCCTGGGTTTAAACGATTCTTGTGCTTCAGCCTCCAGAATAGCTGGGATTGCAGGAATGTGCCACCATACCAAGCTACTTTTTTTGTATTTTTAGTAGAGATAGGATTTCACTATGTTGGCCAGGCTGTTCCTGGCCTCAAGTGATCTGCCTGCCTCAGCCTCCCAAAGTATTGGAATTACAGGTGTGAGCCATCGTGCTAGGCTGTTAATCATATTTTAATCATCTCACCACTGTTTTACTTTGTTACAAATGAGTGCCCTTTCAAATTTTTGACCTGAAAGAATGTCATATAATAATATAAAACAATATTTTATTTTTGCCTTTTGTGGAAGTGCAGTGTAATCCATTATAACTTGAACCAATAACAGCAAATAAATTCACTGGCAATAAATCATAAAAATGGTGATTATCTTTCTAGTCACAAATTTCCTTTACAAAGAAGAGGTGCAGTACAAGAGGTGAGAATGTATAATTTCAATGGATCTTGGGTTTCTTGAGCTTCCCTGTGGTTTGGGTAGACCATTTCTGTAATTGACTGTGGTCACTTCTAATTTTTGTTCAGCCTTCTGGGATGTAAGCAATCTGGCCATCCTGGTGTCATTAGTTCTCTCTTTTTTGTAGTTAAGATGGTTATAAAAATATTTAATGATACTAGACTTAGTTTCAAACTTTCATATGCACCATGTGAATTTCCATCCTGTTGCAGGCCAATAGAGATATTGCTCATCTTGCAGCAGCATATGCAGGCACTCCAAAAGCAAAGCCCCCAAATAAAATCCAACTCCTTAGATAATTTGCTTCAGATCATTGCTAAAAGTATATTTGAAATGTTAGCTAGTGTATATATTATGATTCATACAAGTTATAAAGCATTTTATTCAGAGTGATTGCTAGACTCTCCATTAATTATTGTATATTCAAAACCACAATAACTTAAACTGAAATTGTATCATTATTTCATTCTGGAGAAGATCAACCATCAGACCCTTAAATCCTTGAAATTTTAAGTTGAAGAGAGCTATGCCCACATAATCATCACCACTTCCACTGTTTTAAAATGAAACTGTTATGTGTGAAATACAAATATTTCTAATATTCAGGGGAAAATGTTTCTATCTTTCCTATGTAAATATTTATCATGTATTTAGTCTATTAAATGAGACATATCAAAGAAACTAATATAAGCTACTGCAGCTTCAGGGATGATTATACGTTTACTTGTAGTGTTCCTGATAATCTAACATTTGACCATTTACACGGCTTGGAATGTTGACATAACTGGAACATGTTTAGTCTGGGGTTAAAAATGTGGGGAAAGAACAGGAAATGTGAAGCTGGAAGGTAAGCCCTTCCCATACCTTCTGCTCTCATCCCCTCTCTGAGATGATGACCTCATTATCAGTATTCCCTCAACTCTTTGGAATCCCATCTACCACTTTATTTTCTTCCTAACCCATCCTTGACCTCTTCCTTTGAACTCTGGAGGACAATCCATCTCTTTTAATCCAAGGTTAACCTTCCACACAATGTATTTATTATCCTTCCTTGTCTTTTCCAGGTCCTTGTTGTGTCTCTTTTACCTTTTCTCCCCTCTCCTTTGGCTCAGTCCTCTCAGTCAATAAATGTGTTTATTATGATACATTATGATTCATACAAGTTACAAACAAACAAGTTTGTTTATAACTTGTTTGAATCATAATATATCATATTATAATATCTCATATATCATAATATATCATAATATCTCTCCCTATAAACAAACAAACAAAAAAACCCACACATTTTCTCAACCCCACATGCTACTCTCATAGCTATCATCTCTCTCTCTGGCCCATTACAGTAAAGTGACTTGAAAATATAATCTATACAGACCGTTTTTAATTGCTCGCCTACCATTTTCTCCTAATCTTCCTCCCACCCACCGAAAGTGCTCTTGACAAATCAGTCACTGAAAATCTCAGAAAGGCTCAGTCTAATAGGTACTTTTCTGTCATTATTTACTGTCATTATTTTACATTATTCTGTACTTCATTTAGTATTGTTAAATTCCTTTTCCTTGAAATTCTCATGATTTCTATGACTTCCCATTTTCTTTCTCCTGCTGATACTCTATCGCTGGAAATATTTTCCTAGATTTTGCCCATAAATGGTAGATCTCGCTGGGATTCTGTCCTTCACCTGATCTTTTCGTTCTCTGCACTATCCCTGGGAAATCTTACTATCCCTTACAACTTTATCTCCTGTCTGTCTTTCAAATATCTTTCTCCAGCCAATCCAGGCAATGTTAATAACTACATGGCCCAATCTGTCCATTTCGACTACTCAGGAGCATCTCTATCTCAACACGTGTGAAAATGGGCTTATCACCACCAAACCTCCTTATTCTCCTCTGTTCCCTCTCTTGGTGGATGGCATCACACCATCTTTCTGGACACTTCCCAAACAAACAGGATCTGCTTTCTCACTTCTGTGCTTTTGCGCATGCTAGTCCATCTGCCAGGAATATTTTCCTAGTCCGTTTCACTTAACTAGCACTATTTGTCATTAAGATTGCAGTTAAAATGCTGCTTTTTTTTTCCCAGAAATCTTTTTTCTCAAATCTCAAGTCTGGACTAGAACTTCCTACTGGTTGCTTTTCCTGACCCTGTTTACTTGCCTATAACCCTACTATGCTTTGAGTTACTTGAGGTCTGGAAATATGCCTTGTTTATTAGTGTATTAACAGAGCCAGGGACACAGAACAGGTTTAATTATTTTATACCTGTATAATATATATATTTAGTATATTATTTATTATATATTATGTATGTACAAATAAAATATATTTTATTAACATACAAACAAATACAACACAGAACATGTAATAGTTATAATATATATTAAAATATATATACACATATCACACACACACATATAAACACACACACACATATTCTGAATGACTAAATGAAACTAGAATCCTGGAAATCATCCTAGACCTCTTGTTTTTCTCATAATATACCAGTTTCTAAGGATTCAATTTCCTGGATATCTATGAAATCAATCTTTTTGCCTTCTTTCTCGTCTGTTAATTGTAAATGGTCTTCTACTTGTCTTCCTGCCACTATCATATTTCTCTCAACTTCTGCACATATGCTTGCTCCAGAAATATCTTGCTAAAATATAAATTTGTTCATGTCACTTACCTACTCAAAATCCTTCCACAGCTCCCCATCTATCACGTATGTCAAAAAACAAATCACAACACACAAGGCATTTCACACCTTGGCCCTTGCTACGTTTCCACACCCATTTCCCACTTCCATACATGCACACTACATTTAAGTCCTGCCAAACTTGTCCTAGTTTCCCAAATGTGTCATATTTACTCCCTTGTGGCTTAGTACAAACTCTTCCTTCTGCTTACATCACCCAGCTCAAATGTTAACCTTTAAAACTTAGCTGGGGTTTCACTCTTTGAAAAGACTTTCTTGTCACCTTTAGAGCAGGTAAGGTGTTCCTCCTCTGTGTCTTCAAAAAATCTTCTGCTTAATTGTTTATTTGAATACGGGCTAGAAACTCCAAAGAGTCCTTGGAACTGTCCCATATAGTTTTGAAAGCCGGAAATCTTAATGCCGATTAACAATTTTATTTTTCCAACTAAATTTTTTTTCCTTTGAGAGTTTTTACTGTTTAGCCTTAATATTGAAATTTTCTCACATTTTCCAGGGCTGTTACCTATCACTATAGACTGAATGCTTTGTCTGCTGAATGCTATTACAGTAGAACAAAGATCTAGCATTTGTCCCTGGAGTATATCACTGCGTATCTTCTGTAAATGTACTCAGCTCTCATATCTGTACTCTTCTGGGTGCTTCTCTTTCCTTATGTGTTCTTCTGAGGTTGCATTTTTGTGCCTGCCCAGGAGGGAGAGAGCTGGTGCAGCATGGCAGTGTTTTGGTAGCTGGTGGGAGAAACAGAAGAGTTTCCTTACTGACCAGTTATTCTAGGAAGCACCTCCAATCACGTGTTGGAGCTCTGATCTGATATGCTTTATTTTAGTGCAAAAAAGTACAACTGTGCAGTAGAACTCACCTCACCTTACTCCATCCATTCATTTATTTAGTTCCCAAATAATTATGGAACCTGCTAAGTCCTGAGGATACTCAAATGAATAAGGCAGAGCTCTTTCCCCCAGAACACTCACAGATTAGCAGAACAGATAAGTAAAGAATTAAAGAATGCATGCAGTAAAGGTCAGTATTAGACAAGAAAGATTCCTCAAAGTTGAGCCCAATCAGTTCCAGCTGGTGGAGAGAGTCAGGAATGAAAGATGATGGCTTTGGTTTAGGCCACATTGAGTTTGAAGCGCTTGTGTGACATTCAGGTGGAGCTGTTGCATAGGCAAGTGGCATTACAGGTATGACACTCCAGAGATGGTCTCATCCTGATAACATAGATTTGAGATTTACCAGGTGAAAGAAGCTATTTGAAGGTCTGTAAAAACTGATAGGAAAAGGTCAATAGCAGCAATATTTGAGATTTTAGATGGAAAAAAAAAGAAGCCAGTAAAAAAGAGGAGCAATACTCAGGGATTTCAGAAACAGCTCAGAATGGGGATGACATTTCAGAAGTAAAAGAAAGAGATTTAAAAAGAAAGGCGTGGTCACCAGTCAAGTGTGACCAAGGGGTCAGTAACAGGAGGTCCAGAAGAGTCCACTGGTTTTAGCATTGAGGAGGGAATTGGAGAGCCAAGGCAAGGTAGAGAAATTTAAGTGGCGAACACAGAGTGTTTTTCAAGGATCATGGCTATGAAGGGAAGAAGAGCAATAAAAGAGCAGCCAGGAGAAATATGCCTAAGGAAAGTATCCTTTATATTTTAAAGGCATAAAAGACACCAGGATGCATACATGCTGAGAAGAAACCAGTAGAGTGGAAGAGACTGAAGATCCACCAGAGAGAGGAAAGAACTGATAGAACAAAATCCCAGAGAAGAGAAGATGGTTTCATGTTCCCCACATCACACATGAGATTGGGCAAGGGAGCAATTCAAATGGAGGCACAGGTGCTCACAATCACTCTGGCAATATAAATCTCATTATGAAACCCATCTAGCCCCTTTCAATAGTATATTCCATAAAGACTTGAGCAAAAGTGATGAATTTATTTTTTAGTCACATTAGCAAATAAGAAAAATGTTCCTGAGTGCCACAGAAGTGTTTCCAAATATTCATTTTTTTAACTAGAACAAATCTCTTTGGTTCTCTCTGGTACTGCCAAGATCACTTAACTGCTACATTGAGAATGTTCAACCTCCCTCACTTCACTGATCATCTAAAATGAGCTTCAGCTGCATCTTGAGCAGAGCTGGGACTGTCTTCGCAGTTCTTAAATCAGACTAAAAATTGGGTCATTACCGCAGTATTTATTAAGGGTTCAAACCTCTCTGATCTTTTTCTTCTACGAACAACCCATAATTCATTTCTAAACAAATGCCATACAAAATCCAATGATCATAAATAGTTCTGTTCTTTCCTTATTTAAAATAAAATCCATAATAGTCTGGCCAGCTGGCCATCACAGTACACATTACTTAGTCAAGGACTGATTTAATTTGAATAAGTATTTAATATATCTAGATTGTGGTAAATAACTGCGTTCTAAATTGAGCAGCGGACTATACTCTTATGCACAAGTAATGTTGCAATGGGAAGTGAAGATGATTGATATTAATGTGCTCAACAGAGAATCGAGTTCTCCTTAAAGACAGGCATCTGAGTGTTGCAGGGTCTTGAGATGTCGGAGTGCAGTGCATGGGGAGTTGAAGCTTTAGCTCAATTGTTCTCTGGGCGGATACACTGCTTTGCTAGCTTTAAGTCCACATGTGTTTCTTTCTGAAACTCTGTCTTTGAAACTCCCCAAATGGGTGAGGTACTCTTCCTTTGATCTCATGTATCACTTACATACACAGACAGCTACAATGAACTTGCTGCAGTTTTTTTTGTCTGCCATGCTCAACTAGATTGTGTTGTTAACTTTTCCACCTCCTGGTTTTGGCCCAGTTTCTAGTATTTACTAGAACATAAGGAATGATATATTCCCAGGCTCCAGTTTCTAGTATTTAATAAAATATATGGAATGATGAAATGAATCTATGAGTGTATCTAAATCTTGTTGATTTGGATTTGGAAAGTTACAAAAATATAGCTGCCCCGTGTGGTGGGGCTAACTTCCCACTGCGATGTGTTTCCTGCTTCTTCAGAGCCCTGACTCTCTCAGCACATTTAATACCAGGGGCTTTTCTATCACCTTGCATCCTCAGGGAATCTCATATCCTCAGAACACCTAGAGGGATAGTTCCTGGCTGTCAGTTTAGTGGATAATTTTCTCTTCCTTTTTCAAATTTTCATAGCTTTTTCATGCTTTTTTTTTCCTTCTGTAGCATTTACCGCAATCTGAGATGTAATGGTGCTATTTTAAAAAATTATTCTATTTCCTTTCTGGCTTGTAATCTACTTGAAGGAAGGGACAGTGTTTATTTTATTACCTCCAACGGTGCCTAACACTGTGTTTTGCTTATAGGTTGTGACTAATAAATGTTTGTCGTATTGAACATCATCTATAACTGCCACTTAAATGGGGCAGCAAAATGCTAAGGGACTTTGGCAGAAAGCCAGCAGTCCAGGATTTCCTCAGCTGCTTTTTCCCTCCAGCACTCCAGTTTCTGGTAGCGAAGAGGCATCTCACAGCTTCACAATTGCCTGAAACTGCCAAGAAGAGAAGAAATGCAGCATAGTCCCACAAAGGCTTACTTAGGGATGTTTCTTTAGAATTCACTGCAACTAGAACTACAGGGGTGGTAGCTTATGGTATGGAAGCGAGGCCAATGGATGCTGCTAATCACCACCAAGTGGTGCCTCCTTGCATCAGCGCGCTCCTGAGGCTGGCAGCCCTGTGCTCCTGCTTGGCAAGGGCTGATAATGGCTGAGCTAATACACATCCCATTTACCAGCCTGTCATTCGCTAAGTAGACCAATGTAACAGAGAGGGGACACTCATCCAAATGGGAAGGACCTACAGGGAGAATCAGGTGCTTTATAAGCTAACGTATCTTCCTGGGGGAAGATAAATCCCAATGCTGCTTAAATAATAAAACTCCATTTACAGTCGAGGTCTCTCAGGGTACCGGGCACAGCATGAGACATGATAAGGTAGGTTTAAATGAAATAAGTGAAAAATTTGCAGTCTTGTTATGACAAAACATACCCATTACAGCCAAATAGATAATCTTATCTGAAGGTGTAAGATTAAATAGTCAAATATCTACCTATATGAAAAAGGGATGGGACAAGGTGCATTCAAAGTCAATGACAGACATTGCATTTGTCACATTATTTTCACCAGTATATTTAAATCTGTATGACATTGCATTCTAAAGCAGCAATGGAAATTCAGCAATGCTTAAAAGATAGCTTAAAATGCATTATCTTTTCATTTACTAAAAAAAAAGAATCAGTCTTTCTATAAAATTTTTCAACATCCATAGGATTTATGAGAAAGAACAAAGTAACCTTCTATGTATAAGAGGACTAAAAACACAAGGATAAGCATGTTAACAGCCTGTCATTTATCACAGTTAATGAATTAAGGTGTTTAGAGAATTGTGAACTAGAAAAATATTGCTGCCAAACACTAAATTTTAGAAGCATAAAATTGTTTAAGAACAAGTGTGTATATCTGTATCTTAATTCTTAGTTATGTTAAAAAAAATTAAAGATGAATAACTTTGAAGCTATGTTCAAGATACAAAGGAGACCTTAAGAGAGAAGTATTACAATTAAATTCCAGGATGTAAGTAAGGTTTGATGATTTCTAATATAAGTACAGAAATCACACAGAGGTCTGTTATTGTTGAGTTAATAGTAGAAGTCAGGCTGGTTAAAAATTTTCCCAAATAAGAATAAATGATCAGTTCCAAAGTGTTACCCATCAGAATATTTTATTCATTACAAACAGGGAAAGTACTTTACACTAGAGAAATCTGGTGGATACTATATTAACTAAGTGATAAAACCTACTTTAAAAATGGACAAAGGATTACAGATTATCTTGATTAAGGCATTTAACCTAAGTCTAAACATCAGGAAATAATGAAGCAAATCCAAATTGACCAACATTCTTCAAAACAATAATTCTACATTCTCCAAAGATGTCTGTGACATGAGGAAAGAGAAAAAGATGAATGAGTTGCTCCAGAAAAAGATGAAAGAGAAAAAGATAAAGGAGAAAAAAAATGTGACAACTAATTCGAATGTGTGGTCCTTGACTGAATCCTAGTTCCAAAAGAACCAAAAAACTATAAAGGACATTATTGGGACAGCTAGGAAGTCTAAATATGGTTCTGATTTGATGATATCCAAGTACTGATGTTAAATATCCTGAATGTGACAATTGAATTATGGTGGTAAGGGAGGATGTCTTTGTTTATAGGTGAAAGAAGCTGAAGTTTCATTACAACTGCAACTTATTCTCAAGTTGATAAAAGAGAGAGAACAGATAGAAAGAAAAGGTGGCAACATGTTAACAATTAATGAATCTAATTTAAGACACATAAACTTTATATAGTAGTTTATTTTCTGTTGCTTATAATAGAATACTTGAAACTGGATAAGTTATTTAAAAAGAAATGTCTTTTTTTTGAGATGGAGTTTTGCTCTGTTACCCAGGCTGGAGTGCAATGGCGCGATCTCGGCTCACCACAACCTCCGCCTCCTGGGTTCAAGCAATTCTCCTGCCTCAGCCTCCCGAGTAGCTGGGACTATAGGCTCATGCCACCATGCCCAGCTAATTTTTGTATTTTTAGTAGAGACGGGGTTTCACCATGTTGACCAGATGGTCTCGATCTCTTGACCTCGTGATTCACCTGCCTCAGCCGCCCAAAGTGCTGGGATTATAGGCGTGAGCCACCATGCCAGACCAAAATAAATGTCTTTTTACAGTTATGGAGGCTAAGTCCAAGGTCAAGGGGTCACATCTGGTGAGAGCCTTCTTGTGGGTGGAAGTCTCTGAAGTGTTCCAACGTGGTCCAGGGCAGCCCATGGTAGGGCTGAGTATTAAGTATGCTAGCCCAGATCTCTTCCTCTTTTTTCACTCCTGCAATAAACTTTTAATCCATGAATTTACAGATGAATCAATCCATTCATGAGGACACTGCCCTCATGTTCCAGTCACTTCTTAAAGGCCCCCATCTTTTGATACTTCCACATTGGGAATTCAGTTTCTAGCACATGAAGTTATGGGACACATTCAAACCATAGCATATGGAAATCTATTGTTCTGTATATTTTTCACTTTTCCCATAGGTTTGGCATTATTAAAAAAATATAAGGTTAGAAGAAAAAATAAACAATGATTGTCAAACCTATGTTTAAAGCAAATCACCAAGGGTACTTATTAAAAATGTGAATTTCTGAGCTCTGTCCTCATAAATTGAGTAGGACTCAAGTGGCATCCTTTTGGACAAGAGCATGCATAAAAATGTAAGAATTGGAAGTGTCAACTTTCTACCATGTTAATTCCAAATACATTATTAGACTAACTTGGTTCCTTATATGTAGCCCCTCACCAAAGTACCAATAAGACTAATAATGATGAGAAGGTGAATACAAATTTCTGGGCCTGGTGGTCTGGGAGGAATTCTGGTACTATAATGTTGTGCTGGATAAACACAAATCTCAGGTGAAGGTTTCAGCCTATCCACCATTATGGGGTAAAGGTACTTTCCCAGTTTTGTACCTGGGTTCTTAACTGCTTTCAGCAGCCCTGGTTACCAGCCAGTCTGGACTCTGCCTATCTTCTTGGTAGTGTGGTAAAAGAGACTAAGAGGTCAACACAACAGGCAAGTGGATGTTCTTCAGACTGAGCCAAGTATATCCGGATCTGGGTTTTATTAAGCTCTGTAACTTAAAAAAAATTTCAGATATCATTCACATGCCATACAATTCACCCTGATAGTGTATGTATACTTTTTTTTGCTTTAGGGACAGAGTCTCACTCTGTCTTACACTGTACACCCGGGTTGAAGTACAGTGGCACGATTATAGCTCACTACAGCCTCAAACTCCTGGGCTCAAGTGATTCTCTTTCCTCAGCCTCCTCAGTAGTTGGGACTACAGGTGCGCACCACCATGTATGGCTAATTTTTAAAATTTTTGCAGAGACAGGGTCTCATTATGTTCCCCAGGCTGGTTGGGAACTCTTGAACTCAAGAGATCCTCCTGCCTCAGCTTCCCAAAGTGCTGGGACTACAGGTGTGAGCCACCATGCGCAGCCCAAAGTAAACAATTTTAAAGTAGTTTTTATTACATCTGCAACATTTTACAATCATCACCACTATCTAATTCTAGAACATTTTCATCACTTTAAAAATAAATTCTCTACCTATTAACAATCAAACCGTATTCCTCACTCTCTCTAGCTCCTGGTAGCCTACAGTTTGTCTATGGATTTGTCCATGGTTTTACCTATTGTGGATCTTTTACATACATGGAATTATGTAATATAGAATCTTTTGTTCCTGGTTTCTTTCACACAGGATAATGTTTACAAAGTTCATCCATGTTGTAACATGTATCAGCACTTTATTATTTTTATAGCTGAAAAATATCTTATTAAATGAATATAACACATTTTGTGTATCCATTAATTGGTTGATGGACATGTAAGTTTTTTCCACTTTATGGCTAGTATGAGTAATGTTACTTGAATATTTATGTACAAGTTTTTTGTAAACCTAAGTTTTCATTTCTTTCGGGTATATACCCAGGGATAGAATTGCTGGGTTCTATGGTAACCCCCATGTTTAATTTTTGAGGAGCTACCAAACTGTTTTCCAAGATGGCTTCACCATTTTATACTCCTAACAGCAACATATAAGGTTTCCAGTTTCACCTTATTCTTTCCAACACTTGTCAGTTTCTTTAAAAACAAACAAACAAACAAAACCAGAAAACAAAAACATCCTAATGAATGTGAAGTAGTATCATTGTTCTTCTCTAATGATTACTGATGCTGAACATCTTCTCATGTACTTCATCATTTTCTCATTTTTTTCCTTTTTTTTTTTTTTTTTTTTTTTAGATAGGATCTCACTCCCATTGCCTAAGCTAGGGTGTGGTGGCACAATCTTGGCTCACTGCAGCATCAACTCTCCAGGCACAGGTGATTTTCCTACCTCAATTTCCTGAGTAGCTGGGACTACAAGCATGTCCTACCACATCCAGCTAACTTTTGCATTTTTTTTTGTAGATATGGGGTTTTGCCATGTTGCCCAGGCTGATTTTGAACTCCTGTGATCCTCCTGCCTTGGCCTTCCAAAGTGTTGGGATTACAGCTGTGAGCCACTGCACCTGTCCCATTTCCTCATTTTTAAAATAGCTTGCATTTTTGTTGTTTTTGAACTTTAAGGAATTGCTTACATAATCAGAATATTAATCTATGTTTTCTTTTGCATCCAAAGTTTTCATGTCATATTCAAGAGGTTATTTCCAAATCCAGTGATATAAACCCTTTCCCCTAATTTTTTTTTTTTTTGAGACAAAGTCTCGCTCTGTTGCCAGGCTGGAGTGCAGTGGCCCTATCTTGGCTCACTGCAACCTCTGCCTCCTGAGTTCAAGTGATTCTCATGCCTCAGCCTCCTGAGTAGCTGGGATTACAGGCACATGCCACCACACCGAGCTAATTTTTGTATTTTTAGTATAGACAGGGTTTCACCATGTTGGCCAAGATAGTCTCAATCTCCTGACCTGATGATCCGCTCACTTAGGCCTCCCAAAGTGCTGGGATTACAGGTATGAGCCACCGCAAGTGGCCATTTTTTTTTTTTCTTGAGAGTTTTAGTTTTTTCATTTAGGACTTTGATCCATTTTGAGTTCATTTTTGTATATGTTGTAAGCTAAGAGTTCAACTTCATTCTTTCGCATGAAGTATATCCAGTTTTCCCAATACCATTTGTTGAAAAGGCTGTCCTTTCCCTGAATGGTCTTGGTACCCTTGTTAGAAATAATTTGACTATATATATGTATGTTTATTTCTAGAGTCTTTATTTTATTCCTTTGTCTTTTTATCTGTGTTTATGCCAGTACCACATTATGATATTTTAGCAAGTAAACAGTGTACAAGTTTTTTATTTCCTTGGTTAAGTTTATTTGTAAGTATTTTATTCTTTTGATGCTACTGTAAACAATGATGCTATTGTTTTCTTAATTTTCCTTTTGGATTTTTTAGTGTTACTTTATAGCAATGCAATTGTATTTTATGTGTTGCTTTTGTAGCCTGTAACTTTGCTGAATTTATTTATTAGTTCTTATAGGTTTTTATGACAATATTTTTAGTGTTTTCTACACATAAGATAATGTCATCTGAGAAAAGATAATTTTACATTTTTCTTTCCAATTTGGATACTTAAACATTTGTTTTTAAGCCAGATATTTTTGTGGTAAAGATGAAACCATTGTTTACATATCCATTTCAGTTCTGAAGTTATGCTTAAAATCTTATACATAATTGGGAGGCTTTGACATCACTTGCATATTTTAAACAAAAGGACACATTTTAATTATTCTCTAGTACCTGTTATTTTCATCTTCTCATCAGATTTGCTTCTTCCTTATGACCAGTCACAAATTTAGGCAATGAAATTTAAAGCGAACTGATTAAACCCCTCTGCAAACAGGACTGGCTTATAAAAGAAAAAGAAAATCTTATTTTACTGCCTACATTTTCTTCTGCCTCTGGGCTGGATCTATCTAATCGACTCTTTCACATCGAGTGTTGACAATTTGATCAGCTCTTTGTGGCCAACATCAGTGCCAGAACCCAAAACAAGTTGGCCTATAGATATTGAACTTGGTAATGCTATGAAATGTAACTCACATAGAGCAGACTTGTAGCAGTTCAACAGCAAATGCATTAGCAGGCTGAGAAAAAAAAAAAAGGCCACAGAGGAAAGAGCCATTTGAGTGATGGGGCAAATTATTCCAGATCAGTTCCATCTAGAAAATATTCTTTCTCCACTTATAATCCAGGGTTCTGTAGAAATTTTCCAGGGCAACGGTAGAAACCTGGTAATAGATTTGCACAGCTGCATGAATGTTATATGAGTAAAAGTGATATAAAAATGGACTTTAGGCAGTTAGTACTTTCTGGACTCTCTAATTTGGGGAAATAAGAAGTAAGAGCAGAAATAGAGGCAAGAAGAGCAACCACAAGAGCAATAGAAATCCAGGTGTTTAAATTGGAATGGTTGATGCTGAAAAGTTCCTTCCTCTAAGGAATGATCTTTGGATAGGTATAGGGAGAGAATATAAAATCTGTTATTGTTTTTCAGGAAGTGACAAATTAAAACAAGTTTCTTAACCTCAAAATATATCACAAGCAGTGTTGTATGTCCATGTTATACTTACTTATTTGCAGGTAAGCTACAGAAGATTTACATTTTAAGACATTTTGGTTTTTCTAACACAAGGAATAAGGGATTATTGCTGCTACTTAGGTCTGATAGGATTTAACTAATCACTTTTGGAAAGAAAATACTTCTGGCTTGCATTTTCCAAGCACCTCTGAAAAAGGGCTTGTTTGTTGTAGTAATTGCACTATCAGCATAAATTTAAAGAAAACTACTGGGGTAAATTTTATGAAAATGGGCTTCAAGCTTTCTTCGGACCCTGTGATTTAAGCTTTATTTTAACAGGGCAATCTACAAAACGTGAAGCTGAAAAGCGGCATTTTTTCCACCAATCTAAATTCATGTTGAGTATTAAACACTGGTAGAGTCTTAAATGAGGAACAAACAGTCACTTAGGCAGCACATATTGCAGAAATATCCCATAAAGAGGCAAGAGTCTGCATTAATCATCTGAGTAGGACAATCGGTGACCTTTTCTAATAAGAACCGGAGCATCGAAAGTGAGCATTAAATTTCACTGCAGCTCTATTTGCTGTGTATCTATGGCATTCATCACTGCTGAGATGTAAATGTCCAGAGACTTTTGGAATCTGACAATCATACTTCATGGAGAGAGAATGTTCTGAAGAGCACAGAATGCTTGTTCACCCCCAAATTTTGGCAACCTTAGGGCCATTACAGCTTCGTTCCTCTTTCATTATGAAAGCAGAGCAGCTGTTGAGCAAGCAAGGTTAACAAACCTTGGAAAAACATTAAAGTTAATTTGTTTTTAGGGCTTTCATAAGCCCAGAAGTTGGAAGAAGATTATTTTATATGGACCCATTAGTCTTTCAATAGTCAAATCTGCAGAGCTACTTATAAGATTTACTCTTTGGGTTTTAAGTAGATATTACCAAGGGTAGGCATCTGTTTAATTGGCATTTGGAGTCACTGGGGGCTATGGGTTGGCCTTAAAAGTGTTTTGGACTAATGACCTGTAGAGAGACTGGAGAGTCATGAAATCTCAGCTCAACTACTGACATTTAAAAACTCTTTGAAATTACTGGTGAGCAGGGTCCGTGTTTACACAGAATTAAAACTAGGTAGAGAGAGAAAAAGTGAGTACAAAAGCTTATTTGGGCAAATTTAAACTTTTAATTTAAAATCAGAAATTCTGTCAACAAAATTTGAGCGGGTAATATGGAAATGCAATAGATAGTTATTGAGTCACTCAAATCTACTTCTTAACTGCCCAAACACTATGTGACCTTTTTAAACTTTTGTTTCTTCCTCTTGAGATTGTTATAGTAAGTGTGGTCTGCAGATTTAATCTGAAGATTCAACATGAGAGATTAAATGTAATAAGGTACTAGAGTCTCACACTTACATAATTGGTGATCTACATAAATGGTACTGGAGTTGATGCAGATAGTATGGGGAATCTGCAAATTTTCTTGAAACTCTTAACAGTCTTTAGGTAGAAAAGATAGAACACCTTTAAGACTCAAAGGATTAAATTTTAAATGTCAAAGTATTTGTCACTGTGGCAGTTAGGCAATAAGGAAGATAGTTTTTGAGAGACTTGTACAAGGCTATTCAAAACCTACCAGTTTGAGTTAAATATTGTGAATTTGAATTCTAGCCCCAATGCTCTCTGTATGGATCAGTAATTTCCTTAATCGTGGGCCATGAGTGGTATCTTTTATTTCTAGGAGATAATTCTAGAAGCTCAGTGGGTAATGAACTCAGACCAAGGGTGGTTGAAGTATCAATCAGATAATTGAGGCTGAAGGTTAGTTCAGAAAAGAAGGCTCAATGTGAGTTTAAGAACATTGGGATTCAAAGGGAGGAGTTCCTGGGCACTGAGGTCCACAGAGTCCCATTGAGAGGCCTACAGTGGGACTCATGGGACTCGCAGGAAACCTGGAATTATCACCAGCTTCATGTGGGCTGTTTGAAGTCATGAGACTGTTTGCCTCCCGACTCTCCAGGCTTTTTGCAACAGACAGAGTGGTCAGGTGGCCCAGGACAACAGGACTTCATTGGGTCCTATAGGGCTGTACTCCTCAGTCTGGTACACGGCATGCGGTGGTGTCATACACACAAAGCATTTAGCACAGTGTCTGCCACATGATGAGCATTCAAACAATCTTGCTATTATCCGTATGATTGTGTGATTGGAGAGACTTCAGGATTCCCATCAGGCATTTGAGTACTCCTGTGTGTGTAGACATCCTGCTGGGTCATGCTAAGGATTTCCCAGGAGAAGGGTTTGTAATAGTGGGAAACTGATCTGCATTTACTGCTAAGATAAGCCAGGTGGCTAAATATGCTTGGAAATAATTTATTTCAATATTTGCATTTAATCCCAATGAGCTGGGCGAGAAAAGAGGAGCATTATTTTTTAAAAGTAAAATTGAATGAAGAAGAGATGTTTCTGTAACTGGAGACCAACATTAGAAGTACTCTCATTGCCTTTCCTGGTCCACAAACTTACTTAGTGTCAGAAACTCTTTTAGTTGCTTAAACTTACCTGATGTTCTCATTTTAAGCCTATGAAGTTGATACTATTATTATTATCTTCATTAAACAGAGAGTGTAAATAATTTGTCCAAGGTCCCAGAGCTAGTCCTGAGCAGAATCAATTTTCAAACCGGGGCACTTTCACTCTGGAGCCCATATTTGTAACCCCTATGCCAGGCTGCCTCTCATGTATGCCTGTTTCATCCTTCATGCCACCCAGAGTCCACAGTATAGAGTGCCTGCTTCCTCAGCACTCCCAGGGACATATAAAAACCACCTTTGTTAACTAGAAGCGAACATGACTAACATTGACAAATACGATCTGCTCACAACTTGCTGAAATCAATTCATGTAAATTAGACATTGCCACAATGTCTTTAAAAGGAACTCATTCATTCACTTAACAAGTGTTCATTGAATGGCCACTGCATGGCAGGCATTAAGCTAGATATATAGAGATGGGTGGTGTGGTAAAGGCCATTCAATAACCTCATCTGACTCTTCGGTGACACCTCTGAAATAAAATAGCTTTGATATCTTAAAGCTGAATTCTCAGAGGTCAAATTCATCTTAGGGATAAGCTTTAGAATACCAAACTCCAAGCCTTAGGAGGCTGACCACTTCTGACAGGAACCAGCCGAAACCAAATATACATACACACACACACACACACACACACACACACACACATACATACACACACACACACATATACATACACCCCCCCACACACACACACATTTCAAGAATTTATATCTTTCAAGAATGTGTGGTGCATGTGTATGTGTATAAAATCAGTTTAGGTATTGTGTACAAGCAATGCAGACACTCATGTAAAAGAAAAATCTCCCGAATTGCAGAGGAGGAGGTGAGGAATGTTAAATTCATTCTTTTCCGGTGTTTCTACTCTAGAAATAACACTTTGGGAAGGATGGGAGAGCAATTTAAAAGAAAACAATGATTTGATACAAACCAGTCAACAAACACGTATAGTAGAAACACGAAAAGATTTTGGTCAAAGGTTTTATGCATTGTGCTTTCAATGACCTCTGAAAGCACAGTATTAGACAATTGGTTGGAGAAAGAGTGAAGGCTGCAGTTCTATTATATAGTAATTTCATGTCAAAAAGGAATTAATTGTCCAGTCTCTCTGTGCTCTTGATAGTTGTGGTCAATGAATTGATCTGACACTGAAAATTAATGCCTGCCATATATTTTGTGTGAGATGATGATACTATGCTCACCAAGTTGTCAAGGCAAGCTGTTACCTTCACTGAGAAATCTATCTAAAGATTAGCTTTTACTAAAAAATGAAACATCTAGAGGTTTTATCAATCAACCACACTTTCTTTTCAGCATGAAGTTCTACATACCCAGTCAAAAGACCAAAGTTACCTTGAGTTTTACTTTCAGGTAAAACCTAGCTGGTGCTGTTTACATGTGGCATTCTGAGGACAACAAAATAAGAAGAACAAATGGAAACTGATGAATGGGTCTTACTATCTCTGGCAGCAGCCAATGCAGAATAATCTCTTTAGAGATATAAGGGATACACATTACAAATTTTGCTCAAGCTATTAACACATAACTGACACACAGTAGCAGTTGAATCTTAAGATGGAGTCAAGGGTTTTGTTTTGTTTTGTTTTCTGGGGGCTTACCTGCAAAATGTAGACAATGCCATCCTTGAACAATGTTAAAGATCGATGAGGTTAAGGCCGGGCATGGTGGCTCACGCCTGTAATCCCAGCACTTTGGGAGGCCGAGGCGGGTGGATCATGAGGTCAAGAGATTGAGACCATCCTGGTCAACATGGTGAAACCCCGTCTCTACTAAAAATATAAAAAATTAGCTGGGCATGGTGGCGCGTGCCTGTAATCCCAGCTACTCAGGAGGCTGAGGCAGGAGAATTGCCTGAACCGAGGACGCAGAGGTTGTGGTGAGCCGAGATTGCGCCATTGCACACCAGCCTGGGTAACAAGAGCAAAACTCCGTCTCAAAAAAAAAAAAAAAGATCGATGAGGTAATATATGTAAAATGAAATTGATTGCTCCAGGAAAAAAGAAAACTCATCTAAAGGCCAAGTACTCTATATGTCAATTTGTACCTGATCTTATTGTTAAAGAAGCAAATTACTGCCATTGGAAAAAAGTTAACATTAGACAGCAAGTCCTCCATTTGGGAGCTACAAGGTGATTTTTGGCTAGAATTGAGAAAGAATCTGAGTCAATGTTTGTCATAAATCAGGCAAGCATTCCATTTAATAGTTTGAAATATGTTGACTACGGTTTGCTTTGTTTTTACTTTGCTTTGATTTTGTTTTTGTTGGAAAAACACATAATCAGATGAGCTATATCCTCTTAGGTAAAAAGTACAATTATTATTTAAAACTTGCTTGATAATCAACATCTTTTGTGTAGAATATTTTAACCAGTAAGCCAAATATTTGCATTTTCTCCTTTTATTCACATCTACTTAGGACTCTTTTATAGATACTATAAAAATATTTTTGGCTAACATAACTTAAAAATCTATCTTAAAATTTTTGAAGACATCACTTGCCTTTCAAGAGTCTCCTGTTTGCATTATGCATTTCTAAAATCTTTTATACAAGCTGCTACTTCACTATAGATTGGCAGTGATCAAGAGAACTAATAAGAGCATATAGATTTTCCTTAAAAATAATTCTGTTCTAATGTTAATAAAAGGGGCAAAGTTACATTGTCACTTCAAGAACTGTTTTCTTTTCCAGACACTTGTTCTTAATGATGAGTTATATTTGAGGAAGACAAATACCGTTCTTTCCTAAATAACTCATTTCTCCCCCATGATGGTGTTTTGAAGTCTATGATTTGTCAAAACTCTTGGCAGGAAGCATAATGGTCAAGTGTGGCTTAACATGCCATTTATCCAGATATCATGGTGTCAGTACTGTGGCTGACAGAAGTTCTCAGTCTAGATTGCCCTTGGCCACCATTTTAGCCAATGAGAATAGCGAAAGAATAAAGTCTGGACTTTCAGAGGTGCTTTATTCTGGTATAGTTCAGAGCTGCCTTGTTTCACCCTATGGAAATAGTAATTAGATATCCAGTAAGGAAAACACCACCACCACCATCAACAAATACCTTAATTACTTTTCCATTTATGGAAAGTAGCTTGAGACTAAAACAATCCCTTTTCATATATGGAAAAATTCCCCAGGCAAAATGTATACATGAAATAAATACACAGCTTTCCAAATCTATTCAAATGCCAGCCCAGGTTGAAACCCCTCTATAAAGAAAATGGTAGTACAGGAGTCTGGGATAGGCCACCCCAATATATGCCTCTTTGGCGTAATGAGTGTTTTGATTGAAGGCAATTGAGAAGCAGGCTCAGGAAAACTCTCCATTCTCCCTCTATCTGCCTAAAAGCAGTACATACATTTACAAAGAGAAAAGGCATCCTGCCTCCCCTCTCTACCAGGGAGAACAAAGGTTAACCGCTGAAAACAGCTTTAGACACTTGTCAGCCTGGAGATGGCACCAGAGTAATCTTCATTAACAAGCTTCCCTCACTAGCCTTTATCTGCCCTGTGTCTGCTTTCCCGCAATCTGCTGTCCCTGGAGACTCGAATTCCTTTTTCTTTGTCCTATCACTTCTCTAAAAACTTACTCTTCTTTGTCAAAGATGTTATATAAGCTGAATTCAAAGCCACCTCTTTGAGAATGTCTCATTCCCTGGGTATCTTTTACGTATATATGAAATAAACATATCAATAAACTCCTGTGTTTGTTTCTCCTGTTAATCTGTCTTTTATTGCAGAGCTCTCTTTCAACTAGGAACTTATGAGAGATGTTAAATCAAGTTTAGCCTAAAGCTGCCTCCTTACATTGTAGGACTTTCTCCTCAGTTGAGCTAAAAACGGGGTTCTTGTCACATGACCAGGAAAGATCAGGCTTGCGGGCTTAGAAGTGTGGAATTTATTGGGTGAAAAGGAAAAAAAAAAAAAACCTCCGTAAAGTGAGAGGTTCCCATTGTTTCCGTTTTCAGATCCTCATCTTACAGACTGAATCCTAGGTTACCACTCTGGAGCAGGAGAGGCCAGGCTCCTCATCACTGCAGAGGGCGCAAACATCCTGCGGCTCCATCGCAGTGCACACTCTTCCCCGTGGGAGGTCCTCCAGGGACCTCTTTTTACTTGGCTGTCTCACTTACATATTTTAAGTTTGGCCTGAAGGTTTCTCTGCATTGTGAACTGTAACCCAAATGGAGTAGTAAACAGACTGTGGCCTACTTTTGTGCCAATCACTAAGTTTTGGCCGATCGAAGGCGGCCAGGCATTCAAACCGTGTTCAAGCAAGGCAGATGCCAAGCTGTCACCAATTCGCTGTTTCTCTGCGGACCTCACTTATGTTTTCTACAGGCCGTTTCCCTTTTTTTGTCCAGAAATCTTCTTCCAGTACCTGGCTGCACTGGAGCCTCTGGGCCTACTCTGGCTTGGGAGGCTGCCCGGTTGGCGAATTGTTCTTTGCTCAACTAAACTCTTAAATTTAATTCAGCTAAGGTTTTCCTTTTAACAGGGTTGACAGAAAAAATTATTTTTCCTTCTCTTCAGTAGCTTTACAGAATGCAAAGGTTAATCGAGTAACAACCATAAGGACATAGACATCTGCATTGACAGCAAACGTGGTTCATACAGTGGAAATAAAGTGGAAAGCAGATTTGAGTTCCTACTGCTTAGAAGGAAATAAGGAGGCAGGAGCTCATATGAGTCCCTCTCCTTCATTAGGACAAATACGTAATGCATGCGGGGCTGAAAACCTAGATGACAGGTTGACAGGTGCAGCAAACTATGATGGCACATGTATACCTATGTAACAAACCTGCACGTTCTGCACATGTATCCCAGAACTTAAAGTTAAAAAAAAAAAAGAGTCTCTTGCCTTAACAACGAGCTATTTGACATGAGGACTGCGCAATGGTTTTGTGGGATTTGCATACCATGTTTTTCATTCTTTCCATGTAACTATTCTCTCACAAATCATACAATGTCTTCAGCATCCTGTGTCTCCTTCAATCCCAGTTTTTAAAACTCTGGTTTGAAAATGTTAACTTTTCCCAAATATTATGTTCTAAGTCTGCATAAAAATTAACATGCTAAAATCTTGTCAAAATACTCCGAAAACATCCCTTCAATATTTTAAGAAAAACAGTACAATGTGTTTTATTTTAAATATATAATCTGCAGACATTTATAAATTTTGTTCTGTTAGTCCATGTTTCTCTGTGGCTCTCAACTAATTATTGAATAGTTTTCTCGAGGATCCTTTTAAATGGTCATAAAATCCTCAGAATCTTTCATACATTCCTTTCATGCATTTCACCAGTGTCCAACTATTTAAAACTTGATGACATTCATTGCTTGCAGCACACAGGCATTCGAATAGAATTTCATGTACTATTTAAAATGCTACTTTATTTTCTTTTTCAATGCTTTTATTGTGTACTTGTTATATACTTTATAATATGAAATAATAAAAGCTTCTTATTTTACTTAAATGTTGAACACTAACCCGTACAAAATGACATGGTCTTTCTCAACTTTGATTTGTCGTATTTAGGGGAAATAGCTCAGTTAATACAGAAATTTACTTCTTGGGAAATTAAAGAAAGCCTCCATGGGTCCAGGTATTATTTGTTGAACAGCAAATTAATATAGCGCAAAGAGCATCCAGGTCACATCACCTGGATTCTATTAACCCTGGCACTGCCTTTTCCTAACCAGATAAGCTGAAGATAAATGTATTACCCTGTCCTGAAGCTTTGCTTACATCTTGATAATGATAATAATAATATCAATTCTGTAGGAATATTGGGAGGTTGAATCAAATGGCGCAGTAAAAAATCACTTGCATGCAAAAGGGCTACATCAAAATTGTTCTTATTGTTTTTATCTTTTAAAAACTGTGCAGTTTGAAGAAAATGGCAATGCGATGAGTTTAGATGATTAGATTCAAAATGGTTTCTTCCTAAAAGTTGTGCATAGAGCCTTTTCAGAGAACAATTTAGAAAGAGAAACTGAGGAGCAGCAATGTTCCTTCTTGTATTTGTCTTTACTTCTTGTACCAACACAATCACAGGGATTTAGGTAAAGCTGTATATTTGGGGGTTGTTTGCTACATTTTCAAGAGGAGGCTTGGTTAAGGGTGATAGGATACTTTATTATTATTATTTTACTTTATGTTCTGGGATACATGGGCAGACTATGCATATAAATAAAACTACACACACACACACACACACACAAATGTTTGTTACATAGGTATACATGTGCCATAGTGGTTTGCTGCACCTATCAACCCATCTTCTAGGTTTTAAGCCCCACATGCATTAGGTATTTATCCTAATGCTCTCCCTCCCCTTACCCCTCACACCCTGACAGGCTCCCGGGTGTGATGTTCCCCTCCCTGTGTCCATGTGTTCTCATTGTTCAACTCCCACTTATGAGTGAGAACATGCGGTGTTTGGTTATCTGTTCCTGTGTTAGTTTGCTGAGAATGATGGTTTTTAGCTTCATCCATGTCCCTGCAAAGGACACAAACTCATTTTTTATGGCTGTATAGTATTCCATGGTGTATATGTGCCACATTTTCTTTATCCAGTCTATCATTGTTGAGCATTTGTGTTGGTTCCAGCTCTTTGCTATTGTGAATAGTGCTGCAATAAACATACATGTGCATGTGTCTTTAGAGTAGAATGATTTATAATCCTTTGGGTATATACCCAGTAATGGGATTGCTTGGTAAAATGGTATTTCTGGTTCTAGATTCTTGAGGAATCCCCACACTGTCTTCCATAAGGGTTAAACTAATTTACACTCCCACCAACAGTGTAAAAGTGTTCCTGTTTCTCCATATCCTCACCAGCACCTGTTGTTTCCTTTAATAATAATCACCACTTTTTAATAATCACCATTCTAACTGTCATGAGATGCTATTTTATTGTGGCTTTGATTTGCATTTCTCTAACGACTAGTGATGATGAACTTTTTTTCATATGGTTGTTGGTTGCATAAACGTCTTCTTTCGAGAAGTGTCTGCTCATATGGTGATAGGATACATTTTATATTTTAGAATATACCATCCTTAACAAAGTGACCAAAATCTTTTAAGTTCATTCTACCACCTCCTCTCCCATCTTATTTCCCTGAAAGGGGAACAGCTATTGTGGTATATAAGCTAGATGTGAGCAGGATAGTTATTTGAATTTGAGTATAAAGTCTCTCTGGTCTCATCCATTTTCTCCCCTACCTTGGACTGATACGTCTAAACATTATTCCTATAACTTGGGATACATAATGTGTTTTACTCCCCTTTTATTTTGACACTTGCATGATCCTCACCCCTGTTGTTAAATGTTCCTTCTCTTTCATGCGTGGTGCCAACTGAAGCTGTGCTCCCTCAAGTCACCATTGTTTGACACATGGCTTCAGGCTTGAGCTGAAGCCTGGTTTCCAGCTTCCATGGAGAATTTGACAAGTTGATCTTGTTCTTTCACAGGCTCTTCTTGACCTGCCTCCTAATTATACTAGTATTCTCTCTCCAAGTCAGCCTTCAGTCTTCTTGTCTCATTGCAGAAATAAATATTCAGTGATTTCATTATCCCCCAAGGTTTTAGTTGGCACTTACCCAATGATAATTTCCATTGCTTGTCTCCTAAGCATTCTCCTGATTTCCACTATCCAATAGACATCTACAAATCAAGCATAATGCTAAAATTATATCTAAAAAGAAAAAAGAAAACCAAACAAACAGAAAAGAAACTTATCCTATTTCCTCTAATTTCTATCTCAGTTAGCTCAATCACTTCCCATCCAGTCTGGAAATGTAGACAATGTTGGGAAATCTTTGAATGCCCTGTGCTCCTTTATCCCCCTTAATAAGTCTTTTAGCAAGCCTTGTCAATTGCACTTTTGAAAAAAAAAAAGTCTCTTTAATCTATTCATTCCTTGAACCACCACTGTCCTTGTCCCACTGCAGGTCCTCATCAGCCTTTTAATTGTTAACATCTGACTTCCTTCCATCTGCCTCCCATGTGGCCATCTATCTGGTCTACCCAAGACAACATCCAACTATGCTATTTTTATTCTGCTTAAAAACAAAAGCAAAAACAATGTAGTGAAGATTTCTACTTATTTGAAGAGTCTCCATTAGCATGTTAGTCTTAGCATATCTGTCCAGATTCATGCCTCTAGGATTTTATACATTTTCTTTCTGATATATGGCATGGAGTTGTCTTTTTAACTCCCTCTTCAAGACTTTGCTTAAATGAATCTTTAACTCTCTAGCTAGAATGAATCATTCCTTATTCTGTGTTCTCTCAGCATTTTGAACATGCCTCAGTAATTGTGATGGGCATCACATTTTCTGAAGCAAGAATAGAAACACGTAGCATTGCAATCGATGTGCTTATTAGTGGAACAAAACAGAAGATTTGAAGTGGAGAATGTCTCAAGATATCTTGTGAGGATGGTCACGGAGAAGATGACATGTACCCTACATAAATGAAGAGGAGGGTAATTTTTTTCCTCATCTGTCTCCCTACTGGATTATAGGCTTTTCTATGAGCTCAGTGACTATGACTTAAAGTTGTCATTTTTCTAGGATCGATCACAGAGTCTCAGTAAGTGTACGTTAAGAAATAAGTGGTGAATCCATGAGTGCAAAAAAGTGAATACATTGTTTCAGTTGTTTATGAAAGTATGCCGATTTCATGGCTTGAGCCCTTGTGTGCTCTACATGACTGGACTTGGGAACAACCCAATCTTCTTTCATAGACTGTCCCGCTGATACTGACCAGCTCCTACCAAACTTCCAATTTCTCTTTGCTCTTCAATCTTAGCTGACTACTTTGCTTCTTACTACTTGGAAAAATGGAGCAAGAAGCTAGTCCTCTTCTATCACCATCTATCCACTTGCTTACCTTTGTGCGCATAGCTCACCGTCTTTCTGGTTGAATTGAACTTTACATTCACTACTTAGTCCCTTTGCTGGGAATCTCTGTACCTCCACTCTTGGCTACACAATGACAACACTCTCACAAGCATCCCTTCTCTCACCTGTCAAAAACTGTTCTCTTCCTAATGGATAATTTCCTTCCCCATATAAGCATGTTAAAATACCTCAATTTTTTTTAAAAAAGGAGACTTTGTTCCTTGTTCCTCAAGAGGTGCACTCTATTTTGCATTCCCTGTTCAGCAAAGCTCAAAGAATTTCCTGTATTCAAGACTTCTGTTTCCTCTACTCCAATTCTCTCTTGATTTCACTCTAATCAGTTTTTTGTTTCCAACAATCCACCAAAACTTCTGTCAACATCAAGCACAATTTTTATGTTGTAATTTCAAAATTATTTTGATTCTTATCATACTTGATTAGCATCACTCAATAAAGCCAGTCTCTCCGCTTTTCATATACTTTCTTCACTTCGATTCTGAGCAACTGTTCTCTTTGGATTCTCCTGTTTTCCTTCCCAGCATTCTCTGCTGGCTCCACCTTATCTTCCAGATTCCAAATAGTTGAATGCCTGAGAGGTCAAGCCTCCATGTCTTGTCTTCCTTCTCTTCTGAGTTGATCTCATCCATTCCCATTGCAATAAATCCCCTATGTAAGTTCATGAGTCCCAAATTTATAACTCTGGCCCCGACCTTATTCCTGAACTCCAGACCTGTTTGTGCAATTATCTGATTAATATCTCACTTAGATATCTAAAGGCCAATTACACGTTTAAATGCGAGCTCTGCTTCAGATTTAACCTGCTCAACCTGCTCTGTAGTCTTCCTGATTTTTTCTTTGCCCACATCTCATACCGAACAAGACAACTTCTAACCCCACTAGCTGCTATTTTGCTAAACTACGCCAAATTATTCTTCCATTTATCCCATTGCAATGGCCTGCTAACTTGTCTCTCTATTTCCATATTTGTCCCCTTTGGTCTTTTCTCACATAAAGGCCAGAGTGATACACTTAAACATAAGTGAGAACATGTCATTTATCTGTTCAACATCCCCAATCCCTTCTCATATGACGAGAAACTCCAAATTCTCACTATGGCCCAAAGGCCTTCTATGGTCTTGCTTCTCTATGCCTCTCAGATCATAAGCATCTGTTATCATCCTCCATCCCTCAGCTCTGACCACACTTGCTTCCTTGCTGTATCTGGAACATGACAAGTATATTAGGATTTAGAGCCTTTATACTTTTTCTTTCTACTCAGAAACCTTTTTTCTTATATTCTTATTATTTTTCCTTCACTTCTTTCAAGTCTATCCTCAAATATTAGTTTATCAAAGAAGTCTTTCACGGCAACTTCATGTAAGTAACACTCCTCATCATTTTATATCTCCTCGTCTTACTTCATAGTATTTTACATCTTAGAAACATTACGCATTTAAGTTCAAAATATAGCATTAGAACGTAAGCTCCAGTGAGGGCTAACAATTTATCTGTTTTTATTTGTCGATGCTTTCCTTAGACCTACTTGAGTACTTGGTATCTACTGGGAACAATAAACATTTACTGAATGGACAAAATGCTGACATTGTGCATATAGAACTATGTAAGCAAGATAAAAAGCAAAACAAAACAAATATAGGGAGCTCATCACAATTTCTGACTAAACTACTCAGAATGACAGTGACCTGTTATTTCAACAACCTGCAGAGAGCAGCACATGGCATTTTACCTCATATTTTGTTCACAAAGAACAGTTAATAGTAATTAAACGGTTTTTTTTTTTTTTTTTTTTTGCTCTTGTTGCCCATGTTAAAGTGCAGTGGTATGATCTCAGCTCGCTGCAACCTCCTCCTCCCGGCTTTAAGAGATTCTCCTGCCTCAGTCTCACAAGTAGCTGGGATTACTTACAGGCATGCGCCACCATGCCCCGTTACTTTTGTATTTTTAGTAGAGATGGGGTTTCACCATGTTGTTCAGGATGGTCTCGAACTCCTGATCTCAAGTGATCCACCCCCTCAGCCTCCTAAAGTGCTGGGATTACAGGCTTTAGCCACTGTGCTTGGCCCTATAATTAAACATTTATCAAGGGCGGTGACTCCACAGGGACAATTAAACACCCAAAAAAGAGAAGAGGTTTAAATGAGGTGGACTGGAAAATCAAAAGGAACTTAACGACCAAATCAATAGCCTCTGATCAACATGTACCTGCCAGCTGACCCCACAGAGATCACTACAACAGTGTTTGCCTCGCTCTCACTCACTCTCACAAATGCTAGTGATGGTCATGCACTGTCTGAGAGGTGGGGAATTTACAGCTGAGAATTGGTTCTTAGTACAACTAGAGTGGAATGAAGCTGAAAGATTAACTGAACCATGGTTTTCCACCATTCCTTCTCCACAACAGAATATCTGCCGGGTAACGTTTACATGAACTCCTTACTCATATCTCTCCTGGAATTGGCTGCATAGGTAAAACAGTCTGTGGGTTTTGTGCTATTTCCCATCACTACCTAAATGTCCCTCACCCAGAATAATTTCCTCCCATCCATCTACATATTCACAATGTAAGTCCGGGAACTATTTTCTTGAAAAACTCTGTTATTTCATGGTCAAGTATAACACTGATTCCAAACTTGGACAAAGATGGCACACAAAGAGAGAAACACCTAAGCAATCTCAATTTTGACTGTGCATGCACAAACCTTAAATAAAATAAAAACAAACAGAATTCAGCACCAGTACATTGAGAGTGATACATCTTCACCAAGTGGAACTTATTCTAGAAAGTCCATTATTACAATTATCTATTCATACAATAAAAATTTTTCATATTAAAAGACAAATTCCCAATTCTAGGCATATCTGTATTGAAACACTAGAAATAAAGTTGGACTCTAAGTCAAAAACCACATATAGCAAAACATTTTTAGTAATAAAATCTATGTGACTTGTGTCAGATTGAGAAATTAGAGTATACTTTTATTAATATTTGATTTCATGTCTTAAAATATTGTTAAATCTAGTGATCAAATATTCTTTTTTAAAAGTGGAAAATATAGTATGATAAACAACATCAAAAAGCATTGTGAGTGATGTAAATATATATATATATATACATGTATGTATATGTGAAAGGTAAGATTCTAACTCTTTGGTTCCTACCAGGTCCTTGAAACTGCAGCAGTTCTATCTTTTTTTTTTTTTTTTTTTTGAGACGGAGTTTCGCTCTTGTTACCCAGGCTGGAGTGCAATGGAGCAATCTCGTCTCACCGCAACCTCCGCCTCCTGGGTTCAGGCAATTCTCCTGCCTCAGCCTTCTGCGTAGCTGGGATTACAGGCATGTGCCACCATGCCCAGCTAATTTTTTGTATTTTTAGTAGAGACGGGGTTTCACCATGTTGACCAGGATGGTCTCGATCTGTTGACCCCGTGATCCTCCCGCCTCAGCCTCCCAAAGTGCTGGGATTACAGGCTTGAGCCACCGCGCCCGGCCAGCAGTTCTATCTTATCTTCACAAGATAGCTCTGAGGTTTAGATGAAGAAACAAGTTCAAGGAAATAAAGTAACAGGTATTGTCCATTGTTAAGCTTCAGGAAGTTAAGCTGAAGAGGTATGAAAAATAGTGCAGTAATAATTATTTCTCTATTATTTCTTTTCTTATTTCCTTCCTTCCTTTTTTCCTTCCCTCCTTCCTTCCTTCCTTCCTTCCACCTTTCTTTTTTTGAGATAGGGTCTCACTCTGTCACCCATGCTTTGAGTGCAGTGGTGTGATCTTGGCTCCCTGCAGCTTTGACCTCCTGGGCTCAAGGGATTCGCCCACCTCAGCCTCCCAGTAGCAGGGACTACAGGCGCCATGTCACCATACCTGGCTAATTTTTGTATTTTTTGTTTCTTTGTTTGTTTGTAGAGATGGGGTTTCACTACGTTTTCCAGGGTGTTCCCAAATTCCTGGGCTCAAGCAATCTGCCTGCCTCAACCTCCCAAAATGCTGGGATTATAGGCTTGAACCACCACACCTGGCTATAAACGGCTATTTCCCTGCCTAGTTTCTTATAGTTTAATTGCAGAAACCCCAAGGCCCTCAGTAACTTCTCCTTGTTCATTCAATGCTAAGGCCTCTCTTTGCTGCAGATGTCTAAACCCTCCACACCTTGTACCCAGAACTGCTCTTTGCTGGGCCTCCCAGGCTGTCATTAGTGCTCCTGGATTATTTGTGGTCACCGCTCCATTGATTATTAGCGCATCTTCTGCTATGCCCTGAGTGTTTGTGCCCCTGAAAAATTCATATGTTGAAACCTAACCTGCAACTTGATGGCATTTGGAGGTAGGGCCTTTAAGAAGTGTTTAGATTATGAGGACAGAGCCCTCATGAATGAAATTAGCACCAGAGAATTCCCTTGTCCCTCTACAGCGAAAAAGATGGCTATCTATGCGTCAGAAGAGTAGGTCTTTACTAGGTACTGTATCTGTCAGCACCTTGATCTTGGACTCCGTAGCCTCTAGACCCATGAGAAATAAATTTCTGGTGTTTATAAGCCCCCCAATTTATACCTTATAAAACTCTTTTATCTAAACCTGAAGGAACTAAGGTACCTTCAAATTCTAGATTTGACACATCATGGGTATCTCAAATTGGCCCAGGACAGGCCATCACATGAATTTATCTTATTTCTCATTTTAGAGTTCCTCCTGAGCTCTGAGGACCCCCAGCCACTCCTCTGACTCACCTTTCCCCAGGGCACCAGCTACTACCTTAGACACATATAGAGGCTCTGGGAGGTTGCTACAGGGCCAGGCCCTTCCTCGCCTCTGCCTCCTGAGTGGTCTTCTGCCTGCTTCCAGTGTGAGCTCCAGGCAGAAACATCAGGCTCACTTGGCAAATTGATTCAAAGATGGTTCTGAATAGACACTCTTTGGTTCTGCCGTGACATGTTGCAAGGCAAAATATGCATGATCGACATTTGTAGATATTGTTTGTTTGCCCCACATGGGAAAAAACAGACAAGGGGCGAGACAGTAATAAAACATCAAACTGATGCAAATATTCTCATTTGATCTTACATTAACCCCATGAGGTAGATCTTAGTGTCTGTGTTTTAAAAATAAGAACAAGGAGGACTTGACCTAGTCACACAGCTAGTAGTGGTATATTCTAGATGTACAAACCTATTCTGTCCGGCCCTAAAGCCTATGTGGTCTTTCCACTCTGCTGCACTGTCCCTCAAGGCGAATAGCTAATCACAGTTGGAAATCTGTGCTGGAAGCTGGTGAAATGATGCTAACACAAAATTTTTAAAAGAATAAGCATTTTTGAGGAGATTTTTGGTTAAAGTGGAAGAATCCTGGGATCTCTGTTGCCAGAACACTTACTCCAAGCTCCGGCTGCTGAAGTGTGACTAGCACAACCTTGCTTCCCTGATTAATGAAGTGTGTGCTGCCCTCTACTGGCATAGAGAAAATGGTACATCAAGCTTTGTGTTGGTTCCGTGTGGTTCCAAAACAGGATCGTGAAGATTCAATTATCCTGCTGAATGTGAGGTTGGCAGTGAGGTCTGGATTCTTTTTATGGTATTTCCTACCGGAATAAACCTATGAACTTCTGTTCCTCTCTCTGTTAATCTAATCTGCCTCTACCATGCCTGTTAATGTACTTAATGTTTAGCAGAGGCATCTAGAAAAAGGAAGGCCATGCCTGTATACAAGCAAATGCAGGAGATTAGGAATTGGCACGCATGCTGGTATCAAGGAAGCACCAATCCCTGTTGTTTGCTCTTAATATTGTCCTAATTACAAATGACTGATACATACACGTTGGAATTCATTATTCTTTCCCGTGTATATAAAACAAACTATTGATTCTCAATAGGCCAACTCAAAAATTCAGTCATTAATATCATCATTCATTCATTAAACAAAGATTATTAAAGATTATTGTGTGCCACCATGCTAATAGTGCGGTAGGTATAAAAAAGAATAAGCTAGCTCACAACTTAGTGGTGGAGTTGGGCAAGTGAAAGAACAATTTCAATATAGTTTAGATAATGGTATGATGTTTACAAAGTGTTACCGTATCTCAGAAAGGATGACTCACTTTTGCCTGGTGTGACGAGGAAAGCTTTACAGAAGAGGATATGCTTACGCTTCAAGATGAGAAAGAGTTTACGTGACTGAGAAAAAGAGAAGGGCATTTCAAACTGAGGAAATCTCAGGCGCAAAGACATGGAGCTAGGGGACTGTGGGAACAACCTGGAGCACTCAGCTCCATAAGCTGATCATGAATGTTCAGGGAGTGGTGTGAGTGAACTCTGGGACAATAAAGAGAACGGAGTTAGGAAGGGGCTGACTGCTCTGCATTATGTCTGGATTATATGTTGCGTGCATTATGTATATAGAAAAGGCATTGAAGGGTAATTTTTTAAATATATGTTTTTTATTGCACTTTAGGTTCTGGGGTACCTGTGCAGAACATGCAGGATTACTGCGTAGGTACACACATGGCAATATGGTTTGCTGCCTCCATCCCCCAGAAGGGTAATGTTTTAAATCAATGAAACGTGTTCTGTTTCTCTCTTCGCCAATGTAAAGTGAATATGTTGTAGAATTTGACTACTAAGGGGAAATTGATTGAAAACCAATTGATTGAAAAATACAAATTTTACTCTAGAAAATGCATGTCCAATGTGATATTATCTGAAATGTTTTGGTTTGTGATCAACTTAAATGGATGATTACCAAATTTCACTTAACAATGTATTAGGTAACCACACACTGGCTCTTCATTACAAAGTGAATTAGTAAGAAGTTTTTCAACTGTCTCTTGAATAAAATAAATAAAACAAACTTCTTCCTTTACCAACTATTCACTTTCCTCTTCAAAACATGTGAAAGTTTCCACCACACTTTGTTGATGTAAAACAAATTTCCTGGTTACACTTTATCTACTTTATCCTAGTTCCATTTTTTAAAATGAATTTTGTTTTTGTAATAAAGTAATCCTTACTATAAAGAACACAGAAAGTTAGAAAAGGGGCTTATAAAATATTCCTTTATACCCAGCTTCTAAAGATTCCCACCTTTAAGTATGTGGGTATGTATTTCTAGACCAGAAAGACAGTTAAGCATTGCTCCTAGTGGTGTTCCAGGCTACATGTTTTACATGAAGACTCTGAACTATCTCATCATTATGAGTTTATGTGGTTTCTGACTCCAGTAGCTCTAGTCATAAGTGAATTTGGTACTCAGGTGAGCCTTCCATGGTCATTGTAATGAAACAATTGTTAATAAAAGTTTAAGACTATCCTGCCATTCCCACTCTGGTATGGTTACTGCTTTAATTTTGTCATCACCAATTAATATTCTACTTATAGGGAACCAGTAAAGTTACTGTAGAAAGGCTGTCATGATGTCACATACAGCTAGTGAGTTCTTTGCAATTAGTTTGACCTGAGCTCGTATAGCAACTTTTCGACTGTGCAACAGTATCACACTGAGTGCTGGATCACCGGGAAAGTGATGTGAATAAAGAAGCCTCTTGTATGAACCAAAGAATTTGCTCAAATTTTATTAGCAGTAGATTCCTCTCCATGTCCTTTTTTTTAGATTTCTTGCTTTTTGCATTTCTAGAATTTTTGACATTATTTATACAAGACATACTTAAATTCTATGAATTTACTATTTAAGTAAATTATCAATTAGAATGTCACTTTGGGATCATCATAACCTATTCTTTTATATGCCGGAAATCAAACAAAAACAGCCACAAACATGCCAAAGAATGATGTGTCTGAATTCCCTTGCATTTCTCTCCTTAAAGATCCCTTAGCTGTTCCAGATCCAATATGCTCCTGCTTTTTAAGGGCACCGCTCCTTGATGCTGTTGATGTAGTCGAGCAGCTGTCTGGGGAAGCCGACCTAGTAGTCAAATGGCTCTACTATTAAGAAATTTGCTTAGTGAAAGGCTAGTCTTTAAAATATCGCCTTTCTATAGATGCGAGCACGCCTCTGTTTCCATAGCAGACCTGTCCCAGTGGGAGCAAGCTCATAATTCATTTAAAAACAGACGCTAAGCTGGAAATTCAAATATGAAGCACTACCAGGTGTCACCTGCTCTCGGTGTTGGGTGGAGCTGTTTCATCTTTTCCCTGAAGCACATTTCTCCAACTGCATAACTTGGTTAGAGTAAAATAGGCTGCTGCATTTCCTTCTTATGCATTGGGTAAGCATAAGTGCTCCCTGAGATCAGCTTACCCCTGAGGCTAGCCCAGCTGTGTTGGCTCCTCACATGGTGATTTTGAGTAACCTTAGTGGTCCTCTGAATCTGGCTGCAGACCCTCTGGCCATTTTTATGTTGCTGATATAGATACATTTTCAATTTATCATTTGTACATAAGCCCATCTGCTATTTTCCTTGAGATCTGAGAAAGTCAAAAGCTAGCTATTTGGAAGAGCTGTAATCTGCCCCCTCCAGATCCATGTCCCCTTGTCCCTGCCTGACTTGCTGTCTGGGAGGGTGACTCCTGTGGATTGCAGCCATCAGTTTTCCTTGTCCTCTGCTTTTCTGATAGATTCGCTGGTAGAGAAGTCAAACAAAGAACTGGAAGAAAGAGAAGCTCTGGTGCTTATTCCCCAGCTCTTCTGCCAGGCTGTGGGTTGGTAGTGGCTACATTCCTTGATGAAGGTCATGGGTCCCATTTTGGTAGCTCTCTCCTAGGGCTAGAAATCTTACCCAGTACTGTAGCTTCTCCTCTTTTTTTCCCTTCTTGTCTGAGGATGGCAATAGCTTCCTGTAGCCTAGGATTTTTCCATCCCGTATTGGTTTCTCTCATCTCTGCTAAAGCTTCATAAATAGTCCTATGGCAGGCATTCCCTAGGGTAGTCCTCAGATGTGTAAAGCTCATGTGTAACTCCCTCTTCTTAAGTACAGGTAGAACCTATGACTTGCTTATAACTATTAAAATATGGCAAAAGTGATACAGCTCTTGATTAGATTGTGTATGAGGCTCTGCTGGCCTTGAAAAAGCAGCATGTTGTGAATTTCCTGAGGTTGAAAAAAAAATGCACACACACATATACACACAATATACATATATGCTATATATATTGTATATATATATTGTGGGTATATATATGTGTATATATATATATATATTTTTTTTTTTTTTTTTTTGAGATGGAGTTTCACTCTTGTTACCCAGGCTAGAGTGCAATGGTGCAACCTCGGCTCACCGCAACCTCTGCCTCCTGGGTTCAGGCAATTCTCCTGCCGCAGCCTCCTGAGTAGCTGGGATTACAGGCACACACCACCATGCCCAGCTAATTTTTTTTGCATTTTTAGTAGAGACGGGGTTTCACCATGTTGACCAGGATGGTCTCGGTCTCTTGACCTCGTGATCCACCCGCCTCAGCCTCCCAAAGTGCTGGGATTACAGGCTTGAGCCAGGATATACATATATATGTAGGCTCGGATCAGCCTTTTTTTAATTCAGGTCTTTAGCTGTTTGGATAAGGCCCACCCACATTAGGGAGAGCATCTGCTTTACTCAATCTATTGATTCAAATGTCAATCTCATCTAAAAACACCCTCATAGACACACCCAGAAGAATACTTGGCCAAATATCTGGGCATCTGATGCCCCAGTCAAGTTGACACATACATTTAACCACCATAGTGAACTCTAGGACCTTATGAAAGCCCCTTACCAGCAAGAAAATAGGGATGCCAGCCTCCAACTATAAGAGAGAAATTCTGCAAACAAGCTGAAGGCACTTGGCCAAAATCTTTCCCCAGTCAGGCCTCTGATGAGACCACAGTCCCACCCAACATCTGGATTGCAAATTGGTGAGACCATGAGCAGTGGACCCGGCTAAATTGTGACCCGATTCCTGATCCACAGAAACTGTGAGATAGTACATAGTACATTAGTCGATTTTAAGCCACTTAGTTTGTGGTCATTTATATGCAGCAGCAGAAAACTCATACAACTTCTTTCATTAAATGTTCTATTTGGGCCGGGTGTGCTGGCTCACATCTGTAATCCCAGCACTTTGGGAGGCCAAGGTGGGCGGATCATGGGGTCAGAGATCAAGATCATCTTGGCTTACACAATGAAACCCCATCTCTACTAAAAATACAAATAATTAGCTGGGTGTGGTGGTGCACGCCTGTAGTCCCAGCTGCTTGGGAAGCTGAGGGAGGAGAATCTCTTGAACCTGGGAGGCGGAGGCTGCAGTGAACAGAGATCTCACCAGAGCACTCCAGCCTGGGCAACAGAGCAAGACTCTGTCTCAAAAAGAAAAATGTTCTATTGAAGGTGATAATTGTTTCTTTCTAGGATCTTAAATCATATAGGTAGACCAGGAGTTTGCAATCATTTTCTGTAAAGAGATAGCAAATATTTTAAGATTTGTGGATCATAAACACTCTGTTATGTATTCTTCTCTCTTTCTCTTTTTCCTCCAGCTAATGAAAACTGTAATAATAATTCTTAACACATGGGCTGTACCAAAACAGAAGACATACTAGATTTAACACATAGGCTATTATTTGCCAGCCCCTGGTCAGACAAATGTATGCTATCTAGGCAATGTGCATGTAACATGTTCATTGTATTGCTATATGCATATTCATCAAACCCATTTCTTCAATTTCCTAAGCCCAAATCTTGGTGATATTTCCCAGTGTATGTTGAAGCATTGGTGGTTATGTGTCTGAATTCTTTCCAGCAAACGAGGGTTAAATAAGGTGTACACATTCCATGTCTGGTCACACAGATGTCTGGTGCAATTCTTCTCCTCATTCCCTATCTGGCGTGAAAGGTCCCAAGGTCTTATGAATGGAAGTGTCACAAGGTGGAGGGACCCTGGGTCCCTCATTTGGCGTGAAAGACTGCCCAGAGAATATTTGCATGAAACATTTGCATGTGTGAGTGAGAAATAAACTTTTATTGTGCATCCAGCCACTGAGATTTGGGGGTTCAATTGTTTTTGCTATATCTCAAAGCTGAAGATAGCAAGGGATAGCTCATTTTGTTTGCATTTTCAGAAGAAAATTCTCCAAAGACCTGTTTTGATCACATTAATAAGGGAAGCTATTCTGACATCATTATGTGCAGGTGTGCTGCAGGTGTGCTAAGAGTAGGAAAGACCCAACAGGGTTAGATTACAGCTCTAGAATCCACATCAGATCAGTGAAAAATTTCACACCTCATGACCCCTATCCTGTGGTCTTGCCACTACTTTATGCTTCTTCTGTTTTTGTTGTTGTTGTTGTTTTGAGATGGAGTCTTGCTCTGTCACCAGGCTGGAGTGCAGTGGCGCAATCTTGGCTCACTGCAACTTCTGCCTCTGGGGTTCAAGCAATTCTTCCACCTCAGACTCCCAAGTAGCTAGGACCACAGGCATGTGCCACCACGTCTGGCTAATTTTTTTTGTATTTTTGGTAGAGACGGGGTTTCACCGTGTTGGCCAGGATGGTCTCGCTGTCTCCTTACCCTGCTCCACTCCATCCTAAGAGGCTTCTTCAATCCCTGGGCACACATCTGCTCTCCTTGTGCTCTGCAGGGAGAGAGGTGATGTCAATATCCTCCTCCTCCAGACATCACACACTTGCCACTCTAGTGAGCTCCTTACCACAGAACTCCAGCTTTCTGTGTTTCTAGCATCCCCACTCTTATGAGCTTCTACTGAGTGGCATGTAAACAGCCCCATAAAATGGACATGCATCTTGAAAGCCATTTAAATCTCATTACTTTATACCCTTTAAAAGGTAGTTCCTATTCAACAAAAATTTTCTCATGCAAGAAAATCATTGTACTTTGTTTGATCAATTTAATTGGAATACGGCAGTGCGTTTCTTTCTGGGATTTGTCTTTGCCCTGAAAGCAAAATGACTTGGTGGGCTGTGGGTTTCATTTGAAGCCTTTGGCTGAGCTATTGACAACATCCTTAGAGGGTTGGAATCAATAGGAATAGAATAAAAAAGGACACATTGCTTTTACACATGGGCAATTGCTGCACACACTATTTATAGTGAACTTCATCAATATGGATGATTGCCTTGAGCTACCATATTGTCTTTAGTATTCATCAATGTAAAGCCTTCAAAGAATTCAAATGGGAAGCATATTAAAGAAGTGTGTGGAACTCAGACTATTCAAATATACGAGTCAATAGGAAGATACAAAAGTTTCCTAAATAATTAATTACGAAGATCATTGCTAAAGTAACCTCTGTGTGTGTGTGTGCGTTAGTGTGTGTGTGTGTCTCAATAGAAAGGATGATAGCTTTCTGATGCACGAAAGCAAGGTATCAAGCCGAGGCAGTGCTTGTCCAGTAACACTAGGTGGCAGCAGTGGGTTTTTAGCCAATGCACTCTCCTTTTTCCATGGGCAGAAGTTACCATGATTAAGAATCAATGAATTGATAAATAACTAGATTTGGATTACATATAAAGACATGGATTTCATTTTAACGCTTCTTTTAAAACATATGAAATATTCCAAATGCTATCATAGTGTGAGAAAGTAAGCTTGTCTTACAAGGGAATATCACGAATGATTGAGTATAGCCTATGAAAATTGTATATAACATACATAAAACGGAAAGCCTTCCTTTTGCAGAAAATAAACTATTTCTTTAGATGAAGAAATAGTTTCACAAAAGGCTTCCATTTAAAACACTAGCAGTTGTTATCCACTGGAGACTGCTTAGCCGTTTGTAATTTGTAAGGGAGTGACTTGTCAAAATATGATTGATATTTGAAAGGTAACTTGAACTTTCATTGATTTATTTTTCGTAATGTTACTCAGTATTTTTAAGGCTCTGGTGTAAATAATTCTTCACACAAGAGAAACCTATTAACCCTTCTGGAAAGAACTAAATTGTGTGTCAATTTTTGAAGCAAGAAATAAAACAAAATTAACAATCTGACCTTACTTTGGCATGTTGGGTCAAGAAATAAAGATCGTATATGTTCCCAGGTTCTAACAAGGTTTTACTCAGCATTTACTCTCAATAACTGAAAGTAAATTTGGAGTCCTCTTACCAACAGAGGTAGGATGATGTGGTGGAGGACCTGGACAGAGTTCTGAACTTTAGTTCTAGCTCTGCCTCTAAATTATTTTTGTCACCTTGAGTCAGTAATTCAAGAAACCTAGATGTCAAGTGTTCCTTCTGAAATATGTAAAAGGTGTATTTTGTTTTAGATAATTCCTAAACTCATGTGGTTTTGTGATGAACAGATTCCAATTTGTTTGCATAATCATCAGTTGGTATATGTATTTGGATTATAATGTGAAGAACCTCGCTTTCTCTGTGTGTGTGTGTGTGTGTGTGTGTGTGTGTACTGTTTTAAATTCATAGCCAAAGCAATATACCCATAAATATTGCTTTTTGTGCAGGGCTACACTGTGTTTATTAATGTATTTTGAAAATAGCTTTTGAGAACATTGTGCAAGTCTCTGTGTAATATTGTAGTCGGAAGGAACAGGAGACAGTAACAAATGATTTTGTTATAACCAGAGAGAATGAGAATTATTTGCATTTTCATCATGACTTCCTTTACCCTCATCTACAGAATGCAAATTGAGCACCTTTAAGTGAAATCCACAGGGAGCAATGTCACAGAAGTCATTAGGTCTCAGCTCAGGTGCTAGAGATCAAACAGACCTGATTCTGCCAAAATGGAGAACTGTCCTTTAGGCCCAGAGAGCTATGGTGGGTGATATTTCAACTACTCCACATTTATCACACAGCTTGGACTCCATGTCATTCTTGGAAACCATGGTTCCCAATGTGGCAACTTTCAGATTTTCCTATACTACAACTTTGTCTTTAGGGGAATGGCACCACTGTTAAAGTAAATCATGGTTATAACGTCATGAAATTAGGAATACTAGGACTGGGAAAGTGTCATGTCTGACCACAGCTAACATTCGCTGCCATGTTCTAAGCTCTGCTCTAAGTACTCTAGCAGTAGTATCTCATTTAATCCTCATAGAATTAAATGGATATGATTGATATACAGGTGAGGACTCTAAAGTGGAGGAAAGTTAAGAAACTTGCCTAAAGTAATAAGTGGTAGAACCAGGATTTGAACCCTGCAATTCTCAGTCCTGAGCCATGTTCTAAACTATCACTTCAGGTAACTGGTCTCAGAACTAAATCTTCTGCTGTGTATGCACCAGGATACAAAAATAATAAGACATTGTTGAAGAATTAATTCAATTAGCACATAGCTGTTGCCTTTTGGCTTGTCTACCCTAGTATCACTTTGTCCCTTTAAGAAAGAACTAAAGTATTGATACCCAATGAGGACAATCAATTTGCAAAACTCTCACTGTAATTTTCCCTGGTGTCATTAGCGGGAAGGCCTTGTTTTAGTCAATACCACTTACTTAAAAAATAAGCCAAAACCTCATCAGTTTTGAAGGACGTTTTGTTATTTTAGTATGAGTCATTCAAAAAGATGTTTTACCATTTTTATATTACAAAAACCCATATTCCATCTCCCTTTATTGGTCTATGGCTCTTATTATTAATGTGTCCAGCAGTCAATAGATCAATGCTGCTCAGGAAGCCTCTATTTCTTGCCTATTACAACAGAAAGAAGCACAGATAGTTAATGACAGTATAAATGATCACTCTCAATAATTACTTTCATCCAATACTTCCTGGTTAAATGTGCATAAATAATAAATTAAACTGGTTAGCTTCCAATGGGATATATATTCCATAGCTGCAAATTGGTTACATTATTTCTAATCCTGAAAGATGCAGGAAAGAATACTAAAACATTCCCAATTAATGGAGAGGTATGAGCCCATGGGAAACCTTGTCATTTGACCAATGATCTCTTCATTGGAGGCAAAATAATCTCTTTGGTTTTCAGGTACGGTGGAAACTACACTTTTCCTGACCTCAACCAAGAGCTGAATATCACCGGGATGATCATTTAATTTCACATTTTATTAAAACACTTAATGCAAAGCCATGTTATAACTGAAGGCAAAGCACAGAACAGGGTGTAAGAAGCTCTTCTTCAGAACATAGTAATGAGAGAATTACCACATTAATCTATGTAAAAAGGCCCTTCAGAGATTTTTATGCCTCCCGTGGTTTCATTTTCCAAAGAAATGTAGAGTAAGAAGAGCTTCAAAGAAATTATTCATCGTTAAGCATTTTACAGGCGCAGGTACAGCTCTGTGAAGATACTGCTTCCATGGTGACATGTGATGTGACACTTGGTTTCTGCTGAGTTCTCCACAGCGCCCAACTGCAGTGCCACACCTTGATCCAGAGGACACAGAGCTGTCACTGAGCCAACAAATAGGTCTTTGACAGGCTGAGGCTCCTCTCTTATATAAATGGGCATCCTCCAAGCAGCGACTCCTCTGCTCTCTGTCTGATAATTTGTTATCAAATTGATAGATGCTGGCAAACAAACAAACAAAAAACTCTGGGTACTGTTTTCATAGTGCTATTTATAAATGCCGACCATTCATCCTGGGACTATCACCAGCCTGCTCAGCTTTCTTTGAAATTTCAAAAAGGGGGAAAAGATCAGCGGTGAAACTATAACTATTTTTGTAAATGTGTGTTTGCCCACTAGGAGTCTTGCCTGATTTTCTATGGCTCTAGAATCACCCAAGAGGATAACGAAATGAGTTGCAGTAAGATGGAGCCTACTGGGGAAGAGGCTAAGCAGTGTTCACCTGAAGCACCATGTGTATTTTCCTAGTCCTAACAGTTACCGCTAGCTGACTAGGGTTTCTATGCATGACTTCTGTTACCAAATCAACAATCAAGAGTAGTTACACATAAGGAAGATGAACAGTGCCATAGGCAGGTTTAAAAAAGAAAGCCTATGAAGAAATATTAATACTCAGCAACCCTCTAAAGTTTAGGGATATGGTAGTAGAAAAGCTTTAAATATCTTTATAATAGGCTAGAATATTGTCTCCCTAGTAACAAAAGGCAGTAGACTTTCTATCAGCTAAAGCCAAATGCAACCTGCCGTCCAAGCCAGTTACCAAATGGTCATTGCTGCTATTAAAATTATCACAAGGGAGTTCAAGGACTAGGGAGTCATTTGAAATGGCTTCGGAAAATGTGTTGAAAGAATTGCCTCAAACCATTGTCCCTGGTGCTTGTTCTTTGTCCCTGTGCTCTAATATACAGTACATGATAAAATATATCCTGTATATTTATAACGTGTCCAGAAAGTGCCAAAGTGCTTAAGGCTCTGACATTGTTTTCATTAGAGATTGATACTTTAGGGAATGCAAATGCCAACTTTTCAGATTTCCTATAGATGGAAACTCCAAATGATGCCAGCTTTTACAAACATTTGTGCCTTGTGAAGCTCTCTAGCAGCTGCGTGTGACTAGAATGGAGAAAGGCACTTGTTTAAAATGCCTGCAAAACACCCCCACCTACTAACAGGAATACTGGTGGTCATCATAGCCAAGACCCAGGGAATTGATTATTCATTCAGCTAACCTCAACTTTTGTCAGTCTCTCCAGTGGTTGTTAGTAAACCTGAGAAAGATAATTTAGACTGAAATATTAGTGGCCTTTCAAGTTGCAATACAGCTCATTCCTTTGGTTCTAGTCTACCAGCTGCCACTTCTGGTCCATTTGCATATAACACTGGAGAAGTGTTCCTTTATCTTTGTGAAGCCCTTAGCATTCAAGGAGCCACTACTACTTCTATGCTGCTGAAAATTACAAGACACTGCCTGCCTCTGCATCTGTCTTGTGCTTTTTACCTGGAAACGATCGCATCAAATCACATTGAGATGAGGTGAGGCTCTCTGGTTTTGTGCCCTCTGTTCCTCTAGCAAATGAACTCCATAAGAATCTAAGCCAGTGCTCTTCAAATCACACCCTGACTGCTTGTGAAATAAGTCTTCTGAGGTTTTCACACCAATTGAAAAACTATAGAGTCGTCCAAGTAGGAGGCCAGATGACTAGATAATTGCACTCAAGCCTAATTTTGTATGCGGTGATGACCGAACACACTCTTGTAAATTTTCTTTAAGTAGAGAGGATATAGTTATTCTTTTCTCAGCATGGGGAGGATAGAAGGATTGTAATATTGCCTTTCATTCATGGCAGAAAATGAGGATGAGCATAATAATGATGTCTCTTTAACTGTCATATAAAAAACCATGGAATGATTCTGTTGTCTTCAATAAACATTTATTTATCCCATGTTTTGTAGCAGATAGTGCGTCAGGTACTGGAAGTCCAAAGAAGAATAAGACACTGTGTTGTCCAGAGCTCACAGTTTTAATGAAGGTGCTAGATTAATAAATGCATAAGACCGTGCACTGCAATGACAGCTGTGACGGTAGTGGCCATGTGCAGCGTGTTATTGCTGGGCCATAGACTGGGAGGCTCAGGGGAAGTCCCTGGAAGGGAAGACACCTGAGCTGAGTATTGCGTAATGGACAAAGCTGATGGAAGAGGGGATTTGGAATGGGGAATAGTGACGAGTGGAGACAGCAAGGAGGGATGGATTCATAAAGGTAGGAGAGAAGGTGTTCTAGGGTGAGGGAAGCAAAAAGTGACAATTGTGGAAATCTCAAATAGTTGTGCATGGCTGATTGTAGAGTGAATTATGGTGACCAAGAGGGAGAGCAGAAAAGGGGAGGCCAGGAAAGAACTGACCTGAGGGGCTCTTCATGTCTTTGTGTGAAGAGAGTTTCACTCCATCCTCAACGTCAGGAGGAGCCAGTGAAGAATTTCATATGGAGGAGTAACTCTTGTTTGTTCTAAAAGATCACTCTGCCCTTGAAATGCATTTTGTCCCATGTCCAGTGGGAGGTGGAGGTAATGGTGGGGACAAATAGTGAAGATAAATTTATATGACATTTAAAGATAAATACAACTTTGATTCCCTCCTTTTAGCTCTTATGTAATTCAGGATTTTCAAATTTCTACACACATATTTTTAAGAAAAATGTATATTCACACCATCATTAATATTTTTAGAAGTACTTTTTTTCCCCCAGAGAGTGAAGAAATTTAAACCAGAGATAGGAAAAAGACTTGGCTTAAATTCCTGTCTTTCTAATAAAATGATTGCGGCTGTAGAGCTAGAGAAATTAACTGTATGAACCAGATATAGAGGAATTCATTTATATTTATGATCTTACAGGACTGGGTCTAGGAGGTGCATTGCGATAAACACACACTTAGTTAAATTAAGTCAATGGGAGATCAGATTGTATTGGTTTTTTTAATCAACGCGTCCTCAGCTTACTGTCTAGATCTAAATTTTAATGGAAAGATTTTTCTTTATCACTTAAATCCTACCCAACATTGGCAGCTGTATTAAAAGAGTCATGAAAGCAGTTTGTGCCTACATAATCAGCAAACTGATCATTTAAAAGTTTACTCTGACATTGGTTTCTTATGTGACAAACTCAGTTGACTTGTTGAATGTTCTAAATTGGCCAGGAGAATAATACCAGGTTGCCCTTTTTAATCAGGTAGATATGACCTATAGTTATTGCTTTTATCCCTAGGCCTCTCTCATCAAATGCAAAATTCAGCAGAGAACTGAAATATGGTGGTGGTATTTATTTGTTTATTGTTGTTTTTGGTTTTGGTTAATCATGCATGAGTCCTGCTTCCTAATAGCATCTCCATTTCCTTTGGGGGACTTACCCTTCCTGCCTGTGAGTTATCTTGGTAAGCCAATAATTGAGATGCACATTCTTCTTGCTAAGGAAGTCAGCGAGGTTTCTGGAGACACTTTGTAATAAATTTTTTCTCATTGCTCTGTTGAGGCAAAGAGGGTAGATTGAGATTTAATTAGAGCCAATTGATTCTGTCTTCCACAATTTTGAAACCTTAGGTGATGAGATGAAGGATCAGCTGGGAGAGAGTCATTCTAGCAGCAGTGCCTGGTAAGACAGTGAAGCTGTTCCCACTCCCAGAATCCTCTGGAGCACCCTTGTTCTCTTCTGGACCAACCCAGTTATTCAATCCCTGAGCCTCCTTCTACTGTTCTGGTAAATACACTTTTTGCTTAGGTAAGCTGTATGTGTTTTCTATTGCTTGTCACCAAAGAATTCGAATTGATAGAATGGTAATGAATTATTTACTTATTACAGAAGCTAAAATATATTCTCACAAATCACAAAAATTCTAACAACGTGCTTTTGAAATATTGAAGAACTTAGGAGTCTTAACTCTATTTATCAACAGCGGTAGCTAGAGTACTAAGATACTCAGCACTTGCTTTATTGTTGTGGAGTTCATCAGAAGCAGAATTAGAAACAAAAATTGGCTCCCAATTCTGCCAATAATTAGCAATGCGATCTTGAATAAGTTACTTAACCATCTGGGGCATCGGTTTCATCAACTGTGAAATGGGAGCATTGGGCCAGATGATCTCTATAACCTTTTCCATCTCTAAAATCATTTGTTTTTTTTTTATTTGAAGCTTTTTCCTGGAGACTCCTCCTCTGTGGTTGGAGATTCAATCACTAGACAGAATGCAAAAGTGGCTGAGATGTTGTCTTTCTCATAAAATGTATTGTATTTCTATTTTATTTTGTTTATTTATTTCTTCACTGAGGCAGAGTCTCATTCTGTCGCCCAGGCTGGAGTGCAGTGATGCGATCTGGACTCACTGCATCCTCTGCCTCCTGGGTTCAAACAATTCTCATGCCTCAGCTTTCCCAGTAGCTGGGATTACAAGTGTGCACCATCACATCCGGATAATTTTTCTATTTTTAGTAGAGATGGAGTTTTGCCATGTTGGCCAGGCTGGTCTTGAACTGAGGACTTCAGGTTATCTACCTGCCTCGGCCTCCAAAAGTGCTGAGATTACAGGTGTGGCCACCAACCTGGCATAAAACATATTTTAATCATCTGTGAAAGCAAAATATGAAAATAGAGTTCACATTTGCATTTCCATAGGTTCTGTGTCTGCCTCTCTCTCCTATTTTTTTCACAAACAAAAATTATGAGACATCTTAATTGTTTCTATTACTAATGGAAAAATCTGAATTTATCAGAACACAAGCTGAGCTCTTTTGGCTTTGCCTAATGGTCTATTTGTGTAATCAATGTTGTTAAACATATTGGGAGACAAAAATACTTTGGGGTCAATGCTTCATTAATATGTTATTAACATATGTTATTTAACATGTTATTGGTTTCCACTCCTAAGTGACATCACCCACATGCTTATACCATCTTAATATTCAACATCAATGGCTTTTTAAATCCCAACTTGTTCTTTTTATCCCTTCACACATCTGTCCTATTTTGAAAAGTGACAAATCAGATCTCCTTATATACACTATTACTCTAATCACCTCCCTTTCTTGTTCTAGCACAGTCATACATTTTAAAATGTGTGTCACTGATTTTTTTAAATAAATATATATCTCTTTCATCATTCCCTAAATTCTGGTTTCTAGCAGAAAATATGGAAAAATAACTTTGTGAGTAGAAAAATATTTCTCGGACAATACACAAAAGAATGATCCTTAAAGTAAAAGACTGACACTACTGGTAACATTTAAACATAAAAACATCTTTTCAGCCAAAGACACCATTAAAAAAGAGCAACCTTAGATAAGGAGATGTTTCTAACCCAAATAATCAATAAGTAATTATTATATAAAATATATCAATAAAATTTCTATCAGAAAAAGAAGACAACTCAATAGAAAATGGACAAAGTGATATGAATAGTCAATTCACAGATGAGGAATTTGAACCTTCAAGAATATTTGACCCTATGCTAAGTCTCACCAACAGTCAGAGAAATGCCATCAATAAAAGCAATGCAGTACCACTAAGTAACAATTCAATTGGAAAAATGTTTGCTGATTCAGAGGATTGAGGAAATTAGAACTCCCAGTATAAATGGGCACAACTACTATGAAAATCAAATATCTCTTTCTCTAAATATCCATAATCTAGAAATTCCACTCTGAGGTACATGACTTGGAAACTCTTGTATATGTGAGTAAAGATATAAGTGCATCACTATGTGTGAGAGCAAAGAGACGAAGAAAAAAAGAACAAAGAAAAGTAGAAATAACCTGAAAATAGTTACATTGTATGTATTTATTCAATAAAATATTATATTGTGATTTAAATAAATGAATTCTAACCATAAATATATCTACCTGAAAAAATTCCAAAAGGCAAAAGTCTTGATTGAATATTAATTTAATCATGCATGCCATAAGACAGTTTGCATTAAGTTAATAAATACAAAACACTACTACGTGTGATTTTTGAATGCATACCTACATAGTAGAAGTATAAAAATTATGCAAGGTACTGATAAATGTAGCATAGCGTTTTCCTCTGAAGAAAGAATAGATTATGATTGAGGAAGAGAACACAGGTTTAATGTGTATATAGAACATTTTATTATTCTTATAAATCTGTTGCAAATAAAGAAAAATATTGAGGTGATAAAGTGTCCTGATGAGTAAGGATACTATGTCCATTATATTATTCTTTGTAACTTTAATATGTTTATGATATTTCATGAGAAAAATATTTAAAAAAAGAAACATGATCTTTATTTGTGCCTGGCTATGAAAACTGATCTCTGAAGGTAACTAGCAGTGTCCTTCTTGTCAGCTTCAAAATTTTTTTTTTCATTCCTTGCTCTCTTTCTTTGAAAGACTGAAAAATTCTGTTTTCAGAATTTTCAAGAAACTTCCTTCTCTTTTCCCCCTTTATGTTAGTGCATTATTCTGCTACTTCTCAGTATCATGGATGAATCCTATAATATCTTAATATATCTTGTAAGTAAATAAACATCCTTCTATATTTAATGGCCTAATTCTGTATCTATAGGTTTCAAATTTTCAGTGAAAAAATATTCTAAACTCTTTAGAACTAATTGTCAGCTGTTTAATGAGCTGAAACCCAAGATTAGTAAAACAATATCTGTCCATGCATTTTTTCATTATACTGTCCAACTCAAGACTTTAAAAAGCCTATCTTCCAAAGAGAAGTCTTATACTGTTAATTTGTATACGGTATGACTACGATGTTTTTCTGTTCTCTACAAGAAAAGCGAAGCAAATGAGAGAAAAAGAAGTAAAATTACCAAATTGGAAATATTTGACTGGAAGAATCATTGTTAGATATTTAAAAATCTATTTTATTCATAAAATGATGAAAACACAAAGGTAAGTTTTCAAAGGGATTTTTGATACCAAGTTCCTTTAATGTATTGAAGCACTCAGCTGTGGAATGGGTGGCTTCTAATTATAAGAGAAATGCCATGAATTGACTCATTCTTGACAATAATACCCAGAAAATCTTAGCAAATTCTATATAATTTTTAAAGTACTGAATTATATTTGATAACATATTTTTAAAAAATTTGTTCTAATACATATATCACTTTTTAGAATTAATTTATATAATATAATATAACAGCTCTGGGCTATTAAAACTTTCTGGCATTAAAATAATCAAAATTTAAAGTACTGGTTTTAACAATATCTCCATTTTTTATTAATTAAAATATCTTAAATCTGAATAGCTTTCTTTCTCCATTATTTATGTCTGTTAAAGATGAGATTTTTTCTGCCTTAGAGTGTTCTGAATTCAGAAAAACCTAGGGAGTACAGGTAATGATATTTATTTTTAAATAAATAACTAGAATATTTTCCAGGGTTACCACATTTTTCAAGAACAAATTACATAAAAACGTATTAATAGAATATTTACATGATTTGTTTTCTCAAACTATATACATATTACAGTTGTTAATGCCTATTTAATCCAATTATAACATGCTATTTAATCAGGTAGTCAAAACCTATTTTTACCCAAACGGGAAATACTTATTCCATTATAATAAATTCTTCTTATATTTTATCTTACTAAACCTATTATTTTCTCCAAGTAATTTTAAAATGAAGTTTTAAAACTTTGCCTTGGAAAATTTAATAGAAAAATTAAAATGGGTCAGAGGAACATCATTTTCAAAAATCATGAGATTATATGAGTTGAAATATTTGAAAACTGCTGCTCCAAAATGTAGGGAATTATATAAGTAAATGACGATTACAAAAGAGGTATAAAATTCTTAGATCAGCCTGGGGGCCATGGTAGATATAGTAAGAGTGTGAAACAGACAGTGTTGATTTAGACCAAATTAGGAAATCTCACTGTGGCTTCTTTTTTCTCAGGGTCCGGGTCTTCTGCATGCTCACAGCTCCCTTCTGCATTTCAATTTTCCTGACTTTTTCAGACAGTCCATCTTATCAGAACCAACATGCTCTCCAATTCCAAGTGGGTCTCCTTTTCTTTTTTCTAGGGAGTTGACAAATCAGAGCAGCATGACGGGGTGAGCTTATGTGTGCAAATACCGTTTCCATCAAATAATAGGTTTGGATATTAATAAAGGGAACACTTTTTAGATCCAGTGCTGGAACTTGGAGAAATTCCATTGACTATAGAACCTGAGGAGTAAAGAATTTGGGGGTTACACTTTACAGTATCTTTCAAGTTATTTTGTCTGTGGGAGCTCAATGTGAAAAATAATTATATAAGTAAACGACAGTTACATAATTATGTAAGTAAATGACCATGAGCTATAAAATCCTTAGATCATCTATTACTGAAATAATAATAAGCAAAAATGCAAATATTTTTTACTGAATATAAATTTAATATGAGTTTTAAGAATTGTTATTCTTGTCTTTTCTAGGAAACAAATTTAGAAAACAGAATTGAAATTCTGTCAACATAGTTAGATACAGTTTTTGTAATTGCATACCTATATGTAACCTTAGATTCCTAACTCTATATAGGATATATTCTTTTTTTTTTTTTTTTTTGAGACAGAGTCTGGCACTGTCGCCCAAGCTTCAGTGCAGTGGTGCAATCTCGGCTCACTGCAACCTCTGCCTCCTGGGTTCAAGCAGTTCTCCTGCCTCAGCCTCCCAAGTAGCTGGGACTACAGGCATGCACCACCTTGCTGTTATTTTTTATTTTTTGTATTTTTAGTAGAGATGGGGTTTCACCATGTTGGCCACGATGGTTTTAATCTCCTGACCTGGTGATCTGCCTGCCTCAGCCTCCCAAAGTGCTGGGATTACAGGTGGTGAGCCACCGCGCCTGGCCAGATACATTCTTAATTTTAACTTAAAGCATATCTATGAAGTTAACTTTCCGAATTATCATTCAACTAACTAGCTTCTTTGCCCAGCCCAATAAGCTTACCAACTTCCTCCTAACCATTCTATATCAGAGAAATATAAATGAGCCCCATATTGAGACCCCAAATATTTAAAAATATTATAATACCAGATGTCTGGTATTATAATAAGGCATACAGTTTGGTGAAAAATCTTAATATTTAACTGACCCTGATATTTAAGTAAACTGTAAATTTTTTATATTAGAATATTCAACAGAACTATAAATTTTCTATCTGGATATTTAGGCACAATGCAACCATAGACAAAAAGAGTGAAGGCTGAAAATGCATGCTTTTGCATACACTAGAGAATAGCTTCGAAGTAGATGTGTATAAAGGCATTTGGTTATAGCTATGACGTATTAGAAAGTACTTCCAGCCTTTTCTGAACCTGGTATTATGGAATAGCAGTTGATTATTCTTATTTATATTTGAAGATGATGCCGGTTTTTCTTCAACCTAGTCATAAACTGAATCTGAAAAATAAAATTGTTGGCTGCTTTGCCTATGGAGTAGCCATTCTTTATTCCTTTACTTACTTTCTTAAAAAAAAAAAGAAAAAGAAAAAGAAAATTGTTTTAGACTAAAAAATCCCCAAGTCCAACTGTTCTTTGAAGTATTGTGCTAATAGCGTCAGTTCGTATAAGTCTGCTTGCTTTAAGAACCATGCAGAAATCTCCTGGGAGAGGTTGCCTGCTATCCACTTGACTATACTTCTTTCAGCACCCTTAGTTCCACCATTAAGTTATAAGAGAAATAAAATAAAGATACAATGCATACATTGGGGTGGCTTTGGTAAAATGTGAGAATTAAATGAGAGCCAAGACCATTCCAAAATAAGTAAAGCTAGATGCCTGACTCACATCATAATCAACATAAATTTAACATGAATTTGACATTTAAACATAAAAAGATGAAATTGCAAAATCATTTTCTAAAAGAAATTGTAGGTGCTTATTTACATGATTCTGGGTGGAAAGAGCATTGTAAGTGCACAAAAAAAGAAAAAACCATAATGGAAAAAGACTGACAAATATAAGTACCTTAAATACACACAAGTATGTATTTTGCATACAAATGTGAACATGCACAATGACTTCTGGGTATTAAAAAGACATTAAAAAAAGACAAAGATAAACTTGAAAAAATTTCAAATGACAATATGTTCATATTTTCAACTATAAATAGCTCTTGCAGAACAAGAAAAATAAGACAAATATCTTCAAAAATGGGCACTGTATTAAGAAAATGCAATGGTCAATGAAAGGAAAAAATTATTACTAATTCAATTAAAAACAAAAAAGATATAAATTTTAAAGTAAAGCTGGCAAAAAGTTAACAAAACATCTCAACATTAGTAGGAAAAATGTGTATTTTCATGCACTACAAGGAAACTCAGAGATATGCCCCCAAAGCCTTAAATGTTTGCATGCCCATGGCATGATCTTTCCATGTCCATGGATTTTTTCCTAAGGAAATATACACAGATATGTGTCAAAATAGAAATATAAATCAAAAACACTGTTAATAATTCTACAAAATTAGAATCAAACAAATTAAGTAAAAATAAGTTTTGGCACATTAATCGAATGATAATTACTAGTTTTTATTTCTTTATTTTGTACATATTACTGCAAGACTTTTTAAAAAAATACTGACAAACATATGTAACCCTAATAACAAGCCTGTGAGGCAAGGCACTTATTATAATTATCCTCATTTTACAGGCAAGACCAATTTACAGCTTTACAACTTTATACTTTACAGCAGGCCATTTCACAACTGAGACCCAGGCAGTAACTGACAAGTTCAAGGTCATATAGCCAATGAGTAGTGGAATTTGTCCACCTGACCATGCAGTAGTCTTTAAACTGGCTACCTTCTATTAATATTGATGAAAACAAGCTTGAATGTTTTCACTTTTAGAATTATAGTGTCCAAGTCAGGCCAGTAGAATTTGATGTAATAAATCACATTTCTTCCAAATTTTGCTTTCCTTCTGATCAAGAGCTGAATTTCTACGAGGGCGGAGAGAAAACAAAATCAGCCTTGGAAACATTCCACCTTAAAAGCTATTTTGCAGGATCCACAGAACCTATTTTACATCATCCTGCACAGTGCTCATACAGTATAAATCTCTTATCTGAATGATTTTCTGCTGTATGCTTATGAAGCGGTCCATTTCAGTACACTTGTATATACACTTCCTTTCCCCATCCCCCATGCTCTGAGTGCTAGCTTATGCTGTGAGCCAAAGAGTTAGAGCAGTAGCAGACTGTTTTGTACATTCTTGGACAATGAATTTTAGTGTAAATTCTCTCATCCATAACCAAACTAAAGTGCTATTCAGAACTGACTGTTCCGCAGTCAGTTCAATATTATTTATTTTGTTCTGACCTCAATTTCTGCCATGTATTTTATCCTTGATCAACAGTTTTGGCATACTTAAAGCTGACAAAGAATGAGCAAATACGTGTGGGCATTACCCCCAAAAGGAAAAGATGATTGTTTCTCTGCATATTCAAATGCAAGGATATATATGGGGGTTGGGAATTATGGTGTAGCATAACTCCAGGAAGAGAACACAGAATAAGGGGGATAAGGGGGAATTGATGGTGATCCACTGACATTATGAAGGACAGCCTAACCATCATCACAACCTATGAAGTTTAACCAAAATTGGACGGGTGGGGAGGGTTAGGTTTACACTGATGAGGCCCTGGTGAGGACTTCAGGGAAACTGAGAGGAAAGAAAGACAGTTGCTGCTGTCTGATGATTAATGCAAATATTAATCCTGTTACTCTTACTTTCCAAATTTCCATTTTTTCTCAATTAAATCCACTCTCCTATCTCTTACTGCTGACATTGTATTGGATTCTTGGTCTTGAGAACTGGGATTCTAACTTAAATGTTTTCATCAATTTGAATTTGGATACCTCTTAGCTGTTTAAGGGGCTAAGGATACAGATCCAGTTTTGTACAGACTTCATCTCCATTACTGATCGAGTAAGTTTCTGTGAAGATTTCTTTATCCACAGGTAGTTATTCTTCACAGGCTAAATAAAGTGCATGATATCATGAGGGCTAGGCCTTTCTCTAAGGTAATGTTACTTAAATCTGTGTTCCTCAGAACCAGTCCTAAAGTGTCCTGAAAGAAAGACAGCAAAATATCTTCTGGTTAAAAAAACATTCAGGACAAACTGGGTTAGATCAAATTGCTCAGTATTCTTTACTCTGGGGCCATTCAACAACAACATATGTAAATATATTTTAGTCATTTTTCAAAGGGGGACTATATACTGATGTAGCATTTTCCAAAGAGAATTTCCCATAAGGATCCTGTTTCATGGAGCATAAATTGCCATTTCCTAGAGCTGGAACCTCCAGAACACATTTAAGGATGTTGATAAGGACATCATCCAATAAGCCTCTTATTGGATTCCTTCTGTTGCCTCATCCTCCTTTTTTTTTTTTTTGCAGTTCCTACTCGGCTCTCACTGGCAAACTACCAGTAGAAGTCTGGCAGGTGGTCCTTTAGCTCTTTAAAACTTCTCCATGTAATTTGAGCAAAAGTGTCATAAATTTTTTTCAAAAACTTGCTTTTCCATTTTAAAAACATACATACCAACAAGAATAAGAAAACTGTTAACATTCCTAGTCCCCCACACACAGGCAACTTGTGTATATTTTTGTTACAGAACCACCAAGTTTGTATGCCCACTGCATAGTAACATACCAATACACCGAAACAGCAGGGTTTGCAGCAGAGAAATAGTCTAATGATTGCAGGGTGGCCAAGTGGCTGAGGGAGGAGATGGGAGGACCCTCAAATCTGTCTCCCCGAAGAGTTCTGGGTTGGAGCCCTTAAGGACATCATGGAAGGCAAGAAGCTGAAAACTTGGGCCATTGATTGGTTAGGATAAGGGTGATGAAATAATCAGGATATAGAAACTGCATTCTTTGGTGAGAGAGTCAGCTCCTATAGGATTGTTCATAAAAGCTGACTTTAGTAGTTTTATTGTTATGCAGGACCTGAAAGAATATCTCAAATGAAAAACTTAACATTTCACATCATTCAAGTTGTTATCTATAGAGCAGTTAAGGGGAACTATAACCTTGTGGCAGGGACTGCATAAATCTTGGGTAACAGACACCAAACAACTATGAGGAAACAGGTCAGAAAGCAGCTGACCTATTGATTAATGCCAAATGTGCTGCAAACTTGGCTTATTTTCATTTCTCTCTCTCTTTTTTCCTAATTAATTTTATAAAGTGTATAGAGATGGTTTAATTTTAATTTAATTTCTTCCATTTTTAGACATTTTTATTTATCATTTTTAAAGTCAGAATCATGGTATATATAATTTTGTATCTTTTTTTCAACTTTACATCATTTTATTGGTATGTTCTAATGATACTGCAAATTGCACAAACAAAACATTTGGAATAAAACCCAAAGTATTAGACCCATCAGGCCCTACCTGTCTGGCCTTCTGCTTCCAGCTTCAGAGGAAGATCCTAACGCTCTCCTTCTTTGAAACAATCGTTTGGGCACACTTGTATGCTTACTAGTTTCCATGTCAGAGCTTTAGCACTCACTTTTGATCTTCTGGAAACTTCTTCTGGATCTTTTAAAGGTGTGCAGGTGTGCTCCTTTTCATCATATAGTTTAATAATAATTACCCAGGTTAGAAATACTGATTTTCTGTCTCCCAGGAGTAACTTATCTGTTATTACTACAAAGGAAAATTCTGCTATTTTATTAGTATTATATCATCATTGCATCAGTAATAATAATCTGAAATCAGAATCATTAATGTTTTGAAATAAAGATAAAAAAATTCAATCATTCTATTTCTGTAAGAAGACAAAACAAAGTTGTATGTACACATCTGGAGTGGTCCACACCTGCAGAGATGACAGTGTACTGAGGTATTGCAGAACTTCTATTGCAATTACAATTCTCACCTTATTTCAAAGACAGAGTGAATGGAATATAAATATGAGAGTACTGATATTGATTCAGGCAATTTTATCTATATATGATAAAACTCAAAATATGACAAACTACAAGTCTTTTCTAGTAACAAAAACTACAGCTTTCTATCAATAAAAACACTGAAGTTCCTTTAAAAATATCAAAATAAACATATTAAAATGGCTTTTCAAAATATGTTTACAAAGACTTTATCAAGAAGTAAAGTTATTAGAAAGAGTCAGAAGAAAATATTTGGTGTTAGCATTAGTTCAACAAATGGCATACAATGACCTTTGCTACAAAATTATGACATTAATGCAGTCTGTTGGTTAGTACGTAAACTAAATTATGTTACTTTTGACATTTTCATGTTAATTTAAATGTCTTCATTTGGTGGGATATTTATTTTTAAGAAATAATTTCCTTCCAACATTTTTATCAGTTAATAATTTATATTCAAATGATATTGCTTCTTTGGCCTTTGAATTTATGATGTCTTAATACATTTACAGATTTAATGTTTGAACTATATTAAATATCTAGTTTCATGGAATATTATTTTATTTTGTAAAATTTAAACTTTTTTTCTTTTTGTAAAATACCAGTAGGTCAGTATTATGTAAAATAACTGATGACATATCACTGTATCCTTTTGTTTTCAGTACTGCATTCCCTAATCACTAATTTGGGTCTCTTGTCAAATGCCACCATCTCAGAAAGGCCTTTCCAACTACTCTGCCCAAAATAGAACACTCTAAAGCCCACACCTGTCCTTTCCTCATCCACATTTCCTAATCTTCCTACTTAAATACGAATCATTAAATAACAAATCTGAACTCACATTATTTATTTTTAAGCCTATTTATTATGCCTCTTCTTGCAAAAGAATGCAGTCTCCTTGAGGGTAGAAATATTTCTGTTTGTCTTGCATACAGTGAGTGATCAATATATATTTATTAAATGAATGTGGTATTTGCTTTTGGATATCTAATAATAATGGTTACCATATTAGTTGCTAGTATGTGGGAGTTATTAGTATTGAAACTGAGATGCATATCTTTGTATATAAAACTATTTTTAAATTTGGTATTATTTAAGATGGAAACCCATTTTTAAAATCACTGGGTCTAAGATAATGACATTCTAAAGTGACTAGAAATCCATTTCAAAATTGCTCTTTGGGAAGATTATATGAATTTACATCTCTACCAATGATTCATTCTCACTTTACTGTTTGACTTTCAAACTTCTGTTCATAGGCTTCTGTCTTCACTGGTGTTGGCTTCTCCCTGTTTCTTCCTTTCAAAAGATGGTATTAGATCTTTCTCTGCTATAAGCTGCAATGCCCCGTTACAGGGAAAAAAAAAAGATTTGAGGAGACAGCTTGAAGCACCATTGTTATTTTCTTAGGAGTTCTCTCTAAAATTTGTCATGGTATATGACCTTAAAGACTAAAAATAAAATTTACTGAAAAATCATCAATTTCTTTCAATATGGTTTTACAATTATTACTATAAACAAACAAAACTAGATGCCTTTCAGAGCATGAACTTGACTTTGTATTTTCATTTAGTTTTTAGACTAGCAAATTGTTTTATAGTGATTTATATAATGTCTAACAGTTTAAATTTTGCCAATACACAGTCCTATTTAGGCTTTGTTGACAAATTGCTTGTCAAAATCTGTATGTGAATATGACCATTGAGGCAAGATTTTTTTTTCCTTTCTTCTTCCTTTTATTTTTTCAAATACATGCTTTTATTTTGGAGAGCTAATTAATGTGGAATGCTGTGCATACATCTGCAAGGTACCACCTTTAGCTTTGCAGGCTTTTATCCCAGACATCTGATAATAATTACTGCATAAATAAATTCATACACAAAGCAGTTAGAAGCAGTCTAATTGCAACAATTAATTTGTAGACTTACCTAATTAAATTTCCCTAGCTAGAATGTGTTGTCTGAATACATCAAAGTTTACAAAAAAGAAGTAACAGAGAGGAATAAAGAATGACACTGTCCCTAATAGAGTCCCTCGAGGAACTTCTAAGGTTAAAATAAAAATCTATCAATGCTGAACAAGAAAATATGCAGTTCAGCTGTAATGATGGATGGTTCTGCTAACCTTCATGCAAAGCAATGCTGACATATTATTACTGAAACAGAAATGCGCATATCTTTGTCTACCTTATTGCTTTTATAAAGTGGCTGAAATGGTCTGGGAGTCTGAAAACTTTTTCATATCATACTTGGGACCATTAAGACGATCCTGATCTCTTTCTTCTTCTTGAGAATTCTATAGCTACTTGTTTATCTGCTTTCTTGCCTTCATGTAAGAGTCGAGTAATTTCACAAATGCATGCCGAGGATAGAAAACTGCACAGCATGCACCTTTGGTAGTACAAAAGGGCTTGCCCTGCCACGGTGGGACACAGGAGAATTCCAATTTTCCAGCCTTGTCTGCGACATATACAAGAACAAATGACAATTATAATGTTATATTATTTTTACAGAGAGGGAAAGAAAAAGTTGAAATGGCTAAAAGGAAATAGCAGAGGTCAGTTTAACTGGGAAATGGTACTATCAAAATTTTTCAAGAACGCATCATTAAGCCTTTAATTTTTCAAAAGTCTTTGTTTTTATGTTTCTTTTTATTACCCATAGTGGTAGCTAATTCTTTTTATCTCCTTGGTATCGATGAACAGATCGGGCACTCTCATTTTCAACCTTGCATTACAACTCTCTCATGGTCATTTCACTGTCCTTGCTAAACTAAAAGTGTCTGTCCACCCTGCTTCCCACCATGGCTGCCTCCACCTTCCACCCCCTCCTCTGTCCACTCCGCATCCATGCCTAGCAATGATTGCTGCCTGCCATGTAAATGCCCTGCTCTGCCAGAGCTCCTGAACCAATCCTAAGAAGACAAAGCTGAGTATCGGGGGTCCCATTCTCATCTGTCCCCTGCTAGTGATAGCAAGTATGAATTTAGTTAGCAAGTTTGGATGGTGAATTATTGATTGCTAATGGATGATCCAATCAGTAGATCTTAAGGTGATCTTCAGACTTTTCTTAGCACACAGTTGCTGCCTGGGGGCAACTGCCTCTCACTTATGAGGCGTGGGGATGAATATTCTTACTAAAATAAAGTATAAATTAACTTATAAGACAATCTAAACAGGGATGATGTTAAGAAAAAATCATTAGGAAATTACTATGGGAAATCAAGTTTTATTTTGAGGCTCATATTCTATCCCAATCTATCTCTGGAAAAGTAAGAGGCAGACAAGAAAGGACACATACAAGACTTTTCTCATGTGTGCTGCATAGAAACTTTCATTAAAGTTTTAATACCAAATAAAAGAATAGATAACACCCAGAGAACATTTAAAATATGTGTTAGGGTGCATAACCTGTGAGGCTTGACTGGTTGTGATGCTTCCTTTATCATTTCATATAAAAAACAAATTCTTCACTTCAGGGTGGAGGGATTTACAAGTAAATATGTTGACTCCCTTCAAGTCTTTTATTGGTATTATAATTATCTCTTTATTTTCTCTTCCATATTTTAAAACCAATAGTAGCCCTATTTTATTTTATTTATTTTTCTGAGATGGAGTCTTGCTCTGTTACCCTGTCTGGAGTGCAGTGGCGCTACCTCGGCTCACTGCAACCTCTGCCTCTCAGGTTCAAGCAATTCTAGTGCCTCAAACTACCAAGTAGCTGGTATTACAGGCGCCCACCACCATGCCTAGATTAATTTTTGTATTTTTAGTAGAGGTGGGGTTTCTCCATGTTGGCCAGACTGGTCTCGCTTGGCCTGACCTCAAGTGATCCACCTGCCTTGGTCTCCCAAAATGTTGGGATTGAAGGCTTGAGACACCACTCCTGGCCAATAATCATATCTCAAATGACAAATGAAGCAGATCCCACTAAATTTTAAGTCTTCTTTCAGTTCTATCAAGGAAAATACAGTTCCAACAATTGTTTTGCCTAAGAAGATTACCTTTGTTTAACTGGGCTTTATTTGTGATTCATACTCAACCCAGCATGACAATATGGTAAGTAAAGGTGGGTGGAGACAGAGTAAGAAAATCAGAAAAATCCTTGGTTAATTTCAAATCGGGCTATTAGTATGATATCACTATTCCCTTTTACATGCTGATTCCTGGGGCATTAGTTGTGCTTAAATTCAAATGCAAATGTAATGACATATCATGTAAAATACAAATGATCTTTGAGCCTATAAAATAATAGACTATCACCACCATTTGCTAAAGTAGAAAATGAGGAGCTTTCAATCCGTGTACCTAGGACATATTATTTAATTTATATATCTGAGTCAAATAAATTTGACTTTGAAATGTGTCTGTCAAAGAAGGGTCTACATATAAAATTAAGGTCGAAATAAAATAAAAGCAAATCCTTCCTTCTGATGTGAATTAAATTAGAAACTCTCAGAGCAATAGGATGAAAGAAAGATAATAAAGTTTTGGTAATGGAATTAACCATGAAAGAAACCCTCCCTTTCTGACCTCTTTCGAAACACTATCTTCTTTTGGCTTCTGTGACAACACTCCCTCTTACATGCATATTCTCAGTAAACTGCACTGGCTCATTCTTCTACTGCAATCTCAGCCCCCTTTTCCTTTGGTTTTATCTCAATGTCTGTACTAGTGAGATCCCTGAATCAGCTGCATCAACAAACCTGATACTGTCAAAGATGCACATTTCAGGCCCCACCCCAGAATCTCAAACCTTATTTACTAAATCAGAAGCTCTGGAGTGAAACTCAGCAAATCCATTAGGTGATTCTGAACGTACATTCAAGTTTGAGAACCTCTTCTCTCTCTTCCTATGAGGCTTTCTGATCCTTGATTACTGGCTTGGGGTGCAGTGTACATACTGTAGAAGACTGTATTTTCCAAAGATGGTCTCATATATATTTACATATCTCCTGTCTCAAAAGCCCTTTCAGAACCTTGCTACACCTCCATCAAGAGGCAGAATCTCAGCCAGGTGCAGTGGCTCATGACTGTAATCCCAGCACTCTGGGAGGCCAAGGCGGGCAGATCACCAGAGATCAGGAGTTCAAGACCAGTCTGGCCAACATGGTGAAATCCCATCTCTCCTAAAAATGCAAAAATTAGCTGGGCATGGTAGTGTATGCCTGTAATCCCAGCTACTTGGGAGGCTGAAGCAGGAGAATCACTTGAACTCGGGAGACTGAGGTTTCAGTGAGCCAAGATCCATGCCACTGCACTCCAGCCTGACAGGGTGAGACTCTGTCTGAATAAATAAATAAATAAAAGAGGTAAAAGCTCGGCCAGGTGCAGTGGCTCACGCTTGCAATCCCAGCCCTTTGGGAGGCCAAGGAGGGCGAATCACCTGAAGTCAGCAGTTCAAGACCAGCCTGGCCAACATGGTGAAACCCTGTCTCTACTAAAAATACAAAAGTTAGCTGGGTACGGTGGCAGGTGCCTGTAATCCCACCTACTCAAGAGGCTGAGGGAGGAGAATTTCTTGACCTGGGAGGTGGAGGTTGCAGTGAGTTGAGACTGTGCCATCGCACTCCAGCCTGGGTGATAAGAGCAAAACTCCATCTCAAAAAAAAAAAAACATAAATAAATAAAAGAGGTGGAATCTTATTACTCTCCTCTTGAATCTGGGCAGATTTATGACTTGCTTATAATGAATAATATACAGTAGAATTGAGTTTGAGTAATTTCCGAGAATAAGTCATAAATGGACAGTCTTCTGTTTGGCTTGTTAGAAAATCTCTGCTAGGATTCTTGAGCTACTAAGTAAGAAGTCTGACTTCCCTGAGTTTGCCATGCTGTAAGGAAGCCAGCTGCACAGAGACACAATGTGAAAGCTCTCTGCTCTAGTAGACAGTCCTAGACTTCAGGCCCTTTCTGGTTAGGATCCAGACATGTGAGTGCAGGAGCCCTCAGCTGACTCTAGCCCGATTGTGGAGCTGCCCTCTTGTCTATGAGTTTTTCCAGCTGTGGCCTGAATGTAACAGAACAGAGTCAAGCCATCCTTGCTGTGTTTTGTGTACTTGACTCATAGACTCCATGAGCACAGTAAAATGAATCTTCCCTTTCCATAAAGTTTGAGGTGATTGTTATATATTGAAAGTAACAGGAATGTACAGTAGTGTTCAAATTTATTTCTCTATTTCAAACTTCTATTTAAGGTTCAGACATATGCATCCAATTGTCTACCTGACAGTTCCACTTGGAAGTTCACAGGCATCTCAAACTCAAGAAACAAATAAAAGGAAAAAAAAAAAAGACAAGAATTGATGAGTTAGAAATCTTTTTTTCTTTTTTGACAGTCTCTGTTACCCAGGCTGGATGGAGTGCAATGGTATAATCTCGGCTCACTGCAACCTCTGCCTCCTAGGTTTGAGCAATTCTCTGCTTCAGTCTCCCTCATAGCTGGGATTACAGGTGCCCACTGCCATGGCTAATTTTTATATTTTTAGTAGAGACTGGGTTTCACCATCTTGGCCAGGCTGGTCTTGAACTCCTGACCTTGTGATCAACCCACCTCAGCCTCCCAAAGTGCTGGGATTACAGATGTGAGCAACCGAGCCCAGCCAAAAATCTTAAAACACATTCACACACACGCAAATCAATATAATTAAAAAGTCAAAAGGTTTGTCCTTTGGAGGAAACAATCTAAAAAATAGATAAATTTCTAGCAAATAAAACTTTTATAAAAGAAGAAAGTAAGAATTCACAAAATGGGAAAGTTTAAATAACCATCAAAAGTGAGAAATTTTAAAGTAAGAGACTTCTTTGCATCACTCTATATAAATAAATTTGAAAATCTATATAAAATGTTTAACTTTCTGGAAAAATGCAATTAATAAAATTGACTCCAATAGAAATAGACGTTCTCTGACAAATTTTCATAAAGAGTTAGAGAAAGTTGTAAAAGAGCAGCTCTTCCACAAAAAATGCACTTGAAGGCCAGATGGCTTCTTGCATAATGATCCCAAACTTCACAAGGTTAGGTATTCTCCATCCTAGTTCACCATTTCAGACCACTGCAAAAGTAAGAAAACCTCCAAATTCTTTTTATGAAATAAATTTACATTGGTATTAAAACTGAAAAGGAATATACAAAATGTACTGAAGTGTAACCTCATTTATGAATATCAACATAAAAATGTCAATAATTCGCAACAGAATCCCACATCCTTATAAATACAACATATATCATGTCATGACCAAGTGGAGTTAATCATATTAATAACAGAAGAAAAAGCGTGCAAGTATCTTTATAGAGCATTAAAAAATTATTTGTCAAAGTTTGGCTGGGCGCTGTGGCCCTTGCCCTTAATCCCAGTACTTTGGGAGACTGAAGCCATCAGGCCACCTGAGGTCAGGAGTTCGAGACCAGTCTGGCCAACATGGTGAAACCCTGTCTCTACTAAAAATAGAAAAAATTAGTCAGGTGTGGTGGCAGGCACCTATAATAGCAGGTACTCGAGAGGCTGAGGCATGAGAATTGTTTGAACCTGGAAGGTGGAGGTTGCAGTGAGCCAAGGTTGCGCCACTGCACTCCAGCCTGGTGGATAGAGCAAGACTCTTTTTCTTGTTTTCATAATAAAAACCAGTATCTTTCACATGGTGTTATGGACTGAATGTTTGTGTCATCCCAAAATTATTATGTTTAAACCCTAACCCAAAGAAGATGGTATAGGAGGTGAGGGCTTTGGGAGAGAATTAGGTCATGAGGGTGGAGCTCTCATGAATGGAATTAGTACTCTTACAGGTGGAGAGATGGCAGCCTGCTTCCTCTCTCTGCTATCTGCCATGTAAGGATACAATGAGAGATGGCCATCTGCAAACCAGGAAGTGAGCCTCACCAGAATCAAATCTGCTGAGAACTGGATCTTAGACTTGACTGCCTCCAGAAATATGAGAAATGGGCTGTGTGTCCATGAGTAATCTGGTGTTGGCTACCTTTCTAGCTTCCTCTCTTATCTTCCACCTACTCATTTTCTGAACTCTAGCCACAATAGTTACATTTTTAGTTTCTTGGACCCACATATTCTCTTGAGTGTCAAGGTCTTTGCATTACCTTTCATTGAATGTTCTCCCCTTCATTCTTTTGATTAATTTGTATGTATTCTTCAGATCTCAGAACCAGAAATTTCTCCTCTGACTCCCATGACTGCATCAGACTCATCCTCCCCCATTCCCAATCATTACACGCTCTCCATGAAACACATAATTTCTTTCATAAGAGATTGCATGGGCTGGGCGCGGTGGCTCACGCCCATAATCCCAGCACTTTGGAAGTCCAAGGCGGGTGGATCACGAGGTCAAGAGATTGAGACTATCCTGGTCAACGTGGTAAAACCCCATCTCTACTAAAAATACAAAAATTGGCTGGGCAGAGTGGCGTGTGCCTGTGGTCCCAGCTGCTCGGAAGGCTGAGGCAGGAGAATTGCTTGAACCCAGGAGGTGGAGGTTGCAGTGAGCCGAAATCGTGCCATTGTACTCCAGCCTGGGTAACAAGAGCAAAACTCTGTCTCAAAAAAAAAAAAAAAAAAAGAGATTGCATGGTGGTACATAAATTATTTGCTCACGGTTAGTTGTGTTCCATGAGAGCAAGCAGTGTTTTTGGTTATTTCTCGCCATTGTCTCAACACTTAGTGTAGTGCCTAACACATAGTAAGCATTCTGGTATATTTGGAGACTGAATGAATTGATGAATTTCTAGGGAAACTAAGACAGTCAGGATGTAGTCCAAAGCATACTGGAAATTAGGAAATGACACTTGAGTTCCTTCTCCACTCTGTCTTAGCTATGGATCTTAATTCTGAGAATTTTATTTTACGGTAGAAGAATAATGTATGCTTGAGCCATGAGCAAACTTTTGAGCAACATACAAAAGAAATATGCTGTTATCTTTAACAATTTCAAAGTGTTTGTGATATCTTAGCTTTATGGAACTAGATGAAATGTATAGACGTTAATGACATTATGCAATGCAAAAGTTTACCAGTATCCAGGCATTCTAGGATGAAGTAGTAAAAACACCATAGGCCCCTGTCTGAACCCAGGCTCTGCGGCTCGGTGACTTTGTGATCTTAGGACTTGAGGTCACACGTCTGAGCCTTGTGTGCCTGATTTAGAAAGATGACAATACTACTAATGGAAAAAGTGGAAGCTCAACAGAGGTAGAAAGCAATGAAAGTTATTTTCCTCTTTACACTTTAATACAGGTGTGTGTGTGTGTGTGTGTGTGTGTGAGGAGAGAGAGAGAGAGAGAGAGAGAGAGAGAGAGAGAGAGAGAGAGAGAGAGAGATTGCCCAAACAAAGAATTGTTTATTTTTCAAGAGCCTTAATTTTGGATTTTTATTTTAGAGACAGGGTCTTACCCTGTTGTACGAGCTGGAGTGCGGTGGCATTATCATAGTTCCCTGCAGCCTCAAACAGTCCTCCTGACCTGGCCTTTCAGGTAGCTGGAACTACAGGCATCAGTCACTGTGCTCAAATTGTGGCTTTTAAATATGAAGATAGGAACAAATTGAAGATATAAGAGATGTAGGCACCTGTTGCAATGCTGTTTCTACTGTCCCTTTATTTTCTACCCCAAAAAACAATTAATTACATTGGCTACACTGGATTTAGCCCTCTGCTTATATATTTCTCTTTTCTTTGTTTTTTTTTTTTTTTTTTTTTTTGTCTTTGTAAAGCTTGCCTCTCTATCACCCCCATCTTTTGTGCTCACCACTAGTGTCTGTTTACAATGGGGAAATTGTCTTGGTGCATTTTTAGAAAGTCATTTTGGAACAGACATGATTGGCAGCATTGACAGTCTGTCACAAATCCTCCACCACGTTTGAGGGGGCTTTCATTGATGGGTTTGTCTCTGTTTTTCAGTAGCAACATCAGATGGTAGGTCTCTTTAGAGAGAATCTCCTCACAGAAGCGTTCCAAACATTGCAGTTCTACTGGCAGCAATTTGTAAATTTATCTTTGGGGAAGCGTATACACAGATCTCATATCTAACGATAGCACATGCTAACTTAACTGTAAGGTGACTGATGGAAGTCTTATCAGATCCATGAGTCTTCAGGAACATGAGCATAATTCTTCAACATAATCACTCATTGAAATACTCTCAGATTTGCTCACTGACATAGTCTGAAATTCAGTGATACTCTGAAATATGCTTGAGTGATTTTTGGGTCTGGTATATTCTTTTTATTTTTATTTTTTATTCTCATTTCACTTTAATGATTATCCAAGACCCCAGTATAACAATTAACCCAGCAGGTTTCATTCACATTAATGGCCAGAGTATAACCCTTTAAACCTTTAAGAAACATGCTTCAGATTTGAAGTTTGGAGATTTTTTCTTCCAGTTTTATTCTGTCATTGAAGCCTTTGAGTTTACTTTGTATTTCACCCAGTGATTTCTTCAGTTTCAGAAGGTTCCTTTTAAAAATATCTTTGCGGTGGGTAATTTGTTCCTGCAGACCCTTAATTAATTCCATCTTTTGTCTTTGTTCTTTTCCAAATAACTCTTGCATGCTGCCCATCGCCTGTATAATCAGTATGTTCAATTCTCTATCCAAAATACCTTCAGTTTCTTTTGGATTGGGACTGGTTGCTGGAGAATTACTGGGTTCCTTTGGAGGTGTCACATTTCCCTGCTTTTTCATGTTTCCTGTGTCCTTCCCTTGAGATCTGCACATGTGTAAATCGCTTCTTCCAAGTTTGTGAAATTGCTTGTAGGTGGGGACTTCTTCCCTTTCCCAGCACCCGGAAGCTGTAGCTGGTCCCCGCTGTCCATCCGATTTCTCTGCACAAGTTGTCCATTTGCCTCTGCTGGGCTCCTCTGACTCCTTGACTTATCGGCAGAATCCCGGCGTTCTCTTAGCCCACCTGTTGCAAGCGTGAAAATCTACTGGCTCCTTCGGTTCCCGCCAGAGGAGAGGCACGTGCCGGCTGCATCTACCTGGCCACCTTGAGCCTGTGGTCCTAAGTGGGAACAGGTCCCACGTGCGCGAGTTACTCAAGGGCGTTCCCTGGAGGCTCCGGGTCCTCTTTTTCTAAAAAAAAAAAAATCTTACAAGTATTTCTCTGCACTTGTACCCCATCATTATCCCCACCCCATCCCACCCCCTGCAATGAAGCTGGAACACATGATTATTAAGGAGCATTGGACAATCCCTAAAATCTTGCCACCAACACAGTCGGGGCTGCCCAAACTAAATTAGTGCCCTGGCTACTATTCTTTGCCCAAAGCAAAGAATAGGTGAGTCGGGCCAGGTCTTCCAGGTTTATCTCTGTGTCAGACTGGGTAAATATTACCGCTTGGATTTGGCTGGGTTTACTTTTTTTTTTTTTTTTACTTTGTTTTGCTATTGAATGAGCAAATTCACATGCGCATAGTTTGTCTGAAGTTGCGGATCCAGGGGAACCTACTTCTCAGGGCCTTACTGGTCTCTCAGGGAGGGATGCTGATACTTTCATGGTCTCAGGCCGCTGCGTGGAAGGAGGAGTCCACCTCATCCAAAAAGCCCAGACCGATTTAAAACAATTTTAGGGTGAAGAAGGAAGTGATTCTCTGAATCTAAATCATGGCACCTCACCTAGACTGAACGTCTGGGTTCCAGGTTCACGATTTCCTGCCTTGCCATCACGAACTCCTGCAGTGGCGTTTTCTCCGTCTCATCTGCCCTATCTGAAGTTTCAGTGCAGCAGGGCTGGCCATGGCCATACACCCAGAAAAATAGAATTTTTGAGGAAAATGAGTGAGGTAAATGTACGAAGCAGAATAGGTTCCTGGGGTATTAATCCATGATCTATGATAAAAGGACCATCAAGAAAGTCCCTCTTTATCTTCAGGGAGTGATGGAAATAAATATAATGTAGATGAAAGCATACAATTTCAGATTATGTATACTCCGATTGGAAGAAAGGGAGAAGGTAATATTGTTAATAGAGAGTCAGCTACTCTGCCCCTGGGCAGGCCATCTTCAACAAAGCACCAGCTAATTCTCTCACTTAAATAGCTGCTTGGTTACAGCTGCATCTGAATGTTAATGATTTTCTTATTCACAAAGTCTTAGATGTTCACCAAGCAGTGGCATCTTGCTTTTCCTTTTCATAAGTTCCCTTTTGACTGCAAGTATGCACAACATTTATTAATTCATCTCCTCTATTCAGATGCATTTGAAGCCAGTGTCTTCTTTCCCTTTTCCTTTTAAATAAAAAGAAACTAAAATTGAAAAGAAATCTTTCATCTCACTTACCTTTCCCTTGAATGTAAGAGCCTTTCTACCACTCATAACCTCTTGTGGAGTTGTTGAGTAGGTTTTCTTACAAAGTAAGGCAGTGTATATTGCTTTTAGAGAATAAAGAATGATTTTTAAAAATACTATACATCATCTAGTAGATTCCCATTAGCACGGTGGTCAGTTTTATTAAATGGTATGAATACCTCTATTATGTGCTAGAAGCACTCATTCTGCTTTCAGAAATACATTGAAAATAATTCGATGTCAATTTCCATGGTGATAGAAGAGAAGAACATCACTAAGAACCATAATAAGTACATATATATATATATATATGAGTTATTGTGGAACACTGAGTTGGTCCCTTTGTGTCATGAGTTCTCTGGTTTTTGTTGTTATTATAGTTTCATTACCTGAGAAGAAAAAAATGCTTCTTACAAAATGTAGGGCAATTATTGAATCACATCCTTTTTTATATCTTGTGGGCCAACCAATTTCTTTCATGAAATAATGCTTCAAAAGAAGAAGCCTAATTCAGGTTTTGTAAAGATTTTAATAATAGAATGCCTTCTGGATGGAAAGGGTTTTATATAAGGTGTCAGTTCCTAAGATTCTCTTTACTCTGCCAAATATCACTTAACCATGTTTTTTATTGTTTACAAAGCAGAGAAACTATTGAATAAGTACTATATTGATATACCTTCCTGTCATTCGTTCTTCCACTATTTGTGCCTACTTGGCATCACATGTTAAACCTATGTGAAAATGGATATATTCATTATTTTTATTGATGCAGTAAGTTGTGAGGAATGTAATTAACCTGTTTTGTGCTCTCTGGGTTCTAGAGTCACACCAAAAGTGTCAGATAGGGACCTCTCAGTCCAGGTAGGATCTATATTATGTTTTAAAGAACTTCACAGAGACAAGACTTTCAGAAAGAGACATACAGTTAGCTGAACATGGACGACCACACGCTATTGGTTTACTCTCTACTTTACTTTACTAAATACAACAAACTCAGGTAATATACCTGCACTGGTCAAGATACCTCCCAGTTACTCCACACAAAGAAATTCATGAAGAACCTGCAGTCTGTAGCCAGATGTGTCTAGTACACTTGTCTCCATCCTAGTCCTGAGTACATTCTCTGCTTTCATTATCCTGTGACTGTATCTTCTTTCTTGCCTACAACCCGTTACCCATCTCTATTAAAATTGTTTCTTGCTTCTATCAGAACTTCTACTGCTTTTGGCAGAAATACATTAATCTTCCTTCCTGCAGTGATTTCTTTCTTACCTATGTGTCTAAGGAAGTTCAGCTTTGCACTCTACTTTCTCTGAACATTGCTGGACTCAGTTACTGAGACAGCTCTAGAGATGGCTTTCCCTTTGCTTACCAGCAGCTCTTCTGCACCTTTTCCATAGTTAGCAGAAGGGATTTCCTTGTCTAAAAATTTCTCCAAGTTGGGCATGATTCAGAAATGACTGTAAAGTCAGAGAAGGATTATGTTCCTGTGGCCATCTCTGGCTTTGGGATTTACTGCCACTTAATTAACCCAGGTAATGGATCATTTGACTGTCTTTAGCAGCTGCTTCTCTTCCACATGGTTATATGGGGTGCTGATGGAGTTGGACCTTTCTCTGATTTACACACACACTGAGACTCACAGAGAGAGAAGCACACAGCTCACTGAAGACTTAAAGGACGTTACATTGTAGAAAGTTAAAAACTCAGAATTGTATATTAGATATCCTTCTTTTGAAAAAGTCTTTTAATTACCCCACCACTTGAGATTTTCCCCTAATCTGTCATAATTTATTTTCTATTATTTCTCTTTTCTCTTACCTCTCTTCCCCAATTTTTCAAGATTTACTCCTTCCAAATTCTTTTATTTGGCAGAAAAATTGGATTATTTCTTTCCCTCTACTCTGAAACTCAGTCCTAGGCTTCCCCAAACCCACCACAGTGCTCAGGTGAACATAAAGCCATCTACTTCACTAACAGTAACATACAAGTCTGGTGAAGAACTTGAAATTTCACTTAATAGGAATGTAAATATGATTTCATATCTATTTTTCTACTATCCTGTTGATAATTTCATTATAGTTTACATTGACCTGAATAAAATCTACATCATCATATTCAATTTGTGACATCTCATTTTGAAAAGGGCTTGACTAAAGTAGAGTTAGAGGAAGAGAAAGTGGACAAAAATGGACTGTAAGCAAATATTCTAACTGATTTATTAATCTGAAAGAACCCACTTGAGCAAATGGAAAAAATCAGTGTATTCATCACTTATTGGAAATATTCCTGTAGAAAGTACTTAATATGTTATCCCTTCTTAAAGGGTTGAAAAATATGAACCACATTCATTAACTTCATAGTTATGTAAACTGTTTGGTGGTAATTTTGTTGCAATTAACTCAAATAAGGCTTTCATTCTAAAAAAAGTCACTGCAAATGGAAGGAAAATCTAATTTGAGAGGACAGTTTACCCAGTGTCCCTGCAAAGTGACATAAAATTCTTCACAGGATAACACAAACTCTAGTGTGACCTTGAAGAGAGCAGACACGAAATGTTGCCTATACATTTTTGTGTTCAGCTCTTTGAAACAAACAAAGTTTATCACAAAAGTATGCCATGATGAGTACGTGACTGAGCCTTCCAGAGTGGAGCCAGTTAGATAGTTTGGATTCCCTTGAGAAGAATATTTAGTGACATGATCATGGGTCCAATTTCCTGATTATCCCAAGAGAAGCGCTGGTCAGCATTTAATTTATTTTGGGAAAGGGAGGGTAATCCAGTGTGTGTCTCGGGCACTTGCCAACTCTTCTGTCTGAGGCCAAATTACTTCAGCCAGCTGTCTTGGCCTTCCAAAGCATTTCGAGCCCTGCACTGGCCATACTTCACCACTGATCATTACCTCTGGCAGAAACTGTGCAAAACAGACATGACCTCAGGGCTGAGTGACTTCTAATGACATTGGAGGATGTAGAAGCACAAGTCTCCTTTACTCTGGGTCACTATTAGAACCTGGAGAACTCCACTTGTAACAATAAACATGAGAGTTCTGTTTTATTTACCCATGTTATCATCTTTTTATTTGGTAAGATTGGGCTACAACATTGAAAACAGACTTAGATAGTTTTGTAAAAATTGATTTTTTTGGATATGTACCTCTTCTCCATTTAGTCAAGACATCTATAACTCAGTAACAACCAAGACTCAGTAGTAAATGTAATTTTAATATGGTTGGAGAAGTGGAGTGAAGAATTTGATTTTTGTTCAAAATAATTTTAAATCTTTCCACATCCAAAGACAATAAGATTCTGAAATAAGACTAGTTGTACTCTTACTAAAATTCCTATCCAAGATGCTTTGAAAAAGTGCCCTGGAGACATTTGTTCATTCAAAAAATATTTATCAAATATCTACCATGTATTAGAAAATTTTCTGGATATGAGAAATACAATCACAAATTAAACAGGTGCTAATTTTTACAGAGCTCATTGTTTCTGGGGGAGGCAGCCACAAAACAAGTTAAAAGACAGACAAAAAATGTTCAAGTCTAATAAGTGTTAGGAAGAGAATGAATGAGGAGCTTAGAGAGAAAAGAGCAGAAGTCACTTTAGGGATGTTTCTAAAGATGGTATGCGGACCCTGAGACCCAAAGGCAGAAGGAGTAAAGGAGGCAAAAGCTACCTATGCAGAGAAAAAGAGTAAGTAAAAGTCTCAAGATGGGTATACAAAATGAATGAGATGGACACTGGAAAAACATGAGGTCGGAGAGACAGACCGGGTTCGAGGCATACATGAATGAATTTATAGACCAAAGCCAGGTGTTCGGATTATATTTTAAGTAAAAAGGAGAGTCCAATAAAGCGGTCTTTATTTTTATAATATGATTCCATTTTTGTTTTAAAAATACCTTTTTTTTTTTCACTTGAAAGTAGAAAAGTTTGGAGGAGATAGAAGGAAACAAGAAAAGAAGTAGAGAGACCAGGAGACAGACAGTTGTAGAAACCCAGGGAGGAAGTGACTTAAGATAGTGGCTGCAGGAGTGGAGAGCAGCAAAATATTTGAGATACGTTTTGGAGGTTAAATGTCGAGAAATGGCTAATAGATTAGATATGGGGGGACAATAAGGTATAATGTTGACTGTGGTTTTCTGCTGAAATTATGTGGAAGAAAATGGAAATAAGACTGGAAGACCTGTGTCTTATCTGGGGAATGTCAGTTTTATCCGGAACCAGTCTGTAGGCTACAATCATACAATTTATTTCACAGACATTGAGCCAACATTTGGGCCTACATAGGAAAAAGAATCTGATGAAGAGTTCCTTTCTTGTGAAGACTGGAAAACAAAGTTTTGGGGACCATTCATCTTATTTTAGGTGAAGACAAAAGCTCTCCTTGACCTAACTCTAGCTGGGCTTCCTTAGGCCTTCAAGGCCTGACCTTCGGCTCTGTACTTGGCTAGGTTACTCCTGTTTCGGCAAGAATCCTGCTAAGTTGGTTTAGTAAAACTTTCCCATCCTTGATGTCTGATTAAATTCCTCATTCCCTGCCCTCAATATCTTACTCTCTGGCCTGCCTTCAGCAAGAATCCTAAGTGGCTGCTCTAGTAAGAATTCCCTTAACCTTGAGGTTTCCTCTTAGTAATTTTTTAGCCTTTGATCCCCCAACCCTACTCCTTGGCTGTAAATCTCCATTTGGCATTGCTGTATTTAGAGTTGAGCCCGATCTCTCTCCCTTATCTTATAACTCTATTGAAATAGCCCCCTTGCCCCTACCAAATAAAATCTGCTTCACCCATCTTTAGCAATTATCATGAATTATTTTTCTTTAAAAGTGAAGGAAAAAAAAAGAAAGCAGTCTGTAAAGAATGAGCAAGTATAGAAAGAGCTAAGAATGAAGTGAATGAATATTTTTAAATGGCGGGAGGAGAGCCATTGGCAGGGAGAAGTGATGCTTAAATGCCTTGTAAGTGAGATTACTGGATGACGGAGCTTGGGAAGAAAGATTTCTAAATCTCTGCCAACACGTCTGCCCACTCCTCCTATTCTCAGAATAAAAGCCAGTCTCCCCGCTAGGGGCCTTTCCTTCCCCTATTCTCCCAGCCATACAAGTTGTTCTCTTGTTAAAATAAAATTTCTCTTTTACATTCCACAAATCCCTAGTATGACAATTCTATAGAAACAGAAACACTATAGAAACATTTGCTTACCTAAGGAAGCACTGAATTTGTATCATTCAAGATGCTGAAATGGCTGCATGTCTTAGGCAGAAATGACTATAGATATCCTGCAGAGATAGCATGCTGAGATCATTATTGTCATCCAGTGACACTTGGGTTTGCATTACACCTAAAGCTCTTGATTATTTTCAGTGCATCTCTCAGTGTCCTATAGAGCTGATCAACCTGAAACTTTACACACACACACACACACACATCCACACACACATCCCTGTGAAGGGGCACATGTAAGATAAACTCACACACTCTGGGCATTTATTGAGTGTGATGTTTTTAATTTTGGATTTAATTCCTCAAGGATTCTAGTATAAATCTGAATGCAGATTTGGCTCAATTTACAGTGTGTATCTCTAAAAAAATGGTTAAAGCATGGACAACTCAAAATCCATGCAGATCATTTTAACATTACTTGCCCCTGAATTCGATGTTTTTGAGTATACTGGCTAATATCCATTTCTTAAATGGTTGTACTGTATTTACATTTCTTATACTCTTAACAATCCAAAAGACATTCTTTAAAAACATGCTTCCGAAGTTGCCCCTTCTTCAATGTATGCTCTTTCTCTTTCTCCAGAATATTGGTGGCAATCTGCCTTGAGAGGTGAGAAGGAGTAGAGGACAGGATATCATTTTGGTACCCTTGGTCTCTCTGGCTTTAGATTTTTCATCCAAAAGTTATAACAAAGGTTAAGAATGGCACACTGGCCAAATGGTCTTTGGTATTGGAATTGCAGGTATCTCATGAACAGTTTGATTAAGCCATTTCATCAGGCAAACCCCTGATGTGGTATGAGGAGTTTCCTTCACATAATGCAGTCCCACAGCTACCAATCAATTCTCTGGGGTTTTGCACACTTGAATGGAAATAATACCTAACCACAGCATTTATCATCAAGTCCAAAGTATTTATCAAGTGTGAATATTCTTCTCTCACTGAATCAGGATAAGCCTGTAAAATAAATTGTTAGGGGAAAAAGTATCCGTTATCCTTTGGGTCTTGAACAAAAAGGAAAGGCTTTCTTGTAATAATCTGTAGCTGAATCAGGGCCATCAGGTAAATCAGAAAATAGGACTTTTGCAAAGGCTAGGCAGATCTCTGAAATAAATTTGTAAAAATTCAAGTTTTCTAGGATTGGTTTTTCAGTTTCAGAACTTGAAATTCAGCTGGAGTTTTGAGCAAAGTCCAGAAATGACATTTCGAACTTTTTCAGACTCTGAAACCCTGAGGTTGTCCTATTTCATCCACATTTTTCTTTTAGCAGTCAACAGTCCTAAAATACAAAACACAAAATAAAATGCACACACTCTTCAATCAACCAAAAACTTCTCTCACAAAGAACATGAAACAGAAGTTTGGCGATTATAAACATAATTATAAACAGATGCAGATAGGACTTGAGAAAATACAAACATACTTTTCATCTCCTGATAATCACTCGTCAGGTATTTTTGGTATCAAATGTTAGTTCTGTCTTGCCAACGTCTTGCTTTCTCTCACTTCACAATTTCTCTCTCTCTTTTTTTTTTTTTTAGGCAGAGTTTCATTCTGTTGCCCAGGCTGGAGTGCAGTGGCACGATCTCAGCTCTCTGCAACCTCCGCCTCCCAGGTTCAAGCAGTTCTCCTGCTTCAGCCTCCCGAGTAGCTGAGACTACAGGCATGTGCTACCATGACTGGCTAATCTTCTTTTTTTCTACTTTTAGTAGAGATGAGGTTTCACTGTGTTGGCTAAGGTGGTCTCGGTCTCCTGATCTGGTGATCCACCTGCCTTGGCCTCCCAAAGTGCTGGGATTACAGGTGTGAGCCACTGCGCCCAGCCACTTTCTATTCTATATTTGATTTCTCCTATTTGTAACACTTCTAAACTTTAAATTTTCTTCTGTATTTGGGCTTGATGGCTTTTAATATCTTCTAATAAACTAAATTATTTAATATCTTCTAATAAACTAAATAGTTTATTAGATAATAGTTTAATATCTTCTAATAAACTAAATATTTAATATCTTATAATAAACTAAATAGCATTGTGTGTAGTTTGTGTGAGTTTTATCTACTCAGACCAAATGTGTGAGTAGGTAAAAACATCGATCTCTTTTAAGCAGCTATATTAATATGACCACATATTGAAGGAATTTGTTGTTATATGAAATTAAATGGTGGCAATTTCTAGTTCTCACAAAACACCTACACGGGATTTCTTTTTGAATCCTAAAAGCAAACATATAATAGCATCTTGTGCATGCTGTGTTTGAAAACTCTTCCACACTGGCTGAGTTGCAATTTATTTTTTCTGCAAGATGAGTTGCCACCACTATTGTATGTGTTAGAGAGACTGAGCAGAAAGTCTAACATTTTTTCTCATTCTTATTGTTTACGTATAAGGATCTGCCAAAGAGAAATGCACTTTGCATTCATGACTGACAAAAAAATTAATTAATTTGATGCTTGGAGAAATAATTATGTAAATGTACTTCAAGAATTCCATACCTGGTCTATAAAATAAGACAAAGTAGCCACTGCTGGCTTTGGATCTATCAGCTGTACTTAGTCACAAGACTTGTTTCTAAAGAAAAATTGTAAATAAAGAATATTAAAGCTGTGACCGTCTGACACAGTTATGTGATGTTTGAAAGTGTTTGAAACCACTTACCATAATCAGGGCTTTTCCAACTTTTCTAACTTAGCAGCAGAGAAGAGTAAATATGAACCCTTGGGCCATTCAGGGGAGAGTCTGTTGCTCCAAGTATGAAATTTCTTTGAAGTATCATAAATATTCATGAGCATTTTGCATTCTATACATGTAATATACATGTTTATTTCAATACAAAATTAATATGTCCCCTACCTCCTTGAATTAAAAGATGCTGGAAGAGACAACCAACTTTGTTCTGTGACTTCCAGTAGCTGCAGAGATTCTGCCAACATAGCCAGGGTGTATCCCAGGTGAAGAGGCTTGCAGTGATCTGTCCATCTTGTCACAACAACCCCTTAGAGTATTCTAAGGAGGTAGCTCTTGTTATCCTTAGTTTACAAAAATAGGAGCTGGGGCTTAGAATTTTAAGTAACTTGATAGAGGTAAGCTGTAGTTTCTCAATTCCAAGCCCCACTGCTCTTGTCATGGAATTGAGCTGCCTGCATAAATAAATCAACTTGTATCCTCAGCGCTCTCAATGGAGCCAAAAATAAAACCTCTTGTGTCAGCACCTCACTGCTGCTCCCACCCCCTCATCCCAGCCCAAGAATTTTAGAGATGTTACATAAGATTGATATTTTTCAACTGGACTGTTTCTGCTTCAAATAAGCTCTCAAAAATGTCATCAACATTTGGTAGTTTTCAGAGTGGGGAGCAGGGATGAAAGGAAAAACACGTACACATGGGTCTTTTTTCTCTTCAAGTTAATTCACTTTCTAAATTACTCACTTGCTCACTCACTCTCCATCTCACAGACAAGCTTACATTCACCAAAGTGGTAGGCATCATGTTCTAAGCACTGTGCTATCAGATTTAGCTGCTCTCTGCAGACAAATTGCAATGTAATTGTTCTTTCTTCTTGATTCACTCATAGCTCTCTCATAGGCCAGTGAGTGGGATAGACAGACAACTAAATATAGAAGATGACACAGTGCAAGCAGCTCTTTCATTGAGATATGCCCAGGATTTTATGAGAACATGGGAGGTATACCAAAATGAGAATGATCAGTCAGGGAGACTTCTGGGAGACATGGTAGTGAGCTGAAATGTGAAGGAGGAGGAGGAGTTGGCTAGGCTAATCAAAGCAGAGAGGGAGGAGATGTGAATGGGGCAGAAAGGTCATACTGGTTTCTTTATGTTGCTAATTCTAGTCCCACATGAAATTAACCAGAGAAATAGGTTGAGATGGATTTGTAGGCTTGGTCTGGTTTCTATTGGGAAGAGCTCCCAAATCAAACTATGATGTGTACCATTGAGGGAGAAAGGGGAGTGTCAAGCATTTGTTATTTCAGCCTTATTCTCAAGGGTTAGTTGAAAAGGAACCAAAACAGATGATTCAGATTTAATTATTAGGACATGGAAAGAAGTAAGACTGATAAAATGTAACACTGGCAATATATTTCAGAATAAGAGGACATTATACATTTGTTCCAGTCTTTTGTGTATCCTTACATTTTCTAATTTCATGGAAGAAAGCTGTCATTGTATTTTTCCTGTGAGATTTAAAAAATGCCATTGTTCTTATTTGCACATTTTTATATCTATTTGCTACCATGATCACAATATCATCTTTCTTATTTATATGAAGTATTTTGAGAAACCTTTGATATGGGAAGACTATGATCTATTTGTTAATGTATTATACATAAGTATGGTTTGAATCTATTTTATCTAAACCTGTGCTGTCTTTTCAACTGTGACTTTGCATAAAAACGTATTTCTAGTGCCCTTAGAATACATGACATTTTATCAAAAGTGACCTGTGTGCTCCTGTGTGTTTCTCCTGCAACGATGCCTCCTGGGTTTCCCGTAACAAAGAACCTGAAGCTTCTGAGAGCAGTTAATGTTCTTTCTTTTGAAGACTGTGAGTTTGTGAGATCACACACTAGGTAACTGAAACCTGAAACATCATAAAGGTATTTTCAAAACTCAGGCATTCTGTGAATGAGACATGAAATGAATTTCGTGCACATCAGCTCCCTGGAGCCTTGTCACAATAGATAAGGCCAAATAGAAGGATATGGCATTACTTCTTGTGGGCTACTGAGCAGCAGAGTTAATAACTGAATCATAATTTCACTCCAGGACATAGACGCTGCTACATCCTGTCCTCTTTTGATCCCTTTATCCATAATAGCAAAAGTAAGAATACTTTTAAATCAGACAAAATGATGAATACATCCATCTGTGCTCTCCTATAACTTGGCTTAAACACTTATTCAAAATCACTTTGTCTGGGTGGGCTTCTCAAATTAATCTCACCATCTGATAACTTAAATATTTCATGTACGTGATACATTGATTGGATTAATTGTCCCAGTTCTTCATCACCACCACCACCAATCATATTGGCACCTTCTGCATTGTGACTTAGCAGAGCACAGCATTCAGGAAATATATTTCCCTGATCCTTGATTTAGAGTTTGGCCATGCAACTAAATTTGTCCAGCATATGTTCACAGTTGTGATGCAAGCAGAGGCTTGTTAAAGTATCTTCCATTTCCATCTCTTCTTTTGCTTCTCTGACTTTGTCATGAGAACACGTCCAGACTAGCCTGATAGAGAATGAAAGATATGAAGCCTAGGTGTCCCTAGTGCCCCAACTGATAGCCAGCCAACCACTAGACATCATTACTCTGGAAATAATCCACATATATGTGACCAACCCTGCTGAGCTCAGCTTACATTGGCTGAACCCTGCAGACTCATGAGTTAAATCTGTATTTATTGTCTTATGACATCAAGATTTTGTGCTTGTTACATAGCCGTAGCATAACTCATGATAATTTCTGTTGTTTCTTTATATTTATATTATTTTAGAATTTATAGCATAGGCATATATTTATACTATGCTTTTGTTACATGCACTAAACCTATTCCATTATCATCCTCTGTCCTTATTAGCTTTAAAGAACTTTCTATAAAGGGACTTTAAGAATTTCATAGAAAAATAAAATTAAAAGATAAAAATAAAATATAAACATCATTTCACAACATAAGCTCTGGTAATTTAAAGACACTTTTGTAAGCAATGATATCAGCCATTTAGTTCATCCCTAAAGAATTGAGGGTCCTGGGAATTTAACCATGCAAATGCAATATTTTTCCATAAATAACAGAAGAAAAATTGCTTTTTAAAAATTTATTTCTTTATTTTTGAGACAGAATCTCTCTCTATCACCAAGGCTGGAGTACAGTGGCATGATCTAGGCTCACTGCAACCTCCACCTCCTGGGTTCAAGCAATTCTCCTGCCTCCGCCTCCTAAATAGCAGGGGTTACAGGTATCCATCACCATGCCCAGGTAATTTTTATATTTTTGGTACAGATGGGGTTTCACCAGGTTGGCCAGGCTGGTCTCAAACTTCTGACCTCAAGTGATCCTCCTGCCTTGGCCTATCAAAGTACTGGGATTACAGGCATGTGCCACCACACCCAGCTAAAGTTTGTTTTTTTTTTTTTTTAATTAGGAATCAAAAAGAAGTCAGAAGGAGCCAAATTAGGACTGTAAGGTGGTGCCTAATGATTTCCCATTGAAACTCTTGGAAAATTACCCTTGTTTGGTGAGATAAATAAGCATTGTGGTGGTGGAGAGGGACTCTCTGGTGAAGATTTCCTGGGTATTTTTCAGCTCAATGTTTGGCTTTCTCAAAACACTCTCATAAATAAGCAGATGCTATCACTTTTTGGCCCCCCAGAAAATCAACAGCAAGATGCTTGAGCATTCCAAGACACTGCTGCCATGACCTTTGATCTTGATGAGTCTGCTTTTGTTTTGATTGGGCTACGCCCACCTCTCGGTAGCCATTGCTTAGATTGTGCTTTGTCTTCAGGATTGTACTGGTAAAGCCATGTTTCATTTCCTGTTATAATTCCCTGAAGAAATGCTTCAGGATCTTGATCACCGCTTGTGTAAAACGTCCACTGAAAGCTTCACTTTTGTCTGCAGCTGATCTGGGCACAACATTTCTGGCACCGACCAAGTGGAAAGTTGGCTCAACTGTAATTTTTTTGTCAGAATTGTGTAAGCTGAGTCAATTAAGATGTCTATGGTGTTGGCTATCGGTACTGCTATTAATAATTGGTCCTCTTCAATTAGGGCATAAACAAGATTAATTTTTTCCTTGCAAATTGATGTGAATGGTGTGCACTTCAAGCTTCATCTTCAACATTGTCTTGTCCTTTCTTAAAACCAGTTATCATTTGCAAAATGCTGATTTCTTTGGGGCATTGTCTTCATAAATTTTTTTGTAAAGCATCAGTGATTTCACCATCCTTTCCCCCAAGCTTCACTTTAAATTTGGTATTTGTTCTTGTTTCAGTTTTAGCACATGACAAAAGCATAATATAAATATATACATATACTATACCTATCATGTTGCTCTGATAGGGGCTCCTTTCAAACTGAGGTCTTACCCTTCTTAGTGCCTCAAACTAGATCCTGTTCAGATATGTTATAACAAGTTAGTACAAGTTTATTTTGGTACAAAACATCTTGAGATCCATGCATAGGTTTTTCATAATACACATTTTTCATGAACAGTTTAAAGACCCTTCATATTTGAGATTCTACAATATCACATGGTTCTTTGCCTCCTCCTTTCAAAATAATTATGCAGACTGAGGTTGCATATCTATTCTAAGAACAGACAAGCCATTTCCTGGCTGACGGCTAATCAGATTCCATGTCTAATATGAAGAAAAAAAATGAATTAACTCAGCTAAGATGCTTGCTGAAGCTAATGCAGTGGCTGAGAGATAGGGATGCTAGCCATGGTGAACCATGTGCATGGTTACTTAGTAGATAAAGAAGGTTGTGAAAGAGAAGCTAATATATCAGATAATGTAGAGATGAGAAATCCTGTGGCTATTAAAAAAACATCCAGGATGGCTTGTGCCTTAATGCTCTCTCGTCTTCAGGTCTGGCTTTTTATAGGCATGACCATGAGTTCAATCTTTGACTTAAGAGATTCCCTTCACCTCCAGTAATCAGCCAGATTTCACTTTCTCCACATTTTAAAAAATAAACCTAAATTTTTAGAATAATTTTATATTTACAGAAAATTTGCAAAGGTAAGACAGAGGTTTCCCAGAAACCCACACCTAATTCTCCCTATTATGACAATTATTAACATCTTCCACCAGCATGGTCCATTTGTTACAACTAATAAACCAATATTGATATAGTATTATTAACCAAAGTTCATAATTAACTCAGATTTCCTTAGTTTTTATCTACTGTCTTTTTTGTGGGTCCAGGATCACATCTAGGACATATATTTAGTCATCATGTATTTTTAGGCTTCTCTTGGCTATGACAGTTTCTCAGACTGTGCTTGTTTTAGATGACCTTGATAATTTTAAGGGCTGTTGGCCAGGCATTTTGTAGAATGTCTCCAAGTGGGATTTGCCTGTTGGTGTTGGTGGTGTTGGTGTGTGTGTGTGTGTGTGTTTGTGTGTGTGTGTGATTAGACTGGGGTAAAGTGTTTGGGAGAGGAAGGTCACAGAGATAGAGTGCCATTCTCATCACATTGCAAGAGTACATGCTATTGGCTAGGTGTGGTGGCTCATGCCTATAATCCCAACATTTTGAGAGGCTGAGGTGGGAGGATTGTTTGAGACCAGGAAGTCAAGACCAGCGTGGATAATACAGTAAGACCCCATCTCTACAAAAACTAAAACAATTAGTCAGGCATTGTGGTATTTGCCTGTAGTCCCAGCTACACAGGAAGCCAAGGCAGGAGGATCACTTGAGCCTAGGAGTTCTAGGCTGAAATGAGATATGATTGCACTACTGCATGTCACCCTGGAAAACTGAGCAAGACAAGATCTTGTCTCATAAATAAATAAATAAATTTAAAAAACTAAAAAATAAACAAAAGAGTGCATGTGGCCGGGTACAGTGGCTCACACCTATAATCACAACACCTTGGGAGGCCAAGACCAGCAGATTGCTTGAGCTGAGGAGTTTAAGACCAGCCTGCACAAATGAGTGAGATCCCTGTTGCTACAAAAAATACAAAAATTAGCCAGGCATGGTGGCATGTGCCTATAGTCCCTGTTATTCAGGAGACTGAGGTGGGAGAATGGCTTGAGCTTGGGAAGAAGAGTTTGCAGTGAGCCAAGATCATGTCACTGCACTTTAGCTTGGGGGACAGAGGCAAACACTGTCTCAAAATAAACAAATAAAAGTACATGCTATTAACATAACTTGTTGATGATGCCAACTTGATCACCTTGGTGAGGCAGGATTTGGTAGGTCCCACCACTGTAAAGTTACTCTCTCTTTCCTTGCTTTCTGTACTTTACTCTTTAAAAGAAAGTCAGTATGTGCAAGCTAAGAAATGGGAAATTATTTTCCCTCTCCTTTAGGTCAGAGTCTCTACATAAATTATTTGGAATTCTTCTGCAAGGGACATTTTTAAATTCTCTCCTATGTATTTAGTTATTCAATTACTTATTTATATTCATATAATGAATACATACACAGTTATTCATATTTATTTTATATTTTCAATTATAACCCAGTGTTATGTTATTTGTTTTATTGCTTAAATTGCTTCCTGTTTGCCTATTGGGAACTCTTCAGTTGGCTCCTGTGTCCTTTTGGCATTTGTGTTTCTTTTTTCTTTTAGCACTTTCTTACCTTCTGTCACTATAAGATTTTCCCCTTGCCACTATTTACTGGAACTAATTTGAGTAGTTCTCTTGCTTGCAATCCCCTAGCTTGACTAGAACACAGATTTACTTAGATTCTTAGCTGCACGTTCTTACCATTTTATTTTCTTTGCTCTATGTGCTAGTGTACGCATTTGTTCATTGTGGGTTTTCATGTGTTCCTTAGATGGGGAGGCAGACTAGAAAGAGAATTATGATGAGATAGAGGACTAAAGAAAAAAAAAGAGAGAGAGAGAGATTAGGAAATCCTGACTTCTGGAATACCCAAGGGTGAAGTCAGCAAAGAACAAAGCTATTCTTGCTTTGCTCTACTTCCTTGGCAATCAAGAGTACAGATATATCTTAGCAGAGATTTTTGAGAGTAATTATAACTTCCACTAATTATAATGTGCTAACTACCCATTTTTCTAATATTTTAGCTGTGTATTCATAGCATGGACTAATAAAATCATGCTAAAATATGTCAAAACATCACTAGGATGTTATCTTTTGAACAGAATGAGTGGAGCAGAAGTTATTTCAGAAGGATTTGGTCCACAGTGAGTCTAGAAGGAGAGAATTCACATATAAGATTGATGATGGCTGGGTGCAGTGGTTCATGCTTATAATCCCAATCCTTTGACTGGCTGAGGTGGGAGGATTACCTGCGCCCAGGAGTTTGAGACAAGACTAGGTAACATAGGGTGATCCCAGTTTCTACAAAAATGTAAACAAATAAATAAGTCAGGTATGGTGGTGTGTGCCTGTAGTCCCAGATACGAAGGAGACTGAGGTGAGAGGATCACTTGAGCCCAGGAGTTTGAGGCTACAATAAGCCACAGTCACACCACTGCAACTCCAGCCTGGTCAACAGAGCTAGACCTTATTTCTAAGAAAACAAAAAAACTAAAAAAGAATAATGATGAATACTCTGTGCTCTGTGCTGGTCACTCTACTAAGTGCTTCACTGAAAAGTTCATTTTAAGTGCTTTATTGAAATGTGACTTTCTTGGGAGAAAACTCCACATCTTACAATCAGTGTATTCCTTGCAACAAGGAAGGCAGGGCTTGACAAAGAATATAAATATGTGTTGAATGAATGAATGCTCATATCTGACTCCTTCCCTCTTTGCTCTTTCAGAACATTTTGTATTTCATAATAAATTTTATTCAGTTCTTCTTTCATTCCAACAAGGCAATAATTACAGGAAGCTGAGCTTGAGTTTATTTTTGCACTTCATCCCATAACAGAAAACACTATTTCAAAGGATTAAATGAGTTTGTGAAATGCTTTTTAGGTAACTACCATAGACACTGCACTGTAACAATCAAAATGGCAGCGTGCTCTCCAAAATGTACTGCTTTACACCCTTCTCAGAATTTCCAACTCTTAAAGTTCTCCTCCAGTTTTCCAGCGATCCATTAGTCTCTCACCCAAGGTCTGCCTTCTTGTAAGATTTTTGCCCTTTTCTGATGATGTGTTCTTTACATGAACACATCAAAACCATCAAATAATATGGTATCAGAGGTCAACTGCTTCCACGATATTGAGTGCTTGACTGTGGCTAAGGGGCAGCAGACATCTGAGAAATCCTCAGCTAGTGATTGTTTATTAGTAACTTAAAACATGAGCTCTCAAGCAAGTAGAAAACGTATCAAGATAAAACTTTAATTTGTGCTTCTTTGTGTGAGTCTAGGCATAGTCAGGAAAAATGATTGTTACTCAAGTTAATCTTGTTTTTCTTTTTCCATTAGCCCCTTTGCCCATCTCGTCCAATGATGGCACAATATACAATTATGAAGGATGCAAACTTTACTCTAGAATCACTCCACCCTTTCTTCTGTTCTGACTCTGCCCCTCAGAGCCAGAGTTCCATTCTAGAAGGGTCTAAACAAAAACTGGAATGTAGAGAACCTAAATACCACCAGCTTGTTAGCTGATTTAACAGCTAAAGCTATGCAGAAACTTATGTCAATCATATATGGAATCACACTGTCTATTTTAAATGCAGTATTCTAATTTGTGTTTTGACATTTTTAAATCTTGGAAAAAGTAAACGCTAACCACTCCTCAGTCTACTTTGCTTGTTCCTTTTCTGATCCCTCACCCTGAGAGTTGGAATAGCCCAGAGATCTAGTCTTCACCATTTTAAAATTTTCTTCTCTATCTTGTCCCATTTCTTTCAATCCTGTCCAGTGCAATTTTCTATGATGATGAAAATCTCTATCTGTGCTGCCCAATAGGTAGCCAATAGCCATATGTGTTTATTGAGCACTTGATACGTGATAAGTGTGCCTTGAAAACTGAACATTTAATTTTCTTTGCTTTTAATGATAGCTGCATGGATCTAGTGGCTACCATATTGACTAAAGCATTTAATGCTATGACTTTGAACTACCTTCACTATTTTATATCCAAATTTTATCTCAAATATTTTCACTTCTTATTGTCATCACTTTGGTTACTCTAGTTTAAGCAATCATCGTTGCTTTCAGCAACTATAGCTTCCAATTTAGTCTTACTGGCACCATCTTGTGCTTCTTGCATTAAACCACCTGTGTTTTAAGTGACTACTCTGACAGCTACATGGAGAATATACTGTCAGCACTCTGAAGTATATTCTCCACGTAGCTGTCAGAGTAATCACTTAAAACACAGGTCATACACCTTATATCACTCCCTTGCTCAAATCCCTCATAATAGTTTTATTGATGCTATAAAAATTACCACAAACTTAGTGGTGTTAAACAACACAAATTTACTTTATTACATTTCTGTAGGTCAGAAATCTAATACAGGTCTCACTGGACTACAATCAAGGTAGCCACAGGGCTGCATTTCTCTCTGGAGCCTCTAGGAGAACATCAGTTTCCTTATCTTTTTCAGCCTCTAGAGGCTACCTGCATTCCTGGGCTTGTGGCCGCTTTCTCCATTAAAGCCAGCAACGGGGCATCATTCTGGGCCAGCTTCTCTCCCATATCTTTCATTGACCACAGTCAATAAAGGTTCTTTGATTTTAAGATCTCCTGTGATTACTTTGGAACCACACAGATAATCCAGGATGATCTCCTTATTTCAATATTCTTAATCAGAGCTACAAAGTCCCTTTTCTTTCATGTAGGGTAACATGTTCACAGGGGCTGGGGATTAGAACATGGGCATCTTGGGGGCCATTATTCTGATTTTGAGAGACTTTGGATCACTTGCTTGATCTGGTCCTTTTCTTTTACCTCTTTGAATTCTTTTGACTACTCTGCTCCATTCTTGTGACTTCCTATTAGTCAATATTTTCTTCTCAAAGCTTTCCATCTAGCTTTAAACTTCTTCAACATCTTCCTAACCCTTCCTATTTTTTTAAATCAGGGGTCTATTCAACTCAACTGTCACTTCCTTGGGGATACCTTCTCTAACCATCTTGACTAAAAAACAAAAACCCAACAACAAACACATCAAAAACAGCCCTCCCTTCCTAGATTAAACTCTACTAAACTTTAATCTTGCATTTTTTATTGAACTTATCATTGTCTGAAATTATATTAAAATAAGATTTGTGTGTTTGGATCTTAGCTATCCACACAGGAAGCTGTAAGCTGCTAAAAGACAGAAGCCTTAACTTCAAGTTCATTCCCAAATTTCTAGCACCTAGAACAGTGTCGATGCTTAGCAAGTATTTGTTGTATGAATAATTGAATAGTGTGATATATAATGTTTTCATAATAATGGAATTTGATTTGATAATTCTGACCATATTCAATAAATGTTAAAAAAGATGTAATGTTATTGAGTAAAAGGACATATTCACCCAAGAATAATCTATATCCATTTTTGTCCATTATCAAACTGAAGTCTCAAGCTAAATTAACTCTATTGATATAATTTAGAGAGAAAATATCATAATCTTATGATTGCCCTTGAAGGCAGAAACTGTATTTGCTTACTGTACCATGTAAATGTAAGTACACAATAAATTATATTTTAGAACAAAATAATTCTGCTAAAAGCAAATGGGGCAAACACTTGCATGACTGATAAAAACTAAATTTTTCTTATTTTCAACAATAACTTTTACATCCATTTCACTGATTAACTTGTATACTCCATCAGTGCAGAAGTCCCCAATTTCTCAATACCAGTACTTGGAGTAACACACTAATTGTTACCACAGTAATTTACAAAGCCTGTAATTCTCAGGCAAAGTCTGGCTTCTCTCTATTAAATATTTATGAAGAGTAATTAGAAGTTTTCATACCTTTACAGCTTTATGTGTCTGCCAAATATTTCATATTCTGGATTTCACACTATAAAGTTAAAACAATTAAAACATAAGTTAAGCACAGAATGGTGATCAGTGAGTGGATATTGAAGGATTTGCAAGAGCCTTTAATAGACAGTACACTGTACTCTTGAATGGAGCTATTTTAACAGTTGTCTCCCTTGACCAAGTCAATAACTGCTGGTCAGAGTTGCACATTGTTTTAGGGGTTAGGGCGTTGTGGTATCAGATTCATGCAGTTTATTCCATGTCATGGGGTGTATGAGTACGTAAAGAGGAAAAAGTCAGAGGAAACTGCAAGTATGAAATCCTGGTGTTCATTCCTGAAACTGAAATAGGAATAATGATTATTTCATAAAGGCTAAAATGGCAGAAATCAATTAAAAAATAAAACATAAGGTACCAGTGAACCTTCCCCTGCTTCCTCATTTTTTTTTTTTTTTTAGATGGAGTCTGTAGTCTTGCTCTGTCATCCAGGCTGGAGGCTGGAGCACACTGGCATGAACTTGGCTCACTGCAACCTCTGCCTCCCAGGTTCAAGCGATTCTTCTGCCTCAGCCTCCCAAGTAACTGGGACTACAGGCACTTGCCACCAAGCCCAGCTAATTTTTGTATTTTTAGTAGAGACAGGTTTTCATCATATTGGCCAGGCTAGTCTCGAACTCCTGACCTCGTGATCTGCCCACCTCAGCCTCCCAAAGGGCTGGGATTACAGGCATGAGCCACCATGTCTGGTCATCATTTTCATATTAAAGCTCATGGTGGCGTATGAATTTCCTTACACAGTGATTCCTAGTGTGAGTAGCCACACACAGTGTCCAGTGACAGATTGGTTTATGTTGGTTATCCCAGGGTCATTACTTAATAGCTTTTTCTTTAACTCTAAAAGATATCTTGGTTTGCAAACACCGCATGTTCTCACTCATAGGGTGTTGAACAATGAGAACATGTGGGCATAGGGAGGGTAACATCATACACTGGGATAGGTTGGTGGGTGGGGAGGCTGGGGAGGGAAAACCCTGGGAGAAAGGCCTGATGTAGGCGATGGGGGGATGGAGACTGCAGACCACCATGTCATGTGTGTACCTATGCAATAACCCTGTGGGATGTGCACATGTACCTCAGAGCTTATATCACAATAAAAAAAAGGATATCTTGGTTTGGATGATACATTATATTTGCACCCTAACACTCACACTCATGCATTACAAAAGAATAGCAGCTGGCAAATATTACAATAAAAAAGATTTTTATATAATCATCACTGTAAAAATACAATACAGTTTATAGTTTTCCATGGAATTATAATCAACATTAATTGGCATGAGATGTTGGCTTTTGCAAATACGGCAGCTGGAGTTCTGGGTTTATTAGAGAAAATTTGTGGTATATTTCAGTGTGCCATGTTGGTGTGTGTTGTACATGTAAACACACACACACTTGTAAATATCCTTACAAAAGTAAGGCTCAAGTTGTTTGTTTACACTGTAGGCTCAGACATGCCCCTGCCTGTCTAGAGAGCTAGTAGGATAAGCTTCCCTCTGCACTGGGACAGTAGAAGAGTGGTTTCCATTCACAAAATGAACAGAGAAGCCTGATAAAAATGTGAAGACTCATATACTTCGTCAAAGCCGAATGGAGGCACTCAGTGTGATTATGTATTAGTATGAGTGTGTATCTAGGTGTCTTCCTACACAATTTGACTAGTGAATTAAAGTAATCAATAATGATAATTTAACAAATACTAAGTGTGATTATACTTAAAATTTCCTATGATTATATATTCACTCCCATCCCTCATCACAATGTCTCTTTCCTTCCTCCCTTTCTCGCTCTTTTTCTTCTTACTTCCCTCCCTCTGTTCTTTCTTTACTTCCTTCCTTCCTCCCTGCTTATACCTATTTAATCAAGGATGATTATAAAAAGTATAAGCTTGACAATTGATCCAAGTTTACAGATAACTCCCACCTAGGAACCACATATTCATCCAAATACTCAGATTTTATCACATATACCTAAAATTTTCAAATTTATCTCATATCAACTTTTTTTTTGACTTTTAAAATCTTTCTCTGTTAGATCTATTATTCAGACTATGATGATAGCCTTTTGGAATGACAAGGCTCATTTCTCTTTCTATCTCTTCCTTCTGTTTAACTTTATTTTAGTGTGGTAAAAACACTTAACCTCATGAGATCTACTTTCTTTTTTTTTTTTTAATTGTACTTTAGGTTCTGGGGTACATGTGCAGATCTTGCAGGGTTGTTGCATAGGTACATACATGGCAAGGTGGTGTGTTCCCTCCATTCCCTCATCATCTTTATTTGGCATTTCTCCCCACATTATCCCTTCCCACCCTCCCCACCCCCCGCTGTCCCTACCCTAGCCCCTGCAACTGACCCCAGTGTGTGACGCTTTCCTCCCTGTGTCCATGTGATCTCATTGTTCAACATCCACCTATAAGTGAGAACATGCAGTGTTTAATTTTCTGTTCTTGTGTCAGTTTGCTGAGAATAATGGTTTCCAGATTCATCCAAGTCCATACAAAGGACACTAACTCATCATTTTTTATGGCCTCATAGTATTTCATGGTGTATATGTGCCACATTCTTTGTCCAGTCTATCACTGCTGGGCATTTGGGTTGGTTCCAGGTCTTTGCTATTGTAAACAGTGCTACGGTGAACGTAAGTGTGCATGTGTCTTTATAGTAGAACGATTTATAATCCTTTGGGTATATATCCAGTAATGGGATTGCTGGGTCAAATGGAATTTCTATTTCTAGATCCTTGAGTAATCGCCACACTGTCTTCCACAATGGTTGAACTAATAGGCAAGGACTTCATGACTAAAACACCAAAGCAATGGCAACAAAAGCCAAAATAGACAAATGGGATCTAATTAAACTCCAGAGCTTCTGTACAGCAAAAGAAACAATCTTTGGAGTGAATCAGCAACCAACAGAATGGGAAAATTTTTTTGCAATCTATCCATCTGACAAAGGGCTAATATCCACAGTCTACAAAGAACTAAAGCAGATTTAGAAGAAAAAAAAAACAAAAACAAAGAAACCCATTCAAAAGTGGGCAAAGGATACGAACAGACACTTCTCAAAAGAATATTTATATGAGACCAACAAACACATGAAAAAATGCTCATCATCACTGGTCATTAGAGAAATGCAAATCAAAATCACATTGAAATATCATCTCATGCCAGTTCGAATGGCGATCATTAAAAAATCTGGAGCCAACAGATGCTGGAGAGGATGTAGAGAACTAGGAACACTTTTACACTGCTGGTGAGATCTACCTTTCTGAAAAAATTTTTTAAGTGTATAGTACATAATCAGCAACTGTGGACTATAAATACAAAATTGTACAGCAGATCTCTAGAGCTTATTCATCTTAACTGAAGCTATTCTTGTTGATTAGTAACTCCTCATTTCCTCCATCTTCTGGTAACCACTACTCCAACCTTTGATCCTATGAATTTGACTATTTTAAATACTTCATGTAAGTGGAATTATGCTGGATTTTTCTTTCTGTGACTGGTTTTTTTCAATTAGCACGATATCCTCAAAGTTCATCCATGTTGTTGCATGTTACAGAATTTTCTTATTTTTTTGAGACTGAATAGTATTTTATTGTATGTCCATGCCACATTTTCTTGGTTCATGCATCTGCATATCAACATTGAGGTTGTTTCCACATCTTGGCTATTGTGACTTGCCCTGCAATAAACATGGAAATGCTATCATCTCCTCAAGATCCTGCTTTCTGCAGAAGAATTTTCTGAATAAATACACAGAAGTGGAACTGTGGGATCATGTAGTATTTCTATTTTTAATTTTTTGAGTAGTTCTGTGTTTTCCATAGCAGCTGCACTGTTTTGCATTCTCACTGGAAGTGTGCTAGCCATATGAACTTATGATAACCTTTTATGTTAACCTGTCAATAACTTGCATGCATGTAAATTTTTCATATATTTATATCATGTTTCAAAAATAGAGTGTAATTTTTTTTGAGCAAGGATCATGCCTTATATACGCTAGCATAAGAGATGATCACTAAGTATTTGTTACATTTCATTAGCATTGCTATGCTACAAAGAACTAGGAATAGATGTCAGCAGATTTGGGCTTAAGTTCCAATTATGTTTTTAACATTTGCATAATCTTGGGCAAATCAATCCTTTTGAGACTACTTCTTTGCTTATATGATTGTACATAATTTATCAGTTAAAAAAGCAGGCAGGCAAACTTGGAAAGAAATTTGTATGACGGCTTATAGGCTTTGTTCTCTTCTACCCTTGAAGGTATGTTGTGCCCAAAAGCAGAGCCCTGCAGTCCCATTCTGCTTATTGCTAATTTGGCTTCTCTGGATGCTTCATTGTAATCATACAAGCAATGTGTGAACAAGGGCTGTGGTGCTGTAGCAGCCTTGCTGTGAGAAATAATGGACCTCCTCTTCTTTGATACAGGAAAGAAAGGATCCCATTCATCTTCCAGTTGCCAATACACTGTATTTGTCTGGAAGCTCAAGTCTTATAGATTAGAGCTACAGCTTTAAAATACAGTTTGCAAACAAGTAAAGTGTTTAGTAAAAATTCAAAGTAAGGCTGTATAAGGAAGGACACCCTGCCCATGAAAGAGAAACCAGGCAACCAGCTGGGCTTCAAACAGGTAAAAACACAAAGTCAAAGTGTTTTGGATCCATAAATCAATTTATGGATTTGATGCTTCTCTTAATGTTAGGACAGCATGACATTATAGTCACATAAAAGGACACAAACCATAAGGTCAAATGCTTCCCTGCTGGCCACACACTGCCTGCCTTTGATTACTATTTCTTGTTTCTGCTTTAATTGGCTATGGGATGATTTTGTCCTTTGTGAACCATATATTTGATATGAATTCTTATGTTTATAAAGATATAATATGTCATAGCTTTTATTACACATATGTATCTTTAGCATAACTTTCAAGAATGCCTATATCATAGAATTGTTTTTTGAGGCATTTGGGAAATCCTTATGTAAGGCATGTAATAAGCTCAGCATACTTGTATTAGCTGTCTAGATAAGGTAGGAATAATAGTTCATTTGATTTTGAGAATGGAGGCTCTTGTTAATGTCAATGTATATTTACCTGCAGGCTACAAATGGAAGAGGGTTCCCAGGTTGAAAGAAACTAGAAAGTCTAATAAAACCTGAATCGGAGCTAGACAAATCATTTAGGATCTGACAAAATGTGGTTTCAAGGCATCATCAATAACAGTAATGTTGGGATTCTGTAGAGCTTTTTATGTTTTAATTAGTATTTTTATACACATTTTCTTGTGTTATCCAGGCACAGTTCTACAAGAGACACGTTGTTATCTTCATTTTACTGAGGAGGAAGCAAGGGCAGACTTAATGAGTTAATAATTGTCCTAAGTCTACTACTCACCAGCTTAAGCAAGTAACCTAATGTGTCAGTATCTTGGGTTCTTTAAGAGAAAAATGGGATGATAATAATACTTACCTTATGTTGATATTGTGAGACAGAAATGAGTTAATGCTTTTGAAAAGCAAAGAATAAAGTCTGGCACACAGTAAGTGTCCATAAATATTAGCTGAAGATTTTGCTGATAGTATGAGGAAGGTCTAGGATTTAAATATGGGTTTTCTGATGTTAAGTTCAGTAAGTGACCTATTGTAGCATAGCTATTCTTTGAGTAGAGGAGTCTGGAATGGATCCAGAGGCCTTAAATTCTGGAAATGTGTGTCTTGTGTGTGTTTGCAGGGAAGGAAAGCAAGTAAAAGGAGCTCAAGTTAAAAGTATGAACAACAAGATCAGGTTAGTTACTATGAAACATAAATTGAGAGAGAGGGCCTTATATTAACTCAACCCTCTCTTCTCTGGGAATTCGGTCTGATGACTTTTAGGATGGGCACTGTTCTCAGGAACTGCTAGCCTGAGGGCTGTGGGCAGCGGTGAGGAGTGGGCTGCCTGGCTGTCCATGACATCATGCGGCTAGTTTACATGTCATAGCAGCTTAGAGAATAAAAGTCCCAGTGATATTTTTTGATCTTTGATGACAAAGAAGGAATAAAATACTGCTTTTAGATTGTGCCCTGGAATCTTTTGTGACATACAAAAGAAGTTTAAAAGTCATGAGTCAAGTCCCTAGTTTGATTGAAAGACTTTTGAAAAGAAATCCATACAATCTCTGGTTGTTATTCTTATAAATCCTGGCATGTTTATGCCTCATAGACTACTATCTCTAATACAGGAGTTAGGTTTGGATAAAAAGAAAGAACTATGTAATAACTGTAAGTTTCTACAGTATGTTCTGCAGAAAGTTACTAACAAGTAACACTTCTGGGATTTTAAGCCAGTTTTGAATCTCTGAGCATCAATTCTATCATTGGAAAGGGATTCCTACTTTATGAAATTATTATAAAAATCAAATAAGAAAATACTTTGAAAACTATATGATGCATGATGATTAATCATCTATGAATTTACATAAGCTTATCCTTCTGTTCAATTTTTACTTGTCTAATCTCAGACTCTCCAAGGTCATTGGCTGAAGGTGAAGGAGAGCCATACAATTAGAATTGCCAATCATACCAATGATATTAACAGAGTGGTTGAAAATGCACAAAATTTCCAAGTGATAGATTACACAAGCCTGTTAAGACATAGGAAGACTAAGTAGGAGGTTCTTGTAAAGGGCCACTTTAGAGAAAATGGACCTTCTATGATTGAGATGATGAGGGTGTCTGAAGTTAGGAGGAGAAGCTGCATTTGTGAAGAGGTGATGAGTTGAATCCTAGATGTGTTACAACCTTGAAGCAGAACTTCAGAGTCATCTTGATTTATTCATCTCTACTGCCATTTCAAGTAATTTGCTAAGCCCCGAATTGTCCCTCTTCTCAATACCTGGCAATAATGATCTTTCTTTCATCTCTGCTTGCCAAGATCCTCATCATTCTGGGCTGACAACCGCCACAGGCTCCTCAGGGTCAGCCTGCCTTCACGCTTGCTCTCCCAATTTCCTCACTCACCCTATTGGTATCTAAGATTCTAAGTAAAAAAAAAAGTATATTTTAATCACTCGTTTCCCAAGTAACATATATTCAGGAGCCTGTTGATCTCTTTCTTTGTTTAGCCTTAGTGAGCCAAAAATTTCACTTTGGGAGGACTACTATATGCTGGGCTAACCCATTATTTCAGTTCAAACTTTACATGAAAACTCCAGGGTTCTTTGTGACTCCTTTCAGAGGACTCATCAATAAAGTAAATGGTTATTCTGAAATTGTTGCAAAGCTTACAAGGAAGTGATGTGTGAATACAGTGACATACTTAAATAAGATACACCAACTGATGAGCTCATGCCTTAAAGTTAAGCAAATATTCGTAAAAAGTTTACATAAACTTTGTGTTACAAAGCTTACATTTGGTTGCAGTAGCTTTAGAAGTTTTACTGAGAAATGAAAAGGTATATGGAATATTGTGGAAAATTCTAGAATAAGAGAAAAGTGTTTCCTAATGTTCCAATGATATCTGAATGTATGTTATGAATAGTTGCAGAGAGAGAGTATAGTAGTTTCAGTTTGATTGTAAAATAAAAATGAAATCAGGTGAAGATTCCTGAGTGGATATATCACTTGTAGTCAAGACAGTAGTTAAAAGTCGACCAGTTGGTAATTTCATAGAATCCTAGAACAGAGACTTAATGGTAGTTGGGTCTAATGTATTTGACTTATTTTAATGTATGGGGCTTTATAAACTAAAAGCCCCATACATTAAGAGAAATATTGCCTTTATTTCTTTCTACGATTTATAATATCCAGCAGTCTTCAATGGTAAAATTATCAACAAATAAGTCTATTAAAGGTCACTGCAATCACTATCTTGCAGGGTAAGCTTGTGTGCTCTTGACCTTTGAACATTAAACCAATGGTTGAGCAACACAATTTTGAAGGTCATTAACTGTGATGGATCCATGAAATTAAATAAGATTGCAAGAAAGAAAGCTAAAGGCTGTCAGTAGCAAAGATATGAAATATATATATTGTGTGTGTGTGTTTGTGTGTGTGTATTGAAAGAGAATGAAGAAAGAGAGGGAGGGAGAAGACAGGAGAAGAAAGAGAGAAGAGAAAATAAATTTTATTAGTATATTGACGGAAAGGAAAAGTCAGAAAATGTTTGTGCTTTTGTAGAGGAAATATGTGGTATGCTAATACGAGAGCAGAAGTTCAGGGAAGATTAAGTTGTAATCAGGATAATGGTCACTTTATTACCCCGGAGATTTTTTAGTCTCCCTTCTCAGCTCCTGGCTGTCATATTCCCTGTGTGAAAATGCTAAACCCAATTTGGTCAACCAAGAAGTTTTTGGTCTTGGATAAATTACTTCAATTCCGTGTCATTTATTTCATCAAATATGAAGCTTCATATGACAACAATTTCATATCAGTAGAGAGGAACTGTTTCTTTTTCAGACACGTGGGTATTTATGATATTCTATCTGTGGAAAATACATTATTCTGATTGCTTATGTACAGCAGTTAACATATGGCATTAGCTATTGTTTCCCTGGGTACTTGACCACACTGTGAGCTATTTGACAGCAAGATCTACTTATTTATCTCGATAATTCCAATATTAGGCTCAGGGCCTGATTCACAGAAAATGCTCATAAATGATTATTGAATTCAAGGAAGTTTCAATTTCATCAAAAGGGCTATAATAGCACATGAGCCAATTTTACTCTACAAATGACTTAGTATAGTGAGTTCAAAGGCAATTTTTTATGTGGAACTAGTAGCAAACCAAGAGCAAATATTTTTAAAGTAAAATTTCATAGTACAAGATTTCTTCTATAAAAAGCTCCATGAGAGTGAGGCACAAAAGTAACTTAGAGATATACTATACTGTGGAGAAGTCCTGAAATGATGGTTAGTTTTAAGTGTGGTTGCTTATTAAAATGGAAAACTATTCTTAAATCAAGATGATCCTAGAATATTTTTTAAAAGTCCAGTCACAACAATAAGAAAACTGTCTGAAGCAGCTATATTTGTTTCAGAATCTTTTATAGAAACATATGAGACTCTTTTTTTTTTTTTTTGAGACAGAGTCTCACACTGTCACCTGGGCTGGAGTACAGCAGCGCAATCTCAGTTCACTGCAAACTCCATCTCCCAGGTTCAAGTGATTCTCCTGCCTCAGCCTCCTGAGATTATAGGTGCCTGCTACCATGCCCAGCTAATTTTTTTGTAGTTTTAATAGAGAAGAGGTTTCACTATGTTGACCAGGCTGGTCTCAAACTCCTGACTTTGTGATCCACCTGCCTTGGCCTCCCAGAGTTCTGGGATTACAGGCGTGAGCCACCACACCCAGTGAAATTTACAGGACTTTAAACATGGAAGAGTCAGGGAGCTGGGAGAGGGAGGAAAAAGAAAAGAGTATTGCGTAATATCCCAGAGATGTGTAAATGTGTGTTGTGAATAGTTGCAGAGAGAGTATAGTATTGAGAGTTTGCTAAGAAAACACCCTTTAGGACTCAAATAGCACCACTTTGTGTCATTTGCATTCGCAATAGTGTACTCTGATTATCATTTATGCCATGGGACACACAATATGTTGGATTTACCTGATTTTTTTCCCCCTCTTTCCTTAAACTTTCTCTCTCAGGCACCTACAAGGCCAAGAGAAAAGCCAAAGTATTAATACACAGAAACAGAAGTCTTTTTAAATACTGCTATGAAACAGCACAGCTTGCCTTCCCGACAACCAGGCAGGAAAGGCTGAACTTTAAGTCAAGCTCAGGGTGGTGGTGCACTGGCTCTCTGTGTGGAATGCCCTACAGGGTGAAAGATCAATTCAGCTTTGCTGAGTCGTGTCAGCAGTGGCTGTCTTTAAGATGCTGACATGGCTCTGGTTGACAGTTTGAAGAAATTTAACTGCTTTGATAAGGTTAAAGGGAGCAATCAACCAGGAATAGAAAACAAAATATAAGGCTGCTTAGAAGCCTGATTGCATGCTAGAAACGAGTTGTCAAGTGGCAACATTACCATGACCATTACCTCCTTTTCATTTAAAAAAACAAACAAACAAAAAAAAAACCAGAAAGAAGAATAAATAGAAGCAAATAAAAGAAAAAAAAGCAAAGTCTCCCACAAAAAATAGTGCACTGTGTGAGACATTTGTCAGTTACTCTGAATGATACTGTTCAAAAAGTTTGGCTATAGCAGGTGAAAGGCACACAGTGTCTATTGTTTTTGCTAAACCCTTTGAGAAGTTTAATGGGGCCAATAAAAATTTTACTTGGGGTCATGAAAGGAATTATGACCTTTCTGTATCTATTGGGAAAAATAACAAAGTTGGTGTTTCGCTCAGAAAATGAATTTAACATGAAGAATTGCTGCCATTGTCCATACAATATAAAAACAAAAATTTTGTGAAATATACCTAAATATGTCCTATACACTCATTTTTTAAAATCAAGCAATAAGTGTTTATGTCTTGACCATTAATCATGGCCACTTAGCTTTAGTTGGAAGCAACTCAATTTAGTAATGCGGCAAAAAGGTTATCAAAATATTTCCTTGAAACCCACAATAGCTGTTGCATGAAATAAAATATCTGGTCAGATCTATTTCTTCACTTTCTTTTAAAAAAGGGAAATTACATTTGTGTGACTCTTAGAATGTGAATACCCGTATTGTAAATATGTCACCTGGTGGAGTTAGTCATGAAGCATAACCCTCCCAATCTGTTTATACTATCAAGGAGAGAACAAATCTTTAATTACTTGAAATTATATAAACTGAGTGGCATTATTTATTTATTACTGTTGTAGGGATTTATCAACGAAAAGAGCAAAGGTATCTTCCCTCATAGGGCTTAAATTGAGAGGAAGGGGCCAGAGATGGATGAGGAAAGAAAAAAATAAATATGATTATTGAGGTGCCTGGCTGGTATGCTGGAACATGATAAAGCCTATAGGAGATAAAGAAAGGTGGAGAAGGGAGAAAAGTGCTACACTTAATGTTGCACCATCAAGTAGGGTGATGATAGTGTGTTTCAAGGAAAGGGAGAGATTAGAATTAAAGGGAGAAAGGGAGGTACTGTGTGTATGGGGAAGGGGTGCAGCGGGGAAGGTGATGAGTGAAAGGTTTCTTTTTTTTTTGAGAGGAAGTTTCGCTCCTGTTACCCAGGCTGGAGTGCAATGACGCGATCTCGGCTCACCGCAACCTCCTCCTCCTGGATTCAGGCAATTCTCCTGCCTCAGCCTCCCAAGTAGCTGGGATTACAGGCGTGTACCACCATGCACAGCTAATTTTTTGTATTTTTAGTAGAGACGGGGTTTCACCATGTTGACCAGGATGGTCTTGATCTCTTGACCTCGTGATCCACCCACCTCGGCCTCCCAAAGAAGGTTTCTTAACAGAGAGAACGACTCTTAGAAGGCCCTAAGCCTGGCGTGGGAGCTTGGCCTGTTCAAGGACAACAGGGAGGCAGGAGATAACCGAATGTAGGAAAGTAGGAAATTAGGTTAGAGAGGGAATGGGCGGGGCAGATTATGTATGTGAGTTTGGAGGCCTTTGAAAAGACTGATTTTCTCCGATAGAAGTAAGGAATTGTTAGAGGATTCTAGACAGAGAAGTGACGTGATCTTACTTATGGTTTCAGAAGATGACTGGGGCAGGCAAGGAGAGGGGATAGAACCAGGAGAGAGTATTTTAGAAAGTCCAGGGAGAGGGCTCTGGCCAGTGTAATGGAAATCAGGGTGCTGAGAAGTATTCAGATTCTGAATATATTTTGCCTAGTTTGCTTATCTTTTTGTTTAGCGATAATCATATAGACTTCTGTTGGCAAGAAGACTGAAGGAAAAAAAAAAAAGAAAAAAAAGAATAATCATATAAGCTTAGAGAAATTTGCAAAGGTAGATTGAGATTTCATGTATTCTACTCACCCAGCTTCTCCATGATGGTAACACCTTACATAACCATAGTATAAGAATCAAAACCAAGAAATTGGTATCAATATGCACTGTTAAGTCAACTCCAGACCCCATTCAAATTTTACCAGTTATTACAATGCCTTTTTTTCTGTTACAGGATTCCACCTTTGTTGTTTTTTTCTCCCTAAGTCTTCTCCAAACTGTGATAGTTTATAGTCTCCTTGGTTTTCAAAATCTTGTCTCTTTTGAAGAGTATTCATCAGTTATTTTGATAAATGTCCTTCAATCTGAGTTCCATGTTTTCTCATTATTTGAATAAGCTGTACATTTTTTTTTGTCAAGAATACCACAGAAATGATTTCTACTTCTTAGTGTATCATATCAAGGGCTTCTTCATGTCTACATGTCTTATTATTGGTGCTGTTGTCTTTAATTGCTTGTTATAATGGTGTATTCCAGATTTATCTAATTGTAATAGTAATACTTTTCTATGCAAATCTGTTTCTCAAAATTCTACCCACTCATTTTTTTGTGTCCATTGATGGATCTGGTCTCCAACAGTTTTTTTCCGTGGTGCTTGTCTAATAGTGATTTTCCATGTCCTTTCTACTTTTATTAACTAGAATTTTATGGTAAAGAGAGTGATCTCTTTTCCCCTAGGTATTTGCTGGCTCTATTATTTATTTATACGCTCAGGGAAATATCTCTTATTTATGGGTTAAAATTCAATGCCATCATTATTTCTTTTGTGCTCAAAATGTTCAACTTTGACTCGGGAGCGTTTGCAGCTTGGCAACTCTGTTCTTTCTCAAGCCCCATCTTTTTTTTTAAAATCACTTCCTGTTTCTGGTACCACAGGAAGTGATCTGGTCATCTTGTGTTTCTCCCAATCCCAGCTCTGGAATCAACCAATCCTCCACTGAGCCCTGGTTCCTTTGATTGGAAAATGATGTTTAAAAACCATGATTAAGACGCTAAGTAATCTGGCGTTCTCACTGCTGTTGGATTCTATCTTTAGGTCCTCTCAGGAAATTCATGTGTACCCTGAGCCATGTGGGGCAGATTCACTATGCCCTGCTTATCATCTTAGGAGTCTGGTGAGAGGGACACCCACTCACAGCAAGTCACATGAAGCAGGGTTATTACTTACAGATAGACAGCACAGGAAGGCAGAAGCCTAGGATTCTTCACAAGTAGATAGCACAAGGCTCAGGAAAGCTGGGGTGGATGAAGTCTTATCTGAGCATGCCTCACTTTTGGGGCAGTTGAGGGACCTGAGGAAACAGCCCGCCCTGGGTTTTTATACCCCTGGGCCATGTGACTTGCCATGCAAAAGAACTGAGGGACATCCTGTTTCTAGTGGGGGACTGGACAGATGTTGTTTCAATAACGTTTTAACTTGCTGCTTTCTATTCATATTTGGATATTTTTTATGTTTGGGAGCCTTCTTAATATCTTTTTAAAAATATATGGTGTGTTCTTGATATATTAGGGACATTAACTCTATTTGTGATGTAATTTGCACTATTTTCTTCCAATTTTTTTTCATTTGTCTTTTGACTTTGCCTATGATTTTTTCATGCAAAATGCTTTTTATTTTTGTGTAATCAAATTTATCAATCTTTTATTACCTCTAAATTTTGAGTCATAGTTAGAAAGCCTTTTCTTATATCAAATTTAAAAAGGAATTCACCTGTGTTTTCTTCTTATACTTGTTTGGTTTTATTTTTATTTTTAAAATGCATATTCCTAATCTCTTTTGAGTTAATTCTTGTGTATGGTATGAGCAGTAGATCTAATTTATCTTTTCCTAAGTGACTACCCAGTTGATCCAGCACTAGTTATTAAATGTTGATCTTTACCTCAGGGATTTGAGATGCCACTTTTTCATATACTAAGTTTCCATTTTATTAAGATCTAATTTTTGAACTTTCTATTCTGTTCCACTGTTCTATTGTCTATTTATGTGCCTGTTTTAATCACAGAGGCTTTACTGCCAGCAAAGTTTAATATCTGGTAAGGTTAAAAACTGTTGCAGTTTTCCTTTTTCGTTGTTTTAGTGACTATTCTTGCATATTTTTTTTCCCATATGAACTTTTTAAATTTTTCTAACTCCATAAAATAGTTTATTGGTATTTGTCTTTGGATTACGTTGAATTTATAAGTTAATTTAGAAAAACTGACATTTTTATAATGTTGAGTTGTCTTATCCAAGAACAGGGGATGACTTTCCATTTGTTTAAGTCGACTTTTGTGTCTTTTGGGAATATTTTAAACTTTCCTCACATTAGTTTCCTATATTTATTGTTAAGTTTATTTAAAAATGCTTATATTCTTTGTTGCTGTTATAAATGGGGTATTCTCTGCATTATGGTCTGTCACTTTATTTTTGTATATATGATGGCTATTGATTGTTATGTGTTAACTTTGTATTCTGCTGCTCCTTGAATTATTTTATTGCTTGAGTTATTGTTATCATTGATTTTCAGGGGGTTCTCAGCTTGCCATTGTATCAACTGAAAACAGAAATGGTTTTATTCCTTTTTTTCTGATTCTTATGCTTCTTATTGATTTCATTTGTTAAATTTCTTTGGCTCATAACTCTGTAATGTTGAATAGTAGAGAAAAATATGTTAGAAAAAAATGCCCTTTGTTTTGCCATTAAATAAGATACAGTACTGACTTTAGGTCTAAGATGTGTGTGTGTATGTGTCTGTAATGAATATTTTGTTTTGTTATTTTTTTTTAGTGCTGTCTTAAAAATATGGGTATTTAGAAAGTTTTATATTTTATTTCTTTTGTGATTATACATTTGTAATGCCCTTAGTCCCCTGTTTTATTTTTACCTTTTAGTGGGTTTATCAGTATTTTCCAGTATTTTGAGTACCTATCTATTGCCTTACAACAATACATTTTTTGTGCCTTTCTCTCTTTTCTTATCTTCTTCCATGTTTAGTAGCATTACTTCTAATTTGATGCAACATGTATTAGTCTTTCACATTGATCTCTATCATTATTTTATAAATTTATAGATTATAAAGTTTTCAAATCAGTAATTTTCCTGACGTTTTCCCAGTCACTATTGTTTTGATAAAGCTTATCCTCTAATAGACTCCTCAATAAGGGCTGATGGATGCAGAATTCCCTAAGATCACTAAGATCTTGCATGTGAAAGGCATATTCCTATAGCCTTGATATTTGAATGACAGCTGGACTGGCTATACAATCCTTTTGTACACTTTCATTGAGATATGTAAAATTCTGCTTCCTGTTGCCTTGTTTTGCATATTGATTTTGAAAATTCTTGTGGTAGTCTGATTCTTTTGGATTCAATGACCCCTTTTTAACACCTTTTAACATTTTTTTTTCATTTGTCTTTCTTTTTCCTTGGATATCTTAATTTATTCTTTATTTGTGAGGTAATTTTCCCATTTTCTTCCATTTTTTCCTGAGTTCAATGAATCTTTTTAAATTTCTCCCTGTTTATAGTCTGTTTGGTCTTTTGGTTTTTTGAGTTACTGATTTAAGGGTAAATCTTCATATCCTTAAGTACTTCTTTGAGTATATTTAGTTGAGTTTGGAGTATAGACTTCATAAGTTTCTTTGTTGCATTGTTGTTTTTCAAGGGAGTTTTATGTATTTGTATGAAATTTTATTTTCTGCTTTTGGGTTTTGTGGGGGTTTGTTTTGCTTTTGTTTTTGTTTTTTTTTTTTTTTGCAATAGTTTTCTATGAATCTTACTTTTCTTCGGTTCACTTTCATGATATTGGGGTGTTTTACATGATTCTTACTTTAATGACTTTTCTGGCAGCCTAGCAAAATCCAGGTGTTTGAGGAGGCTTTTGTTGCTCATTTCGGTTTCATTGGTGGAGAAATATGTTGTAAACAAATTTAGGGTTCTTTGTGGTCACTGAAGACTCTAAATTTTTCTCATTTTTCCCCGATTTACCACCATATTCTCAAGTAGCATGTTGTCTTTTGTCTCCCGCTTCTTCTCAGAGCAGGTTATTGGAAGACTGTCTTCTTAAACAGTGCCTGTGCTTTTAAATTGCATTCAACCCTTAAATCCTTTTAAATTGCACACCTGGGCCTTGATGTACCTTCTGTCCTTTAAATCATATATTAGGCTTTGAAACCTTTTCCTGGAGTGCTCTGATCTACCTGGTTACTTTTTTTCATAATTTCATATTTTGTGTGGATTTAGACTTTCTCATGGTTACCCAAACTCTTGCACTTAGCTAGAGAGTCTTTTTTTGTCTTTTGACACTTTTAACTGTTTGATTTTGCTTAAAGTACAGCTATGTACCTGGGCAAAGGTGGGCAGAAGTGTGAGGGATAAAGGTTGTGGCTTTTGTTAATTTTTCTCTTTGTACTCACAGTTATTTTGAAGTTTCAGTATTCCTCCATTTTCAAGTCACATGGAGGGTCTGCTTTTAGGTAGAATCTTTATACTTTTTTTTTTTTGAGACAGAGTCTCTGTCATCTAGGCTGGAGTGCAGTGGTGCAATCTCAGCTCACTGCAACCTCTGCCCGCTCAGTTCAAAAGATTCTCATGCCTCAGCCTCCCAAGTAGCTAGGATTATGAGCACCCACAGCCTTGCCTGACTAGTTTTTGTATTTTTAATAGAGATGTGGTTTTACCATGTTAGTCAGGCTGGTCTTGAACTACTGTCCTCAAGTGATCCACCTGCCTTGGCCTCCCAAAGTGCTGGGATAACAGGAATGAGCCACCATGCCTGGCCTGGAGTTTTATACTTGTGAAGCTATTTTGTAATATTTGGGAAGGAAACTTTGGGACACTGATTAATACCTGACCACCTTTATCTTCTTTAGCTACCTGGAAGAACTCTGGATGCGTTTTTAAGGTATAACTAATAAAATTCTCTAATAGGTTATATTTATGGTGTTAGAAAAGAAGAGAGTCACGATAATTCCAAGATTTTTATTCTTAACAAATGGAATGATAGAGTTTCACCATATTATGCAGAGAGGACTTCATGTGGAGAAAGTTTTGGAGGGGCGATCAGTGTCTCGATCAGTGTCATTTTGAGCCACATACACAGTTTTTCTCATAACAAAGGCAAAAACCAAGATTTTATAGTTATTTCTCTCAGCCTTGTGATTCAGTACATAAACTTCATGTCTCCCCTTTAAAATTTTGTTTTTCTTTTCTCTTTCTACACATCTTGGCGTATTAGTCTATTTTCATGCTGCTGATAAAGAAATACCTGAGACTTGTCAATTTACAAAAAGAAAGAGGTTTAATGGACTTATAGTTCCACATGGCTGTGGAGGCCTCACGATCATGGTGGAAGGCAAGGAGGAGCAAGTCATGCCTTACATGGATGGCAGCAGGCAAAGAGAGACAATGTGTGCAGGGAAACTCCCGTTTTTAAAACTGTCAGATCTTATGAGACTTACCAGCATGAGAACAGCATGAAAAAGACCCACCTGCATGATTCAGTTATCTCCCACTGGATCCCTCCCACAACACATGAAAATTATGGGAGCTACAAGATGAGATTTGGGTGGGGACATAGAGTCAAAGTGTATCACTTGGGTTCACTCTAATTTTTATTTTAACTATTGTTGGTGTTTTAAAATTCAGGTTTATCTCTATTCATTGTCTTCAAGGTGCCTTGGGCTTTCCATCACTACTTTCACTCCTTTTCAGACAGAATCTATCTCAGACATCTAGAAGGCACTCAAACATACTGTTTTCTCTGTCTATATCTGGCAGCCTAGGTTAACTATACTGTGATTATAAGCAATTCTAAAATCTCAGTGGCTCACATCAACAAAACCCATTTTTGACTCAAGTTTCATGTCTGTTTTGGGTTGAATGAGCTTTGTTCTATATCTTCTTTGCTCCGGAATCCTGCTGAGGGGCACAGCCTCTTTCTAGACCATCACTGATCTCGTGAAGGAAGAAAAAAGACATGATAAACTGCTTCTGCTTAGAAGTGACACACATAGCTTTTGCTCACAGTGTCTTAAGCAGGGCACGTGGATGAGACTGACATCAATGAAGAAAAGAAGTGTAATTCTTCAGCAAGGAGCATCCTCCACCAGCAGTGGGGGTGGTGGCCATAAGGTGTAGATGGGCAGAAATCCACATCTAATTCACCACATTGCTCTCCATGCTTATGTCCTTTCTGAAAGAACTCTGCTCTCATCTTGCAGGCTTTGCTGACACTGATATTTTTGTCATGGGATGCATTCTAGCTCCAACTCCAGGCCCCAATGTCCCAGACACATGGTGTGACTACCATCTTAACTCAGTTTGCTTCATTTACACTACTTTAGGCTGGAGTAGGAAATCATATATTTTTAATGTCATTTTTGCCAGGCTTTGCTGGATTTGGAAATTCCCTGATGCAATCTTCTTTGACCAAATATCTATGCAATTAGTGACAGGGCCATCCTTTAGAACCAAAGGTTAGAGCAATAAATGGATGTGTTCGTTCAACTGGGAATATTTCGTTGTAAGCATATTGAGGCTACTCTCCAATTTTATTCTTAAATTTGACCTTGTGCAATGGATAAGAGAGTAACGCCTTGAGCAAGGAAGACTTAAATTCAGACAATACTATTAATTAGTTAAATTTAATAGTCTTAACTATTCCTATGTCATCAAGATAAAGCCATAGAAAAAGGTGATATTTCAAAACATGTCACAACTGCCCTCAGAACACATTATAGGCCTTGTATTGGTGACATAGTATAGCTTTCCTGTTTTTTGCTCTTTTCCCTGATCTTAATATTAACTTTAGTCTGTATTCCATCTGTTCATACAAATATATTTATTAATACCTATGTGCCAGCACTTTGTGCTTTGATTAAAGGTATACAGGAACTTTTAGCTTTTTCTGAATGAGCTTGCAATTGAGTAGGTAGTTAAAACTAAATATTAAACAAATAACTTTACAAATAATGAAGTACAAGGGATAAATGCTATTGACAAGATGCTTAGCTCACTCAGTGCATAAGGGAAATTTGATGGTACACAGATTGCTTGTGGGTGGGGATAAACCAGAAGCTTACAAAGGAGAAGGAAAAAGGGAAAAGAGATGAAAAGTTTGTTATGAGTACTTCATGATACATGGAATTTGGAGACAGTTGTTAATTTACATAAACAGATATATCATAAACTGACACATCATAGGAACTTCTGATGATACATTACACAAAAGTGGGTAGGTGGGTCCTCAATTTGTACCCAAAGCAAATGCCTATGTTAATACAACATTTAAAGCAGAATAAAGAGGTTTTTTCAATGTCTAAGATGCATGAATTACAAATTTGGAGATTTTTTATGAGCTTTCTTTGTCCCAAGTCCTTTTATTCAAGCTATTTAGAAGCCTATAGATTTAGAAATGCTTTCTGATGAGCTCAGTATTGGAGAAGACATTTCTATTTCTAGGAGAGTTGTTAATTAGCTAGCTTACCTTAAGCAAAAACAACCTCTCTGGGTGTCAGTTTTCTCAACTCTAAAATGAAAGATTGAACTGGATGATCTAAGTTTTCTTCTAGCTATGCTTGCTAAATGAGTCAAATGACTGCAGCAGATTGAAAGGCAGTACATAGTATACATACACCTACCCATAAGACTCTGTCCTTAAGCAAACCAGGCACCTGTGACATTTAGTGATTTTTTTCTGTTTTAACTCTCACTATAATTTATCTGATATATTAGACACCTATACAAGAAAAACTATCAACTTAATTATACTGATATTTATATATAAAGTTTATTTAGAGAAAAGGTACAAAGAAGCAATATAATACAGAATTTTACTGGCATGTAAATCGTAAGGGCATTAATTTGTACACACATACCCATGTACCCCCTTTTCTACAAACAAGTATCTCTTGTCACCTTCACTTTTCTATTATTAGAGTTCTGAGAGTTCCTGTTACTGGTAAAAATGTATGTTTGCTTTTTCTCTAAGAATGTCAGGTCACAACTTTCACAGAAAAATAATTTGTCCACACTGTTTAGTTTGTATATGGTCACTTGCACACATTACTAAGCCCCAGGATGTTTGCATCCATTTGTTGGATGCTCAGACATTTCTATCAATCGCACGGCAGATGCTGTTCCATCAGAATCCTTGGCTTTTGTCCCCGACTTTTTGGATGAAATGGAAGGCTAGTTAGGGGTTTTGTAGGCAGTGCTTCAATTTCTAGTGGAGCCACTTGAATAGCAATTGTCCTCTCAGGACCGATCAGTACTCATGTAAGGTAATGACCTGTTCTCACAGTGTCTATTCCATCAGGTTTTCCCCATCACCTCAGTGCATGAGAGCTGTGTCTTAGACAGACATTTAGAGAGCATTCCCAGACCACCCTTTACTACTCCTTACCCATAGGAATGCTCTATTGTTCCAGGAAATTCCACAACAGTTCTACTCTGACCTATAGCTGAAAATCGAAATTTGATCTGAGCCCAGAATGCTAACAACTCCTCAGGAGAAGCTGAGTTCTTCCACAAGGATTTCGAATAGCTCCTGGGTATCTGAATTTTGTCAGGAAGCCAGACATATTTCCATAGTTCTGGGCATGTTCCACTTCTTAAGACAAGTTTTGGCTGATATTTATTAAGTATATATATGTGTCAAGCTTAGAGCTAAGTGATTCTGTGTGTATTTTGAATGTAATTCTCACACAACTGCCTTGAAGAAAGTGAATGCTTTTAGTATGTACATTTTGCAGAAAAACTAAGTTTTAGAGAAGTTAAGTAACTTGTCTAAGCTTGCAGACAGCATAGTCAAGAGCTTAAACCCTGAACTTTCTGACCAAAACTCTAATATGAACCCTAAGCTATACTGCACATTTTGGAATCTCAGTTACTTTCTACCTTTGTTCTCTCAGCATAGATGATCAGAAACTTGGAGGTACCTTTAGGGTTATAGAAAAGACTTTGGTCTTTTGGACAAACTTTTGAATTAAACAAAGTTAGGCAAAGTGTTGGTGCTGTCAATTACTAGATATACTATACTGTACTTCTCTGAATCTCAGTTTCTTTATTTATAAAAAGGAGATGATAGTACATGTCTTATATGTTTATTAGCAAGATTACATATGTAAGTGCATATGATACTCTTAGTAAATAACTCATCTTGGCATCAAGTCTTATCAATAAATATTTTTTTTCCTTTTCTTCTCAGATGACTTAAAGCCACCTGGGTATTCTTCAGGGTATACTGGAGTCTTATGAGTTTAGGAATCTCCTGAAAGACCAAGAACTCCCATAGTGGTGAACTCTTTCTCGTTACTAAACATCAAAAATTATTTTCTTGTGAAGTCTTTTCTGATACTTTAAGCAGACCTCAACTTTCTCTCTGTTCCAGGGACTGTGATGATTATTCTCACACTAGTCTCTCTCAGCAGACTAGATTGTCTGAGGACAGGATGTAGATTATGTACTTTATTCCCAATAACTAGCACAAATTGTGTGCTATGTTGTGCCCAATAAGATTTTCTGTAGATGTTAAAATCTCCTATATAAGAGATAGATATTTCTAATTGAAAAAGACCCACAAGAAGTGTTTTGCTGCTGAATCAACTTCATGTAAATGACTGAAAAGGGACTTTCCCCTTGTGCTACCCCGTAGAGTCTTTGCAAGCAGGATCATATACCATCTGAAATTAAATTCACTCATTTTTCTCTAGTGGGATTTTATCTAGGGCCCAGAATAAGATTGAAACGGTAGAAATTCTCTTTGACACAAGTATTAGAGGCATCAGAGGCTAGTAACCCCAAAATGCTTCTGAGGGACATGGCACTGGATGTTTTATCTTTAACCTTATTCCCTCTTGGTATTTATCCTGAGAATGAATCAAGTGCAATAGCCATAGCAGGGCCAAATTATGCCATTCAAGCTTGAGGCAAAGAAATTACTTGGCTACTTCCTTGTCTTATATTGATGTTCTATCTAGAGGCAGAGCATTAGTACTTTGATTCTCTAAGTAATCTATATTATAAAGCTAAGATAATCAGTTAATTTGGTAAAATCGGTACTTCTAACTTTATTAGAAAACAAAAGAAAGGCATTTTATGTGACTGATGATTAATATTAAGAAAAATGAATGCTACTGTGATTTAATTTTCAATATAATAAAAATAAGAAGATTATTAATTATTGTGGCTAAGTGATCAGTGCAAAATGCCAGACAATTTAATTCTGAAAACTCTTTTGGCTAACTACATTACCTGCTTTAGCTCTCTTCATTGACAGCTAATCTATTTTGTATGGCTTAGCCTTGAAGCAATGATGAAAAATATATTTACTCTTAAAACTTTTGTTCATATGAAATAAGTATTAGAGGAATTTCAAAGAAACTGTTTTTCTCTCCGATGTTTAAGATTCTGTTCATCTATATTTTGAATGTTGGCACCACTTAATAACATATCATTGACAATGACTTAATTAAAAAGATATATTGGTTTCTATATTAGAATTCATAGACAATAAAGGAGATAGCTTTTTACTCTTGATGTAAAGAAATCATGCTCATGGGCTAGAAGAATTGATATTATTAGAATAATTACACTTCCCAAAGCAATCTATAGGTTAAATACCATTACTATCAAAATGTCAACATCATTTTTCACAGATTTAGAGAAAACAATTCTAAAGTTCATATGGAACAAAAAAGAGCCCAAATATTCAAAGCAATCATAAGCAAAAAGAAGAAAGGTGGTGGCATCACATTCCTTGACTTTGAATAATACTCCAAGTCTACAGTAGTTAAAGTATAATACTGGCATTAAAACAAAGGACACATAGGTTAATGGAACAGAATAGAGAACCCAGAAATAAAGCCCACAGTTTTGCAGTCAACTGATCTTTGAAAAAGTGGACAACAGTATACAGTAGGGAAAGAACATCCTTTTAATATTGGATTGCCATGTGTAGAAGAATAATGCTAGACCCCTATCTTCCACCACATACAAAGCAAATCAAGATGGATTGAAGACTTGAATGTAAGACCTGAAGTTTTAAAAATACTAGAAGAAAACCTAGAAAAACACTTCTAGGCATTGGTCTAGGCAAATAATTCATGACCAAGACTTCAAAAGCACAGGCAACTGAAACAAAATACTTAATTAAACAAAAACGTCTCCACACTGATATGGTTTGGCTGTGTCCCCATTCAAATCTTATCTTGAATTCCAATGCATTATGGGAGAGATCCAATGGGAGGTAACTGAATCATGGGGACAGGTTTCTCCCATGCTGTTGTTGTGATTGTAACTCTCACAAGATCTGATGGCTAATATAAGGGGTAGTTTTCCTGCACAAGCTCCTTTTGCCTGCTGTCAACCATGTAGGATGTGACTTGTTGTTCCTTGATTCTGCCATGATTGTGAGGCTTCCCCAGGCATGTAGAACTATAAGTTCAATTAAACCTCTATCTTTTGTAAATTGCCTAGTCTCAGGTATATCTTTATCGGCAGTGTGAAAACAGACTAGGTACACACACATCAAAAGAAACAGTTAACACAGTGAACAGACAATCTGCAGAATGGGAGAAAATATTTGCAAAATATATCATCTAACAGAAGGATAATATCCAGAATTTAAAAGGAACTCAAACAACTCAACAACAACAAAACACCAAATAATTACACTGAAAAGTGGGCTGAGGACATGAATAGATATTTTTCAAAAGAAGATAAAGAAATGGCCAATAATCAGATAAAAAAATTCAGCATCACTAATCATCAGGAAAATGTAAATTAAAACTACAGTGAGATATCATCTCTCACCAATCAGAATGGCTATTACTAAAAAGAAAACAAAATAACAGGTGTTGGAGAGGATGTGGAGAAAAGGGAACTCTTGTACACTATTTGTGGAGTGTAAATTAAAACAGCCTCTATGGAAACAGCCTGGGGATTTCATGAAGAACTAAAAATAGAACTACCATATGATCTAGCACTCCCACTACTGAGTAATTAGCCAAAGGAAAAGAAATCACTGTATCAAAAAGATACCTGCACTTGTTATGTTTATTTCAGCACTATTTGCAATAGCAAAAATATAGAATAAACAAAAGCATCCATTATTGTAGAATTGCATGAAGGAAATGTGTATATACTTAATGGAATAGTATTCAGTGATCTAAAAGAATAAAGTCATGTCTTTTGCAGCAACATGGATGGAACTGGATGCCATTATCTTACATGAAAGAACTTAGACACAGAAAGATAAATATTATGTGTCGTTACTTATAAGTGGGAGCTAAGTAATATATACACATGGAAGTAGAGTGTGGAATGATGGATCATGGAGATTTGCAGTTTGTAGAGGGTTGGAAAGAGATGGATGATACGAGGTTGCTTGGTGGGTACAATATGCATTGCTCCAGTGATGGATACCCTTGAGGCCTTGACTTCACCACAATGCAATATATCAATGGAGTAAAGTTGCATTTATACCCCATGAGTATATGCGAAAATTAAAGCTTTAAGCTCAAAACACTTAAACATAAAAATAAGCAATTTATACTGAATTTGGGATTCAATCATATCATTGAAAATGAGATATTGATAGAAACTCTATATCAAAGGTGTATTCTCTCATGTAGAAATCCAGAGAGAAACAGAAGCGCCCAGGCAGCTCCATTACCATAAGAGAGCAAGTTTGTTCCAATTTTGCATCATCATCCAAGCTCTTGACAGCCATCCTCACCTCCTGGTCCAAGAGGGTTGCTGACTATTCAGCCATATTTTTTTTTAATTTTATTCTGAAGTAAGCAGGTTAGGTAGAAGAGGTAAATTTTGCAATCTTCCTTTCCCATGAAGACAGTTTTTGGAAGTCTACTTCTATAGCATTTTTCAGAACCTCATCAAATGGGCCATATAACTTTTAGCTAGGCATGTTGCAGAAAGGAAATTAAGGAAATAGAATTAGGAGTCTTTATTACAGCTATAATAATTAAAATTATAAACCTGACATAGTAAAGAAATTAGTAAAAACTACAGCTATTCTAAGAGCTTATTATGTGTCAGGCATTAATTTAAGTGCTATCTGTACTTTTCCTTTCATTTAATGTTGAAAACAATCATATTTAAATAAGAAAAATGAGTCCCAGAGAGGTTAAGTAACATGTTCATGGTCATATAACAGTGGCAATACCAGGTCTGAACTCAAGATTGTTCCACACTGTATTGGTTTACTAAAGTGATAATGGATCAGTAGACCAGAATAGAGATTTATGAATTGGTCTGTCCATATGTAATCATTCAATATAAGATAAAGTTCTAATATGGCCATATGGAAGACAGTATGGAGCTTTGTCAGAAAATTAAAAACAGAACTACCATATGATCGAGCAATACCACTTGTAGATCTATGTCCAATGAAAATAAAATTTAGGATTTCTAAGAAATATCTGCACTCCTGTGTCCATTGCAGCATCATTTATATATCGAATAAGATATGGAATCAATCTAAATGTACAAATATTCACTGATGGATGAACAGATAAAGAAACTGTGATGCGGTGTGTGTGTGTATGTATGTGTGTAATAAAATAGTTTTCATTCCATCTTAAAAAAGAGGGGAACTGTCATTTGTGATACCAAGGTGAACCTGGAGGACATATCATAAGTAAAATGGATTAGGCAGAGAAAAACAAAGACTGCAAGATTCCATATATACGTGAAATCTAAAAAAGTTGAACTCATAGAAGCAGAGAGTAGAATGGTGGCTACCGGGGAGCTGGGGTGTGAGGTGGAGGGAAATGTTGGTCACAGGGTTTACAGTTTCAGTTAGACAGGAGGAATAAGTTCTAGACATCTATTCTACGGCATGGTGCCTGTAGTTAATAACAATGTATTGTATACTTGAAAATTGCTAAGAGGGTAGATCTTAAATATTGTCACTACAAAAAAAATAATAAGTATGTGACATGATAGACATGTTAATTAGATGGATTCAATCATTGCAAAATGTTCATAGATATCAAAATATCATTTTATATACCTATATATATATATGTATACACACAATGTTTATTTGTCAATTATACTGTAATAAGGCTAAGGAGGAAATAAAATTTTCATCAATTCATTAGGGAGAAAATTATGGAATGAGGATACCAGAATATTGATTTAGTATTTAGGAAAAAGCCAAATTAGTTTCTCAATTCATACATTTAGATAAATTTTACATTATTTTTCTAAAACTGTAAAATACTTGAATAAAATATATAGATATATGTGACCTAATAGTGACTCAGCAAAGAACTTCTGATCATCTGTATGAGGAATAATAAGCAAATAAAACATTTATTTGACTTTAAAACCACTGTCCAAAAAAATAAGGAGAAAACGTAAAGAATAAGCAAAGAAAATGTAAAACAGAATGTTGAGAACAAATCTTTAATTTGGTACATAAAATTTTTATCCAAATCTGACACACTAAATATTGGAAAAAATTATGAATAATAGGAAACAAACAAATGAATAACAAAGAAACATTAAACATGATAAAATATCCTATTATTTTTCCCCTATCAAAAATTAACAAAATTAAAAAGCTGATCTTTGTTAGATTGCAGTATCCTATGTATTGATAGAACTAATTTTAGAAAAGCAATTAAGCAGTATGCATCTAGTCTCCTTGAAGAATCTATACTTTTTGACCCAAAACCTTGCCCTCTTATCCCCAGTTTATGAATCTAAGAATGTTGTGATAGATACAGGTAAAGAATTAATTTCAATTGTATTTAGTGTCGTATTGTTTATTAGGAAGTGCTACAATAAGAATATGTGTACTGTATAGTGACAATATAAACAGTACAATGTAGAAAAGACTGGCTCTATAGAGCCAGAGGTCAGGTTCTACTTACTAGCTAGGAAACCTTGAGAGAGTTCTCAAACCTCTCTGTGTCATTTTCTTAGCTCTAAAATTAGCATAATCATCATCATAATAATGATACTTGCCTCACAGAGTTATTTTTAGGGTAAAATATTAATATATGCAATGGTACTTAACAGTAATTGGTACAAAAGTTATTATTTGAATTATTATAATTGTTATTCTTTTGCAATGATTATTATGGTATAAACATAGGATGGACTTTCATTCAGCCATAAGAATTGTGTTCTTAAAGTTTGATAATATAAAATATCTCAAATAAAATGTTGAGAAAGAAGTACGTAAATACTATTATTACCATATAATACTATTTTTCTATTTTAGTCAATAAGTTATATTCAGAGATTAAAGATTGAAAGGAAATTTATGAAAATATGGTTTGTTTTTATTTCTGGGATTGGTGGAATTATGAGTTTTATAATTCACCATATCAACAGACAGAAGAAGAAAAACCATAGAATCATCTCAATAGATGAAAAACATGCATTTGGCAAAACTCAACATCCTTTCATGATAATACCTCTCAGTAAACTAGGAATAGAAGAGAAATTCTTCAACCGCATATATGGCATTTTTGAAAATTAGCAACTGACATCATACTTTAGGAGTGCAAGACTGAAGGGTATCTGCTCTCAACACTGCTAGCCAATGTTATACTGCAAGTCCTAGCCAGCACAGTAATGTAAAAAAGAAAATTTGTTAAAGACACACAGATTGGAAATGTATAAATAAAACTGTCTTGATTTTCAGATAATGCGTATATGTGGAAATTCCAAATAATCTGTACTAAAAACACTAAATCTATTGAGTTGAACCAAGTGGTAGGATATGAAGAGAGCAGACACACACAAGTCTATTGAATTTCTACATATTACCTATAAATAATTGCAAATTGCACTTTTATTTGAAAGTACTATTTAAAGTAATACCTTTCCTCCCAAAAGGAACTACTTATGGGTAAATCTCATAATGTATTTGGATATTTTATATGTTAAGAATTACACAATATCAATTAATATCAAATAAAAGTTCAATAAATGATGAGATAAACCAGACCATTAATTGCAAAACTTAATATTTGGCTAGGTGTGGTGGCTCACGCCTGTTATCCCAGCACTTTGGGAGGCCGAGGTGGGCGGATCATGAGGTCAAGAAATGAGACCATCCTGGCCAACATGATGAAATCCCGTCTCTACTAAAAATACAAAAATTAGCTGGGCGTGGTCGCATGTACCTGTAGTCCCAGCTACTTGAGAAGTAAGAGAATTGCTTGAACCCAGGAGGCGGAGGTTGCAGTGAACCAAGATCTCGCGCTGCACTGCAGCATGGGCACAAGAGTGAGACTCCAACCCAAAACAACAACAACAAGAACTTAATATTCTTAGATATGTCAATTCTATCCCAAATTGACCTATGGAATCAACACAATATCCATGAAAATGTAGAATTTTTTGTAAGCATCAACAAGTGGATTCTGAAATTTATGTTGAAAAAGTGGATAGAAGAACCAAATAAAAAATAACAAAGCTGGAGAACTAATGTTGCCTAATTTCAATTCTTACTAAAAACTAGAGTAGTAAAGACAGCAAGGCATTAGCAAAGGGTAGATACACAGATGAATCGGAAAAAAATAGCCTAGAAATAGACTAATACATATATGATCAACTGATTTTTGACAAATGTGCCAAGGAACTATCAATGAACCATTCATAAACTATTCAATGTATCGTCAATAATAAGATTTAGAAAATAGGATTAAGTATGGAGTTCATTAAAACTCAAAGCTTGAACATGGCCATCTGGGAGCATACACTCCAATTGCCCTAAATAATATATAATTAACAACAGTGGGTTTAAGAAAAAAGAAAGATGCAGGTCTCAAGGTGTTTACCAATAATATACATTAAAAGAACACAAGCTATTGATGGGTTATACATTGTTCTCTGTATCACAAATTTCAGGTACATAAAGATAATGGCTGAGGCAATTAGTCAGGAACAAAATTCCTTTAAACGATTTTCCCTGGGCAAGGGTTTAAGGCGTAAGAGGTTGCTGAAGTTCCAGACTCCTGTCTCTCTGGGTCTGATAAATACTGCAAACTTCATGTAGCTCAGATTGCTCTGAGCTATTTTTCTTTTCTCAGAACAAATGGTAGTGTTTTCCAAAAATGTTGCTGGAGAAACTGTGCATCCATATTAAAAAACTAGGAATTTCAACCTTTACCTCACACCATTTATAAAAACTAACTCGAACTTTTACAATTAGATAGACCCTCTCTCTAATTACAAAACCTGTAACTCTGATAGAACTTGTATCAAAAAATCACAGAAGACATTTGTTGATTATAGGTTAAGCAAAGGTTTTATAAGATAGGACACAAAAAACATAAACCATAAAGAAAACTTAAATAAATTGGACTTTGTTAAAATTGAAATGTTCTACTCTTGGAAATTCCCTGTTAAGACAAGTCAATAATTGGAAAAAATATTTGCAAAAAACATATCTAATAAAGGACTAATATTCAGAATATAAAAACAACTGCCATATTTTAATAATAATAAAACAACCTAAACCAAAGCTGGCAGGTAATTTGAAGGAACTTTTCATTACAAAAGAGATATGCGTCAAATAAGCACAAGAAAATGTGATTAACATCATTAGACATTAGACAAACTTAATGGAAAACAAAGATACCATTACTCACGAGTTATAATGGCTATTTTTATTTTGAGATAGTCTCACTCTGTCACCCAGGTTGGAGTGCAGTGGCGCTATCTCAGCTCACTGCAACCTCTGCCTCCTGGGTTCAAGCAGTTCTCCTGCCTCAGCCTCCTGAGTATTGCGCACCAACACACACACCACCACACCCATCTAATTTTGTATTTTTAGTAGAGACAGGGTTTCACCATGTTGGCCAGGCTGGTCTCAAACTCCTGACCTTGTGATCCCCCCACCTTGGCCTCACAAGGTGATGGGATTACAGGTGTGAACTACCACGACCAGCCAGAATGGCTGTTTTAAAACAAAATGGCAATACAAAGAGTTGACAAGACTGTAAAGCAACAGAAACTCTCATACATTGCTGGTGGGAAAGCAACCTGCTGCAGCCACTTCGAAAAACTATTTAGAAGTTTCTTCAAAATTTAAACACATATTTACCTTCTTACCAAACCAAACTGGCCCGGTGCAGTAATGTCAAACATCCACACTGAAGTTTGGAGTGAGAGAAAAGATTGTGTTTATTTATAGGGTGCCAAGCAAGGAAAATACGGAAGCTCATGCTTAAGATTCAACGTCCCCAATGGCTTGCAGGTCGGAGTTTTAAAAGCAGGGATAGGCCGGGTATGGAGGCTCAAGCCTGTAATCCCAGCACTTTGGGAGGCCGAGGAGGGTGGATCATGAGGTCAAGAGATCGAGACCATCCTGGTCAACAAGGTGAAACTCCGTCTCTACCAAAAATACAAAAATTACTGGGCATGGTGGTGCACGCCTGTAGTCCCAGCTACTCAGGAGGCTGAGGCAGGAGAATGGCTTGAGCCCAGGAGGTGGAGGTTGCGGTGAGCCGAGATCGAGCCATTGCACTCCAGTCTGGGTAACAACAGCAAAACTCCATCTCAAAAAAAAAAAAAAAAAAAAAAGCAGGGATAGGCCGGGTGCGGTGGCTCAAGCCTGTAATCCCAGCACTTTGGGAGGCCGAGGCGGGTGGATCATGAGGTCAAGAGATCGAGACATGGTGAAATCCCATCTCTATTAAAAATACAAAAAATTAGCTGGGCATGGTGACGCGTACCTGTAATCCCAGCTACTCAGGAGGCTGAGGCAGGAGAATTGCCTGAACCCAGGAGGCGGAGTTTGTGGTGAGCCGAGATTGCGCCATTGTACTCCAACCTGGGTAACAAGAGCGAAACTCCGTCTCAAAAAAAAAAAAAAAAAAAAAAAGCAGGGATAAATGTCAGGGAAGCAAAAGTTACAGAGAAAATTCTAAATCAGTACCTCAAAGTTACACATTGGTTTAGCCTAAAAGGGCAGGATATCTTCAAGTAGGGGTACTTACAGTTCATAGGTAAATTCAAAGCTTTGCTGATTTGAATTAGTTAAGGAAGAGAAGCTTTGTTTAAAAATTTGCGGTCATCATAAAAGAGTGTTAGCTCGGGCTCATGGACGTGACTTTCTCCAGTCTCTTTAGAAAGAAATTTACAACAAACAGTGGTCAGAGTTCAGTCCTCTGTTCCCCCTTATCTGAGGTCTACATGCCAGTTGATCCACTTGGAGGGAATCTGAGTTTTTGGAAAACACCTCAGGGACATTGGTTAAGGTGTTATTTTTAGTTTTAATAGGGACCCACATCACACGACTCTAACTCCCTTGACTATTTGAAGCTACAATTGCCTTCTTGCTCATCAAGCTGCTTATTTACTTCTCAGGGTTCACTAGGTGCTTGAAATTCTTTTTGGAGGAATTCAAGATTTTCCTTTATCTCCATGTTTAGTGTGGAATTATTTTTGGAGGAATTCAAGATTTTCCTTTATCTCCAGGTTTAGTGTGGAGCACGGCCCTCCAAGAGGGTCCTTGCTCCGTCTGAACCTTATAACTCAGCAATATTCTTCTTAGGTATTTACCCAAGAGAAATTAAAGCCCATATCCTCATAGAGACCATTATGCAAACATTTATAACAGCTACAGTTAAATATCCAAAAATCAGAAACAATTCAAATACCATTACCTGGTGAATGCATACACAAATTTTAGTATACTCATAGCATACAGTATAAAAGCTATAAAAAGAAATGTCCTACCAATATACCCAGCATCATGGATGATCTACAAGCATAATGAGAAGGGAAAAAAGCCAGACCGAAAAGGCAAAATACTGCGTAATTTGACTATGTGACTTTCTGGAAAAGGCAGACATTAGATATAGGACACAGACCAGGGGTTGCCAGATGCTGGGAGTGGAGAGAGATGATGAGCTACAGAGGTTTGTGAGGAAATTCCTTAAGATGAAAATATTTTATACCTTGATTGTGGTGGTGGTTACATGGCTCCATACATTGTCGAATCTCAAGAACTGTACATTTAGTAGTTATTAATAATTTTACTACTCACTAATTATACCTCAATAAAATTGACTTAAAAACAAGAAGAAACAGAATCAATGACTTTAGAAGAATTCAGATTGGTAGTCTCATAGAACCTCAGTAGCAACTGAATTCCTTTTGGTAACTGTTTCGTGCTTTTTCAACACCTCTTACTCCCCAGTGATAAAAGGATTAGTGATAGTGAACTATTATGTAGAAAGAAGTTTATTCATCTTTAGATCCCTAGCATTTAAAACACAACTTTCAATCTCCACTATGAGGTCAAGGACATTGAGTCTGGTTAATTTTTATTTAGTGACTCACAAAATGCTGAGAAAAATGATGCTGAAGTTGAATAAAATTGAGAAAAATCCTGTGGAGTGATAAGTTTTGCACAGTTGTTTATCTTTGTTTATCTTTTTTTTTTTTTTTTTTGAGACAGAGTCTTCCTCTGTCACCAGGCTGGAGTGAAATGGCACTGTCTTGGCTCACTGCAACCTCTGCCTCCCAGGTTCAAGTGATTCTCCTGCCTTAGCCTCCTGAGCAGCTGGGACTAGAGGTGCACACCACCACGCCCAGCTAATTTTTGTATTTTTAGTAGAGACAGGGTTTCACCATGATGGCCAGGATGGTCTCAATCTCTTGACCTCTTGATCTGTTCACCTCGGCCTCCCAAAGTGCTGGGATTGCAGGTGTGAGCCACTGTGCCCAGCCGTGTCTTTAAAATAAGCCAGTTTACCTTTTTAAAAAACATATATTTGGTTTTGAAAAAAATTTTATTTTAATTTTTGTGGGTACATAGTAGGTGCATATATAAACTGAAGACATGGGATGGTTTGATGCAAGCATGCAATGCTTACAAAACAATCACATCATGTGGCTATGTGCAGTGGCTCATGCTTGTAATCCCAGAACTTTGGGAGGCCAAGGTGGGCGGATCACGAGGTCAGGAGTTTGATACCAGCTTGGTCAACATGGTGAAACCCTGTCTCTACTAAAAACACAAAAATTAACTGGGCAAGGTGGTGGGTGCCTGTAATCTCAGCTACTTGGGAGGCTGAGGCAGGAGAATCGCTTGAACCTAGGAGATGGAGTTTGCAGTGAGCCGAGATTGTGCCACTGCACTCGAGCCTGGGCGACAGAGCTAGATTCTGTCTCAAAAAAAAAAAAAAATGCTGATCACATCATGTAAAATGGGGTATCCATTCCATCAAGCATTTATCCTTTGTGTTACAAGCAAACCAAATATACTGTTTTGCTTATTTTAAAATGTACATTTAAATTTTTATCAACTATAGTCACCCTGTTGTGCTATCAAATACTAGGTCCTATTCATTCTTTCTGTTTTTTTTTCTTTGGACCTGTTAACCATCCACACCTCCCCTGCACCCCCCTACTACCATTCTCAGCCTCCGATAACCATCCTTGTACTCTCTATGTCCACGAGTTCAATTGTTTTAATTTTTAGATAGCACAAATGAGTGACAACATGTGATGTTAGTCTTTCTGTGCCTGTCTTATTTTACTTAATATAATGACCTCCAGTTCCACCCATGTTGTTGCAAATGTCTGGAACTCATTGTTTTTAATGGTTGAATAGTACTCCATTGTATCTATGTACCACGTTTTGTTTATCCTCTCATCTTTCGATAGACACTTAGTTTGCTTCAAAATTTTGGCTATTGTGAACCGTGCTGCGACATGGAAGGGCAATTATCTGTTTGATATACTGATTTCCTTCCCCTTCCCCTTCCCCTTCCCCTTCCCCTTCCCCTTCCCCTTCCCCTTCCCCTTCCTTTCCTTCCTTTCCTTCCTTTCTGTTCTCCATAGTGCTTGTACTAATTCGCATTCCCACCAGCAGTGTATGAGGGTTCCCTTTCCTCCACATCCTTGCCAGCATTCATTATTGCCTGTCTTTTGGATACAAGACATTTTAACTGAGTTGAGGTGATATCTCGTTTTAATTTTGATTTTGATTTCTATGATGATTAATGATGTTGAGCAAAAAAGTTGCAAAAACTTTTTCAATTTCGTTTTTAATTCCTTCATTGGCCTACTGGTCATGCAGAATTATATTGTTTATTTCCACGTATTTATATTGTTTCAAATATACCTTGTTATTGATTGCTAGGTTTACTTCATTATGAGCAGAGAAGATGCTTGATATTATTTCAATTTTTTGAATGTTTTAAAATTTGTTTTGTGACCCTAACTTACGGTCTATCTTTGAGAATAATTCAGGTACTGAGGAAAAGAATGTGAATGCTACAGCTGTTGAATAAAATGTAATGTAAATATCTATTAGGTCCATTTGATCTATACTACAGATTAAGTCTAGTCTGATATTTCTTTTTGGTTTTCTGTCTGGAAGATCTGTCCAATGCTGCAAGTGGGAGTGTTGATGTTTTTCCAGCTATTATTGTATTGGGGCCTATCTCTCTCCTTATCTATAATAATATTTGCTTTGTATATCTGGGTGCTCCAGTGTTGGGTGCATATATATTTAAAGTTGTTATATCCTCTTGCTGAATTAGCCCCTTTATCATTATATAATGACCTTCTTTGTCTCTTCTTATAGTTTTTGTCTTGACATCTTTTTTTTCTGGTGTAAGTATAGCTACTCCTGCCCTTTTGTGGTTTCCATTGGTATGCAATATCTTTTTCCATCCCTTTATAATCAGTCTATGTGTTTCTTTATAGGTGAAGTGTGTTTCTTTCTTGTAGGCAACAGATCATTGGGTTTTTTTAAAAAATGAATTAAGCCAATGTATGCCTTTGATTGAAGAGTTTAGTCTATTTACATTCAATGTTATTATTGGTAAGTAAGGACTTACTCCTGCCATTTTGTTATTTGTTTTCTGGTTGTTTTGTTGTCTTTATTCCTTCTTTCTTTTTCCTGTATTCCTCTTAGTGAAGGTGATTTTCTCTAGTGATATGACTTAGTTTCTTGCTTTTTATTTTTTGTGCATCCATCGTATGTTTTTTGGTTTGAAGTTACCATGAGGCTTGCTAAAACCATCTTATAACCCATTATTTTAAGCTGATAACCAATACTGTTTGCATAAACAAACAAGCAAAAAGAAAACCAATACACTAATCTATGCCTTAACTTCATCCCCCGACTTTTTCACGTTTTTTTGTTTCTATTTATATTTTATTGTACTATGCCTTGAAAACTCATTATTGTTATTTTTGATTGGTTTTTCATTTAATCTTTCTACTTAAGAGTAGTTTACACACCACAGTTACAGTGTTATATAATATTCTGCTTTGCTGTGTACTTACTGTTACCAGTGAGTTTTGTACCTTCAGATTTCCTTCCTTTTCTGATTGAAGGTATTTCCTTTAGTCTTTCTTGTAGGACAGGTCTGGTGTTGATGAAATTCCTCAGCTTTTGTTTGTGTGGAAAAGTATTTATTTCTCCTTCAATGTTTGAAGGGTATTTTCACCAGATATACTATTTATTCCAGGGTAAATTTTTTTCCTTCAGTACCTTGCATATGTCATGTTGGTCTCTCCTGGCCTATAAAGTTTCCACTGAGAAGTCTGTGCCAGATTGGAGCTCCATTGTATGTTATTTGTTTATTTTCTCTTGCTGCTTTTAGGATACTTTCTTTATTTTTTTACCTTTTTGAGTTTGATTTTTAAATTCCCTTGGGTAGTCTTTTTTGGGTTGATTCTGTATGGTGTTCTGCAACCTTCTTGTACTTGGATATTGATACCTTTCTCTATGGTTTGGGAAGTTCTCTGTTATCCCTTTGAGTAAACTTCTCACCCCTAGCTCTTCTCTACTTCTTTGAGGCCCGTAACTTAGATTTGCCCTTTTGAGGCTATTTTCTAGATCCTGTAGGCACGCTTTTTTTTTTTTTTATTCTTTCATCTCCTCTTACCATGTGTTTCAATTAGCCTGTCTTCTAGCTCACTGTTTATTTCTTCTTGATCAGTTCTGCTATTAAAATACTCCAACGCATTCTTCAGTATGCCAATTGCATTTTTCAACCCAAGACTTTCTGTTTGATTCTTTTTAATCATTTCAATTCCTTCATCTCTTAACTGTATCTGACATAATTTTTTTTTTAGATGGAGTCTCACTCTCATCCAGGATGGAGTGCAGTGTTCAATCTCTGCTCACTGTAACCTCTGCCTCCTAGGTTCAAGTAATTATCCTGCCTCAGCCTCCTAAGTAGCTGTGATTACAGGTACCCACCACCATGCCCAGCTTTTTTTTTTTTTTTGTATTCTTCGTAGAGATGTGGTTGGGCCTTATGGAAACATTGGGGGTAGTCTGACACTCTGAGCCTTGGGTCTATGGGGAGGAGTAGAGACCTCAAGTGATCCACCCATCTCAGCCTCCCAAAGTGCTGGGATTATAGGTGTGAGCCACCACAATTCCTGCTCTGTATTCTTTACATTTCTTTGAGTTTCCTCAACACAGCTATTTTGAATCTCTGTCCTGAAAGGTCACATATTTCTGTTTCTCCAGTATTGGTCCCTGGTGGCTTATCTAGTTCATTAGTTTAGGTCATGTTTTCCTGGATGTTGTTAATGCTTGTAGATGTTCTTCAGTGTCTGAGCACTGAAGAGTTAGGTATTTATTGTAGTCTTCTCAGCCTACAATGTGCCCATCCTTCTTGGAAAGGCTGTCCAGACATTCAAAAATACTTGAGTGTTGTGCCCCCTTTAGAGGGCACCCTAAGCCCAGTAACTCTGGTTCTTGCAGCCTCATAAATGTACTGCCTCAATGGTCTTGGACAAGATCCAGAAGAATTATCTGAATCACCAAAGATTCTTCTTCTCTTCACTTATTTCTCCCAAATGAATGAAGTCTCTATGTCTATTCTGAGCTACCTGAAGCTGGGGGTGGTGTGACACAAGCACCCCTGTGGCCACTACCACTAGGACTGTGCTGGGTCACACCGAAAGCAAGAACAGCACAAGAAAAGCAAGAACAGGGTATTGCCCAAGGCCTCTACTGTATATAGTCCCTGGCTATGATCTACATTTGCTCAAGGCCCTGAGGATCTACACTCAACAGTGGCAAGGCCAGCCAGGCTTGAGTTCTTTACTGTGTTCTTCCCTTCAGGGTGGCAAGTTCCCCCTGGCCTCAGATGTGTCCAGATGTGCCATTTGGGAGCCAGAGACTAGGGTCAAAAACTTTAGAAGTCTACTTGGTGTTCCATTATACTGCGGCTGAGCTGGCTCCCGTACCCCAAGATGCTTCCTGCTCTTCCCTCTCCTTTCCAAAGGCAAAGGAGCATCATTCCATGGCTACCACCACCATAGGCCTAAGGGGAGGAGTGCCAGACTATCCCCACTGTTTCTACAAGGCCCAGGGTCTCTTTAGTCAGCTTGTGATGAATGCTGCCTGGCCTGGGACTCACTCTTCAAGACAGTGGGCTCCTCCCTGGCCCAGCATAGATCCAGAAATGCTTTCCAAGTGCCAACTTGTGGCATTGGAGACCCTAAGAGCTCACTTGGTACATTATTCCCTGTAGCCAAGTTGGTACCTAAGGTGCAAAACAAATTCCCCTTTGCTTTTCCTTCTACTTTTCTCAAGTGGAAGGAGACCCTTAGTCACCACAACTGAGAATGTGCTGCATCTCACCTGAAGCTAACACGTCTCAGAGTCTCACCCAAGGCCCATGACATGGTAACTGGGTACTGCTGCTGATTATATTCAGGATCCAAAGGCTCTTCAGTTAGCAGGTGATGAATCTTGCCAGGACTGGGTTCTTTCCTTCAAGGCAGCAGGCTCCCTTCTGGCCCAGTGTGTGTCTAAAAATGTCATCTGGGAGGTAGGGTCTAGAAAGGGGGCATCATAGTTCTGATCGGTGTTCTGTCCTGGTGGGGTTGAGCTGGTATCCAAGACACAAGACAAAGTCCTTCCCACTCTTTCCTCTTCTCTTCTTTCTTCAAGCAGAGGGAAGTGGTCTCTTTTGAAGCCATGAGCCGTTCAGCCTGGGGTTAGGGGCGACGTGATGCCAGTATGTCTTTAGTTGCCCCAGCTTGTGTCTCAGTAGGTCACATGCCCTTTTAGTCTACTGGCTCTGGACCCAGTTCAGCATTAAGACTCTCCTAAAAGTTGCAGTCCTTACTGCCTAGACTACCTTTCAAGTATATTCACAGCCCAGAGCACTTTAGCCTGCAATGGCAAGGTTTGCAGGAACTCAAGTTCCCACAGCTGGAGCCGGTGATTCCCCTCTGGCTAGGGCTGGTTTAAATGCTCCCTCTGTGAATGGGAATCAGCTGAGTTTGGCCCGGTTTTCCTTTCTGCGATTACAGGCCAAGACTGAGTTCAGTGCTTCACAATTGCTGTGCTCTTCTTCTTCCCAGTGGGGAAAAAAGTGCTCTCTGCACCACATGGCCTCTGGCCACTGCCAGGGGACGGAGGAGGGGGTGAGCTGGTCATTCAAGACTGTTTTCCCTACCTCTTCGGTGCATCTTTCAACAGTACGAAGTTAAAACCAGGTACAGTGAGTGCTCACCTGATTTCTCCTCTTATAAAGGTGGGGGCTTTTTGTTCATGCTGTTGTTTCTTCTTTCTTTTCCTTTTCTTTTTTTTGTAGATACTTGCTAAATTGAAACCTTTGTAGAGGCGGGGAGACAATGGGGGAAACTTTTATTTAACCACCTTGCTTTCCATTTTACCTTTTAAAAGGTAAAGTAATTGCATTAAAGTTGTTTAAAGAAGATAAAAAGATGAAAGAAGTTGGGAAACGTTTTAATATGGCCTATTTTTCAAATCTGGCTATTTTGCAAGTGCTGATTATTTATTTTATTATTTTCCCCATTTTAGTTTAAGTATATCCTTTAGTAACAACACGACTAAGTAAAATACATAGCTCAAGAATTATTTCCCAAGATGTGAAAACCAGTAACAGTAATCATTTTTAATAACATGACCAGTGGCCTTAATTTCGAACATAATTATTAAGATGTTAAGTTACAAGTAGGAATTAGGTGGGAAATTAGTTCATGAATGACTCTCCAAATTTATTCCCTAGAATTCTGTGTTTCAAAATTTCATGCAGGTGATACTATATGTAAAAATCTAACTGAAATAGAAAATACTGATTATTTTTAAAATATATCCTTTTTATCTATTTTTATATTATTTAGTGCAATAAAAAACTTTCTCATTCTGATATTTGGTATAATTCTAAATATCTAGTTAACCTATTAGAAATGTCAGAAACATTACTATTCTGACCCCATAGCAGTTTGTGAGTTCCTCATTACCTTGAAAATTTTGATCTTAGCAAAGCAGTAACTCCAAAAATGAGGCTGAACGAGAGTAAAACTGAATGCTGGGTAGCACCTAACTCAGCCTTTAAAAAAGGGCCTGTTTTCCATAGTCTGTGAGGGTCCAGACAACAGCAGCTGCAACAAGGAACTTTAGAGCTGAAGCATTGAATCAAAGCCTCGGTGTGGCTGAGGGCAATAGCACTGATTAGAACATGGCATGTCGGTTTCTCAGGTTTTAGATGTTGTAATTATTAGAGATAATTGGGCACGTGTAAATGCTGCAGCTATTTAAGCCTTCCCATTTCCCAGTCTTAGTATCTTTTATTCTTAGGGAAGCTTTACCTCACACGTTGTTTCTAGAGACATCTTCCTTACTTATACTGAAATAAAGCCTCTGGGGTTGTGAACAACATTTGGAGGAGTCCATCATTTGTCTCCAGAGAAGGCCATAGTGTTCCATCTCAATTGTATAATGTCCTAGAGGTACACTAGACAGCAGCATCTCTGCCTAAAGTTTCTGCACTTGTAAATTAAAAAATAAGAGTATAGAGAGGATCATTATTCTTCTCTGTACCTGTTTCTCCCAGTTACAATAATTTTCGTTGTCTAGTGGAGCAGGAAAATAATACATACAGTGAGCTTTGGTAACATACTGAGCTGTCAGCATTAGGAGTGTTTGCTAGACAATGGTACCTTGCTGCTGTTGCATATTCAGTAAGAATGGAAGAGAAGAGCGTCTTTATGTGTAATACCACTGTCATCCTTCTTGCAAATGCTTCACAGAGAAGTGCACTCTCCTATGTGGGCTGGGCAACATATTCTAGGTTGTGTCGAGTCCCTGAGTTCAAAGTCCAGTGACGTGGTAACTGCTTTCACACTATTTTGTTTGAAGCCACTTGTCATGCTGGCTAGAGTTGGTAAAGCAGCTACCATTACCTCTAATGGCAACCCACTGGAATTCACTTTTATCTTCCTGATACTGTTACGTGGCTGGGGTGGTCTACATATGGCATGGTTGCAGAATCTTGAGCATGACCTAGTGTGCTCACACTTGGTCGTTCAACAGCTTGTACAAGATAGGAATTCCCTAAGATTCCTATTTGTACATCTCTGTATGTCAAATGCATAGATAGTCCTACTGATTCAGAATCTCCAGAGCATGATTACAGTGTGTAGACAGATTTTGGAAGCACCTTTACCAAGATAGGACAGGTTAGTATGGTTGCCTATTACTTGTACTCAATTTTCACATATTGACCTTGACATTTTTTTCTTCAAAAAACATTTTTAAAAAATCAAAATCTACCCCTTTATGTTACTTTTACCACCATAGTTATGGGTCTGGCTTATTGTATCAACTACCTGCTTATCTCATAGTGATTTTCAGCTTTTACATTGCATATGGTCTTTCTTACAGATTTATAACGAAGCTCATTTGATTGATGGCATAAAGTCACACCATTTACATTGCTGCCATAGTCAGATATCCATCTAATAGAACAAACAAAGGGTGGACATATTCATTCTGCTTCCCATCCCAGGACATCAATATGCCAATATCAGTCAGGATCTTGTTTCTGGGCTTAAAAGCAGAAAATGTGGGTAAAAGTCCTGGTTCTGTTACTTATCAGTTTTGTGATCTTGGTCTTTAATTTTCTCATCTGTAAAATAAAGATGCTGAGCAGTGGTTTCCAAACTTGGCTGTGAATCAAAATCTGTTAGGGAGCTTATTAAAAATATAAGTTTCCAAGTCCCACTGCAGGCATAAAGATTAGAATTATCACATGCGGAAGCCTGGAATTTGTATATTTAATGGGCTTCACAGATAATTTTGTGCATTTAACTAACCTTTGACTCTTGTTAGGGGACCTTTGGATGAGATGACTTTCAACATCCTGTCTAGATTTAATGATCTATGATTCTAGGTCAAAGAAATAAACAAAGGATATATTAAAATAAATAGCATCTATTCCCATGACTGGCATATATTAGACATTTTGTTAGTGCAAGTTGATCCAGTAATGTAACAACAACATCACACATTAATTGTGCCAGACCTTTTTTAGGCACTTTAAATTGCACATAATCTCATGTGATTCTAATGTTCTACCAGGTAGCTGCTAAATAGTCTTCTTCATTCTGAGATTGCACAGCAGTCTGGCAAAAAGGAGTAGGAAAACCACTTAATACCCTGCCTGGCTTCAGTCAACTGATTCTGATTAATTCTGACCCAATCATTGACAGTTTTCACACCTAGATCTCTGTATTCTTTCTGCTGCTACTCCTGTCACCATTCCAGGCAACTTCAACATCCAAATGAATAATCTAACCAACATTGTTACCTCTCAGTTCCTGAACTTCCTCACTTTGGTAAATGTTTTCTGTGCCCTATTTCAGTTATCTGCTTCCATGGTCAAACCCTTGACCTTGTCATCACAAGTAACTTCTCTAATTCTGAAGCCTCAACGGCAACTGCCACTTCCTCTAACCATTCTCCCACTTAATTATATTCATTCCAATCAGTCTTCAACTTTATCAAGGCATCATTAAGTGAACCTACAACTGTCTCACCCTCAGTGACTTTTCTCATTTCCTTTTGTCACTTTTTACCAAACTTAGATTTGATGTTCCATACTTACAATCAGTTCCTTGTAACCCTTCTCTTTGTACTGTATTAACTTGTGAGGTTTGAATGTTGTTTAAATGCAACTTTCAAGTTTACTCTGTGCCTATACTCAAAATACACATGGCTGAGGAAAAAGTCACAAACCATATAGACCAACATTGATGTAAATTTATGACCTAAGATTCATTTAAATGCATTATGTATAGTTTGTCTTTTGCTTTTGGGTATCCCCGCTTAGCAAAACCACCGTCTCATCCCTTCTTCTCTCTGTCAAAATGTTTACACCTCACAACGCCAACTCATTTTCAGCTGTTGGCTTTACCTTGCAATTCCTTGAGTGAAAAGAAGTTTCCAGAGTAACTGAAGTATTTATATTTTTAAATACTTGCAGCTTCACCTATCTCCTCTGTCTCACATCATCCATCTTCTCCTCTTTTTTGGAGAGTAGCTTACAATTCCATATTGGTGTGCAGTAGTAGTTCCTATCTTTACAATGAACACACACACAAATATCATGCCACCCCTGTTCTGCTCACTACCTTCCCATTTTAACATTCTTTAAAATATCTTGAAAAGTTGCCTATGGTTGCTGAATCCATTTCCTTAGCTCATGTTCCTTTTCATACCACTCCCAGTGGTCTTTCCTTTTACTACTTTACAGAGACTGTTCTTTGAAAGCTCACAAAGGATCTTCTTGGCATCTTTTTTACTTGACCACTCAATTCTCAATGGATCACTCAGCACCAAATGATATTCTGGTAGAAACATATTCTTCCCTGGTTTCCATGACATCAGACTCTTGGTTTTCCTTTCACCCCATTTGCTGTTCCTTTTCAGTCCTTCCAGTCTTCTGCTTTGCTAGTTTCTCCCCTTTGAAGAGACTTTTTTTTTTTTTTTTTTTTTTGAGATGGAGTCTCACTCTGTTGCCCAGGCTGGAGTGCAATGGTGAAATCTCAGCTCACTGTAACCTCTGCCTCCCAGGTTCAAGGGATTCTCCTGTCTCAGCCTCCCAAGTAGCTGGGACTACAGATCCATGCCACCATGCCTGGCTAATTTTTTGTATTTTTAATAGAGACACGGTTTCACTGTGTTGGCCAGAATGGTCTCGATCTCCTGACTTCATGATCTGCCTGCCTTGGCCTCCCCAAGTGCTGGGATTACAGGTGTGAGCCACCACACCCGGCCTGAGGAGGCTTTTGATGCTATAGTGATATGACATGGAGTCAAGGCACTCTGATGCTCAGAACATAATGCACTCTGGCCAGTTTAAGCAGAAAGGGATGCGTTCTTTTAAGCAGAGAATTAAATATTTTAAACATTGAAAATAATAAACTAAAATAAAAAAACTTTGACCTTCCACAGATGAGTCTCACTGAAGTAGGGACTTTTCCAAGAATGCTGCTATACCTGCCAAAATTAGGAAGCTGTAGAATTTGGAGCTACTTTCAGAGTTGAGAGGCCAAGACTTATAGCGGCTGAATCTAAGACCACAGCAATATCAGCCCTCAAAATGATGCCCATGCCCGACCTCCCCCACCGGCCTCAGTCCTGACCTCCACACTTTCACAGGTGCTGCTGATGGATGGAACCTAAATCCTAGCTGTAACCCAACTGAAGGGAGTCTGGGAAACATAGTTAGTAGTTTTTAAGATTCTGCAGAACAGGGAGACACACTAGGTGGTTGGAATGGATATTGTGAATCAATCCACTGTATTTTCTGCAAACCCATTTACTTCTCTGTGCATGCCTAAAGACTTCACTTAACCCCATGGATTTAAAGTCATCTGTGTTCTGACGATTGCTAAACATTAACTTCCAGCCCCAACCTATCCCTGGAGAGAGCTTCAGGCACATTTCACTTAGCATCTCCACTTGGATGCCTAGCATACATTCTCAACTAAAATCACAAGCACGCTCTGATTTGCCAATCTGCTTCTCCCCATGCTACTTATCTTACAAAAAGCATAACCTTATAACCAATTGCTCCAGCCAGAAATATAGGGATTATCTTTGATTCCTTGCCTTCTATTACTCCCTGAATTCAGTTTATCAGCAAGTTATGCTGAATCTACCTCTTAAATGTGTGCCAGATCTGTGATTTTCCCTCTCTTCTTCATCATCAACCCTATTTCAAGTCACCATTATCTCTTTCCCAGACTTCTGCAACAGCTTTTTAACTAGCCTCCCAGCTCCAATCTACATCCCACAGCAATCCACTTTCTATTCAGCAATAGTGATCTACAGTAATATGCTATATACATTTCCCATTGCATTTAAAATACCTCCTGTCCTCTTAGCCTTTCTTCTGAAGCTCTCCATACCTTGGCTCCTGCCCAGCTCTCTGTCCTCAGCTCAATCACTCTTGCTATTACCCACAAGTCCATACTGACCTCTCAGTTCCCTCAGTGCGCCTGTCATTCGTGCCTCAAAGCATTTACACTAATGATTTCCTCTTCATGAAATGTTTATCCTCTTGCTATGTGTACCCCTTCGCCTCCCCACCCCCCTTTATTTTTGGTTCTTGACGTGTCACCTCTTCAAAATGTTTAATGGAAGGCTTTCTACTATTCATTCACCTGCTAGAACAGAGGCTTAACAATCTTAAATTAATAAATTATGCCTATGTCTATGCAAGTATCAATTCTTCAATTGATACTTGAAGAAATAAGTTACTCAGATTTCACTAGCGAATGGCACATCTGGATTACAATTCCAGGTCTCTCTTACTTGGAGACATCTGCTCCTAACCACTACATCCTCTTGCTGGGACTAGACTCCTGACTTATTCCTATGCCTATCTTTTCCTCCCTTCAAAACCATTCCGCTAATAAACTTTAAAAAAAAAATCTATTTTGATACCTCTACTTTAAAAAACCTTTCCTAGCTCTCTATTGCCTACAGATTAAAGTGACAGCTCCTCTTTCTAGCATTTTAGGCTCACCTCACACCAACTTCAGCCCACCTGTGAAATATGTTTTCTGCAGCTGTAAAAGTCCAAGTCTCCTGGTGTCCACAGTCTCCTGCTTGCTATGTTTAACCCTGTGATTTCTTGCTTTTAATTCCCATCTTTGAAAGTCTGGTTCTGTTTCCTGATTCTGGGTTTTGGCTTCCACCAGTGGGACACTCATTCATTAAGTAGATATTCTTTGAGGACCAACTCTGTGCTAGACATTGCTAAGACTCAGGGCCCTCCCTCTGAGCACAGCACTAGTAAAGGTTGCCTTCTAGAGCATCTCTGAATGTACATCCCTTTGGGTGCAATGCTTTTGAATGCAATCCCTACTAAGCCCACTCTTTCGATGGCTCAACTTCTTATTTCATAAATTAAGGCTCCCCCTTGGCTTTGATTCTATAGTTTTCAGAAAATCAATAGCAGATGGCATAAATCCTGCTATAAAGTTACTATGAACCAGCAGTTATTCTCCTTTTCTTTATCAGTGCTTGTAGGGAGTGAGTTAAAAAGAAGAGAAGTGAAAGAAAACTTCTGAGTGCTCTCAGACTCTCTGTAGAAACTCACTGCCATGCTGAGGCAAACTGTAAGAAGTCTATACATTTAATGAAGTTCCATTTAAAACATGTAGCCTGTGCTGGGTAGCTTTTGTGTATTTCTTGTCACATCTTTGCTGATTTCCCAAGGTACCTGTGTTCACAGAAGCTCCCCCTTTCCCTATCAACTTGCTCCTCCTGCCAAATGCATTCATTGCAGCCACAAGGCAAAGATTTAGACAAATTGCTACCATGGAAGCAAAATGATGCCTCCAAAACAGCACTGTAATTTTGAATCCTAGGAGGGGAGCACACTGACTGATAAAGAGAGGGAGTTCATTTTTGTTATACTTGAGGAAATTACGTTCAGTAACACAGAATGAAAAAGAAGAAAGAATAATGCATATTCCTTTATTTATGTTTCTTTTGAAAAGTACCATTGGTGAGAATTTGGCCATTCTGTAACTCTTTTGGGACATTTCATCGATTGTTTTCAAAGAAACTGTAAGATGTTACATTCTAAAACAGTTACAGTGGCTCCCAAATTCTTATTCCTGTGCTCTAGACATATCTTGAGATACAGGGAGGTACCTGGGAGATTGACTCCTCAGAAACAGGATTCCTTTGAGTCCTTCTAGGAGTTTTCGCTTGTAGAAATTATGGCTAAAACACCAGATAACTTGTATCTTGGTTCTTCAATCACTACTTACAACATAAACTTGGTCATCTTCCTTTACTTCTCTAGGATTTATTTTTTCTATTCATTAAACAAAGCACATAACATCTGTATTTGAAGACCATTGCAAGGATTAAATGAGTATATGACAGGCTTCATCCTCTCCTTCTCCCTCTGGAGTTAGGTATTTCTTAAGAACTGCAATCTTTGAGAAAGGACCTTGTTCCTGAAATCTTATCTCTGCTTCCTTTTGCTATTTATTTTTGGATTGATGCAATTACCTGCTTCCTGAGATTTGTGTATATATATTGCTTCTTGGGCTCTATTCCTACATAAAAAAAATTCCTATTGGAACTTCATTCATTCATGCCACAATTATTTAACGTTCAGATGTTCTATGCTGGGGAATAGGTCAGGCACTATGAATACCAAGATGAAAAACACAACTCTTGCATTGAAAAAGGAATTATATTAATCACTACAAGTCAGTATCAGATATTGGGAAGTTTCCAGTGGATCCTTGAAACAGAACATAAAACAATTTAGGAAGTATTTTTTTAAATGAAAGTTTTGCTGGTCATCATTTGGATTCCTCACAAAGCAGATAGAAACAAGGACTCGGTTACAGGAAATATATTTAAGGGTCATTCCAGGAAGCATATGTGAGAAGTTAGGCAAATGTGGCTTGGAAGGGGGAAAGCCAATCCTGAGTGGATAGATGGATGGACTGTGGGTAACTGGGGCTCACTTCTTCTGGGGTATTCCAAGGAACCTTGCAGAAAGCGGCTCTGAATTTCTCCACTAAGCTATAGAAAAGCTCAGGTATTTATCCTCTGACTGCTGTCCTTTGGTTAAAAAATGTCCTCAGGATGTTGAATCCTGGCAGTTCCAGGTTGTCCTGAACATGAGCTTAGAAAACTCCCTTGGGGCCAAAGAAAGCTTTCAGCCAGAGAAGCACCAGAGGTGGATGCTGTAAGAGTGCCTGCAAACTCCCCCTCAAGGTGTGCGAGTATGTATAGAAATGAGCTGAGGGGCATGGGACAAAGCAGCCAGGCTCTCCTGCATACTTCTTAGTTTTCAAAGCTCAGTAATTTGCCTGATATTCCCTAGTTTATGTACTTACTCATCCAATCACAAATTATTATTTGAATTGCGGCACCTACAGAAACAGCTAACTCATCCTAAACAAGCAAACATTTTCAAATTTATTTAATCTCAGGTTTCTTACCTATAATTTATCTTAGTGGTAGATCTGAGTGATTTCCCCAGGAGAGTTGAGATTTGCATGTTTGCCTGGAAGGAGGCTTCCCATTGTATCCTCTACTCCAACAGGCAGGAACTGGTCCGTTTTTCTGCTCAAGGGTAGATAGTATGTAGGGTGACTTTCCTTTTCTTTTTCTATTTTCAGTCTCTGTTGCCAAGCTGGAGTGCAGTGGCATGATCTTGGCTCACTGCAATCTCTGCCTCCCATGTTCAAGTGATTCTCCTGCCTCAGCCTCCCAAGTAGCTGGGACTACAGGCACATGCCACCATACCCAGCTAATTTTTGTATTTTTAGTAGAGATGGGGTTTCACCATATTGGGCAGGATGGTCTTGATTTCTTGACTTCATGATCCGCCCACCTCAGTCTCCTAAAGTGCTGAGATTGCAGGTGTGCACTACTGCGCCTGGCCTGTAGGGTGAATTTCTATAACCATCGACTATGATAGACCTTCCCTCTTACCTAAAGTTATTTTATGGTTTGTGCCACTTTTCCTAATGTGAAAATTGTGTTTAGATATATTCACAACTGTTTCACTTGTATGAAATTATTATTCTTTCTCTTGACTTCAGAAACTGAAAATAAAGTGAATTTTATCATGTCAGTGACCTTAGCTCCTACACTATTTCTTTACTCTAACCTTCACACTCATTTTGTTAAAATATAAGTTCAAAAGTAGCCTAATTCCCTTCCTTAAAACTTTCTCGTGACAAGTTAAGACTTTGGCATAATACTCAAACTGTTTTTTTTTTTTTTTTTTTTGAGATGGAGTTTCACTCGTTACCCAGGTTGGAGTGCAATGGTGCAATCTCGGCTCACCACAACCTCCGCCTCCTGGGTTCAGGCAATTCTCCCACCTCAGCCTCCTGAGTGGCTGGGGTTACAGGTACAGGCCACCATGCCCAGCTAATTTTTTTGTATTTTTAGTAGAGACAGGATTTCACCATGTTGACCAGGATGGTCTCGATCTCTTGACCTCGTGATCCACCCGCCTCGGCCTCCCAAAGTGCTGGGATTACAGGCATGAGCCACCGCGCCCGGCCCAATACTCAAGCTCTTAAGGGTCTGGCTTCATTTTATATTTCCTTCCAATGCAACTCAATCTATATTCTTTATTACCTCTTTTCTTCAGTTTACATTGTTCTTATTATTTGAAATCCATACTCACTTTCCTTTCGGTCACTCATTGTAATCCTACTTATTATAAAAGACACAAAATAGTCATGACTTTCCCACTTGACTGCTACAGCCTCTGCTGATCCACACCATATTACAGTGTCCACTACCACATGATGACAGTGCAGAAAAAAAATTAGAACAAAATGAGGCAGCATGGAATCCAATTTCTCTGTACTTCTACAATTCCAAATATTCACCACTGATTGATCTTGTGGCAAAAAGAATGTAACCCCCCAATCTGGATTGTTTTAAAACCTATTTTCTGAAGCAACATATGGTCAAAGATGAGGAATCAAAAGAGGTGACAGTTATAGCAACGTAACTGCTATGAAACCTGCACAAAAACAGAAAAGTAGGATAGGTAAACAAAAGTCGCATAGCAACTGTGTATAATAAAGCTGGGTGACAGGGAATTCCCATGAACTCCAAAAGACAAGCAAGTCGATAATAATTAAAAACAGCAGCAAGATCCATATGGCATCAGGCATGCAGGAGGAAGGATGCCTTTATTGCATCTCAACAAAGCTCAGATGCAAATCCGAGGTTAGGAGCTGAGTCAGGGACGGGGGTCATGGCAGTCCCCTCTTCAGGGGTGAATGCAGGGGAATCATGGTGTGTTAATCAGGGTTAGAGTGGCTTGAGCCCCAAGCACTTCTGAAAGTAAATGAAGGACAAAGTCTCCTACTAAGGAGAAACCTCCAAGAGTACAGTAAAATCTGATCAAGACTGGGACGGTCTGGCAAAGAGAAGGGACACTCTAAACAGAAATAGTAAAGGAGAATTGAGCTAGAAGATCTAGCATGTACCAGAGAATACTTCACAGACAGAGTAGAAGAGGGAATTCCAGGGTGATTGAACTAGGAAAGCTATTCTTGCCCAGCCTCATCTCCTAAAAGAAAAAGAAAATTTGTCGGTCTTAACATAAGAATAGAAAAGGATCATAGAACAGTCGAATGATGTTAATATAAATGATACAGGACAGAAAGACACAGCTGCAGAGCAGTTGAAGTTCTGAGCCTAGTATTTGAATATCCCATAATAATTAAGAAAATGATAGATATAAAATCTTCGGATAAACAGAATAAATGACAATTAGAAAAGCTCAGAAATACAATAATTTGGGAAAGAAAAATTTAAAGAGAGATTTGTCAAATCTCAAGAAGGATGTAGAAATAAAAGAGAAAAGTCACATCAGAAATGAACAGCAAACCGGAAAGGAACTCAGAAGTGGACAAACTCCACAGATAATGCCTTAAGAAAAACTGATGATTGACAGAAAAAAATTAAAACACAGTAAGTGAAGAGAAATGCAAAGAACAAAAGAGAAAGTGAAAAACATAAAACACAAAGAACTCCTATGCATACAATAGGAATTGCCAAAGAATAATCAAAGCAAAAGAATAGAACAAACAGTAGAAATCAATAAATATTCCCTGAGATAAAAAGACTGGAAGCCAGAAACTGAAAAGAGTTAGTGAATATCCAGGAATATTGACCCAGAATGGTCCACATTGATTCATATTCTAGTGAAACTATTAGACTTTAAAGAAAAGGAATATAGAGTCTCCTTTGAACATGCAGTCAAAAGGACCAAGTAAATTATAAGGGAAAGAATATAGAAGTTTTTGGCTTTTATGCCAGAAAGCAAACTGAGTAATATATGTAAGATACTCAGGAAAAAAGACATGACCCAAAATGATCTTTATCTTATAAAAGCTAAATGATTTAGAGCTTCCAAAAATTCAAGAAATAGTGTTTCTATGAGCATTCTCCAAAAAGTCTATTAGAAAAGAAACTTCAAACAGCCAAAATTGTTGAGTGACATCTGCACAAAGAGTGGTGATGAGCATTAAATCTATGTTTTGTTGTAGAACTGGGACTAAATAATGCTTATAAAGAAAACTGTGTAGCATACAGGGACTGTGTTCTCTGACAATCAATAAAATATGGAACAAGTCTGGAAAGATTATATGAAAAAATAGATTAGGTTCACTAACAGTGTTACAGGTTTTAATAGGGAATAAGAGAATATGACCTGGAAATAGATGCTGGGAAAAGAATAGAATCTTTTCCCAGTGGGGGAGGGGAGGAGGGAATACTGAACCATTTCACTGTTACTCATGATAGAAAACCAACAAAGAGAACCCTTGGGTTACCCCATAAAGATGGAACTAAGGAGATTTCACAGTATAATGTATATCTTCAGAACAGACACACAGTACTCTAAATACTCTAAGGTATACAGTGCCAGTTTTAAGACTCCATCCCAAAGATAGGCTGCCAGGACTGTAAAAAAATAAAAATCTACCCAAGGCCATTTATTGTAGCACAATTTGTAATGGCAAAGACTGTAAACAACCTAAATGATCATCAATAGGGAAGTAGTTGAATAACAGTGGTGTACTTACACAATCAAATAATAAGCAGCTCTAAAAGGGAATATACATTAGTTTTTATACTTCTATACTTTATAATTCTATACTTCTTTTAAAAAGTTATTATGGGTCAGGCATGGAGGCTCACGCCTATAATCTCAGCACTTAGGGAGGCTGAGATGGGCAGATCACAAGGTCGAGAGATCAAGACCAACCTGGCCAACATGGTGAAACCCCGTCTCTACTAAAAAATACAAAAATTAGCTGGGCATGGTGGCATGTGCCTGTAATCCCAGCTACTCAGGAGGCTGAGGCAGGAGAATTGCTTGAACCTGGGAGGCAGAGGTGGCAGTAAGCCGAGATCGCGCTACTGCACTCCAGCCTGGTAACAAAGGGAGACTTCGTCTCAGGAAAAAAAAAAATTTATGATAGAGTTTGGTTTTGTGTCCCTTCCCAAATCTCATGTCAAATTAAAGGAAGGACCTGGTGGGAGGTGACTGAATCATGGCAATGAATTTCATTCTTGTTATTCTCATGATAGTGAGTGAGTTCTCATGAAATCTGATGGTTTAAAAGTGTGTGGCACTCCTCCCTTTGCTCTCTTTCTCTCCTGCTTCACCATGGTAAGACAGGCTTGCTTACCCTTTGCTTTCTGCCATGTTCATAAATTTTCTAAGGCCTCCCAGCCATGCTTCCTGTGCAGCCTACGGAACTGTGAGTCAATTAAACCTCTTTTCTTTATAAATTATCCAGTCTTAGGTAGTTCTTTACAGCAGTGTCAGAACAGACTAATATAAGTTTAAAGACTAAACTATGGCCGGGTGCAGTGGCTCACACCTGTAATCCCAGCACTTTGGGAGGCTGAGGTGGGTGAATCTCTAGGTCAAGAGATTGAGACCACCCTGGTGACATAGTGAAACCCTATCTCTACTCAAAATACAAAAATTAGCCTGATGTAGTGGCAGGCATCTGTAGTCTCAGCTGTTTGGGAATCTGAGGCAGGAGAATTCCTTGAACCCAGGAGACAGAGGTTGCAGTGAGCTAAGATTGTGACACTGCACTTCAGCCTAGGCAACAGAGACAGACTGTCTCAAAAAAAAAAAAAGACTAAAATATAAAATAATTCTGTAGTCTAAGTTTATGCTAATAGAGACTGCATATATCTATAATCCTGAAGGTTTTTGCACTAGTGCCCTCCCTTAATCTTCTAGGGTTTTCTCTCTTAATTCTAAAGTGTGTGAAAGTTGAGCTAAGGACCAATATATTAAAAAAGTGTTGGCTGAAGCAATTTACTGACACCAGTTTTAATAGCAATTGTGATAGTGATATTGCCAATTGGCAGAACAACAAAATGAAATCCAGGGTAAACCTTTTCTTAAAAATAATTGTGTAAGATGTTAAAGTTCAAAAAGACTGGATAACCTGAGGCCTTAGCCATACTTGGAAATTGAAAATGGCAGTTGTACTATGGGGGAAAACACGTTTGTGTAATTTTCAGGCTGTAAGAAAGCAATTATTTTCATTGGTCAGAAAGATCACACTCGATAGTTTTTCATTCCTATTTTTCAAGCTAATAGCTTCCAGGTTGTTTCACCAAGTCACCTAACTTTCAAGACAGCATGCCTTAAAATACCATAATATTGTGATACTTAGTAGAGAGTGAAATGCTTGAAACTCTGGAACTCTCAGGTATATCCACTGGAAATATTTTAAGAGTAAGGTTAAGTTATGAACAATTTGACTCTGAGACAGCATTTCTCAAAACAAGTTTCAAGAATTACCAAAGTCAGACTCTTTAGGGTTGGGTCCTAAGAAGGTAAATATTTAAGGAGATCCTGCTACTGGCAGAAGTCAAAGTCTACTGATTAGTTGTGTAAACATACGAAAGCAAGTGAATAGTATCATATCGGCTCCAATAAGAATGATACTGATACTTTCTGTTTACAAAATATCTTTTGTGTACCAGCTTTGCCCACATTATTTCATTCAATACTTGTTACAGCTCTAAAAGGCAGGTAGCAGTTCAGTATTTTACAAATTTGGAAACTGAGAGGTAGAGACCCTGGGTAAATGGCAGAGTCAGGCTTTCTACTCATGTTGATTCTCATTGTAGTATATTTGATGGTCATTTAAAGTGGCTCATGTTTAATTTTAATAGCAATGCAGCTCTTCTAGTGATCAGATATTTATAAAAGCTACTTAAGTATTGAGTGCTCAAGGTCTCTAATGCCTAGATATGTTGGCCCTTGGAAGATAAATAGAAGTATAAAACATAATGCCATTCTTCAATGAGCTTACAATTTAGAGTGAGAATGAAAACATGTAGGGCATAGATGTAAAACGGCAATGCAGGGTAGCTCAGAGGAGGAGGGACCCTTCGTAGTGCTGGACTTGGGAAGGTGTCCAGAAGACATCTACATGAAGAGTAAGTAGGAGGACATTCCAGACAGTTAATATTTAAGACAGTTAAATTTCGCATCCCTGCTCTAAGTCACTTATATTTAAATCATGAATCCATTTGTCATCCTAATCTTTAAGAGGTCTCCAATTAAAATTGTAATGTCATATACAATGGTGTATATAAATCTGTCCATAAGAAATTACTCGGCTCTATTTGCTTGACATTTTGGCGGATCTTGAAGGTAGGTGAGAGATTACCTTTTCTGACTCCATTTTTCACAGATGAAAAAACTCAAGTTTAAAAGGTAAAGGGACTGTCCAAGGTCATTCAATTTGCCTATCACAGTTCAGTGAAACAATGTTATTGTCAGCACTGGAAATGGTTTTCAATTTCTGCTCATTGCCCTTTAGCAAGAAAAACCGTAAGGGATATATGCTTTAAAAGAAAACACATTCCTAAAGTCTTCTAGGAACACTCAATGGAAATGTGTTGTATTTTTATATCACTTCAGATTATAGATTGCTTTGTTGCTTCCAGGTCACAGTAGCAGGGGATTTATAGTCATAACCAGGGAGAGAACAGAGATGTCACGTTGCTATCTACATAACACAATTCCATAGCATTTTTATTTTGAAGAATTCAATAAACTTTGCAAATATGGTTTAACTAAGCTTCACTGCAGGGCAATCTAAGGTAGAGGAAGGCGACAAGGATTTTTAAAAAGAAACGTGATATTTGGAAAATGAAATAGTTGTGAGGAACTCCTGGATTTCATTGTCATTTATTGATCTCAAAGGTGGGTTAGTGTCCTTCTACAAGTGATGCATTGCACAAAAAATGATGTCCTTTTTCTCAATGATGACATATTTTAAAGTCAAAGATATGTCTTGTCTTTAAATAATTGTTTAATTCTGTTAATTCAGAAAACATCTACTGAGTAAGTACATATATAGGCACTTTGGTACATATTGTGGATTAAAGTAGGAAACTAAAAATGAATCTTATAGTTCCTGATAACAAGAAATCTACACTCTAGTAGGGAAATAAGAAAATGTATGAAAATCACTGTTATTCACAGTATAGCATGAGAAGTGTTTATTGACTCTATAAAAGAATAGTTAAAAGCTCTATAACAGAGGAATGACTTTAACAAAGAGCACTCATTTTTGGCCTTACGTCAATTAAATTCATAAGGTTGAAGCTTAGGAATCTTAATATATCCTCTTTCTGTATTCTCTGTTTTTACAAATGACTTGGATAAAGATTTAGATGACATGACAATCAGAATTGTGAATAGTATGAGGCTTGGAGGGATAGAAGAGAAGTTGGATGATACATTTTGGATCTAAAGTGATATTAATAATGTGGAAAGATTAGCTACATTTAATAATGAGACGTAACAAAATAAATGTAAAGTTCTGTATTTGAATGCAAAAAGCTGTAGCTTCATTTGGAAAAGAAAACTGTAGTAGTAATAATAAAATCTTGTATTTAGAATTTAAAATATGTGCCAGACACTCTACTATATGCTTTGTATATCATCTCACTTAACCTTTACAATAATCCTATGCAATGGGCCTGTTATTATCCTTGTTTGATAGATGAAGATACTAAGCTTTGGGTAAGTTAAATAATTGGCCCTAGATCAACCTGGATTTGAAGTATGGTCTGATTATAGCAGAGTGTGGACTTTCCTTAATTTCTTAGTTATGACAAGTAGGAGCACCCTCTGGGCACTTAATTATAAAATAATAATAATAATAATTTGATTCTGAGCTCCTTATTAGAACTTTCTTGTGTAAAATGCTAGTTAATAACATGCATATGAATAACTTTTTGTGGTCTTTAAATTTAAAAAGTTGTAAGTACTTTATAAAAAATCATTTATTTAATATGTTTCATGAGTTATGTTTTTCTAGATGTGTTTGATGGACTGAAAATTTTATATCATTAATATTTTTAATGAAAATAATTCTTGATAGAGTGTATTATGATTTTTAAGTAACCACTATTATTATTTCTGCTAAGTGACCCTAACATCTTCATTAGCTTGCATTGCATTTCTAGAGCTTTTACCTTCTCATCCATCTGTTCTTCTATCCGTGGGAGAATAAACCTTACTTAGCTTGCATAACATCAAAATATGTTTTTATAAATCTCACTAACAAATAGGATCTCTGCTTGGCACTGTGATCATAGAGTCAAATATATTTTAAAGTAGAATTTAAAATTGCCTTCCTGTGTTAAAAAATAGCATTTAAAATATCTTTCTAAGGACCAAGCATTTAAAATATGGCAATCCATTAATAACTTTCATGTGGTTATCTGTCTCTCCGTAGTAAGTCTTGCATTGCCTTTCTACTAATGAGCACATTTATACTTCATTTGTATAAACAAATGCTTGCTTAAACATGACCTTGGAAAACAAGTTCAGGAAAGTTGGGATGTCTTTATGTGACAGGATAACATAGACTTAAAACAAATTTTTAGTACAGTAAAACACAATCTACTAACTTTCAATGCCCAATTCAAATAAAGACTAACTCTTGTAAAAAAAAAAAAAGTGACACCAAACATCCCAGTTATAAAGCCAAAGAAAACGAAGTTAGTATTAACAGGCCCAAAGCAAAGACCTCTAAACTTTGCTGTCAGTAATGATAGCGCTGGAATGCTCCACAACCAACAATCTTAGGAAAGAAAGAGATGTTTATGGTGATAGTCTAAATCACCATTTGTCCTTCATTTTTCCCTCCTCTTTCCAAGCAGAGATTTGGGCCAAGGCTGAATGCTTAAGCTGTTTAAAAAGAATTTCCTTCCCAGATTTGGCTATCTAAAAATAGCACAGTCCTGAGAGAAAGAAAACATGAAACTCTGTCTTAGATGGAGAACAGAGATCATGAAGCCCTTGGATTGTGTTGCCCCATTTCTACACACATCCACAGGAATATGGCAACATTCAGAGATGCCAGAAGAACGGTGTCTCTGAGAGGCAGGACCACATGCAGCCATTCATCCAACATTCATTGAAACTTTCTATTTGCCAAGCACTGATATAGGCACTTGAAATACAGCACTACACAAATAAAATATCACTGCCTGCCAAGAATGTATATGCTAGTTAGAAAAGACAGTTAATAAACAATGATAGTCATAGATACAAATAGAGCATGTTCAAATGCAACAATTGCAATAACAAAAACAAGGTGATAGGGACTGACAGGGACAGCCGACAATTTCAAATACAATCAATACAATAGGCCTCACTGAGCCTTCCTCTCTTTGTAAGGTAAAACTTTAGTAAAGACATTAAGGAGGCAAGTTGCTTAGCTATGGAGATGATCAGGAGGAAGAGTGATTTAAGCAGAGGAAACAGCTAGTAAAGACCCAAAGAAAGGAATGTTTTTGAAGTTGCTGTTTTTTTTGTTTTTTGTTTTTTTTTTTTGGAGACAAAGTCTTGCTTTATCACCCAGGCTGGAGTGCAGTGGCATGATCTCAGCTCACTGCAACCTCTGCCTCTCAGATTCAAGTGATTCTCCTGCCTCAGCCTCCTGAGTAGCTGGGACTACAGGTACCCACCATTACGCCCAGCTAATTTTTATATTTTTAGTAGAGATGGGTTTCAGAATGGTCTCAGTCTCCTGACCTGAGCTGCCCAAAGTGCTGGGATTACAGGCATGAGCCACCATGCCCAGCCTGTTTTTGAAGTTTTTGAGGATGAAAAGGAGGCCTGAGTAGCAAAAGGAAGTGCATGTTTGTGGGAGAGAGTGGTGAGGCAATCCTGGTCTTGCTGCCATTGTAAAACTTGGTTTTTATTGAATGAAAGAGTTTAAAAGGATTTTGACCCGAGGAGTGGTGACATAATCTTTGTTTTCAAAGGATCCCAGGGTTACTGCTCTGAGAATAGACACTGGGAGCATGGGGAAACAAGGCTCAAAACCAAAGGACTAATTAATAGACTAAACCGGGGAATGTCTAATTGCAGCTTGAACCAGTCCATAGCAGTGACGGTAAAGAAAAATGGTTCAATTGTGGATCTAGATTGAAGGTAGAATGTTGAAGGACTGCCTTGGATATCAGATCGGAGAGAAAGCCCACAATTGATAATAAAGAATCAAATATCTCCACTTTATGGCTTTTAGTGTTGTAGAAAAATCATACCAGTTTCACATGCAAGTAGCAGTGCCTGAAAGGAACACACTAATCTGGAAAATGAAGACATCATTGGTAACAACCCAAAGATGAAAAATCTCTTTTTGATTTTTCTGGGCACCATAGAAAGCCCTGAAATTTGTACATCACCCACATGTGGGAGAGGGAGGAAACTTTAACAATTTAAATTGCCTTTCCCTATAAAATGTCTAATGTAAGTACTCTAAGTAATACACACTTAAACATGTCATAAAGGCACAATTTGTGAAAATATTCACAAACCGAGCACACCTGTGAAACATAAACCACTCTTTGAAACCATTGCTTCATATTCTCTTTCACTTACTACCCTGGTCGACTGTAACCACCAAACTGACTTCTAAGATCATAGCTGAATTTTGTATGTTTTTATATAGCAGATATGCTTGGGGTATCACTTCTTTCAGTCCACACGTTGTTTGGGGATCTATCCATATTGTTGCTTGTAGTCATTGTTTATTCATTCTCTTTGCTGTACTCAGGGAGAGCAAACTTTTTTCTATAAAAATCCAGACAGTAAGTATCTTAGAGTTTGCAGGCTGCATAGAGTCCTCAGTTTGCTGTTATTCTTGTTTGTTGGTTGTTTTTTGTTGCTGTTTTTAAAACCTTTTAAAAATGTAAAATTTATTCTTAGCTCGAGTGCCAGTAATAAAACAGGCTGTGAGCTGTATTTGACCAGCAGGCCGTCCTTTGTCAAGCCTGCTCCACAGCAGTGTGATGTGGCTACACTGCCATGTACTTATCCATTCAGCTGTTGAAGGGCATTGGGAAAGCTTCCAGTTTGGGGCTTGGGAACATTTTAGTACATGTCTTTTGGTGCAAATATATACACGTTCTCATTAAGTACATACCTAGAAATAGAATTGCTAGGTGTATAGTGGGATGTCATTGTGGTTTAACATGCGTTTTCTTAGTCATCGATGAAGTTAAGCACGTTCTCATACTATTTTGTTGGCCATGCACACATAAAAATCAAAGTAAAAAATATGAAAATTATGCAACATAATTTTTAATTTGGAGCGGCTATGATTATTTAATGACATTCCAGTGGCTTCCATTTCACTTAGAATAAAATCCAAGCACCTTATTTTGGACTGCACACCTTGACAGAATCTGATCCCAGTCCCTGCTGACCTCACAGACCTAATTTCATGTCAGTCTTCTTCGGATCAAAGTCTTCAGCTAGTATGACCTTTAAAAATTCCTTAAACGTGTCATGTTCCTTCTTGTTTCAGGGCCTGTGCACTAGCTGTGTCCTCAGCCTAGAATAATCTTACCTTGATCTTCCTATGATTAGCTCCTTCTTTTCATTCAGGTGCCTGTTTAAATGTCACTTGCTCTGCAAATCCTTCTCTGTTCGCCCCATCTAGCCAACCTGCCAGTCACTCTCCTTCCTGTCCATCTCTACCTGCCACTCATTGTTACTGAAAAGTTTAGGAATCATATTTATCTTATTCACTAGAATAGTGCCTATACAGAGTATGCTCTCAATAAATGAGTGTGCATATGAGATATGTCAGTTATGAGTTCGAGCCCTTCTCCAGCACTTATTAGAAAAGCATCTCTACCAATAGTCCCAGTGCATAGTCACCAGGTCTGAGATATGATTTGTTACCAAGGTGGACTGACTTGAAAAGATGACTTTGGCTTCTGATCAGGTTTTCTTCAGGAATCTAAACCAGGAAACAAGGAAAGAATTGCCAAAAAGCAGTGACGTCTGCCTCTGAAAGATCATGAAGCAGGACTGTGGTTGGGGACACTGTGACAAGGAGTAAGGAGGGAAGAAACTAGAAGTCAACAGAGGAAAGCAACTGAGAGTGAAAGAGAAAGAAGCATTCCCACTTCGAGTAGCTGGGAAGCAACTGCAGGTTACTGGAATGAAGTTCTCTCACAGCCTAGTTCTCTAGAATCATTTCGGGTCTAGAGCAAATCCCCAGATCCCTGAGACCCACACCATGGTGGCTTCTCCATTAGAGTTCCATGGGATTTTGCTTGGACTTAAAACAAGTCGTCCTTTGTTGGGAGTAGCTTAAACAAATCCCATTCCTTTGATGCAAATAGAGTCTGACTATAATATTACAGTGGCCTACGGGTGAACACTTAATTATCAGTTGATTAATATTTGTTTATCGAACATGAGATCAATTCACCATTAAGAAGGAATTGAACCATGGCAAGTTCAAGCTATTACGTATAGGAAACTGGGACATGGCTTTACAACAAAATAAGAGAGTACAGCTGCAATATTTTGTTTGCTGCAAGTTCTTCCCCTCTTGGCATTCAGTAGGCACCTTGCATTTCAGTGATAATCTGCAGCCCCCTGCAGTGAGAACAGCAGCCTACACCTAATCAGGGACAATCATAAGTAAGGATATTTTGCACCATTTGGCTATAATTAGACCAGCTTTCTTTTTAGTGATTCATTAGTATACTTTGCTTTCAGAACTAACACACTCAATCTAAATTCCTCTGTAAGTAGTGGCAGAGTTGTGGACCAAAATGAGAACTATTGATAGCAATAAGAATGACCAAGAAGGAAACAGAAAGGGATATTGCTGTTTTTCTCCATTCCCAAATTGCAAATCGGACAAATGCAGCAACCTGTTTACCAGTACGTTTTAACAATAACGTCTGTGCATTGTACTCTCAAAGAAGAGCTGGCTGATAATTAGACTCTCGCAGCACTGTTAGACTTGCTCATAAAATTATTTTAATCCCAATTTCTCCTTTCTATTTCAAGAAGGGAAATATCATAACATGAAATCCACACATCCTTCACCTGGCCATCATCTCCTGTTGTTTTTACTGTATGAATCATATGAATTTCATAGCTTTTAATGGAACCAACTTTCACATAGAGAGTATTTGTAGCCATTGCTATTTCAATATGGAAAAACCAGTCCCAGTAATAAGAAAAGGAATATCTGTTTATTTATTGAAATAAAGATTAAGTATTGAATAAGCCCTCAAATGAAGGTATATTGTAGGTGCTAAGGAAAGATGACTGCAAAGATATGGAGACAAAAGAGAGTAGTGTCTGCACTGAAACTCTTCTCAGGTCCAGAAAGTTCTTCAGCTTCATTATGAATACAAATCGTTTGGGCGTCTTATTATCTGAATCAGTAGTTCTTGAGTGAGGCCCAAGATTCTGTGTTTCTCACAAAACCCTACTGATGCAATGCTGCTCATCAGAGGAGCATGCCCTGAATTGCATGGGTCTAGGGATGTGATCTCCAATGGAAATATAATGTGAGTCACATTTAAAAAGTAAAAAGAAATAAACAAGGTTAGTTTTAACAATATATTTCACTTAACATGTATCTAAAATATTTTAATATATAAATGACATATATTAATGAGATATTTTTCTCTTTTTTAAATATGCCTTCAATATCTGGTGTATAGGTTACACCTACAGCTCATCTCAATTTGAATGACTCACATTTCAAGTGCTCAATAGCTTCCATATTGGTGGTATGAGTCTAGAGGATAATTCTTACTTTGAACTCCAGGAACATACATGAACCTATGAATCATTGGTCAGTAGCTCCCTATCCCAGTGAGTTCTGTAATCTATCACAGCATGCATTTGGCTCGTTGACTTTTATGCGAAGCTGAATATTCAAATTTAACCATGAGAAGTTATTTAGTGGGTGTGTGAGGTGAGTTTAATGAATCATTAGTACTCTTTAACATCCTATAATTAAGGGAATTAACTTTTTTCAGATTGCTAAATCTTGAAAAGCAAAGAGAAGGACCAGACTAGGTGTATTTTTATAGAAAATAGTGGAAATATGAAGGAAATGAGAAATGGTATGAAATATAGGCCAACTGAGAAAAGTAAAATTACATGACATTTCATAGTAGGGCTCTTTGGACAGTGGACTAAGTTGGAAAGGGCTGAGGATGTTATCTTGAGTGGTGAAAGTCAAAGAGGCATAGCATACTTAGAGTGAGGTGCCATGTGACTTCATTTTGAAATCAAGGAATCAATATGCTATAGCATATCATCATTGTTTAAATTTAAAGTAGTGCATCTAAATCCAGAGTGGGAGTGACAGTGTCTGAGAATCGTCAGGGAGGACTTTTTCAATGACATGCAAGCCTACAGAGATTCTAATTACTTCCTCCTCCCAACCCAGCCACATTACAGAAAGCAGTAATGACTCATTCTTTGTAATTGTTACATAATGTATCTCTAAAGTCAAAAACCATATATTTCAATGTATTCTTGATTAGATTTTATTTATTGTAACCAATAGTTTATTCAATCTTTGGGGGTAGAACATATACCAATACTCAAATTCATTTCTGTTTTTCACTTATATTTGATTCATTAATTCCTTTTTCAAATTATTAATATTTATTTATTTTGAGACAGAGTCTTGCTCTGTCTCCCAGGCCGAAGTGCAGTGGTGTGATCTTGGCCCACCACAACCTCTGCCTTCTGGGTTCAAGCAATTCTCCTGCCTCATTCTCCTAAGTAGCTGGAATTACAGGCACGTGCCACCACGCCCAGCTAATTTTTGTATTTGTTTTAGTAGAGATGAGGTTTTATCATGTTTACCAGGCTAGTCTTGAACTCCTGACCTCAGGTGATCCGCCCACGTCAGCCTCCCAAGTGCTGGGATTACAGGCATGAGCCACCACCCCTGGCCTCATGCCTTTTTAAATAATAATAAAAAAAAATATGGCTAGATGCTACATAGAATAAATCGGTTACTCTTGACCATTTCAAGAAATTTCTTTTCCAAACCTTTGAATTTAGATATCATTTAAAGATCTTATTCTGTTAACTTGCCTCTGCCTTCCACCCTCATGAATTTTTAGGCTACATAATTTCATGTTGTAGCTACTTCTCTCCCTGCAGCAATTAGAAGGTACAAATACCCATGTTCAGTATAATAAAACCTCACGAATGCCAACCGTGCAAATCTAGAATGTGTATGAATTCAGACTTAGTTAGAACTACCATTTATTCTTGTGGCACCATGTGTTCTTCTTGAATGCACACAAATTTAATCTGCAGGTTTAATCACACAATTTAAATCTATTTAAGCTTCTTGATCATACCAAATTTTATATAATGTACTTGTTCATAAATAATCTTCTTTATATTAAGGCCAGTGTGGAAGGATCTCTATTTTTCTGCATTCATTAGCCATTAATTGTATGCATATATAACTGTGGGTCAGGGAAGGAAATTTAATTTAAGACCTTCTATAAAAATGATATTCTATTAATTTACTATGGTCTAAGTTTTATCTTTTCCTAAATTTATTGTTCCATACAACATGGATTGGAAAGAAATCTCCTAAAGGTTCTTAAAAGTACACTGACCACCGAAACCCACACACAGTAAGTGTATAAATAAGTCTTTTCATGCATTAAATGCTATGAGGCTGGAGTTGAGGGTCTTAATGTCTTATGCCTAAGGTTTCTTGACTTTTTCTTTTTATTCAGCTGAAATGTTCTATAGAAAACAAACAATAGCAGGCCGGGTGCTGTGGCTCACGCCTGGAATCCCAGCACTTTGGGAGGCCGAGGCAGGTGGATCACGAGGTCAAGAGATCAAGACCATCCTGATCAACATGGTAAACCCTGTCTCTACTAAAAATACAAAATAAATAAATAAATAAATAAATTAGCTGGGCGTGGTGGTGTGTGCCTGTAATCCCAGCTACTCAGGAGACTGAGGCGGGAGAATTGCCTGAATCCAGGAGGTAGAGGTTGCGGTGAGCCAAGATCGTGCCATTGCACTCCAGCCTGGATAACAAGAGAGAAACTCCGTCTCAAAAAAAAAAAAAAAAAAAAGAAAGAAAGAAAACAAGCAAGGAACTAAATAAACTATGTAATATAGAGCTTTAGTGTCTGTGCTGACCAAAAACTGTCCTAAATTGAAAGCTCATTCCTTAAAGACTAGGTCTTTTAAATAGACTCTAGTCAGTAGTTAGCCTACACATCTTCGTGCTTTTGCTCACAGGCAATCTAGAGTCTTAACTTGCAACTTCTTTTGCTTAATGGAAAATACCCAAGTAGTCATTTTTACACGTTCTTTTATTCGTATCATCTATTTTGATTGTGAATATTTTCATCTAGTATGATGGGCCAGTATATAATTTCTTTTCTGTTTATGTGTCTAGTTCCTGAGGCTTATAAAAATCACTTTAAATCAAGGGGTCTGTTGCTTGGCCACACTAGGAGAGCTCCAGGGTTATACAACATTTGCAGAATTTGGTTGCTTTCTTGCTTTCTTCACTTCTACCATGGCTTAATGGTTTATGTTTTACAAGTTCATTCTCCTTCCACCTAAGTTATAGACTATTAAATGAATTTATTTTAATTACCTTATTCCCATTTTCCTCACGTTGTCATAATTTCTCTTCATGCTTAATTTGTTAGCTACTTTAATGGAGGGAAAAGCGTTCTCTGGTCTTTCTAAGCATCAGAATTGGATGGGGTATGGTAAAGATGCTAACAAAGACCAACTCATGGCAAGTTGTTGATTGTGAATTGGTGAGCCTGTTAAAAGAAGGCAGAAAAAAATCCATAGCTTCAATATTTTAAAGAGATGGAATAGTCAAATCATAAATTGAGGCAGTTTTCAATATAAGCAGAAATGTGACAACCAGAATGACTTCAAACCGCTTATTTTTATTTTTCCAACTGATATTGTCAGAAAACCGTATCACTATGCTATCCCTTACCTAATAGTAGTAATTTTGATATAGTTGTTTTTGACAAATGGACAAAAGATAAGTAAGTTGAGCTATTTTAATAAAACTTGCATCATTTCTTTCATACACACATAAATATTTTGATTATTGTTATTTTCTTGTATTTTATCATTTGGTTTTTATCTCATTATATCATCTTGATTATGAGGGATTTTTTTTCTAAATGAAAATAGATAAAATTAGTATATGTTTTTCCTGTGTTATAATGTAACCATTATATCTATAATATGTGCAAAATCTATGTCTGACAAAAATGTAAAAAGCAGATGCAGTGACTCTGACAGATGTGGTTGGAGTTTTGATCTGTGTGGCAATGCACAGTTTTCCTTACTTCTGTGAGCCTCGCCTTTCTTATCTTTGAAATAGACATATGCCCTGTCTGACATAATTACCCTCTCTGCTTGAAAATCTATGTGCCAAAAACATTTAGTTGCTTCATGTTCTTTTTTTAAAAATTTTAATTTTTAGTTCTGGGGTGCATGTGCAGGATGTGCAGGTTTGTTACATAGGTAAACGTGTGTCATGGTGGTTTGCTGCACCTATCAACCCATCACCTAGGTACTAAGCCCTGCATGCATTAGCTATATTTCCTAATGCTCTCCCTCACCCCCTGACCATCCCCAGTGTGTTTTGTTTCTCCCCCCATCTGTCCATGTGATCTCATTGTTCAGCTCCCACTTATGAGTGAGAAGATGCAGTGTTTGTTTTTCTGTTCCTGTGTTAGTTTGCTAAGGATAATGGCTTTCAACTTCATCCATGTCCCTGCAAAGGACATGATCTCATTCCTTTTTATGGATGCATAGTATTCCATGGTGTATATGTATGACATTTTCTTTATCCAGTCTATAGTTGTTGGGCATTTGGGTTGATTCCATGTCTTTGCTATTGTGAATAGTGCTGCAGTGAACATATGCATGCAAATATCTTTGTACTAGAATGATTTATATCATGTTCTTTTTCACTTCTCTTCCTTTAAGCTGTGTTCTGCCTGGAAGGCTCTCCTCCACTCTTCGACCAATTCCATGCCTGGCTCAGTCCTAAATCTTTTAGAGCTCAGCTGTTTCTTTCTACAAGAAAGCTTTGCTGTGTGCTGGTGACCCCTTCCCCTTCTGCTTAGGCCTCTATGTTCCAAGTGCCTTTGCTGTCTTCCCACACCTCCAGCACCATTGCCATCATTGGACCTAACAGAGTGTGCTGCGAATGTATTTATGTGTCTCTACTGCTTAACAGCCTGAGACCACCTGTGCCTTATTCATCACTTTCTCCTCTTTGTTTATCCCAGTGCCTGATGCATGGGCTAAAGCTTGTTAGAAACCATCATCTCCCTGCCAGAGTTCCCAAGTCTCTCTAGATCCATGCAACCGTGTTGTGTTCCATGGTTTCTAGGGCATATTAGTCATAGTGCCCCACACATTCTACATCTTTTCTATTTGTCTCCTTATCTACATTGCAAGATCTTCGAAATTCTAATAATTCCAATTCTAATTGAAAAATTCCACCTCACTCATCCTGCTGTCTTCAGAGCCTTCTATAAGATCTGGCATAGAGTAGTCTTATATAAGACCCATGCAAATTGAGCCAGGCACAATGGCTCACACTTGTAATCTTAGTGCTTTGAGAGGTGGACTATTTGAGCCTGGGCAGTTCAAGACCAGCCTGGGCAACAGGGCAAAACCCTGTCTCTACAAAAAAAAAAAAAAAAAAAAATACAGAAATTAGCCAGGCATGCTGGAGCATGCCTACAATCCCAGCCACTCAGGAGGCTGAGGTAGGAAGACTGCTTGAACCCAGGAGGTGGAGATTGCAATGACCTCAGATCGTACCACTGCATTCTATACTGGGTGACAGGAAGAGATAAAGGAAAGAGAAAAGAAAAGAAAGAAGCAGAGAAGAGAGAAAGAGAGAAAGAAAAAGCGAAAGAAAGAGGAGCAAATTGAAATGAATATTTTGAAAGCTCATCCCTTAAAGACTAGGCCTTTTAAGGCCTTATGTTGGTCATAATCATTACCAGTCTCCAGTTAAGGGAAGTCAAACCACATTCTTGTTAGTAAGAATCCAGCAATAGTTAATTGATAAAGATACTATAATATCTTTACATACATTATATGTGGACATCTCTATGTACATTAGAAATTCATTGAAATAAAAAAACCATATTATTTTTTCTGTGAAAACAAAGTATAGCTTTTAGATTGAATGTCAAAATTATGTTCATTGGTCTGTAAACGATCCCTGTTTAAATGCTGTCTGGAGGCAGCACTTAACGTTATGAAAGGAACTTCAGATATGCTTTCAAAGATTAACTTCCAACTCAATGATCCATTGTGAGGTCTTATTGCTCCACATAATAATAGACTCTACCTTATTGGGTCATTTGTTAAAATCATACCACTTAATTTGGTACAATGCCATGTGTAGTTATTACTCAACCTCAGCCAGGCCTTCCATGAGTTTATCATTCCTCTCATTCACTCCTACTTAACTCCCTAGCTTATTCTCTGTAACAGATAATCCGAACATTTTACACTCATTGCAAATTCAAAACTGCAGTTTGGAGCTTGCGCGCTCAGCTGACTTTGCCTCCTACTTCAGTGATACAATCAATGGCAACTAATGTGGATTTCTGCCCTTTGTAAACCTCTCTGACTTCACATATGATTCCTGCTCACCCTCTCTTCTATCGCTCTTCTTCTCTTTCTCCCCCCACCACATGACCATTCCATCTTCTTCTTTCCTGACAGCTTTCTAGAAAACATTCTATTTTAACACCATATGTAATTCCCAGACTCCCCTCTCATTGGAAAGGTCACCTAACAGCCATTTTGTTAAAGTCAACGGTGGTCCTTTCTTATTTTCATACAACTCAAGCTTGCCAATGAATAGCTTTGGCATCAAATATGGCTTGGAGGCTTTTAGTCTCTCCCACCATGATTTCTGCTACCACCCCTCACCCGGCTCAAGTTATACTCCATACAATGCAATCTAAATAAAAATTGTTTTCTTCCTCTAAAAATACATCACAAAGGCTAGTGTGTTTACTAGCTTTCCTTACTGCTAAGCACCTGGTATGTGAAATTCTATAGGCATTAGAACTGCAGTATTTGAAATTGATGGACATCTATTTTTGTAAAATCTTTCCTGCACCCAAGATAAAGCTTTCTTCTATTTCTCCTCCTGTGCACTCTCTCCTACTATGACTCTTTTGTCTCTGCTGGTCCCCATATTCAGGATTTCTCTTAGGATCTAGCCTGGGCTCTTTCCTCTCCTAGGGTCATTTCATTCATTCCTTTGGCTCCAATTATCACTTTTCTCCTAATCACTCCTACATTGTCAGCTCAAGGTTTGAACTCACTTTCTTTTAAATTAATTCCTAAATTCACACAGGAGATTATGTAACCATAGGTGTTCTTTAAAAACATACACGAAATATGTGAGTATCTCTAAAAGAAAATAAAATACATTTTATGTAGCAATACTCTCCATGAATTTAACCTAGTTCTCATTTTTATTCAAGAGTAATTGATTTTGCATTCAAGTATTCTCAAAATCTTCTGCAAATCTGGATTCTTTTTTCTTCAGGAATCCCTAACAGAAAATAAAGAAATCCACTTAAAGTGTGTGGCCTAGGTATCCTGATGTCCTATTTAACCCAGAACATGGTAAATACTGTCTACCTTGCACCACTACCCACATGAGTTAGAACTGAAGAGAACAGAACTTCTGATATCTTAAAGAAAGAAATCATTATTTTGATAATGATAACAAAACTTTCCTTAATCTCTAAACAGGGAGCAAATTTCACTGTGATAATCTTGTTTTGAGATTGCTGGTTAACAGATTTGTGGGACATTAATCAGTTTATTTTAACTTTTATACAGAGAAGCAAACTTATTACTCTCATCTGAATGAAGAGAGTACCTAACAATAGTAGGATCAACGACTACTACTATGATTTATTATTGTTGTTATTATTATACTTTAAGTTCTACAGTACATGTGCAGAATGTGAAGGTTTGTTACACAGGTATATGTGTGCCATGGTGGTTTGCTGCACCCATTAACCCATCATCTACATTAGGAATTTCTCCTAATGCTATCCCTCCCCTAGCCCCCAACCTGCTGACAGGCCCCCGTGTGGGATTGTTCAACTCTCACGTATAAGTGAGAACATGTGGTGTTTGGATTTCTGTTCCTGTGTTAGTTTGCTGAGAATGATGGCTTCCAGCTTCATTCATGTCCCTGCAAAGGACATGAACTCATTCTTTTTTATGGCTGCATAGAATTCCATGGTGTATATGTGCTACATTTTCTTTATCTAGTTTATCATTGTTGGGCATTTGGGTTGGTTCCAAGTCTTTGCTATTGTGAACAGTGCTTCAGTAAACATAAGTGTGCATGTGTCTTTATAGTAGAATGATTTATAATCCTTTGAATATGTATCCAGTAATGGGATTGCTGGGTCAAATGGTATTTCTGGTTCTAGATCCTTGAGGAAACTCCACACTGTTTTCCACAATGGTTGAACTAATTTACACTCCCAACAACAGTGTAAAAGTGTTCCTATTTCTCCACATCCTCTCCAGCATCTGTTGTTTCCTGACTTCTTAGTGATGGCCATTCTAAGTGGCATGAGATGGTATCTCAATGTGATTTTGACTTGCATTTCTCTAATGACCAGTGATGAACTTTATTTCATATGTTTGTTGGCTGCATAAATGTCTTCTTTTGAGAAGTATCTGTTCATATCCTTCACCTACTTTTTGATGGGGTTGTTTTTTTTTCTTGTAAATTTGTTTAAGTTCTTTGTAAATTCTGGATATTAGCCCTTTGTCAGATGAGTAGAGTGCAAAAAAATTCTCCCATTCTGTAGATTGCCTGTTCACTCTGATGATAGTTTCTTTTGCTGTGCAGAAGCTCTTTAGTTTAATTAGATCTCATTTGTCAATGCTGGCTTTTGTTGCTATTGCTTTTGGTGTTTTAGTCATGAAGTCTTTGCCCATGCCTGTGTCCTGAATAGTATTGCCTGAGGTTTCTTCTAGGGTTTTTGTGGTTTTAAGTCTTATGTTTAAGTCTTTAATCCATCTTGAGTTAATTTTTGTGTAAGGTATAAGGAATTGGTCCAATTTCTGTTTTTTTGCATATGGCTAGCCAGTTTCCCCAACACCATTTGTTAAATAGGGAATCCTTTCCCCATTGCTTGTTTTTGTCAGATTTCTCAAAGATCATACGGTTGTAGATGTGTGGTGTTATCTCTGAGGTCTCTATTCTGTTCCATTGATCTATATATCTGTTTTGGTACCAGTACCATGCTGTTTTCGTTACCATAGCCTTATAGTATAGTTTGAAAAAAGGTAGTGTGATGCTTCCAGCTTTGTTCTTTTTGCTTAGGATTGTCTTGTCTATGTGGGTTCTTTTTTGGTGATTTGTTAAGTGCTAAATAATGGCACAATATTGGGATCTTTAAATATTTTCTTATTTAATTCTCACACTAATCCAACAAAGTAGACTCTATTATTATCCCTAATTCATAAATAAGGAAACCGAGATTAAAGGAGCACCAGTAACTTGCTAAAAGTTATCCAGCTAGTAAGGGGCAAAGCCAGAATTTGAATTCAAATCTGACCAATTTCAAACACTGATGTTCTTATCTAGTTATGGTATAAAGAGCATAGAATTATGTATCTAATAAGGCTCTTGTTTCAGCTCTGCCATTATTTACTGTGTTACTCTGAGTGAATTACCTAAACTCAGTAGGGCTTAATGTGTATACACTGAACTAAGCATCCCTTATCGTTCTAAGTATTTTCAATTTCTTATTTATCTCAATTCTTATTCTTCAGATCTGTAGAAATAGAGTAGAACTTCAGGCCAATGTCAATCCATGGGTGATTTATAAAGAAAAGCTGACTCTATACCTTGTACACAGAATGTGAGGAGACTTGGATATACAATGGTGAGCAAAATAGGTATGATCTTAAACATATATATATATATATATATACACACACATATATATATATCAAGATCATATTATGTTATGATATGTCATACCATATCATTCTCCATGTTAAAAAGTCAAATCATGGGCCCCTGTACTTGTTGGCCTAGTAATAGCCTAACCATTAGCTGCAACCACCTTCCTGGATTATGTTTAGGAGTTTCCTTACATTTCAGCATTAGGTTTCTGAACATATCTTACAAATAAGTGAGCAAAACTGAGTCTGTGGTAGTAGAACCTTGTCTGGGTCATGGCCTCTAGAAAGTTACACTGGCCACATTTTTTCACACTTAATGGGGAAGAATAATTTTCCTCCTCCTTGCCTCACCATCTTCATTTAATGATAATTATGTTGTCTTTGGGCAGCTTTGTAATGATGTATTCCCTATTCAAATGATTAAAAATTATTCAAATCTTAAAAATATGTCACATGATAAGTTCATTCCTACCAAATAAATTTAAACATTTTGAAGAAAATTAATTCTATAAATTTTCATTTATCTTTCCTTCAAAAAATGCTTATATTAAAAATTGTTTATAATGTATATAAAAACTATCTAAATTTTCTAGAAATAATTTCTTTACTCTTCAATTTTAGTACCTATAGAGAAAAGAAGCATGAAATATTCCTTTTTAAGGAAGTAATATAAATTTTTAAATTGTTATTATTTTAGAAAATATAAAATTATTAAACTGATCACACTCTAAGATTGAGAGCCATGCAGAATAGCTTTTGTAACTTTTTTTTTAACCCATTAGAAAGCTAAACAATAAGAATGCTAAATGGTGGGATGAATAATTTCCAGGAGAGCAATCCTATGGCTGCTTTTATTCCCTGGGGGTAATGGTAATAAGGAAAAGGAGAAATCATCCAAAATTTACAAAGTTTTACTAACAGTGTATGGGCTTGGCATGAGGGAGAATATCAAAGAGATCTAGCCACAGAGATTATCAGCACCCAATGAGCCACTATTTCTCATGGAACTGCACAGAGCCTTCTGAAGTATGTGGAACCACCCACTGAGTGCAAGGCAGCAGCTGGCCTAAGACTAAGGGCAGAGCAGGAGAGCAGAGAGAGCTTCCTACCCTCAGCTGGCTTAGGAGGTCTGCATGACTGCAGGGCCAAGGCCTGCTGATGGCTGTGATTGGGCAGTCAATTTCTGCCTCTCTGCAATCTTTGCCAATTACTTTGCAGAGGCCTGCTGGAAATGGGCAGGGCCACAGGGATGAGGAACCTTTCAAAGACAGAAAGCTCTTCTTTGGTGGGTAGCAGCTTCATCCCAGTTCTGATTTTTCCACTTCTATCTAAACACTGCCTTGAACCATACATACCCATGTGATGTATGTAACCTTAACTGGCTTCTTAAAAGCCTTATTTCCAAATATAGTCACATTGAGGATTAAGGCTTCAGTATACAAATTTGAGATTTGGGGAAAACACAATTCAGTCCATAACAATTGGGATTGCCATCCTCATTTTCTCTCCTTCCTGGGACTCCCCTTTTACTTTTACAATGGCCATAAGTGCCCTTAGTCTATCCTCTTGTAACCTAGACAGTAAAATGCTGAGTTTTGCATAAGGGCTTCAACTTCCTCAAGTCATGCTGCAACTGCAGTCCACACTTCAGCAAAAACAACAAAAGTAGGGAAACGACACTGCAACAAATTTTACTCTCTCTAAGAATATTTCTGACTTTTTAACTTTCCAGAGCCTTAGAAGGTTGTTTTAGTTGTTCTTGTTTTGTTTGCCATTGCATCAAGAGTTGATCATTTTTATTGCCACTGATTGATATGGCTATTGTTTTGTTAATACCCACTTTCTCTATTTCTCTAGCTTAGGGGTTCTCAATCAAGGGAAATTTTGCCACACAGAGACTATTTCATAATGCCTGGAGTCATTTTGATTGTGGCAACTTGGTGGAGGTGCTACAGGCGTCTAGTAGTCAAGTACATTGCTAAACCTTCTACATAGCACAAAACAGTGTCTCACCCTCACCCATGACAAATACTGCTGAAAGCAATTAAAGAGGATCAGATTAAATGAAGATAGATACCATGTTCTTTGTTTGGAAGATAAAACATTGTTAAGTTGTCTGCTTTCTGCAAATTGATCTGTAGATTCCACAGAATTCAAAGTCACAACAATCTCTCTTGAAAAACAAACTAAAAAGATAAGCTGATTAAAAATATACATGAAAATGAAAGGATCAAGAAGAATCAAACACTTTGTATAATAACAAAGTTGGAGGGCTCATATTATCTGATTTCAAGATGTATCATAATGCTATGGTGTGGTATTGCCATAAATGTAGGCAAATAGACCAGTGGAAATGAACAAGGAGTGCAGAAATAAACCCAGCTATGTACAGTCACTTAATTTTGAAAGAGGAGATAAAACTTCAATAGGGAGAGTAAGGTATTCACACATATTCTATTGGGACAGCTGCATATGGAAAAAATAAACAGTGTCCCCTATCTCATTCCCATATATACAAATAATTCTTGGTTAAATTACAAAGTTCTTAAAAGAAATATAGTTTTACTATACATTGCCAGATTGCCAAACAATAATTTTACTAATTTACACTCTTACCAGAAGGTATGACATTCTATTTCCCCACATCCTCGAGAATACTTTGTAATTGTCAAATTTTAGATGTTTAATTCTTTCACGGGTTTCTGAAAATAAAATCTTCAGTGCCCTAAATACTCAGACCTACATTGACTTTCTCAGGTATCTGTTCCCTGACAAAAGGGGATTATTCAAGCAGTTCAAATATTTTTGGATGCAGGGTCTGAGCAGATATTAATATCCAGAGACCTAAAGCACCATTATGTCTCTCCTGTTAGGAGTAGGACTTAAAGGACTGGCTAATTCATGGCAGGTATAAATCTTCATGACCTTGAATATGGCAATGGATTCTTAGATATTATGCAAAAATCTCAAGCAAAAACAGCAATAAGAGTAGATAATTTGGACCTCATCAAATTAAAAAGTTTTATTCTTCAAAGGCCATAATCCAGAAAGGGGAAAAATAAACTATAGAAATGGAGAAAAATATTTGCAAATTATGTATCTGATAAGAGTCTACTATCCAGAGATATAAAGGACTCTTAAAACTCAACAATAAAAATCACAAACAGTCCAATTTCAAAAATGGGCAAAGGGATTGAATTGACAATTTTCCAGTAAAGATATACAAATGGCCAAGAAGCCCAGGAAAAGATACTCAGCATCATTAGTCATTAGGAAAATGTGAATCAAACCCACAATGAAATAGTATTTCATGCTCACTAGAATGGCAGAATCAAAAAACTGGAAAATAAGTGTTGGCAGTGATGTGCAGGATTGGAACAGTTGTGTATTGCTGGTAGGAATGTAAAATGGCTCAGCCTATGTGGAACACAGTTTGGAAATTCACGAAAAGGTTAAACAGAGAAAAACTATCTACATGGAATCCAGTGATTCTACACAAGAATTCAAAACAAGTATTTAAACAAATCCCTGCTTAAATACACACACAAATTTGTAGCAGCACAATTTACAATAGCCAAAAGGTAAAACAGCCCAAATGTCTATCAGTAGATTAAATGATAAACAAATTGTAGTATATACACACCGTGAAATATTCTTCAATAGTAATGAAATAATGATCCATGCTACAGTGTGGATGAACCTTGACACTTTGGGAGGTCAAGGAGGGAGGATGGCTTGAGACCAGGAGTTCTAGACTAGCTTGGGCAACATGGCAATACCTTTTTTTCTACAAAAGTAAACATTATAAAAATTAGTGCACCTGTAGTCCTAGCTACTCGGGAAGCCGAAGCAGTAGGATCATGCGAGCCCAGGAGTTCTAGGTTACAGTGAGCTACAATCATACCACTGCACTCCAGCCTGACTGGCAGAGCAAGAGCATGTCTCAAAAAAAAAAAAATTGCATCTCTCCCCAGGCTATCCCTTGAAGGGGAGAAGGAAAGAAAAGCACACTGCCATGTGTGTTCCTGCGCAACTGTCTTGCATGCTCTGCTCATGTACCCCAAAACCTAAAATCCAATAAAAAATTTAAAAAAAATTGCTAAATCTGTTTTGTGAATTTTGTCTCAATATTTTTTAATGAAATAAAATGGACAAAAAAAACTCTACTTAATAGGTTGCTGAATATGGCTCTCCAGAGTTGCAAAGTGGCTTTCTGCAACTATAGTAATATCCAAAGTGACTAAAAGCTGATAGGTACTCATTCATTGCACACTCAGAAGACAAGACAAGCCCTTCCTTGAAACAGAATCTGAACAGCATATCTCTGTGTCTACCACACATAAGATTACTTAGATTTTTCTGTCTTCTTATGTCCTTTTTTCCTAATATTTGCCCCCCTTACTTAAATTGTCAAATTATTGTTATAAAGTTGTTCATAATATTGTCTTTTTACTTTCATAAAAATATGTAGTGTTCTCTCATACCTTTCTGGTACTGTTTGTGTTTGGTGGGGGAGAGCCGGAAGGAGGTGAGTGTGTGACTTTTATTTTCTAGAACTTTATCACACTAAGTTTACCAACTTTTTTTTCAAAGGACTCACTGATGGCTTTGTGGAGCCCATCATATTTTTTCCACTAATTCTATTCTTAAAGTTATTACATTATTTTTTCTATTTCTCTGGTTTTAATCAACCTATTCTTCTAAATTCCCAGAATGCATGCTTCCTATTGATTATTGAGCTATTTATTTACCTACTTTGTCTAATCTATGTATTTAGGTCTATATGTTTTTCTCTCAGCAAAGTTTTAGATTTATCCAATAAATATTGCTATATTGTATATTAGTTATGATTAAAGTAGTTTCTAACATCCATTGTGATTCCTTTTTTGCTCCATGTGTTATTTAGAAATTTCGAAATATGGTTCCTAAGCTTGTAGATTTTTTACTTACCTGTTTGATATGGATTTCTAGCTAAATTGCAATGTGACTGAAACATACTGTGTATGATTTAAATATTTTGAAATTGAGACTTACTTTATATTCCAGCATATGGTCAATTTTTATGAATGTTTCATGAGTACTTGAATAAAATATATGCTCTAGTATATGGTTGTAGTAATCAACATATGTCAGGTAGATCGAGATTATTAATTATGTGCTTCAATTTTTTTATTTTAGTTTTTATTTGCTTTTTATCACTTACTGAGAGTGGTATGTAAAACTCTATTTGGAGGGAATATTTGTCTATTTCTCCTTATAATATTGTCATATTTGTTTCATACATTTTGAGGTGGTGTTATTAGACAAATTCAAATTTAGGATATCTGTATGTGATAGATGAGTTGAGCTAGTAACTATAAAGGATATTTTGTATTCATAGTTTTATTGATTGTGTGCTTTGTCCCATGTTAACACAGATATATCATATTTCTTGTGACAAATAATTGCATGGTAATTTTTTCATCATTTTACTTTCCACCTCCCAGTATTTTCATATTTTAGTTGTGTCATTTTTAAGCATCATAGAATTGGACTTTTGTGTCTGATAATATGTCTTATAATTAGAGAATTTAGTTCACTCACATTAACATATTACAGATTTAGTTGCTTATAAATATGTACTTTATTGTTTGCTTTTCATTAGTCTTATGTTTTCTTAAAAAAGATTTCTGTCTTATTGTTACTTGATTATTTTAATTATTTCATTTTCTCTGTACATTAACCTAGAAATTGTATACTATTTTCCTTCCAATGGTTACATTCAAGATTCAAACATGCATCCTTAAATTATCAAAATCTAATTTAATTGGTATTTGTATCTTCATTTCATCTAACTTTATATACTTCCTGATTTAGTATATTTTTAAATACAATTTAATAATCTATCTCACTCCCTTTTTCCTTCTTTCTATATATGTATGTATATATATGTATATGTTATATTTATATATGTGTATATTTATATAACAGCAATATTGAGATAAAATTCACATACCACAAAAACCACCCATTTAAGGGTATATGATTAAGTAGTTTTTAGCATATTAGCAGTTATGTAAACAACACTTTAAAACAACAGTTTTAGAACATTTATCACTCCGAAAAGGAAACCCTATAGACATTAGCAGTCAGTCTTCATTTTTCCCCAAGCCTTTCACCCCAGATAACCATTAATCTACTTTGAACTTATGTAGCTTTATCTATTCTGGATACTGCACATTGGAGAATTATTGCCACTGATGGATATGGCTATTGTTTTGTTGTAACCTAAAAATAAATTAACAAAAAAATCAGTGGCTTCATGATACATTTAAAATGAAATTCAACTACCTAATTAATATTTCTACAAGGTCCCACAAAAGCTGGACGCAGCCTATTTATTCAAACTTACCTTAACTAATGCCCCCTAAACTCACTGACTCCTACAAGATCAGCCTTTCTGTTCCTCATACACAGCAAAGAACCTCCAGTCTCTCAGACTTTGCATTTATTGTTCATCTCAGAACGCTAATACCAGAGCTTTCCAGATAATCTATTCCTACACATCCTTATCTTTGCTCAAACAGTTCCTCCTTAAAACAACCTAGCCTGCCCATCCAACTTAAGAGACTTTCCTACTCCCCACTCTGTTTATGAACAACACCATCTTTACTTGTTATACTGCATTTACTACAATCTGCAAATTACCTTTACTGTTATTAGATTTTTATTTTAACAGTGTCAGAACTTTGTAAATCACTGTTGTGTCTTTTGAATAACACTTGGTACGTAATAACTACTCATTAAATATTTATTTAAATAAATGAATTATGGCCCATGACTATATGCAAATTCATTATCTTCTTTGACCCTCTTTTCGCCTTTTATTTTAAGTGGTGGTGATCATCATCATAATACCTGGTATAACTAGTTAATAAAATATTAAGTGTGAAAATACCTGATGCCTCCAAGACATCCATTAAACTTACTTTGTCTTCCCTCGTTTTTACTCTTTCCTTTCTCCAGGTAGTTACTGAATGATAAAGTAAACACCATTTTATTTTTTGGCATAATCTATTATTCCCCTGAGGAATCTAATAAGGGGTCATTTCTAATGAAATACATTTATAGAATGGGGCTGGGGGCTTTCAAATTTCCCTGGGAAAATATGGGTTTTTTTCTTTTTGGTGATTTCTGTGTAGTCTTGATAAAAACCTCCTTCGTCCTTGAAAATAAAAGTTTGCATAAGTTAAAAAAAGAAAGAAAATGAATATTTATCTGATTTGAGTTTGGCGTTAATTTGTGTATAGCAACTGTATTGGAAATATAGCAAAATGCTTGCCTTTGCTGTGAATCCATTACTGACTGTCACCTCCTATTCCCCAGTCACTATCTAATTAAGGCATTGTCTGGATTTTATGTCCTAGAAGTGAGGTGGACAGAATTTATTTACTGCAGGACCCCTAGCTACATGATGGTTAAACGATCTGAATACAGGTGGCTACTTATTAAATATGATTTGACTGTTATTTATTAGTGTTGAGACATTTTGGAACTTCAATTCCCATGTATCCCATTATTTCTGTTCTTAGGTTTTTAATGAACAAGCATTTCACCAAGTAGATCTCATTAGCACAGACATATCAGGATTGGTAGATTTGTTCTAGACTTCATTCCATGGGGAGCAGTATGACTGAATTCTGCAGAGGTTGGCAGGACTCTGGTCTGCTGCCATTGAGTTATAGAATATAAGGTATTGCATGCATAATAGATTAGCAATTTGAAACATTTCCTTCTTGATTTTATATAGCCATAATATGTTAAACCTTGCTCCAGAAGTCTTTCTGTTAAGGAGGACTCAATTTATTCCATCAAATTGTCTTCAATACCTGTATCTGGCATTAGGAACAAGAAATCCTTACTTATTAGGGTCTCACACTAAAATTCTATGCATTCTGGTTTGCTCGTAGATAGCCGAGTGACTACAAATTTCTCATGTTTAAATACTTTGTGACCCCCATTAGAGAGAGAGAGCACAAAATAAAAATATTAAATGTGTCATAAACACAGTCATTATTTCTAGCACATACAGAAAATTACTAGTATCAACAAGGATGTGAAAACTTCAAATATAAGTCACAAGCTAAAACCGAGTAAATAACCACTCTTTTTACAACAAATGTGAGGCTATGAGTCTATCAAATGAGAAACTGTAAGAACTGTATACACTATGAAGTTTAATATGTCTTGAGAATTTCCCTACAGGTAGACAAATTGCTGATAACGTGTTCACTAGAACCACACTATAATTAGAAATACTTGAAAACTCCAGCTCTTGATGGAGGATATATCTAATAGTATGAATTGATTTTGACATTATTAATGAATTTATTCTGCTAAAGCAAATACTGCTTTTTGAGATGAAAGATATGATGTTTAAATGTCATTAGTTCATTTTAGAGACACACAAATTGGCAAACCCAGATGCCTTTGAAAGTTCGTAATCACATAATCTGAGTTATTAATTAGGTCTTCTTTTTTGAACGACCTTAGATTAGTTATTGTTTTGTAGACTATATTTCATTTTCTGAGCTGCTGTATTGGTTTGTGTTTTCATCACAATTGAACAAGTATTTATTTGTGAAGCCTCTCGCTAGCAACGTGTTTCACAAAAATTCTCTTGTGCATTTAAAATGTTTGATGTCGTTTCCAGTAAACTGTGGTTATTAAATCCAAAATAGTGACTGAATTGCTTATATTTATCTCTTTATCGTTCCTTCATTTATTCTAGTCACTAATTCATTTATAATAACATTCTCTACCTCTTGTGGTTTTTATCATATAAAACATGTATATGGGTTTAGAATAGTACCAGCATGTAATCAAAGCTCAGTAAACATTAATTATTATTTGTATTAATTTAATTATTCAATCAATTGTTAGAATCCATTATAGACAGGTAGATGCTATGTAAAAATGATGAGTAAGGCACTTAAGTATTCACACCTATGAAACATATTCTATGGATAACCAACTAAAGAAACGTAAGCGTGTGCTGGGTAAAATGCTTTCCTATTAACCATGCCAGCAAAATATATAAACATAAAATGTCAAGCCCTTTTCAAAAATATCTCCCTAAAGTATCTTAGTAACTTGTCTCCTTTTCTTAAAAACTAAGAATTCAGTGATTAAATGAAAGTTTTAGAGCTGTTTTCAATCACTGTAGTTCTCTATAATAGAAAGAAGTCTATAGTGTGAGCTAGGAAAGTTAGTTCCCGCTGATAGCAAACTATCTACATGACCCTGGGTAGGTCATTGAAACTTACTTGGTCATGATAATGAAAAGCAAATACCTGGAAGTTAAGGCCCAGGAATCTGCAGTTTAAGAAAGTTTCTTAGGTGCATTTATTACTAAAACCTAGCCAGCCAGTGTTACAAAGATTGCTAGCAATTCTCCTAATTCTTTTGCACTGACAAGAACTTGAAAAACCAGTGAATGAGTGGATGATATAGGTCTACTTTTTTGTGCAGTATATAAACATTACATCTAAAATGTCCCTAGTCTTAAGATGAGTGTTATTAATGCATTTTGTCAATTAGGCATTACTTTGGATTCAGAAAGGTGTCAATTAAAATGACATCCATTTTGTGGCAATTAGACATGTCAGTCCCACAACTTAGTACGAATGGCTTTACAATCTCATAATTTTAATATCAATCTCAAAACAATAGGAAGCTTTGCCCATGAGAGGATGAAATATAATTTTGAACTACAAAGTACAGATGAGTTTTTTGAGGCATTGTGACAACCAGGTATCTAGGTACTTGGTAGACAAAGAAGACATTTTTGAAATTGAGACTTGATGTCAGAAAGAAGATGAGAATGCAGAATCTGTTCATCTGCTCATTTATTCCACAAATGGTTACTGAATTCTGGCATTATGCTAGCCACAAGTTTGCACATGCAAATATAATATATTCCTCAGTTTTAAAGTGATTAGATCTTACTGACCAGCAATCTTTTCCAGTCTTTATATGATCTAGGCAAATTAAACTGTTAAGCACCTTTAAAAATTATCTTACCTTTGTAATTTGGTTAGACTAATTTATTCCAAAGGTTAGTTCAGTGATGGTATTTTTCATGACCTTTGCCAGATCACATATAATCTCTGATCTTTTAATTTATATATTTTTCTTTGTATCAACTGGCTATTTATACCTAAAAACAATTGAGATAGCCAGGTGGGAGAGGGTCCCTAGAGAAACTCCAATCAGCCTGCCAACTGAGGTGGAGCCTCAAGAAGTTCACGCCCTTTGCAGTGGGAGGAGTCTGGCCCCTCCTCTTCCTGTGTGAAATCTGGGATTCCAAAGGCCTAGCAAGAAGTGCTGTAGTGGAGGGACGTGGCCTCGGGAGAATTCCTGTTTCTCCCTCTTTTTTTCCCCACTTTTACCTAATAAAATCCTGCTTTACTCACCCTTTAAACTGTCTGGGAGCCTAAATTTTCATGTCCATGGGACAGACTCTTGTCCCATCTTTAGTTGAACTAAGGAAATGTCCTGCAACATAATTATTTAAAATATAAAGTTTAAATCAGTACCATAAGTAAGAAATCAATACCATTTGCCATAAATGTTTGGTAACCATAAAAATAAATACAATGAAAACAAAATAATACTGTGACGTACCATACTTAGATGCAGTTTCCTGATCAGTGGTCAATAATGGCTTTCATGTTGTTAAGAATGGGTATTAGCAATAGTTAGAAAGGTGTTAAAGATATATTTTCAACAAATTGTTGCTTTCTCCTTAACCCAAATTTCCCAAAAACAACAAAAAAAAATTATCAGGTTACTAATGCTGATTCAATAATACATTATGCATAATAGGGAGAATAATAGGCTTAACAAATACAAAAATTTCCTAACAGACTCTAAAATATAAACATTGATATTAAAATATATCCCCATACATAGGAACCCCCCACATCTTCTCACCCTTGCCTGCCTGCCTGCCTATTCTCTTGCTTACTTTCACCTTTGCTCGCCTCCTCCTCGAAGATCAAAGGTGCTCTGACCACAGCCTGCTGCTGGGATGGGAGACAGAAGAGGTGGCTCAGGGAAAATGAGGCTGCAGTGGTGGTTGTAGGAAGATATTGTGCAAGGACAAGCAGCAGGAACAAACTATCGCCAAGGACCTGGTCATGACCAAGTATCAGATGCAGGGGTGGCATTGCTGATTGGGTACTTTGGTCCTTAGTGGAAGCATTCAGTTCAGGTACTGAGCCTGTGTGAGGAAGGTGATGCCATTATAAGGGCAGAAACAGAGAAAAATTTCAAGAAAAAAAGGAAATGGAGACAGTAATTGCTTTTCCCACCAGAATTTCAGTAATTGTGTGTCAATTCTCTCCTTTGAAGAGTGACAAAGACTACATTCTCAAGGAAGGTGCTCTGGGAAAAATTGACCTTGGGATCCAAGTGGATGGCTTCATCGCTAATGTAGCTCATGCTTTTGTGGTGGATGTAGCTCAGGGGATCCAAATAACAGGGCAGAAAGCAGATGTTATTAAGGCAGCTCACCTTTGTGCCTGGCCAAAACTAGAAACCAGAACACACAGAAGCCTGGGACAAAGTTGCTCATTCATTTAACTGCATGCCAATAGAAGGTATGCTGTCACACCAATTGAAGCAGCATGTCATCAATGGTGAGAAAACCTTTATCCAGAACCCCACAGATCAGCAGAAGAAGGATCATGAAAAAGCTGAATATTATGTTTTTATCAGCACAGGAGAGGATAAGGCCAAGGATGAAGGACAGAGAACTACTATTTACAAAGAGACCCCACTAAATTACGCAGACTACAAATGCAAACTTCATATACCTTGTTCAGTGACGTGGAAAGGCATTTTGATGCTGTGCCGTTTACTTTAAGAGCATTTGAAGATGAGAAGTAGGCTTGGATGGGTGTGGTGGAGTGTACCAAGCATGGACTGCTGCAACCATTTGATGTTCTCTGTGAGAAAAAGGGTGAATTTGTTGCCCAGTTCAAATTTACAGTTCTGCTCATGCCCAATGGTTCCATGCTGATAACCAGTGATCCCTTTGAGCCTGACCTCTGCAAGTCTGAAATAGAGGTCCAGGATGCAGAGCTAAAGGCCCTCCTACAGAGTTCTTCAAGTTGAAAAACCCAGAAAAAGAAAAAAACAAAAGCCTCCAAGACTGCAGAGACCACCACCAGTGGGGAAACATTAGAAGAAAAGAAAGCTGCAGAGTTGGTGGGGCCCATCTCCCCAGATTGCTGCTGCCACCTCATCCCCTTCCCACTGTACCCCAGGCTCTGTGAAGTGCAGTTATTCTTCTCTACCTGGGACCACTAGCAGAGCGGGGGTCTCCCTGCCCGCATCCCAGTTCCCCAATCCATACGCTTCCATCAACAGCCAGCTCCAACTGACTCTGGTCTTAGGAGGTGAGGGTTTCCAACCAGAGAAGACTGCTTTAAATGAAAAAAAAAAAAAAAAAAAAAAAAGAAAGAAATTGAATAATAAAATCAGGAGTCAAAAACCAGAAAGGAAAGAAAGAAACTCCCACAGAATCAACAACAAAAAAATCTCTTGGAACAACATAAAAACTTCTTGGAACTATTAAGTGATTATAGCAAGGTTGCAGAATACAGGTAAATACACAAATATCAAACTGTTTCCTATATATAAGCAAGGAACAAGTGGAATTTTAAACTAAAAATATATCATCTACATTAATAAACAATACCATGAAGCATTTAAGTATAAATCTAACAAAATGTGTTCATCTATATGAAGAAAATGACAAAACTGATGAAGGAAATCAAATAACTAAATGAAGAGATATTCCATGTTCATTAATAGAAAGACTCAATATGATTTTTCCCAACTTGGTCTCTAGATTCAACATAATCCCAATCAAAATCTCAGCAAATTATTTTGTGGATATCAAAAAACTAATTATAAAGTTTATATGAAGAAGCAAAAGACCCAGAATAGCCAACACAATATTGAAGGAGAACAAAGTTGGGACTACTTGACTTCAAGACTTAGTATAAAGTTAGAGTAATCAAGACAGTATGCTATGCAAAAAGGAAAAAAAAATAGCCTGGTACAGTGGCTCATGCCTATAACCCCAACACTTTGTGAGACTGAGGCAGGAGGATTGTTTGAGCTGAAGAGTTTGAGACCAGCCTGGCAAGATAGTGAGACTCTGTCTCTACACAAAAGTTAAAAATTAGCCATGTATGGTGGCTTGCAAGTTTAGTCTCAGCAATTCAGGAGGCTGAGGTAGGAGTATAGCTTAAGCCCAATAGTTTGAGGCTGCAGTGAGTTATGATCACCACTGTACTCCAACCTGGACAAGACAGTGACACTCTGTTTATAAAAAATAAAATAAAAAAGACATAATTTAATGGAACACAATATAGAGACCAGTTCGAGACAAGAAATAAGCCCACACAAATGTCAACTGATCTTTGACAAGGAAACAGGCAGTACAATAGAGAAAAGATAGTCTATCAACAAATAGTGCTGGAGAAACATGACATCTACATGCAAAATAATTTTAAAAGGGACTCTAGACACAGACTTAACATGCTCCACAAAAATTATTTCGAAATGAATGATAGATGTAAATATAAAATGCAAAACTACAAAAAGATAACATAGGGGAAGATTTAAATGACCTTTGATTTGGTAATGACTTTTAATATATAATACCAGAGACACAATCCATGAAAGAAAGAATTGACAAGCTGAATTTCATTAAAACTGAAAACTTCTGCTCTGCAAAATGTGCTATTAAAAGAATTAGAAGATAAGCCACAGACAAGAAGAAAACATTTGCAAAATTCACATCTAACAAAGGACTGTTATCCAAAATAGACAAAGAACTCTTAAACAATAAAGAAAGAACCACTGAGTTAAGAATGGGCAAAAGGCCTCAACAGAGACACTTCATAAAAAAGATACAGAAGGCAAGTAAGCATATGAAAAAGTGCTCAACATCATATGTCATTAGAAAGTTGCATATTAAAACAACAGTGACATCCCACTACTCACCTATTAGAATGGCCAAAATACAAAACACTGACACCATCAAATGCTGGCAAGGATATGGAGCAACAGGAACTCCCACTCATTGCTGATGGGAATGGAACATGGTACAACCACTGTGGAAAACAGTTTAGCACTTTCTTACCACACATTTCAGTAATTGCGCTCCTTGGTATTTATCCAAATAAACTGTAAACTTATGCCCACAAAAAAACTTACACATAGATGTTTATAGTAGCTTTAATTTCCATAAACTCTAAATTTCTATAAATTTCAGTTTAATTTTTATAATTCTTATAATTCAGTTTAATATAATTTTAATTTTTGAAAACAAGCCTGATGTCCTTTATTAGGTGACTAGACAGATAAACTGATAATACAATTTAACAATGGCATATTATTCAACACTCAGATGAAATGAGCTGTCAAACCATGAAAAGACATGGAGGAAGTTTAGAAGCATTTTACTAAGTTAAAGATGCCAATCTGAAGAGGCTACATGCAGTATTATTCCAACTACAAGACATTCTAGAAAATGCAAAGCTATGGCAACAGTTAAAAAAAAATCAGTGATTGCCTAAGATTAGGTGGAAAGGAGGGTAAATACATGGAGTATAGAGGATTTTTAAGGCAAAGAGGTTATACTGTATGATACTCTAATGGTAATCATGTCACACATTTGCCAAAACCCATAAAAATATACCACTACACGGCCGGGTGCGGTGGCTCACGCCTGTAATCCCAGCACTTTGGGAGGCCGAGGCAGGTGAATCACGAGGTCAAGAGATCGAGACCATCCTGGTCAACATGGTGAAACCCCATCTCTACTAAAAATGCAAAAAATTAGCTGGGCACAGCGGCACATGCCTGTAATCCCAACTACTCAGGAGGCTGAGGCAGGAGAATTGCCTGATCCCAGGAGGCGGAGGTTGCGGTGAGCCGAGATCACACCATTGCACTCCAGCCTGGGTAACAAGAGTGAAACTCTGTTTCCAAAAAAAAAAAAAAAATACCACTACTATGTATCCATAGAATTTTCTTAAAAAATCATAGAATGTACACCACCAATAGAAAACCCTGCTATATAAACTATGGACTTTTGAGTAATAATGATGTCAATACAGATTCATTGAATGTAACTAATATATCACTCTGGTGTGGGATGTTGATTACAGAGGAGGCTGTGCAAGTGTAGCAACAGCCACTATATGGGAACACTGTAATTTCTGCTCAATTTAGTTGCGAAAGCTAAAACTGCTCTAAGCAAATAAAGTCTGCTTAAAAAAAAAAGATACAGAAAAAAGATGCATCCCCATTACATTCCTCTATTTAGTTTAAAATGTAAATGGATTTGTCTTATTTTGTGGAGTTTCAGTAACTGATCAATTTATGGAGAGGTTGTGTTCCCAGGGCAACTTGTATGTCAACTGTTGGACTGAGACCAAACTTTCCCAAAGATACAACTGTTAAACCCAACTAAATATGGCCTGAGAAGGACTCTGTACTTTTCTATTTGAGTCCTTGTGGAGTAACTGCAACCTAAGTTAATATAATAGGTAGACAAAATTGAGAACCTAACTTGGGAGAGTGCACCTGTCACAGTGGCTGAGTCTTGGCCAATCCCAGCAGCCATACTTCAGCAGCTCAAACACTGTCGAGTGTTCAAACTGTGTTCAAATAAGGCAAACACTGAGCTGTAACCAATCCAGTTATTTCTGTACCTCACTTCTGATTTCTGTAGGTCACTTCCCTTTTTTGTCTATAAATCTTCCACCATGTGGGGCTGTGCTGGAGTCTCTCTGAATCTGCTGTGATTCTGGGGGCTGTTCGATTCGCAAATTGTTCATTGCTTAATTTGGCTGAAGTTTTTCTCTTAACACAGTGTTCTCAGAGTGTTTAAATTCCTATTCTCATCTACAAAAGCTTTTTCAGCTGAGCATCTGGACTCAATATTTATAAATTCAACATGTTAGTTACATCAGTTAGAACTTTGTACCCATTCTCATAAAAGTAGAACTGTATGAGTTCTGAGTTGCTTTTATTTGGATCTCTGCCCCGGCATTTTTGAAAAAATAGATAGCATAAGAATTCTAGATTTATGGAAAGGGAGGGGAAGTTTCTTGGATAATATACCATACTTGGATGCACAAAAAGGTGGTGGTTTTCAGAGGAGATTATAACTGGGCATAAATCTCTGGAGGTTACAAGTTGTAAGTTGGAGAAGGCATTTATGTATGGATAACTGGTAAGTTTCTTTTCTTCAGCTAAGAGTTTCTAACTTATACCTGTATTCTTCCAAATATGAGAATCATAATCATGGCCAATATTTAGTGGGTGGTTTCATGTGCAAGAAATTAAACTAAAGACTTGGTATGGATTATCCAGTTAATCCTCAAAACAGCCCTAAGAGATAAGTCCTGTTATTATCCCCATTTTACAGTAAGGAATTTTAAGCTTGGATAGCTTCAATAACTTGCCCCAAATCTCAGATTTAATAATTGGCTATGTGTGGATTTAAATTGACTTAGTTTGCCGGTAGAGCTCAAACATCTAACTGCTGCTTAAGGAAGTGGCTCAAATAAGAAAAAAAGAAAAAGCCTTGCTCTCGGGCTTGTTTGTTTAAAACTCAGCCTTGTTTAAAAATCAGCCTTGTTATCGGACTTGTGTCCATAAACACATAATGTGACCAGAAAATACACTAAAATAATTGAGGGCTCTGAATAATTCAGGTCACAAAATATGCTAACCTGAAGAGTCTAGGTAGGTCTCCAAAGGTCAACGTGAGTCCCTTTAGCTGAAAAATTGTGCATACTCACCTCAGTTTTTATTTAAAGAGCTGAAAGAGGATGCAAAAATTTGTTGCCTCCAAATTGACATGTGCATAATAATTTTCTATCTCACCTCCACTGTGCTTTCACTTTTACTAAGCGAACCTTAACTGAAACAATACTTTGTTTCCTGTTTGACTATTTTGTAATAAGCCTGGGCTAACTACTGGAAAGAGTGCTGTGAAGAGAAGAGAGCAATAAGCAGAGAACAGAGTAAATGACCTATCTGAGCAGTAGCCTCTTCGATTCTTTGATCTGGGGAACCCTCTGATCAATGCAGCATGACGAGGCATGGGTCAGGGGTTCCCTCTGCATCCAGTGGTGAAAGAGATGCTTTGCCTAACTGCTACTCAGGGGAAACAATTGGGCTGAAGCTGGAGGAGCAGAAGAGAGAGGGAGTGAGAGACCTGGTAGGGAGCGTGAACAGAAGCATTCACTTCATGGGCTATTATGGCATGACCCGGAAGGCAGTGATGCAAAGTGCATCACAAAAGCAGGACTAGCCTCATAAGCTTCTAAAACTGAGTTTTAAGCATCTGTGATCTGCCTTCTGAACATTTGTATCTCTCCATAGGAAGGAAGATGAAACAGCTGCACATGTTTTCTCCAGTGCTGTAGACCTGTCATCAGCACTGCATTGTTTACATATAGCTATAAGGTCTTTAAGCCCAGGATCCCTTAGCTATACAGCAGGGACAGATATTTACATGACAGCTGTGTCAATTGGAAGCAGCCTTGTGAGCTTGTTTGTTTCACTGAAGCTCCAGTCACCACCACCTGCCCCCTCCCCCACTGCCCCAAAGACACAAATCTAATTCTTCCCTCTTTAAAATGAACTCCATGTTAATAATAGAACTGCAGTGCAGATGCTCAAAATGGAAATAGCTGGCATTTCCCTAACAAGACTCATAATTCTGCTAGAAATAATGGATTTCAAGTGAAATAGCTTGAGTCCAAGAAGAGTGGTTATAATTCATGACCAGACGCCCAAATGAAATCAAAATCTGGGAAACATGCAAAGTGCTAATTTTCTACATCAGTGGCATTTATCAAGTTCCTACTGATTAATTTGAACAGTGGCTTGGTTGTTCAATTGATAGAGCTTTGTTTGCCTTGCAAAGACATCTGAATGACATTGATTTAAATATTATTGCAACTTCCTGGTTTTTGCGAAAAGCTTTTATCACTGTAAATCAAAGCCCTCTGAATAACAAGTGGCTAACATTAGGTGTTTTCATTTTTATTTTTATTATTCTTTACTGTTTGAGGCAAGATTCCTACTTACTTCGCCAATGAGGTGAACAGCACTGTATCTTTGAAGAACAATTCCCATATGTATTACAAGAAAGTGGTTTTTAATTCATTACTGTTGATTTAGTTTATATTAGTTTTTCCAGATAAAATACTTATTATGTAATAATGACTATTTACAATTAGCTTAGTTGAAAAATAAACCCCTCCTAAAATGTTTACAAATAGTGAAATATTGATAATATGCCCTGGTATGGTTTGAATGTGTCTCCCAAACTTCATGTGATGGAAACTTGAAGCCAGATGCAGTGGCTCATGCCTGTAATCACAGCACTTTGGAAGGCCAAGGCAGTAGGATCACTAGATCCTAGGAGTTCAAGACTAGCCTGGGCAACATAATTAATTAAAATTATTAAATAAAATTAACATACACTGTGTGTGGTGGACGTGGTGGCATATAACTTTAGTCCCAGCTACTCAGGAGGCTGTGCTGGGAGATCACCTGAGCCTAGGAAGTGGGAACTGGGGCCTAATTGGGAGCTGTTTGGGTCATAAGAACACTCCTCTCATGAATGGATTAATGCTGTTATGGTGGGAATTGATTCGTTATTATGGACTGGGTTCTTTCTAAGTCAAGTCTGACTCCCATCTTTCTCTCTCTCACCCACCGTTGCTCTTCCATTTCCACCATGGGATGAGGCAGCGAGAAGGCCCTCACAAGATGCTAGCACCTTATTTTTGGATTTCCCAGACTCTAGGACTGTTAGAAAATAAAGTTCTGTTCTTTATAAATTATCCAGTCAGTCTCTGGTCATTTGTTACAATAACACAAAACAAACTAAGACATGACCTAAGACTTCTTTTCTACTATCTTACAACATAAAATAGAAAAACGTTGTCTGAGTTGGTAGATTAGTAATACCCTCTTCGCCCACACTAAGACATCTATGTCCTAACCCAGAACTTACGCATGTGACTTTATCTGACAGAAGAGACAATGCAGATGTGATTAAGTTAAGGATCTTCAGAAAGGGAAGTTATTCTGGGTTATCTGGGTTGACCTGATACAATCACAGGGATCCTTATAATGGGGAAGCTGGAGATTAGTGTGACTAAAGGCTACAGAATACTGGAAGCAAAGAGAGACTTGAAGGTGCTCCACTGCTAACTTTGAAAACGGAGAAAGAGGCCACGAACTGAAGAATATAGTTCTAGGAATTGACAAAGGCAAAGAAATATATTTTCCCCTAGAGCTCCTGAGAGAGCCCAGTCTTGTCAACACTTTGGTTTCAACCCATGTTGGTTTCATAGCTGTAAGATAATAAATTTCTATTACTTTAGGCAACCAAGTTTGTGGTAATTAGTTACAGCAGCAATAGGAAACGAATAAAATAACACTCTGACTAACCCCAGGACTTAGAGCAATTAATGCTGTTAGATCAGTGGAAGGAGTGACTGTTTCATTAGAACTAGACAATATAGATTAAAATTTATTATATTCAATTAGCCTAAGGTAAAAAATTTCTAGTCATTTTAAAGTGAAACATAATCATAATACTCTGAAGCCATGTTAGGTGATTTAGGATTCTGTTCAGCTGAACATGGCTGGTCCCAAAAGCAGTGTGCCTTTGGAATACTCAAAGGGTGCTGAAAGGACTAAGATAATGAATGAGCTGTCCAATTATTCAGGAAATTATTAACAAGTGTTATACAATTCATGTTCTATCATTATACATCACTCGTCAAGTTAACAGCTTCAAATTTTTAATTGAGGTTCATATTTCTCTAAGTCTTTTTAAAAATTTCAATATCAATACACAAAATGTGTTACCTAATTAAAATAGAGAAGAGATTTTCCAGAAAGGCAGTAGCCTAGAACTTGGGTTTTGAAGTCAGAACACAGGTTCAAATCCCAGACCTAACATGTATTGACTTTGTGACCTTGAGGCTGAAACCCAGTCTCCCTAAGCCTTGGTAAATGGGGAAAGACTCCTTTCTGTGGGTTTGCTGTAAGATTTAATGAGATGAAGATGATCAGTAATGATTATCTAAGAATATCATCAAGATGGCATCATCTCCAGCATTGAAAACCTCTTATACACCTCATCCCAGAGAGTCTTGTCGGTCCTAAAGATCTAGGGCTTAATTTGAGATCCAATATCTTCATTAAATTTCATATAGAAAGAAGACTGATCTGGCTGGGAAAATATATCTCATCTGTCACTTAGGTGTAAAGAATGTGAAGTCCAGATATAGACAAATTCGAGGCCATAGAAGCTGTATTGTTCTCCTGATAGGATCTTCCCACATGCCAGCACCTCCTATTTCTTGCTTCTTAGTAACAGAAGATAGATATTGCTATAGAAAAGTCTTATTCTTCTCTAGAAATCTATGGCTTAAAATTATAATAGCTTTGGGAAACTCATAGAAAATTAGGACCTTGGGTCAAAAAATAATCTCTAGGCTTTCACCATTCTACCCAGAAGGTGCTTTAGAAACCACAATAATAGCTGGCCATGCTGGCACACACCTGTGGTCCCGGCTACTCAGAATGCTGAAACTGAAGGATCCTTGAGCTCAAAAGGTCAAGGTCGTGGTGAGCCATATTCACTCCACTGCACTCCAGCCTGGGTGACAGAGCTAGATGAAGATGAAGACGAAGAAAAAGAGACAACTGCAATAAGTCATGTCTAATTATTTTTCCTTGGCTAGGTAACATAATCTAAATTAGAAAACAATTCGGTGATTATTTACTGCTGTTTTTCCTTCTAATCACCTATAACTACAAGTCAAACAAGGTTTGAAAATAAAATATTTCTTATCTATTAATTAATGATGTTTCATTTTTGTTAAACTACTTTGCAGAATGGTTTGAGAATGTCCATTGTGAAAAGAACAATAAACCAGACACAGAGATTCCTGAAATTTGATTTTAATTTTGCTACTTTCTATATGTAGAAACTCTATGTATATAAATCTATGAATTTTTAGTTTCTTCATTCAAAAATTAAAACAAAAATTTCTCCTTTTCAAGATTACATAGGCAAAAGTGCCTGGCATGTAGTATACCTAATTTTCAGACCATTTTCTCTACTTTTGCTTATAAAGCAAATACAGACTTTAGTCCACAAACACAAACATGTAAGAAATATAATGTAAATTTGTTAGTTTGTCTAATACTCAATGCTGAACTCAAGAGTATTGAGATCCTGAGGTATAAAAATTATAATCCGAGTTCATCCTGAAGGCTTACTTCTCAAACAATGAAAATATGTTCTTGTGGGAATCAAATTGCCTGAGTTTCAGTTGTGGCACCATCAGTACTTATTTCTAAGATCTTGGGCAAGGTATTTTACCTTTTGTGCTTTAGGGTGCTCATCTGTAAAGTGGGTATAATTGCAATAGTTCCATCGTACATTTGTGTGAAGATCAAATGAGTTAACACATGAAAACCACTTACAATGGAACTAACACATAGTGAGCCCTTAATAATTTCTAGTTATTGTTTTTGTGTTATTATGTGACACTACCGACTTAGTAGTTGGTAACTGAATGTTGATGGAGTTAGGACAGGGAAGTGCAGCTCTGAATCTCAGATGTTGATTCTCCATGTGGCTCTGAATTTGACTTCTGAACTTTATGATGAATTCCATAATCTCTCATATTACCGGGCCCAGCTTTTACCTGGAATCTAAATGTTTGTTTGCTCTGCCTCTCAGCTATGCCCACACTTAGTCCAGAGATACTCAGTGAGATTGCCTGAAACCGTACATGCCTGGACAAGCCATGTAAGGAGTTCTTCTCCAGGGGCTGTCTCTACTTTCTAAACCTCCACCCAGATTCTGCTCCTCATCCTTTGTAGGGATGTCAACTGAGATGGAAAAGCAGACCAAGTGGCTGGGTTCAGGGTGCTTGGCCTTTAGGGATTCATCATTTTCTAAATTTTTATTGCTTCTCCTTTTTTTGTCCCCCTTTTTCTACAAGGCATCAAAGCTTTATGGGATGACAGTTCATGTTTCCAAATACACTGTTAAAGGTATCTGTCTTTTCAGATCATCTCAGACCTAAAGGTTATGAAGGTGTTTTTCTGCTATTTTTAAGAATCCTTATTTCACTTTTTGCATTTATACCTGAATCAATCTGAAATTGAATTTATACTGTGTTGTGAGGTAGGATGTCCAGATTAATTTTTAAAAATATGTCCATCCAATTGACCCAGCATCCTTTAATGGAAAAAGGCCACCTTTCCACTACTATGGTACAATGTAACGATTACAGTTCTGTTCTATTTCTACTGTAGTGATCTATTTGTCTATGTATATAAATACTACATTATTTCGATTGCTAGAGTTGTAAAGAAAATATTGATATTTGATACTGTAAATCCTCTAGTTTTGTTCTTCGGTATTACTCAGACCACTCTTAGGTCTTTGTATTTCCATATACTTTTTAGAATCAGTTTGGCAGTTTACACACACACACACACACACACACACACACACACACACACACACACACAGTACTGATAGGAATTTGATTAGTTTTCACTGAATCCATAAATCAATCTGGAAACCATCTATAGCTTTACAATAATGAATTTTTGAATTTAGTCCATGAACATGATACAACCCTCCATTTACTCAGGCCTTTAAAATGTTAATAATTTTTGTTACATTATGGAGGTTTTCATTCAATTGATTCTTAAATATTTGATGTTTTTGATGCAATGTAAAAATGTTAAAATTTTGTTTTCTATCACTTTGTTGCCAGTATATAGAAATGCAATTGAATTTCATGTAATATCTTGCATCCAGTGGCCTTGATAATATTACTTAATTTCAATAGTTGTCTGTAAAATTTTTCTGCATTTTCAATGCACACTGTACACTAGCATGCCATTTATAATTCATAAGCATTGTATGTCCTCCTTTTCCATTTTTATGCTCTTTATTTCTGTTTCTTGCTATATTGCACTGCTTAGAATCTCTAGTCCAATGTTAGAGGATATGTTTTGACATCTCTACCAGTTCACTAATCCTATCTTTCATTGCACCGGTTGCTACTAACCCTTCTAAATAATTCTGGCTAGTGTGCTGTTCAGCCCTACAATTTCCAACTGATAATTTTTAAGATTCCAACTTTTTGATAAAATTATCTCTTCATCTGTGTTTCTTTGTGTCTATTTTCTTGCGCATATGAATTACAATTATTTTTAAAGCCAGTCTATAAATTTTTATTCATTTATTATTGCACTAGAACAGAATGTCTACTAACTTTAATATCTGGATAGACACAAGTCTCTTTTCATTCTCTTGGTTAAATGATCTTATTCCTTGGCATTCTTAATAATGTTTTTTAATGTGGGTTGTAGACATTGGGTATAAAAAAAACTACAGAGATTACAAATTATACTACCTTCTTCCAAAGAGAAATAACATTTTCTCCTGCTCAACAGGCGAATTTAGAGAGCTAATCACCTTAGTCCAATCAGGCATGATGATAGTGATGGTTGGTGCTGATGCCTCAGTCTCTTCTCCATCCCGATTCCTAGGCCATAGCCCACCAGGTTTTTCAAATAAGGGCTTGGTTGTTATTGATGTCCTTTCCCCTGACAGATTCTAAACTCTAAATCTTTTTCTTCTCAATACTATAAGATTAATAAAATTTGACTCTGCTTCTCAGAGGTCTGTGGCTTAGCTATTTATTCTCCTCTTCATGTACCTTCAGAATTCAGAAGTTTTGTCCCTCAAGTTAGAGATCACTTAACTATGCAGTTGTATCACCCTGCTCCATAAACCCTTTGAGATCCTCTATGGTTTCCCTCTCCCTTGCATTGACTCTCTACCCAAAGAAATCTTAGATGTGCAGACTCTGAGATTTATCCCCCACTCAAAAATGGGCAAGTGCCTCTAGGGAAAAAATGCAATTTTCTTCTGTGTAGAATCTTAACTCCCCTCATAGTCCTTGCTTAGGGAACTCTGATATCTTTTTGAAGATGACTTTGGGGCTAGGTGTGGTGGCTCATGCCTATAATCTCAAAACTTTGGGAGGCCAAATTGGGCAGATCACTTGAGCCCAGGAGTTCAAGACCAGCCTGAGCACATGGCGAAACCCCATCTCTACAAAATTTTGCCAGATATGATGGTACACATAGGTGATCTCAGCCACTTTGTGGGCTGAGATGGGAGAATCATCTGAGACCAGGAAGTTAAGGCTGCAGTAAGCCATGATCGCACCACTGCACTCCAGCATGGGTGACAGTGCAAGAACTTGCTTTAAAAAAAAGATGACTTTTGCATTTTGTATTTATATATAGTTGTTCATAGTGTATGTATTGACCTGCCACAAACAAATCCATCTAATAAGGAAATACACACTTCTGTGAATTTCGAGAGCTGCTCTTAGACCTATTTTAGAGACCAGTTCTTTTAAAAAGTAGATTGAGGAGGGGAGTGGGCAGGGCACTCAGGCATGATCCATCCTGTGGAAGAGTAACGAAAGTAAAATAACTCCAAACTCTAAGGATAGATAAGACTAATCTGGAAGCTGGCCACTGTGCATGATCACTCTAGACTTATATCCAGCTGAGTTTTATGTGAAGTTTCATTTTTAGTGATATTATTTAAATGCCTATGTAAGAAGTTTCTGTGGCATTAAAGCCAAAAATTGCCCTATTTTCTCCCTTCCCTACTTGTCTCTTAAGACAGCATTGTCCTGAACGTGTATTCTATTGCCACTGAAAATGGCAAATTCATATAGAAGGCAGCCATTTTATCTGGGGCACAATCTTCAAATGTATAGGGCTCACTAATTATAAATTATCTAATGCAGTTGATCACATAGTTTTTTCTCCCTAGGAGTCATTCATTATTACACATTTTATCCCATTTTTTATCCCCTCAAAATTTCTCTCCTGTCTGGGTTTTGAAGTTCTTAGACAACGTAAAAGCATAGCATGCAACCTTTACCAATCAGTCAGTTGAGATGGTCTGGCTTTAATTTTTATGCACCAGTCTTTTCATAACTTGTGAAAATAAATTATTATATTTTTGTATGTTCTATGTCCTGCCTTTAACTATGGAATTCTGACTGTCAGGGACATTGAATGATGCTGGCCGTATGCGTAGACTGGCTGCCCAAAGCAATTCCCATATAATTCTTTCCCATCACATTATATCTTGCCATAGTGATAGCACGTAAAAAGTAGATTTATAATGGCTATTAATGTCATTTGAGGAGCAAAGTCAGTGTCCATGCAAATGAGGGATTAATGTTGATTCCTAAATGAAGTGTTGGTGCAGCCAAATGCTGTGACAGCATTGCCTTGCAACCTGCTTAAGAGGCATTTCAATCATGATATGATAAATTTCCTCACACTGGTCCATGTAAACTCAATAAAGCAGGAAAGGCCATTCATCCAAAACATATAAGCCATTTGGGAACCTGAAAACATTTTGTTTAGCTTCTAAGAGAAAAGTCTACACTATTTTGCTTAGCTCTTTAAAGAAGAGATTTGGCCCCTATCACTAGCAGTAAGAAATAGTGCTTAACTTTCATGTTTAAGTAATTTTAATGATGGCCACAGTCACTGTTAATCATATATTTTTCATATTCCAGGTTTGGCTGTAAATACTTTGCCAGCAGAATAGTCCCTAGGTATTTATGAAATTGTACTGTATAGCACATAGGAAATTTGTACTTGGAGCAGGAGTCTCTCTGGCTAGTACATTGTTTAGGAAGTATTGAATTTATATAAATAAATAGGTCAATAGGAATGGCCCCATCAAAGTAGCAAGCCTTATTTCTAATTCATTTTCATGGTAGATTACAATAACTTGGAAGCAAAAAAAAAAAAAAATAGACTACTAACTTGAAAGTGTCAAATGCAATTATCACTTAGTGATTTTTCACTTTTAAGGTTCACAGAGAATACCTAGGACCTGGAGTAATTTGTTCTCGTCACTGTTGCCATTTTGCTTTGAGACTCTGCTGTGCTTTTATGACCAAATAAAATGCAACAAATCTCTCTCTTCTTTCCCACCTCCCGCCTTCTGTCTCCTCCATGCTCACCAAAGATACCCTTCAGTCGTTTCAGGCAATCCAAAGCAAATAGAGATCTGAGACACTCCCTTATTTGAGCCTTTAAATTCGATGATGTTTGGTAGATCCTAAACTGTCTTTACTACACTAATCATAAACACAAAGAGTTTTATAAACGACCTATGTTTAATCTACATCTTTGAGTTCACATACTTTTCTTCCAATCTGTGAAACAATTATCCTCTATTATAATTTAAATAGGAATTAATTCAACCAGAGATCCAGCCTCTCTCTTAAAAGACATGGTAGATTAATGAGTAAATATGTATTAGCATGTCTTCCAACTGCACATTATTGACCTGAGAGACAACAGGGAGCTATAATGACTGATTATGTAAATCCTCAATTGCAAATTGTTGCTAAACTCCATAATGTCATTAATTTGCATTAATGTCAGTCTTTCTTTACCAGACAGTTATTAATTAGCTGTTCCTTGACACATGCTTTGATGTAGACTTTTTGTGAGTCATTAAAGTCCTTTGTGTAGAGACCTTCTTGAAGACCTTTTCGTTTGTGTGTAATTGACAAACCAGATGACAGTTTTTACTGTGGATCGTAAAACTGCAGCCAATTCACTCAAACATTGGATTTATATTTTGAAACCTTTCCTTTTAACATTTTTATAGAGGAAAAAGTTTAAATGCAGGTACGTTTTATTTATTAGATGGTCTAAAATATGTCCTTTTTTGCAAGGTCAAGTTTACAGGAGTTTTCTAACCAAATGCACAACTGCTTTTAGAGATTGTGTAATTGGAAATTCTTCTCAAAATCACTCACCATGTATAAATTCTCTATAAAAAGTCTTTGGTTTTAAATTAGTTTTTTATACTAGTACAGATTTTCACATGTTCAATATGCACCTAACTAAATTCAGCCCCCTCAACATCCGATGACTGACAGCAGCGACCTCCTGGAAAAGGCCAATATCATTTAGATTCGATGCAATGTTTACCAACTAAGGGTACTCCAGGTAACAGATTGTTTCCATTTGTGTTTGTTTTATTTGAACTAATTATATTGTTATTCACTGTAATTCATTCATTTCTTTATGCATTCCACAATACGTATTAAGCACTAATACTCCTACACCCATAATTATATAGACAGCAGTGAATAAAAGACAAATTCTTGCCTCCATTCAGCTTACTTTCTAAGGTGCAGGGAGCTAGACAATATGCAAAAAATCCACATAGAACTCTAGAAGATAAAGTAGAGAGAGGTACAGAGGAGTATAGGAAGTGCAATAAAAGCAAGGATCACTACGGGTACAGGGCATTGTGGGGAGAAGGGAGTGCTGTGGAGAGAGGAGGAGTAACTTTAAGTCAGGTGATCAGGGAAAAGGTATTGGACAAAGGTTTGAATGAGAAGAGGGAAGAACTCTTACAGACATCTCAGGGAAAGGGGTTCTAGGCAGAGGAAACTGTGCCTGGAACTTCAGGAAGACTTGAGTGGTGGAGCAGGGTCAGTGAGGATATGAGGAGGAAACAGGCACAGAGAGGAGGTAGGAGGGGTGTAGGCTGAGCAGGAGGCCTGGTCGGCCTTTGAAAATCTTCCCACTTGGAGGGCCTTGGGGCCGTTGAAAAGATTCCAGCTTTTAATCAATGGTGAGGAGCCCTGGAGGGATTGGAGCAGGATCTGAATATATTAACGGAATCGTTCTGCTTTATATAAAAAAATAAGCTGTTTAGGATAGGTGAGTAGGCAAGGGCAAAAGGAGGGAGAACTCTTAAGAAGTTATTGCAATAATCGAGGCTAGGATCTGGTGATAATAATGCTGGGTTAAGAAGAGGACAGATCCTAACATGTGGCATATGTAATACAATATGTTTAATATAATATATAATCAAGATTCAGGATTTGCTTTTTGATTCAGTGCTACATAGAATAGAAAATCAAGGATGGCCCAAACTTTTTGGCCTGAGCAACTGAGCTATAGAATTATCATTAACTGGCTGGGTATGGTAGTTCATGCATATAATCCCAGAACTCTGGGAGGCCAAAGTGGATGCATCACCTGAGGTCAGGAGTTTGAGACCAGCCTGGCCAACATGGTCAAACTCTGTCTCTACTAAAAATAATTATCTGGGCATCGTGGCAGGTGCCTGTGATCCCAGATACTTGGGAGGCTGAGGCAGGAGAATTGCCTGAACCCAGGAGGCAGAGGTTGCAGTGAGCTGTGTTGGTGCCACTGCACTCCAGCCTGGGTGATAGAGTAAGACACTGGAAGAAGAAAGAAGAAAAAGAAGAAAGAAGAAAAGAAGAAGAGAGGAAAAGGAGGAGGAGGAGGAGGAGGAGAATTTCTATTAATATGGGAAGAAGCATAGGAGAAGCAAGTTGAATGGGATAGAATCAAAATCAGGAACTTGTTTTTTAAAGTATGAATTATGTCATTTCTGTTAGATACCTCTTGGAGGTAGTCAGTAGCAGCTGAATATTCAAAACAAGAGTTTAGGGGAAAGTTCCATGCTAGAAATGTTTTCTCAGAAATCATGAGAATGAAGATGGTGTTTAAAGTCATAAAACTGAGAAAGATCACCAAGATACAGAGGACAGAGTAGAGAAGACCCAAGAATGATCACTAGAGAATTCCAGTGGTAAAAGGTTAACATGGATATTACAGAACCAGCAAAGGAGACTAAGGAGCATTGACTCGTAAAGTAGGACAAAGACCAGGAAAGCGTTGTGGGAGCTGGTGAAAAAAAGTGTTTTACATATGGAATTCCATACTGCTGATGATAAGTCAAGTAGGAAGATTGAAGGTTAGCCATTGAATTATGTAACATGGAGGTCATTGGTGACTATGGTCAGAGAGCTGTAATGTAATGGGAGTAAAAGTCTGATTGCAGTCAAAGAGGATGGGGAAAGAGGAGTTGGAATCCATGATTATAGGAAACTATTTTGAGAAATTATCTTGTAAAAGGAAGCATACTGAAATCCAGAATAAGATTTAGTTGATTACAAGAAATGATAGGGCTCTTGAACATAGATGTTGATGTAATATTTTTCTTGAACATGGGAGTTGATGAAATATTTTCTTGGTGTTAGAGAGAACTCTATCACAGATATTTCTCATCCTGTGTTCCTCCCATGCCCAGAGGACACCTTCTGAATGTTTTAGAAGCAACGAAAGCACTCATGTAAGAAGAGATTTAGAAAACTACCTTAAGTATTAGGGTCATGCACTTCCTAAATAACCACCCTTACCTCTAGGAGCCAGAGATCACCACCATCCTGGGTATTGCTATCAATGAACAGTGCTTGAAAGCTCCAGGTCCTTCATCTGGTTTTATTTTTGACTCTCAGAATAACCTTAGGTACGCTTTCAGGTTTCAGTTGGTTCAAATTAAAATGATGGGACCCAGCTAGATTGACTCTGTGGTTCCTGTGGCACTGATCTTCATGATGTTGGATGTTAATAACACTGTAGATTTCTAAATAGTGTGAACAAACTGCATTTTTAGAGAGGCTAATGTTGTTTTCCTTTCGTAGTTGGAGACTGAATCTGAAAATTATGACATCTGGAAAGTAATATTTGAAAGGTTTAAGGCCCTCAATTTATTATAAGAGTAGGTCTTTAGTCATATTCATAAATTTTTAGGTAAAAAATATTCATTTGCTTTATTCTCAGATAACTCCTGGGAAAGCCCCAAGTGAGGAAAATGATCCAAATGTAGATGCTTAAGATGAAGGTTCAAAGTACCAACTTTAAATCATTCTCCATAGATTTAATTGTATCAGGGCATTTCTGCATGAATTTTTATAATGGTAACTGTTTTGATCTTCTTTTGGCTAGGGTAGAAAAAGAAAAATGGGGATTTCTAGGCTTAATGAAGAAAGATCATGGGAAAGCGGCATCCACCTATACAAGATGTTCTGACCTCTGCAATGTGATGTCAAGCAGGAAATTAGCAGAAAGTTATACAAGAAATAAGCACTTAAAGGGACATGGCTATTAGACTCTAGGAATAGTGATGTCTGATATCTCACTAAGATTTCATTTTGGGAGCTGTAAGATTCATACGTTAATTCAAGCCTCAGTTAAAGCAAACAAAGATTTAAACTATAGACTTGTGTTAACTATGTTTTGAAGAAATCGATGGAGAGAAACTGTGCATGTCTGAAAAAGCAGCTATGAACTAGCTAAAAGTGATGAAAAGAGAAATCTCCAAAGTCTATGGTAAAAGCCGACCAAAATAAATCTGTGAAAAAGATCCGTGGTCTTGTGGGATTCTCAGAAATGATAATAGAAAACAAATTCGTGATAGAGAATGTAGAGTTTGTGAAGTCATTTCCTATGATATTTAGATTGTTTAGTTAGACATTAAATAGGCAGGCAACACCTGGGGGACAGAAAACTTGGAGTCTTTGGAGTTTACTCCCATTTGGGTCTCCGAGCATATTATTCACAAGAGAACTAGATTGTAAAATAATTGGAATACATTATTCATTGAAGAAAAAATATTGACAAGATAGGAGTTTTTGATAGACACTATTAATTGTCTATCCCAGATCCTTTCTCTTCTTTCTCTTTTCTAACTGACCCTACATGTTTTCTTGGGCAGCATTATGACCAGTGGAAGAACCAAGCTTCCCAAGCTGTCCAGTGAGTAAGCCCTGTGGCATGTAAGTTAAAGTCACCAGATGGCACTTGTGGGAAATTCCTTAAATAAGGGACACTCATGGCATGTACCATTTTGCATTTTGCCCTTTGCTTTTGCCCCTTCACTTTTAAAATATCTGTAGGGACAGATACCTGGGGATATAGCAGACACCTTGTAATCATGAAGATGACATCTTCTTGTTAAGGGTGGAGAATCAGGAAAAGAACAGGAGTCTTGTCCCTTATAGTGTTCTGCAACCACCATGCAAATTTTGGACTTCCAACTTCTGGTCATTTCATTGTGTAAGAAAAATAAACTTCTGCCAGGTGCAGTGGCTCATGCCCATAATACCAGCACTTTGGGAGACTGGATCACTTAAGGTCAGGAGTTTGAGACCAGCCTGACCAACATGTTGAACCTGTCTCTACTAAAAATACAAAATTAGCCAGGTGTGGTGGTGCACACCTGTAATCCTAACTACTTAGGAGGCTGAGTCAGGAGAATCACTTGAACCTGGGAGGCGGAGGTTGCAGTGAGCTAAGATCACACCACTGCACTCCATCCTGGGCAACAAGAGTGAGACTCCATCACAAAAGAGAGAGAGAAATAAACCTTTTCCTACTCAGTTAAAACATTATTTGTGTTTCTGTTACATGAAGCCAAACAGAATCCTAATGTTATAATTTTTATAATGTTATAATTTTTTTTTAAGCCTCAAACTTCTACTTGTTTCCTTTTCTTTCATTTCCAAAGGGAATGATTTTGGTCTGGCATTTCTGATGTCTGCATTTAAAGTTGCCATCTAAATCATCAATGTGTTTTCTGCTGTGATCACAGAATATCACAAACTGGGTGATTTATAAACAAGAAAACTTTATTTGGCTCATGGTTCTGGAGGCTGGCAAGCATGGCAGTGGCATCTGGTGAGGGCCTCATCTCATGGTGGAAGGCAAAAGTCACAATGCAAAGGACAAGCAATCAGGAGAGACAGAGAGAAAAAGTAGGCAGACCCCTGCTATAATTAGCCTCTCTTGAAATGAAAGCATTGACCATCTCATGAGAGCTCTGCCTCTAAAATGTCCCATCTCTCAATACCATCACAGTGGTAGTTAATTTCAGCAAGAGTTTTTTTTTTGGGTGGGGGGATGTTTAAACCATAGTAATCATGATAGAAGATTTTTTTTGTTTGTCTTTATTGTATATATGCACCCCCTTGTTAGTATCAGTAAGATGGCCCCCTGGTTTTAGCAGGACCATGGGGATGAAACCAAGGTGACTTGCCTACCGAGAACTGTGTCCAACTGGCTAATTTCATTAGCTTTGTTGCTTGACTTTGAAATGACTGGTCCAAGATGAAACTCAACTAATTTTTCTCCCTGATTATGTTTATATATTAGTTGTTTTACCACTCTTTCAAAGTTATAAGCTTCTGACTCTCTAATCTGATTTCAAGGGTCTGAATTCAGTTACCTCCAGGTAGTTGTACTTACAATATCAAAAACTGTTATTTTCTAAGTAGTTGATATGTCTTTATGCTGATAGAATGTGTTAATGAGCAGAAATGGAGGTGAAATAAGATTAAATCCATGATAAACTGAACTAAGCCCACCTTTAAATTTTTAAATTTGGAGAACAATTGGATTGTTGAACAGGCTTATCAATCCAGTTTTGTTTCATGTCACCACAAGAGATTCTTGGGGAAATTGTGTGAGCTTTGATTAATGTTTAGAATTTGATCCCTCCAGGACATAAACTTTTTAAGCACACCATCCTTTAGCACCATTTTTATAGTCTCAGTGATGAAATACAGCTTTGCATTTTATTTTAGTATGTTATCACTGAAGTACTTGTCACTTGTCTGAGTTGGGCATTAGTCTCTTTGATAGGTTGTTATCTAGATTATGTTCCAATTTATTATTTTGTAATAAATTTCATTGTGTAAATTTAAGTTATACAGCATAATATTATGGCACATATAGATAGTACAAAGGTTACTATAGTGAAGCAAATTAACATATTCATCAAAATTATTTTTCTAATAAATGCCATTGTATAAATTTGTTATACGATATATTATGGGATACATATAGATAGCAAAAAGGTTACTGTACTTAAACAAATTAACATTCATCATCTCACATATTTACCTAGTTGTGATAAGAGATGCTCAAATCTACCCATTTTGTATAAATCCCATATGTAATAAAATTTCATTACCTATACTTCTCACATTATATATTAGATCTCTAGACTTGTCCATCCTACATATCTGCTACTTTGTGTTCTCTGAACTGTGTTTCCACTTCCTCTCTTCACTTCTGACAACCACTGTTTTGTTGTCTATGTAATCTGGAATTTTTCTTAAGATTTCACATATAGTAGAGATCATGCAATATCTCTAGCTACTCGTGAAACTGAACTGGAATAATTGAGTAAATAATTATTTTATTTTTTAATTAATCTTTTTAAAGGTATGTTTAACTCACATTAATTTCAATGTTTAATATTAGAAGTGTTGGGGTCTTCATTTAGAAGTTTGGTGATGCTTTTGTAACTAGAAATATGCCATAGGAATTTAACTCTTATTTATATCAATTAGTCTATGTTAAAATTGTTTTTTTAATATATCATTTATTTTAAAGTCAGTTTCCAAGAACCCATCAATGACATTAAGTGAGGACTATTGTATTTTAAGCTGATAAAAAATTAACTTATATCACATACAAAAGCCTTAGACCTTTACCCCTCACACAAACAATTTATGTTTTGTAAATGTACATCATCATATAATCTTTCACAACTTATTGTTGTTTTCAACCATTTTTCTTTTTAGCTTTTGTATTTGAGGTATGTATTGTTAACATACCACCATTACAGCACTGGTGTATTCTGGAGCTGACTGTGTATTCACTTCTTCTAGTGAGTTTTATATTTATTTAGGCCAGTAATAGTCATCTTTTTATTTCTCTTGAAGAAATTCCTTAAGCACTCTTGTAAGGCAGGTCTAATGGTAGTGAATTCCCTCAATTTTTGCTTGTCAATGACTTATTTCTCCTTCATTTCTGAAGAAGAGATTTGCTGGGTATAGTATTCTTGGTAGAGATTAGTTTTGATTTGTTTTTTCTTTTATCACTTTGATTATATAATCCCCTTCTCTCCTGTCTGCAAGGTTTCTGCTAAGAAATTCACAGAAAGTCTAATGGGGACTCACTTGTATGTGACTTAATGCTTTTCTCTTGCTGCTTTTAAAATTCTCTTTGTCTTTGATTTTTAACAGTTTTATTAAATATGCCTTAAAGAGGACCTATTTCAAATGAATCTATTTGGGAGTGTTGAAGCATCATGGATTTGGATGTCTATGTTTTTCTCAAGACTTGAGACATTTCCAGCAATTATTTTATTAAATAAGCTTGTGTCTCTTTCTCTGTCTCTTCTCCTTCTAGAAATAACATAGTATAAATACTTATTCACTTAATATCCCATATGATTTTTTTCACTCTTTTTTATTATCTGTCCCCCCGGATTGGATAATTTCAAAAGGCCTATATTCAAGTCCACAGATTCCTTTTACTGCTTTATCCAGTCTGTTGCTGAAGCCCTCAATTTTATTTTTTATTTTATTGATTGAACTTTTCAGCTCCTAGATTTCCATCTGGTTCATTTTGATGATATCTGCCTCTGTTGAATTTATCATTTAGATAATGAATTGCTTTCTCAATTTTATTGAATTATCTATGTGTATTCTCTTGTATCCAAGTTTCCTTAAGATCATTGTTTTGAATTTATTTTAGGCAATTTTTAAGTTTTTATTTCTTTGGGATCAGTTATAGGAGAATTATTGAATTTCTTTGGATGTATTATGTTTCTTTGCTTTTTCATGTCTCTTGTATTTCTGCATTGATGTCTGTGCATCTGGTGGTGCAGTTACCAATTCCAAATGTTGCAAAGTGGTTTTCATAGGGGAAGACTTTCACCTGTAGATGAACTGGAGGGTGAACATTGGCCAGGGTGCAGTGATTTTGGTTCCATGTGGGTGTAGTGATGTAGTCTCTATGCAGCTTCTTCAGTGTTAGCAATGATGGCAGGTTCCTCAGTGATTTAGGTTGCAGGAGTTTGTGGCAATTATGGTGGCTGCCTAGGTTATTAGGGCAAGGGCTTTAAGGCTTATCTGTTCTTGTCTTTCTCATAGTGGTGAATCTTAGCTGAGAGAATCTCTTTGGATTCTGGTTTGCATGGCTCACAGGCTGCCACAGAAGCACTGGGATCCAGGGCACAGGTGCTCAGAGCAGCTGTGAATCTCAGTTCCTGGGATCAGTGTCCTGTAAACTACTAAAGCACCAAGGCATTGAGGTACAGGCATTAGTGAATGCCATTCTACTAAGCCAGGGTTTGTTGTTCTGAGCCACATCTAGCAGCTTAGGCCTAGGGGGCTGGGATATAGCTGTAGTGCTGACCTGTAGAGGGTAGGGCATGGCACTGATATGGTTTCAGGGAAGTTCTCTGGAAGCTTGAGCCCTGGGAACAGCTGTAATTCCTGATTCAGAACTAACAGGGCACGTTAGCAGCTCAGACTCCAGGGAATGAGGTACCATCAATGGTGACTCTGGACCTGGGATGGTGGGATATTGCAGCATGTTAGGCTCTGTGAGGCCAGCTGCAGCAGAAGGAAAGACCCAAGAATGATAAGATGCCACTGTGGCTTGGACTGCAGTGGTCAGAGAGCAGCACAGTAATGATTCCACTCCCAGAGAATTGAGGTGCCTCTATAACAGGTATTAGGGGAGCTAGTCCAGTTCTAAGAGGCAGGGTGTTGCAGTCATTTATCCTGGAGGGTGGGTGGCACAGCTCAGCCAAGGTTCTAATTCCCTGGATGCAAGGCACTGCATGTTGTTAGATCCAGAAAGTGGTGCTACATGGGTCAGTGGAGCTTCTGGATTCTTGTGTTTTGAAGATGATGACTATCTGGTGTGTAGGAGGCATGAGGTCCCTGGGAATTGGGGTGTTGCCTCAGCTGTGGCACTGGAGGCACACCTGCTCTGGTAGTTTGAGGCTCTGTGTGCTTGGAGGCAGGGTACCACTTCAGTTCAGCCATAAAGGGAGGGTGCACCAGTGACTGGGGTGATGGGGAAGGACTGGCACTGTGGTAGTTTGACCTTAGAGAGTTGGCAATAGCAGGAGCTTGGTCTGGGAATGATGTACTGTCAGTGAGCATACTGTAGTAGAGGCTGAGCCTCAGGGACGGAGGAATGCAAGAGCTACTTGTCCCTGAAGCAGGATGCACTCTAGCAGTGGCTCCAGTTCCAAAATGGCACAGAGCAGTAGCAGCACTGGCCACACAAAGTGGAAACACAGCATCAGTGGCTCCTTCTCAGAGAGTAGCTCAACATGTGGACTCTGGACAACTCCTTAGCTGGGCTCAGAGCCTGTAAGAACTGCGGGTGTCTGCAGCAGTGGTAGGGCTTTCTGAAGTCCTCTTGCTTACCTTTTCTTCACAGAGAGAAGTCCTTCCTGGTGCCAAGCTGATCCCAACTAGGGGAGTGGGTGGCAAAAGCAAGCTGTTTCCTGCCCATCTCTATGCAGCCATCATAGGTTTCTTGTTCTACAGGATTTCTGCTGCTGCTTTGCTATTATTTAGTACTCCTTTAGTTATTTCGGGCAAAATGTAGTTGTTTTTTCATTGTTTTTGGGTTATTTCATAGGGAAGAAGAGCCCCAGGAGCTTCTGGTCAGCCCTCTTGCAGGCATCACTGTCAATCCTGAATCTTTTGTGTATTTGATAATTAAACACGATGGGATCATGTAATTATTAAATATAAGTTTGTGAAAATGGGCACTATGATTTTTATCACTCAATTGTTCTTTTTACCTTCTATGGATAATCAAGACTGGCTGAAAGACAGATTCATCTCTCTTATTTCCCTAAACTTTTCCCCTCTGATTAACTCAATAATCCTTACATCTCCTTGTAATAACCTACCATCTGCTTCTAGTTGGGCCTCTTTCTAAAAGTAAGTTGAAAACAACATCTGATTTCTCATACTTTTATTGTTGATAGTAGATGAGTATGCCACCTTTTTTGTGAGAATAAGGCATTGTGCTGAGCATGGTTTGTAAAAAGGTATGATATAGTCTCTCTGTGAGTGATTTACAGTTTAATTAAAGAGAGGGGATGACTACAACAGTGGAACAGAATAAGTGACAAGTTTTATGGTGCCTTCTTCCCAACATGACATTCTCCATGTGGAGTCTGAAGGTTCGGATAAGGTGAGACTCACATGTGTTTTGCAAGAAGAATATAAATACACCACTAATAGGTGTGATGCTACTTTAATAGTAATGACAACAATAGCTAGCATTGATTATTTTCCACGTGCAAGGCATTATATTAAGCATTCTGTAACAATTATCCTATTACATCTTCATCACATCTCTATGGTTTAAAATGAACTTTTATTATTACCCCCATTTTAGAGATGAAACTATTGAGCACTAGAGACATTTATAGAGCTGTTAAGTCACCTTCCCAAGATTACTTAACTAATAAGTGGTGAAGATGGAATGAACATAAGCCCAAGGCAGTATGACCCCCAGATCTGTCTCAGTTATAGGCAGGAGGACTGAGAAGATAAATATGTCTTCTTTGGATCCACTTGCCACAATTTAGAATTGTTAGCTTTTAAATTATGCTCAAATTAGTGAACCAGTTTCCCTGGATTTCAGTATGATGACTTTAAAATCAAGGAACTCTATACTTGGGTTTACTTAATGGGCTGATAAACTGCCAGGATTGTGAATTCATTGTTAAACATTAGCCTGGAAGTGAAAGATAAGAATGCACATGCTTTGTCTACAGATGGAGCAAGCTGTCATTCAAAGCTGCAAAATACAGCTAAGGAGTTTAAGAACTGAGGGGAACATAAGTTCAAGACCCAAGAGAAGAACATGAGACCAGACAATATGCCAATTAATGGAATTAAACTGAAAAGATTTAAAATGAGGTCCCCTCAGGAGACAATGTAAAAGAAAAGGCAGTTAATTCAATAAGGACAAAAGGATAAGCGGGCTAACTGTGAGAGGATCAGAATATTTAAAGTTGATAGCGTCTTAAGAATTAAAGAACATTGGCTTGTGACTGCTGTGAATTTATTATGCCCCAGTAGTTTGGTCTAATTTGGTCTTCTTCATCCTCTGAACAAATATGCTCATCCTGAGATTCCAGGACAAAAGAAATAATCCTTTTCATTGCAGTGAAGCTATAAAAGTGATTATGATCAGCAGCCATTCACAGAGGAACAGATAAAGGACCCATCCATCATGCTAGTAAAGTTTTCTGTCCATCTGCCATGTTGCATTTCAGACTGTTTCACCACATTTTGGTTGTTTTCAAAGATGTACTTAAGAAAAATAAATTTCACATTTGGAAACTCCCCAGGACACTGAGAGTTTAAGTGTACAAATGTAATTTCTCTTGTGCTAAGCAGGTTTTAAAGTGCCAAAGGCATGGTAGGGGGTAGATAATAGGGTGCAATGAGGTGGATCTGTATGTCTCTGTAGCAAATAACTGAAAATATGAACTTAAGAAATTCTGTTACAGGACATATTCTCTAGGAAAGCATTGTGCAGTGCCATTATTCAACCGTGTTTAACAAATGTGCCTCCAAAGACCAACATCTAAAGCCCACAGCGGGGAGTAGGTTTAAAATATCACACCAAGGTATCCAATCCTCTTAACCCAACTTTGGCAAATGCAAATGTAAAGGGACAGCATTGCCAAAGACATACTATAAGTAGCAGCAAATAATATCTGAGAGGTATATAAACCCAAGATACCATTTAAGGACTAGAATGGATTTTGTCAATGGGTGTCAATGAGGCTGAAACAAGCCCCATCATATTATGGAGCGTTCTCATGTGGTATTTATACCTGGAGACTATCATGCTTGATCATTGTTCTGTAGCTAATAACTCACACTGTTTTATCTTTTATGAAACCTTGGTTTGCACAGATTTCATCATCTGAAAAATTCAGTATAAAACCAGTACAACTTAGAGTATTTGGGGTGGACTTTTTAGGGGGGTGTAAATGACCTAGATTATTTGGCAAATCAATTATACATTTGAAATATCCGGGCAGGGGGTTCTACTTCATTAAGCCTCTGTATGTGTACTATATAACTAAAATTAGTTTCTTAAAGGTAGCAACAAAAACAGTTGTTAGTTCCTAATGAAGTATAGTAGGGCTTTACACTCTGTAGTAATTCTCTGTTGTAAAGCATTTCTTAACATATTTAGTTCAAACTGGGGTTGGAGGATGGGGATTCTGCTCTATTGAAACAGGCCTTCTTGCCTCCCCTGTTTTTTGCTAGCCGTATTTTAAGAAACTCGCCACTCAGCTTACTGGTACAAATATGTCATGACAGAATTTCTAACATCCATTCATGCACTTAACTAAGAATAAAAAAGGATACTTGTGGGACTCCTGGAATTCCTAAGAACTTCTTAAAGATGTCCTTCTCAGGACACAGTAAGTCTGATGTTGCCATAGATTTGTTCTCCTAGAATGTTTAATGAAAGCTTATAAATGTACACCCAAAAGGCCAAGGATGAGAAGCTATAGGTAAACTTCAATAAGCTATACCTGAAATTTTAATACACATTTGAAACACATTTATGTTTGATGTACAGCTCAATACTTCATGGCACAATCCAAAGGTGAATGTCACTTTTCATATTGCTAAGAAAAGAGCCTTTATGTAATATTGATCTATGGCAACATTTAGTCTAATACTTCTCTGCAATCCAATATCATGGTGGAAATGGAATCTGTAGAAATGGATAATTAAAATACTCTTTATGGCTGTGGAGAATAGACTGTAGGTACAAAAGAAGAAAAAAATTAGAAGACATGATTTTTTTTAAAATTTTACTTTAGGTGTGTACTACATCCAGCATTTCTCCCCATGTTATCCCTCCTCACCCTCCCCACCCACCTCACCCCCCAACCCTTCCCATCCCCTGCTGTCCCTCCCCTACCCCCTCCAACTGCCCCCAGTGTGTGATGCTCCTCTCCCTGAGTCCATGTGTTCTCATTGTTCAACACCCACCTGTGAGTGAGAACATTTAGTGTTTGGTTTTCTATTCTTATGTCAGTTTGCTGAGAATGATAGTAGAAAACATGATTATGATTCCTAAGAAGCCATAACACATAGATGTGATACCCTATGCTAAGTGCCAACAGAGAAGCGAGATGGGGAGGGAACAAACAATGTTATGAAGGCTTTAGACTTTAACTCAATGATCTTTTCACAGGGTAGGCTAGAATGTACCAGAAACCTTATAGATTTTAGGTAATTAAATTCTTAGTAAAAATTATAGGAGTTCTAAAAGTTAGTATTGAGAAGATAGAAAATTACTATGGCTTTGATTATTTGGAGAAGGTTTCATGGGGTAGCTGACCCTACAAATAGGTCTTATGAGACAAGACAGAATTAAAAGGTGTTGGAAAAATGTGTGTGGTGATTGTAGGGGAAGAAGTCATCTGAGATATTTTGATATAAGTAAGGCTAGGTGGGAAGAATTGGTGAAGAGTATTTGGGGAATGAGGGCTGTGACAGTTTTGCTGTGCTTATCATTTGTCATTCCAGTGGTACACCATTGATCCAAAGCCTATCAATAATTCATTCATCTGACCTGTTTGCTTTGATAGCCCCAGAAACACCTAAAGGGAGATCCTTTCACTTTTTTGAGATTCATGGATTCCAACAAATGATCATTCAGCAGAGCTATGCCAACTCCTTGTTCTGCAAATTGCAAATGTTGCAGCAGGGATGTACAGCCAATGTCTTGGTCAGTATTAAAAGGTCAATGTTCCCTTTTTATATTTAGAGCAGCCAAGGCTGCTTTAATTCCAGATAAGGTGTCTAACTTATATTGTACCATAATTTGTTTAGTCAGCAAGAAATTATCTTCTAATATGATTCTGAGATTGCTGACTGTGAAATCAATTCAGCTGAAAAGAAGCTACTGCTCCTTCAGCCAAAGAAATCCTGTGCCATCTAATCACCTGCATGAAAAAGTTGCTAATCTCCCTATAAAGCCCTCTTGAGCACCATGAGTGATGTGATCAGACCAGGAGAAAAGAAAGATCATGCTATAAAAAATAGATATGAGGAAATTCAGACAAAGCGATGTGAAGCTTTTGTTTTTTCAGAAATGAGGCCAGCACATGGCCACACGGCATTGTTAAAGTGATGTAGAAGACCTGAGCTTTTCCAGCTTAGCAACGCAAATCCACAGTGTACAATGCACCCTAAGTTTCTCCAGATTTTCCTGTCTTCTGGACAAGAAAATTATTGTGGGTTTGATTAAAGTAATTCTAGTTCCAAATTCAGAAGATACTCTGGGCCCTTTCCTAAGAAATGATAAGAATGCTTAGGAAGTACCTAGTGCAAACTGGGTGTCATTTGTCACCTCCTCCTCCAGACTGCCATTCTGGGCATCTTCTTTAATTTCTTCCTGCTGTCTCCTGACTGCTTCCTGTATGGTATTACTTTCCTTGGTCTGCTTTGTCCCACCTGCAGAGCTCCACCTTACATTTCCCTAAGCTCCCCTGAATTTAGGCTTTAGTGTTCAAAAAGCTTTAGAAGTGACTTGAGACTCTGAGGCTATCATAAGGGAATTAACAAATAGTACAACTCAGAATTCAACTGCTCCTACAGGCCCCCTAAATTGGAGGGTGGGCTCCTACAGGCCCCCATCGTCTGTCAAAGATGGAGGGCGGTCACGGTGGCTCACACCTGTAATTCCAGCCCTTTGGGAGACTGAGGCGGGTGGATCACAAGGTCAGGAGATTGAGACCACCCTGGCTAACACTGCGAAACCCCATCTCTACTAAAAATACAAAAACATTAGCCAGGCATGGTGGCACACACCTGTAGTCCCAGCTACTCTGGAGGCTGAGGCAGGAAAATCACTTGAACCCAAGAGGCAGAGGTTGCAATGAGATGAGATTGTGCCACTGCACTCCAGCCTGGGCAAGAGAGCAAGACTCCATCTCAAAAAAAAAAAAACAACAAAGTGGAGAGATGTCTTGCTAGCTGTCTCTTTCTTGGGCCTCAGCATATTGACACATCTCAGAGTCCCTCTCCTGCCTAGTTACACATTGTTTCTCTTTTGTTCTCACTTCTTAGTCTTTGGATGCAACAAAAAATATCCAAATTTTTCATGTACCTTAGGAATTTCTGCAGAAATTCAACCCCAATCCTTACCATGAAAGAGACTTCTTACATTCTTTCTAGATAAATTCCTTTTAGTTATTTCCATCTCTTTTTCCATCCAAAGTTTGGGGCCAAACAGCCCTGAAAATACACCTCTCTCCAAAATGCTACCTCTGTGAAGTGAAATACAGAAATAGCTATTGGCATCTGTTGTCCAAAAGAACTCCAGGATGGCTGTACAGTAGAAAAAAGAGCTTTATTGGTGATAATGGTTTCCAAGCTGGGAAAAGAAAGTCTCCAGTGTGGAAGCAAAGGTGCTCTCTCTGAAAAGGGGGAGGACGGATTGGGTTTTATGCCTTACAAGGTCTGTGTCATACATATTCAGCATGTTTGGGAAAAAAGCTATACATATTTATGAGGGGAGCTGAGCACATGCATAATAGGGAAACATACATCATATGTTCACTTTAGAGCGGGGTTTTAGCATTAAAATGAGGCACAGTTTGTCTCTTTATATCAAAAGGTAAACCACAGATGCAAAGACAATCTGTGCACATGGCCAGGCACAGTGGCTCATGCGTATAATTCCAGCACTTTGGTAGCCTGAGGTGGGTGCTTCACTTGAACTTAGTTCTAGACCAGACTGGCCAACATGGTGAAACCCCGTGTCTACTAAAAATATAAAAATTAGCTGGGCATGGTGGCAGGTGCCTGTAATCCCTGCTACTCTGGAGGCTGAGGCAGGAGAATTGCTTGAACCCGGGAGGCGGAGGTTGCAGTCCAGCCCAGGCAACAAGAGGAAAACTCTGTTCCCCATACCCCTGCCCCCAAAATTCGTATTTTCTATCCTAAAATGACTAACCTAAAAACATGAAATATGTATTTGGAAAGGGCAAAAAAAAAATCAATTTTCTCTGTTATTATTACCTATATCATTGGTACTGATTATTTTCTAAGTTTATTGCTTTCTAACTACATTTGCTACATTTAGTGATGAACAATGTAAAACTTCAGTTATGGGCATCAAGTCCAATAAATGATGTTATCTTGGTGATCTTGGGAGTAGGAAATCTTCCCCACTCTCTGTTTTTATGGCTGACCTTTTCGGAAAGAAATCCCTCTTGAAAAGCCCCACTTTAATTTGTTGTATTTTTCAAAGTACATTGTCACATTTGCTTTAATGACACAGTATTTCTTAACACCCAAAAATGAAACTAATACCATTTCTGTGATTTTTAACATTCCTCGTATGGTCTTATATATCGAGTATAATCTACATTAATAATGTACTCTTTTGTACATGTTTTCCTTTTAAGAGGTTTATACACATCAGGATGGATTTCTTTCTATGTGTATCAATAAAAAAACACCTTGGAAAATGCTCTGTTAGATATTATTTCAATGGAAAAGATCTCTTTGGTCAGAAAGGTTAAATGAAGTTCACAGAGAAGTTATTTTGTGACTCCTGATGAGGGGCTCAGTGGAGTTAAACACGTCTGTTACTTCCTGAGAGCATTTAGTTTAGTGCTGAGCTGAAGTAAGGATGTGTGAAGCTTGGAATGTATTAGCACATCCTCCCACACCTGATAGTAGGGCGATCTGGATGTAAGTCTGTTTCTGCCCCAAATCAGTGGTCTATCTTCTCTCTCTTAATGTCTCTAATCCTTTGCCCACATTTATAAAAGATGGAGATTATGCTTGTTGATGCTTAAAATCCTGTCTAGCTGCAAATCATATATATGATAATGGACTGGTATCCAGCATATATAAAGAAATCTTACAACTCAATAACAAAATGAGAGGAGAGGAGGAAGGGCAGAGAGAAGAAGTGGGGTACACCCAGCTCCTGGAAGGCAAGTATAATCATAGCAACCCTGAGCAGGCTGTGACAGAATCCGAGTCCCTTGCTGATCTGTGAGAAATCAAACTTTGGGCACAACTAGTTACAAATGCAGCATTTCATAGATACAGTGTCACAATGACAAGGTTCCTGCTTTCTAAATACAAATAGTGATGAAGGTAATACTGCTGCTTTGCTGCCAAACAATATCTGCCATCATTTTTCTTCTATCTCCAATTATAAAAGAAGCACATGATCATATATTGTATTGCCTCTTTACATCAAAAGGTGAACCATAGACGCAAAGACAATCTGTGCACATGGCCAGGCACGGTGGCTTATGCCTGTAATTCCACACTTTGGTAGCCCAAGTCAGGCGGTTCACTTGAGCTCAGTTTGAGACCAGCCTGACCAACGTTGTGAAACCCCAACTCTACTAAAAATACAAAAATCACTGTACTTTTCTACATTTAGACATGTTTAAATATACAAATACTTACCACTGTGTTTCAAGTGCCTACAGTATTCAGTACAGTGACATGGTATACATATTTATAGTCTAGTAGCAATAGACTCCTATAACATAGGTGTTTAGTAGGCTATATCACCTAGGTTACGACACTCTGTAATGTTTGCATGCTGGCAAACTAGCGTAAAGATGCATTTCCCAGAATGTAACCCTGTTACTAAGTGATACATGACTCTACTAAAAACCACCGAGTTATAGACTTAAATGAGTGATTTATACTATATAAGAATTATATCTCTGTTTTGAAAAAATTCTGTCTTCATCTAAAATACTATTTTATTATTATTATGTAATACTTAGACACTTGTCCTTGTGATCTACTTTTATGCCATTTGGCTTCCGGTAAAATTAACCCTTGAAAAACTGGATATATATCTCTTTGGAAGGCAATTGACATTCTTTAAAATATGAAGATTTTATTTACTAAGTTACTATACTACTAGTATCTCCACACAATCCTTGGTGCCTATGTAATAGCAATAACACTTTAACACTCTTCCTAGAATGACAGATTTATTTGTTTTGTGATTCCTCAAGGGGTCTTATGAATGACAAATCTCTAAAGCAGATTAAGTCTCTGCCACAATTCTCACAAGAATGAACATACTAAAAGTGATGAGTGCAAAAGGCATTCTGAATTTTCTCGATTAGTAAAAGAATAATTTTAAAAGGGGGTTTTCATGGGTGCATGGAGAATAGGTGGAAGAGGGAGGAGAGGAGAGGATATCAGATATGAGTCACAATAGAAACTGCCGTCAGCTGTAGGTCTCGGCTAGGGTCTTTGGATCCGGTATTGGTCACCTAAGTTCCACACAGAAGGTAACTCTAGGTGGAGGCTCAGTAACAGTCTAGAAGCTACATTACAGCAGATGTTCTCTGCTTCCCAAGTAACGAATGTCACAGAATTAGAAAGATGACCATCATTTCAGTGTAGGAAAGTATATACAATACTTTTTTTGTATTTGGTTTTGTGAGTTTTGTAGCATTAAACGCAGTATATTTGTTAGAGATACCAGCAACCTACAGGCAGATGTTAGCAATAATGAGGCACTATGAACCAGGGCTTTTTAGAGCAGCAGGTTTTAATCAGAGGAGCTGGAAAGAGGGAGAGAATAAGAGGACCAAGCATGGACTCTGGAAATTCTCAAAAACTCTCAAGGGATGGGATGAGGAGCTGATGACCTTGGTCTTGCTTATGTTGGTGAAATTTAGGAATTACTATTAATGTGGAATAAAGAGCTATGAAGAGTCTGGGCTTATATACTAGTAACCAAGTGAACTTTCAACTTGTTAGTTGCAAGTTAACATGTTAGCCTCTCACAGCTTTATGGACAGTAATAGAAGAGAATCAATTTCTGAATCCGAGACAAAGGACATCTTATTACCACAGCAATAGTAATAGAGTATCATCACTGTTTTTGTTGCTCCAATTTCCTGAGCCCCACATTTCTAAGGGTGATGTGAAGAGGGCCAGTTGATGCTCGCACATGCATTATAGAATGCACAGTGGGTTGTATTGTAGAGGCTTCACAGAAGAGACACTGTGAGTTGAGAACCTGAATCTTTTATAATCAGCCACAAGGATACCTGCTTGACATTTGTCCTGAGGGGAGACATGATCTTTATTATCCTGCACAGGAAAACAAACCCACCCACCTCTCCAGAGGGAGACAAAATTTCTCTTCCAAGCCTGTTCATTATGAAAACATCCTTGAGAGGATAGTCTGGAACAGAGGTCAGTGCTTTTACCTTCAAAACATATGAACACAAGAGATCTGTAGTGAATTGTCTTCCTGCACACGACTCTACATATGCTCAGGTATCTACATGGTGTATGGTGTTGTGTCTTTCTTTTGAAATGGCATTTTTTCCCAAATAACTAACCTTATAAGAGAACACAGATGATTTGCTATAGTGAGGACATGTGCAATTCAGTATTTGGAAGAGGACTGCTATGCTAAGACCTGAAAAAAAATAAACACACCCACACACACACACGCACACACACACACACACACACACACATATTATTTTCCTACTAGAATGTTGTTGGCTTAATGAGAGTATGTGCTTCACGCTTACACCTCTGGATCCTTGCCACCTATACAATGCCTGATATATCAAAGGTGTACACTAAAATTTGTTGAATTCATAAAAAAATGAATGAATGAATAAATGAATGCATTGAAGGGGTAAGAGAAAGCAGAGAAGAAGGGATGCAAAAAATAGATGTGTCAGAAACTGATTCATTGCTGTTGAGGGCCTACTTTACATTTAATTCTAATTACATTTTTACCATTTTTACCTTTGTGTTTTAATAACGTTTACCTTTTTTGAAATTATTCTTTGTGCTGACCCACCAGTCTGCCTATCTCCGAAGTTTCTCTCCATTTCAAACTGCTGGAAACAGAAACACAGTTAGGATACAGTTGAGTGCCTCTGGAACAAAATAATATTTTGGAATGCTTTCGGCTAAAATTCATAGTCATTTATTTTCTTTTTACAAAATCTACTGACCTTATTCAGATTTCACCAGCTTTACATGCATTTACACGTGTATGTATTTAGCTGTATGTAATTTTATCACAAGGTTAGATCTGTATGACCAACACCACAGCCAAGACATGGAAGAGTTCCATCACAAGTATCCCTCATGCGGCCCTTGATACCCATAGCCACTGCTCTCTTTAACTATTTTCCAAACCTCCAGCAAATACTAATCTGTTGTCCATCTTTACAATTTTCTCATTTCAAGAATGCTATGTCACACAGTATGTAACCTCTTGATATGGGCTTGTATTCACTCAGTCTAATTTTCTTGAGATCCAGCCAAGTTGTTCTGGATTTTTGCACATACTTTACACATTGTTTACTGCAGAATAGTGTTTTATAGTAGGTTGTAGCATAGTTTGTTTAGCCATTCACCCCACGAAGGATATCTGGGTTGTTTCCAGATTGAGACTTGTACAAATAAAATCACTATGAACTTTTTACAAACATGTTTATGTGTGAAAATAAGTTTAGGTTCTCTATGATTGGATTCAATTGCGTGATTGTAGTAAGCACTTTAAGCACATGGTTAGCTTTGTACAAAACTGCCAAATTTGTATCCATAGTGCCTGTGCCATTTTGCATGTCTACTGTCTTAGTCTGCTTTTAATGCTAGAAAGAAATACCTGAGGCTTTATAAAGAGGTTTTTTTTTCGCTCACAGTTCTGTGGGCTGTACAAGAAGCATGGCACCAGCAACTGCTTCTGTTGAGGGCTTTAGGAAGCTGTCACTCATGGCGAAAGGGGAAGGAGAGCAGGCATCACATGGCAAGAGAGGAGGAAAGAGAGAGAAGGGAGGGGTTCCGTGCTCTTTTTTTTAATTTTATTTTTTTGGAGATGGAGTCTCACACTGACACCCAAGCTAGTGGTGCAGTCTTGGCTCACTGCAACCTCCACCTCCCAGGTTCAAGCACTTCTCCTTGCCTTAGCCTCCCAAGTAGCTGGGATTACAGGTACCTGACACACCTGGCTGATTTTTTTGTATTTTTAGTAGAGATGGGGTTTCACCATGTTGGCCAGGCTGGTCTCGAACTCCTGATCCACCTTCCTCGGCCTCCTAAAGTACTGGGATTACACGCGTCAGTCACCATGCTTACCTCCATGCTCTTTTCAACAACCAACTCTTAGTTGAACTAATAGAATGAGAACTCACTCATTACCACAAGGGTAGCACCAAACCACTCATCGGGAATCTATCACATGACTGAAACACCTCCCACCGCCAACATTAAGGATCAAAGCTCAACATGAGATTTAGAGAGGACAAATGTCCAAACTATATCATCTACTAACATCTTCAAGTGATCCAGTTTCTCCACATCCTCACCAGCATTTGGTGGTATTATTATTTTCTACTTTAGCCATTCTGATATATAATACCTTGTTGTGGTTTTAACACGCATTTCTCAAGTAGCTAATGATGTTAAACATATTTTCATGTGCTTATTTGCCATCCTTAAATCTCCTTTAGTAAAATTTCTGTGTCTTTTGCCCAGTCTCTAACTAAAATTTTTTAACTATTAGGTTTTGACAGTTCTTTTCATATTCTAGATATAGTTCCTTTCTCAGAGAGGTGGTTTGCAAATATTTTCACCCAGTTTCTATCTTGTCTTTTTATTTGTGTATCAAGGTCTATGTGGAGCAAAAGTTTTTAATTTTAATGAGGTTCACTTTATCAATTCATCAGTTTTTTGCTTTTATGGATCATGCTTTTGGTGTTAAGTCTAAGAAGTCTTTGACTAACCTACTCCTGAAACATTTACCTATATATATATATATTTAAAACTATTATGTTTTACATTTGGTATGTTACCCATTTTAAGTTAATTTTTGTATAAGATGTGAGGTTTAGGTCAAGATTCATTTTCTTTTTGCCTACCTCTAACAGCTCCAGTATCATTTGTGAAAAAGACTATCCCCATTGAATTGCTTTTGCACCTTTGTAAAAAAATCTAAAATAACTTCAGCATATTGGTATAGGTCTGTTTCTGAGTTTTCTTTTCTGATCTGTTGATCAATCTGTCTATGATAGTTGTTGATTTTACTGTAGCTCTACATAAGCCTTTTCATCAGGTAGAGTTATATTTATTATATTTTCTTTCTAAAATTATTTTAGCTATTCTAGCTCCAGTGCCTTTATATATAAATTTTAGCTTAAGATTGTTGTGTTGTACTAACAACCACTGGTTTGAACTTCAACAGGCATTTCATTCAACTTATAGATCAACTTTGGGAAAACTGGCATCTTTCCTATGTTAAGTTGTCCAATCCATTAACTTTTAGATCTTTGATTTCTTTCATCAGCATTTTATAATTTTGTAATTTAGATTTTGTATATGTTCTATTAGATTTATATCAAATATTTTATTTTAAAGCAATTATATATATATATATATTTTGAGACGGAGTTTTGCTCTTGTTACCCAGGCTGGAGTGCAATGCTGCGTTCTTGGCTCACCGCAACCTCCACCTCCTGTGTTCAGGCAATTCTCCTGCCTCAGCCTCCTGAGTAGCTGGGGTTACAGGCATGCGCCACCATGCCCACCTAATTTTTTGTATTTTTAGTAGAGACGGGGTTTCACCATGTTGACCAGGATGGTCTCGATCTCTTGACCTCGTGATCCACCCACCTTGGCCTCCCAAAGTGCTGGGATTACAGGCGTGGGCTACCACGCCCAGCCCAAATCATACTATATTTTAAATTTCCAAATGTGCATTGTTAGTTTACAGAAATGTTATTGATTTTTTTTTTTTAGGATGATCTTCTATCCTTTGCTTTTGGTGAACTCATTGGTTCTAAGAGGTGTTTTGTAGATTCCTTGGGATTTCCTACATGGACAATCATGTCATCTGAAAATAACAACAGTTTTGTTTCCTCCCTTTCAATACAGATGCCTTTGTCTTTTCTTTTCTTTTCTCTCTCTTTTTTTTTTCTTATTGTGTGGTCTCCAACTTCCAATACTTCGAATAAAAATGATGAGAGCAGACATTCAGACTTCTACCTAATCTTAGGAAAAAAACATTCAGTCTTCGTCATTAAGTATGTTGTTCACTGCAGGGGTTTTTGTATAGGGCTTTTTTTTTCCACTTAAAAATGTTTCCCTCTATTTCTAGTTTTCTGAGAGCTTTTATCATGAATGAGTGCTGGATTTTGTCAAATGCTTTTTCTGCATCAGTTGACATGATTATATGATTTATAATTTTTTCCTTTGCCTATTGATATGGTAGATTAGATTAATTGATTTTTTAATGTTGAATCAGCTTTGCATACCTAGAATAAATCCCACTTGATCTTCGTGTATAATTATTTTTACATATTGCCAAATTTGATTGGCTAATATTTAGTTGATAATTTAAATTCATGAGAGATATTCCTTTGAGCCATCTTTCATTTTTTTCTTGATTACTTTTTTAAAACTATCTTTACCCAATTGTCTAGTTTTAGTATCAGCAGAATACTAGCCTCATAAAATGAGTTAGGAAATGTTTAGTCCTCTTCTATTTCTGGGAGAGATTGTGTAAAATTTATGTTAATACCTCTTTAAATGTTTAGCAGAATTATCAAGTGGTGCCATCTGGGCCTGGAAATTCCTTTTTTAGGAGCATTTTAATTTTAAATTTAATTTCTTCAATGGTTATAGGGCCATTCATGTTATCAATTTCACTTTGATTGTCTTGGTATGGTCATTTATACAATGATTATGGTATACACATTTCAGTACAGTTTCTACTCACTTTACCTACAGAGGCCTTTTTACCTTGGGGTCTAATACACATTTGTCAGGGTTCCCTAGGTCCAGGAGTCCTGGTATAAATAAAGCAGTTACAGCTGTTGTTTTCTGCTTCTATGGCCCTCTGGTGAACTTTGCACTACTCACTCATTCGTGTATGAGGTGTCTAGGCATGACGGCCATAGTTCTCAAATCTGTGTACCAGTAGGCACAGGTGGCCTTTAGAATCTTTATTCTTTCAAAACTCCAGATGTCTCAGAAATCCTTTTATGTACGTTTAATGCATTATAACCCCATAGAACATAGTAGACTGGAGAACAAGTAAAGGGAGGTATCTCAGGCCGCACTTTTGCATTGGTTTCTAAGGAGCTATTTTCCTTGAATGAAGGGGGTCCTAAAAGAATTATAGCAGATCAGCATGAATATGTGGACCAGTGTTCTGACTGATACAAATAGGGTGTTTTTAAAGCTTGTTTGAAATGTATTTGAAGGACAATTGTATACATGCTCAACTACAGGCATAAATCACGTTTTAAAAATAAATATATTAAAATTTTGTTCTCTACTATGTCGTTAATAATACACTTTCAATTGGTTTAGCCCTCAAGTGCTAACTGCATTTTTTTCACCAAAAATAGCAACTTTTTTCAACATGAATTATTTTTAACGTAAGTCTCAAAAGATTTTTAAAAATATACTATTGTAGACCAAGAAATAAGAATGCATTTCACTAACCCGCTTGCATCTAATACATAAGGACATCCAAGAAAAAAGAGTAAAAATGTATGCCTGTGGAAAATATGATCGCAGAGGCTGAGAGTCATAGTAACACGCCAATTTCCAACAGATTCATGGGCACATACCTCCCTTGCATACCCCACTCCCCATATGTATTAGGCTGTCCCCATAGCACACTGTTTGGCTACCTGCAGTGTCTCCAGCTCTGGCTCTTTAACTTGCCACAGAATGTAAGGAATCAGAGCTATGAAAAGGGAATTTTGAAAAAAGATATTACATGTAATATCTTTGTGAGTTGCAAATGATTAAGAAAGCATGAAGTATTCCCTCTTTAAGAGATGTTTACATTTTAAGATGAAGCAAAGTGTCTATTTGATATAAACAAAAATATTGGGATTTACTTTTGACATCTTAAACATCAGAGAGCGGGATAAGTAGGTCACTGTTTAAGCAAAGGGACCCTCCAGTGGGTTTGTAATAATATGCATGACTTCTCCCACCAGCACTGACCCTTTGCCACTATGAGTGAACTGATCATTTTTTTACCAACAATCCTTGGAAGTATATTACCTTACTAAAATCAAAACACCAAATTACACAGAATTTAATCTGCCATGATAGTGAAGAATCATCATTAGCATTTAGACAACTAGTTTTTGCTTACTGTTGGAATGGTTTAAAACTGCTTATGGTGAGGATGGTTCAGTTTTATTCATTTTATTGGTATGTTACAAAGAGCTAAGAAAATTGTCTTTTTTGTTCTACTCCTAAGGCTATGTTCTCCTTTGGCATTGTTAGAAATTATATACAGAATAGAGGGCAAACTACTGGAGCTCGCTTTCTCTATGTCAGAAGCTTACCATCTGAAAAAGCAGCATTCAAATGATTTTAATTGCCCTCATTTTCCCAACAGTCTGTCCTCTACAAAGTCAGGATTCATTCATTCCTTAGGGATTTGCATGGCTTTGGGCCGTGGATCTGGCTCCTAGGAACTTTTCCAACAAGATTCATGCTGTTTAGTTATGTAGCTCCCATAATTGGAAGATTCCTTTCTCCAAAGACACATATAACTCCCATTAGTGTCACTGGGGCTCAAGCTCATATTTCAAGGGAATCTGAAACTTGTCAAGGGTGAGAAGATCTTTTAGTTTTTCCTGCTTTGATTTAGGCCTTGTCTGGTGATTTTGATACGTCTGATGGTTTTTCTTTTCTTCCAATTTGTTAATATGTTACAGAAAATTAACTGTCTGGAAAACAAAGCAAGCAGGAGTTTCTCTCTTCTCTCTTTATGTCTCTCTCTCCCCTCCTCCCTCCCTCTTTTCTTTCTCCCTCTCTGTTCAGAGAATTGCATTTTTTTGAGTTAGTTTCTTTCTCATTGTTATTTAGGTCAGCATCTTCACTATTTCTTAGTTCTGTTCCTCATTCCAGACTCTCACTTCTACAGAAAATACTTCTGTAGAAGTATTTTTATGTTGATCTTCTGTTTATTTTGTCCCAATTTATTTTTAAATGACTCAATTCTGTCTTTTGATATAACACAAAGTTCTTAATTTAAACCTTTAAAGAGGCCATCTATTTTATTTAGTTAGTTTATATTAGTCTCAAAGCTATCAGGTGAAGGTTCAGAAAAAATTTGTCTCAATTTTATAAAAATTTTATCTGGACTCAAAAATTAAACTGCATCATTAGGTTCTCATACCTTGTGAAGTCACAACCTTAAACTTAAAACATAGTCAAAAACATAAATTCTCTACACTCCCAAATCTCTTAGCTTTTAACTAAAGATATGAAAGTCACTGGAGCCCAGTTTCTTAACCCAACTTCATGGATAAACTTCAGAGGATTTGAAAAATTTCATAAAATTGCTCATTTTTGTTTTTGTGAATTCTTCTAAGGAGAAGATTCAAACCATTCACATGAATTCATAACCTTAAAAAAATCTATTACCCATCCACTAGAAATGCATTCCAACTTTCTTATGAAGATGGCTTCAATTCTAGTTTTCCTGAAAAGTGAACAACAGCTAAAGAGAGTGATGAACAATTTAAAAAGTTCTCTCCATCCTACCTCATGCTTCTGCCTCCTGGTGAGCTACCTCTAAACCCTGTACCAGAGACCCAGCAGTTACCACTTCCCTTAACTATTAGCTCCCCATTAACAGGATTCATTGTAAGGTCTCCTCATTTCAAGGCATCAAGGCTGTAACCCCTTATTCCTCTCTACCAAATGACTAACGGTTCAGTAAAGTCAGCGAGGCATGGCCCATCTCTGACCAATAACAAGGCAATCACTGGGTTCACTCAATTCAGTTCACTCTGAGATGCCTTATCATAGTTTCAGTATGATGCATTTAGACAAAATAGGGTTATCTAAATGCAACTTGTGCTGTGGTTGGACATCAAAATTTATATAAACTAAATATGAATTATAGTTTCTTTTTATTTTCCAAAAAAAATTACACATACTCTCTGTCAGCTATGGTCTGGTAATAATGTAACTGTGGGGGTCCACACTGACTGTCAGTAACAGTTCATTAGGCAGGCTGACTGGGCTAGTGCCTCAAGACAGTGCTGATTTTCTAGGTTTTCACATGTTTCATTTGCTCTGTTATTTGTGTTGCAGAAAATTGCCAGACTCTTTGCAATTCACTTGTTATTTAATTAATCCCTTATGAAGTCCATTTCTCCTGTGAATTATCTCTCCTTCATAATTTCTGTCCTTTTTTTTTCTTGCTCTCTGCAAACTGGCCGTTGTGTCCTCTAGTATTTGCTCTCTGCCTCTGGGCCCCAGGACTTCAGAAGGGCCCTCAGTTGTTGGCTGTCTTTGTGTCCTTCCCATGAACCACTGACTTCATACTTTTGAGGCTACTATTCACACTAGGTATTACTCACCGTAGTTCATGATTTTCCATTTTCTTTGTAACTGCTTATTGGTTCTTCCTGGTAGGATAAGCTATGTCTGTATTTCTCGCTTCTTTTAAGCACTCTGAGATCTGCAGAGCTCTTATATCCTTCAAACATCTCCACCACCCCTTCCAGTTCCTGTTTGTATGCGTATGTGTATGTTTAGTCAAGTCAACAGATACTAATGTGTTCGGTATTATGGAAGCTTCAAAAGATACAAACTTACGTGTGTGATATGGTTTGAATCTCTGTCTCTACCCAAATCTCATGTGGAATCGTATTCCCAGTGTTGGAGGAGGGGCCTGGTGGGAAGTGAATGGATCATGGGGGTGGATTTCCCCCTTGCTGTTCTGGTGATAGTGAGCGAGTTCTCATGAGATCTGGTTGTTTAAAAGTGTGTAGCACCTCTCCCTTCCCTCTCTTCCTCCTCCTCCAGCCCTGTAAGAAGTGCCTGCTTCCCTTTCCACCATGATTGAAAGTTTCCTGAGGCCTTCGCAGCCATGCTTCCTGAACAGCCTGCAGGACCATGAGCCAATTAAACTTCCTTTCTTTATAAATTACCCAGTCCCAGTGTCAGGTTATTTCTTTATAGCAGTGCAAGAATGGACTAATACAATGTGTCATGGTTCCTGCCCTCAAAAGGGCTTACCGTTTAACTGGAGAATAACTTTGCCCTTAACCTTTTACTAAACAAGGCATTTAGATTACATATGCACCTTCCAGGGCTAGTTAATCACTTTATTATTTTTTTCAGAGTTTTGACACTGCTTATGTTTAGTAAGCCTGGAATTACCACCCATTATGCTTGTTATGGAAGAACTTTCTTTTTTCTTCTATGTTGCATTTTTATAGCTACAACTCTGGACACCTGTTTTCATTCCTGTTGTCTCCTCGGGGACTTATTCTTCCTGGCTTTCTTAGTTTGTCAGAGTCCTGCAAGGCATTCCTCAGTCCTTTCTACCTTTTCACCGTTTCTTCCATCAGAGACTCCAGCTTGTATTTATAGCATGTGACATTGATGAGTGCCTCAGAGAGAAAAGCAAGCATAAAGCTGAGACTGCATGTTACTGCCTTCATTCTGTTCCCCTGTGCTCATACCTCCTGGGAAGAAAAGGAGAGACACAGTTCTTTGTAATTCCCTCAGAAATTTTTCCTATAAATGTTTAAAGCAAACAGCCTTTTGGCAGTGCCTGTTTATCTCTGGGCACCTGGGACCACTCTCTTGAAATCAGTCTGGACACTAGCCTCTATTTCTTCCCATCAAGGCTTTATTATTCTGCTAAAATGATAGCCTGAATTACTAATTTATATCCTAGGTGTCTGTTTCCTTCAGATACCAAATAGACAAGGAGTTTTGCTCAAATATTCAAGAAACATTTATTCACCTACTGAATTAGAGTTCTCTAAAGGGACAGAACTAATGGGATAGATGAATATATGAAGGGGAATTTATTAGGAGAATTGACTCACACAATCACAGGGTGAAGTCCTGCAATAGGACATCTGCAAGCTGAGAAGCCAGGAAACTAATTCAGGTCCCAAAACCTCGATAATAGGGAAGCCAATAGTACAGCCTTCACTTAGGCCAAAGGCCCAGAAGCCCCTGGCAGATCACTGGGGTAAGTCTAAGAGTCCAGGAGCTGGAGAACATGGAGTCTGATGTTTGAGGGCAGGAAGGAGCAAGAACAGGAGAAAGTTGGAGGCCAGAAGACTCAGTCAATCTAGTCCTTCCGTGTTCTTCTGCCTGCTCTTATCCTAGCCATGCTGGGATAATGATAAGTATTTATCCTTGTTGTCACAAGGGTTACATAAACCACAGGATGGAATGTAAAGCACTTCACTTAAAATATGGCCGGGCGCGGTGGCTCACACTTGTAATCCCAGCACTTTGGGAGTCCGACGCGGGTGGATCACAAGGTCAAGAGATTGAGACCATCCTGGTCAACATGGTGAAACCCCGTCTCTACTAAAAATACAGAAAATTAGCTGGGCATGGTGTCACGTGCCTGTAATCCTAGCTACGCAGGAGGCTGAGGCAGGAGAATTGCCTGAACCCAAGAGGCGGAGGTTGCAGTGAGCTGAGATCGCGCCATTGCACTCCAGCCTGGGTAACAAGAGAAAAACTCTGTCTCAAAAAAAATATATATATATATAAGATACATATATATATATATTAGATGTTCAATAAAATATTTGTTGAATGAACAAATGTCATGAACAACAGTCTGGGGAACCTATGACATATGGCAGTGTTTGGGTGTCACAATAATCTGGGTTTGAATCACAGCTCTCTTATTTACTACCTTTGTGATCACAGGTGAATAACTTTCTGTTCTTCAAAGTTCCTGTCTATGAAGTGGGACAATAAAACTTACTCCACAGGTATGTTAGAATAATAGATAGAATAAGATAATGTGCATAAATCAGTTATCATAATGTCTAGAATACAAGGAGTATTCAATAAAGTTAATAATTTTGATACCATCTAGATTTTCCTAAGATTTTAAAATGTTAAAAGTAGTAAAATCTTCCAACTGGAAAACCAGGAACTCATTGTCTGTCTTCCATTGCAATAGTTCTCCAGAATATACTAAGCTAGACAATAGTCATGTATGTAGAACTCAAAGTATTTTCAAAGAAAATTGATTGGTTTTAGGCACGTTTCATAACACCCCAACATCTAGTACAGGTAATCTTACCTTAATATTCATTTATCCCATGTAATTTGTTTGCATTATATATTATGTCCATAATCCTGGTTAGGTTTTCAAAAGTAGATATAAATTTTTGAGGTGTTAGTCTCACTTTTTCCAAACATTATGAATACCAAAATTATATGCAGCCTTCTCCTGGGCATTTCATATTTTCTTTTCAATTTGGATTCCCTAGATTGTTATTTATACCAGAGGTGCTACTTTCCATTTAAAGTATTTCTGTGAGCACTAGGACTCCATCAGGTGAATGTATTATATTTCACCAACATTTCAAATCCCTCATGTGAGTCCCATGAGTAGAAGGTGTTGTGTTATTTACTGATAAAAGGCTAGGCCCAAAACAATACCGGATATATCATAGATGGCTAAAAATATATTTGTTGAATTAAATAATAAATGTGTTTACAGAAAAGGAATATGCATAAGCTTCCAGTTTTCTTTTTTAGCTCTTTGCAATTATATAATACATATTTATGAACTATAAAAGTTTTATCATACTTTTATTAAGCATTTCTAATAATTCTTTACTAAATAATTTGCATATGTAGTTAAGCTATTTAAAAAACAGTAGCCTGGACCATTGCTTTTTTTAGCTACCTCTTTTTCTCGTTCCTGTTATCTGCTTGTCTAGAGCATTCAAGGGTTTGCATAACCTTTTTACTAAAATACAAAGAATTTCATTAGAAAATAAATCATTAGAATGTAATCCATTAATTTTTTGAGTTGTATTACTATGGATATAATAAAATGAATCTGTGCTTTTAGTAGAGAAGGAACTCTATTCCTGTTAATATCCTTTCCATCAGAAGAAAACAGTGTTTGTTAGAAAATCCCATTACAAAATAATGGCTAATATTAGTAAGGTTTACAAAACGTATTTTATTAATGTGATGGTTAATTTTATATGCCCACTTGACTAGATGCCCAGATAGTTGGTAAAATCTTATGCATTATTTCTGGGTATGTCTGAGGATATTTTGGAAAGAGATTAGTATTTGAATCAGTATGCTGAGTGAAGAAAATTCACCATTACTGATACAGGTGGACATCATATTATCTGCTGAGGACCCAAATAGAACAAAAACCAACCTTTAGAAAAATGGGTTTTTTTCTCTTTCTCTTCTTGAGATGTGACATCCATCTTTTCCTGCCATGGGACATAGAAGCTCCACCTGCCGTATCTATCAAGGCAGAATCTCAGGAAGGGAGATGGGTAAAGAGAGCTGTGGAATCAATGTCACCATTTGTTTTCATTTAAAAGCTGAAATTCACTGTGCTTTAAAATGTTTACCTCTAGTGAAATGCACTGATTGTTAGTGTGTAACTCAGTGAGTGCTGACAAACGTTTACAAATGACTTTTCTATTTTGTGTGGCCAGTCATCTTAATTTTAGTTGTTTTTTTTCTAACCTGTAGATTGCCTTTATATTTTCTTTATAATGTCTTTTGATGTGTATATTTTTTTAAATTTTGAAGAAGTACAATTTATCTTGTTATTTTTCCTTTATGGTTAGAGACTTTTGTGCCCTCTCTAAAAATCTTCGTTTACTTCAAGGTTACAAGGACACTCTACATTTTTGTGCTAGAAACTTGCCATTTTAACTTTAGGACGGAGATATGAGATTCATGTAAAACTTTCTCTGATGTCAAGGGTGGGCAAACAACAGCCTGTCAATGAAGTCTGCCCTATCATCTTTTTTTAAAAAATAAAGTTTTATTGAAACAGTTTTTACTTGGGCAGTTACATAATGGCAGCTTTTGCCGTATAATAACAGATCAATGGTAGTAATAACAGAGATCATACAGGTAAAAATATTTACTTTGCCACCTTGCAGAAAAAGTTTGCCAACCCCTGGTATACAATATGAGAAAGAGATCAAGTTTACTTATTCATATATTTACTTTTCCACAGAATATTTCATAACCATTTATTGAAAAGACTATTTTCTTCACTGAATTGCTCTTAAATATTTGCTGAAAAATCAGCTGAGTCGATGTCTGTATCTACTTTGTTCTATTAATCTATTTGCCCTTACACACTGTACTTCAATTTTACAGCACCTCTTGATATTAAGTAGTATAACTACTCCAATTTAAACAACCTTTTCCAAGATTGTATTGGCTGTTTGTGTCTTTGTTATTCCATGTAAAATTCAGAATCAGATTTAGAATTCCTTTGAAGTTGGAATTGCATGAGTTTATAGGTTGCTTTGGAGAAAATGTGTCTCAATAATATTGTGTTTATCCATCAATGCACATGATATAGCATTGCATGTATTTAGGTCTTCATCATTCTCAGTAATGTTTTTTGTTTTTTGTATAGAGGTATTGTAGATCTTATACAACATCACTCTAAGTTACTTTGTTTTTCTAATACTGCAGGAAATAATATTTTTATCTTCATTTTTCAATAGTTCCTAGAGTATTTTTAGGTCTACAGTTTTTAGGCCTTGTATCCTACAACTTTGTTCAGATAACTTATCAGTTCTGGTAAACTTTTGCGGATTCCTTCCACAATCTTATCTGTAACTGTTTTTTAAAATCTGGGTTTCTTTTTAAATTTGAATAACTCTTCCTTTTACTTCATTTTCTTATCTTATTTCAGTGGCTGGAACATATGGTTCAATGTTGAATAAAACTGTTGATAATGGTGTTCCTTTTTTTTTAGAAAGGAAGTGTTAAATATTTTACTATTTAGTGGTAAAGTATTTACCTATATACATTTTTCATTGATGGTCTGTATCAAATTGACAAATTGACCTCCAATTTTAATTTCACAGTCTTTTCAGTAATAAATATTAAATATCATTCAATGCTTTTCCTGTATCTACTGAAGTGATTATAAGACATTTTTTCCTCTTTCTGTTAACACAGTGAATTATATTGATTCATGTTTGAATTAACACACTGGTTTTGCAATCCTATGAAAAAGTTTAAATATAAATTGTTTTAGTAATTTTAGGATTCACTTATGCATATTTTATTAATAATTTTTGGGTAACATTGGTCTGAGGATTTTTGAGTAATACTGGTCTGTAATTATGATGACCTCATAAAATGTGTTAGGAAATGCTCCCTCCCTCCATCTCTGTTTTCTGATTCTTTGTCATTAGTATTATTTCTGCCTTAAATGATTGAAAGAATTCACCAGTAAAGTAACTAAGGCCTGTCGTTTTTTTTTTTCAAGGTTTTTTTCTTTAATATAAAAAAATTTCTCTTATATAAAATAAAAATCTTTTCATTTCCTTTTCTTTTGTGTCAAATTTGATAAACTGTGGTTCCAAATTGTGGCTCTGAATTGTTAAATGTATTGGTGTAAAGTGTTTCATATCTCTCTTATTGTTTTAATGTCTATAGCATCTTTATTAACATTTATATTAATTAGTATTTCTCATTTTTTCTTGTTCATCTTTCAAAAAGTTTATTTGTTAATCTATTCAAAAAACCCAGTTTTGACTTTAATTCTTTAAATTTATTTTTATTTTGTACTTCTGCACTTCCCTTTATTATTAAATTTTCTTAACTTTGGGTTTTATTACTCTCCTTTTTCTAGATTCTTTATCTAGGAACTTAGACTTTTGTTTTCAAACAATTTACCTTCTATAATATATGCATTTAAAGTAAGTGTTCTTTTAAGCACTGTATTACTGGATCCCACAAATTTTATCCATACCGTCCTAATGTGTGTGTGTGAGTGTGTGTGTGTGTGTGTGTGTGTGTGGTGATATATATGCATGTTTTTAATTTATAATATATATATATAATCCCAATATATATACTTTTTAGTATTATACTTGGTTTTCTCCAATGTGTTTTTAGATATATTTCTTTATATAATTTTTAGTGCTGTTCAGGAATTATAATATGCATTCTTAAACTTCTCATTGTCTACTTGAAATTAATACGGTACTAGTTTATGTGAAACATATGAACCTCCTAACAGGCTAACTCTATTTGCTATCCTTTGCACTATCATTGTTATATATTTTATTTTTATATACACTATAGATCTCACAATAAATATTAATTTTTTTAAATAAAGATAGTCTTTTATATACTCACATATTGACCACTTCTGGGGTGCTCTTAATCCTTTTTTTAATTATAAGTTTCTATATAATAATATTTGACTTTAGCTTCAAGAATTCCCTTTATCATTTCTTATTAGTGCAGATATGCTGGGAACAAATTTTCTCAGCTCTTATCTAACTGTCTTCAATTCACTATCATTACTGAAGGAGATAGTTCTGGTTTTACATTATCTTTTTTCACCACTGTAAATATGCTATTTCATAGACTCCTGGCTGCCATTATTTCTCATGGTAGTTAGCCATCATTCATATCATTATTCATTTGCATATATATTTTTATTTCTGACCACCTTTTAAATTTCGGTTTATCTTTTGTATTCAGCAGTAGAACTATTACATGCTTAGATGTGGTGTTCTTTGTTTGCTGAGCATGCCATTGAGATCAAGCAAGACTATGTAATGAGAGTAAGGACATATACCTTAACCATGATTTAGGGCAAAGAAAATAAAATATTATATTCCTATTTTAAGCAAGACAAAACTTAAGAGATTCAATAGGATATACTAGCAATTTAACCAGCTGCCGGAACAAAATTCAGCACCTTTCTAGCCAGCCTGGACCACTATGCTCTCCCAGCCATTCATGGCGTCTGGGATTTCTGTACAGCAATTGGGCCTGCAGCATTTGCTCTCTGCTGGGCCTGACAGTCTCCCCTCTGCACATGCAGGGCAACTTTTCGCTAGGGTGTTGCAGGGAAACTGTGCCATTTTCTGGGACAACCATCTACATGACTCCCTCTTCTCTTGCATCCTGCTCCACAAGCCCCAAAGCAATCCCAAGCTGCATTCTCTGTTTTCCAACCTCAGCCCAGTGGCTCAGAGAGGCACCTGCTCTCTACTCACACTACGTTTTCCTGTTCTTAGGTTGGGAAAGTACTACCAGGCAAAAACTAGGGCAAAATGAGTCATAACTCTTAAATTTTTATCCTCTCTAATATCACAGTCATCTGACTCTGTCTAATGTATGAAAACAACTGCCTTGTATTTTTTCAGTTTTGTACTTACTTACAACTTGCTTAGGGTAAGTTACAATACCAATTATTGCATTATGTCCAGAAATAGAAGCTCTTTTTTTGTTGGACTTCTCAGGTGATTTGTAATGTGTAGCTAAGCTAGAGAACCACCATGTTATGGTGGTTCTCCACCATGAATGGTGGAGAGGTGAGAATACTAACACACTTGTCAGCTGGGAACCCCCAGATTGAAGACCAGGGCAGGGAGAAAGGTTATCAGAGGAGATTCCAATAGATCAGCACCCAATTTTTCCTTCCTAGAAGTCTTTTTTTCAGGAGATAAATTTGTGAGACTGCATAGTGCAGTGCATACTATTTCAGAGTAAACAGCTTAAATTTTAGTTCCAGCACAGCCAATAGCTATTGGATGCACATCGTTGTTTAGCTTGTTTTTCATCATGCACAGAGAGAATTGGATTTAGAATGCCTACATTTTATTCTATCATCTAGAGTCTGAGAACCACAAATATGTTGCTATCTAATGATTTCTACAACCATGTGACACCAGTCATTATAAATCATCTATTATGAAAAGAAAAAAAAAACTCATGGAATGGACTCTTGCCTCTAAATAGTAATAAAGTGTAAGTTAAATGGGTCTGTAAGAGGCTACAGAAGTTTAAATATATTGTCAGGAACTCTTCACTAAATTTCAATATTTTTCAAAGCAGAACACTTGCTGAATCCCAAGTAATTGAGGTAATCTGATATTTTAAAGGCCTATTTTCTACTCTCAAATCTGCTCTATTGTTAAAAGCACCAGTGAATCCATTTTTATTTGATTATAGCAAGGGAAACCATGAGCAATGAAGAAAAGGGGCATGCACAAAATGACGATTAAACTTTAAACAAATTAATTATTTTGAAAGTATGCACAGGAGAAGACTTACACTTTATCTGCATGCATGCACTACATACTTTCTTACCAAGTGTGCATGTTAAAAAAAATAAACTTTTCTTTTTTTCTTTCAATTTCTATTTCTCAAGTCACATATGAGCTGATAATTGAATCCTTCTCATAGGCATTAGAACTGGTTCTTGGGCTAAATTTTCTGAGAGGTATAATTTATTTCCAAGTAGAGAATAGCCTAGAAACTCTAGCTAGGTAAATCTTTCATATATGTTGAACTGTAAAATTAAGATATAGGTGTCTTTTAAGGCAAGACTTTGATGACAAAAGTAAGATTCTAACAGAAAGTTTAAGCTGGGGTTCTGTGCATCCTTGTTTCTTAAAAATCCCGATTTCGGAAAGCTGAAACTGGACCCCTTCCTTACACCTTACACTAAAATTAACTCCAGATAGATTAAAGATTTAAACATAAGACCTAACACCATAAAAACCCTAGAAGAAAACCTAGGCAAAACCTTTCAGGATATAGGCATAGGCAAGGACTTTATGACTAAAACACCAAAAGCAATGGCAACAAAAGCAAAAATATACAAATGGGATCTAATTAAACTTAAGACTTTCTGCACAGCAAAAGAAATAATCATTAGTGAACCAGCAACCAACAGAATGGGAAAAAATTTTTGCAATCTACCCATCTGACAAAGGGCTAATATCCAGAATCTACAAAGAACTAAAGCAGATTTACAAGAAAAAAACAAACACACCCATTCAAAAGTGGGCAAAGGATATGAACAGACACTTTTCAAAAGAAGACATATATGAAGCCAACAAACATAAGAAAAAATGCTTATCATCACTGGTCATTAGAGAAATGCAAATCAAAACCACATTGAGATACCATCTCACACCGGTTAAGATGGCCATCATTAAAAAATCTGGAGACAACAGATGCTGGAGAGGATTTAGAGAAAAAGGAACACTTTTACACTGTTGCTGGAAGTGTAAATTAGTTCAACCATTGTGGAAAACAGTGTAGTGATTCCTTAAGGATCTAGAAATAGAAATTCCATTTGATCCAGCAAACCCATTACCAGGTATATACCCAAAGGATTATAAATTGTTCTATTATAAAGACACATGCACAGGTATGTTCATCGTGGCACTGTTTGCAAAAGCAAAGACCTGGACCAACCCAAATGCCCATCAATGATAGACTGGACAAAGAAAATGTGGCATATATACCACAGAATACTATACAACCATAGAAAACAATGAGTCCATGTCCTTTGTAGGGACATGGATGAATCTGGAAACCATCATTCTCAGCAAACTGACACAAGAACAGAAAACCAAACACCACATGTTCTCACTCATAGGCGGGTGTTGAACAATAAGAACACACAGGCACAGGGAGGGGAGCATCACACACTGGGGTCTGTTGCAGGGAGGGACAGTGGGGACAGGGAGGTTGGGAGGGATAACACTGGGAGAAATGCCTGATATAGGTGATGGGAGGATGGAGACAACAAACCACCATGGCATGTGTATAACTGCAACAATCCTGCAAGATCTGCGCAGGTACCCCAGAACTTATAGTACAATTTAAAAAGTCCTGATTTCCAGCCTTCCTCTTATAACAGCATAAATAACAGACTTCCCATCTTCGTCAGTCCTGCTTGGACTCTAATTTTGCTTTTGCTCTCATTGTGTTTCTTATATCAGTAAGAAACTCATTAAAAGTGGTCCAGACAAATTCAAATGGGTTTTCATGGCTTTCAAGAATGAAAGCAAGACAACATAAAAGGAAATAGTTTTGGAAATTCATTGTGAGACCTATCCCAGGCTGTCTGTAGAAAGAGCACTTTGTGTATAAGTAGGGTAAAGGGGTCTAAATGTGGCATAACCTCGGTAAACTCACAGACTTTTAAAAAAGGCATAGGTGTTAGGGTTAATGACAATTCCACATCAATATCTGGCAGCATGCTATTTACAATAATGACGTACTATAAGAACCTGTATTTTAATTATAAGAAATAAGAATTGATGTTAGAGACATGTAGAAGCAAATTATGCTCTAACGATTTTCTAATAAAGTAATTTGCTCATAGATCACAGGGAATACAAGCAAAAACCTGTTAATTTTGAGCCCAAGTAATTTTTTTTTAGCCTTTAAATATTAAGCAACTTGTATGAGGCTTCTCAAGGAGTATAAAACCATGGTTCCTGCCCCAACAAGTTTTTGGGGAGGGTGAAAGGGATAAAGGCAGAAATTCAGAAATAATTAAATGCAGTTAAAATGCAAATGTTTACCTGGAAAGGATAGGTTAAGTTTGTTTTTTCCCTGTGCCTAAATCAGTTTTTTACCCGAGGCATACATGATAAATTAAGAGTCCTGTGCAGATTCCTAAATTCCCAATATTTAAATAAGAAGAAGGGAGCACACAGCAGAATCTGTAGAACTTTCCCCAAATCTACCCCACCACAACATCAACTACAATCTAATTTAATCCCAGAGTAGGTAAATAGGAGAATTAAATCTAACGACACATATGAAAGTGCTTTGGCAATTACAGAGTAGTATATAAATAGAAGTTATTAAGACACTTTTGACTGGAAAAGAGAAACTGTTTTCCATACTTAATTACATTTCCCTCTGTATTTCTAAAAGTAAGCCATCTTGCAATTTTATATTAAGAACTAGTGAATGATTGTATTTGTATACAGGCAGTAGCATAGAAATTATGTTCCTATTCAGTGGACCTCCAATCAAGCAAAACAAATTGACAAATAAGAACACTAGGGGTGAACGTTGTGGCACTGAAGCCCTTGGCACATGTTTTTCTTCATTATTTTTCTTTGCCTTACATGGGGCTGCTTCTAGAGTTTATTTTCAATTAAAAAAAATGATAAAGGAAGCAAAGCTAACAAGGCAGATGGCTTGTCAAATTAGAAACAGGAAGCTTTTCCAAAAACAGAATAAAGAATGTGGAGACTTATGAGAGCTAAACATTCATTGTGGGCCTGTGGTGCAGTGCCTTAGGATGTAAAAATATGGCATCACCATAGTTCAGTCTTTAATTGTTCTTCCTCCTTAGTGGGTGGGAATGTTCATTCGACATCTTCCTATACTCTTAAGGAATTCTGGGCTTTTGCTTATAGCATCTCTCCGATTTTTCTGGAAGATGAACTCTTTAGCAGGCAAACACAGCTCACAAATTAACTCAAAGCTATGCCAATGGCATTAAGCAGGCCCAGCTCTGCACCGCATTGCCGCAGGACAGTGGAAAATGGATCTGGGTTCTAAAATCACCAATTTATGCACTAAATAGGTATTTCTATGAGAAAATTAATTAACTTATTTTAATCAATAAAAATAATAAGGACAATAAAACTATCTTGCTAGGTTTTATTCAGAATTGAACATTATCAGGATTTGTTACTTACATAGAATTTAATAGCTCCCTCTATTGAGTCCTATGTGCCTCACCTTACATTATGTACTTTGTATGTATTTCTCATTTAGTACCCCCAGACAACCCTATCCCATTGGAAATATGATCTCTGTTCAAAACAGAAGCACTGGGGCTCTGTGAAGTCTGTGCTTAGGTTCTCATAGCTAAAAAGTTCAAGAGTCAGTGGGAAGGGCTTGTGTGATTCAGAGCCTGCCTTGCTAATTACTGTAGTATGTAGCTAGTCCAAGGCCACAGGAAAGAAAAACTCATTTTTTGTATTTTTCAGTCCTTATGTGATGGAGAAATAAGACAGTTGTCTCCATGGTCTTCTGCAGTGTTAAAATGTTTGGCACCTAGAAAAGAAAAATGATGATTCCTTTAAGCAACATGGGATAAAGGAATAAAATAAAGCAAAAAGATTAAATGAAAGAACATCTTGGCTACTCTTAAGAACTAAATATTTGTGTCATTCCAAAATTCAGTTGAAATTCTAATTCCTGTTATGATGGTATTGGAAGGTAAGGCCTTTGGAAGGGAATTCAGTCATGAGGATGGGGCCTTATGAATGGTATTGGGGACCCTTATAGAAAAGAGCAAGAGAGAAATGATCTCACTTCACCATATGAAGATGTAAGACCATCGTTTTTAAACTAGAAAGAGAGCCCTCACCAGAAACGGGATCTGCTGAAGCCTTGATCTTAGACTTCCCAGCCTCCAGAACTGTGAAAAATAAATGTTGTTTAAGCCACCCAGCCTATGGCATTCTATTTTAGCAGGCCAAATTGACTAAGATTGACTAAGTGTTATAAGATGAGGGACAATGTCCCTTAATTTATCAATCCTGAATTTTAAACAGAACCAGTCTTCAAATAGATATCTGAATTATAAAATATGCTAGATGTTTACAAGAACTCCAAAACAAAGCTACAAACTTTGTGTTTTAAAATATGAAATTGTAGACACTGGTTCTTCTAGAGAAACTTGATTCAGACTAAGAAGGTTGAACCACATGAAGAATGACTAGAGATGAAAGATCATGTTAGGTGAGTATTTGTTCTCTTCAGTAATTTTCCCTCTCCTTCACCTCCTTATCCACAGCACCCTGGTGTGAAGAATAAGCAAGAAGCTGACAGCATTTCCAAGTTTGGGAACATAGAGTCAGATTTTCTTTCCATTGTATTCATCATCTGGTGCTATTTCTTTTTTATTATCTGCCTCCACCTACCTTTTAAGGAGCCTCTGGCTTTCACCTCTTCTATCTTTCTCCTCTCTTTGATGTTGTTTCTATGCCAGCCCTTTGAGTATCATCCTCTTTTTTCTATTTGCCTTTCTCTGTTATCCTTTAGTGTATTCTTTCTCTATATAGACACCATAAAAAACAGTCTGTATCTCAAGAAACTGTTTCAAGAATACAATATATCTAATTCTGTATTTGTTAGTTCTTGTCCTTTGAGAATCAGATATCAAGAATTAAACATACAAAAGACCTATTATGGAAGATGCTAGGAAGAGAAAATGGAGAGGGAAACTGGGGAGACCTGGAAAGCCATCAGACCACGGTGGCGGAGGTCTCCTCCTGAGAGGAGAGAGGAGGTGAAGATGCTCCCAGTGAAAGCCTCTAGCCTGCAGTGTAGTTCTAAGGAAAGTTCAATAGGGGGAGGTCCTGAGCCAAAGTCACTCAATAGAGGAGTTCTACTACATGCTGTAGTATTCCTGACGCCACCAGGCACTGGCTGGGTGCAGCCGGTGGAAGCCATGGCCTCAGTCAGAATGTGGAAATAAACTTCAGAATACAAAAGTGAAGGCTATCAGAAAATTATGTTTTGTGATTTGTGAAGTGCATTCTCATGGCCACCATACTCTTCGCAGAGATAAGGTCTAAGTGCGTGTGTGTGTGTGTGTGTGTGTGTGTGTGTGAAATATCCCTCCATTTTATTGATGTAGACCTTACTTTTTGAAAAAAGGATTTGACACTTGTAAATAAAATAGATCTGTGGGCCATTTGCCAAATTAGAGACCTGCTCTAAGAATTACTTTCAGATCCACTTTTGCTAAGGTGGTGAAAGTTAAACATATTTTCAGCAGGAAAATAGTTATTTAACAAGCTATGGTAAGACATTTGTGCATATTCCAATAAATGTTAGCAGCCATCACTGCTGGTCTTATATTTTCATCTAAAGAGACATTTACCTGATTGATAAATTTCTTTTAAAATATGTATTAGTGCAATTACCATAGGAGCCAGAAAACACAATCATTGGTCAAAGTTGTCTTTTAAGTAAATGTTGATTTCATATAGCTTTATGAAATCAACTAAGAGGAAAAAGCAAAAACTGAGAAATGTGTTTAGTCTTATGGATTTTGAACTAGTCCAGTTAGGATTAAATGTAAAATTTAATAGCTGCTACTGGATATAAAACTCAACTAAAATAAATGTATTCTATATAGTATGCCTTCTAAAGACATTAGGTAAATGGATATAAAAGGGTCATATAATCAGGAAGCCAGAATTATGTGTTCTAATCCTCATTCACTATTGAATAATGCTGTATCTTGTCATATGTTCAATGGAGATAGCATATTTAGCAAGAATATCATGAAGAATAATGCAAAATTCAGAAACCAGAGGGGAAAATTGAGGAGTAGACTAGTTTAAAGATACTGTTACAGCCAGGCGCAGTGGCTCACACCTGTAATTCCAGCATTTTGGGAGTCTGAGGCAGACATATCACCTGAGGTCAGGAGTTCAAGACCAGCCTGGCCAACATGGCAAAACCCCATCTCTACTAAAGATATAAAAACTAGCTGGGCATGGTGAAGGGCACCTGTAATCCCAGCTACTCATGAGACTGAGGCAGGTAGAATTGCTTGAACCTAGAACGCAGAGGATGCAGTGAGCCAAGATCATGCCACTGCACTCCAGCCTGGGCAACAGAGCAAGACTCCATCTCAAAAACAAAACAAAACAAAAATATACTGTTACAATATTGATTTCTAGATAATGTTCATTGATTTTTGATGACATCCCAAGTTTTGGCCCTTCTGAGCTTCCACTCTCATGATATTCTCATTGTGCATGATTTTGTCCATGCACAATTCAGTAAGAAACAAGCAGAGGTAGAGATGATTAATTCAAAGGAAGGAATGGACTTTAGGAAGAATATAGTAAGGATTAAGATGTGGTTTTCTGCCATATTTGGAAACAATAAAACAGGACAGCCAAGGCTGTATAATTAGTAAAAGCAAAGGTGATATTGAACTTTTGAGATTGATAAGCTCTATTAGAGTTCTCAAGAGAACACAACCGATAGCGGGTGTGTATGTGAGTGTGTGTATGTACACATATGTAGGAAGAATATGTGTGTGTGTATACACAGATGCTCTTTGACTTTTGATGGGATAATATCCTGATAAACCCATCATAAGTCAAAAATGCATTTAATACATATAGCCTAACAAACATCATAGCTTAGCCTAGCCTGCCTTAAACATGCTCAAAGCACTTGTGTTAGCCTGAAGTTGGTCAAAACTAACACAAAGCCTATCATATAATAAAGTGTTGCATATCATATATGATTTATTGAATACTTTACTGAAAGTAAAAAACAGAATGGTTGTATGGGGATTCAAAACATAGTTTCTACTGAATTTGTAGGGCTTTTTTATTATTGTAAAGTGAAAAAAAATCATAAGTCAAATCATTGTAAGTCGGGGATCATCTTTGTGTATGGGAGTGCGTTTAAAAGTGTTAATTATAAAAAATTGGCTCACATTACTATGGAAGACAGCAAGTCCGAAATCTGCAGGCTTGCAAGCTAGAGACTCAGGAGAGCTGATGCTGATGTTCCAGTTCGGGTCTGAGGCCATCTGCTATAGAATCAGGAAGAGCTGATGTTGCTGGTGAAGGCTGAAGGCAGTCTGCTGAATTTTCTCTTGCTCAAGGGAAGCTAATCTTTGGGGTTGACTCAGGCTTTGAGTCAAGTTTGGCTGATTGGATGAGGGCCACCAAATTACAAAGGGTTTTCTGCTTTACTCAAAGTCCATCAACTTAAATGTAAATCTTATCCAGAAATATCCCACAGAAACACCCAGAATAATGTCTTATCTTTTCAAATATCTGGCCAACCCATGGTTTAGCCACGTAAACACATATAAAATTAACCATATGCAAGTATTCCAGGTTTCCTAGCTCTGGTAGCAGGAATAATTAATGGGGTGATGTAAGGTACACTTTGATTCTATGTAACAGTGATAATAGGTCACAGAATTTGGGTCAAGTACCTCATAAAAAGCTTTTGGAGACATATACCTTCTTCTTAAACTTAACTTCTTACCTTGCTGAAGTTTAGAGGGCATTTTTCTGTTGGCCTTTCTATGCAGTATTTTTATTGAGGTATAGCCATCCATGTAGGACATTACACAAATCTTAGGTGATAACTGAATATTTATATTCATGTAACCACCATCTAAAGCAATATATAGATAATTTTAAACACTCCAGAAGACTTCTTCTGTTTCTCTTTTCAGTTCATATATCCCAGAGAAAAAAACAACTCTGACTTCTATCACCAAAGATTAGTTTTGCTTTTTCTGAATGTAAGAGAAATCATACAAAATTTTCTCTATTAATGTCTGGCTTCCTTCATGTTATGTATGAAACTGTAACAGAACCGTGATTACCTCCATGAGTGATATAACAGGTTAGCTTGTCATGGTTTTATATACATGTACTGACAAAAGAAAACAAAGCTCTGTGTAAGAGACACAGACCCTTTATTACTTACAAGAAAACAGTAGCCAAAGAAGCATCTCAGCAGCAGTTTCCCATTCTCCAATCCCCACAAGTTGATGCAGTGAGAGCCAGATGCTTACCTACATATGCAATGGCCTTGCATCACAAGGAAGGAGCCCCAAAATCACGAGACTTGAAACTTATATATATATATTGGCTGGCACATCTGTCACTCTCCTTCCCAGAGAGAAAGACCTTTACTCTGCAATTTAAACATATCTTCTCCTGGGAAAGAAGAAGAAGATAAGATTACTAACCTGTAATGTGAACAAATGTCTCTGAAAGAGAGGAAAGAGACTTTGTTAATTTGCATGTCTCTAGGGGTTTGTTTCCTTAGGGAAATACCATCTCTAGCTTCTAGAGCATGTTTGCAAAACCATGTCCTTTACTCAGAATGCCTAGATCATGCATATGCACTGAGATATCCAAGAAGATTGTTTCCCAGCCTCATCGTTTTTTCTTAAGATTAACACGTTGTTTGTATATAGCAGTCATTTTTTCTTTTCTTCCTGGTGCCTACTACTATTGAAGTCTATTTATATAGAAAGTAGTTGTTGAGTACCTTCCATGTGCTCAGACATGACATTTGGTACTGAGGTGATAATAATAAAAAGATTGATGTCTCTATCTTTATGAATCATGGCATCTAGTGCAAATTTTAATATGTAAGCTCCGTAGGTCTCTTAGTAGTCTGTGTTTGGTGTTCAGGCAGCTCATGATTCTTTCAAAATTCTATGTAAAATTTTCTGCCATGTTATATACATTCTTCTGGAAAGAGGAATAATTGCTCTTATCAAATATATAAAGATGTCTGTAACTCAAAAGACTAGGAATTACCAGTGCGATAATTCCATCTCAGAGAGATCTCAGCAGACTTTCTTTAGTCTTGCTTCTTCCACCTTATTCCAGACCCCAAGTGAGATAATTAATTTTATGTGTCAACTTGACTGAGCTAAGAAATACCCAGAGAGATGGTAAGACATTATTACTAAATGTGTTTATGCAAAGAGATTAGCATTTGAATCATAGCCTGAGTCAAGAAGATCTACCCTCACCAATGTGTGCAGGCACCATCCAATTCACTGAGGACCTGAACAGAATGGAAAGAGAGGAAGGGTGAATTCTCTCTCTCTCTCTCTCTCTTCTTGAACTTGAACATCCATCTTCTCCTGCCCTTGGACATGGAGCTCCTAGCTCTGGGGCCTTCAGAGTCTGGGACTCATACCAACAGTTCCCCCCAGCCCCTTCTCAAGTTTTCAGAATGGCATTGAATCGTATCACCAGCTTTCTGGTTTTCTAGCTTGTAGATGGCAGTTGCTGGAATTTCTCATTCCCCATGATTTCTGGTAAGCCAATTCTCTATCTATCTATCTATCTATCTATCTATCTATCTATCAATCAATCAAACATCTACCTACCTACCTACCTACCTATTTACCTATCTTATTGGTTCTGTTTCTCTGGAGAACCCTGAGTAATACACCAGACCTATAGTTTCCTTTCCTTGTCCCTATTGTCTACCTTTTCTCCTGAACAGTGGAATTTCCCAGGAAAACATGGAAAGAATGATGGAAAAAGGAGGCAGGTAGGAGTGGTCACTAAACAGCACCCCAGATGAATAATTTCACAATTTTTCTAACTCCTTTTTATTATTTTTTTCTTTTTTTTCCCTTGGACTCTGCTGCTAGGGAAATCTGGCTTCTTTTCAGCGTCTCAGTTAGGAAACACTAGTACAAACACTCAAGACTAATAAACAGTAATAAAAAAACACTCAAGGACCACATTAACACTATAATGTTGCCAAGACTTAATCCAGAAAAAACCCTATTGTCACAAAATGCTCAGAACTGCCTTCCCTAGCAGGACCCATTTACAGCAGATCTTCCTAAACTTAATACTCACCTGCCTGTGTTCAATTTCTTCTCACCCAGCATTAAAAATGAATTTAACAAATTGACTCTCTTCATCACTTGAATTTTTGCCTTTTTGGAATATTTGCATTTTAACAAGGGTATGCATGAAAAATAAGTCTTTGCTTGACGAATGTATGACTAACGTTAAAATGTTAGACATTTGTTATAGTCTAGTTGAAGAGGGATTTAAAGATGAGTGAGTTTTTCTGTCAGGCTGTCACGTAGCAGTGCTGAAATCATAGGCTGTCATTGTCTCCTTATGTATCCTTCATAAAATCCTCTTTCCTTGTTGAAAATGTTGCTTTTGGGAACAAAATGTCTGCATAGTCACAATATGATGTACTAGAAAGAGCACCTAACTAGACCTCAAAGAACTAGTCCAAATCATGGCTCTGCCAATCCGTCTGGCATGACATTGGTCATGTCAATTACTCTCCTAGAGATCCAGTCTGATTATTGGTAGTAATGAGATAGTTATACCTGTGATAAAACTTTACTAGCTGAAATGTGTTTTGCAAACAGATATTGTCAATGCCACCATTATACCACAGCCACACCACTGACCTTAATCTGGAACTTATCTGCTTGTGATAAAGATAATTCTTAAAAGCTTAGAATGCTTTTAAGATGCTTTCAAAATAAAAATATCAAAATATGGTCCTGTTGGACTTGGGTAATAGTTGAAGGGTTGAAGGAAAGAGGGGAGAAAAAGAAGAGTTGAGGACAAGAGATTCTGCTGACTTGTCAATGTGCCATAGTTATTTTTCTAGAAGAAACATTATTGTTACAGGTACCTCTGCAGTGTAGAACTCCTAAGTATAAAGTTTTGGTGCTTTATTCTTAGGTGTAAATCAAGAGCATGTTGATTTTGATGTAAATCAAGAGCATGTTGTGTACCAATTTAGAGATCACTTCAAGTGTCTCTTCATTAGTCAATGGAATGAGAAAGATCAACCATTCGGTCACCAAGATATATGAAGTGACTTAATAGGGCTGGTCTTCTAGGCACATTGGTGATAGCACCCTGGTGGAATGATGAGTGTGTTTCACATGGTAGTCTATATCCTAATAAATTTGAGAGTGTTAAAAGAAAGCAAACACCTTCACTGCTTATAGAAGGCAGGACACAATATTTCACAGACAGCATTAACATTGAACAATGCCTGAGCTATTGGAACCCCATTGTTTCCAAATTTATACTAACACCTGTTAAGTGGTAGAAAACAATACAGGACAGTAATTAGTCATATTCTTTGGCTTAGAATATTGCCAGTTAGGTCAATTGCTGTTGTAGTCACATCTTTGTCTAGAAGAACTGTGTTTTTAACTGACTACTTCAAGGTTTTCAACTGAGAATTTTTCTCAGTGAAGAATGTCTCCTATATTTCTATATGTGAATGAAAATAGTAGCATGTCAGTTACTCTTTAAAAAGACAGAACAAATACAGAATCCAAAAGTGGCATACTTAATAGAAGGAATTAGAAAGACAATATTCTTGCATTTGGAAAGACAAGAGACACAGAGATAGAGACGAACATAACTAACTTGTTCCTTTCTTTTCCCTCCCATTTCTACCAAATCATGTCCAAATTGGAAATAAAAAATGAAAAAGAGATATGCCATTTTTTATACTTAATACTCCATCATAAGTGAGCAGCAAACAATTAGAGAATGTAATAAATGTCTTTTGGTACTTAAGGAACAAAAATGGAAGTACAGAGTTCAGTGTTTTCAGAAACATTAAACTATAGCTTTATGTTTTCTTGGCCATGATCACATCATTTTTTGGCTCCAAAGGTGATCTAGTTTATTATTCCTCCAACTTAACATTCTTACAGTTAGGTTTGAAATTTTCACATGTCAACATCACAAGAGAAAAATGAAGTATTTATTAGAATACAAAGGCCAACAGAAGACCATTACTCAGTGATATACTACTTTGAAAAGAACTAGTACATTAATATGCTCTTAGATGTGACTAAGAGATGTTCGTTTGAGATATATAAAAAGCTCTAGCTGGTGGGCTTTCTAACCCTCCCTTCATACCTGCAACCCATAAAGTTGATTTATAGATTATTTATTTATATGTTATTATTTTCTGGCTTTTAAGAAAAAGTGTTGTAAGAGAAGAAGTAAAAAGTATTAGGGTTCATACAATGGTTTACTAAAATTCCAAAAGAATTCAATAGTACCCTTCTATTCTATAAATGTTAATTGCATTTTGTTTGTGGGGGAATTGGGAAAGACTCACCTGGGATTCAAATTGTGCTTCCTCTACTAGCTTCTACTACTTTGCATAAAATTTAAAGAGTCAGAGAATATGTTCACCAGCCCAGAAGATGTATGTACACGGGGATTTTTGAGGTATGTTATAATCAGGTCAAGCTGATGAATGTTCTTGGTTGGGAGAATCTAGTTTGTAGGTTCATGAAATGTATAGAACAAGTTCTGTTTTAGTATCTGAAGGTTTCCAAAATTTTATGGGATGCCATTTCCAAAATGTTAATATTTATGTAATTTAAAAAATTATTTGCTTCTCATAATATTATTAAGATAAATAACTCCTAGAGCATTTGTTCTTAACTTCTGATCCTCTCTTCTATAAGTCATACATATAGAAATATAGAAATGTAAAAATTTCATGGATCCTCTGAAACTTATTCTTGGTTCAATAGATCCATGGTCCCCAAGTTAAAAACCATCATCCTGGAGAAACTGGAGTTGTATCTGCTTAAGTATATTAGTATCACTCCTTAGATGGAGCAGCAACTTGGTAAGCCCTTCTTAAAACCTTTTGAAGAAAATAGAAGATATAATATTTTCTATTCTCTTCCCTAACATCACATTTACTGTAACACTCAGACCCAATAAGGTCAGAAGTTGTCACTTCAGACATTCTTGCCTTTCATTGTTTGACTCAAGGAAAAAGAGTCAGGACAGTAAAGTTTCTATTTCAGCATTTCATGAATCTGATCATTATATGACCTCAGAAAATTACATTACCTTCTTCTCCCTTGTATTTTGTTTGTGACACTGGGTTACCTAATAAAGGGGACTCAATGAACTTTAAATGGTTTTGCAAAACAGAGACAAATATTTTGTTTGCTCTTTTTATAAAAATGTTTATTTACCTCTCCCTCCCTCTCTCTTTCTCTTGGCACACAAAAGGTTGTTGGACATTGATAAAATTCTGGATTATAGTAATAAAACACTTTTCATGAGGGGCAAATAAATGCTTAGTATTTCCACTAAAACAAATAGAATCACATGAGTTTTATAACATGGTTTTAGCTTCAGATACCACATCAAAATTCACTTGCCTGCCCAACCTCAGCTGTCATAATTTTACTCCCCTTGTTTCTTTGTCATTGAATTAGTCTGATTTTAAATCAAATGAAAAGCATTTTTTAAAATGAGAACTTTAAAGAAAGGTTGTGTAACTCAGATTTTTCTGATTAAAAAAAATTATATACAAATTCACCTCTATAAATGAAAAGCTATAGAAGTAATCATTTTCATCCCTGATTGGCTCTAATATTTTTGTCATCAATATGGGAAACAGCCAAACTAGACAAAAGAAAAGGATGTTTTATTTTCACAATGAAACTTGGGCACGATATTAAGGTGTTCTGGGACTATCTGTATGCAAAAGTTTGGCCTTTTATTCAATAGCTTACAAATTGAGTATTTTAAAAATTTGTCTAGAGGAAAATACTAAACATATACAGATGTGGATGGAATAGTATGATTCTGTGACCAGACTTTAAACTGATTTTGAATTCACTGATTTAGTTTTACTACTTTAGGAAAAGAGTAGATAGTTACTGCTTTATTTCCTTTCCATTCACATTTCTTCTCCTACCTTATGAGAACTGAAGCTAAGTAAATACCTTTTGTGTAAAATTAATAGTTGCTTATTTAGAAAAAGTCAAACAGTTCAAAAAGTATAAAGAAAACATGTTCTTTAAACCGTATGAATTTTCACCGCCTCCAAATTACGCTATTATTTGCTGAGCACCATTTCATACACCTTCTTACAGAGAGATCAATAGGTAATGGAGCAAAAATTATTATCTAAAACAGAATTGTACTGGTACAAAAACAGACGTGCAGACCAGTGGAAATAGATAGAGATCCCAAAATAAACCCACACACCTATAACCACCTGATCCTCTACAAAGTCGACAATAACAAACAATGGGGAAAGGATTCCCTGTTCAATAAATGATGCTGAGATAACTGGCTATTCACACAGGGAAGATGGAAACTAGACCACTTCTTTTTATCATATACAAAAAATTAACTCAAGATTGATTAATGATTTAAACATAAAACTGAAAACTATAAAAACTCTAGAAGAAAACCCAGGAAACACCATTCTGGATATCAGCCTTGGCAAAAATTTATTACTAAGTTCCCAAAAGCAATTCCAACAAAAACAAAAATTGACAAATGGGATCTAATTGAACTAAAGAGCTTCTGCAGAGCAAAGGAAACTATCAACAGAGTGGACAGACAACCTACAGAATGAGAGAAAATTTTTGCAAACTGTATACACAACAAAAGTCTAATATCCTTTATAAGAAACTTAAATCAGCAAACACAAAACAAATAGCCCATTAAAATGGGCAAAGGATGTGAACGGACACTTTTTGAAACAAGACAGACATGTAGCCCACAAATATATGAAACATTCTCATCACTAGTAATCATTAAAGAAATGCACATACAAATCACAATGACGCTTTGGGAGACCAAGGTGGGCAGATAATGAGGTCAAGAGATTGAAACCATCCTGGCCAACATGGTGAAACCCCATCTCTACTAAAAATACCAAAAAAAAAATTAGCTGGGTGTGGTGGTGCGCATCTGTAATCCCAGCTACTTGGGAGGCTGAGGCAGGAGAATGGCTTGAACCCATGAGGCAGAGGTTGCAATGAACCAAGATTGTACCACTGCACTCCAGCCTGGGCAACAGAATGAGACTCTATCTCAAACACACATACACACACACACACACACACACACACACAAAATGAGACACCATTTAACACCAGTAAGAATGGCTAGTAATAAAAAGTCAGAAAGTGACAGATGCTGGTGAGGTTACAGAGGTGATGAAACACTTACACACTGCTGGTGGGAATGTAAATTAGTTCAGCAACAGTAGAAAACAGTATAATTTCTCAAATAATGTAAAACAAAACTACCATTTGACCCAGCAATCCCATTACTGGTTATATACTAAATCAGTCTACCAAAAAGATACATGCACTTGTATGTTCATCACAATGCTATTCACAATATCAAAAACATGAAATCAACTAAGACGCCTATCAGCAATGTACTGGATAAAGAAAATGTGGTACATACACACTATGGAACACCATGCAGCCATGAAAAAATGGAAGCATGTCCTTTGCAGCAACACGGATGTAGAATGGAGGCAATTATCCCAAACAAACACATGCAGGAACAGAAAACCAAAAACCACATATTCTCACTTATAAGTGAGATATAAACATGGAATACACATACAGATGAGAATAATAGACCTTGGGGACTGATTGAGTGTGGAAGGTGGCAGGAGATGTGGATTTGAAGGTTACCTTTTGGGTACTATGCTCACTACTTTGGTAATAAAATCATTCATACATCAAGCCTCAGTGACATGCAATTTACTCATGTAACAAACCTCCACATATACTCCAGAACCCAAAATGAAAAATGTTGTACAGTATTATCCTATATTTACTATTTAAAATAAAAATTGTGGAATTCAAATAAAAAGAAACTGAGTAAAACTGAAATAATGGTTTCTTCAAGAGAAATTCAATCCTTTATAAATTTTTACATTTGAATGTAAAGGACTTATAAAATAACTTTTCTATTTTAAATTGTATCTATTTTTATTTTGATTTGAAACCATAATTCCATGCTTAAATTGATTCAATATTTACAGCCAATCTTTTTACCATGTCTTCTTCATATATAAGATTTTGGTTTTATTTTGAGATAGTATCTCACTCAGTCTCCCAGGCTAGAGGGCAGTGATGTGATAATGGCTCACTGTAGCCTTGAACTCCTGGGTTCAAGCAATCCTCCAGCCTCAGCCTTTTAAATAGCTAAGACTAAAGGCACACACCACCATGCCTGGCTAATTAGAAAAAAAAATTGTAGGGACAGAGTCTCGCCATGTTGCCCATGCTGGTCTCAAACTCTTGGGCTCAAGCTGTCCTCCTGCCTCAGCCTCCCAAAGTACTGGAAGTACAGGTGTGAGCCCCCATGTCTGGCTGTAATTGGGTTTTTATTATCCTTCATTTCTTGTCTGACTGGTATCTATTCTACTAAAGAGTACTTTGGTCTCTAAGTGGTTAACAAAGTTGCTTACATCATGGAAATGTCTGTTGTGTTTTATTTAAAGAGTAGATGGTATAAACTATTGGGTCCCTCATTCAGGACTTTTCAGATATTGTTTACTGTCTTCAGTAATCAAATGTTGTCTTAGAGACATCTGTAGCCAACCAAGTTTTCCCTTTGTCCACTATTTGCCTTTCTTGTCCCATGCTCATTGTCTTAGTCAGTTTATGCTGCTGTAGCAAAAATACCACACAAATGATTGGCTTAAACAAGAGAGATTTATTTCTCACTGTCTGGAGCATAAAATGTCCACTATTAAGACATCAAAGGATCTGGTGGGTATCTAATAAGGGTACTTTTCCCAGTTGCTGATGGTCTTCTTACCCTGGTACCTTCTGATGAGGGAGAGCAGAGATATAAAGCAAGTACCCACTCATGTGTCCTCTCCTGACCCCTTGTCTTTTTATAAGGACACTAATCCCATTCATAGGGCTCCAGCTCCATGACTTAATTGCTTCCCAAAGATCCCACCTCCTAATACCATCACACTGGGGATTAGAGTTTCAGTGTGTACATTTCAGAAGGGACACATTCAGTCCATAGCATTCACATTGTGTTTTTCTGCATTGTTGAAGTACAGTAACTTTCACAAAATGTCTCAGATGATTCAGTCTCAAATTTTCAGACTGTACTTTTCATTTGCAAATTTGAGTTTGTTCTGATTTCTGTGATATTTTCACTTGTGATATTGCTTTATAATTTTAATTGCTCCATTTTTTCCATGCTCTTCTTCAGAGATACCAGTTATGTATAGACAGCATCTCTTTCTCTTTCATACATATCAACTTCTAAGAAATCGTTCTTGTTTCCATTTATCATTTTTTCCTAATAGGACTTTCATGTGATTTAATTTTCTCTTATATCTCCTTTGAATTGTGGTAGGTCAATTGTTTTCTTCATTCACTGTCTTATAATTTCTTCGCTGAAGCCTTACATCTACCCTGAGATCTTTTCAGAGATCTTTCCTTTAAGACCTAACAGGTTGAATGCTTCTGTGATATAGGAATATTTACTGCAGTATTTGGTAGGTGTGCTTATAGTTTGAAGTTGTGAAAACTTTCTTATTTCGTTGGAGGTGAAAAGCTTTTTTTCTCAATTTGTTCTCAGTAGGAGTGGCTTCCTTTCCCTGAGAGTGATCAAAAGCTTAGAACAGACTGACTGTAGGGACTAAGAACACTGGATCATTTTTCCAATTATTCCAACCATTTCTGCCAAGGAAAACTTGGGGTAGAGGAGGACAGATAATTTGTCCTGATATGAGAGATTGACTACAGCATAAAACACAATAAATAAGTTGTAAAGAGCTTTTTCTCTGCCCACACAAGAAGAGAAATATGGAGTTAGGAGCTTGACTATATGTCCAAAAGACTGGGCTGCTTTTACCGTGTTGTACTCTTTATAAAATAAACTTTTGTTATAGATTTAAAATATAAGCAACACACTTTGGAGGTTCTAGTTCTGTTCAAATTTTTTAAGGCAGCTAGAAATCTCTCCAGGTGTTCACATCAGGAATAAGAATAAAGTCTAGCTGGAAACATTGGCCAGATTATAACTTTCTCAAGGAACCATAGTTTATTTAAATAATAAGCTAACTTTGTGTTTTTAGCACATTACACAGTGTCTGAAAAATAGAAGGTGCTTAATAGTAACAAGAATAATAGATAATATGGCAAATAGGTTATTAATCTTGTTACTGCATACTGGTGCCAGATGCTATGCCAATCACTTAATATGCATTATCACACTTTAATTCTCACACAAAATGAACAACTTATTTACTCTTCCTGAATTCCTGATATGGGAACTGAGCCTCAGAAAGGTAAATAACCAAAATTACACTACTGTTTAATAGATATAGCCAAGATTGAACCAATGCTATCTTACCCTAGAGTGCGTGTGTTTAACCACCATGAATGGAAAAAGGAGGAAGGGAAGGTCAGAAGAAAGGAAGCTACAGTGTGAGTAATGATTGACATAAGCAAGAATTTTAAGGTTCTAAATCATTGTAGTATGAAAAAAAGAAGGGATGATCTTTAAGCAGCAATGGAAAAGTGCAGATTTTCTGTGGAGGCTCTGGCACTGGGGGTACAGGGAGTGTGAAGCACACACAAAAAGTCAACACAAAAAAAAGTTGATTAGAAACTAATGGTGGCTTGGCAGTGGTGAGCAGGCAATTTTGAACAGGGCAGAGTAGAAACTGATATGGGGAGCATAGTTGCCTTTAAATTGTTCAGGGTTTTTATTTAATCCCTGCCTTCCTGACTACCATTGTCTTTTCTTTTAAGCACATAAATAGGGACATATCGATTGATAAATGGATTGATTGACTCAAAGTTTTATCAAGATACAATTGATATACAAAAACTGCATGTATTTAATGTATAGAATTTGATGAGTTTGAACATATGAATACACCTGTTTCTGTTAACACAATCAAGGTAATAAATGAATTCAAAAGTTTTCTCATGCTCCTGGGTTATTTTTGGTGGTTTTTTTTGTTTGGGTTTTTTTCTTTACAGTAAATATACTTAACATGGGATCTACCCTCTGCAAAAAATCTTTAAGTCCACAATGCAGTATGGTGAGGTGTACTTCAAGATTGTACGGAAGACCTCTAGAACTTATTCATCTTGGATATCTAAAACTTTATACCTATTGAGCAATTCTCCATTTTTCCCTCCCATCAGCCCCTTGCACCTACCATTCTACTCTCTGCTTCTATGAGTTGAACTATTTTAGCCCACATGAAATGAGATACATACAGACAATGGGATGTTATGTGGCCTTAATAAGGAAGGAATTCCTGTCATATGTGACAACATGGATGAATCTGGAAGACACGCTAGTGAAACAAGCCAGTCACAGAAGGACCAATCATTTCCTTGGACACCTGGAAAAGTATAAACATGGGAAGAATAAAAATAGTACTCCATATGGACCAAAATAACTCTTGGGAATCAGTCATATTGATGCACCAAGAATAGCTGCATCAGGCCTGAAGTTGGTGGGATGCAAGTTTGATGAGAAGGAAGATCACAGAACTCATAGTCTGTTCCTCAGTTAATTTTCTATATAGCTTTAAATTAGGATGCACATGTACAAGTGTGTGTCTGTGTACGTATCTGCAAAACCATAAAATACTCAGTCTACACTAGTAAAACATAAGCCAACAATAGTTAATATCCTCTATTTAGCCTCCATGCTAATATTACTTACAAAAAGGAAGTATACTGTGGGTCTGGACAGTGAGATCCCAGCTAAGGGGTAATCGGTTCAATGAGCCTCAGTGTAGCTGAGTGATGTGATCTTTCTTTGCTTCAATTGCTCACTGTTTGGGGACAGTTCTGTTTGCCCCATCTATGTTTGCTGCACTGAGTCTAAAACCTATATAAAAGACATCACATTGCAGAGTCCAGATGCACCGGACAATTGCATTAAGCAATTGAAGAATCTTCCGAGTTCCAGATCTTCCAAGTTCCAGATTCTCCTTCTCATGTCCCGTGCCATGAGGCTGACCTTGCTCATACTTAACTTGCTGTGCTTTCTAGTTCTAGTCTGCCTCTACATCAATTTTCATGTAACATATCTTGATATTTAGGAGACAAGGCCTGAGGTAGCACCTTGACACTCATAGCTAGTTGCCACCTCTGTGTTCTGCATATTAAAAAGCTCTCTTATTTCCAATTGTTCAGGATCTTCTTAAAGGATCCATTTCTTTATTTTTCTCAGTCCTGTGTTTATTCTTGCGTATATAGGCTCATTGCAACCACCACAATAACAAGTTGTCATACCTTTCCTTTTTTATGTCAGGCAGAAATTATCTCTTAACCCATCCTACCACCACATGTTTTCTTTTACAAGCATCTGTATTCCTATTGCACTTACATAAGAGAGATTTTTTGACAATCCAAGCCAAAAAGGCATTTTTTTTTGAGATGGAGTTTCGCTGTTGTTACCCAGGCTGGAGTACAATAGCACCATCTCGGCTCACCGCAGCCTCTGCCTCCTGGGTTCAAGCAATTCTCCTGCCTCAGCCTCCCGAGTAGCTGGGACTACAGGCACACACCACCATGCCCAGCTAATTTTTGTATTTTTAGTAGAGACTGGGTTTCACCTTGATGACGAGGATGGTCTCGATCTTTTGACCTCGTGATCCACCAGCCTCGGCCTCCCAAAGTGCTGGGATTATAGGCGTGAGCCACCGCGCCCGACCCAAAAAGGCATTTTTATACATCAAGTGGTTTATCAATGAGCAAAGACTATTACTCCTAATTATTACTACTTCCCTTTCCCACTGACAGTGCCACTACTTACTGAGCTTGTGACTTATAGTTTAAACTGTTTTATCTCTTTCACCAGATCCTCTTCCTATATATGATCAACAAAAGTATATAATTATTAATTGATTCTCAAATACAGCCAGCCTGTGATGAAAGCATAGAGGCATTGATGTCTCCTAAATAAATAGGCACTTTAGATCTAAAGAGGAAAAAAAGGTAGTATGGCTTATTGAAAGTAAAAGAAAATTGAGGAAGTTTTGAAAATGGGTATTCCAAGAGGTATTGACATAAAAAATCCACAAAATCTTTGATCTATCAAGCCTTCCTCTAGCAGTAAGTTCTTTAGAAATACTTATGTGATTGCACAAGTAAGTGCATATATAAGCAAGTGTATAAATTGGAGCTTTATGTGAGTGACATTTAAAGGTAACAAATACTCATCCTTTGAGGAATAGTTAAATAAACTGGGGTATACCTAAAGAAAGGGCATGTATAAAGTAAATCTTCATGTACATGTAAAAGTGATCCATGAAGCAATGTTGGAATTTTTTTAAAGCAAGTTTCAAACATTGAGTGGAGAGAGACATAATCTAATTTTTTTGTAATTCATGCTTCATACCCAGGAAGGTGCCTATGGTTTTAAATTATTTAATAAGGATGAAGATGTTTTATAAATGTAAAAGATTCTTAAAATTCATTGTAGGCTTAATGGTTTGAGCACTTCAACTGTCAAGGTGTATGCTCAGATTCTGAAGGATACTCTGGAAAATGTTAATAGTAGTTTTTCCAGGGAGTGGGAGATTGGAGAAGGAGGGTAAGAAGATACGATTTTTATTTTTAAAACACTAGTCATCAAATGTATCTAATTAATAAGGCATGCTATACAAAAAAAATTCTGAACAGAGCTAGCTATCCTATTGCTTCCATTGAGGAGCCAGGCAATGTATTTTCTCTCATCTCTTCCCACCTTGCAGACTTTTTTTCCTTCCTTGCTAAAGTATACATTAAAGGGCACATACACAGCATATAGGTTAGGTGTTATTGGGTTACAGCTTGAATTCTAATTAAAGTTATGCATTTGACAAATTACAGGCCGAATAATGTATTTGAGTTCTTTGTAGTTGCTGTTCATATGTTAAATGGCGATGGGTATGACATACGAAACCACCAGACTTACAATAGCAATGACTTAGACCCAAGCTTTGTTTGACCCCAGAAGAGGTGATACTACCCATATCAGTTAGAGTCTAGGTAACAACCCTAGGTAAAATAATTTCTATGAAAAATGGTTGTTTCTTTCAATCTGCCTTTCCCCTGTTGTCCCTAAATATGTTTTCATACATGCATTGGTCCCTGTGCTTTGATATCATAAATGATGGACAAAGGTGTCTTAAAATATGAAAGATTATTTTCAAAAAGTTATTTTAAGGCTTAATATTTTGAACATGATTTAAACTGTAGATGCTGAGTATTTTCAGTGGCTTAATATAATAAAACCCACCTGTTATTTTTGGCTGCTTTATTTAGACCATCTGCTCCACAAAATATGAAAAGCTCAACAGTGGATGGAGAATTGTCTACTCCTCTATGTGTCAATAATTTATTTATTCCCTCTATCCAAGCCTCCAGGTCATTGCAAAACTGTTTATTCATTTTTCAACAAAATGGAAAGCCAGTATTTGGCATTTGGCTTTATTGAAAATCATCAGAGGGAATTATATTTTTTTATAATTCATAGTTTCCTATTTTTGTCTATGTTAGAATAGCTTGTCAGTTGCATTTATTTTAAGGACACTGATTCTCTGTTCTTTCTGTGGCAGGTTGGGTATTGGCTGGAGAGGTATTGTTGGCAATGGTTAACCAATCATGCATCATTCATAGTTCAGGTCGTGATGTGAGCATCACGTAGTCTTGTTCCTAAATTAAGATGGAGTTTTCACTAGAAATGAGAATTACAAAGGTCAAATACTTAGGTGACCAACTACTTTCATTTGAAAAGGCTTTGCAGTCCTCTCCTAATCTTTTGGCCAATTAGGACACAGAGGATCACCTCTTAGTTTACTGTAGTTCATGATCATGGCATTATTCTTGCCAGGGTTCATTCTTAAGCCTTTAAGCATCTCTAACAATAATAACAACTAGTTTTTACTGAGTGATTACTGGCTTCTAAATATCGTACTAAAGACACCACATATATACTGCTCATATTTTTATGTACTACTTCTTTTCTTTTTCTCATCTTAAGTTTTCTCCAAATTTTATGTACCTTTTCTTCTTTTCCTTATTTAGTTATTTCCTCAACACAGTTGCAGGCCTTACTTATGATTCAGACTGCCACCTCTTTTTAGACAGTGGTTAATCTACACTTCTAGCCACTGAACTTGAACCTGATTTCCGGTTCCTTGTTTCTAGCTCCCTGTGGGATGACTTAGGATTCCCTAAGAGAAACAGGGGCTAGTGTTTTTGAGTGCCTACTCATGATGGGCATTTTATGTGTTAGTTTGCTTAATCTTCACATAAACGACTTTATTCTAATTTTAGATTTAGGAAAATTTAAGTATAAATAATTTAATAATTTTCCTGAGATCTCTGTTGGTAAGAAGCAAGCTGAGATTCAAACTCAAGTATAATTCTAAACTCCATAACTTCTACAGCTTTTCATGTATGTCTCAAATGCAACACTTTCTTTACATCATTGACTAACTATACTTTCTAAGCATTTCCGGATATCATCCATGCATTGCAAGATATTCTTTTTAATGTTTCTCTGTTTATCTCCTCTCTACCCACCTGTTTTGACCCTTATCCAAGTCTTCAGCAACCTCCCCCTTAGGTCATCCCAGTGACCTCCCTCCTTACACTTCATTTCGAACTTTTCTTGCACAAAACTACCCAATCCATTTTTCTGAGGCTCTGTTTTCCTACAGAATCATGTCTTCCCTACAGACTCTATAATATCACCCATAATCAACGCCAAATTATAGATTTAGAATTTTTCTTCAACTTGCTCTAAGCCACTTGCACAAAGTGTTTGTTCTTTTCTTAACTCACTTCACTCATACCATTGTTTTACTGGGTTCTTCACTTACTCAACTCTTTGCCATTCCTTTCCTACTTCCAGGAGTCCTTTCCTTCTTTGTTTGCCCAATCCAATCTTACCCTGGTTCAAAGGTTCCAATAAATTTTTTCTTCCAAGAAAGTCATTTTGCCTATCTACAGCCCACTAGCATCTCTTCTCCTCTGACCTCCTGCAGCATTTGCTGATGCATCTTGCATTTATCTGTTGCCTTATTTTTGCCTTTCCTCATTTGAATGTCCTGGTATTATAAATAAACTTTTGAGGACAGAGGTCCTCTGTGCTACCTGTCAGAGCTTAGAGCTTGCCATATAGACTTGGAACTTGGGGTGTCCTCAATACACTATGACTGATATAAGCTGTGTTCTTAGAAGAGACCATTATCCTGCCATACAGAGCCCATAGCCTCCCTGAATATCTTAACTAACCTGCTTGTCCCACAGGTGGATGAGACACTCCATCTTTGATATTATATATCCCTAATAGGACACAACAAACACTATTTAGCTCTTACCAAGGTTTCATATCTAATACGGTTGTGTATAAAAAATGAACTGGACTTATATGCCACCATTTTTCAGAATCTTCATATAATAACTAAAAATGTAATGCCTATTTTTTGCAGTCATGGGGAAGAGAGTGAGCATGATGAGGAGAACAATAGTGTATCACTAGGTTTCTTATGTATAGTCACAATTATCTCTTCTTTCCAAAGGGCACGCTTGGAAGGTACTAATTGAAGGATATATAAAGTCCTCTCCTGCCTGAAATGGGATCTCCTATGAAATAGACTGATAGATTCTAAAGAGCAGAAAAGGTATGATTTACTCAAGTTCTTCTTGGGCTAAAACTAATACTTGAACTATTTTCAAGATAGTGTCCTCTGCAAAGATGTTTATTGTACCCTAATGAAGATGGATAATGTGACAATAAATAAGGTAAATGCTGGAAACTCAGAGTTCAGATATCCTGATGGCTCTTGAGTAGTAATCTGGGCAACTCAATTCAGTGTAATGTGAGATCAAAGAACAGGGCCTCTGGTGAGATTCAGCTTCTCAGCAAGAGCATGCGCTGTACGTAGGAAGCACTGCTTTACCTGTCCAATATTTTAAAACACATTGACATCATTAGTGCAAGGCCATTTAAAGGTCTATAGAATTCCAATAGAAAAATCAATGACCAGTATAGGATAATACTAAGGTCACATAAAAATGGACATTAAATGATGAGATAATTCCCAGAGATTTGCTGTGTGATTTCCAATGGGGCATCTAATATAAGAGTGATTAAGTAGAATTTGAAATGCTCAGCAGTACCTCTGCTTTGTTTGCAAATTAAAATTAAGTCCTTTCACCAGGTGTGGTGACACATGCCTGTAGACCCAGCTATTCATGAGGCTGAGGTGAGAGGATCACTTGAGCTCAGGAGTTCAAGGTTATGGTGAACTATGATAATGCCAGTGCATGCCAGCCTGGGTGACACAGCAAGACCCTTTCTCTAAAGTAAATAAAAAATATATTTAAAAATTTTAAAATAAAATTGAATCTACAATTTGTTATGCCAAAACATAACTTAAATTGTATGACATAGAAACACAGTGATACAAAAAACACCCCAAAACAAATGGCAAAAATTACCGCTTTGGCTATTTAATCTTATTTAATCCACTGACCAATCCTGTGCCATAGGTATTTGTACCCTCATTTTACGGATAAGTATATTAAGTCTTGGAAAGATTAAATAACTTACTCAAGGTAAAAGCTACAGAGAGGTAGAGCTAGGACTCAGAGATAATGCACTTCCCCTCACTACCCTATTTGAAGTTTTGAGAAATCCTGCAGTAAATAAATCCATTCCACGTTGTTTAGACCAAGGTTTTCCATACTCATTTAGCCAAAAAAAAATTTTTTTAAATGGACTAGTTTCTAAAAGCTCACAGCACTGATGTTCTGTAGCACATGCTTTGGGGAATTCTACACTGGGAAGATGAGTCGTTTGGGATATCACATCTCACTACATTGAAAGAAACTGCCTGAGTAGTTGATTACAATTCAGTGCGTGGCCAAGCATGAACACACAAGTCAAGATGCATACCTTGGTCCTATAGGTTTAAAAGAGGGTCAAATCTATTTTATCTTCTAAATCAGAAGTCCCCAGAGCCATTTTGCCAAAGTAACCCTTAGGAACGATCAATCAAGTCAAAGAATCAGTTGTTGGTCTCATTTGAGATTCTAATCAAATCAAGCAAGAGAAACTGTAGGTGAAACCTTTCTTCTCCAAGGTTGCTCTAGATTTAAAGCAGAACCATCATTAACTTTTCCAACATTAAGTATCTGCAAAATCAGTCAATGATACTGCACCTCCCTCAGCTGGAAACTACAGCTCTGAATCATTTCTCCTGGAAAACCCGGATGACCTGGCTGGCAGCTCTTATTTCTACTGAAACCTGTGAGTCAGGAGGCCAAGGAAGTTCCATGTAAACAATTTCATGCAGCCATTTAGATGTAATCACAATGAAACAGCTAGTTTTACACGGCCTTAAAAATTAGCCACTATATTTCAAGCTTTTAAAATTAAAAATGAGTGCCTCTTTTCCTACTTTTGGCTCCACCCCATTTTTGCCCCATGAATTGGAGGAGTAAGAAGTGGGAAGAGGGGTAGAAAATAGGTGAGGTGTGATTATAAATATTATTGCTATTTTAAAAGAGTCACTTTATATTTTGACACAATGACATGACAAATGCCCTGCAAATCAAAATTTCCTTGATAATAAAGTCAAATTTCACTGTGGGAGGCCAAGGCAGGTGGTTCACCTGAGGTCAGAAGTTCAAGACCAGCCTGACCAATGTAGAGAAACCCCACCTCTTCTAAAAATACATTAGCTGGAGGTAGTGGTGCATGCCTGTAATCCCAACTACTCGGGAAGCTGAGGCAGGAGAATTGCTTGAACCCGGGAGGCAGAAGTTGTGGTGAGCCGAGGTCATGCCCTTGCACTCCAGCCTAGGCAACAAGAGTAAGACTCCGTCTCAAAAAAAAATAAAAAGTCCAATTAATCAAGATATAACTTGACCACCCTTAGGGCAATGCCTAAGTCTTATCTATTTCATGTTCCAAGAACCTAGCACAGTTCTTCACACTATATAAAATCAATTTTTAAAAAATCACTGCCACAAAATCAGACCCTAACCTTGAAAGCTGGCCATGGAAAAAAACTTTGCATTTGAAGAAGGAAATAGACTCTTCTATCCCCAACTCTGATCCTCTGACTACACCTTTCTCTTGAGGACCCCTCATTTTCCTGCTATCAACAATTTCTTGGCCTCTGAGGACAATTCTTCTTTATCATCCAATATATCTTTTTGTAGCAAAATTGAAAAGAGGTGTTTAAATAGGACTTTTACTTAAAGCCTATTGATAAGAAAATGGAGAGACCCAGAGATGAATATATAACTAGATACAAATCATTCTTATTTGGAGAATACTTTAAGATATATTCTGCTTAGCTCTTAACCTGCTTCTATAATATGAAAGTCCTTTTTCTTAACTATGACAAACAAAAATATCAATTTCTAGATTCCTTAAGACCTACGGAAAAATAAAATAAAATTATCTTTCTTAACTAGGACCTGCTTGACCCTGCTTATTTTTTTATAGCTGTTGGAAATATTATTGCATTTCCCAAAGACCCTAGAAGAGTACACCGTACACAGCAAGTACTCAATACAGAGGGCTGGCTGACTCAGAAATATCCTCGGATTAAACCACAAAAACCTGAAGGCAGCAACTTAGCTGAAAACAATGAATTCAACCTGGAGTTTGATCTTGAGAAATGCTGGCTCCTGGTCTGCCTGTAGCAAGGGTGTCTACCTAAGTAGTTCCACCTCTCAGTAACTAGTCTCTAATCACATTCCAAGAAGCTCACTACCTGCAGATTGGCAGATTCTGAATATGAGGATATTTTGACAACATTTAAGACTTCTGGGTGTCGTTTGCAAAGGTAATTTGGCAGAAAATGTCAATTAACAATTTATGGGAAGATCTCCCTTCTATAATGATAATTTTTAGGAAATACTTTGCTTCAGGTTATAGTTTCCATAGCTATGACTTACAAGAGTATCATGTTTTTACAAAAAGTCATATAATAATAGCAGAGATGAACTCCTTTATATGATTCATTATTTCCACATAGTAAAAGGAATTTTGAAGTAATTACTGTCCTTTAAGTTGTGACTTTCCAATTCTTTACAAGAATTAACATTTAAAAATATATACAAACAATTAAGGAATTTTTCTGTAACTAGAATGCATGCATATTAGTATGAGTATAATGCATATATGGAATTAATATGAAGAACCATATAGTAGGAGGTGACAAAGCTATTTGCCAAAATTTATTCCATGCCATAACTTTCTCTTTAGAATATTTACATGTTTGATGTGTTTAATTAAAAATAGCCCTTTGAGATTCAAAAATATCTTTTTGCAAAATTCTGAGGATTTGGGGGATCAAAGGAATTCAGTTTTTGGATGGAAAAGTGAGATTTCTTCAAGGAGGAGCCTCACTGGAAATGGGTAGTTATGTAACTCTGCCAAGGTCAATGTCAACTTCAGTTACTCCTTACCTATTTTACAGTAAACACTGGCTGCCCAAGTTAACATTGCCCATGATGGTTAAATGGAGGCCCTCAATTACCCCCTCTCCTGGTTCATTTGTTAGAGGTAACAAGACAGAAGGCTGTGCATGCACTCTGGTTCATTTCCCTTCATCTCCCTCATGCCTTTTATTCCCTCTTTTAGTCTTGTGTTTGAAAACTGAGAGTCCACTGAAATCATATCTGTGACATGTTGCCATAAAGCCTCAAATTCCACCTTTCTGTTCCTGATTCATTCATTTTTCTTTCACCCATTCAGGCTTTTGGGTAAGGAAGTTTCTTTCTGAGCTATACCATGAGACTGTTCTTTTGTTTTTGAAACTCATTAGTACTCTTCATGTGTTGATTTAGCCTGCATATAACACAAGAAACCTTAAAGTGGGTGTAAATGTTCTCAGGCCACCAAAGATCCACTCTGATCCTGTAAAGGTCTAGACGACTTGACAAGCCTTGACTGGTCATTTCTCTTTCCCAAATCCAGTTCCCTCAGGATAGACCAACTAGGAAGACCTCCTTATTTGTACAGCCGTCCCATGCTGAAGAATTGTAAATCAGATGTTTCTTTAGAAGTTGCCTTGGATTCTCCAGCAGGAGTCTAGGATCACAGTGTTTCTGGTATGTCTAGAGAGAAAGAGTCTGAGTGCTGAACAGGAGGTGATAAGCCTGGTTATTGCTGGAGATGGTGGGAGAATGGATATTGGCTATGCTTCTCTCCCTTTTGGTAATTCCCAAGACATATGTCTGTCCCTGCAGCTTAGTATATGACCAGAATATATTTCAGGGATAACTAATAGATAATGCTCAGCTTATTTTGAAGATGTCTTTGTTCTTAATCACTGACTTACCAGGCCACTCTTTAGTTTCTTTCTGCTGGTTTCTAGTCTCTTCCCTGAGTCCGGTCTCCTGGTGTCCTGGTACAGAGACTGCAGACCCCTGAACTACAGAGTCCCACCCTCCCCACTCCCTTTCTTTCTCTTTTGCTCCCTTTGTCTAGATAGAAATTGCATGTTCTCTCTGTGGATTCCTGGGTTCCAATCTTCCATGGTAGTCTAGGGGTAAAGAGATCCTTCTACCACCATTCCAGCGATACTGCAACACTGCTGCTCAGCACTGGTGATTCTGTTTGCAGGCTGATATTTACTGGGGAGGATCTTCATGCCACAGGCTCACTACAATTAACACTTCAACCTAACTGCTGGCTCTTTTGGCATTGCCTTTAAAAATGGCATTTTCTCAGCTCGAAAGTGTTACCATGATCACTAGAATGGAGACTGATAGAACTATAGTTCCAATCACTACGTGTATGGGTTCAAGTCAAGCACCTGATTATAACATGGATCTTTGACTTCTCTGTAAACAGCATAGCCCAAGAATGCCATGTTCATGCACCCATTTGTAAGCTGTATTATGATTGCTGTTTCTGAGTTTTCCGTCACCCATCAAGTATTACTTTGTGTATGTGGATCACAGAAGAATTGACACCTTACGAAACGATTTTAAAAGGGAAAAAATACGTATACTCTCTCTATATATGGATTTCGGAAAGATCAACATTTTGTGCAAAACGTAGCAAAGAAAACACAGTCTGTGAAGAGTTTTTCATCATAGATAGAAAAATAGAGAGTGATCAATAAGGCTATGTAGTTATTGACCTGTGAACACTTGGCTAAAGAAAATGCTCCTCTGATAAATCTAGATAAAGAGCCAAACACCACAAATGAAAGGTCTAACAAAATAACCCATCAAATTCCATTCACATGTCTGAGGTGCTCAGAGGTGAGGGGGTAGCGTGGGCCACGGGTGTGCTGGCAGCCTGCCTTCCCCACAATGTTCATGCTTTCTAACTCGATCATTCTTCTAAGCGGAATCGGATTTGAGTTGTAGGAGCTTGCCCTATTTTACAAATGGGTGAGATACTTTGCTACCAACCTCAGAAGCACTGAAACCTCAGCCCTGGGGAGAACACAAAACAGTGGCCACTGCCTGATGTCAGGGATAACTGGCAACATTCCCTGCCAACCCTTTGAACTCTCTCTTTCTCTCTTGGAGCAGGTTATTAATGGGCAACAGGCAAATTTAACAACATTTGGATATCCATTTTGTTTCTTAGGGAGGAAAACAAAGGTTTTGCCTCTGTGGAACCAAATTGTTTCTCTTCCCTCATTTTCCCATGAAAACCAATTTTGAAGATCCAGCTCAGGATTGCCTTGAACTTGGTAGAGGGCATGAGAAATGCATTAAATGCTTCCTTTTTAGGTTCTGTAATGGACTCAATATAATTGACAATATATATTTACCCAGAAGGGACATTCAAATTGCCTATGTTTATCTTATCTATTGTCCCTTGGAGTTATTAGTGATAAAATGAAATGTTCTGTGTATTTGTAGATGTGTGGTGGAGGGAGGGGTTACTCTTAAACACTACTGATGAATCTGTGTGATTTCTGCCTGCTACCTGTTAAATAACAGGTATGACTTAGAGGAGCAGAAAATGACTAAATTCCAAGGTGATACTCAGAATAAGGAAAAAACACATGCCAACAATTAGTCCTTAAAGGCTTCCTAGAAGCAATGAGTTCTGAATTAGGTTATAGAAAAAATAATTGATACTTTTGCTTAAAGGTATAGGCCACTATATTACATGCAGTAATTAGTCTAAACACCGTTAGGTAGAAATTGCATAGAAATATAAACGTGCCATTTCAATCTTAGTCTTAAAATTGATTTCCAAATGTTGTTAAATCATTAGTTATATTAGCATAGAACTGAATGAGCTACTAGTAGGAATGTATAAATTGCAAATTAAAAGACAAGAAAGTTCTAAAATTTGCAATGTCTTCTTTCTGATTAACTGTTTTATGATTTTAGAACAGGAAGAATAATGCGGTATTTGATTTAATGCAAATGATTTCTTTGAAATGTAGCATTTGAAATGAAATAGACATTTATAATGAGAGACAAAATAACATAATGTAGTAATTCAGAAAAGTAAAAGTAGATTTTCTATCAAACTGTCTTGTCATTCAATCTAACAAATCCATACAAAGTCCTTAACATAGAAGAAAAACAGACAGTTCTTGGGACAATATATGATCTTGTTCTAGATAATAATACACTGTGTGAATTATAAACAACTTGATTCAGTCTACCAAAAATATCCTAACTATTCATAAGAGACATCATTGAATAATTGTTATCTGATACAGTTTATTTTTAAGTCAAGTATCTACTTAAAATAGGGCTGGATTCACCCTACTGTACATGGTCTTCATCTCATTTTTATGTATTCTATTAAGTGTGATCTAGAATTTGTCATGAAATGAAATGTCCCAGTGACCATTTACTGCATTTGGAATAAAATCCAAAGGCCTTATCTTACTTCTCAAAAGTCTTCCCAATCTATGACTTATCTAAAGATTAGTTTCATTTCCCATCACCAGCAGAAAGACCCCAGTACTCAGTTAGACAAGCTGGCCTCACACCCTCCAACCTGGAACATCCCAGCCCTGGATCAGCTTTTTAGGTCTGCTTAGCCAGCTGTACTCTTGCTCTTCAGTCTCTGCCTCTAAAATGTTTCCCCATCATTCATGACCAAACTCAAATTCCATCTGCTCCAAATAGACTTTGCAGTCCTTCTCCCTTTTCTCCTATTCCACTAGCAGATTGTTAGTTACTCTATGCAATAACTGACACATCCCGTCAAGCTCCAGGTGCTGTGGATTTCACCTCTCAAGACAAAGAATAGTCACTGGCACATAGTAGGCATTCACTTAATGTTTGTTCACTGACTAGCTCAATACTTCTCAAATTATGCTTGCTTCTCCAAACCTGCCCCCAGTAAGAGTCAGTCTCCATCTTCTCTGACCTACTCATAGAACTAGTAACCTAACAGACTAGTTGGGCTTCAATCTTTCCTTCTACCACCTTGCTATCAGAATAATCTCCCCAGAACAAGAACTTGAACACCAGGTCATGCTACTTTAAAAACTTTAGTCATCTCTCTCTCATTCAGAGTCTGAATTCCAGAGGCTTTATATGACATATGAAGCCCCCATGATTTGTCTCTGCTTCCCTAGCCACTTGTCTACAACTTCCTGTTAGATGCTTTAGTACTCAGCAGCACTGGGGATTTTTCTCTTATATAAGTGATAAATTACTGAAGTCCTATGTAGTCCAAAACGGTTATTTAAATATTAAAATGTTCCTATGTGGAAAAAAACTAAACTTGATGGGGCATTTTGAAGTAGGTGGATTTTCACCATTCTAAGTTATTTTTCCTTTCATGTTCTTTGACCCAGCATTGCCTCTATAATTATTTCATAACATGCATTCTCTTACATTTATAAAAAACAAAGGATTGTGGTTTTTTTAACCTCCTTATGGTATTTTGCTGCATTTGAATCCTGTTTCAAAGTTATGGATTTTCAGGCATTATTTAAGGCCTGAATTTTAGCCTTAGCCCTGGCAGCCCTGTTTAATGAGGACTTTGATTCTATTGCTAAAGGGCATAAGGAAATAATTTAAAATCTAGGGTGGCTAATGCTAAATTGCAGGATGAAATTCGATGAAAACATTAACGGAAGTGTGAATACAGGTAAACATCCTGTGATCAGATACAGGGCGGAAGATATTTCTGTTTACTAGCTAAAGTGGCCACATGGCAATAACAGAAACTGTCAGTTCATCAGCATTGAAACGAATCATTTAAGTTTAGGGGATCTTTTTTTTCACTTTTCAAATTTTGTACATACAGTCATACTTTCTTAATACTTTTATATTTTGCTACTTTAAATGTACATTGTTGGAATTATATAAAATTAAACCGTATTGCATCTACTGTTCCCCAAACATTACCCAACAGTTTCTTGCCATAATGCTGTTCCCTATTGCCTGAACTCTCATCCCAAGGTCCTTTCCCATTATGTCTCCTCCACATTTCTTTATCTGATTCATTCTATCACTCGAATCCGTTATCACCTCCATGCTGTAACCATTAGTCGTTCTTATATTTTGTTTCCCTATGCATAGCTCTGTCATTGACTTCACACTTATCCTGGACTGACGACAGTTTATTCATTCATTCTTCTGGTCTCAGAAGTCAGTACAGTGCTTGGCACATATCTGTTTAAATACTATTTGAAACGAATGAAGCTTCATTTGTGCTTGAGTTTTTAGTTACTCTAGAACTGGAGTTTCTGAAGAAGAGGAGCTGGTGTACAACCCTGAGCATATACTACAAAGTTTTATACTTAATTTATTCCCTATGTATAGATGGTTTTAGAATTGAGTTAAATACTGTGTCTTACAAGAATTGCTGCAATATCTCTACAAGTACGTTATAATGATAAAGTAACACTGATATCTCATTTCTAATATTTTCTGTGAACCCTGAAAATCTGAGACAGGTTTCAGTTAATTCGGAAAGTTTATTTTGCCAAAGTTGAGGACATGTACCCTTGACACAGCTTTAGGAAGTCCTGATGACGTGTGCCCAAGGTAGTCAGAGCACAGTTTGGTTTTATACATTCTAGGGAGACATGAGACATCAGTCAACATATGCAAGGTAAACATTGGTTTGGTCTGTAAAGGCGGGACAACTTGAAGCAAAGATGGGAAGATTCAAAATGAGGAGTGGGTTTCCAGTTCTTAGGTAGGTACAAGACAAATGGCTGCATTCTTTTGAGTTTCTGATCAGCCTCTCCAAAGGAGGCAATCATATACTCATTTATCTCAATGAGCAGTGGGGTGCCTTTGAATAGAACATGAGGCAGGTTGACCCTAAGTAGTTCTCAGCTTGACTTTTCTCTTTAGCTTAGTGATTTGGGGGCCACAAGATTTATTTTTCTTTCACACATCTTTCCACCTTTTTTGTAAACACATTTTTTTATTTCATTCTCTCTGTACATTAACCATTGCACCATAGTTTTCTCATCTGCCTTTCAAAGCTTCACCCAAAATTCTATTCAAACGATTTTCAAAAGTTGTAGGTGTTCAGCTATAAAGGCACATCCCAAGGCACTGCAATTCTTTACCAGCCTGGTCATGCTACTTTCCTTGTTGAACCGTGAGCACCTGCCTCTAAATCATTGATTTCATTTTTCTTTCCTGGAATCAGGTGTCAGTTGATGAACTTGCACTTTGCTCTTTATCTTTTCTATTTCTTCAAAGAAGTTCATGTAAACCTTTTCAATTATGTACTATAACTTCTTATTCAATTCCATCCACAATTTCTTATACAATTCCATCCTATACAGCTCTTTATATTCTTTGTAGCTTTCACCTCTGAACTGCACTTTATGTTTTATAGAATCTAAGGCACTGTCTCTTGACCTGAAGGGTACTTAAGAATCACTGGGAAGAATTTGATAAGACATACCAAGTCATTATACTACTTCTCGGTAAGTTTGGGGTGGTATCCAGAAATTTTTATTTTAACAAATGAAACAGAAGATTCTGATGTTGGTCTCTATAACCTCTGAGCTTCACTCAGAGACTGTCCTCTCTAGGCTTCTTAGAAGGCTTGACCTCTGCTCTTCATTGTTTCTGATCTACTGTACTTCTTTGTTTTTTGAGGTTCATTATTTATCTTTCAACTTTTCTGCATTTTTTAAACTCTGAAGTTGGAAATGTCTATCTAAAATGTTTAATTGTGTTCTTTGGCTCAAGAATTATCTTTATATTATTGCTTGATGGTCAATCACTAATATTTTGAAAGTGACTTAATATCTTTATAATATTTTGTATGTCATCTCATTCTCTAAATGCATGGTTCATATCACAACCTAATTTTTCAGCTTTTAAAAAATGAGTTCGAGGTAACCTCATAATCATAAAAGCTGGCAACTTTTTATTTACAGGTCACAAATGTCAAGTACCCCTGTGTTTAAATCACTTGGATTCTCCAGGTCATTTCCCTTCATTAAATTGTATTCAGAACCATTAGTATGTACATATGAATAAGTGCCTCTCAATCTTGATAAATTTATAGGCTACTTGTAAATATTTGTCTTCATAGACTACATTGTCCCAGTTTATGACTCTGCTATTGTAAATTCTGTTTATTCAACATATTTGTCTTTCTTTCCTTCTTTCTTTTCTTTTCTTTCTTTTCCTTCCTTCTTTCTTTTCTTCCTTTCTTTCCTTTCTCTCCTTTCTCTATTCTCTTCCCTCCCTCCCTCCCCCTTTCTCCCTTTCTCCCTCCTTCCTCTTTCTTCCCTCTCTCCTTCTTTCCTTTCTTCTCTCTCTCTCTCTCGCTCAGTTTTCTTTTGACACGGTCTGGCACTATTGCCCAGGCTGGATTGCAGTGGTGCAATCATAGTTCACTGTAGCTTTGAACTCCTGGGCTCAAACAATGCTCATGCCTCAGCCTCCCGACACCTGACTAATTTTTTTATTGTAGAGCCAGGGTCTTATTATGTCAAGCAGGCTGGTCTCAAATTCCTGGCCTCAAGCCTCTCAAAGTGCTGAGATTATAGATGTGAGCCACCATACCTGGCCAACGTATTTATTTTTATATTAAGAAAAGTAGTTAAAGATTTCTTCTTAATTTATTGGAGGAGGCGGGCAGGGAATAAGCAGAAAGTGCAATTGTGTCCTGACTTAATATCCCTGATCTTACATTATCCAACACAGACCTACATTTTGCCTTCCTTTTCTCCCATAGAAGCTATTGTAATCTCTACATATTGGACACAGATCCCATGACTTTCCTATTCATTCCTTATTTCAATTGTTCTATCCCTCATTTTTTAACATACACTTAAATTTTTGTAATTTTTCATGACAGTGACTGTGCACAATTCCAATTGTACAAAAACATTTTCTGTCTTTTTCCTCTAAACCATAAACCTGTTTCTGAATTAATTTTATTACTACTTGGCAAACTTTCCTGACTCTGATTATAGCTTGGAAAGAGAACTTTAAGAGGCATATACATCAGAAAGTATTCAAAGCTACTCTACATTTATTTTATTATTAAGATTTTATATATACATGTTCCACATACCTAAAAACTATTTTATTTAAATCAGTGATATTTAATCGTATATGTGTGTTGCCCAAGTAATATCCCCTTCTAAAAAGGAATCCAGCAAGTAAAATGTTTCACTTTACTTCATAAAACATATATGTCTCTGTCTTTGTGTGCTTCTTTATAGTTGCAAATGTACTTGACCTATTCAGCCTTGCTTGACTATCTGAATAATATTGCTGCCAGAATTTTTTTTTGAATGTACAACCCTTAGGTTAAGTATTATGCAATAGGTTTCAAAATAGACTGTTTTTCTACAGAGCTTTTGATTAAAATAGAAGACTATCACGAGATCCTAATCCAAATTCAAAGAGGGATCATTTTAATCATAAGGATTAAAGTGGTAATCAAGGAGATGGCAGTTTACATAGATATGTGCATGGTTTGTTCATGGTCCACTCTGTCACTTAAAAGTTCCTAGAGACCTCTAGCCCTCAGTTTCATCTTTTGTAAAACAGGAGAATTGGAATAATTAACCACTGGTTCTCAAATGTAGCTATCTCCATATCACCTAAGTGATTCTCAAGTTCTACTGCAAAATTCATATTATGGGTTGAATCATATCCCCCCAAAAGTATATTTAAATACTAACCCCCAGAACCTAGCAATGTGAACTTATTTGGAAATAGTCTTTGCAGATGTCATTAGTTAGGATGAGATTATGCTGGAGCAGAGTGAGATGTTAATTTAATATAACTGTTATCCTTATAAGAAGAAAAGAATGGACACAGAGGAACACACAGAAGGGAAAAGGCCTTAGGAAGACAGAAGCAGAGATTGGAGTGAGGCGGTTGCCAGCCAAGGATGGTCAAGGATTGCTGGACATCACCTGAAACCAGGAAAAAACAAGGAACGAACCCTACAGGATTCAGAGGCAGCATGGCCCTGTGGACACGTTGGTTTCAGGCTGCTAACCTCCAAAACAATGAGACAATAATTTTTGTTTGTTCGTTTTAAGCCACCTAGCTTGTAGTACTTTGTTATGGCAGCCCAGAAAGTTAACAGAACTGCTAACTTAGAATGTTGAGGAATGTGATAAGAAAACCTATATTTTAAAGGCTCTACCCTTCCTGGTGATTCTGCTATGAGTAAGATTTGGAACCAATGTGTAGGTGATCTTCGAGGTTCTGTCTAGATCTCAGATTCTGTGATTCAAGAATACAGCAGTAGAAAGCAGTATGTGTATATTTCAATGATGAAGTAAGGTTGAAAACGATTAGCATTTCACAGCAATGTCAAAAGTTTTCCTTCTACTTATTTATGATAATGAAGCCCTAAGTGATGCTACTCTGTAGCCGCTACCCTAGAAGTACAAGGCACTTGAAGGTCAATTCAATTTCATCTTGACAAACGCATATATTTAAGCTTATTTTCTTTTGGAGATACGATGCTTATTCGGCTTTCAGTTGGTAAGTGTTGGGGTACTGTTTGTGATAGATTTGCCTCATAATAGGTAATATATCTTCTCTGTATGAACATCCAGTTCTCTTGCAATTGTCTGTGATGATTGATATTAAACTATCATTTCTTGGTTTGTGGCACCAAGTGCAAACTTATCTTTCATACTGCCAACTCAAGACGCTCCTCTCTCCTGCTTGGGTCTGCCCTTGAGACACTGTAATGGGTGGTGCAAAGCATTGCGGCAGCATCAGGGATTCACACTGTGCCCAGAGTTGACAGAGTGCCCTGAGTGATGGCGCAGTCTTCCCAAGCACACTGGCGGGGCCTCCATCTCTAACTGCGCCAGACAACAATGACCTCTAACTCCACAATTCATCTTGTTCATCATCATTCATGGAAGCCATTCTTCTACATTTTTATCTTTATTCTGTGTCTTTGCTATGGACTACCAATGGGAATCTTGTAGAAAATGCAGTTCTATGAGGAGAGGCATGTACAGAAAAAAAAACTTTTCAGCATATCTCCCTCCTATAGGATATTACTGAATAAAACGGGATTAGTCATTAGTCAAGGGTGATTGGGCACTTGGGAAACAGAAAGGGAAGCTGTTTTGCAAAGCCCTGTCAACTGACGTGGTTTATGACACACTCAGCACACTCAGTGAGTGCCATTTACCTTCTGTCTTCATCATAGACAAATACACACACACATATTTATACTTATATTTGTTTCTAGGCTTATCCACAACCTTGCATGATCTCAAAAATTCTCAGATGAGAGTTCACCATCAAAAACTATTTTTTCCTCAATCCCTTGCCTCACAGGTGAATAAACTTGCTTATTTTTAGATAATTGTAGCAAGTATATTATTTTCTATCTCTTCCATTGGAATTGTCAATATTAGTCTGTAGAAGGTATTAATCATGATATTAAAATGATCACTTTATGAATAGGTTACCTGCAGTATCACGAAGGGTCTCTGAGATTAGAGCCCATGTTTAAACCTATATTTGTAGCCCCATTCCTTAGCTTTGTACCTGCCATATAATAGGAACTCAATAAGAACTTTCTTTGCACTGGAATTGTCTCTCTATAAAGCTTAGCTATTCTGCCTTCTCACAACAGAATGAAGAAGGAGTATACCAAATCATATACCATGATGGCGCTCAATCCAAAATAGATGGGAAACAGGTTTCAGATAGGGATCTAATCATGCATAATGCTGCTGTGTATGACTGGGAGATTATAGATACACTATGAAAGTTCTGGTGTGCTAAGGCTAAGAAGAAAGGAGTAATGGTCTAAATTGTTTCTAAGCATATTTAGAGGCATAGAATTAATTGGGGGAAAGTCTAAAGTAAAAGGGAATGGTTAGAAACCTCAAGTCTGAACAGATCCATGAGCTGGAATTTAAGGTAGATAGGTAGGGTGGAAACATATTATTGCCAGTATCAAAGATAAGCATAGACCTAACAAAAGAATGGGGCAATGGGAAGTTAGAAAACCCATTCCTTTATCTTTTCCCAGACAAGGAAACTGAAACTCAGAAAAGTGATCTGTCATTTGGGGCAACAACAAAAAAAAGGTGAATGTTTCAATAAAAAGAGCAAATTAAAGCATAAAAAGCCTGGGTAGGTTGGAGTGTTTTTTTTTTTTTTTTTTTTTTCAGTATACGTGAAGAATTTCCCTGAAATAATTTTATTCAAACTTTCAATTCCTAGGTTACAGGTATTTAATAAAATGGCTAAACTCAGCTTATAAAAAAAAAAAAGCTATGGCTCATATTTAGTGATTGGGCTGGTAGTTGAGTATTTACAAACCCAGTTAATAAAAATAAAGAAGCCTTGGCTATTTAGTGATCAGACCGATAGACTAGGTTGCAACAAAGTTTACCCAGTAGATTACATTTATATCTGAGCTTTAGGAGACCTCACATATATAATTGAATTTAAGCAGTGTTTAAATGGAGTATGCTGATATTTCTGCTTTAAAGAAAAAGACAGAATTTAAAACAACTGTTACTTAGTCAATGGTACAACTGCTCTCATTCATTCGGTCTCTTCCTTCTTAAAAGGCCAGTTATTACAATCAACAAAACGGCTCCATATCAATATAAACATCCCCAGAATGGTGTCTTAAATAGTAAAATTCCATCCTTATTGAGTGATGAGTGGTCCCAAGATGTGGGAATTAGCCATGTGGCATATCTTAATACAAGCAAAGATCAAATAGATTCAGCATTCATTTGACTACTTGAAAATGCTGTATAGAGTAATGACTTAATCACAGAATATCTGCTTACAATAGCAAAAAGCCATTGGAAGCAACATTAAGATGAAGAACTGTAATTTTTACTAGTGTTTTATTGCAGTATAATTTTTACACAGCAAAATGTCAAATCCCAAGTGGTCAACAAAATGACTTTCTTCATCTGTATACTTCCATGTATTATTTTAAAATACAGAACATTTTCACACAACTAGAAATAATTTCTATCTTATGGTGAACCGTAAATATCAGGAGGAGTAGAATTACATGTCCAAAATTGTAAAGGAAGTCAGTGAAAAAGCATAATTCAGTTTATGTATATTTTATTCATGCAATTTTCAACTACCCTTCCAAAATATATAGTCACGATCTCTCACATATTTCAAAGTTACTTTACTATTTTCATTATAATTCATTAAATCTTTTACAAAGACCTTTGATCTGATTTTAAACAGAGAAGCATTATTTGCTGAAGAAACAGTTCCCACTGTTGCTAGGAATGCCTATATTTCTTCTTCAGTCCACCTCACTGAAAGTTCCTCTGAAGGTATAGATAATTGTAGTTGAGAGTATACTAGTGACACCTAGTGCTTATCCACTAAAAATGTCTGCATCTAAGAGAACATTTATTTTCTCATGGTTAGCTACGGTTAATCAAGTTCTTGTTTATGTGCAGAAACTGACAATGATAATATAAGTGCTATTTCATGCTGTTAAAGACTAAATGGATAACCTTCCAACATAACCTCTTAACGTAATTAAAGCAAACAAATTTGACATTAACATTGTGCATTAAGAGCAAAAGCAGAGAGTTAGAGGATCTAGAATGAGAAGACATATGTTTGAATTGCATTTTTATTATTCATAAGCAGATATAAATGCCAAAATGTTGTGGCATATTGGCTTTAGTCCATTCATTAGGAGCTAGTAGATGACATGAGAGACAGAGGTGGAGTCTCTGACCACAAGGGAAAAAGACATGACTAAGGTTCTTTGTTAATACTGAGTTGATTCTGAGAGGATTCTTTATACCTTAGGTCAGATTCTGAAATATGACAGAGCCCAGTAGGCAATGCTTACATTGCTTCTCACTGAAATTAGGCAGACAAGTCTCAGCATCTTCTCTCCTTCCTCAGCCTAGGAAGAAAATCTCAGCTCCCAGTCCTAGGCTATATAGCCCATTATGTTTATGGGATAATGAGAACAGTGCTAAAATGTCTGCCTACATCCCCACACCCAATCAACGTATCTCCCGATCAGTTTACCACTCCTATTACACCATGGTTAGAGAACCTATCCCCTTAACCTATGAATACCTTGGTACAGGTTGAGCATCCCTAATCTGAAAATCCAAAATCTGAAAAGCTTCAAAATCTAAATTTTTCTGAGTGCTGAAATGATGCCACAAATGAAAAATTCTGCACCTGACCTTAGGTGATGGGTTTCAGTTTTAAAAATGCAGTCAAGACTTTGTTTTAGGCACAGTGTTATTAAAAATATATTTATAAGGTATATATGAAATATAAATGAATTTTGTGTTTAGATAGGTCCCATTTCCAAGATATTTTATTATCTATAGGGACATATTCCAAAACCAGAAAAAAATCTGAACTCCAAAACACTTCTGGTCTCAAGAATTTCAGATAAGTGATACTCAACCTGTATATATGTATGTACATATGTATCTGTGTAATACCCTACCATTTATACAACCTGTATGTATGTATGTATGTATGTACATATGTATCTTTATAATACCCTACCATTTTTACACATTTTGTGTGTGTGTGTGTGTACATATGTATGTCTCAAATGTTAGGTTCTAGATTCTGGAAATAAACTAATAACAGTATAGATATCTTTTCTCACGGAGCATGTGTACAAGTGTAATACATGGATAATCACTATAATAACAGCAATAACACAGATAACTTTAGATAGCGATAAGTACTAAGAAGGAAAATAGGTGGAGTAGTGTGAGACAGAGTGATGAGAGAAGAATGAGAAAGCAAATCTACCGAGGTGGCCAGGGACCTCTGTGTCCCTCAGGTGATGCCTGAACTGAGAGCTGAATGATAAGGCAGATGAAGGCATGGGGACAATGAGGCCCCAGCAGATAGGAAGGCCCAGCACTAGGAATAACTGTGGCTCATTTAGGAACAGAGAGAGGACTAGCATGGCAGGAGCAGTGGTGCACAGCGTGGTAGCAAGTGAGTAGTAGAAGATCAGCTCTGAGGGAAAGGCTGCAGTGAGGCCTTGCGGGTCATTACACGCTGCAGTTTTGTGCCTTTGAAAATTCATGTGTTGAAGCCCTAGCCCCTAGTGTGATGGTGTTTGGAGGTTGGAGCCTTTTGAAGCAGATGAGGTTTAGATGAGGTCATGAAAGTGGGACCCCCAGCAAGGGGATTAGTGGCCTTATAAAAACAAGAGAGAGAGGCCATGTGAGCACACAGAGAGTGGACGGACATCTACTAGCCAGAGAAGCAGGTGTTCACCATGCACTGAATCTGCTCTCACCATGCACTGAATCTTTGATCTTGAACATCTCGGTCTGCAGAACTGTGAGAAATAAATGTCTGTTGTTTAATTCTCCCAGCATATGACCCCGAACCTAGTATTTAGTTACAACAACCCAAGCAGATTGAGACACAGGTGATGGCCTAAAATTTGAGGTCGAAGGATATGAAATCTAAGGCAAGTGGCAAGTCATTGGTAGGTTTTTACCCAGATAAATACCTATATATAAAATATATATTTCTCTGGCTAAAAACCACATGTATATTTATATATATAACCATATACATTTATATATAACCTATCATACTATATATATATATATATAATGTATATCTATATACACATACCTAAGTAAAACATATATAGGAGCAGTATATGGATATGGATATGAATATAAAGTGTAGTATTATATGGGTAGGTATATAAAATGTTTCCATACCCAGCACAGTACCCTGAACATCCATGGTGTTTAATAATACTTTCTGATGGTTGCAGTTCTAGGGGTGAAAGTATCTATGTGGTTATGTATAGATATACATGTCATTTTATTTAAGAGCACTATGGCTATCACATAGATAATACATAACGGGTAAAGATTGGAAGCAAGATGACATGTCATTTACCATCTATTTTGGAAGAAAGGACAAACAAATAACAAAAGCTAAAAAGCACTAAGAGTATAGCCTATGTAGGCTGCTAGACAGCCTTGATACTAATAAAGATTTTCCAGTAGGTACGTGTATTGCATGTTTAGACTGCCTTTAAGGAGGGAGCCAGGATAAGTCAGTGGACTTGGAAAAGCTGTATCCTGCAATTGTACTCTCCTCGGGGAATTTATGCTATTACACTCCTTCTGGTCTCATACATCAAGTCACTTGAGGTGTCACCTTACATAATTTAAGGCTGCAAAAGATAAACCCACTCCATCTCTGGGCACCACATATTGAGTGTTTGAAGGGCAGGCCAGTGATTGTTTATTTTCCCAAAAACCTCCATGCCTGTAGACTTAACAAGAAATACCTCTAGCAACTTTGTGGAAGGGCTAACAAACTTCCATGCAACATCAAAACTGTTTATTTTCCCTTTCATGTTTTTCTTATATACCTTAAGTTGAACTTAAGGACACAAAATCTAGTTTTGGTTTTGTTTTTGCTTTTGTTTTTATGCATCATCATTTTGCAATGTTTAGGGATACCACATAATTTCCACTCATTGTTTAGTCTAAATTTAGCATGTTGATAATTTTTGCTATTTTCTAAACACACACACACACACACACACACACACACACACAATTACACTTATACAAGTTTCAGTGACACCAAGTCACCCTGTCATTTATTGGCTTATTTTTCTTATTCTACTCCCTAGTTAAATGTGAACTCACTAAAGTATCAATGTTAGATTATAAACAATTTGGGATTCTAGATGGCAAGACCTCTTTCTTTCTAGATCCCTTTTGTTTACTCATCATTGATTGTTCAACATCTGACATATAGGTCACCTTTTGGATGACAACAGCTGATATGACATGGCCCCTGTTCTCAAGGATGTGTAGCCTTCTGGAGAAGCTTACCAGGACAAAGCTCAGCTTCCCCCTTATCTACATAATAAAGATGAGTGAGGGTATTGTAGTGCTGGTGAGGTACCTAGATATTATTTAATTAGGAGTTGCATGATTTAGTACATGTTCCAGACATTCCCATTTGGCCTTCTGATTCTTTATTCATGTGACCATGCATTCAAAAAATGTTTGTTCCAAGACTGTGCTAGGTACAGGATACATGCAGTGGTGAATGTCCATGAACAGCCAGGCTGCTGCCTCTGGCAGACTGCCTCCCACTCCTTTTTGCACCCACCCCAAATATCACCTCTTCTGTGAAGCATTTCTTGATCAACACAAGAAGCATTAGTGAATCTCTCTACTACTCATAAAGAAGTAATTACTTTGTAGTGTTATACCTTTATTATAGCACTCTATGTTAACTAACTTAATAAGGTGTGTCGTTGACTTTTTTGGTGTATTTACATCCCCATGTATTATGAGATCCTTGAAACCAGCAATATTCCTCATCCCTCTCCCTCCATACCTCAAAACCAAAGAATACATATGGCACATACTCAATACTCATAGCACTGATTAAGTGAAATGCAAAGCTTCTAATAGAGTCAGTATCTAGGCAGATATTTCAGTGATGCCTTTCAAATATTTGATTTTTTTTGAGCCAGAGTCTTGCTCTCTTGTCCAGGCTGGAGTGTAGCAGCATAATCTCAGCTCACTGCAAACTCCGTCCCCTGGGTGCAAGCAATTCTCCTGCCTCAGCCTCCTGAGTAGCTAGGATTACAGGCACACACCACTGCACCCGGCTAATTTTTGTATTTTTAGTAGAGATGGGGTTTCACCATATTGGCCAGGCTGATCTCAAACTCCTGACCTTGTGATCCATCTGCCTTGGCCTCCCAGAGTGCTGGGATTACAGGTGTGAGCCACCACATCCAGCCTATCTGATTTCTTAATAAAGAATATGCAAGTTATTTTCCCAGTGAGTTTATGTTTTTTCTTGAATTATTTAACAATATTTATATACAGCTTACTGCATGCTATGCATTGTTCCACACACTGTACAAGTTAAAATCCTTTATCAACAGCCTGTACACACTGTACAAATTAAAATCCTGTCAACAGCCCAATGATCATGCTATTAGCCTCATTATACAGCTGATGACTAGGGAAGGAGAGGTAGCCAACTTGGCCAAGTTGCCTACCTCTATCGGGGGTAGAGCCCAGTTTTGAATCCCAACAGTCTGATTCCCCAAGTCAACTCTCTTAGCCACTACACTGTTAGGGCTCACCTACCATATTGGGCTTTCTCACATTGTTGACTCCTGAATCCACATGTCCATTCATCTATTCAGCAAGTACATTCATTTTCATACACAGTGCCATCCTGCTGGTCAAGCCCTCGCTTCCTATGCTTGTGTTCATGGAAGACTCTTCTTTTCCTTCCTCTCAGGCTTTAATTGTCAGAATCGTCCCAAGCTAGTTCTTTGTTCTTAGCGCTTTGCTTTATTATTACTTTTTTGGCTGTGGGGAGGCAGAGTTTCACTCTTGTTGTCCAAGCTAGAATGCAATGGTGTGATATTGGCTCACTGCAACCTCTACCTCCTGGGTTCAAGAGATTCTCCTGCCTTAGCCTCCCAAGTAGCTGGGAGTACAGACTCCTACCACCACACCTGGCTAATTTTTGTATTTTTAGTAGAGACGGGGTTTCGCCATATCGGCTAGGGTGTTCTCAACCTCCTGACCTCAGGTGACCTACCTGCCTCAGCCTCCTAAAGTGTTGGGGTTACAGGTGTGAACCACCGTGCCCAGCCTTAGCACTCTCCTTTAATCTCAATACATTCTTTCCCTTGCTGATCTCCTTCTGCCTTTCTATCTAACACAAATAACTTTCATAGTAGAATTTTCTTGTTTACTTTCTTCCCATTCAAGGCCCTGCAACTTTTGATTCCAAATTATCTTTGCAACCTCATATTTCAGTTTCCCTTTCAAACGTTCTGCCCCAAACATACCTTGTAAACAATGTATGGTCCTTGTCAACCTAGACTCTGTGTTCTAGCTTCTGCTCTCCTGGTATCCACCAACCTCTACTGTCCGCGTGTGAAAATGCTTGCTATGTCTCAAAGGAGATGCAACAGTCTCCAGGAAGTCATCGCTGTGCCTCCCAGATGACAGGCTTCTCTCCATCTCTCTCTGCTGTGTTTCTGTAATTGCCTGTTCCCTACATCTTTTATTTGGTACCCTGGCAGCACCTTGCAGTGACGGAGAACACAAGCTCTTGAAACTACACAGCTGGACTCATAGCCCCACTCTGAGGCTTACTTGTTCTGTCACCTCCAACAAATTATCTCATCTCATTAATAAAATAGGGATAATAATAGCAAACTCATGAAACAGATACCAGGATGATCAAATTAACTAATATCTTTAATAGTTTAAGGTCATGATTAAGATTAGAAACTATCTGGCACATTGTTTTTAACATATTAGCTACCATTATTAATTATATATAGAACCTTGTAACATCTCTGCCTATACTATGTAACTACTATTGCGTTTCCTGTCTCACCTCCCATGCCTTTGTTTCATACAGTCCACTATCACCTTACTCTGATTAGTTTTGCTACAGTACTGGATTTTCTACGCCTAATACCTGAACCAGATCTGAAACTGGACCCGATGAATTGGACTTTGTATCTGGCTTTTCTGAGGCTTCCACTTGTGCTATGTCCAAACCAGTTCTGTTTCTCACTGTTTTACCACTGACACAACGGATTCTTTCTCCCTATTATCCTTCAATGTCAGGACCCCAGCAAGCTCTTCTCCATAATTTTCCAGAGTCCATCCTACTAGATTTTAAGAACATTAAAAAAAGGAACTATATGTTTTCTTTTTTTGTATTCCCCACAGTGCTAAGCACCTCCTAGATATTTCCAAAACATTTATTGAATTAATTAATGGCATAAAAATAGAGATATTCATGGCTTATTATTTTTCAGTTTTCCAGAAAAGACAACTTATATCAGTGAAATTTGACAGACACCTGTGAAAGTTGTATTTTAGTAGGTTCAATCAGAACACTTCATTTGATTTGACAAATAACTGAGAACTTTCCCCTCCTACCAGCAATAACACTTAAAAGAGACTCTATTTCATTAGTGGGAAGAGCTTTATTTGCTTATGGCTCCTGGAAGACAGGAGTTTGATATTTATTCTCAGGAAATTGGAAAATTGATTCAACCCATTTAGGAATTTAACAATGGATTCATAATAACTCTTCTCAAAGAGTACAAAAGAGCAAGTACATCAATTGATCAATAGTACATTTAAGAAGAAAAAGATCTGAAGATCAAGGGAATTTAAAGACACTGCTGAAGAGCTCACTTTCTATTCAGAGAATTAAATCATAAAGTATTTCAAAGAGTACAAAACAAATACATTTAGAAGTGTTTCCTTAAGTTCGGGATATCAATTTCAGAGAGCAGGGGCTCAAAACGCTCTCCCATCAGTATAAAATCAATGTGGCCATTTCACTCAAAACCTCTGGGTCACTGAAGATGTTTAATTTAGTCCTGTGGTCAGTCTCTGATGTCTGTTTTAAGCAATTCTGAGTTCCCACAAAGTGCATGCTCTTAGCCTTCTTTTGAGGCCCACTACATTCACTGCTACAAGAATAAACCCCAGACAGACTCTAATAGAAAAGGTTTTTGAAGAGCTGAATGGCTGCATAACAGTAAATTCTGCCCAGGGTAACTAATAGGTTTGCCTCCCTTCTGGTTTCTTCTAGAGGAAACACTAGAAGCCTGGGAGAGAATCTTTCCCATAAGTCACTATCAGGACTTGTTTCAGATCAATACCCAGAAAATTCCAGTTCTAACGGGTTGGATTCAGATTTTACCAGCTCCAGCTCCACTGACTTTATTCTTTTTCTTTCATCACTTTAGCTTCTCGGATACAACCACCCTGTGTTCTGTGATGTGTGCACCCATGAGCTTGCCAGTCCAGCTTCTCTGAGAGCAATGGTCCCCTGTGCCACTTGAAATGGTCGGCTATGCCAGAATCAGATGGCTGAAACCCAGGAAGTATTTCCTTCCTTTTTTTTTTTTTGAGACAGAATCTTGCTCTTTCGCCTAGGCTGGAGTGAAATGACATGATATCTACTCACTGCAAACTCTGCCTCCCAGGTTCAAGCAATTCTCATGCCTCAGCCTCTTGAGCAGCTGGAATTACAGGCACGTGCCACCATGCCCAGCTAATTTTTCTCTTTTTAGTAGATACAAGATTTCACCATGTTTCCTGGGTTGGTCTCGAACTCTTGGCCTCAAGTGATCCACCAACCCCGGTCTCCCAAAGTACTGGGATTATAGGCATGAGCCACTGTGCTCAGCCAATATGGGAGTATTTTCTACTTGACAAGACTGGGCACTCATCTGCAGACCAGTCCACAGTCTCTATGTAGTGAGCTTTGTCCTGCCCACCTACCCCATGCCAGGCTGTAGAGGGCAGTGCACTCTGAAACTGCTCCTGCCCTGGCTGCTATGCTTGGCGCCACTGCTGCCCCTTGCCCATCATCTTCAGTGATTGCTGGAAGCCTTTTCATTACTCAAGAAAGTCTGAAGTGTTAAGCTACAAATGGCTATCCAAGCTTCAGAAAACAATGGCCCCCTGTCAGGCCTCCCTCATCTCAGGAATGTTTTCCTGTCACAGGGAATACTAAGTAATGTAGCATTGCGAATATAAAACTAAGGCTCAGAGTCATGCCCCATAGATTTTAATCTCATCTCCAGCATGGGATCAAGCTCTCTGTGTTTCAGTTTCCTTCTCTAAAAAATGGCATAACAATAGCACCAACCTATATATTTATAGTGTGAGGATTTTAAAAAGTCATCCTCTCCACTGTGTTCCTTCTCTGAAACTACAGCCAAACAGCAGATCTTTGTGAAGATTCGATGGGCAAGACTATCACTCTCCAAGTTGAACCTCGAGGCACCACTGGGAATGTCAAAGCCAAAATCTAAAACAAGGAAGGCATCCCAGCTGATCAGCAGTGTTTGTTTTTGCAGGCAGACAGGAGGAGAATGGCTGCCTTCTCTCCAACAATATTCAGAAAGTGTCCACCTGCCCTTGGCATATGGCTGCGGGGCTAGACAATAATCTAGTGTTTCCTCTATTAGCTTGCTCAAGGATACAACCATGTCAATATGATTCACAGCAAGTGGTATGCTCACCTGCAGCCCCGCATTGTCAACCTTCACAAGAATTGCAGCCACCAAGCAGGTCAAATAAGACCCCCTTTACTGGCTTCTCTTGCCCTTGCAGGGCAGCGTCCTTCCTGAGCCCCATTGCCCTGGGAATTCAATAAGGCTCCTCTTTCCTTGACTGGGGGAAAAATCATCTTTCTAGAGGTGCTGGCACAGGGTATTCTCATGGGATGACCTTCCTCAATGATAATGACAATGATGATGATGTGGTGGTGATGGTGAAAACATTTGCTGCTGAAAACCAAGTCCTCTTACTAGGCGCTAGCCTGGAGAATCAGCACACTGTTATGCATATCATGACTCTACTGCCTGCCAATGTGAGGACGCAGCTATGACCACACACCTGCTCTGGTCTCATGAAGTCTTGGTTCTAAATGTGTTTCCAAATGAAATGCGCTTTAGGTCCTTCTACGCTATCTAATTGCATATTTGTGTGTTGCATTATTTCCACAGACTCTGTTAATTATTTTCTAGTGTTTACTAAGTTACTCCCACTTACATGGGTACTGTTAGTCTTCCTGTAAGGTAAGTTACTTGAATGAAACCTCAGGTAATTAATATTTTCTAAGAAATTAAGTGAAAAAATAAATCTGTTTCCCCAGGCATTCACCAAGTTATCTTCCTTGGGAAATCAGAAGAGCTGGGATAGAAGGACAGAAAAGAAAAATAGATATGCTAAAATTTTAAATCTAAATAGAGACTAAAGAAATAGGCCAGTGTTAATAGGGTAAATTACCTTTCTAATACTCACTTGGCAACAAAATCAGTCAAGGGAAATGAAGGGGACATACATAATTAAAGAGAATTATGTGGAAACCCACACAAGTTGTTTAGTAGAATTCTAAGTGCCTATTCTAGGAGAATTAATGTTATATGGATAGAAGCTGAAATAGCTATTTTTGAAGTTCATGCAAATGTAATGATAATTGGCAAGCTTTAAAATGGCAATATAGCAAGTGAGGAGGGAGCAGAGAATTTGTTTATTGTCTACATTTACAGAAATATCTTGAGGTGGAGAGTGAGTTAGTTAAGATCGAAAGTAGCAAAACCACTGCCAGCCTGTCAGGGCCATCCCCACAACCCTGAAGATTAGCTCGAATATGTCTTTGTCTTTTGTGAAGGCACTTTTGCGACATCAGTTTGGCCTGAGAACTATTGGTAGAGACAATTTAGAAGGGAAAACAACACTGTGAATGGACTGTTTCAGTCTTTCAGAATGTGCGTGTGTGTGTGTATGTGTGTGTGTGCACACATGCACATTGTAGGCATGCTGAACGTTTAAATGGTCTTTGTCTAATATCTCCCCTTTTGCATATGTTCCCTCCAACATTAGAACTGAACAGTATGCTTGAGTTCCCATCCATCCTTTTAAAAACCTGAAGAAGCTTGAAGAACTTATTTGCAGGTGTTTCTCCTCCTTGAGATCACAAATTTTCTTGTTCTTCAGAGTTCACTCCTAGGCCCTCTTCTTTACTCTTTTCTTTAAACAGTCACATCCACTTATCTGGGCTTGAATTGTTATCCAAAGATCAACAACATCAAGGTTCTATATTCAGTCTTGATCTTTCATCTGTGCTTGAAAAGGATATGTGTGTGTGTGTGTGTGTGTGTGTGTATGTGTGTGTGTGCCAACTCAGCATGCCCACTTAGATTGCTCAAAGATCCACAAAACTCAAAATGTCCCAAACAGCTGAACTCATGATTTCTCCTGTGCCAAGCCTGTACTTCCTCCCCATTTTCCTATTTTGGCACACAATCCCAAGCTAAATATTATTCTAGATTCCTTATATTCTCGACTCCCAAAATCCTATTTGTTCTACTTTCTAATATCTCCCAAATCCACCTCTTCCCTCCACCTCCCTCCAACATCCCAGAATGTTAGGTACCATCATCTCTAAGAATACTCAAAAAACCTCCTAAATTGTTTACCTGCACCCATTATCCCCTTCTTCTTGTTTATTCTTCAGATTGTAGCCGAGTATCCATTTATTTAGAAAGCAAGCTTTTTTAATGTCTCTTCCTTACTAAATACTTTTCAGTGTTTTCTTATTGTTCTTAGAATGGAAAAAAATCCACATTTATAATCCTTAATATGTCTCCTGGGGTTCTCCATGATCAGGCTGCCTCCTCATTCTCCTGCCTTACCCATCTCTTCCCTCTACACTCCAGAATTATTGGCCTTAAAAAAATGTTCTATGATGGGTCATTCTCCTTCTTGCACTGGGACCTATTTATATGCTGTCATATAATTGTTTCCCTCTCCCACTTACTCAGCCTTTACTTATCTAATGCCTCCTTTATGGTCCAAACAAATTTTATTTCCTTAGGGAAGTATTTCTGGACACTACAGTACAATTTTCTCATGGGCTTCCACTGAACATTTCTCCTCCATAGAACTCAGTAAAATTGTTTGATGATTCTCTAGCCTACAAGGCTATAATCTATCTAGTTCAGCAACCAGCACTTCAGGAAAAAAAAGTAGAATCCATGAATACATGTTTTAGTCAAACTATTACAGGCTTGACTTAAAATTTTGAATCCATTTTTTTTCTTCTGGCAGAGCAGCAGATACCATTACATACTAGCTCAGCTCAAATTTGTTTACCAGATTGGCAGAAAGCAAGGTGTGAAGGAAGAGTAACACCACAGACAAGTGTTTTCTGTGGCGGAGCTAAGATGGAATAGTGGATGGTGGATGCCTGAAGGGTGAAGAAACAGAGCACATCAAAAGGGGAAAGAAAAGACACAGAAATCATTTGGAAATAACCTGGGCTTTAGAGTCATAAATACCCAAACCTGAATCCCAGCTCTGCCATGTATAAGGCAATTAATTAATCTGCCTGAGTCAATATCTCCTTGCTGTGATTTGAGGAAAATAATACTGCATAGAAAGAGTGTGAGAATTTTTCCTTTTTTCTTTTTCTTTTTTTTTTTTTTGAGGTGGAGTTTTATTCTTGTTGCCCAGGTGGAGTGCAGTGGCACAATCTCGGCTCACTGCAGCCTCCACCTCCTGGGTTCAAGCAATTCTCTTGCCTCAGCCGCCCACACATCTGAGATTACAGGAACATGCCCCCAGGCCTGGCTAATTTTTTTTGTATTTTTGGTAGAGAAGGGGTTTCATCATGTTGGCCAGGCTGGTTTCAAACCCCTGACCTTAGGTGATCTGCCCACCTCAGCCTCCCAAAGTTCTGGGAATTCAGGTGTGAGCCACCATACCCGGTCTGAGGATTTTTCTTTTTAGTGGCAGGAAAATTCTTAGCTGAATTGTTAGTTTTCTTCTCTTTAACTCCAGGAGGATACCCTTTCCTCTTATGTTTATGATGCATTCAGTGTATCATGCAGGAAAATTTGTGGTAAATAAATTGAATGTAAATTATGTATTAGTCAAGATTCCAGCAGAATACAAAACCATGCTATGTAGTTCGAGAGACTTTTTTATACAAGGAACTAGTTAAAGTGGTATTAACAGAGTCGGAAATATAAACAGAGAAACCAAGATAGCAAGAAGGGGAGTAGGGATGTGAAGCTGCTCCTCAGGCAGGAAGGTCAAAGAAAGCAGGTGAAAACTCTGCTGGAAGAAGCTGCTGGTGCAGACGAGTGGGAGCTGGACCATGGAGGGAGAGGCTGCCAGAGGTAAAGAGCTCCAGTCCACAGAAGATGCCATTCAAAGCATAGAGAAGGGGAAAATGCCCTGAACTTCTTCCTCTCCCGTTCCACTCTAGCTGAAGGCCAATGGCCAGGGGCTCCTGGGAATTGTAGTTTGCAGAGTCAGACTTCTGAGACTAAAAACAGAGCCTGGAAAGCCAGCAGACAGACCTGAGGACAATAGGCAAATGACTGGCACAAATGGCAAACAAGGGTGATGAGAAGTGGTTTACTTGAACTCTGCTACCAAAAAAAGAGAGAAGTACTCGATTATGCTAAAACTCCATCAGACCCACACAAGAAAGATTACTAATAATAGTAATTTCACTTTTTGTGATTTACAAATTTTCAAAAGGTTAAATGGGATAATAGAAAGAAAACAAGCTTGGAAAGAAATAGTCATGGTGTGTAAACAATTTAAATGCTAAGGAGATGTAAAAAAGTAAAGCAAGTGTCTTAGGATTTTTTTTTTTTCACTTTTAAACAAATGGCCACTGTTACCAAGTTGGTAAAAACCTTATAGAAATTCTTGATATATATGTCAATAGACATGTATAGAGTATACAACTTATTTTTTTAAATGCTAGACATATTGTTCTGAAACTTTGTACCACTTCAAAATATATCTTTGTCATCTTTCTCACATATATAATTTAATCTTATGGTTTTAGTGGCTGCAGAGAATGCTACTGTACTCAGATAATAATTTACTTACCCAGTTCCCTATTGGGAGTCATTTGTAGTGTTTCTAATTTTTTTCTACTGCAAATAAGGTTGGAAAGAACACGTTTGTTTAAATACCTGCAGGGTAAAGTTCTACTAGTGGAATTGCTGGGTCAGAGAGTAAAAGGTTGTAAATTTTAATATATACTACTAAAAGGCATTTCAAATTTTCCTTCAATTTATGTTCTCTTCAAGATTAGATTGAGAACTTTTTCATATAATCCTGACAACACAGTGTTTTTTTTTATCATATCTGACCATTTGAAACATACACACACATGAAAAAAATCATAATTATTATTTGCACATCTTCATTGGTTAGGTTTAATGTACAAGAGCACTTGGCAGCTATTATTTTTCATGAACTACTAATTCATGTCCCTATGCCAATTTTTCTATTAGGTGATTTAAAAAATATGTTTACTAGTTTGTAAAATATAACAAACTTTATCCAAGGTTGTTAGGTATTGCAATTTTTTCTTGCTTTTATTTAGTCTTCTGAATTTTTATGTTGTTTATGCAGAAATTTGCCATTTACAAACTGTAAAGCCTTGGGCAAGTTAATTAAATGTACCTTGCCTCTTATTAATTTATTCATCTGAAAATGGAAAATAACAATATCCTCTTCACGTATTGAAGGATCTCTCAGATTACCTGTATAAATATTCTTTGCCTAGAACATAAGTGGCCACTTTTATTGTTACATGTTTTTTCATGTTACAACATCTTATTTGAAATATATAACAGCTTTCTAAAGTAGGTATGGTGGATCTTCTTGTCCTCATTTTACAAATCAAAAGGTGAGGCTCAGAAACTTTTCCTGAATTTATTATAATCAGACAACTATAAATGATATTGGTGGGCTGGGGGAGGCTCCTAAACGCTGGTGGGACTTTGACCCCGGCCAGTGTTCAGGTCCTTTGCACCATCGCAAGAAGGAATTCAGGGATGAGCCAGAAAATAGTGAAAGTATGGAGATTTATGGCAAAGTGAAAATTACACACTCAAGAAAGAAGAGCATGGAGTTCTCAAGATAGAGTCACTCAATGAAGTTTGGGGTTTCTATTTTTTATGGGTTTCTTTAACCAAGGGGCAGGATATTTATGAAAAGTCCTGGAAAAAGATGATTTCTCAGAACTGAGGCGCCACCCTTTTTTTACAACAAATATGCATGTTCTCAGAACTGTCATGGTGCTGGTGGCTCATTCTATTAATGAGCATAGAATGAGGTCGTAGGTGAAACCTAAGTCAAATCCCATACCATGTTGGGTCCATTTGGTCCTAGCCAACTTGGTCTACACCCTGGATTTTCAGGGTCTTATCAGTCCTTAGCTTCTGCTGCTATTTTTAACAGTGTCCTTTTGCTAGCAATGTGAAAATGCTGCCTGGAATTTTCTATTCTCCTGCGACCACCTTGTATTATTCCTGTCTCATAAAGATTTAGAGATTCATATAATAAAAAAAAATGCACTTAGCATTTTACCACTATGTTTTTTGGCGGTTGAATGCTGAGGCCAGAAGGAGAGATCCTCTACTATTTATAAAAAGAAAAGTCTCCTTCAGGGCTATGTTAATAGGTGGTTAAAACAGATGCAAGGTGGATTTTACAAGGACTTTTTCAAATTTGTTTCAAATTAACATACTAACAGACAAAGACATTTAATCATTGTGGCTACTAATATAGTGAAAGGAGGGAAGGATAGTTACAAGCTCTTTTTTAGGTGCATTTTATAGCATTATCTTCCATTCAGCTCCTGCTTACTGCCTAAAACAACAGCCTGGTTTTAATACATGCAAAAAGACAATTATTTATTGTGCACAAATTTCTTCAACCAAACTTTAAGAAACAGGATATTTGAATACAAAAAAACTCATATTTTCCAAAAATATCATGTTGGAATATGCAATCGTATTTCTTAGCTTTTCACCTGCTATTCTGGGAAAGTGACCTGTGATTGGAAAAAAGATTTAACAACGAAAGCTGATCATGTAGAAAAAGAAAAACATATACAGATGGACACGCCCCGCATACAGGGCATTATGAGTAAGCAGATGAAAGTTTAAGCACTTCACATATCCTAGGGACTTCAGACATAAGCATATGTCTGAAAATGGAAATATTTTCAGACATATGCTTAGAGAGATTATTTCAAGGTTTATATAGATGCAAAACATTTTAGTTGTAGAGGCAAGAATAGGAGCCTAAATCAGATGAGACTAATAGCTTCTGAAACTTCACCCAGACCCTAAAGATTTTTCACAAAAATATAAGGTAAGCCCTGTGGTGCTGAACTGAAGAGAGACATAGGTGTTTGGGTACTTAGAAGGTGAACTGAATATTTGGAAGGTGGCACAAGCCATTAAAAGGAGAAGCCACTGCCAGCAGGCACTGTTATGGTCCTCAGAACATCTTTGGAAACAAGAACATATCTCCATAACAGTCCGTTGCACTAACTCTTCCAGAGAAGTAAGAAGTGCCACCTTGGAAAACAGCTCTGCATGGTAGACTTTACAATGACAGCTAGATATTTTTTTAAATTTATAACATTGTTGGAAGTAAATTTTAAACAATTAAAGATGTATGGTTCTTCAGTCAAGAAATATGTTAATATATTTTAGAAATCTATTTCTCTGGCCAAACATCAGCCTGAGTTTGCCAAGAGACAGAACTATCTGTCAGACAGGGTGAGGTTAGGTGTTTCAGCTTTGACCTGGTCTAGGGAGAGTCTGAGCTGCTTCTGTTCAATCTACACAAGTACAGACCTCAGAGGCTTTCCCAACTATATCATTACTATCTGTCTAGCTGTCCAGAGACCTTCTATCTCCAAAAGGATTATGAGTGTCTTAAGGTAAAAAAAGATGGATTGTTCATATAAGACTGAAGGCACATAGGAATCACTATGATTTGTTGTTAAGCTGTCAGAGATTGCTGGGAGAGCCTTCTCTGATGGCAATGGAAACTATGTTTAACTTGCCATCTTGGTACAAGCAATCACATTCCCTCGAATTGAAATGTATGTGATGGTTTATGGGTGATTTCTTGGTTTCCATGTAGTTTTCAGCCCTGTTGAGACCATGATTGCTCAGGTAAAGATGGTACCTGGATATTGATGCTCTGTCTGTCATTCAGATCTGCTTCTCTAGTACTGGACCACTGATCCCTGATCACATCATGCTCTTCTGTCTTTTATATTCTTCCTCTAAACTCTTCATTTAGAAGATTATGTTCAAGATAGCTAGGAACTTCAGCTATTCTTCAAGAGCTATTATTTATGTCCCAGCCTAGATACTGGATCTAAATGGCAACAAATTTTATTATTTGGTTTTTTATTTCTCCTATATTTTTCACTAAGGCAGTAGTTATAGGATATAAAATTTGTGGAATGGAATTGGACTTGGAGGGTCACAGTAAACAGGAAAATACAAGGACTGGAAATACAATGGCTAGTGTATTAAAATGCTATTCTCCCCTATTTTCATTTTAAGAATTTGATACTATTTTGTTATTAAAACTTAAAGAAAATTGTAAACTACAGACCTGCCCAGTTTAGATTTGAGTTTTAACAGCGTGTACTTCAAAAGTAGCATAGACTAATAGAAATGCTTCAAACACATAAACATCCTCATTGGAACATTATGTCAGAGAGGGGTGCATGGAACTTGTTCTGTCACATGGTTCTTGTTGGAAGAAGAGAGAATTCCATAGTCTGGATGCATTGTGCTTTGGAAAAGAAAAAGGAAGATTGCCTGCAGTAGGCATTTTCACCAGAGAGCAATCACAATGTCCAGGTGGTTCTCATGCCTTTGATCATTCTTGACTATATCTAACTCTCCTGCTGAGCTCTTGTCTCAGGCTCACAGATTAATATGAACTCTGGTTGCAGTGAGGCAGATTTCTCTTATTGAGAGGGAGCTGTTTTGATCTGTGCACTTTATCTTTAAAAGATTTCCCGAAAGCCTATCTTGCAGCATTTCCCAAATCATGTTCCATAGGACCATGGTATCCAGTGAGATGTAAAAATGTGTTGCATAGATAAAAGAGATCCGTAGTCAAACTATTCAGTGATACTCTACAAACTTTACCTCTTATCATAAAGATTCAGAATTCAATTAACATATAAAAGGTTCAGAGAAAATCTACATAAAAGAAACCTGTCTAACTTTGATAAACCCCCATATTTCCCAAATTTTGCAAACACAATCTTAGTTTTATTCATCTATGATCAATAAATATCACATGAACCACATTTTGAAAAAGGCTGCTGTACACATATAACATAATGTATTCAGATATTTGATTCCACATACTTTTTCCAATAAAGATAGAAACCATTTCTATGTAGGACAAAAACCATAAAATATTCAGAAGGATAAAAATACTTTTTACTTGTAGAAACTTTTCTACACACTAATTTCAGAACTTTAAGTGGTCCTTGAACAACCTGGACTGCTGAAGTTTAAAGGCTGTGACATCATTAAAATATATTTATATTGACATCACTTTCATTATAAAAGCCATCAACCCTCTTTAATATAATGAGCTATAGTAACAGGCAGATTCAGGTAAGTCAGAAGCAGATGAACCACATAGAATTGGGCTCCATGGTACCCCATGCTCAGAACTAGATTATGAGGATTGTGAATTTTGAAGCCCAAGGGCAAGGCAAGCTGGTGGTCAAACCAAGCAGGCAGTCAGGAGCCAGTGGAGCTCAGCCACAGGAAAGCAAGTTAAAGCAACAGATCCAATATCAGGATTCTGTAAAAGTGTGAACACTAGAATAGAAGCTTAGGCAAGGCGGGGAGAGGGGCAGACACACAGAAATATAGGTGCAGGAGCACAGGCGGGCTGAAGAGCAGGCACGTGCACTAACAAAAAAGACCAAGCAGCAAATGTCTGCTACAATAAAGAACTTTCAAAGGAAAAGGAAAACCTTCCTCTCGGGACAGATGATGATGGCAGGCAGGGCTTTCCAAGGTCAGAGGGCTGTGGCTCTTAAGTATCTCGTCCCGACAGAGAGGGAAAAAGACAAGTACAGCCATTATAGGATCAGGCAGGAATCATCTGAATGTTTACTTTGTTTAGAGGAAGCAGGATTTGATTACTTGTATGGGTGACTTATCATTCTAATTATCATTTATAATATCATTCCAATTGTGTGTTTTTTATTTTCAAAATTATAATGGGTCGTAGGATAAAAATACCCATATCAATGAATAGGCTAAGTATGCCCAACATGTATGTGTCCTTCATGAGAGATGACAAAGAAATATTAATATATTAGCAAATGCCAGTATCAACAAAAGCAAATGTCAATGTGAAGAGCCAAACGTAGAGTGGACATCATTGTGCACAAGAATTGTATATCAAATGTTAACAATTTTTCATATATATGATTGTAATTCAATTTATTTCAATGAATTGAGTGGTGACTTAGGGTTTTTAAGTTTTTATTTTTATTTTTAATGAAGTTTACTTTTAATTTAGTTAAACATTTGATTCTGACCCACAGGTCGTTGTTAATATAAATTAAGAAAGTGTGGTGTTCACCATGGTACTCTTTTGGGGAATGTGCAAGCTGTACATGACAGGTCATAACAATGGCTTTGCCAATACTCTATAAGGATGTACTGAGTAGTATTTGGCAGGGATTGACCCTAGTGTCTCTTCTAATCAGTAACTTTATTGATTATCTGTTCAAAAAGTTTATAGTATACAAATCATAGTACTGATGAGTTTATGTTAAGTGAGTTATAGAATTTCAGAATTGGGAAATAAAGCCCAATATAATTTTCATTAAAAGAATATATTGCATTTTCCAAACCACAAGGAAATCCAACAGAAATATATGCAGGCTGATTTAGGTAAGAAAAAGGATCTGAGAGGCCAGGCCTAGTTCCTCACAACTGTAATCCCAGCACTTTGGGAGGCCAAGGAAGGAGGATCACTTGTGATCAGGAGTTTGAGACCAGCTTGGCCAACATAGTAAAACCTCATCTCCACTAAATATACAAAAATTAGCTTGGCATGGCATGTGCCTGTAATCCCAGCTACTTGGAAGACTGAGGCAGAAGAACTGCTTGCACCTGGGAGGCAGAGGCTGGAGTGAGCCAAGATAGTGCCACTGCACTCCAGCCTGGGTGACAGAGTGAGACTCCATCTGGGAAAAAGAAAGAAGGATCTAAGAAAGAAATATAGGGTAAGAAAGTAGTAACTAATCATATGTGTAGAAAAATGGTCCATATCAACATGATACCAGAGGTATTAATATGATTAACTTACAAAAACAATCTCTGATTCTCTCATAAGAGAATTCTGACCATTTTTTGTGAGCAGCAGTTGAATAGAGTGTGGTCAAATGTATTCACATAAAAATGGCAATCTTACAGGGGTGGAACCTAAGGCTACTTTGAGATCACCATGTGTCATAAACAGCACATAGTCTGTCCTCAAATCATGCCTGTTGACATTGTATCTGTCAGGGTTGGTCAGGAAGACAGAGGCTATTTCATGTATCCCAAACACAAAGGATCTTCATATAGGAAACATGGACTTTAAAGTTGTTGGAAGAGCTAGGGAAGGCAAAGACAGGGAAGCCTCCCTGGGGAGCTCAGGCTGAGGTGCTGGAGAGGATGGTTCTTAGGACTGGCTGGGAAGAAGCAGTGTACCTCTCTTCTGCCCACATTTTGCCTGCAGCTGCCTTCAGAGATTAATGGTCCTTTTTTCTCTCACCTTCCAAATTTTACCAAAGTATTTCTAATTATCATACTCTGACCCAGAGCCATGTGAGGGAAAGGATTTGGGGGAAGATAATTCCCACTCTAGAAAAGATGGTAGTGATGGCACGTTGAGCACAAGCCAACACAATTTTATAAAGATCCTATGAAGAAAGGATAAAGTAGTTAGCAGATTTTCACAAAATGTTTGGTCTCTTGTAAAAACCAGGTTAACATTCTTAGCTGATTCTGTTTGTAGATGATTCTATCAACTATAGCCACAATAATGACAAGCAACTCCAACATTTCAGTGACGGTAAGAGTAGGTGTTATTGTCTCACCGCTGTGTCTGTGGATCAAGTAGGGCCACTCCGCTGATCTCAGTTGGGCGTGGCTCCAGGTCAGGATTTAGATTCAAATCTGCTCCACACTCTTGTTGTTAAGAGCTACTGGTGATAGGAAGATTAATGGTCCCCCAACAATGTCCACATCTTACTCCCTAAAATCTGTGAGTAATGTTAGGTTACATGGCACAGGGGAATTAGGTTGTAGAAGGAATTAGGTTGCTAATGAGAGAAGCTTGAGATGAAATTATTGTGAATTATCCTGGATTATTTGGGTAGGCCAATTGTGATCACAGGGCTCGTAAAAGTGAAAATTGGAGAGAGAACTGGGGGGAGAAGCAGAGAAAGGGCAGCATGGATAGAACGCAGCCTGATGTTACTGGCTTTAAGACAGAAAAAGAGGCCACAAACCTGAGTGTGGTCACCCTCTAGACCCAGGAAAGGGCAAAGAAACAACGTCTCCTGAAGCCTGGAGAAGGAACACAGCCTTGCTGACTTGTTGATTTTAGCCCAGTGTGACCCATATCAGAATGCTGACCTCCAGAACAGTAACGAATACATTGTAGTTGTTTTAACCCACTGTGTTAGCGATGATTTGTTCTGGTAATTATGGTGGCACAGAGGTTCATTATCTTCCTGCTGATGGCAGAAGGGCAAAAGAGTGAGGAGAAGTGCTCAATGCTCTTAAAGCCTCAGCCCAGACTGTCACCTCTGCTAAGCTCACCATTAATGGGGTAAAGAAATATGCACCACCTTTTGTGGAAGGAACTTCAAAGTCATACAGCTAAAGATGTGGAGACAGGGAAGAATAAAGTCTTGAACAGAGTAAAGCAACTCACTTCAGGAGACATCTTACTGCAGTAACCCATTAATAATTCTCATGAATGGAAATTAACTACTAAATGTTCCCCATCTTAAATTAGATTTCAGGCATTCCATCCTCTAAAATGAATACCATGTTGCACTCATTATACTGGAAAATCATGAAAGTTGAACAATTCTACCTGCTACACAGGAAAGGTGAAAATGAATTATTTGAGGGGCATTTGCACCAGTACAGCCATTCCAAAGAGCAATCTAGTGGCACTTATTAAAATTAAGAATGTATTATATATACTCTGTCTCCCAGCAAGGCCTGTCTGTCCATCCCACAGGAAAATTCAAAAAGTTGTGCAACAAGACACACACAGGGGAGGGGAGGTTTACTGAAGTGTGGTTAAATGTTGCAAAGAGTACCCCACTGGTAGGAGAACAAAATATAAAATGTGATGTGACAGAGGTATACTATGGCTTATGTCATATACTATGCGGCAGTGAAGAGCACTGAGTGAGATTCACATACAGAAACATGTATAGATTACAGAAACATGTTGAGTGGGAAAACAAGGGAGAGAGAGGGAAACCCCACAGCATAATACCATCTACTCATAATTAGGTGCCCACATGGCACCGTGTCATTTTCAAGCATCTGTAATTATCTAAATAAACATGTAGCAGGTGGATTGGAAGAATATATATTAAATACACGAATAGGTGCCTATGTTGGGGGTTGGAAGTGGGATTGAATAAGTCAGACAAAGATGAAACTCACAAGAATTTTTGTTTGCTGTTTGTTTGTTTTTTGAGATGGAATCTTGCTCTGAACCAGGCTGGAGTGCAGTGGTATAATCTCTGCTCACTGCAACCTCCACCTCCCAGAATCAAGTGATTCTCCTGCCTCAGCCACCTGAGTAGCTGGGACTACAAGCCCACACCAACACACCCAGCTAATTTTTGTGTGTGTGTTTTAGTAGAGACGAGATTTCACCATGTTGGCCAGGATGGTCTCGATCTCCTGACTTTGTGATCTGCCCGCCTCTGCCTCCCAAGGTGCTGGGATTACAGGCATGAGCCACCACGCTCAGCTACAAGATTCTTAAAAGAGAGGACCTGACAAATGGATAATGACAATAGTGACTCATAAACTAAGTACTGGCTAAAGCAAATTCTGCACACCTGATTCTTAAGAAGCATGGGAGGGAAGAAGGGGAAAGAGAGAACCTAACAGAAGACTCCAGGAAAGAAGCAGAGGAGGTATTTGACAGTCAGGTAACAGTTTTATAAAGCAGCTAAGTTTCTATATCACAGTTTTTATTTTCCATTAAGTTTTTTATTTGGGAGGAGAGATCAATGCTTTCTAGCCTTCCTTAACAGCAGTGTGTGTGTGTGTGCACATGTGTGTGCATGTGTGTGTGTGTGTTTATAGTGGCACTCGTGTGTGTGTGTGTGTATAATATATATGAGAAGAAAGCATCTCTGAAATTTCTCTATAACTATTTCATTTCTTTCAACTCTTCATAGTAAGTAGTTGCTGAGAACTATTTGACCTCAAGGGTTAATTTTTAAAACTACATTTCAAGGTTTTTCCTTTCAAAAGACATCTTTCTTGTGAATAAATATGGCAGAATGAGGCAGCTGAAGTGATCGTTACCTTGGGTGTGTCCTCAATCATGGAAACTTTTCTCTGCAGGATGGAAATTGCTTTCATCTTTTAAAGTGAAGCCATAGAGAGAAGGCTGGACCAACCCGTCCATTGAGGTATTAGAGAAAATCTCAGTCTTTCAATGAGAGGGACAATTTAAGAGGTTTCCCAGGCTGTGGCAAATGCGACGCCATTGTGTCAGCTGCAGAAGTGAGCTGCACCTCATGCTGCTGCCGTCCCCTGGGCATGTTTACATTTTATCTGAGTTCTTAGCACTCATTTTTCCTGGCATTCAGGTTTCACATCTGTAACTGCTCTTGCCAGAGGTAGAGGCTTTGTTGAGATTGAGGACTATGTGGGACACACAGTAATTCCATTATCACCAGATAAATTACTAATGACTGAACACATATGCCTTACTCTCTTTCTCTCACTCTCTCTCTGTACACACACACACACATACACATCATGCATATATTTCCCCTAGAGATCTAGTCCATCACTTCTCTTACTACCATTCACTCCCTTTCCATTTCTGCTGGAATCCTGAATCACCAGCCTGCCTCTTTCATTCTTGCCAAAGCTCCACTGCCTGTGGGTCTCCACCAACCTCTCTCTTCAGTTTGCCCAAGACCAATATTCAGGAGCTGCAGCATTCAGGTTAATTATGTAGGGAAGGGTAGGATATGATGGGAAACAAAAGCAGAGATCCTTTTCTCCTAGAATATCCTGGCCTGGATTGCCAATATTTTTGGCATGTAGGCACTCACTGGCCTGGCAGGGCAGGGCAGGGCAGGGTATAAATTAGGCTGGCTGCTTACCAGGCTGTCATCTCCCTTAACCAGTCTGTTCAGCAGTTCTCAGGGAAAGCACAAGTTCATTCCCACAAAGGTGCAGAGAACTCACTCTAATTGTATTTCATTGTTTTAAAAGAAAAGATGATTACTTATAAGAGGTATCTATGCTGCTGATGGGATTTCAGGCTTTAGTAGACACAATGTTTTAAAAATCAAGAGCGTATGCACACGTGAGAAAACAGACAGATGTACCTAAGCATTGCCTCTATCGCAACACATTTCAAATGAGGAGCAGGATTAGTACTTCTTACAGTTCAGGGTAAGTCATCCACTTACCAAGGTGTACTTAAACAATGTGCAGGAATTGGAGGAAGGGTTTTTTTGTTGCTCGGTGGACCGCATTTTACTTCAAAATTTCACCTCTGGCTCTATCTTCAATCCTCCACAAACACCCCTTTATCCCTTCCCTAAATCTCCAAACTTGCCACTGGTACCCCTCTGGCCTAACAAGGCTTTCCAAATACCTGGGCTCCCCCTCCTCAGAAGACAATGAGAGTTTTCTGTCACACATAAAATAGGTCAGGCTGTGAGATAAGAACTGAAAATTTGGGCTTTTTTTCTTTGTGTATGTAAATTCTTAGTTGAATGTGCATGTAATGTTAAAAACGACTCTTCATGGATATTTACCAGTTCAAATGGTTTTTCCAGATTGTTTTCCAGCATGAAAAAAAAGCAATTGGAACAAGCCTTAAATTAGAATTAAAAACAGATATTTTAAAAAAGTATATGTTAAAAACCTCTAGGTTACTGAGATTCTTTAATCACGGCAAGTTTAAAATGTGCCATCTGTGAGCAGCAATAGGGTTCTCTGATCAGTTGAAAGGTTAATGGTAAGCCGCTGAAGAGCCGACTCCAAGCTTAGCTCTGAGTGGAGAATTTATTCCATAGTCATGATCTTATTTAGCATGCAGGGTAAATCACCTCATTAGAAATATAACGGGAGGGAGATTCACAACTTTTCCAACAGGGTCAGAGAGGTCAACTAAGGAAAAGAAGGAGGCCCGTCGATGGAAATAGGACTCTGCCTCGCCGTGGGTGTATGCTTATCTTGTCTAGTGCCTACAAACTTACTCATTGTAAGAATGGTTATCTGTCAAGAAAGGGGAAAAGGCCCCATTAGAAGGTGAAGACCCAGAAAAACCTTACAAAGGTTTTTCCCAAAGGTCATAGTATGAAATGCAGTAATAGACAACCAGTCGAGGAAGTCTGAAAGGCAACCGTGAGAAAGTGTAGCAAGAGGGAACAACCACTTCGATTAACAGTAGCTTTCATTAACCCTGAGCTGGCCCTTAACACAGGTGGGAGGCAAGGAAAGGTTGTTTTCTTTTGTCCAGTTTTATTTCTTTATCCTGCATGAAATGTTTTTCTTTACTGTGGCCCAGCATAATTTCTACCCTGAATAGACCAAATCCAAACTTTCAGCCCAGGAGTCTTTATGAAACTCCTCTGATGGCTTTTTGGGTATGATCTTGACCTTTCCATCTTTCCAAAGGTTGCATGCTTTCTCCAGGGCATTCATGGCTTAGCCTTTCTGGCTCCCCTTTTACCCCCTTCTACTGGAATTTACCTGACCTCCTCTTCTCACAGCTTGGCAGGCTTTAGAGAGACTGACCTCTGCAGATGGCGTAAAGGGAGATGCTGAATGGTTCACAGTTCACAGGGCTGCCAATCACGCTTGTGCAGGTAGGAAATGCATTCTAGCAATGGTCTCCTGGAGGCCGCTCTTCCTCTGTTGCTTTCTTCCACAAAAGAATGACTTTTTTTTTTTTCTGAGACAGGGTCTCTCTCTGTTACCTAGGCTAGAGTGCAGTGGTGTAATCTCGCCTCACCGCAACCTCCACCCGGGCTGCCATGATCTTTCTGCTTCAGCCTCCCGAGTAGCTGGGACTACAGGCATGTGCTACCATGCCCAGCTAATTTTTGTATTTTTAGTAGTAGTCGAGATGGGGTTTCACCATTTTTCCCAGGCTGGTCTCAAACTCCTGACCTCAAGTGAGCCACCTGCCTCAGTCTCCCAAAGTGCTCGGATTAAAGGCATAAGCCACTGTGCCTAACCTTAAAAGAATGGTTTTTATAAACATTTCAGAGTTGTTTTTAGGGTTCCATTTAGGTACAAGGGACAAAAGATAATACTCTTGGCATTAGGTAAAAAGGATAGATGAAGTAGTTTTTCTAGGCTAGGAACTATTTTTCTAAGACATGGAAGGGACACAGTTTTAAAGGTTCCTAAGATACAATAGATATTAAAGACAGTAATGCCTTTTCCATCATCATATCCCGCAGAAAGGAGTATCTAATGACTTAGGAGGTAACTCTCTTGTGTTTCAATATTGAGAATTGATTAATTTATCAAACAATCACACTTCTCACATAATATTTGGTGTTTAAATATTATGTGGGAAATGTAAATTAAATACGGTGGGATTCTCTCAGGAGCAACTTGATTTTACTCAGCTATATCTGTGACTCTGGCAAAACAACTTTGCTGATTTCAAAAAGAAGAGAGGCAAAAACGATCTCATATTTATGTATCATTAACCACTATAATAGGGTAAGGATGAAGTTAGGAATCTTGAAGATTGCAGAATTACTGCTTTGCATGTAGACAGGAAGCTACAAAAATGTCACCACTGAGTAAAAATGACTGAGACTTTAGTTCCAACTCCTCTGTGAAGCTTGTCATTTTAATTTCAGTGTCCTGATTTTTAAAGGAGAGTAAACTATAGAGTCTTAAGATTTAATCCATTTTGTCACTTTTAGGCATTTGATATTTTATACGGTGGCATTTGAATAACGTGTTCCTGGTATACAGTGAGTAAAATCTGTAATATACACAGAAATAAAAATAAGGCACGTAGGTCTCTATAGAACAGCCATTAGCCGTTTTAGAGTATGAGGTCTTTACCTGGAAATAAAACTGTTGTCTGGTTTTTATTGTAACCTGGTGGCTAGCAGATAATCTCCATCTTATTCTGTGATGAGAAAGAAAAAAAATCAGAGGGTTAATAATGTGATAATAAGGAGATACTATAAAATTATTGTCTGAATCTGGTACTAAATATCTTAATCCCAAATGTAAAGATCGTTGTTGATAGCTAATGTAACTTTTAGTGCCATAGAAAACTCAACAATCTAGAAGGATATAGGAAGACAGAACCTCAACCTAGAAGAAATGGACAAATTCACAGACACATCAAGGAATTCCTAGTCAACCTATCAAAACTGAATCATGAATAGATAGAAAATCTGAACAGACCAATATAAGTAAAGTGATTGAAGCAGTAATAAACTCTCCCATTAAGGAAAAGCTCAGGACCTGATGGTTTTACTCTTAAATTCTACCAAACTTTTAAAGAACTAATACCAAACATTCTCAAACTCTTTTTAAAAATTGAAGATAAGGTAACACTTCCAAATTCATATCACAAGGCCAGCATTACCTTCATACAAAGCCAGACAAAGACACTATAAGAAAAGGCAATTATGGACCAATATCCCTGATAAACATGGATGTAAACATCCTCATCAAAATGCTAGCAAATGAAATTCAACTGCAGATTTTAAAAAATCATTCACCGTGACCAAGTGGGGTGTATCCCTGTGATGCAGAATGCTTCAACATACACAAATCCACTAACGTGATACACCACAACAATAGGATGGATGAAAAAGATTTTATGATCTCAATAGATGCAGGAAAAGCATTTCACAGACTTTGGCACCTTTTCATGATAAAAAAGAAAATTTCAACAAAGTATAGAAGGACCGTATCTCAACACAATAAAGGCCAGATATGACAAACCCACAGCTAACATTCTTAACAGTGGAAAGTTAAAAGCTTTTCTTCTGAGATCAGGAACAATACAATAATGTTCACTCTCATGACTTCTGTTCATCATAGCACTGGAAGTTCTAGCCAGAGAAATTAGGAATGAGAGAGAGAGAGAGAGAGAAAAGCATCTTTTAAATTGTCCCTGTTTGCAGACATCATGATTTTATGTATAGAAAACTCTGGCTGGGCACGGTGGCTCATGCCTATAATCCCACCACTTTGGAAAGCCAAGATGAGTGGCTCACCTGAGGTCAAGAGTTCAAAACCAGCTGGGGCAACATCTCTGCTAAAAATACAAAAATTAGCCAGGCATGGTGGCATGAACCTGTAATTCCAGCTACTCAGGAGGCTGAGGCAGGAGAATTGCTTGAACCCAGGAGGGAGAGATTCCAGTGAGCCAAGACTGAGCCGCTGCACTCCAGCCTGGGTGAGAGAGTAAGACAATGTCTTAAAAAAAAAAAAAAAAAGAGGAAAAAAAACTTTAAAGCCTCCAGCCAAAAAAAAAAAAAAGGTTATTGGAATAAATAAATGAATTCGGTAAAGTTGGAGGATATATAACTGACATGGTTTGAATTTTTGTCTCTGCCCAAATCTCATGTTGAATTGTAATCCTGAACGTTGGAGGAAGGGCCTGGTAAGAGGTGATTGAATCATGGGGACAGATTTCCTCCTTGCTGTTCTCATGATAGTGAGTGAGTTCTCACAAGATCTCGTTGTTTAAAAGCATGTAGCACCTCTCCCTTTCTTTTCTTCCTCTTTCTCTGACCACATAAGATGTGCCTGCTTCCCCTTCACATTCTGCCAAAATTCTAAGTTTCCTGGGGCCTCCCGGCCATGCTTTCTTTACAGCCTGTGGAACTCTGAGTCAATGAAACTTCTTTTCTTTATAAATCACTCAATCTCAGGTAGTTCTTCATAGCAATGTGAGAACAGACTAATACGATAATCAATACACAAAAATTAGTAGCATTTCCATACACTAACAACAAACTGAAAAAGAAATCAAGAAAATCATCCCATTTATAATACTTACAAAAAGTAAAAATAAAATACTTGGGAATGAATTTAACCAAGGAGGTTAAAAGACTTACCCACTGATTAAAACAAAGAATTAAGCTAGACCTGGAGGCACATGCTGGTAGTCCCAGCTATTCAGGCAGGAGCATTGCATGAGCTAGGAGTTTGAGGCTGAAGTGAGCTTGCTTACACCATTGCACTCTTGTCTGCAAGCAGAGAAAGACCCTTATCTCTTTTTAATTTTTTCTTTTCTTGAGACAGAGTCTTGCTCTGTTGCCCAGGGTGGAGTGCAGTGGCACGATCTTGGCTCACTGCAACCTTCACCTCCTGGGTTCAAGCAATTCTCCTGCCTCAGCCTCCCAAGTAGCTGGGACTACAGACTCCTACCACCACACCTGGCTAATTTTTGTATTTTTAGTAGAGACAGAATTTCACCATATTGGCCACGCTGGTCACAAGCTCCTGATCTTGTGATCTGCCTGCCTCGACCTCCCAAAGTACTAGGATTACAGGTGCCAGCCACTGCACCCGCCCCCATCCCCTGTCTATTAAAAAAGAAAAAAAAGACTGAATTTTTACTCCACTATCTTTCCACCCTAACCTTTTCCCTCCATCAGTATCTGAACCAGGTAGAAACTTGGCAGGCTGTAGTGCAGATGATATATTTTGAAGTAGCCCCATTACTGCCCAATCCTATTACCTTCTCCTATTACCTCCTTCATGCTGTATATATTATTAGTTCATTCCATATCCATATATCTACTCATGGATCAAAATGCACAGAAATTTCAAGGCAAGAAGTAAGATAAAACAGGAGGTCACACATCTCTTCAGAAGTGTATTCTGAACAAGAAAAATGCCTCAGTTAATGCTAGAAATATTAAGACTTCTGGTGGCAATGAATGTTAGAGATTAAAGATGTTTGTGTTTGATTAGTTCAAATGATTAGGAAAGCAATCCATAAGAGATGTAGAAGATCCTGCCTCAATTCAGGCAGAGATAGACTTACTATATGCAAACCTTCCAGGCACTCACAATCACTCCTAACTGACCCCTTCATGACTTCATTTCATCACCATCCCCAAACATTTTCTGATTGTCTCCTCCTATACGTGTTAGCATTCCAGGTAGATAAGTGGCTTTTGGATCACTGGACTTACTGTAACTATTAGAATGCCATGCTTTTCTTTTAGAATATTATTTATAAATTCTCATCATTTCCAAAATCCCAAATTTGAGCATTATAATATCTCCCAACTGGTTCAAAGTAAAATTGACCCTTACAACAAGAAGGAAGACAAAATGTAGATAATAAGCTGTCTTAATTTGGATAAACTACAAAAGTCTGTAAGTTCTCTGTTCTGTTAAATGGGAATAATAATATCTTTACAGAGTCACATAATAATAAAATGAAATAAAACACATAGTGCACCACTTGATATAGAGTAAAATCTAAATAAAGTTGCAGTTATTTTTGATAAAAACAAATAGACTAAGAAATAATCACTTGATAGTATTCAAAGCAATATTTGACTCACAATGTATAGTCTTAAACATGTTTTAGTATTTAACAATATGGACTGGAAATAAACTGAACATTAAACTAGAAAAGTTAGAAAAGTATATTAGCCATAAGAAGTCAAAAAAGTATTCAGAGAAATTATTGCATAAAAAGGAAAAACTATAAAATTAATGTAGTTTCCATGCAAATACTTTGAAACATCTCATTAAGTGCAGAAAATATTTTCAAGTCTCATCAATCAAACCCAGAAAATTCGAATCTACATTAGCATATAAAAAGCATATAAACTTGGATTCTGAGAAAATTAACTATGAGAATAGAATAATATTTAATATTAAATTATAAAATATCATTAATAATTTTTCTAGAAAAAATTGCAAGACTGTAACTGACACAAGAAGCAGAAAACTTGACTAATCCAATAACTGCCCCAAAGTCCACCTGGTTCTGTCAGTTTCCACCATTGCTCCTCTGGTCCATGGTTTGGTAAGCCTTTACTCTAAAAGGACAGACAGTAAATATTTTAGGCTTTGCAAGTCATACAGTCTCTGTTGCAACTACTCAGTTTCATCATTGTAACTAACGTGAAAGCAGCCACGGATACTGTAAATGAATGAGCTGGGCTGTGTTCCTATAAAACTTGATTTATAAAAACAAGTGAGAGACCAGATTTGGCCTGTCAGCCACAATTTGCGAACTCTTTATCTAGTCCTAGTTACTGCCATCACACTGCTAGATTATATCCATAATCTTCCAAATAGAGTGCTTACATCTACTCTGCAAAGCAACACCCCTAACCTATCTGTTCTTCACAGTGCAGAAAGGCAAAACTCAGTACCAACACCCGCTTTCACTTTTAACATATTTTCATATATTTGCTCTTAGGATGAAAGAAGAAATGCACAGGAACGCCCAACCCTCATCTGCTCCATACTCAGCTCCCTTTCAGTGGCTTCTGCCTCTCTGCTCTGTTCCACCACAGGACTTCTTGTATGTGCTTGTTTGTCCATCTGATTGTTTCTACTTTTCCTCTTCCCTAATCAACTCCTCATAAGTTTTACCTCAGCTCATGCATCACTTTCTCAGCTAATCATTCCCTGATTTATCTGCCAAACTCAAAATCCCTGGCTTTTCCTGGCACCATGTTGTTTGGGCTGCAACTTCATACGTATTTGTTATATTTGGATCATTATGTATCTCTCCACTAGATTATACACCCTAGGAGGGCAGAGAGTATTTCTGGTCTGTTTACCATTTTGTCCTTCGTCCTAACATCATGTATTTTACGTAACTGGGGCTCAGTAATTATTAGTTGAATAAGCAAACAAGCTGAAGAATGAGTAAGAAAGTAAGTAAAAAATGGAACAAATTTAAAATTCATCAAATACATACCTCTATAAAAGATTCCAGGGTCAATTATAAAATGATTTGTTTCAACGTTTTTAGTTCTCAGGCTTTACTAAAACTTCTAAAGAACAAAAGATTTCAAAAGTCTTCCCAATTTATTTCATAAAACTAACACAGACAAAACACAAGAAGAACAAGAGCTGGAAATTTTTTTTTCACAATATTCTTTCTTGACCTACTTGATCTAGTCAGCTGTATCTTTTCCTCTCATGATTTCAGTGCACACCCAAGGCTGAAACTCACACATTTAGGCAGCTTCACCTGGGTGGGGGGCTTTGAAGGGATGGGAGGGGAGAAAGTGGATGGCTTATGAAAGTAGCAGGTCATTGATGTCAAATATTGATATTTCCAATTAAGTAAACCTCTAGTCATGTACTTGTATTATGAAACATTCATTTATAAATAAAGTAATACTGAGATTATAAGACCAGGATAGATTTTTATCTCTCCAATTACTTTGAGAAAAATAACAGGCTGATCTAAGAATAGCTAGACAAAAAAACAATAGAACAAAAAAGCCCTGAACTTTATATTGACTATATAAGAATTCATTTTTAGATAAAAGGGATTTAACAAATCTGTGACAAAATAATTATTCAGTAAATAATGCTGGATAATTGATATCCCATTCAGAAGAAAGTAGGGATTTCTAATTTACACAATAATCCAAGGAAATTCTAGTTAAATATAAAAAAATGAAATTATAAAACAACCTGCAGATTTTAAAATGGTAAATATTTCATTCATATCAAGTTAAAAGTTCCTAAAGCATAAAAGTACTGACAGAAATAGCAAGTTAAAATGTCAATGGCCTTGTCCACATAAAAAATCCATGTATATACATATATATGTGTTTGTGTATGTAAATGTGTGTATACACATACATAAGAGAGTACAAGATAAAAAGAGAGACAAGTATTTTTAATAAATATTGTATGGCAAAGGGTTAATTTCATTAATATGCAAAGAGATCTTAAATTATTTAAACTTAGGGAAAAAAGAGGCAAGAGTACCATCAAATAATTTATGAATAAAAGAAGAAATTTAAAAGTTGCTGACACACATTAAAAACAAATGTCTGATCTCACTAATGTTATAAAAACAGCCAATTTAAACAGTTATGAGAAATCATTTTCAGATAGAAAATTGACATCTTTTTTCTTTCCTTAATGACAATTCTCAATGCTGATGAGGGTGAAATGCAATGTTTACCTCCATTTATGGTTAGTGCTAGTGTAAGTTGATAAGCATTACAGAAAGCAAATTAGAAACTAAAAGCCCTTAACATCATAATTTTGACCCAGTAATAGCTTTTCTAGGAATTTTTTAATGTGCAATGAAATTTATTGCAGGGTTATTTGTAATAGTGAAATTTTGGAACAGCCTGGATAATATTAATTTGATAATTAATTTGATAGATAATTAATATTAATTTGATAATTAAATCCTGTGTTCCATAGGGAAAAAATATGCATTCATTCCAATTCATGCTAGTGAAGTCTACTTCAGTGTCATAGGAAAATCTTCATGATTGAATCAGGCTATAACAGTGCATGAGCTAATCAATATTAAAAACTCTGTGTCATATGTTTACCGCAGCACTATTTGCAATAGCAAAGACTTGGAACCAACCCAAATGGCCATCAATTATAGACTGGATAAAGAAAATGTTGCACATACATACCATAGAATACTATGCAGGTATAAAAAAGAATGAGATCATGTCCTTTGCAAGGCATAAAGCTGGAAGCCATCATTCTCAGCAAACTAACACAGGAACAGAAAACCAAACACCATGTTCTCACTCATAAGTGGGAGTTGAACAATGAGATCACATGGACACAGAAAGGGGAATATCACACACCAGGGCCTGTCAGGGGGTGGGAGAGAATGGGGAGAAAGAGCATTAGGACAAATACCTTATGCATGTGGGGCTTAAAACCTAGATGACGGGTTGTTAGGTGCAGCAAACCACCATGGCATCTGTATTCCTATGTAACAAACCTGCATGTTCTGCACATGTATTCCAGAACTTAAATAATTAAGTAAATAAATAATGTGTGTCTGTGTGTGTGCCTGTGTATTATAGAAAGAATAACTGAAACAAGCCAACAACACATCATTCTGGATCATAAAAATAAAAAATTGTATAGATTGATTTTCCAAATTTTATGAAGGGTTGTTATGTTTTACAATCAGAAAATCATGTATTCTAAAATTACAGAAAAATGCAACTTCATGATGTATTTTCAGACATAGCTTGCCTTTCTTCTGTTTACTCTTCTTTCCTACTAATATAAATTAGTCCATAAAAGACAGAGGAAACAACGACTAGTGAATTCAGATAATGATCTATTTCTGATGTTTGTATCATTATTCTTTTTCTTTTTTTTTTTTTTAGCATTGAATTCATGCTTTTGCAGTTATGCTTGGAAAAGAGACTGTATCATGAATCATGCATGTGTGATACTGGTCTTTATCAGACAACAATATTTAACCACTATCTTTCCAGATCTAATTGAAAGAATGTCACATCTCCACAAAATATATTTTTTGCCTCACACAGTAGAAAGCCATGCCAAGATTATCAGGAAGCAGCAGCAGTTTGGGTAGATAAGGTTTTGGTGCACATTGGTGGGTAGCTACACCAGGGACAATTAAGAATCCATACTGTGAATAAAGAACTAAATCTTTATAGGTTTCTTTAATTCTCATCTTAGGATAGTCCAGAATGCTCAATTTACTGCAAAATAAAACAAACTTCCCAGGCATCCCAAAGTCCTGTGTTTCAAGACAAGTTCATATCTGAGCTCTAGAAAAATCTTAAGAAGTGGGGATGTTGTTGTGTCACTTAACTGAATTAATTACCTCTATATTTGAAATCTTCTGACATTCATTGTCTTTGTAGCACAGTATTGGACCTCAGTCTCACCATTGCCTTTCAGATTACATTTCTATTTATTAACAGTTCCCAGATTTGATTTTGTCTTCAATGTCTAAAGAGAAACAGGCCTCACATTTTATCCCTACAGCCTCCAGTATCCATAGAAGATAGTTTAACCACAAATGCCTACTACTGTCTTGCAGTGCTGTATATTGCTTGGCATATTAGCAGTCATTCCTTGATACCTAAAGTCCTTCGCAGAATAATTCAGCTTTCTGGACCAAACTCATACAGTGAGGAAAGAAACCCTATGCTTTGGAACCATCCTTTCAATCTAGATTTGACAGAAGCACAGACTAAAAGAACCTTAATGTAGTTAGAGGATGTGACCCTGTAACTTATTTTAACCCAGATGAGCTTCCTGCCCTGATGGAGATCATTTTCCTCTAGAACAGCTGATGGGAGACTCCAGCTGTTCGGAGACCCTAGCTAATCCTAGTCCCTGGAAATAAGAATAAGCAACAATGACCAATGTTGACTGAGCCTTTGTCCTAGGTTAGACAAAGTTCTCACAATAATGTATGCATCACAACTCCTTTAATCTCACGACAATCCTAAGGGTTTGTTGCTATTATTATCTCCATTTCATATGTGGGGAAACAGACATGAACACAGAGATAGCCGTATAACAGCTTGAATTTATTTAATGACAAAAATTAATTGTATTTCTATATTATAGAAAAAAATTGAAAATAAAATCATTTTTAAATATTTAAATACTTGTATTTATCATTAAACAGAATATTAGGAAATATTTTAATAAAAACATGCAAGATATCTAGAATGAAAGATTAAAACATTGCTAAGAAAAATTAAAGAGGACCTGAATAAATGGAGAGATACACCATATTTGTGGCTTTAAAGACTTAGTATTTACTTTTTTTTTCTAACTCTATAGTCCAGGGGTACATGTGCAGGTTTGTTATACAGGCAAACTTGTGTCATGGAGGTTTGTTGTACACATTAATTCATCCCCCACGTATTAAGCATTAGTTATTTTTCCTGATCCTTTCCCTCCTCCCACCATCCACCCTGCGACAGGTCCCAGTGTGTGTTGTTCCACTCTATGTGTCTGTGGTTCTCATCATTTAGCTCCCACTTATAGGTAAGAACATGTGGTATTTGGCTTTCTGTTCCTGTATTAGTTTGCTAAGGATAATGTCCTCCGGCTCATGTCATGGTCAGGACATGGTCTTGTTCTTTTTTATGGGTACATAGCATTCCGTAGTATATATGAACCACATTTTCTTTATCCTGTCTACCACTGATGGGCATTTAGGCTGAGACCATGTCTTTGTTATTGTGAATAGTGTTACAATGAACATATGCATGCATGTGTCACTATAATAAAATGATTGATAATATTTTTGGTATATACCCAGTAATGGGATTGCCAAATCAAATGGTATTTCTTTTTTTGGGTCTTCAAGATGTCAGTTTTAAAAACTGATCTATGAATTGAAGTTTATCACGATCCCAGTAGGATATTTTGTAGAAATTAAAACTTTGATTCTAAAATTTATATCAAAATACAAAGACCTAGGGTAGCCAAATAATCTTGTAAAAACTCAAGTTGGAGAACCAATATTCTCTGGTTGCAAGGCTTACTGCAAACCTACAGTAATCAAGGCAGTGTTATATTAGTATAAGAATAGACCAATAAGTCAATGAAACAGAATACAAAGATCAAACAGAAACCCATAGTTACACAGCCAATTACTTTCAACAGAAGCACCAATGTAACACAATAGACAAACATGAAACTGTAGGGTAATGTCAGCTCTTGTGGTTGCAGCTGTGGCTAAAGCAGAACTCACTATCAGCTTTTGAGTTAGGAAAGCACCAGCAACTCTCTGAGAAAAATGCCGATTTAGCTCAGTTTAGAACCCAGGTCTTTACCACAGTCTGCTACATCCTATGATTGATTTGCCATATGGAAACGTTATTTAATTAAAATATTCTAGACTAAAATCAAAGAAATAACTTTTTGTTTTTTATTTCAGTTAGTAAAACATTTAATAACTGCTATCATTCTTTATCATGAAACAAAAGCCACAATAGCATGAAAAAAAATGCTGAAATATCTGAGAAGTGCTGTTTACATGTGACAAGAGCATACACAGATAAATATGCTCAACTTTCCTAGGTATTTAATTCCACACTACGTGCTCTTCAGGTTGTAAACAGGGTCTCACATGTACAATGTTATACTAGCAGACATGCCCAAATCAGAGTTTCCTATATTTGTTCTCTTTTTGTTCTGTTTTGTTTGCTTATTTAAAAAATAATGCAGAGATATAATGTACACAATAACATATTTCTGAAAATTCAAATACCTGCACAGATGACAACTTAATTTTTTGCCTGCATAAAAGAAATAACTTGGTTGTCTTGAACATGCTAACTTTTGGTATGTAGCATATTTGAGTATGCATGTTCTTTGGTGTTATACTGTTTTTGTGTACTTGTTTTCAATTAAAATTTTATTTTGGGATAATTATAGAGTCACATGCAGTCAAAAGAAATAATACAAAGAGATCCTATGTACCCTTTACTCGGTATTCTCCAACAATAACATGTTGCAAAACTAGAGTACAGTATCACAACCAGGATAATGACACAAAGATACAAAATAATCCCACCACTACAAGAATTCCTCATGCTATTTTATAGACACACCAACTTCTCTTCCAAACCATCCTCTCCAAAATTCTTGATGCACACTAAGCTGCTCTCCATTACAAGAATGTTATATAAATGGAGTGAGACTGCCTTTTTTTTTTTAACCAGCATAATACATTCGGGTTGTTGGGTCTATCAATATTGTGCCCTTATTGATGAGTAGTATTCCATATGGATGCACCATGGTTCATTTAATTCGATGAAGGATATCTGGTTTATTTCCAGTTTTTGGTTATTGTAAATAACATGCCATGAACATTAATGTACAGGTTTTGTGAGAATGTATGTTTTTATTTCTCTGCAATAAATGCCCAACAGTATAATTGCTGGACTCTATGGTAAGAACATGTTAATTTTTTAAAATAAACTGCCATTCTTTTTCAGAGTGGCTACACCATTTCATATTCCCACTAGTAATATATAAATAATCCCATTTCTCCTCAGCCTCACCAGCACTTGATGGTATCAGTCATTCTGATTGGTGTGTAGTGGTACATAAGTCTTACAGTTGATTACATTGATTCCTCCTACTTTATTCTTGTTATTCTAACTTTTTATAGTTCTTCTATGCCTTTGCATTTAATATTTTAATAGATTTTAGGATAAGCTTGTCCATGCCTATAAAAGTTTTGCCGGGATAGGAGTTGCATTAACCTACAGATAAACCAGGATTAACTAACAGGGATTAACTAACATCTTTATAAAGTTGAGTCTTCCAATCCATGAACACAGTATATCTTTCCTTTTATTTGCTTCTTTAATATTTTTCATCTTGTCATTTCTAGGATACAGAAGTGCATGGGTTCTGGCACATTTATGCATATGTATTTCATTTTCTTTGGAGTAAATGTAATTGGTATTTTCTTTTTAATTTCAGGTTCCACATGTTCTTGGTTAGCATATAGAAATGTGGTTTTTTGCATGCGTTGATCTTATCTCTGTAACATGTTTGCATTAACTTATTAGTTTTAGTAGATTTTTTGTATTTGGGATTTCTTACATAGACAACAATGACATCTGCAAACAGGGACTGTTGTATTTCTTTCTGTTCAATCTGGCTGTTTTATTTATTTTTTGCCTTATTCTTCTGGCTAAGATTGCTAGTAATATGTTGAATAAGAGAAGTGAGCGTGAATGTCTGCTTTGTTTCTCATCACAGGGAGAAGTATCCAATCTTCTGCCACTAACTATGATGTTAGCTGTAGGTTAGTGGTGATGTTCTTTATCAAGTTGAGAAAGCTTTCCTAAATTCCTAACTTGCTGAAAATTTTTTGTTATGAAAGCATGTTGAATTTTGTTGACCGCCTTTCTGCTGATAATTGATATGATCATATGTATTTTCTCTAGCCTGTTAATATAATGGATTACATTAATTGATTTTTAAATATTGAATCATCCCTGCATCCTTGGAATGACCCCTGCTTGGTCATGCTGCATAGTTTTTTTTTTTTATATATTGCTGAATTCTACTTGCTAATATTTTATCAAGGACATCTATGCCTATATTCATGAGGGACGTTGGCCTTTAATTTCTCCCTTTTCCCTTTTAAAAAAATACCTTTGTCTGCTTTTGGTATCAGGTTAATATTAGCTTCAAAAAATGAATTGGGAAGTGTTTACAACTCTTCTGTTTTCTGAAAAAGATAGGATAGAATTGTTATAGCTTATTTTTAAATGTCTGCTAGAATTCTCCAGTGAAACCATCTGAGCCTAAAGGTTTCTTTTCTGGAAGATTTTAAAGAATAAATTCAATTTCCTAAATAGTATATGACTATATAATCTTTCTTCATTGAGTGGTAGCAATGTGTGTTTTTTTGAGGAGTTGGTCCCTTTCATCTACATTGCAAAATTCATTTACATACAGTTGTCTGTACCATTCTTTATCACTCTTTTCATCTTTGCAAGGTTTGTAGTGATATCTCTGTATTTCTAATATTGGTAATTTGTGTCTTCTTTGTTTTTTCCTTTGTCAGTCTTACTAGAGGTTTGTCAACTTTATAAATCTTTTCTAAGAGCCAACTTTTTGCCATATTGTTTTTCTCTATTGTTTCAGTGTATAATTTCAAGATTTCTATTGTTATTTTTATAATATTTATCTCTCTGCTCATTTTGGATTTATTTTGCTTTTCTTTATCAAGATTCTTGGGGTGGCATCTTAGATAATTTATTTAGGACTTTTTCTCTTTTCTAATACACACATTTATATAGCACCACTTTCACTGTGTCCCACAATTTTGATATGCTGTATTTTCATTTTCATTCTGTCCAATTTTTTAAATTTCCCCTTGAAACTTTCTCTTTGATTCATAGGTTATTCATGTGTACTGCTTAATTTCCATGTGTTTGGAGATTTTCCTGTTTTTTTTTTCTTATTTATTTATAGTTCTAGTCCATTATACTTCCAATTATTTTAACTTTGTTGAAGTCTGTTTTATGATTCAGGTTGTGATCTACCTTAGTGTATGTTCTGTAGATGCTTGAAAAGAATGTATATCTGTTGTTATTGGGTGGGATATTCTATAAATATCAATTAGATTCTGTTGGTTGATGGTGTTATTTAGTTCTTTTACATTCTTTCTAATTTGTCCAGTTGTTCCCTCAATATTGACAAGAAGAGAGAGAGAGATCAAAGTCATTAGCTACAATTGTGAATTTGTCAGTGGCTTCTCACAGTTCTGTCCATTTTTGTTTCACATACTTTGCAGCTCTGTTGTTTGGTGTGTACACATTTAGGATGGCATGTCTCCTTGACAGGATTTGATGGATTGATTCTTTTATCATTATATAATGTCTTTCTGTGTCTCTGGTAATTCTCTTTGCTCTGAAGCATAATTTTTCTATTATTAATATACTCCTGCTTTCCTTTGATTAATATTTACATATTATATCTTTTTTAACCTTCTACTTTCAATCTGTCTGTATGGTTATATTTGAAGTCAGTTTCTTACAAATACTATAAGGTCACGTATTCTTTTTTTTTAATGTACTTTAGGTTCTGGGGTATATGTGCAGATCATGCAGGATTGTTGCATAGGTACACACGTGGCAATGTGGTTTGTTGCCTCCATCCCTCTGTCACCTACATCTGGCATTTCTCCTCATGTTATCCCTCCCCAACCTCCGCACCCACCCACTGTCCCTCCCTTGGTGCCCCCCAACAGACCCCAGTGTGTGATGCTCCCCTCCCTGTGTCCATGTGTTCTCATTGTTCAACACCCACCTATGAGTGAGAACATGCAGTGTTTGATTTTATGTTCTTGTGTCAGTTTGCTGAGAATTGTGGTTTCCAGATTCATTCATGTCCCTACGAAGGATATAAACTCATCGTTTTTTATGGCTGCATAATGTTCCATGGTAAATATGTGCCACATTTTCCTGGTCCAGTCTATTGTCGATGAGCATTTGAGTTGGTTCCAGGACTTTGCTATTGTAAACAGTGCCACTATGAACATACATGTGCATGTGTCTTTATAACAGAATGATTTATAATTCTTTGGGTATATACCCAGTAATGGGACTGCTGGGTCAAATGGAATTTCTATTTCTAGGTCTTTGAGGAAGCACCACACTGTCTTCATGTTTTCTAAAGCACTCTGCCAACTTCTGTTTTTTTACTTAATCTATTTAGATTCTTTAATGTGATTATTTAAATGTTAGTGATTAAGTCTGATATCTTGTATTTCATTAACTGTTCTTTGTTTTTAGTTTCTTTATTTTGATTTTTTTCCCCTGATTTCTGGTAAGTTGCTTGTACCATTCAGAGAATTCCATTTTGATTTTGCTACACTATTTTGTTTATTTGTTATTACTTTAGGTAATAGTATGTGTTTATGTGTGTGTGTATTTGTGTAAATCAACACACAAAGTACCTAAAGGTCATCATTTTTCCAACTCAAATGAAATGTAGAAACTGAATCTTACTTTGTATTTTTGACCTCCCTTATTTGTGATATACTTTCCTTACAACTAAAGAGAAAAGGCAAACACAATTGTATTTAGACGTATTTCTGCTGACCATTTTTTTCTCTTAATGTTATAAAATTTCTTCATTTATTATCTCCTTTTTGTTTATGCAGTATCCTTTAGCTATTCTTTTAGGGTAAGACTACTCATGCCAAATTCTCTTAGTTTTTCTTTATTTGAGAATATCTATATTACCACTTCACTTCTGAAAGACATTTTTGCTTGATGTAGAAATCTGGGTTGATAGTTCCTTCTTTTTAGCACTTGAAGAATGTGGTTCCAGGAAAGAAATCCACTGTCAATATAATTGTTCTTTCCTCTGTAGATAGGGGGTCATTTCTCTCCCACTGCTGTCAAGAGACTTTTTTGTATGTCTTTACTTTTTAGAAATTTTATTGTAATGTGTCTTGGGGTGTGTCTTTTTGGGTTTACGTTGGGGTTTCTTTGAATCTGTAGGCTTATGTATTTTATCCTATTTTCAGCTGTTATATGCATACTTTTTTGCTCCACCCTCTTTCTCTCTTCCTTTTGGGACTCTGATGAAACAAAAGTCAGATCTTCTGTTGTTGTCCCATGGGTGCTCAAGTCTTCATTCTTTTCTTCCCCCAGTCTAGTTTTTTGTCATTGTTCATATTGTGCATCTATCTTTTAATACATTGTATTTCTACCTTCTATCTTCAAGTTCAGTAATTCTTTCTTCTGTCCATTCCATTCTGCTATTGGGCCCATCCATTGAGGTTTTTTTATTGTGACTATTGTATTTTTAGCTCTAGAATCTCTAGTTGGTTTCAAATATGTTTGTACTTGCTCATAGAAACATTTTTATAATGGCTGTTTTGTCAAACAATTCTAACATCTCTGCAATCAGAATTATCTATTTATTGTCTTTTATTTTTCATTTATTTCACTATCTTTCTAGTTTGGCATAGGAAAAATAATTTACAACTGAAGGCTGAACATTTGGGATATGTTGTAATAGACCCAGCTCTTATTTCAGTCTTCTGTTTTTCATACTTCCTTCAGCATTTCTCCAGCACTGGAAGGAGTGGGGGCAGCTTCTGCCTCATTACTGCCAGGTGAAAGGAGAAGTCCACTCTACCCACTCTGCCTTCACTGACACCTGAGATGGGGCCTCCTCATTACCTCCGAGTGCACATGGGGGGATTTCCCCCATGAGACTTCCACCAATGGGGAGCTAACTGGGAGGGTAGGAGTGCTTTGCAATTTCCCCACCTGCTTTCACTGATGCCGAGGGAGAGAGCAGTGGCCTTGTTCTAGGAGCAATGGTGAAGCCCTACTTTCCACCAGTAAAGGGGCAAGGTCATCATTATTCCCAACTGGGGATGGGAGCACAGACTTTCCGCGTGGATTCCATTGACACCATGGAGGAAGGTCTCATTATCCCCAGTGGGTATGAAAGTCCTACTTTCCTGTGTGGCCTTCTCTGGCCCCACCCCAGCAGGGCATTTAGGTGCCTTATAACAGCCTTAGACGACAGATGTCTATGTTCCTCACTTGGCCTTTGCTGGCCTGGATGGGGCAGGAACCAGTTTTCTTCTGTGGTGTCTGCTGGAGTCTATCTGTTATCATCTAAACTTTTCTTTCTACCAAGGCTGCCCATTTCTTGGCCCTACAGCTAGGGAGAGCAAGCTTTGTTTGAGAACTTTTTGTATGTGCTTTTTTGGCATTTCCAGGTTACCTGCTTCTTCTCCTCCAAGTATGGAATATATGAGAGAAAAAGGTATCCCAGGGAACTCACTACTGTGTCATGCCTTGGATCCTAGGTCCTGAGTCTGTCCACCTTCTCTGCCCCTCAGAGTCTTATGTTTGTTTTAGATATAACATTTGATGTTTTTAGCTATACTTAGATGATGGAATCCTTCCCACTTCCAAGAAGGGGTAGTTCTGGCATCACTTGTTACAATAATCAAGCATAGTTGTTTCAAAAAATAAAATCTAAATCAAATGTTGAATGCTGAAGTCATTACTTAGAAACCCTAGCATTCTGAAGAAAAAAGTTTGAAATCACCGTTTTAACCACGTGAAAAAATTGAAAGGTTTTGAAGAGCAGAAGTATCAGGCTCAGACTTCCCTCAGAGTAACACACTGGAGCGCTGTGGAGGATGCCCTGACCTGGCGAGATGCAGAGAAGCTGGGTCAGAGGTTCTTGTTAAAGTACAGGGGGAAACATTGAGGGTCTGAATGAAGGTGATAGCAGTCAGGACAAAAGGGAACTAATTAAGAGAAAAGAGTAGACTTAATAAAACCTGTGTAATGAAAGGATGAAAGAAGGAAAGAGTTGGGTGTTGAAGTCCAATTGTGAGGTCAAAAGTGTAACATTCACTTATTCTGCAAGCATTTATTCATTGTCTATTCTGCACTTGAGCTGAATTCTGGGAACACACCGATGAATAAAAAACATTCTTGCCCTTTAAAATATAATTGTGCCAGAGATATAAAAGCACATAACTGCAGTGTCTAAGTACTATCCGTTGTCTTGGCCTGATGTAAATATTTGTTGTTGCTTTTGTTGTTTTAATCTTTATTGGTAAAATTTTAAAAGCTGATAATATGTCAGTAATCTTAGACATGAAGCCATTAATTAATCTCTAAGGCAAAAGGCTCTATAGTTTTGGGGAAAAGATTAGAACAAGACTCATAATTCTGCAAACAAAAGCCAGAGCCCTCTTCTACAACCCAGATGTTTGGGACACTGTGCCCCAACATGTGGGCTGTTCAGCATGAAAAGATCCCATACAACCTGGTCCCTATGTTATATACTGTAGGCAACGTCTTATTCCTGCAGAGCTTTCAATGAGAAAATTTGTTCCCTGACTATAGATTTTAGTTATAAGGAAACTACAAATTATTTTCTGTGAACATGGAAAGAGGAATGTTCTTGTTAAGCAAATCCTCAGGGAGATCAGTAACAAGACCTGGAAGATAACAGGAAACTCTGTCTTTTGTTTGCAGAGTCAAACTGTATCAATCAAAAAGGTGAAATTCTGTCAAACTCAACCCAAATTGTCCTGGTGATACTCCATATGGGTACTGAAAAAGTAAATAGCTCAGTAAACACTGATGTTAAAGAGTAATATCTTCAAATTGTTGTCCTAGTAAAGGCTACATGTGAAAAATCATATCCCTTCTCTGAATGGACTTTATAGTAGCACTGTCAGCCACCTTGGGAAGATGCTAAACATGAACATGAAGTAAGGCATGGCCTGGAGGAAGGGATAATTTCCAGGAGCTGAACCTAAAATCTGAGCCAAAAGCATGCACAGAAGTTGCTCATTTGTAAAGGGGCCTGGCCTCAGCCCTAGAGATATTCCAGAAGCCAGGTATAGGGCACACCACAGAGAAGCTTAAATATGGGTATGCATGGGTATCTGGCTAGAGCCACATCTAATAGCAGGTGTAAGTTGTTAATCCCTGAAACTTCACAGGGAAATCTCAACTGTGGTCTTGATTCTATAGTGTTAAAGAAAATCAAGACGTATACCAGATCAATCTTTGGGCAGAACAAAAAACATAGGGTACAATCTCCAGTCACCTAAGGCCACAGTGTCGCTTCAGGACTAGGGTTGGTTTAGAACAACATAACCCTAAAAAAATGGTCTAAGCATGACTGCATATTGCACCTCTAAACGTGGAGGTGAGGGAGACAGTTATTAAATATCTAACATGGAAGGCACAACTGGGAAATAATATTTGAGTGATATAAGTCTTTAAAAAATCATTAAATGTCTTTCAAATTTCATGTGATCATTGGGAAGAATTTTAGCTCTTCTTTTTTCTTTTACTCTCTTCTTTTTTCTTGTCATCTTTAGCTTTAGTGGCTAATGATAAAGGCCACTTTAATTACTTTTCTCATACTTTCAATAGATTGTTAGAAAAATTTAAGAGTCACAAGAGGTTCAAACGTAAAAGATATACCATGGGAAGAAACCAAAACAGAAATATATCAAAAGCTGTGACAAAGAAGCAATGGCAATGGTTCATCTCCCCGAATGATGAGTATTCTACCCTTTCATGAGAAATAATTCTTCTAGCCAGCAGTTTTCATAACTGTCCCTCATTGCAGGGAATGGTACATGATTTAGAACCAAATTCAGCTTTTGAAAATATACAATAGAACGGATTATTGTCCATCAAATTCTAAAAGGTAAAGCTACAGAGAACCTAATGAACATTTGATGGCTCTTTTAGAATTTGACAGTTGAGCTAGATTTCTGTAGACTAAATAATTCCTGTGAGGAAAGAGGAGCAGGGCCTTCTATGAATTCAAGTGATTGACAGTGTTGTTAGAATTCAGAGTATCAAGAGAATTGTTGATACTCTTAATTCTAACAATAAGGAGGGAGGATAAAAATAGAATGTAGACATCTCTGGCAGCAATTTTAATTTTGGAGTTAGGAAAATACAAAGAAAAGTGCGGAAAGATTGATGCTGTTATTAATAATATGTAGATTTGGTTAAATTTTTATGAATGCATATGCTATGTAAATTCACCACTGCACCATTTATATGGTGTCTAGAATCTACTTATAATCTCTCAAGACCTATGACATATTCTCTGCTTTTACATATGCTATATCATATACCTAGAATATGCTTTCCCTGCCCCTTTATCTGGCTGAGGACTACTCATATATTGAGAAGTGTTTTCAGTTTCTTCTTTCAATATGACATCTGAGAGGTTAAATAAACAAATAGACAATGACTATATACGAATATAGGACTCTAACTTACATCCTCTGCATTACCAATCCAGAAAGTCAGACCACAATCCAGTAGCCATGGGCCCAAAATAGTCAGACCTTAGGCAATGACTACTCTGCCTGCCAATTCAGGACCAATGAGAAAGCCAACTGTGTTCTCTAAACAGTCACACAAGATGCCTCACTTCTAATGAACCCACCTCCAGCTTTGCCATACTTACAGCTTCCTGTTTTCACTGTATAGCTTTCTCACTCTCCTGTCTACCTTTGAGTCTCTGCCAGACAAGAATGATGATGTCTGACTTCCCTGCTGTAACAAGTTCTGATTGAATAGCTTTTGTTTGTTCTCATTTATGTGTTCATTTACTTCCATACATTCTTGCTTTTTCAATTCCTAGCATTGGTATCAAAGGATTTAATTTTGAGTCACATTCACAAATAAGCCTGCATTGTGTTATGGAATTATAATATTTCTCAATTTAAGCAAGATTCAGCAAACATACAATAAACTGTGGATCCAGTCTGTATCTTCATTATATGTTTTTATTTTTCAGCATAAAATTCTGTACATTTTAAAAATAAATACCTATTTCAATTTTTGATGCTATTACACATAGTACCATGTGTCAAACTTAAATTCCCAATTGTTTATTATTAGCATACAGAAATATGATTGATTTTTCTCTATTTACTTGTATTCTATGACCTTGACAAACTCACTAATGATTTCAAAAAGTTTTTGTAAATTTCTTGAAAGTTTTATATTTATTGCCATAAAATACTACAGTAATTCAATCATTTTGGTAGTATCCTTACTGATTTTCAAGTCAAATGTGAAAGAAGGCAACCTAGTCAATTAGTTTCAAAAACGTGTAGAGCTACAAATGTCTTATAAATTGTTATTTTTTTATTGTCTTTACATTCTCTTAATGTTAACCTAGATTGTCAAAGATACATATACTGTGTTCATCGAAGATTTAATATCATTAAATATCTATTTACCCCACATTGATCTATAGAACAAACAAGACAAATCAAAATCCTGGTAGATTATTTTGAAGCTATTAGCAAAGTTATTTTAAAATGTGGAATGGCAAAGGAATTAGAACAATTTTTTAAAAGGAGAAAAAACTTATAGGGCTCACCCTACCTGATTTGAGACTTACTACAGTAATCAAAATGGTATTATTGAAAGGACAGGCCTATAAAATAATGGGAGTGCAAAAGTAGTGAAGTAATGAAGAGTGCAAAAGTAGATCCATACAAATATGGCCAATTGATTTTGGCAGAAGTACAGAGGCAATTCAATGGTGCTTAACAATTGGGGATCTACATACAAAAAAATGAAACTCATTCTGTAGTTTATATTTTTATATAAAGACTAACTCAAAATGTATTATAACCTAAATAAAATATAAAACTATAAACCTTTTGGACAAATACATAGGAAAAAAATCTTTGTGACTTTGGATTAGGCAAAGAATTCTTAGATATAAAACCAAAAGTATAATCCATAAAAGAAAAAAATTGATAAATTGAGTTTCATCATTTCTTAAAATTTGCTCTGTGAAAGACTGTTAAGAGATGTAAATGACAAATCACAGATGGGGAGAAAATATTTGCAGATTACTTTTTTGGTAATGGACTTGTATCAGAAAATAGAGAAATGTATAAATATAACAATAAAGAACCCAAGTTTCGAATTGGGCAAATAATTTGAATATTCATTTCACCAAAGAAAGGAGATTTATGGATAGCAAATAAATAAGTGAAGAGAAGTCTCACATAATTAGATGTTAGAGAATTTCAAGTTAAAAACAATATACATCTATTAATAAGAATAGCTAATTTTTTTAAACTGGTAATATCAACTGCTTTCAAGGTTGAGCAACTGGTACTCTTACACGTTGCTCACTGGAATGCAAGAGGTCCAACTTTGGAGAATGGTGTGTTAGTTTTCTACAAAGTTAGATGTATACTTGATATATCACCAAGAACCCTATCCCTCAAGTATTTACTCAAGAGAAATGAAAACTAATGTTCACAGAAAAATCTGTATGGGAATGTTTCAGCAGCTTTATTCACAATTGCAAAAAAACTAGAAACAATCCAAATGCCTTTCAGCTGTTGAAATAAATTTTTTTTAATTGTGGTACATTCATGCAATGGAATACTACTCAGCAATAAAAAATAACAAACCTCCAGCAATGTGGATGAATCCAAATATCTCATACTAAGTGAAGGAAATCAGACCCAGGAGTCTACAAATACATTGTTTCATTTATATGACGTTCTGGAAAAGGCAAAACTGCAGAAAGAGAGAAGAAATTAGTGGTTGCCATGGATTAGTGATTGTGAAAAGATTGACAATGAGGGAGCAGCAGAAAAGCATGCTTTGTGAATAGATAAAATCCTTCTGCATCTTGGTCGTGATGGTGGCTATGTGACTATATGAATTTTTCAATTCTCATAAAATTGTAAAATAAAAATGTGAATTATACTTTAAATTTAAAAACTAATTAAAACTTACTTTTTTGTAAGCTATTCATGTGAATGTAGTATAAAGAAAGAGGGAGATGACATCACTACACTGGGTATTGGTCTTAGCTCTCACTTAAACCATGTGGTCCTAGGTGCAATGCTTATGACCCATAAACAAAATGGGAAGTTTCGAGTAACAGTGTTCAGAATGTTGAGAATGGTCCTTCTTTTATGCTTCTTATGGGACATATTTCTACTATGTTTATATGCCATGTAATGACATGTTGGTCAATGGACAGCAAAGAAAAGGATGGTCCCATAAGATTATAATACCATATTTTTACAGTACCTTTTTTTGTTTAGCTATGTTTAGATACACAAATACTTACCATTGGGTTACAATTGCCTATAGTATTCAGTGAAACAACATGCTGTACATATTCGTAGCCCAGGAGCAGTGGGCTGCCCTGTATAGCCTAGGTGTGTACTAGGCTATATCATCTAGGTTTGTGTAAGTTCACTCTACGATGTTCACACAAAGACAAATTCAGCTAAGGTCATATTTGTCCAAATATATCCCCATTATTAGGCAACATATGACTGTAATCATTTTTGGCAAAAGAAAGAATCTGTCATGAGAGATGCAGTTCTCTGCCTCTGAAGGTGATCAAATAATCAGAAAAACCACTCTGCAGAAATTCTGGAGAGAAGGGATTTGATGACCTTAAAATTTCTTCAAACTTTGAGATTCCAAAATTCCATTAAGATGGGGTCAGTGTGTTGTCAACAAAGTTAGATATGAATGGCTGATATAGGTAAAGGCAATAATTTCAAAAAGAGGATGATAGACTTACCTAAAACATTTAAAAATCAAGCTCATTTGCCAGGGCACAGTGGCTCATGCCTATAATCCCAGCACTTTGGGAGGCCAAAGTGGGTGGATCACTTGAGGTCAAGAGTTTGAGACCAGCCTGGCCAATATTCTGAAACCCCATCTCTACTAAAAATACAAAAATTAGTTGGGTGTGGTGGCACTAACCTCTAGTCCCAGCTATTCAGAAGATGAGGCATGAGAATTCTTGAACCTAGGAGGCAGAAGTTGCATGCCACTACACTCCAGCCTGGGAGAAAGAGTGAGACTCTGTCTCAAAAAAAAAAAAAAATGAGTTTATAAAATCTTTTACTTATAAAATTTGATATAAATTCTATTGAAATTTGATATTAAATTATTGAAGTTTTTTATTATTTCAAACTTATTTATGTCTGCTTCACATATTGTTATATCAATATTACTACTCAGTGATATCTTTCCACTTGATATTTAACATGGATATTACTGAATTTAGTTTCAACTTATTAAAATAGTTTGAGTTCTGTGTTCAAAAAATTATATTTTAGAGAAGAAACTTAAGCCTTTGTGGTTAATTTAACTATAAAGCTCAAAATACCTGTCCAACTGTGTAGGGTTACCGTATTATCCCCTCAGGATATACAGAAGAGAGTAGATTTTTAAACCTGCATTTTTCATCATTCTTTACTACTCTTTTAGCTTTATTGAGGTAGAATTGATATATAAACCTCCAGAACTGTATAGGAATAAATTTCTGTTGTTTTAAAACACCACATTTGTGGTAATTTGTTGTGAAGGACTTGGGAAACAAAGCCATACAGGAAAACAGTGGAAAAGAATTTGGGTTTGTTTTCATCATTGTGCCCATATCTTTAATCTTTTAAAGTGTTATCTACCGATCTTTTTTTATATTAAATACCCAGAGGCCAAACTTCATAAACAGCTTTTTATTCTCATCTTTATTCTACTGAAAGGTTACTTTAGATTCACTTGAATTTCTCTTAACAAATTACCTTCATTTTAATTGGGCCAAAATGAGCCCAATTCTAAGATAGGACAATCAAGATAAGTGGATGGATGAATATTTCAGAATGAGAAAAATACTCCCTGCAAGCAAGATTATTCTCTTTGTACTTTCCATTCCTAGACTGGGCATAAGATTTAATTTATTTAGAATAAAATATATGAACATAAACACTTTGTCATTCTCCAAATGTCTTCCTCTTCATATTTAGTTTTTCTTTGACTTGCTAATGGATGCCATCTGTTGAATTCAGTAAATTACCATATTTGATTGATTAATTAAATCTTGACTCAGCAATTTGATTATCTTTTTCTCAAATATGTTTATTGGAAGAACTCTCTCTTTTCAGGATAGAAAAGCTCCTAATATAAGAAAATGCTTCAAGCACATAAGCAGTGTAAAAATCTTAAAAAACAGATAATTGTAGCCTCCTTATTTCTTTACATAGAGAAACTCAGGCACATCAATATTGGCACTTATTGTTCTGAATCTACTCAGTAAAAAGATGTATTTATAGACATTTAATATCTATTCACAGTGTACTGGTCTGTTTTCACACTGATCATAAAGACATACCTGAGACTGGGCAATTTGTAAAATAAAGACGTTTAATGGACTTAAGAGTTCCACATGGATGGGTAGACCTCACAGTCATGGTGGAAGGCAGGGAGGAGCAAGTCATGTCTTACATGGATGGCGGCAGGCAAAGAGAGATCTTGTGGAGGGAGACTCCTGTTTTTAAAATCATCAGATCTTGTGAGACTCATTCACTATCACAAGAACAGCACAGGAAAGAACTGCCCCCATAATTCAATCACCTCCCATAGGGTTCCTCTCATGACACATGGGATTTGTGGAAGTTACAATTCAAGATGAGATTTAGATGGAGACACAGCCAAACCATATCACATGGGATTCACAGACACCTTGAAGGTCTATGTTAAGAATTCCTTTAAAAAGATAAAGGACATAGAGAAATAGGTCTTTTCATTTGACAACTGTAGCTTTCCATGTAAGGAATTAAAACTGAATAGTCCAGAGTAGTTGCTCCCAAACCTTTGAAAGTCCATAAGGAAACCATCAAAGAGACTGAATCACTCTAGTATTTTCTGGTATTAAATAGTAGAAAGCAGATGGTTATAAAAGAACTGTTAAAGCAGAAATGTTGAGGACAGTAATTTCAAAGTTTCTTTTTGTCTGGGCGAGATGCAACAGTCATATTTTGCAAGTTCACCATGGTCAGGCATTTAGAATGAATTCTTCCTGCTTAATCACTTCTCTGATTGCATGGTTGTTATTGTTTGCACTGCAGTTTCTTTACTTGAACAAATAAGATGTCATTTCCCTTCTTTATTTGTGTTGGCAAGGGCCTTCTGGAGTAGAATGCTGTCCTGGCATGCAGTCACCACTGCAGAACAGAAATATGTGTCATTTATAAAGCATTTCTCAGAGGTAGGGTTACATATCCAAATTGTGCACCATCTGGGTTAATACAAATAAAGTTGTAATAAATCATTCATTGCATTGTGAAATTTTATATAAATTTATATGCATTCTCTTTTTAACTTACCACATGGATGTTTCCCAACAGATCTATGGCTCTATAAATGCAAGCAACTTTATTTGCTAATAATGCCATGATTATAGCTTCATTTGTTAGTTGCTTTATGCCTCGTGTAAAAATGTCATTTTTTTTATCACTGGCAAAGGAGCCTTGATTCAAAACTTTTTAATACATTGCCTTCTGTGCAGATGGGTTCCATCCATCCACTGTGCTTCATCATTAATACATTTTAGGGTGATAGCATTCTAACATGTCTAATGATTAAAAAAAACTATGATGTTATATTTTAATTGAGTTACACCTTTACACAAGTATGGCATCTACATATTCCTTCTTCCTTCCTCTTACAATGAAAGAAGTGTCCTTCAGTTTAAAAAAAAGGGGGCACTTATTTTTACCTTTCCCAAATATCTTCCAAGATAAAACCAATGGCAATACTGTATATACCAAGAAAGTAAACAAGCAAAGATGTTGGGGGGATGGAGCAGTGGGAAAAGGACAAGTCACTTCCGACTCTGTTAAATTGGAAATGAATTAAAATACACCTTCATATTTAACGCTATTCTCTTCTAACCATCTCAACTTCACAGGAAGCCCCTCCTCACACAATTCGAAACTCCCATTGAATCCTGAACTTTAATGGATTTAAAGTAAATTATGCTAAAAAAAATAAATAAAAGCACCTTATTTTTTTAGAGATGGGGTCTTGCTATGTTTCTCAGGCTGGACTCAAAGTCCTGGGCTCAAGTCATTCACCTGCCTCAGCCTCCCAAGTAGCTGGGACTACAGATATGTGCCACCATGTCTGACTCAATAATATCACCTTAAAATGCTATTCATCTTTGGTCATTCCCCTACTCTTGTTATACATTGATGGAATTACTTGCTTACTGTTGGTCTTCCTTCCTAACTGGAAAACTCGGTATCTTTGGAACATGATATGTTGATAATAGAGACCAACAACGGCAACACAGAACTATTTAACTTAATTTTAAAAGTAGGGAGATTTATTATAAAAGGAAACAGGGAACTTCAGAAAACCCTGTCACGATCTGTACCTTCCAGGAATCCCAAAGTTGTCACTCATGCACACACTCCCGCTTCTCTTCCAGCCCACATAGTGTCTCCTCCTTGTTTTGCTTTTCTATCTGCTTCATTCTCTCAGCCCCTGAGGGAAGTAAGGCAAGCATTATTGCACCAGTTTCCAAATGTCTAAGATCAGATAACTGCTAAAATTAGAACTTAGATTTTCTTAATTTCAACTTTATGCTCCTATTTTGACCCATAGCAGTGTTCAAAATGTGATGGAGAATGCTTTAGGAATTGCTATCAGCTGAGAGTTAACTGTAGTAATGAAAAAGCAGTGGATGTGAATGCTAATGATTACAATTCCAGTTCTGCTGGCTGGAGGTGTATCTCTTAACCCACAAGCTTCAGTTTTCTCATCTGTGAAATTATAAAAAAATAACTCCTGTCTTCCATACACCAAAGTTTGGTATTATCAAACAAAATAATATATGAAAGTATTTTAAGTTAATATGTCGAGATAAACGTAAACTATTGTCTCTATGTATTCTGTTTTATAAAAGAGATAACATTTCACCATTCTTTGATATTATATCTTTCATTGGCCTTTTGAACTCCTGTATCTTTCTTCATCCACCCACCCATCTCCCTATCCCAAATTTGAAGAAGAAGAAAAAAAGCTTTTTCTGCATGTGTTTTCTACCTAATTTGTTGTTATGGCTTAGTAATAGTCCCTCACTGTAATATTTGTAAGAATAGATGATGATAAGTGAGTTATATTTCATTGAATTCTTGTCCATTCAAAGGATAGAAAATGTAACTGCTACTTTCACAAGTCTACACTCTTTATTATTAATCCCTAGTATGGTGATTAACACCATGGAGGTCAAGAGAGATAGTAATAATGGCTTGTTAATTATCTGCAGAATTTCAGAATGCCTAACTAAAATCATGCTTGCATATATGGCAAAACTATTATTATGGGCTAATTGTCAATTTTTATTGTTTATAAGGAATTCTATTAAATGGTAACTGGTTAATTCTATAAGAAATTTAATTAATTGTGATTTATTCAATACACAATTTTTTAAAAAACAATAGGCTGATGGGGTCAGGGGTGGGAAATGAAAGCATCCCTTAACAGTGCAAAGTTAGGGAAACTGCATTCTGATTTAGAAAGTAAATTTGTTCTTAGCTGAAGTGAGAGTATCCTGAGAGGAAGGAACTTACACTCAGAAACATGTCAGTTACTGTAGAGGTTCACACTGTGGAAGCAACCAAAGAGTGACATGTTACCCACAAGCTGCTTCTTCAGTAAAATGCTAATTGTAAAAAGGCAAGTAATAGGAAACTGAATGTGAATGCACCCCAAAACAAGATGGCAATGAGTCCAGATTAAACAGTGACTCCCCCACCACCCAGTTTATGTCTTCTCAGAACTTAGAATGTGACCTTGTTGGAAAGTAGAATCTTTGCAGATGTAATCAGTAAAGATGAGGTCATGATGAATTAGGGTTGTCCCCATATCCAATGACTTATAGAAGAGAAATCTAGAGAGACATAGATGGAGAAGGACACATGAAGACCCAGGGAATAAGGCCATGTGACAATGGAGGTAGAGATTGGAGTTATGTATCTACAAACCAAGGAATGGCAAGGGTTGCTGGCAACCACCAGAAGCTGGCAAAAGACAATAAAGAATTCTTCCCTAGAGCCTTCAGAGAGTATGGCCCTGCTGACACTTCTATTTCATACTTCTAACCTCTATAATTGTGAGAGAATAAGTTTTTATTGGTTTAAATTACCCAGTTTACAGTATTATTAAAGTCCTAGGAAACTAAAATAGAAGGTTGAAGGGTTTTTTGAAGATAATTATGTCTACCAATTAAAAAGCCTTGTTTCCTTTACTGAGACCCATGAGCGCAGGACAAATGTACTCTTCTGGATTCTTTGCTTATTGCCAGTCTTAAATTTTCCAGTCAAGCCGTGAATTACTAGTTCAGCACATAAATTGAATTTAGTTCCCCAAACACGATAGTGCGATTTTCCAAAGTATTTAATTTACTTGGTTCCTTGATTTGTTTATACTCAGAGCATCTGAGTCATTTAGTTGTGTAAGTAAAGTGATGTATTTATACACTACTCTTTGTGTATATGCATATATGCATAATTTGCACAGGAATATGATTTATTTTTTTCAGATTCAACACTATTCTAATGTATTAGAGTCTCCAATAAGACAACAACCATCAGTTACACAAGCCATTAAACAGAGAAGAATTAACTTAAGCAAAAATTTACTGATGTGCAGAGTATTTAAAAACATTATCTATTGCATATATGCCATAACATAGTTCATAATTTTATGCTAGCCAAAAAAATGTTTTGCTGATAACTTGTTTATAAGAGAGAGAATATGCCCTCATAAGATCATAAAGATCACTGATTTTCACTTGTGAAGGAGAGAATTTTATAGCAAAACATCTTAATATTTCACTGTACTCTTTCAGAAGTCCTCTACATTTATTGTGTAAGTTTATATTATAATAACTTCTCTATGCATAATTTCATATTTGGTTCAGTAATATTCTTTTTCTTCCAAAATACTGGTGAAATAGATGATGTAACACACTTATCCAAATAATTAAAATACAGTCATTTCTTCTTTTTAAGATTACAGTCAGATTGAGAAAATTTTTCAGCCTTATGAATTCATCATTATTGACAGGATAAAAATAAAACACTTATTAATAAAGAAAAACATTGGATAAAATCCTACACCCATTTATGATAAAAACTCTGAGAAAAGTAAGAATAGAGAAGAAATTCCTTAACTTAATAAATAGCACCTACAAAAAGCCAATAGGTAATATCAAGCTTAGTGAAAGTTATGAAAGATTGAATCATTTTCCCCTAAGACTGAGAGCAAAACAAGTATAACCACACTCACCACTATTATTCAACAAAATGCTGGAAGTTCTACCTGGCACAATAAGTCAAGAAAAGAAAACAAGAATGCCTAGATTAGAACAGAAGAAATAAAACTGTCCTTATTTGCAGATAGCATGGTTGTCTACATAGAAAATCCCAACTCACTTAAATATAATATAAAACTAGTAAGTATGTTCAGAAATCTCACAGGACATAAGATCAACACACATAAAAAAATTAATCAGATTTTTCAATACCAAAAAGGTACATGGGGAAACAGAAATTTAAAACACTATACAAATTACAATAGTTTCAAATAATGTAAGCAAAAATCTAACAAAGCTTATGCATGATCTGTATCTTAAAAATTACAAGACACTGATGAATGAAAACCAGGAAGATCTAAACATATGGAGAGACATACTATGTTCATGAATTGTAAGCCTCAACATTATAAAGATGTCAATGCTACCTAAATGGACTTATAGGATTAATATAATTACCATCAAAACCCTAATAAAACTTTGTAGAAATGGACGCTTAATATCATATGTATATGGAAAGACACAAAGCCTAGAGCAGATAAAATAATTTTGAAAAAGCAGAATGAGTGGGATGAATGAATCTAATTGATTACAAGACTTATAAAGATAAGTCATCAAGATCATACAGTATTAGAGAAGGGACACAGATTTAATACGAGGGACACAGATTTAATATAAGAGACACAGACTTAGGGATCAAAGGCTTAAATGCAAGTAATACATCAATAGGACATAAAAGAGAACCCAGAAAAAGCACATAGAATAGTCCAATTGATTTTTGACCAAGGTCCAAAAGCAATTCAATACAGGAAGGATAGTTGGTGCTGAAGCAATTGGACATCCATAAGCAAAAATAAACTCAAAATGAAGCACAAACCTAAATGCAAAGTGTAAGACTATAAAACTCTCAAATATGCATATGTGTAACACAATCTCTGAGGAGCTAGGACAGGCAAAATGTTTTTAAACTTGACATCCAAAACATGACTCATAAGAGGAAACGTCAAATTTAATCTCATTTTTAAAAATGTTTTACTTGGAAAAAGACTCTGAGAAGCAGGGAAAAAACAAGTTAAAAATATGGAGAAAATATTGCAAACCATATATCAGACAAAGAACTAGTGTGTATAATATATAAAACATTCTCATACTCAACAGTTACAAAAAAAACAATATTCCAATTAGAATACAGACAAAGGACATAAGACATTTCACTGAATAAGATATATAAATGGCAAATAAGCATATGAAAAGATACTCCCCACCATTAGTCTTTAGGGAAATGCAAATTAAAAACATAAAGATATCACTACACACCTATCCTAATGACTAAAATAAAAAATACGGATAATATCAAATACTGGTGAGAATGTGGATAAACTAGATCACTCGTATATTGCTAGTGGTAATGTAAAATGGTATAGCCACTCTGGAAGAATCTGGAAGTTTCTAATAAAAATAAACATGTTCTTTCTATATGACCCAGTAATTTCACTTGGGTATTTATTGCAAAGCAATTAAAACTATGTTTTCATAAACATGTACACCAATGTTCATAACAGGATTATTCCTCGGCATCCCAACTGGAAACAACTCATGTGTTCTTCAGTGGGTCAATGGTCACACAAACTGTGGTACTTCCATACAATGAAACACTATTAAGTAACAAAAAGGAACAAAGTATTGCTACATGCAAAATGTGGATGGATCTCAATGGCATTATGCTGAGTGAAAAAAAAGACAATGTCAAAACGTTGCACACTACATGATTCCATTTAATATTTGTGAAATTACAAAATTATAGAAACAGAAAACAGATGACTGATGACTAGTAGTTTTGGAGTGAGGAGGAAGAGAGATATTTGAGGCTACAAAGGACCCTTGTGAGAGAGTAATCCTGTATCTTGACCTTGGTGGAGGTCATATGAATCTACAGATGTGATCAATTACACAAAACATGTATAAACACATACACAAATAAATGAGTGAGTGTATAAAAACTGGTGAAATGTGAATAAAGTCCATGAATTGCTCCAATTTCAATTTCCTGGTTGTGGTATTATACTGTAGTTATGCAAGATTTTACCTCTGGGGTAAACTGAGTGAAGTGTGTATGAGCTCTCCCTTTATTATTTCTAAAACAACAACTAATCTATAATTATATCAAAATAGAAAATTTTTAAAAATAAAAGCAACCATAAAAATTCATCATTTTCTCAACCATGTATCACATTGATCTTGGACATCTATATGTAATAGAAGCCCATTTGGGCTCACTGTTTCTATAGATAGCTTAGCCCAGCCTCCACAAATTCTTTTTTTTTTCCTCCACAAATTCTTATGCAGAAAGTCTGCAGTGGGGCACAGAGCCTTTAAATTTTTTTAATTTTATTTTTAAGTTCCAGGTTACATGTGCAGGATGTGCAAGTTTGTTACATAGGTAAATGGGTGGCATAGTGGCTTGGTGCACCTATCAACCCATCACCTAGGTGTTAAGCCTATCATGTATTATCTCTTTTCCCTAATACTTTCCTTCCCCACCCCACCCTCTGACAGGCCCTAGTGCATGATGTTCCCCTCCCTGTCCTGGTGTCCATGTGTTTTCATTGTTCAGCTCCCAATTATAAGTGAGAACATACGGTGTTTGGTTTTCTGTTCCTGCATCAGTTTGCTGAGGATAACCTAAGTATAAGAATTATGAATATATAATATATGTAATATTATTAACATATGTAATATTATTAATATATTTGTATATATAAGAATCATGACTCTCATTATTATTAAGCAGGCTTTCAACAACTTAGGACTTCCAGAACCCTGAAGAGTATTTAGATGTAATTGGCAACCACAGAGGCTTTCAAATACTTGTGACAAAGCTCAAGTGCATGTGGCTCACTAGGTTAGGGAGAATCTCAAACTAATATTTAACATGAGTTGATTTTTCCTTTAAAAAGTATTCTAACATTTTTTATGTATTTGATTGCTTGGTGTGCAAATAATGCAAAAGTAAAAACCATGCTAAGCTAAAAATTTTTATGCCTAATTCCAGATCCCAAATCATAAGAGATATGCACTCTTACTATATTGCCATCTGACCAAACAAGAAAGTTGTTTTCGCTAAACAGGAAAACTTTATAAACATATGAAAACAGAGGGTCAGAGGCGTTAACTGGATTTTCACATGGCTAGAAAGAAACAGATTTAGATCCTGCTTGACACAAAGCTTGTGCTTTTCTGCAATATGCTTGCTAAGCAAGTATATAATCAGCAGAAATTACTGATGGAGAAGATAGATACATACATGTTTTCTAATACAATTGAGCCTAGTGACAATGCTGTGTCATAACAAGGTATTATTCTATCCCATATAATCAATGGCCTTATAATAATTTTTATAATTCTGTAATATAAGCAGAGAAGATACGATTGATCTCCATTTCATAGATTAGAAAATGTTGATGTTTCTCAGACTACTGCTCTTTATCCTGTGGTTTTTAACCTTTTATGAGTATTGTAATTACTGAAAGCTTATTCAAATACATATTTCTGTGCCCTCCTTCTAGAACTCCTAATTCAAGTGGTGTGGGATGCAAGCTGGCTGTTGAGACTTTTTTTTAGCTCCCAGATGATGCTGATGCTTCTGGTCCACAGAACACACTTTGAGGACCACTGATTCATATCAATTGTTTCTTCTTCTCATCCCACTTTTCTTAGTGCAGCATATGATATCATCTTGGCATTTTCACATCCAGTACCCATGAGTTCAGTTCTGCAGTTACTAGAGAGCATGTTTTGCATGTGACCATTTAAAACTGAACCAATCTACTCGTGAGATGCAATTTGTAGGAATCTTGCTGACTCACCAGAACTTGAATCTACATGAAATTTTGAGAGTCTCTGCTTCTCATCCGTTTGGATAGCTGATCTAATAAAATGAACTTTTACATTGTAGTTTTTGGAGGAACAAAATAATTTAATTTAATTCACAGTTGAATGATCTGTCAATCTATATTGGTTGATTATCATTGGAAAAAAGATGACTCTTGATGAAAGTGTGATTCAAGAGAAAACCAAAAGCCTAAAGAGCATTTGAAAATTAAGAGTTTTCAGTGCTCTCAGGACACCTCCCTACAGCAGCACCTCCCTACAACGTTTCCCAACGTTGGGACTGTTGACTTTTTGGGTCAATAGTTCTTTGTTGTGAGGTCTGTCCTGTGCATGTAGAATGTTTAGCAGCATCCCTAGCCCCCATCTATGAGAAGTCAATAACAGCCTCTTAGTTCTGACAACCAAAAATGTCTCCACAAATTGCTAAATGACCCCTGGGAGGTAAAATTGTTCAGATTGAGAACCACTGGCCTAGACAATATCTGCTGCTACTCATTCTCTTCCTCTTCCTTTCCTGAATGATTTAGTCCAAGAAGCATTTGCTGAGGCTCCATAAGGTACATGACTGTGTTAGAGGTGGATGAGGTGAGAGGGAAGTACAGTGACCCAGAGCAGTACATGCAAGTGTAGGTCAGAAGGGCATCCACACAGGGTTTGGAAAATGAGTCCAGAGTGTCTGAGCCTGTGATGAGTGAGGAGAGATTTTTGTGCAAGGAAAATAGTCTGGGACAGACTTTCCCAGACTGAGTGGGATGAAGAATCCTTCAGTACATGAGAGTGGTCAACACAGGATGTCAGAAAATAAGCAGAGTGAGGAGGTGTCCATCTAGAAAGGAGGGCAGTGTGGATGCATATGAAGATTGAAGAAAGCATCCACAGTTGGGCAGCCTGGCTCTGGTTGTGACAGCCAGAGTGAGGTAAGCCTGTAACCCCATTAGGGAGAAGTAGATGGAAAATTGGACACACTCATGGGAATTGATCCCATAAGTAATCACACTAAGGATAATAGAAATCATATTTTTCACTATCAGAGAAAATAATTACAAATGAAAGGGGTAAAACCAGGTGTTGGATTAGAATTCGAAATTTGGTATGACTCATGACATGTATATAAGAGGTCTATTGTAAGAGGTTTATTGAAGGAATTGGCTTACGTGATTGTGGGGTCTAACTAGGTAAGTCTAAAATCTTAGGGTAGGCCATTAGAAAGGACAGGCTGGAATTCTCAGGCACAGGCTGAAGCTGCTTTTCAGAAGCAGAACTTTTTCAAGAAAGGCTTAGTTCCGCACTTGAGGTCTTTCAATTGACTCAATCAGAAAAATTCAATATCTGGGATAATCTTTGTATTAAAGTCCATTCATTGTGGACTTTAATTCCATCTACTAACTATCTATACAGCAATACCAAGACTAGTGATTTTTGTTTTTAATTTTTTAATTTTTAATTTTTGTGGGTGTACTGGTCTTTGAATAATTGTTTATCATACCTTAGTGCTCTTCATACATCAAAAGGTCATCACAACACACATAAACATGAATATATACCCTACTTATATCTGCAGAAACGTCCTGGGAGTGATGATACCTCAGCAGCAAATAGCACAGGTAATGCCCAAATCTAAATTACATTCTATACTGAAACAAGGGTTTCATGGAGCAATGGGTGGATCCAGGGCTGTGGCAGAAAAAAGTCAAAGGTGATTCTGGAACAGTTTATCGTACCACATATTAAGTGCTCACAGAACTATGGAGATACGTCAAAAGGGCAAAGCAGCCAAACTGAAGAGGTTCCTACTGGTGAAATCCTAAACAATTTGAACACCAAAGTAAGTAATAGTAAATATTATATTGCATTGAATATGCTAAGATTGCCTGAGTCTATAGTAATATAAATAAATAGGCTGGGTGTACTGGCTCATGCCTGTAATCCCACCACTTTGAAAGGCCAAGGCAGGCAGATCACCTGAGGTCAGGAGTTTACGACCAGCCTGGCCAACATGACGAAACCCTGTCTCTAACAAAAATATAAAAAATTAGCCAGACATGGTGTTGCACACCTATAATCCCAGCTACTCAGGAGACTGAGGCGCGAGAGTCGCTTAAACCTGGGAGGCAGAGGTTGCAGTGAGCCACGATCTCGCCATGCACTCCAGCCTGGGCAACAGAGCAAGACTCCATGTCAAAAATATAATAAATAAATAAATAAAAGATAGATGACAGTTTGATGAGAAATGGATATTTATATATTCTCAAAGTACTTCCCCCCAAAATATTTATTAATTAACAAAAGTGTGTAATTTCACCCTGATAGACACCACCATACTAAAGTCATCAAATTTAACATTGACCAAAAATGAGATGTACAGAAACCACGTTCCACCTGATAGGATGCAATAAGAGGAACACAGCATCACTTGTGTGATATTCCTTTAAAATAGACAAACATTGAATCTAATTGTAAGAAAATATCAAACAAACCCAATTTCAGGGACATCATACAAAATGACTAGGCCTGAAGTTATTTCGGAAAGTCAAGATAATGAAAGCCAATGAAAGATGGAGGAACCAATCTACAATGATGAAGACTAAGGCGTGACAACTAAATGCCCAGCGTAGTTCTGGACTGCGGCCTTTTGCTGTAATGCACACTATTGGGATAATTGGAGAAGTGTGAATTTGGTTTGGGCATTATATGGTAGTAATGCTACTTTCCTAATTTTCAGCATTGGGCTATAGACTGTGTCATAGAAGAGAATGACCTAAGACTAACCAAAAGTTTTTGTCTTTCCACAACAAATGATAAGATATCATGTTGACAACTTACCCTCAAATGGTTCAGGTAAAAACTTTCTACACTTGAAACTTTTTTTGTGAGTTTTATATTATTAACAAAAAATAAAACTACTATATTATTTCTGAGAATACAGACATCATAAGGTAGATATTTTGCTTAGATACTCGAAATACATTGGTCTAGATCTGGTCCTGAGTTCTGTAGACCAAATAAAGCAATGTGTAAATGTGTTCAGAAGTGATGCTTATATGGAAAAGTCAAATTCACAAGAGAATACTGTATAAATCCCAATTTCAAACTGTGTAATAACAATTTTAAAATACATAATGTCCAAGGGAATCAACCATTGAAAATCATTGGGGGAATACTCTTCTATGAAAGGAATTTTTTTTTCTTTTTTTATTGCATTTTAGGTTTGGGGGTACATGTGCAGAACATGCAAAATAGTTGCATAGGTACACACATGGCAGTGTGTTTTGCTGCCTTCCTGCCCTTCACCCACATTTGGCATTTCTCCCCAGGCTATCCCTCCCCAGCTCCCCCCGTCGCTCCCCTATTCCCCCCAATAGACCCCCGTGTGTAGTACTCCCTTCCCTGTGTCCATGTGTTCTCATTTTTCCTCACCCGCCTATGAGTGAGAATATGTGGTATTTCATTTTCTGTTCTTGTGTCAGTTTGCTGAGGATGATGTTCTCCAGATTCGTCCATGTCCCTACAAAGGACACGAACTCATTGTTTTTGATTGCTGCATAGTATTCCATGGTGTGTATGTGCCACATTTTCCCAGTCCAGTCTATCGTCGATGGGCATTTGGGTTGGTTCCAGGTCTTTTCTATTGTAAACAGTGCTGCAATGAACATTCGTGTGCATGTGTCCTTATAGTAGAACGATTTATAGTCCTTTGGATATATACCCAGTAATGGGATTGCTGGGTCAAATGGAATTTCTATTTCTAAGGCCTTGAGGAATCGCCACACTGTCTTCCACAATGGTTGAACTAATTTACACTCCCACCAACAGTGTAAAAGTGTTCCTATTTCTCCACATCCTCTCCAGCATCTGTCTCCAGATTTTTTAATGATCACCATTCTAACTGGCGTGAGATGGTATCTCAGTGTGGTTTTGATTTGCATCTCTCTAATGACCAGTGATGATGAGCATTTTTTCATATGTTTGTTGGCCTCATGTATGTCTTCTTTTGTAAAGTGTCTATTCATATCCTTTGCCCATTTTTGAATGGGCTTGTTTGTTTTTTTTCCTGTAAATCTGTTTGAGTTCTTGGTAAATTCTGGATATCAGCCCTTGTCAGATGGGTAAACTGCAAAAATTTTTTCCCATTCTGTTGGTTGCCGATTCATTCTAGTGACTGTTTCTTTTGCCATACAGAAGCTGTGGAGTTTCATTAGGTCCCATTTGTCTATTTTGGCTTTTGTTGCCAATGCTTTTGGTGTTTTGGTCATGAAGTCCTTGCCTACTCCTATGTCCTGAATGGTTTTGCCTAGATTTTCTTCTAGGGTTTTTTGGTGCCAGGTCTTATGTTTAAGTCTTTAATCCATCTGGAGTTAATTTTAGTGTAAGGTGTCAGGAAGGGGTCCAGTTTCTGCTTTCTGCACATGGCTAGCCAGTTTTCCCAACACCATTTATTAAACAGGGAATCCTTTCCCCATTGCTTGTTTTTGTCAGGTTTATCAAAGATTGTATGGTTGTAGATATGCTGTGTTGCCTCCGATGCCTCTGTTTTGTTCCATTGGTCTATATCTCTGTTTTGGTACCAGTACCATGCTGTTTTGATTACTGTAGCCTTGTAGTATAGTTTGAAGTCCAGTAGTGTGATGCCTCTTGCTGTGTTCTTTTTGCTTAGAATTGACTTGGTTATGTGGGCTCTCTTTTGGTTCCATATGAAGTTCATGGTGGATTTTTCCAGTTCTGTGAAGAAAGTCAATGGTAGCTTGATGGGGATAGCATTGATTCTGTAAATTACTTTGAGCAGTATAGCCATTTTCATGATATTGATTCTTCCTAACCATTAACATAGAATGTTTCTCCATCTGTTTGTGTCCTCTCTTATTTCGTTGAGCAGTGGTTTGTAGTTTTCCTTGAAGAGGTCCCTTAGGTTCTTTGTAAGTTTTATTCCTAGGTATTTTATTGTTTTTGTAGCAATTGTGAATGGCAGTTCGTTCTTGATTTGACTCTCTTTAAGTCTGTTATTGGTGTATAGAAATGCTTGTGATTTTTGCACATTGATTTTATATCCTGAGATTTTGCTGAAGTTGCTTATCAGTTTCAGGAGTTTTTGGGCTGAGATGATGGGGTCTTCTAGATATATTATCATGTCATCTGCAAATAAAGACAGTTTGGCTTCCTCCTTTCCTATTTGAATACCCTTTATTCCTTTTTCTTGCCTGATTGCTCTGGCTAGAACTTCCAGTACTATATTGAATAGGAGTGGTGAGAGAGGGCATCCTTGTCTAGTGCTGGATTTCAAAGGGAATGCTTCCAGTTTTTGTCCATTCAGTATGATATTGGCTGTTGGTTTGTCATAAATAGCTTTTATTACTTTGAGATACGTTTCATCAATACCGAGTTTATTGAGGGTTTTTAGCATAAAGCACTGTTGAATTTTGTCAAATGTCTTCTCTGCGTCAATTGAGATAATCATGTGGTTTTTGTTTTTGGTTCTGTTTATGTGGTGAATTACGTTTATAGACTTGCGTATGTTGAACCAGCCTTGCATCCCCGGGATGAATCCTACTTGATCATGATGGATACATTTTTTGATGTGCTGTTGAAATCGGTCTGCCAGTATTTTATTGAAGATTTTTGCGTCTATGTTTATCATGGATATTGGCCTGAAGTTTTCTTTTCTTGTTGAATCTCTGCCTGGTTTTGGTATCAGGATGACGTTGGTCTCATAAAATGATTTGGGAAGGATTCCCTCTTTTTGGATTATTTATAATAGTTTAAGAAGGAATGGTACCAGCTCCTCTTTGTGTTCCTGGTAGAATTCAGCTGTGAACCCATCTGGACCTGGGCTTTTTTTGTGTGGTAGGCTCTTAATTGCTGCCTCGACTTCAGACCTTGTTATTGGTCTATTCATAGTTTTGGCTTCCTCCTGGTTTAGACTTGGGAGGACACAGATGTCCAGAAATTTATCCATTTCTTCCAGGTTTACTAGTTTATGTGCATAGAGTTGTTTGTAGTATTCTGATGATGGTTTGAATTTCTGTGGAATCTGTAGTGATTTTCCCTTTATCATTATTTATTGCATCTATTTGGTTGTTCTCTCTTTCTTTTTTATCAGTCTGTCTAGTGGTCTGTCTATGTTGTTGATCTTTTCAAAAAAACCAGCTCTTGGATTTATTGATTTTTTGAAGGGTTTTTCATGTCTCTATGTTCTTCAGTTCTGCTCTGATCTTAGTTATTTCTTGTCTTCTGCTAGGTTTTGAGTTTTGTTGATCTTGCTCCTCTACCTCTTTCAATTTTGATGATAGGGTATCAATTTTGGATCTCTGCACTCTTCTCATGTGGGCTCTTATTGGATATATTTTCCTCTAGAGACTGCTTTAAATGTGTCCCAGAGATTCTGGTATGTTGTGTCTTCATTCTCGCTGGTTTCAAAGAACTTCTTTATTTCTGCCTTCATTTCATTGTTTATCCAATCAACATTCAAGAGCCAGTTGTTCAGTTTCCATGAAGCTGTGCGGTTCTGAGTTAGTTTCTGAATTCTGAGTTCTAACTTAATTGCGCTATGGTCTGAGAGACTGTTTGTTATAATTTCAGTTGTTTTGCATTTGCTGAAGAGTGCTTTACTTCCAATTATGTGGTCAATTTTAGAGTAGGTGTGATGTGGTGCTGAGAAGAATGTATATTCTGTGGTTTTGGAGTGGAGAGTTCTGTAAATGTCTATCAGGTTTGCTTGTTCCAGGTCTGAGTTCAAGCCCTGGATATCCTTGTTGACTTTCTGTCTGGTTGATCTGTTTAATATTGACAGTGGAGTGTTAAAGTCTCCCACTATTATTGTGTGGGAGTCTAGGTCTCTTTGTAAGTCGTTAAGAACTTGCCTTATATATCTGGGTGCTCCTGCATTGGGTCCATATATATTTAGGATCGTTAGCTCTTCTTGCTGTATCGATCCTTTTACCATTATGTAATGACCTTCTTTGTCTCTTTTGATCTTTGTTGCTTTAAAGTCTATTTTATCAGAGATGAGAATTGCAACTCCTGCTTTTTTTGCTCTCCATTTGCTTGGTAAATCTTCCTCCATCCCTTTATTTTGAGCCTTTGTGTATCCTTGCATGTGAGATGGGCTTTCTGGATACAGCACACCAGTGGGTTTGGGATTTTTATCCATTTTGCCAGTCTGTATCTTTTGATTTGTGCATTTAGCCCATTTACATTTAGGGTTAATATTGTTATGTGTGAATTTGATACTGCCATTTTGATGCTAGCTGGCTGTTTTGCCCATTAGTTGATGCAGATTCTTCTTTTTGTTGATGCTCTTTAGCATTTGGTATGTTTTTAGAATGGCTGGTACTGGTTGTTCCTTTCTATGTATAGTGCCTCTTTCAGAAGCTCTTGTAAAGCAGGCCTGGTGGTGACAAAATCTCTGAGTACTCGCTTGTTTGAAAAGGATTTTATTTTTCCTTCACTTATGAAGCTCAGTGGCTGGATATGAAATTCTGGGTTGAAAATTCTTTTCTTTAAGGATGTTGAATATTTGCCCCCACTCTCTTCTGGCTTGTAAAGTTTCTGCTGAGAGATCTGCTGTGGGTCTGATGGGCTTCCCTTTGTGGGTTACCCGACCTTTCTCTCTGGCTGCACTTAGTATTTTCTCCTTCATTTCAGCCCTGGTGAATCTGACAATTATGTGCCTTGGGGTTGCTCTTCTTGCAGAATATCTTTGTGGTGTTCTCTGTATTTCCTGGACTTGAATATTGGCCTGCCTTGCTAGGTTGGGGAAATTTTCCTGGATAATATCCTGAAGACTATTTTCCAGCTTGGATTCATTCTCTTCATCACATTCTGGTACACCTATCAAACGTAGGTTAAGTCTCTTCACATAGTCCCACATTTCTTGGAGACTTTGCTCATTCCTTTTTGCACTTTTTTCTCTAATCTTGGTTTCTCATTTAATTTCATTGAGTTGATCTTCGACTTCTGATATTCTTTCTTCTGCTTGGTCAATTTGGCTGTTGAAACTTGTGCATGCTTCACGAAGTTCTTGTGTTGTGTTTTTCAGCTCCTTCAATTCATTCATATTCCTCTCTAAGTTGTCCATTCTTGTTATCATTTCCTCGAATCTTTTTTAAAATCTTTTTTCAAGGTTCTTAGTTTTTTTGCATTGATTTAGAACCTGTTCTTTTAGCTCTCGGAAGTTTCTCATTATCCACCTTCTGAAGTCTGATTCCATCATTTCATCACACTCGTTCTCCGTCCAGCTTTGTTCCCTTGCTGGTGAGGAGTTTTGGTCCTTTGTAGGAGGTGAGGTGTTCTGGTTTCGGGTGTTTTCCTCCTTTTTGCGCTGGTTTCTTCCCATCTTTGTGGATTTATCCAGCTGTTGTCTGAGTAGTTGCTGGCTTTTTGATTGGGTCTCTGAGTGTATGCCCAGATTGTTGATGCTGAAGTATTTCTGTTACTTAGTTTTCCTTCTAACAGTCTAGCCCCTCTGCTGTATGACTGCTGAGGTCCACTCCAGTTTCTGCTGCTGTGCAGGAAAATATTTAATGTTAGTTCTAAGTAAATCAGAAAGGTATGTTCAATAAACATGGTACAAGAGTTGAAGGATGGTTAACAACTAATGTCATCAAGCCATTATACATTAATATAATATAATATAATAAATATAATATACACACACATTACGTGAAAGTAGAGGGCTTTAAAAGAAAAAAAGACCTAGATTCAAATTCTGGCTCCAAACTTTCTTTATGTGAGCTTGAGCAAATTCATTAATCTGTTTAGCTTCAGTTTCTTAACTCAAGAAGGGGAATAATAACTTTGCAAGACTGATTGGAGGTTAAATACACTAACACACAGCTTATATTAAATAAATGTTAGCTTGTGGTTACCATCATTATTTTGCCATAAGATAGGCTGAAAGGTAGAAACCCCTTCTCCTTTAGACAGCCCTGGCAATGTACTGTGAAATTCTTACTCACTTTGTTAGCATTTCTCATCTCTCTGATAACTTTCTGCTTTGGGTTAGCAGTATTTCTGCAGATTGGGTGCAATGCTATGGTAGGCTAGAACTTTAAAAAAGTAATACAACCATTCTTTTATAAGATGCCTGGCCAAATGCTTGAGCCACATTGTGGGTTTAATGAATACTTGATTAATGAATAACTACATGAATAAATAATAACTATAATTAGAATATGAGTGGCTTTAAATGTCTTCAGCCTCACAAATTATCAGTGAGATAGGTTTCTATAATAGTTGTCTAACCTTAGTCATCATAGATATTTTTTTCCCTAATTTTATTGTCAAACTATAATCTTAGCAAAAAGTATTAGAGATACCTCGAAGCTGTGAGGCACTTTTTGGAAAAAAAAAAAAAATCTATTCTGGCAAATTCATTCTCTGGTGATTCCAATGCATAAGGTGTTGCTGTACTAAAATGTAAACTCAGTGCTTAAAACAGCATTGCATATGCCTACAAACTGCTATTTCCAGGAATGCCCAAATTATTCCCTAGGTTGTTCATCATGTGTACACTGCATTGTAAATTTCATTTGGGGTGTAGTATCATGGCTAATTGAAGTTTATAGATTCTATCGTGACTAACATATATCCGTAATAACAGGAAATGAAGAGCACATTGTGATAAAGAAACAGCTCATGTGCAAATGTCTGGGTGTTTTGGAAGAGTTAAAAGAGTTTAACTTGTTCACTTTTAAATGCTTTAAAATATACCTGATATCTATAGCAAATATGGTTTTAAACTACCATCTTTTTTTCCCTGTTAAAAATTGCCCCATTTTTCCTCTTGAGAAATTGGTGTCAGATCCCTCAGCTTCTCATTCTGTGCCTCAATCTTATTACTTTGTGAGCTAAAAGGAAAGAAGGCAAGAAGGTCATGTCAGAGAGTCCAATGATGATGATAAGTTTTCTGAGTGATTGGACACAGCTAATTTGTACCTTATTGTTCTTGGGGCCACACACTCAACAATGCAGTCTTTTAGAGTGTGCCCTAAAATCACCTCATCAGTGATTTGAGCGGGTTAGCACTGAAATTCTGCACTGCTAGGTTTAGTTCAGTCTCCCATCAAACCACTTTTCATTTCCTCAGAAATCCTAATGAGGCTCCTGGACTTAAAAGCAGTGTATCTTTTGCTTCATAAATGACCACTGCTCTCACAGACTACTACTAAATAGGTTTAAGAGGGGAAAAAAAATCCCTTTTTCTCTCATACAAATAAGAACATCTATAAATAGATGCCCAGTGTCTGGCAAGAGAAATGATACCACAGAAATTCTTTTGACCCATTTTCAGCCACTTTACATCATGTAAACAGTAGTTGTTTATCACCTCACTGACACCCATACATGAAACTTCACAATGTTAATTAATATCACCACAGGCATCCCCTAAGCTCTGTGCTTTGCAATTAGTATTGGCTGGGGGCAGAAAAGCAACATCTGCCAGGGAATATTTATTTATTCAATAGGTTTTCTAGAACCCATCACCATAATCCCTTCCCACAAAAGTGAAAACCTCCAATAGCATAAATCATTTGCAGCTTGTGGCACTAAATTGGACAATTGCTCGTACTCCCAAAATAGCAGTTGCCTTATTATTGGAATGGGCTTCAAACTCCCTCTTCTCCTACTCCTGATGCATACCTTCTGCCAGAATACTCACAAAACATCAAATCCCTTATAGTTTCAAACCATAAATCTAATATGGTCCAATTGTGCTTTAGCCTAGCACACCCACCACTTGTCATTGGTCCAAAAGGAATAGACATTAATTAGTTTCATAAATAAATAAATAAATAAAATGCCATAAGCTGAATATTAGCTAAATGATTCATTTTTCTTCAGTTTACAAATATTTTCTCCCCCTCTGAAGTCTACTGCAATAATTTTCAGTTATGAATATTTCATGTCCTTCTCCTGTTAATTATTTATGTTGATGAAACATGGCACTTACTGTGCCCTTCTAGAATTCCAAGTTGAGCACAGTTCCCAGCTATTGCACAAAGAGGAAATAGAGCTCATAGAAGGTTTTGGTTTATGACAAATATTTTAGAGGTTTTTTTTTAAAAAAAAAATATTTCCCAACCCATTTTATTCCTACAATAATTCTATCAGTTACTACCATTCCTGATTGTTGAATATCACATCATATATTTTTAACAGTTTGTAGCTGGGCGTGGTGGCTTATGCCTATAATCCCAGCACTTTGGGCGGCTGAAGTGGGAGGATCTCTTGAGACCAGCCTGGGCAACAAAGCAAGACTCTTATCTCAATTAAAAAAAAAATTGCAACCTCTTACAATAGAGACTACCAGCCAAATTTCAGAAGTCAGGGTCATGCTAGGGCTACTTTCCAAATTCTAATAAATGACACAAGACTAAAAAGACTAAACATTGAAGAATCTTTATGTTTTCAGTATTAAACTGTTTTCAGTCAGAATCCCTGGTTATCAGATGTAGTCGTACCAGAAGTAGTCTTCCTAAAATCCTGGACCAGCATTAGAGAAAGGAATCTGGTTCTTCACTTAGTGAGAGGAGGAAATCTGGGGTAATCAAGTTTAGAAAACTATCATTTTCATGGCTTTTCTTCTTAGCATATCTATTAACAAATAGCTAAATTGATTTCTGGAGAGTTTGAGGCCTCATTTTCTGAAATAATACAGTGAAACAAAGAAATCACTAAAAATTAGCTCTAATTCAAAAAGGGGAAAATAAGCTAGAAGCATGGGTATTCCACTCATTGTAAACTATTTCTAGACATTATAAGAATTACTGATAGGGCAGATGGCTTGGGTTCTCTCTTTTAGAAGAAGAATGCAAAATTAGGAGGCTACTGTTACTTAGAGTAAGAAAAATGCACAAGAAAGTATAAATTTCTAAAGTCAACAAATAAACATTCCACAAAAACAACAACAGTACAACATTTTATAAATTAATGACCTCCTAGTCTTCTTTCATGTTTTTATTTCTTACATTTTTTGGCTACATGCTCTTTGATCACCTTTTTATACAATGATTTGTTAATAGATTGTTTTCCCTCTAACATGAATAATGAATTTTTTTACATTATTGATCATTTGGAAATGTTTCTTTCAGATTCAAACTTGTTTTGGGTACTTTTGATGTAAACCTTATGGCTCTCATCAAATTTGGGACAAATTCTAATTAGTATCATATATACACTTTTTTTCAAATCAGATATAGATATGCTGTAAGATTTGGAAGATTTTTTCAGGATGAACTTCTGCTTTTGCTTCAGCTCTTTTTTATTTTTTGAGATGGAGTCTCACTCTGTCACCCAGGCTGGAGTGCAGTGGTGCGATCTTGGCTCACTGCAACCTCCACCTCCCAGATTCAAGCAGTTCTCCTGCCTAGTCCTCCCCAGTAGCTGGGATTACAGGCATATGCCACCACACCCGGCTAATTTTTTTTGTTTTTAGTAGAGATAGGGTTTCACTGTATTGGCCAGGCTGATCTCAATCTCCTGACCTCGTGATCCTCCTGCCTCAGCCTCCCAAAGTGCTGCAGTTACAGTGGATCCACTGCAGCTGGCCTGCTTCAGCTCATTTTAAACCTTGTTTCTCCTCTGTAGTCATCAGGGTTCTCCAGAGAGACAGAACCAGCGGGATATATACAGAGAAAGATGAGCGGGGATTTATTAGGAGAATTGGCACATGTGATTATGGAGGCTGAGAAGTCCCAGGACAGGCCAACTACAAGCTAGAGACCTAGGGAAGCTGGTAGCATGGCTGAGTTCAAGTCCAAAGGCCTCAGAAACTGTGAAGCCAATGATGTAAGTTCAGTTCAAGGTCAGAGAGCCCAGGAGCCATTTGTGTAAGTCCTGAAGTCCAAAAGCCAGAGAGCCTACAGTTCTGATGTCCAAGAATAAGAGAAAGGTGAACCCCAGCTCCAAAAAAGAGAAATCACCTTTTTGTTCCTTCGAGGGCCCTAGATGATTGAATAGTGCCTGCCTTCATTGAGGGACATCTTCCCCACTCAGTCCACTGACTCACACTTCAATCTCCTCTGGAAATGCCCTCACAGATACACGCAGAAATAATTCTTTACCAGTTCTCCAGGTAATCCTTAATCCAGTAAAGCTGACACTGAAAATTGACCACCACATCTTCTGTTACCCAAATACTTCTGCAGCAGGGTATCTTCTGCTACATTTTGGTGGGTAGGAATATCACTATGAGAACCTGTGAATCGCCTAAATGCATCCCATAAAAGTGTCCTCAACTCAAATTTAATTTAGAAAGACTTCATAAATGTCCATGGTCACTATAATGACACTCCATCGAAAGTAAAAGGCCCTGAAGCTCCACTTCATTATTAGCTTCAGGATAAATGATGATTCCCTTAATATTGCCTGGAAAAGAAAAAATGAGCATTAATATCAACAAAATGAAAACATTTTACTATGAGCATAACCTTCCGGAGGACAAATATAGGGGATGCTACTATATTCAATATTTGAAATCCAATCAATGCTACACAAATAATAGAAGAAAAAGAATATTTTAGATATATTGTGTCAAGCCATAATTAAGAAACTGAAACCACATTTAGTACTTTGGTATTTTCAGGTGACCTGACAATTTATTTAATCAATCTAGGGGTTTGCCTAAATTATCTCAGTGTTATGATTAGCTTGATAAATGTGAAAAACAGAGCAAGTTGAGAAGCAATTTACTTTTGCAAGCAATGAGAATAATGTTTCATCTCATTCTGTCTATTTCTCATATGAAGGGTAATTTTGAGAGAGCCAGATCCTAGAGGAACTCTCCCAATGTTTTAAAATTTAGTTCGTTTGTACTCTAGATGGAGCACTTAGCCTTCTGCTTTCACTGTTTGTTTCTTCAAGACTGAGTTAGTCATGGAGGACTTTGAAAAGGCTTTCATTAGAAGGCTTTATTGGTGGTTTTCAAACATAATGAAGAAATTTCAACTATTCCATACAAAATGGTTCCTCCTATCCATGCTGCCATGTTTATGTGTTTTAATGATTGCATTCCCAAAGCACATTTGCTCTTTCAGTTTCTGGTTCATAGCATAAGAAATGAATGTGTTGCTTAGTTTCTCATTATTTAAGTAGTCAAGAACATTTCTTTAAAGAGATTGAAAAATACAACCAACAATCGGGATTAAAGTCGGCAAGCCTTGTCATCATTAGCCCACTCAGTGTATGCTTGTGCTTGTGGCAATGTCTACACTGGTAATAATTTAATGTAAAAGCTGAATGTTCCAGGAGCAATAGTTTTCAGTAGTTTTGCAATGTTTTCATCCATTTTCTTCCTTTCTTTTAAATTGGATTTTAGTTACCTATAAATTCCCAGTGATAAGGTAATATGGTTTCTTGTTTCCAGACACATTGAACTAAAAAAAAAAAATCAGAGCTGAATTATCTTAATATTTAATAATATTTAAAAATATCTTAATAATGCTGAATTAGCAAGCAAACTAGCATTATAAAAACACACAGCTTTTTAAATTGAAAACTATAGACTCTATATAACTAATGACCCATTTTACTGGACAAAAATAAAATATCTTTTAAAAAAAGATGATTCCTATGGCCATACTATAAAGTAACCTAGGATTTATGGGACTTAAAAATAATTATTAATGCTTAGACGAAATTTGTCAACTTTTTATGTGTTTTGTGCTGAAAGTGTGATTTACTTCCTAAATATAAAAGTGAGATGGAAACTTTCCCTGGTGCATTTCTTTTGTGATCCAGGGGACAGGCCAGATTCACATGCAGTAAATTACAGGGGTAAGTACTAGGACTTATTCAGCTCAGCTGTATAAAATACACCAACACCCTTTTCCAAATGGGACTGAGATGAAGCCAAATAGCCATAATCGGTGCATTCTCCTCCTCAAAATAAAATAGGCATGAGATTGAAAAAGAAGTTTCTGTCTTCCAGCTTTCAAAGAAGCCAGGTTTGTGCTGAGTGTTTCCTACAGGCTGTAAATGCATTTATCTGAATTAACTCTTTGGCTGAGGTCAACTAAAATACAATGCATTTTAAATAAATTGGTCAATATTAGAAAAGCTGAATGCCTTCTGTGATGCTCAAGGCATTGAAACTCATCCTTTATGCCCCTTTTCATAACACCCCAAGCATTGTCACATCAAAATGCTTAGTACTCAGTACAGGCATGCCTCATTTTATTGTATTTTGATTTATTGTGCTTCACAGATGTTAAATGTTTTACAAATTGAAGGTTTGTGACAACCCTGAGTGGGGGAAGTCTATTGGTGCCAATTTTCCAACAGCATTTGCTCAATTTGTGTCTCTGTGAAACATTTTGATAATTTTAACAATATTTTAAACTTGTATCTGTTATGGTGATCTGTGATCAGTAATCTTTCATGTTACTACTATACTTGTTTTGTGGCACCATGAACAAGGCCCATGTAAGAGAGCAAACTTAATCGATAAATGTTGTGTGTGTTCTGATTCCTCCAATGACTTGCTTTTCCCCCATCTTTCTCCCTTTCCTTGGGCCTCACTTTCTCTGAGACACAACAATGTTGAAAGAGGTTACTTAATAACCCAATGATGGCCTTTAAGGGTTCAAGTGAAAGGAAGAGTCACACATTTCTCACTTCAAGTCAAAAGCATTTCTATGATTAAGCTTACCATGTTGAAAGCAGAGATAGGTCAATATCTAGGCCTCTTACATCAGTTAGCCCAGTGTTAAATTGAAAGTAAAAGTTTTGAAGGAACTTAAAAGTCAATATTTAGATGATAAAGTAAAGCAGCCTTATTGTTGATAGGGAGAAAGTTTGAATGGTCTGGAGAAAAGATCAAACCAGTCACAACATTCTCTTAAGCCAAAGCCTAATCTGGAGTAAGGCCCAAACCCTCTTCAAGTCTGTGAAAGCTGAGAGAGGTGAGGAAATTAGCAGAGGTTAGTTCATGAAGTTTAAGGAAGGAAGCTGTCTCTATAACATGAAAGTGCAAAATGAAATAGCAAGTGCTGGTGTAGATCATTGAGGAAGGTGGCTTACTAAACAGCAGATTTTCAATGTTGACAAAACAATCTTCTATTGGAAGAATATGCCAGATAGGGCTTTCACAGATAAAGAGGAGAAGTCAAGCCTGGTTTCAAAGCTTCAGAGGACAGTCTGACTCTATTGTTAAGGATTAGTGCATCTGAAGACTTGATGTTGAAGCCAGTGCTCATTTATATCATTTCAAAAATCCTTAAAACGTTTAGACTATTAAAAATTATACTAAATATACTCTGCCTGTAGTCTATAAATGAAACAACAAAGCCTGGATGGCAGCACATCTGCTTACAGCATGGTTTACTGAATATTTTAAGCCCACGGTTGAGACCTACTGCTTGAAAAAAAAAAAATCCCTTCAAAATATTACTGCTCATTAACAATGTTCCTAGTCCCCAAAGAGCTCTGATGGAAATATACAAAGAGATTAATGTAGTTTTCATGCTTGCTAATACAACATCCATTCTGCAGCTGATGGATCAAGGAGTTATTTCAACTTTTGAGTCTTGCTGTTTAAAAAATAAATTTTGTAAAGTGACAGCTGCCATAGACAGTGATTTCTCTGGGCAAAGTAAATTCAAAACCTTTTGGAAAAGATTCACTTTCTAGATACCATTAAAAGCATTCATGATTCATGGGAGGAGGTAAAAGTACCAACATGAACAGTAGTTTTGAAAAAGTTGATTCCAACCCTCATGGATGACTTTGTGAGATTTGAGACTTCAGTGGAGGAAGCACCTGCAGAGGTAGTAGAATTAGCAAGAGAATTAGAATTCAAAGTAGAGCCTTAAAATGTGGCTGAATTGCTGCAAACTCATGATAAAATTAAAAGCATGAAGAATTAGTTTTTATGGATGAGCAAAGAAAGTGGTTTCTTGAGCTGGAAACTACTTCTGGTAAAGATGCTGTGAACATTGCTGAAATGACAACAAAAAATTTAGAATATCACATAAATTTAATTGATAAAGTATCAGCAGGATTTCAGAGGGTTGACTTCAATTTTGAAAGACATTCTACTGTAGGTAAATGCTGTAAAGCAGCGTTGCAGGCTACATGGACTTTTTTATGAAAGGAAGAGTCAACTGATGCAGCAAACTTTATTGTTGTCTTATTTTAAGAAATTGCCACCACCACCTCAAACTTCAGCAGCCACCACCCTGATTAGTCAGCAGGCATCAAAATCAAGGCCAGGCCCTCCACCAGCAAAGACTACTACTTGCTGAAGGCTCAGATGATTGTTAGCAATTTTTAACAAGAAAGCATTTTTTATTTCACTTACACATTGATTTTATCTTCTTTGGATATATACTCAGTAGTGGTATTGCTAGATCATAGAATTGTTCTATTTTTAATACTTTGGAAAACTTCCAGTCCAGGTACAGTGGCTCACACCCATATTCCCAGCACATTGTGAGGCCAAGGCGGGAGGATTGCTTGATGCCAGAAGTTTGAGACCAGCCTGAGTAACAAATCAAGCTACTGTCTTAGAGCATTCACATCATAATAACAGAACTGAACTGGAAGAAACAATAACCCAAGAACTTGAAGATAGAGCAGGCATATTATTTAACTAATGATGTTTGTGGGGAATAAAGAAGATGCTGAGTCTTCTCATGCCCATATGGCCCAGCAAAGAACACCAGCAGAAGAATCACCTTGTTCTTGCTCTGAAATTGTAGACACCACTCAAAAGCCAGGTTAAAGCCAAAGACCCTATAGCAGCTTAAATGTCTGTTATCAGCCACTCTGACCACACACATCCTCAGACCCATTAGGAGAGTCATTTGGGTTCCAGCTCTGGTCTGCTGAGATCCCCTCCCATTGTCAATTGGCATCTGCCTTGAGAGGCAGCAAGAAAGCATTTTTTAATTAAGGAATATACACATATATATATAATTTTTAGACAGTGTGCCACTGCACACTTAATAGACTACAGTATAACGTAAACATGACTTTTATATGCTCTGGGAAACTAAAAACTTGTGCAGCTTCTTTCACTGAGATACTTTCTGTATTGCATGGAAGTTATGCCTGTATTGTAATTGCCCTTTTACCTGTCTGTCTCTCACTGGTCGTCCTATCATAGAGATCATCAAAGGCAGATAATGTGTCTTGTTTACCTTTATTTCACCAGTGCAAGGCCTGTGGAAGGCACTCATTAAATATTTATTGAATGAGTGATGGATAAAGAACAGATGGATGAATAAAAGTAAAACCATCCAGAGATAGTCTAGGTTTCAAAACCAAGTATTAGACATCTTTTTATAGATATAGCTGTACATATATTTAAACAGTGACAAACAACCCCCAAAGTGCTTAAACGACTGCATCTAAAACAAACAAGAAAATTCTGAACTTTCTACTGCCAGAAAAGATCACTTTGAGAAAAGGCAGTACAAAACAATAGTTCTAAATTCTACTACAAATAACAACTAGGTAAATTCTACTATAACCCACCACAATTCTGATTCTCTCATCCACCAGTGTATTATAAATTTTTCTCATACATTTGTTTTTCACAACTCTTATATACTTATTTACTAATGGGAGAACTGAGGCAACAGAAAGGTTCTATAACCTTTCTAAGGTCACAGAGTAAGTGGAAGAGCTAGGGCTTGGATTCAGACAGTATGACAAGAGTTTATGTGCTTAATCACTAGAGGATATTATTCTCTTTAGGTTGAGAGCCTAAAAACAAAAATACCAAATTTGGCTCACAGAGTATTTTCTGGGTGGGAGCCTGAATTACTGAAAATAAAAGGAAAGTTATTTTAGAAAAAGAAAAAAGCATCAGTTTCAATTATTTCCATTCACTGAAAAATGAACTTGTTGAAATACTGGGATATCACTTGGTATTACTTGATAGCAATATGTGAAATAGATTTGTCCAACAGAAGTTACAGATTGTAATTGCTGTGCAAATATAGGACATTTTAGGCCAAGGATGACAAATAAGTTCCAACATTTGCGCCAATGTGGTAACTTCTAGAGATGATTGCTGAAGACTAATCTGGAGAAAACCCATAGTCAATTAGCACTGCCCGCTGTGAACACACGAACCCTGCTGCTGGATAAGCACCAGCCACATGCTCTCCTTCTCTCAAGAGTATTGTGGGGATATATTCCTAGCACACTGGTTCTTAAATCATACTGTACATCAGAATAGCCCATGGAGCTTTCATAAAATACATGTAACAGAGAAAGATAATCTTTGATTTCTATAAGCTTACAGTACTGAGAGGAAAAGTGATAGAAGCATCTGGTAGTACACAGCTGAAAACAAAAAAAAATCTTCCCAAGTCTTCATGAATTAGGTAATCACCTTGTCTTAATCCATTTGTTCTGCTTTAACAAAATACCCAAGACGAGGTAATTCATAAAAAACAGAAATGTATTTGTCACAGTTCTCAAAGCCAGGAAGTTCGAGATCAAGGCACCAGCAGTTTTGGCATCTGATTAGGCCCATTCCTTCCATGGTGTTTTCTCTCAGCAGCATCCTCACATGGTTAAAGAGGGAAGGGCAGAAAGGGGTGAACGCAGTGTGAAGCCTTTCGTGTAAGGCAATAATCCCATACAGGAGGAAAGGGCCCTGAGCACTTTATCACCTAACCTCAGCCCACATCTTAATACTAGCACATTGGTAATTAAGTTTCAAAATATGAATTTAGGGAGACACATTCAGACCATAGCATATCTCTGGAGTAAAGACTGGAAAATATTTATAATTGAAGTCATATATGCCTGTGCAACTAAATATTTTACCTACTTCAAGCAACAATGCAGCATGCAATTTGATGGAAACAAATATAGGGCGTGTAATACATGTTGTACATAAGAATTTAATTATTAGAAGATATTATTTTAATATATAAATTATTAGCAAATAGAAAGTAAAATCAAGATGGGAAGAAAGCAAAACAGGATCCTTTATGGTGTCCAGTGATGTTCTCAGAAATCTTTCTGAAAATAAAGCAATGTGGTGGAAAGAGTAAACTCCATTTTACATTTCCATTTCAAATGGCAAAAACTCAATATTTTCCCTAGTGAAACATTATGAATGAAAGCTCTTTCAATAACTACAGAAGCACTGAAAGAATTTTAGTTACATGAAAGATGCTTTTGAGAATAAGAAAAGAGAATACTGAAGACTCTTGAAAGTTACTTTTCCTTTAGCACTCCACCAAAATAATAGATTTCTGAAATATTAGCATGTGAAGGGTAATCTCTGAGACCTTTTGCCAGCTCCTAAAATGAAGAAAGGTTGCATACATTTTTTTTCTTGCTGCTATGAATAATAAGAAGCCATGGGATTCCTTGTAGCAGTCCTGGAATAATTATGAAATAGCTGATTAAGTTCAAAGTTAGTATGGAAATCTGTTCCCTTAAAAGTCTTTCATAATCTATCTCTGGAGGGAGATAATTCTATCAAATTTGAATTAATCCATAGATAATGGCAAGACTATTGCCCACCATTATGCATCTGTACATGGGAAATGAATACTGCATGGATTCTCAAATTCCCCATCAAAATAACTCAGGGCCAGATTACAGAGAGGATTAATTGTAAACAGTAAGAGTTACAGCAATCACCTCAAGAAAGGGATTAATCAGTGGCAAACACAAAACTTGACCTAATAATAATAGCCTAACCACGTATAATTCTTTGGAGAGTACTTTTTTTTAATGCAGGCCAGACAATGATCCTTTTATAGATCCAATAATACATTTTTAAAATTACCTTATCTGGTGTCATTATAAAGTATAATCAGGTCCTGTATTATCATCACTACTGAAGCCAATAGTAAAATTAATCGTTCTTCATTTCAAGTAAAAAATAGGCTTTTGATCAGGCAACCTAAATTAAAGCATTCTAAAAGTTCCCCTTTTGAATAGTTAAGCACATTGTTAGTCATGAGGGTGTAAGCACTCATTCACTTTCTCTTTTGTTCATGGCCAATTTCTTCTTTGATTTTGGAGTCCGTATGTGTACTATATACTCAACCAAAGCGGCACAACGTTAGGATACAGTGTTCAAAGGCTATGAAAAACTGATAATAAAATAGATTTACACTTTATATGAATAACTGAATTAAGTGGGGATAGTTAATGGGCATGAAAATATAGTTAGAGAAAAGGAGTGAGATCTAGTATTGGATTGCACAACAGGGTGACTATAGTTAGCAGTAATTTATTGTATACTTTTAAATAACTAAAATAGTGGAATTAAAATATTTTTTCTGACACAAGGAAATGATAAATGTTTGATGTGATGGATGCTCAATTACCCTGATCTGATTATTACATTATATGCCTGTATCAAAACATCATGTGCACCCTATAAATATATAAACTTATTATGTACCCAGAATAATTAAAAACAAACTATTTTTATAAAATTGAATTAAAATTTTTACTTGTTTTTACATTGTGATAAAATTCACCAATGTAATCATTTTAAAATATACATTCAGTAGCATTAAGTGCATTCCAACAATAGTAGAGCCAATTTCCAAAACTATTTTCATCTTGTTAAACTGAAACCCTGTATCCATTAAACAACACCGCATTCTCCTCTCCTCCTAGTCCCTGGTAGTAACCATTCTACTTTCTGTCTCTATGGATTTGCCTATTCTAGGTACCTTATATAAGTGAAATAATACAGTATGTGTCTTTTTTTGTGACTGGCTTATTTCACTTAGCATAATGGCCTCAAAATTCATCCATGTTGTGCCATATGTGAGAACTGCCTTCCTTTTTGAGGCAGAATAATATTTCAGTGCATGTATATACCACATCTTATTTATTCGTGAAGGAACACTGAGTTGCTTCTTCCTTTTGGCTATTATAAATATTGTAGTTATGAACATGAGTGTAAAAATACTTCTTTGAGACCCTATTCGCAATTCTTTTGTGTGTATATCCAGAAGTGGAAATGCTGGATCACATATGGTTGTTCCATTTTAATGACTTGAGGAATCTCCATATCCTTTTCCACAGCAGCTGCACCATTTTACATTTCTACCAAGAATAAGATTACACGAATTTCCAGTTTCACCACCTCATCACCAATGCTTGTTATTTTCTGTTTTTTAAAAACTATGCATTAAGATTTTTAACTAGCAACCTTAAATCTAAAGTTTCTAAATTAGGAAATCTCCAATTATAATTTCTCAAATGATCTATCTAATATACTTGTTGCGGTGAAATAAGAGCTTTTTTCTTCTAGAGAAGGTTGTTAAGGGTGAAGGTAAAGAGAATAAAACTTTTCTAACAATGTGTATAACAGGCACACCCTACCAGCTCCCCTGGACCCCACAAATACCTAATATAATGCTTTTCACAAAGTATGTACTTGGAGAGTATTTCTTTGAAATAAAGAAGATAAAGAGTTTCAACTCGCAATTTTAAAATTCAAAGTAAATTTCAAGATTCTTCAAGGCAGAGGACATACACTTTTAGGTTGTTATTCTACCTTCATTGAAATAATGAATATTACTTCATTTGCTCATTGTGGGGATTAAATAAATGATCTATTTAATGCCCCTAGAACTGCCCATTATAAATGTAATAAGTGTTAACTATCAGAAATTTTATCATTATTTGTATATTATAAAAATTAATTGATAAGTATTATTAAATGCCTAACAATGTCCTTAGCAGTATCTTAAGCATGGTGTTGAAGATTGTTAAAATAACAATAACAACCACTACCCTAACAAAATAGAAATATATTTTTATCTGAAAAGAAAAACAGATAAGCCCAAGACTTGTAAAATATAATGCAGGACAGGACTAAAATCTCTCCTTTTGAAAGTCCCTTTCTTTAGCATCCTGACTTCGTAGAATTCTTGCTCTCTTAATACTTTTTCCTCATTTTTTCCCACCTCCCCATTCAGAGATGGTTTTAGCCTGAGTCCTCTAGTCTTCTTTTTCTTACATGTTCTCTCCCTTGGTGATTTTATCTACTCCCATTTCACCATCTCGAGGATGATCATGTCCTGGATCACATCATCGTTCTCAATATAGCTGATTCAATTACCTGATGAACAATGAACTAGCAGCGCCATTCTGAAAGCAGATCTAAAACTCAAGTGTCTGTTTTAATTTTTGTATTGCTGCTGCTTAATAAAATGCTGTAAAATTCTTTAATATTCCCCCTTATCTGCAGAACAAAACCTAGAAACCTTAGTTGGTGACTTTACTTTTTAAAGTTTTTTTGAAGTTTCAAAATCTTTTTCAGTTTTATCTTTCTTACATATAAACTAATGAAAGCAAGCTATATGTAATTGTCCTTAAAGAACAGGCCAATTTTTCCTTATGCCTTGAATTGTATTATTTCATTTCTGAATTACTCTTTTCTTCATCTCCAATTGTTGAAACCCTATTCAGACACCAAGATCCAGCTCAAACTCAGTTTCCTACACCCCAACCTGAAGGAATGTCTCTCCTTTCTGAGCTGCATAGTTTCCAGTGTATGATATGCATATATTTTGAGGTGACTTGTTTCTAGCAATATGCAAATATGCACTAGACTGCCAGTCCCTGACAAGGACTTCTTTGCCTTTGATTCTCCAAAATAAGTGAATAAATAAATAGCTAAGTGATTAACTGAATAAAGGAATAGAAGTAAATGTATATGTTTTAAAGAAAAATTAACTTTGTAGCAGCATGGATACAGAAGAATCCATATTCAGCAAGTCACCGTAAAGGCTGTTGCATCATTACACAGGTAAAATTCAAGCTGGAACTGCCATAGCCGGGTAGATAAGAAAGTGATTTTTTTTTTTTGCTTAAAAGAGTTTTACTTAAAAGACTTTTTTTACTGTAATGTTGACATCTCACATGATACTTTTATTATATTCAACTATCTTTGTACATTTCATTTCAAAAATTACCTATATGATGGAAGTCTTAGTCTGCTCAAGCTGCCATAACAAATTACCATAAACTGAGAGGTTTAACTAACAGAAACAGATTTTCCCATAGTTCTGGAGACTGGAAAATCCAAGGCTGAGGTCCTGCAGGGTTCCATTCCTGATAAGGGCTCTCTTTCTGGCCTAAAGACTACTGCCTTCTTGCATTCTCTCATGGCAGAGAGAGAGAAAAGGAAGCAAGCTTTCTGATGTCTCTTCTTAAAATGTCACTAATTCTATCATGAAGGGCCCATTCATGACCTCATGTAACTCTAATTATCCCACAAAGGCCTCAACTCCAAATATCATCATATTGAGAATTAGTGCTTCCACATATGAAATTGGGGGAGGGGAGCAGGCAGGACAGGACACAATTTAGTCCATAGCAGTTGAATAAGTGGGGAGATACTTTACCTTTCTAACATAGAGGCATTTAGCCTGAGAATTCCAGAACAAGTTACCCCATTTTACTATTCAAATTTCTATGGCTTCATTTGTACATCTATAGGAATGACATGTATATATGTGTGTATATGTATATGTATGATATATATATATATGGATATATATACATATATATGCATGTTATATACACATATATACATGCATATATATATGTACACACACATATATATATGTATATGTGTGTACATATATATGTATATATACATACATATACATATACACACACATATACATGTGTGAGATAGAGTCTCACTCTGTTGCCCAGGCTGAAATGCAGTGGTGCAATCTTGGGTCACTGTAACCTCCACTTCCCGGATTCAAGCAATTTTCCTGCCTCAGCCTCCCAAGTAGCTGGGATTACAGGAATACACAACCACACCCAGCTAATAGAGACAGGTTTCACCATATTGGCCAGGCTGATCTCAAACTCCTGACCTCAGGTGAGCTGCCTGCCTCAGCCTCCCAAAAGGCTGGGATTATAGGTGTAAGCCACCACACCCAGCCCAAAATTTAAATTCTTACCCAAGGACAGAAGCAGGTTTATTATGAAGCTAATGATACTTTTGCTAAATGTCCCTTCATTTTCATGGGTTACTAGAAGGAGTATTAGAAATGTGATAACATGGCTTCTTTTTATGAATGTTACAAAAATGAGAGTTTTGAGAAATTCTTTTACTTAAAGAGAGCCCCTAGAATATATATGTTTGAAGTGTCAAATCACCTGGATGACCCTTTGCTTGAGAAGTGCCAAATAACTACAAAAAATAGATTCAGATGAACTAAACATCAAAAGATGTTCTGAGATGGCAAAACTACATTGTGAGCCTACCAATACCAAACACCCATAAGAGACTGCTCTCACAGAGGCCCCTCAGAGCTCCACCTAGCTCATCTGATCCCAAGCACTGTGGATGCTGTGTTCTGACATTTTGATTAGCTCCTAAGGATGTATTTCCTCACTGATACTCACTTGAATCTGGTTTCCTAATTAGTGTTCTGCTTCTAAATCCCAATCCTTGGTTTCCTCATTTATAAAATAATAATGGAGACAATACCTAATTCATGGTGTTATTGTAGACATAAAATGATATAATGTACATATAAATGCTTTGTAAGGTATTTATTCTATACCTATTTAAATCCCACCATGAGCCTGTCCCATAAGAATTTTCTAGTCCTATATGCCATTAGACCCTCTTGTGTATGATATGTTCTAGCCAAACTTGGCTACTCTTCCATCTCTGAACCAATTTGCATTTTTTGTTAGATCAGTAACCATAGCAGAATAATATGCTCTGTAAGGATTACTTCAAACAAAAAACACCTCAGGATTAGATTATGTTGTCTACTTGTTATTTTAAAATCTTAAGTAACAGAAAATGGTTTTGCTTTCTGAATAGTTAACATCATTTTTAAAATCTTTTATAAGATACCAGTGTATTTAATGAAGCTAGCAAAACCAGAACACAAAAATATGTCAGTCTTATGAAAAACAAGTGAAAATTTTTGTTAGGTTAAATTTACTTTTCATGTTACTACAACAATAACAAAAATACCAATACCATCGAATAAAATTTAGTGATTTACTTAAATCATGGTCCTCAAAATTTGGTGTGCATCACATGTGTTAGTATCATGAGAGCAAGGGCAGAGGGTTACTTCTAAATATTCAAACTCAGCCTCCCCAGACAGACTGAATCAGAATTTCTAACAGTATTGCCATAGAATCTGCATTTTAGCATTTCTTTTCAGGTGATTTTTATGCAAATCAAAATAAAAAATACTGCATTGACATTTTATTTTTCAGTCTTCTGAAGAGTGAAAGTCAACAGCAGGGTTAGGGTGAGCTGGGGTGGGCCAAGGTCATGGGAAGTAGAAGCTCAGGAAGCCTCAGCACTGTTACCTCATAGGGGTTTGGGTGAAGTACCTTTTCAATAAGCTCTTCTGAAACAGTTACGTGGTAATGAAACTTTTCAAGGTTATTTCCTTGAGAATACAGCTAGGGCAGCTTCTTGCATCTCTCCAGGCAAAATATTCTCATATTATTATTTATCTTTATCTTGTCTTGTTCTGAAGACAATTTGAGCTATCTTACAAAATTCATAGTCTATATTAGTTTAAGAAGTAAATGAGAAAATAAGCCCAGGAAAATAAACCTATGGGTAACTGTGTGTGTGTGTGTGTGTGTGTGTGTGTGAGAGAGAGAGAGAGAGAGAGAGAGAGAGAGAGAGAAAGAGAGACAGAGAAAAATGAGAGAGGAAAGGTAACTTTGAGATTAATATGTACTTTTAAAAATAGGAGTTATTTGTATTTTAGTTTTAAATTCATCCTAAACCTTCACTCTGTAGGGTTTCACAATAAAAAAATAAGTATGTCTTTTAATTTGACAAAATGCAAACATATATCTCTACTAGTGGAGAAGGTAGTGAAAAGCTTCTCTTGAAAAAAGCGAACGGACAAATAAAGATTTCTCATTTCAGACAAAAGAAAATAACCTAGGAATCGAGCCAAAAAAGAAGATTCCAAGGAGAGAGATGGAAAATAATGCCAAGAGGCAAACACATAAAAAAGATTTACAGATCTGACTAATTAAACATTTAAAAGCTTTATTTGTCAAAAACATCATAAACAACCCAAATGTTTGAGAGAGAGGACAGGTTGAAACAATCTAACTGCATTTACTGTGTACGTGGGAATTTGCTGAGCTAGGGCTGTCTTTGGCTGACGAAGGTTAAGGATCCACTTCAAGGTTATCCACCTATTAACTGGTAGAGCCAAGATGTGAGCTGACATTTCTTAGCTCCATTGTACATGCTCCTAACCATCATTTCCTGCTTTTTAGATGTACTTGGGATGTAGTATTTCATTCTCTTTTAAAGCCTTATTATTTCTATTCTGTATTATTCTATAGCTTTTGTTTTGCTTTTATAGTCAATATATTGATTCAGTTACTCAATGATTTTATTGATATTCCATTGTTTATGGAATAAATAAATGAAGATTTGAACTGGTGATTTTGGTAAATAGACTTTTTTAATCTTTCAAAGCTATGTAATATTCTTACTTCATGAGGGTTTTTTTGTATATTCTCTTGGATTTTTAGTCAATCAATCAAAGAATAGTTTTGGGAAACAATTATGTTCCCCTTTTTCCAAGAATTAAGCTTCTTTTTTGTATCCCATTTCTTAATGTCCGCACCAGAACTTCATAACAATGTTAAGTCACATAGGAGATTTTTGATATCCTTATTTAGTCCATTAATAAAAATGCTGCTAATGTTTCTCTGTTAAAAATGTGCTAATGGTATTATATTTTTTCTGCTAAAACTGCTGCATTAAAATAATTATTCTGTATCATTTTGAGCATGCATCCTTTTATTCTTGGTTTTATGATTTTTTTAAATAGGAATAGTTGAATTTCATTGACTGCATTTCATCTTGTGGATTTTTCCCTCTTCTTGTGTGGGGGTGTTATTGAAGGAAATACTGAAGTAAATGTTTACATTGTTAGATGTCTTGATGTTGACCATTTCTTGCATTTCTGCTTGCTACAAACACTAAATGGTTGTGACAGACAATGTCAATGCAGTATTTTTTACTTTGGTTTTAAGACTCAAAACAATCCCAAGAGGTAAGAAACCAGCCCAGGAAGGTTAAATGACTTGCCTAAGGCCACATTGCTCATAAGTGACAGAGCTGAAACTTGAAATCACAACTGTCTGATTCCAAAATTTGTTCTTATTGATTCCCAACCTTTTTCTTCAGGCATTTTTTTGGCATTGGCACAGGGTCTGGTATCTGAGCACTTAATACCTGCTGGCTAATACATTCACCACCTGCAGCCCAAAAAAACGTGCTCCAAAAATGTGTGTCCTTATTGATTCACAACCTTTTGCTGCAAGTATTTTTTTTAATAGGGATAGAGGAGTGGGAAGTTGAGGGAGTCATGTCTAAAAACCTCAATGGTCTCTCTAGAAGCCATTGGCTGTGAACAGGAAAGTAGCCCCAAGGAATGGGTGCAAATTTGGAATGTGTGCTGTGGGGATGGAGAAAAATTGGCCAGTGTCACTGACCACATTCATGAATGCCATGGACTGCATACCAATGATGAAGCACCACACACTTGCAGTGTACTTAGACCCCAGTGTCAGATTTAGCTCCGCTTAAGAGTTTACTTAGCTCAGGTTAAGGCAACTGAGCCAGTACAGATGAGTACTCTCGGCTGAGCTCCCTCAGGTCCTTGGAGACCTGCTGGTTCTCACAGATCCTCTGAAGACCCTGAACAAGTCTGAGCAGGCCAAAAAGCTCTGAATAGTACCTACTGCCAAATGCTGTCACTATACCCTCCTGGTATATGTGATAGTATTTGGCAGTGGGTACTGTTCAGCAAGGCTCAGGGCTACTTAGCGAGACCCTTCAGGTAACAGGATGCACATTCAAACCAACAATAAATACTTCCAACTTATATTTTCAGTTTCCTTACACCTCAGGATCACTGCCCTTATGCAGACAGCAGCTTGGGTCCAGTTTTCCTGTACATGAACTCTACTATTCCAAGGACACACAAAAATAGTGGCTAAGAATTATACCAATGACCTTAGGAATAGCAACAAACTGAAAACTTCACATTCTTCTACCAAAATATCTACCAAAGTGTCAACTATAAAGGAATAGAATTGGAGAATTGTGAATAAATGCCTTGCATAAGAAAGAGAAATAATGTGAATGCTTAAAAGACCATAAAAGTTAGTCTCAAACAGAACTTTAACATGAGTGACTTGATGCCAGCATGTGAATCTGAAAACTGAAAACACAGATAGAGAGCTTAGCACAGGGTCCGGTACCTGAGCACTTAATACCTGCTGGCTAATACATTCACCACCTGCGGCAGCAGCATCTGTCCATATAATCTCACCCTTCCTACATCAGATAACGAGAAGCCTCTTGTCAATGTTCTTCCCTCCCTGTGTGCCTGGAGCCAATCCTCTCCCTCACATAGTCAGTGAGCCCCTATGCTCATCATATGCGTCAACTTCCTTCTCTGCATGACCCCTCTCCTTTGGGCTTACAAACTTTTGCTAGACTCTTCATCAGTGAACAAATACATAAGGCAAGCAAGCAGCAAAATATTTCCTTGGCACTTTCTCTAGTCATAGTCTGTTTTCTCCTACCCATTACAGCCAAGCCACTTGAAACAGCTGGGCAAGTATGCATCACAGTCTCTATTTTCTTAACTTGTATTTCCTTTGAACCCAATCTGCCTTGTGCTGTCACCACTCCACTACAGTTGTCCCATTAACTACAAAGGTCACAGTTAACTGGGCTACTAACACTACAAAGGTTAGTTTGGTAGCTGGCTAGTTACCAAATTAGTTGTCTGCACTTATTACTGGACCTGCCTTTTCTGTGGCACTTGTGAGGCCCCTTTGAGGTGTTCTGTTCCTCTGCTGTACTTCCAGTCTGGCTTTCCTCTTCTCTCTTAACCACGTCCCACCCCCACTTTTTTTTTTTGAACCATTAGGCCATTTCTTCTCTACATAGCCCTTAAATGTTACACTGGTCCAGCCCTTAGCTCACATCTTTTCTCACTTTTCACATACTTCCTGTGTGATGTCACCTACACACATATCATCAAACCACTGAACAGGAAAGTGCCCAAATTTTGTCCAGATGGATTTTCTTAATGGTCAAGCAATGTTTGCAGTTATCCAATGCACATTTACACATGGATGTCTACGGTACCTCAATATCCCAGCATCCTTCCTGAACCTGCTTCCCTTCTTAAAGCCTCCCTTGCTGCATGACACACCGTCACTTACAAGGAGCCCCACACCAAGTAACTTCTACTCATTTATTCCTCAGATCTCAGCTCCAGTGTCACTTCCTCAATAAAACCTTTCCTGACTACAAATCTGGCTCAAATTCCTTATGCTCTCATTTTTAAAAAGTAGAAATGAAAATATTTCTTTCTTCAGTCGCAATTTACATAAAATAGAGTGATTATTTAATTAATAAAAATCTCCTCAAGTTATAAAATTGAGGATAAAAATCAGATGTATTTTCACTAAGCATTGTAGTCCAGTGACTTAACATGGTGATCAGCATATTCCAGCAGCTGCATATGCAATGAATAAAATTCAACCCAAAGATCTAAGAGTTATCCTAGACTCAAGCATCACACTCACTCCCAATATTCTATTAGCTACAAAGTCCTACTGATTGTATGCCCTAAATATTACTCAATACCTTTTCTCTCTTTCCTATTTTCTTTCCAAATGTTTTTTCTTAAGTTCAAATTGTTTTGCGTCATCAATAGCTCCTTCATGATATAATAGTGTTGCGTTTAATTCCATGGATTCTACATCTAGAATGCTGGATTTTATTGTTATTACCATTTCTACCCCTGGTTTTGCCATCTCCAGAATAACTTCAACAGGATACTGGAAACTAAGATGCAAACCCCAGAATATGCCAGTAGTGGACCTGGACATTCTTCAAAGGCTGCCCATAGCCTGAGAATGAGCTTGTGTGTCGAGGGCCATGAAGAATCTGGCCCATGCTTACTTCTCTAGACTGCTCTTGCTGCACTTTTGGGGGTTATGCATCTATTTTTCAATAGTGTGGTAATACCTGAATCTTGAAGCCTACATTTCAGCATTATGGAATTACCTGAATTTTACCAAATAGCCCATACATTTAATATTTAGATACTTTTTGTATTATCTCTCTCTGGAATGACTATTTCATGTCTGTCCATTTGGTTTTGTACAATTTAAGTTTTAAAATTAGCTCAGGCATCTTCTCCTCAAAGCTTCATGCTTCGAGGAGAAATGTGGTGGTGAAATGTGGCATTATTCCTCTCTACTCAAACCGTTACCACACTGACAATTAATGTCTTAAGATGATTTGTTGACTTGGATACACCCTTTACCAGCAGTGAATTCCTTGAGGTCAGAAATATATATGTATATATTCAGTTGTCCAGATTCTGAAACTGACTATCTCATAAATAGCACTCAATAAATTGTTACCAAATAAATGAATTATTAAATGAATATTTCAGGTTTTACTAGGGAAATTATCTATATTATATACAAGATATTTCTACACTTTTATCAGAAATAGTAGATGACCACCTCTTTAGGTTGGTAAACAGATTACCTACTTTTCATGTAAGGACCTGAATGTAACCAGATCATGTGAACTTTTTTCAGTTTCGTTTGTTTTCCTCCTTTTTATATTCTCATTTTTCTTTTATTAAGAAAAAACAAGCAGCATTTCTTTCTCACACTGCACGTCTCTATCTTCATTTGCTGTGTCACTCCTTCCTAGTTTGTCACTGTTGTCTTCCATAAAGACGCCTCCCTGTCTGTCTGAGAAAGATAATGCAGCCTTCCATTCTTCCACATGGGCCTTTCCCAAATATGTTCATCAACTTAGTCAAGAGACTAGTTGTGGGTAACACAGAGAATCTCTGTAGGCGAATGCTTAGTGGGTGACACAGAGAATCTCTGTAGGCGAATGCTTAGTGGGTGACACAGAGAATCTTTGTAGGGGAATGCTTAGTGGGTGACACAGAGAATCTCTGTGGGCGAATGCTTAGTGGGTGACACACAGAATCTCTGTGGGCGAATGCTTAGTGGGTGACAGAGAATCTCTGTGGGCGAATGCTTAGTGGGTGACACAGAATCTCTGTGGGCGAATGCTTAGTGGGTGACAGAGAATCTCTGTGGGCGAATGCTTAGTGGGTGACACAGAGAATCTCTGTGGGCGAATGCTTAGTGGGTGACAGAGAATCTCTGTGGGCGAATGCTTAGTGGGTGACACAGAGAATCTCTGTGGGCGAATGCTTAGTGGGTGACAGAGAATCTCTGTGGGCGAATGCTTAGTGGGTGACACAGAGAATCTCTGTGGGTGAATAATTAGGTGGGTGACACAGAGTATCTCCAGGTGAATGCTTAGTGTTAAGAGTTGCAGAAGAGAAGAAACAAATTCACTTGAAAATTGTTTATCTCATATCAAATATCCCCATAAAAATTTACCCACTCCAGAAGCACATTTTTTTCTCACACATTACATTTAATTCTCATATTTCCTTCAATTAAAATATTGTAATACATTTTTATATTGCTTAAGTATTTTGGGTGGTGATAAAATTTTAATGTATATTTATAATATTTTATGTCAAATTTATAACATTGTAAGTACCTTACCAATTTCAATAGCCTCTCTATAAAACTATTTCATCAAGTCAGATAAATGCCCCAAAAGCTGAGGTGAGACAACTTTAACTCTCTGCTTTCAAACTGTAGTAAGCTCTTTTAAATATTGTTTTAAAGGTTAGACTGCACTAAGGAATATAGTTTCTAACTGTGACAGTTTTTAACACTGCAGTGTTACCAAAGAAAATTTAATGGAAAACACTATCTTTGCAACAATAACCATATAAAGATACACAGATCTGAGGGGCTACTGAACTTATCATAAGAAAATAATAAATAGGTAAAGTAGTTTGTCCCCATAGAATCTGTCTTCTAATTCAAAAGGATCATCATGACTTTCTCTTTGGACAACCTAGGACGAATTATTTCTTTTACTTTTTTGTTTTTGAAACAGAGCAATTGCATGCTAAAAATTAGTGTGGGAGTTTTGAAATTATACTGTTTTTCTATATTCATAATTTTATTTGGAGCTATCTGTTTCACTGATGTGTACCGTTTAAATAGAGGTCTGCTTTGAAAATCATTTAGCAGAAAGCAATATTCTGATTGTACCAGTGGGATAAAACACAACCTTTCCATTTTGTCATGTTGACAATAGCTGATACAGAAACAGAACCATCTTCCCTCTCCATATAAAAGCTTACCTGAATAAAAACAAAGTAATAGCAAGGAAAGAAGAAGCCCCTTGAGTGTGAACTTAGAAATCTAACTTATGAAGTGATAACACTCAGAATTATTTATGTCCCTGATTTTCATCAATTTTCACTGCTCTTTTTCTTTCTTGCTTGCTTTTCAACAATGCTTTGCAGATTGAAGCAGTACATTAATGATTCCATTTGTCAGTCTCTATTGTTGCTAATCCTTTTTATTCATTTTCATCTTTTCTGAGTTTTCAGTGCATTATTTTCATCTCGTTATGTTGTTATATATATTGATGTGCTGCTTTCAGTGTTCCACCAAATGTTTCTTCTTATTTTTATTTTATTCACTTGATTTCTTTCTTATGAAATTGGACTTTTTAAATTTAGAAGCTCTGTACAGATTTTCAAGGCTTTTACTTGAACATAGCTAACAAACAGGAACTCCTTTAAGAAGATAAGATGAAATGATAACTATGTGATGTATGAAATAAAACAGGCAGCAACAGATACTTAACTACTCTGAGCTTCAATTTTCTTACCTTTAAAATGTAGATAATAATATCTATATTACAGTCATTTTGAGAATTAAAACTTTAGAATATCAACTGCCTCACTACAAAAATGGCAGCACTATTATTATTATTATTATTATAGCTACTATTTTATTGCAGTAGTAATGAAAAGATTCTATGTGGATCCAAATGTTAAAGGTAAAACCTAAAGTCTTCTAAAACAAAGCAGAGAATATTTTCAGAACCTTGGATGGAAAATACAAGAAGCACCCACTTACAAAACAAGACCAATGTATTAAACTTAATTAAAATTAAAAGCTTTTATTCATAAAATATTAGGGGACTGAAAGCACAGGGCTTATGCCCACAGCATATTAATATAGCATAATATAAACTTTTAACATTATTAAGAACTAATAGACACTAACAGAAAGACTGGCAAAAGACTTCATAAAGAGAATATACAAATGGTGAATAAGCATGCAACAAAATGACCAACATTATTAGCCATGAAGAAAATGCAAATTAAAGCCACAATGGGATACCATACCTACCAACCAGAATGACTTGAATTGAAAGACTGAGAGAAATAAATGTTAAGTTTGAAGAACAACTGAAATTCCCACACAGCAAATAGGAGTATAAAATAGTCCAATCGCTTTGGGAAACTGGTAGTATCTATTAAAATTGAACATATATATCTCCAATGATCCAGCAGACTTTCTCCTATATGGGAACTAAAAGATTTGTATGAGAATGTTCCAAGTTATTTTATTTACAATATCTGAATACAAGAAAATTCTACATACTGAAGAGTACTTGAATTAGGCAAAATAAAGTGTGGTATATTTATACAATGAAATACTCTTCAGAAATGAAAATGAATGAGTTACTGCTGCATACCACATACAAAGAGTCTTCAAAACATTCATAGAGAATGCATATTATGAAAAAACTATGCATGGATTTCAAAAATTTGTTGCACCAAAATGAACTCACAATAACTTGTTATAACAGAGCTAAACTGAGTCTAGTTTGAGACACTGAGAAAGATAATCTATCAATTTAAAATAACTCCTATCAGAGCAACACAAATTTTGCTAAAATTGAAGCAAGAACAAACATCAAATTTATGGCAATGCTAGAGTAGAGGAATGGTAAAATCATTAATGCTTTATGAAAAGTTTAAGGGGACAGTGGCCCAAATAAATCCACATGTAAGTGAATAACTCCTTTTAAGAAGGGATGAGCTGAGGTTGAGGGTAAAGTACAAGCAGTAGTCCATACACATCCATTTGCAAGAATTAAATTAATCTTGTCCATATCCAAATTGAAAAGGACTGACAATTAATAACCGAACTAATAGCCCAAATGATAAACATCTCAATTGGTTCAGCTTACACAGTTCTGACTTGTGAAAAATTAAAGCTGAGCAAATTTTCCACTTGTTGGATGCCAAAACTCTTGATCCCAGATCATCTGCAGATAAGAGCAGAGCTTTCAATGGAAATTTTAAACAAGTTAAATCAGGATCCTGAAGAATTTCTTCAAAGAATTGTATGAGTAGAAGAAACATGGGTTTACCAGTACAATCCTGAAGACAAAGCACAATCAAAGCAGTGGCTACCAAGAGATGGGAGTGGCCCACTCAAAGTAAAAGTGGACAAGTGAAGAGCAAAGGTCATGGCAATAGTGTTTTGGGAAGATCAAAGCAGTTTGTTTGTTGACATTCTGGAAGGCCAAAAAGTGATAAGATCTGCTTACAATGAGGGAGAAAGCTAGCCAAATCTTTAGCAGAAAAATGCCCCAGAATATTTACCAGAGAGTCCTTCTCTCCCACAACACTTTTGCTCTTTTTTCTCATCAAATAAGGGTAATTTTGTGCAAGTTTGGATGGAAAATCACTAGGCTACCATATACTCTAGATTTGGCTCCTTCTGACTTCTTTTTGTTTTCTAATCTTAACAATCTTTAAAATGCACTCACTTTTTTGCAGTTAGTCAAGTAAAAAAAAAGACTGCATTGACATGTTTAAATTCCCAAGACATTCGGTTATTTTACAACAAACTAAATTGCTGATATCATCACTTACAAAAGTATCTTGAACTAGATGGAGTTTCTGTTGAAAAAGTTTATATATTTATTTTTATCTCTTAATTCCATTTTTCATGAACTGTTTGACATCTGCTATAATATTGAGCAGAATAAGCCCCCTACAAAAGCATACAAACTATATTGTTCCTTTTACAAAAAGTTCAAGAATAAGCAAAACTAAGCTATGCTATTTGATATTTAAAGTTATGATGGTAGCCATCTTTAGGTTGGAAGGAAATATTGATTTGAATGAACATGGGTATTCAGGTGTTAAGAATGTTCTATTGCTTGATGAGAATATTGTTACCCAAGTATATTCACTTTGTGATAGTTCTAATGAATTCTCAAGATTTGGGCACTTTTCCACATTGTTGCTGTTTTTCAATAACAAGTTTACCCCCAAAAATTATTGCATAATTTAGGGAAAACTGTATGTTTCTCTTTGTCAAGGAGGTTGATTCATCAAGATTTCTTCCCCAAAAAAGTTCTATTTTTACAGGAGTAAGAACAAGCTCAATTTTGGAGATGAAAATGGAAATTAACACTGCTATCTTTTTAAAAAATAAATATTCCAATTTTTAATTTTACCAAACTCCCCAAGTCTCCAAAGAGAGGGCTACATGTCCAGATAACAAAACCCCAGCCCTAGAAAAGACATGAATTTTCATAAACTAATCACCTTTATAAGCACTTTGTAAGCAGCATTAATTTCTTGAAAAACATAAACAATTTGATGCATTTATGAACATTGAATCAGTCATATTGGGTCTATGTAGAAATCTTTATTTTTACATCATTCTTTTAGAGAAGCCTCTTATCAGTTTCATTGACTTGTGCTTTAGTGTTATAAAGTCTGCCTTAATTAGGCAGTATATAAGGAACACATAAGAATAACCATTTAGGTTAGTGGCAATGGCAAAACCGATTACTTTTGTACCTACCTAAATTTAAAAACCTCTACTAGGTATGCTGATGTTGATGTTGAGGATATTGCTTGTTAATTTGTCCAGGGTCCCCATAAAATGTCTCTGTGATAGAAATTAATTAGAAAAATTAGTCCTAGGAAATCATTTAATCCCCCTGAAAGCCCAATGTGTTTTCTTCAATGTAAATTAGATGACTGCTTACATTTCCCTTTCCTTGGACTACCAGGATAAGCAGAGTAAAAGGAATTTATTTCCTTTGCATTTTAGTTTCTGAACTGTTCACTACTTTTCATTTTAAGTTATGTTTTTCTGTTTCTAATTTCATGTTTATTTTATTGTTTATATTTTCTAGAAGTTGCCTTCAAGGTGGAAACAAGAAGATAAAAAACTTATTTTCAAACAAATCAATATATAAATGTTTTTGTTATTTGTATTTGTTGCAAAAAGCAAACAAAAAAGTGTTGTATTGGCTGGGCGTGGTGGCTCATGCCTGTAATCCTATCACTTTTGGAGACCAAGGTGGGTGGGTTGCCTACTCTCAGGAGTTCGAAACCAGCCTGGGCAACAGGGTGAAAGCTCATCTCTACTAAAATACAAAAAAATTATCTGGACATAGAGGTGTGCACCTGTAGTCCTAGCTGGTTGGGAGGCTGAGGCAGGTAAATTGCTTGAACTCAGGAGGTGGAGGTTGCAGTGAACCAAGATTATGCCACTGCACTCCAGCCTGGGTGACAGAGCAAGACTCCATCTCTAAAAACAACAAAAAAGTTATATTTAATAGAAAGCACTCTGTAAAAGATACCCACATCAACAATAGACGGTTAATATAAAATACACCAAATAGACAATAAAAGCTGTTAGTTTAGAAAATGAAGACCTCACAAGTACAATGAAGTTGGTGAAGAAATTTGACCTGGGATCTCAAGGATTTTTATAAAGCAGATAAGCAAGAAATATTTAATATTACACTGAATGGATTTATTACTTTTGCAAGAGACAGTTACACTTTTAATGTTAACTACAATTATTAAATGAAATATATGAAATACTCAGTTTTATGTTGACAAAATGTAAGTTGAAATGAAACATTTAGGAAACAGCTTAGTACTACCACAACTAGATAAATTTAAATAAATGCTAGCTACTACGAAAATGGTGACAATTACAGCTATTATTATAATCAGTAACTTGATGGGAGAAGTATTTGTAGTTAAGATAAACGTCTTAATGCAACTAAAGTCACTCTTGCATGGACAGATTCTGTCCCACCAGTGACTTAGCACAGGCTGAAACTACATTTGACTTTGTCTTTTCCAGCTACACTAAATCAGAATAGATAACTGGAAAATTGTTCAAGACAACTGAGGAAAAAACAATAAATAAGTTTCAATCAAATAAGTGACGCTTAAAATCCAGTGACCTGGGACAAGTAAATCATTTAAAATGAGACTATTAATTGACTTTGGGTTTTGTAGAATAAGTACCTATGATCATATAGATGAAAGTGCTAGTAAACTAGTAAGAATTTCACTGGCCAATTGTTATTTTCAAAAAAAAGAATAGTTAGATCCCAAAAAGTCCTTTCCAAGACCAAGCAAATAAAACTGCTGCATACATGAAGAGGCTAATAAAACAGTCCCTGGCAAGACAGAACCTTTTCTGCTGAGTTTAATGTTCCAAAAATCAGTAACAATAGGCACGCCACTTGAACTTTGATAATTTCTTACTTGACTCTTTTTGGTTTCTTTGACCTATTCTTTGACCATTGTTACTTAACCTGGGTTTTGGCTGTCAGATTATGGGCTTCACCTGCTAACTGCTTGAGGAAGGCTGGCATAGGCCTTTGTTTTTATTCACTCAACAAACATTTATTATCTAGTATATGTCAGGCACTGTTTTAGACTCTGAGTTTATAGTAAAGAACAAAACAAACTCCTCCTCAGTTAGAGTGCACATTCCAAGGCATGTGATTTTAATGATGAAAACATTTTGTTCGCACAACCCTAAGGATGATTACAATAATAAGCAATTGAATAGATATGAATAAATAGCACAACAATATTGGAATACAATTAGATTCAAAATAAGTAGATTCCTTATAGTTGGATGTGGAGGAATCATTGAAGAAGGCTATTTCAGTAGATGTGAAAAATTCCATCATAATTAAGTGTGGCAGATTATATCTTCTAAAGATGGCTGTATCAATATATATTTTATTCTTCATGAACTTCGTTGTTTTGAAACAGGGTCTCACTTTGTTGCCTGGGCTGCAGTGCAGTGGCACAATCACAGCTCACTGCAGTCTCAACCTCAAAGGTTCAATTAATCCTCCACTTCAGCCTCCCGAGTAACTGGGACTACTGACACATGCCACCACAACCAGTTAATTTTTGTTATTTTTTATAGAGATGGGGTTTCACCATGTTGCCCAGGCTAGTCTTGAACTCCTGGGCTCAAATGATATGCCCAACTTGGTCTCCCAAACTACTGAGATTACAGGCATTGGCCACCACACCTGACCCCATGTATTTTTTTAAATTTTTTATTTCCATAGGTTAATGGGGAACAGGTAGTGTTTGGTTACATGAGTAAGTTTTTTAGCGATGATTTGTGAGATTTTGGTGTACCCATCACCTGAGCAGTACACGCTGCACCCAATTTTTAGTCTTTTATCTCTCACTCTCCTCCCACTCCTTCCCTGAGTCCCCAAAGTCCATTGTGTCATTCTTGTACCTTTGCATCCTCATAGCTTAGCTCCCACTTATGAGTGAGAACATATAGTGCTTCGTTTCCATTCCTGAGTTACTTCACTTAGAATGTCTCCAATCTCATCCAGGTCACTGCAAATGCCATTAATTCATTCCTTTTTATGGCTGAGTAGTATTCCATCTTATACCACAGTTTCTTAATCCATTCATTGACCGATGGGCATTTAGGTTGGTTCCACATTTTTGCAATTAGGAGTTGTGCTGCTGTAAACATACGTGTGCAAGTATCTTCACTGTTTAATGACTTCTTTTCCTCTGGGTAGATACCCAGTAGTGGGATTGCTGGATCAAATGATAGTTCTACTTTTAGTTCTTTAAGGAATCTCCACACTGTTTTACAGTGATTGTATTAGCTTACATTCCCACCAGCAGTGTAGAAGTGTTCCTTGTTTACCATATCCATATCAACATCTATTATTTTTTTATTTTTTGATTATAGGCCCCATGACCATATACTTCTTATAATGAAATTGATCCTCAAATCTGCAGAGATCTGTGTAACTGTCTTAATCAAAATATTGTGATGAAAGGGATGCTATCAGCCTTCCAATAATTATAGGGAACAAAAGGCCAAAAAGCAACCTTCATCCCCAATTCCATGGCCCATTCTCCGCACACACAAACATATGACCTGAAGTCATGATTCAGTCACTCCCTTGAGGATTTGTTGTTAAAGCTGATTTGGATCACTATTGCATTGGTTTTGTTAAACCCCATGGGTAGCTTCGCTGGGTAACTGTAGCCTTCATTATCACATATGGCACAATTTAAGGCCACTCAGCATCAGGAGAATCATATAATCAGTCAGATTGAAAAAGGTTGTGTTTGTAAGTGTTGTGTTTGGAAGCTACTGTTGATGGCATCAGGAACAGCAGAGCAGCCAAGGCCTTCCATGTTTGCCTGAGGTTTGTTTTGTTTTTGTTTTTGTTTTTTTCATTTTTATAGCATGTCAACGGAGATGACAACCTCAGCCTCAGTTTAGACTGTCAGATGCAGCTGTGACTTGACTCGGGAAGCAGTGCTGGATCTAGAAGACAGAGTAAGTTTATCATTTCCTTTCCCCTACACCTCTGGGATCTAGGTTATTCCCTCCCTCGTTGCCAATTTTTTTTCTCTCTTTCTACTACCATAAAAGTAATGCATCCAATCCCAGAGTACTTACAACTTTATCTTTTCTCCAATTATCTTCTATTCATACATATAATTATTTTCCTGATCATTACCTGGGAATTTGTTGAAATGATATAATCCATATAACCTCATTCCAATGTTTATTGAGGTGTGTAGACCAGGAGGAGGTGAGGGAAGTAGAGTCAGAAGTCTTCCTGACCTCAGCAATACCCCAAATGTATAAACCCCCTTCAGCTTGAGATGAACAAGTATTTATTGGCAGGAATCACAGATCTAGGATGCAGTCATTGCTTCTGTATCAGACACAGAACCTCAGCCTGATGGTACTATACCGCCATGTTTTGATGTGATGACAGATAGAGGTGGAGAGGCAGCAATTTCAGCATTGCAGGAGGTGGTGAGTGAAGTACAGTCAGAAGTCTTCCCAAGCTCAACAATACCCAAAATTTATAAATAGGAGGGGATATGTGATATCCATCCAATACTTTGGCCATTGTCCCATTACTGATAACCTTTGTGACAAAAAGAACATCACTGTCAGGTCATAGAAGGTTCAAAAAGAAAAAAAAATATGGCACAGATTAGTTTCAATGGTCCAAGTGTTACAGACTAGACCACAATACCATAACCTGAAGAAGTGTCAAAAGTACTGAGCCATCATTGATAACTTTAAGGAAGTGAGAAAAATCCAAGATAATCAATACGCCAAGGGAAGACAGGGTCACCAATCCTTGCAATGTTTCCTCCTTCATCTTGGGACAAACAAATATTTATTGGCAGGAATCACAGATCCAGAATGCAGTGGTTGCTTCTGTATCAGACACAGAACCTCAGAGCCCCATGATGATATATTGCCATATTTTGATGTGATGACAGATCCAGGTGGAGAAGCAGCAATTTTAGCATTGCAGGTGTGAGCAGCAGCTTGGCTTCAGTCAGTGAATAGGCACTTCCTGTAGGCATTTATGTTAAGTAATGTGAGGTCACAAGGGCCATGTGAGTAACCCAGAACACTACAGCAGCAGCCACAATTTGTTTCCAGGCTGTGGCTCTAAGGAAGAGTGTCTTTACTCTGCCCATTTGTGGTCTTTCAAGTGACAATCCAAATGGCTAGACCAGCACAAGCATTGGTAAAAATATCAAAGAATATATCTGCCTGAGCTATGAAAATAACCTTTAGTTTTGCCCACTGAGTGGCATCACCACACTTATTTTCAGTTCTGTGTAGCTGGGGCTGAGGCTAAGCAGCCACAGCAATCCCAGTAGACATAAGATTAAGTTTCGGCTTTGTTGAACCATCAGTGAACCAGGCCCCGGAACTGAGGGGAACTTCTGTGAATTAGGGGCCCACTGAATCAGCAACTTCGCTTCAGGCAGCAGAGGGTGAGATAAGTTTGCCCCAAAGGAGTAGCTGTCACTCTTCATTTAAAAAAAAAATAGATGAAGCTGGATCCAGGTTAGCTGATTCTATGAACACATTGTTTTCATTTGATGAATAAGACTGTTTAGAGAGTCATGTACCACCTATGCTATTTTAAAAATCCAATAAGGTGTTGGGTCTTCTTTTTGGTAATAGTGGAGCCAAAAAAGACAGCAGTTTTTGATCAATTGTGGGAGGAATTGAGCATTGTATTAATAAATCCACTCACATAGTCCTAAGAAACTGTACTTGGAATGCAGTTCCAAAATTGTGCCAGGCTTTGTTAACCACCTCTGCTGGCTGAGGTATGATGGCATCACAGCCAGGCCAATTTAGACAGAAGCTTCTGAGTTGCCAATCACCACGACATAACCTATATAGGGAAAAATCTGGAAGTCGGAGGAGTGAGGAACACATGCTGAATGCTGACTACCCCACCAGTTGCAAATATCAGGATACTTTGTCATTCTAGCATTTTTTAAAGCCCTAAAGCAGGTAATATCTTTTGATACTTTATGAACACTTATAGCACATGTTATACATTTTCATAACAAAATATGTTGAGTTGACCCCGAGGGATTCATCCATCAAGTCACTTTAATGGTTTTTTGTTGTTATTTTTTCAACTGTACATTTTGTTCAAATACTATCATTTAAATTCAGGCACTTCTCCCCCCGCCCCTCCGCCGACCATGGGAACACACATCAAGGACTTTAACAACTATAGGGACAGCTAACAGGAGATAATGTCACTTCCTTGCAATGAGCCTGGGGAGTGCAGAAAGATGGTGGAGACTGGCCTGCAAGGATGGCTGGAGTACACAAGGAAGCATTTTTTCTCCCCTGGCTTCTTGCCTGAAGGTCAGTGCCACATCCTCCCCTCTGCACCTCTAGCATCTGAGTCCTGCCAAAAACAGGCTCTTTCTTCTTGTATCCTCACATTCACTGCAGCCTCTACCTGAAATATTCAGCAGTATTCTGCCACCCTTGCACCCACATCCTCTATCCACAAAGAGCTAGCTAGGGGTTGATTTGGATATCTGCATCCAATATAACCATAAAAGTTTGAGTAACCTCCCTTTCTCAAGTTCTCTAGCACATTGATTTTTATTAAAGCAGGTGAGGATGTGGTGGGGGCAAGCAAAAGCATCAGGGGCTGCTGGAGAAAGAACCACTTAGTGCCAATAACCAAGGCTTTGCATTTACTATCAGTTTTGAGCAGCTGACTTCTCAGTTTCAACAACAACAACAACAACAACAACAACAACAACAAAATACTCCAGATGTTAAAAGGTAACCAAAGCTCTATATCATTGTTGCTGATGCCATGAGTGATCCTCTAGGAGCCATAATACATTTTGACTGAGGATCTACCTGAGGCTTGCTGCCCCCATTGCCATCATAACATCCCTTCATTCTCTTATTTAGTGAAAAATGTACCTAAGCACCATTCAGGATACTGGTTTCAATCTTAACTCTCACCATGAACCCTCTAAACATCCATTAATAGGTAGAACACTGGGAAGATGCTTATTCCCACCACCCTACCACTGGGGCAAGAACATTCACTACCAGATCCTTGGGAGTGAGTTTTCTCATAACCCCTAACCCAGCCTATAGAAAACCTCATCCTTTCTATTCCAGAAATCCATGCCTCTGTTGGCACACCATATTCATTGCCAAAACTCAAAAAAAAAACTGTATGAAGTCTAGTCTTGTTATTCTACTTTTAAATAACAAGTTATATACTGTTTCAAGATTTACAATGCTGGAAGGAGACAAAAGACTCTTGGATCAGAGACAAGGGTCTGTATTATTCATGATAAAAACAAGAGCCAGGACAACAGATTGATTTGCATCAGTCTCCCAGAGGCAAACAAAAGGACTCATTATGGATTCCAGCACTTACAACGGGTTGTGTTACAGGAAATACAAAAGTAAAACAACTGAACTACATAATTTACTAGAAGGGCTCAATGGCAGATTTGAGCAGACAGAAGAATCAGTGAACTTGAAGAAAGGTCAATTGAGATTATCCAGTCTGAGGAATTGCGAGTAAAGAACAAAGGAAAGGCTGGGTGCGGTGGCTCATGCCTGTAATCCCAGCACTTTGGGAGGCCGAGGCAGGTGGATCACAAGGTCAAGAGATCGAGACCATCCTGCTCAACATGGTGAAACCCCATCTCTACTAAAAATACAAAAAATTAGCTGGGTACAATGGCACGTGCCTGTAATCCCAGCTACTCAGGAGGCTGAGGCAGGAGAATTGCCTAAACCCAGGAGGTGGAGGTTGTGGTGAGCTGAGATCGCGCCATTGCACTCCAGCCTGGGTAACAAGAACGCAACTCCAAAGAACAAAGGAAAAAGAACAGAGCCTTGGAGACATGTGAGATACCATTAAGCAAATCAATGTACAAATAAACTGATGGCCTAAAATGAGAGGAGATAATGGATGGAGCGGAAAATATTTGAAGAAATTGTGACTGAGAACTTCCTCAAATTGAAGGAAAACATTAATCAAACATTAATCAAATTACAGGTAAAATAAGCTCAGAGAGATTCATAACTAAAAATATCATGGTCAAACTGTCAAAGGACAAAGCAAAAGATCTTGAAAGCACCAAGACAAATGTGACTTATCATAGAGAAGAGATACAAAATAAGATTAACATCTGACATCTTATCAGAAACTGTGGATGCCAGAAGGCAATGGGATGCCATTTGCAAGATGCAGAAATAAAAAATCGACTAAAACTATCCACCAAAAATGTAAGAGATATAAAGATGATCCCAGATGAAATAAAAAGTCTGGTTGATAGCAGACTTATTCTACAAGAAATATTGATAGCAGACTTACTCTACAAGAAACACTAAAAAGAGTCCTTCAAATTGAAATAAAAGACCACTAAATGTAGCTGAAATCCACATGAAAAAATAGAGAACACTAGTAAAGATAATTGCAAGGCTAAATATTAAGGAAAGAATAACTGTATCTCTGTTCATAACTAATTTTTCTTTCTGTTTTATCTAAATGATTACATCATAAAGCAATAGTTATAAAATTGTTAATAAACTTAAAATGTTAAAAGATGTAATTTCTATGATTTATGACAGTAATAGAACAAAGGCAAGATATGAAAGAATAATATTGTAGACAAGTTTCATATACCATTGAAATTAAATTCACATTGATTTGAAATACATTGTTTTAAAATTGTAATGTTTATTGAGAACTTCAGGGTCACAACTGAAAAAGCACTCAAAAAGGCAGGGCACGGTGGCTTACACCTGTAATCCCAACACCCTGGGAGGCTGAGGCAGGTGTATTGCCTGAGCTCAGGAGTTCATGACCAGCCTGGGCAACACAACAAAATCACATTTCTACTAAAATACAAAAAAAAAAAAAAAATTAGCTGGGCATGGCAGTGTGCACCTGTATTCCCAACTACTCAGGAGGCTGAGGCAGGAGGATTGCTTGAACCTGGGAGGCAGAGGTTGCAGTGACCTGAGATCATGCCACTGCACTCTAGTCTCAGCAACAGAGTGAGACTCTGTCTAAAAAATAAAAACACTAAAAAACTATAGTAAGTGACAGAGTAAGATTCTGTCTAAACACACACATACACACTCAAGAAATACAGTAAAAGAACAAGAAGATGGTACATTTTAATCAAAATAGGACTAACAACAATACCTATTTAACAACAATAAAAAAGAAATTAATGGGTAAATAGAGTAACAAAATTACATAATACATGTAGAAAACAAATACTAAATGGCAGATGTAAATTCTACCTTATAAGATATTCATTACACACTGGTAATCAAACATTCTAATCAAAAGGCAGAAACTAACAGAATAGATTATTTGAATGACCCAATTACGTGTTACCGATAAGGATATACTTTAGATTCAAAGACATAAATAGGTAGAAAGTAAAGGATGAAAAAAATATGATGCAAGTGGTAATCAAAACAAATAAACAAACAAAAACTGAAACAGCTTTAGTAGTATAAGGCGAAATAGACTTTAATACAAAAATTGTTACTAGAGTCAAAGAAGGACATTTTATAATGATAAAAATGTCAAGCAAAAAGACATAATTAAAAATATATATGCACCAAACAAAGAGTTCCAAAATACAGAATACAAAACAGAATTGAAGGAAAAAATAGACAAATCAACATTAGAGTTGGAAACGTCAATACTCTAATTTCAGTAACGGACAGAACAACAAGGCAGAAGAGCAACAAAGAAATGGAAGGTTTGAAAACACAATAAATCAATTAGACTTAACAGACACGTACAGAAAACGTCACTCAACAACAGCAGAGTACACATGCTTTTCAGATGCACATCAATTATTCTCCAGGATAAGCCATGTTCGGCCAGAAAAAAGTCTCGATACATTTAAAAGGATGAAGTCATGTGTAATATATTCTCTGCTAACAATAAAATGGAACTAGAAATCACTAATAAGAGAAAAATTGAGAAATTAATAAATTGTAAAAATAAATAACACACTCCTAAATAACCAATGGATCAAAGTGAAAATCACAAAGACAGTTATTAAATATTTTGAGATAAATGGAAATGAATACTAAATGTTATGAAATATATACCGAAACTCATGAGGTGCAGATAAAGCAGCATTAGAGGGAAATGCATACTATTAAACGCCAATAATTAAAAAAAAATAAAATCCCAAAATGATAACCCAACTGACACCCTAAGAAACTGGAAAGAAAAGAGCAAATATAACTCGAAGCAGAAAATACACCTTTAATAGAAACATCCAGGTACACACATTGGGACTAATCAAGAAAACAACTAGACCAACTGAGATCAGAGAAAAGCAGGGCAGGATGACAGCCCACCCAGGTGTCACACAGAGCCAGGAGAACCTCCCTTGTCCAGGAAAGTAGTGAGTGAATGTGCAACCCAAGGAATCCATGCTTCTTCCATGGATCTTTGCAACCCTTAGATCAGGAGATCCCCTTGTGAACCAACTCCACCAGGGCCTCAGTCTGACCTACAGAGCTACATGGAGTCTTGGCAGAGCAGCCACTCAGGCATATGTGAAGACCTAGGAACCTTAGATACATTGCCTTTCTGGGCTTCCCAGAAAAAGCTGCTGCAATTTTGGCAAAGCAGGAGGTTAGACATCCATGCAAACACCTAGGAAAGGGGCTGAATCCAGAGGGCTGAGCAGCAACAGTCTGCAGGCCCTGCTTTTATGGTGTCTCACAGGATAACTGGCATGGGACTCCAGCTAGCCACAGGTAGCAGCATTGTACCTCCCTTAAATGGAGCTCCTGGGGGAGGGGTGGGAAACCATCTTTGCTGTTTGGGCAACTTAGCTGTTATGGCCTTTGGGCTGAAGACAACCAGAGCTGAAGTGGATCCCCAGCACAGAACAGCTGTTCTACAGAAGTGTGGCCAGATGGCTGTTTTAAGCAGGTTGTTTCTTCTCAGTGGGTGGGACCTCCCAACTGAGAACTCCAGCTAGCACTGCCAGTGTTTTCCAGCCAACAGAGCTTTTAAGCCTCCCTGCACCAGAAAGAAGAAATTGTGAGGCAGGCCACCATCTTTGCTGTTTGGGCGGCTTAGCCATTCTGCCCTTTAGGCTTTGGAGAGTCCATGATAGCCAGGGGCTGGAGTGGACCCCCAGAACAACACAACTGCTCTGCAAAAACATGTTCAGACTGCATTTCTATGCAGGTTTTCCAATTCCATTCCTCCTCACTGGGCAGGACCTCTCAACGGGAGTCTTCAGCCACTTCCTACAGGTGTGTTCGGGCTGGCAACAGATCAATACCTCCCTGGGATGGAGCTTGCAGAGCAAGGGGGCAGGCCGCCACTTTTGCTGTTTTGTAGCCTTCACTGTTGATACCTTCAGATGCTGGAAAATTTATGGTGACTAGAGACTAGGGTGGATTCCCCAGTATACTGCAGCAGCTCTACAGAAAAGTGGTGCCCTTTCCCATATCTCCTCACCAGGCAGGTCCTGCAGGCCTAGGTGTCCAGCCACCCCCGCCAGAACTATTGAGCCAGTGGCAGCTCTGCAACTCCCTGGACAGGGGCAACTGAAAGCCTTTCTGCCACTGCCTCTGCATGGGAACTGCCCTTGCTATCCCTAGACTAACAACAGAGCAAAGACCCAAAGTGCCTTATCGACACTTCCAACAAGCTGCAGTCAACCCCAGGAGAGGAGGCCAGTCCATCTCCCATGGATCCCACCCGCATCCCCTACTCATTACCCGACAGGGAACCCCCAGCTTGGCCCCACAGCATAGACCTTCCATTCTGGGCTGATTGCACTGAGCAATTGTTAACCTGCATCTCTTTGGGGTGGAACATCCAGGAAACAAAAACACCCTTGGCCACAGCCACTACTAAAGTTCTTTCTCTGCTGCCTCCAAGTTGAGGAAGGAATATAAACACACATGCACACCTATGTTCACTGCAGCACTACTCACAATAACAAAGACATGGAATCAACCTAAATGCCTGTCAATAGTAGTCTATATATGGAAAATGTGGTCCATATATACCACAGAATACTATGCAGCCATAAATAGTTGGAAGATGGTGATGTTAAAATGGCAGTACTCTCTACATTGATCTACAGGGTCAGTACAGTCTCAAACGTCCAGATGCCTTTCTGCAGAAATTTAAAAACCTGCACTAAAATTCATCAAAAATAAAACCCCCATCAACAGCCAATGAGACTTGAAAATATGAAAGGGTGACCTGTACTTCTTCCGGAATTCCAGCTAATTTGAACAAAAAGCAAAGAAATAAGTTAGATCTATAAACAAATAACATGTAGATTAATACATTATAAAGTATGGTTATACCTAGAAAATGGAGGATGATAGAGTGGGAAAGAAAATACACAAACTAGTTTGACTTGAGGAAGTTGGTCTAGGAGACTAGATACCTAGTCAAGACCACCTATCCCAACTTATTTCTCCTCATAATATCTGACATTTTTACCAGCACCTCCCTTTTCCCAATACCTGAACCTGAAACTGCATTAGTTAATTGGCACCAAGAGTACCTCAAAAAATTTTGAGAATATTTTTCATGTCTTAAACCATAGCTCTGTAATTTACTAACTATACTCTTTGAGCAAGGTCTTTAAAGAATTTGAGCTCCAATGTTCTTCTCCATAAAATAATATGTTGTAGAGATGTGAGATAATAGAATTAGTAAACCTAACCCAGTTCCAGACAAATTGTAATTTCAGTGAGTTTTGTCTGCCTAAAGTGTGTGTTTGCTTTCAGTCATTCACACCTTATTGTAATTAATTTCATCAGAATGCTTTCTTTTCTAATGTCTATCTTTACTGAATAAATAAGAGTTTTGAGTATGTGAGGGGGAAGTTTAATGTGCCCAGAACAGAAAGATATCAGTATCAGTATCTATGCCTGGAGGGTAGAGGAGAGTTGTCCACAGAGAAAAGGAGTTAGGCAGAATGGAGGCAAAGGGCAGCAATGGGAAATTACACTAGTTTTGACCTTTGAGACTAGAAATGGAGAGCAAATACATCCCTTCTATTCTCTCCCCACTTAAAATCCTCCTGCAAGCAGAATCTAATATTTGGACATCTCATAAGTATCATTCGTCAGATATATTATGAATTATACAACTTTTTCTGAGCAATTTGGTAATGACTTATTATCTGAAATATTCTTTTGATAGAAAACAAAAGCATTCCTTCTGACAAATATCTGTTTCCCTAATGAAGTTTTATGCATAACCTGTTTGTAATTGGAGAATGTAATTAAAATAGCACCTGATTAATATCTGTAATCTCCACTGCTGATACCATTCAGTGATATTCTCTGCCTTGCACACTAAGAGATTAATTCGGCTTTGAAAGGATGCATACCTTCTATTGATCACTTTTGAAATTAGTTTTGACTTAGATTCTCTAGAACTCATTTCTAAACCATGAAGATATTTGGTTACATTTAATGACTTCCATCTGTTTTTGAAATTATTGACTCTGCCTTCAGAATCTGAGTGCTAGAACAAGTGGTCCAAATGTGACCACTAACGTGGCTTCAGGAATATTCTAGAAAATTAAGACAGATAAATTCACCACTCCTCATTTTTCCTAAGGCCAAAACTTAAGAGAAAAGAGTAAACCAGTTCCATGTCTTTATAGCTGCTTTATTTCTAGGGAGAACCTTTACTCCTTACGTCGACCACCAACATGTTGAGAATAAGAGTTCAATCTTTCAGGCCCACTCTCCATCCTCTCCATCACACGATATCATATGATGGGGTATTATATGAAATCATCAGTATCTGACAACTCATTTCAATTTAGAGATGTCTTCTTTGACATTTCTCCCTGTGTAAGGCTTTCCACTTTGCTCCTTCTATGTTTCTGTCAAGAATCCATTTATATGAAGAATCTTTGACAGCATTCATGTAATGTTGCAAATTCATTTGGTAATGGCACAAATTTCATGGAGAAACTACCAGAAAAAACAAGCAAAGTGCAATCATTTAGTGCCATTGCAGTTATAAGACCCAGGGAGTGTAAGGAGGAAAAATAATCATCGCGTCAAGCTCTTCAGAACACTGAGTGAGGCTCCTTGAGAGTCTGCAGAGCAAGAATACAATAATGGGTCAAGGTCATGGTCAATGAAAACATTCTCTTCCCCGGGGATGACTGAACATGACATAAATTGGACATGCTATTTTTTCAAATAGTAAATGAACTTGAAGAAACTTGGGTATTTTCATTGTTTCCTTAAGCACTGAAAACTATGGAAAACAGGAATATCAGAGATTAGTATAGCACTTCTGATTTTTGAAAGGATTTTGAAAAGGGTAGCCCATGGAAAATAAATACAAAATGATACTGATGATATGAATTTATTTTCATTGTCCACAAGCCTATTTTAAACAGGATGCCTAGTAGCTTGGCATGCTGCCAATATTTGACAAAGTGACAAACCAAATGGCACTAATAGGAGGAAACTTCAGAATCTTATACTAGAGGAAAATAGCTCTGAAAAAAAAGAAATAAGGCCCTCTAAGTAAAACAGGGAAACGTGAGCTGAAAAATAGAAGAGTCCTTAGAAAAAAAAATGCTGGAAAATATAGGTATAAATCTTGCCTAAGCCCAAAGTAAACAGCCTCAATTCAAAAAAAAAATCATTGCAATACTTCAGAGCAGCATCAGTAGGAAAAAGTCTGGTTTGGAGCACACTATTAACACTCCGAGTCTGATGCCTGTTAGTTCTTCTTTGGTCCCCAAAAAACAGCTCTATTTGTTCATTCATTTATTTATTCCATTGCCATCTATTTATCTGTCAGGCATTGTGTTAGGCACCAAGAATGTCCTTGTAAATAAGAAAAAATACATCCGTGAAAGAGACAAATAGGGAGATGCAAGACTGGTTGCCCATGCTATACTGGGGATAAATATATGATTCTAGAGTAGATCATAGGAGTACAAACACTAAGCTTGGGCTGTCAGAACTGTTTTGTTTTTTTTTTTAAGAAAAATCAGAAAGAATAGACCAAGCGTATAAAAACACACGTGTAAAAGTCCAAAGAATATAGACAAAGGCAGAGATAGAGAGAGCTGGAGAGATAGACAAATGAAAGAAGTGTATAATGACCAGAGCTTTGCATTTCATAATGTTAGCAAAAAAAGACCAGAGAAACAAGCAGTGACAGCATAGTTTGGAATACTCTAATTGTAAATCTCAGAAACCAAATTCAAACCAACTTAAGCAAGAAAAGAAAAAGAGGAATTATTCGAAATATGTCAGTATATCTCATGCATAAATTGTACAATCCTACTATGGGAAGAGAAGAAATACATGGGTCTCAAGCAACTAAAAGGAGAATTAAATATCATCAAAACTATCTTTTGCTCTCATCTCTGCCTTTACTGTCTGTTGGCTTCATTATTCTCATGGATTTGGCCCAATCACAGAAGAGAGGCACCAATAGCTCTTGAGTTTTATATCTAGGCTTCAACTTTTAGTGAATAAAATAGATTCTCTTTCTTCATTTCAGCTTCAGAAATTTGAGGAAAGTGTGCTAATACAATCATTCTTTCTTTTCTTTAGTTCACTCTTCTTGGTGTGCTGGGTACATGTGATGAACAAGACAGCTAAATCCATGGCCTCACAGAGTTCACATTCTAGTGAACAAAAGAGGCAGTAAACAATCAAATTAATGCGTGAAAACATACTTATGCATAGTGCTAAGTGTCAATAAAGAAATGAAACAGAAAGGTAATAAACTGGTGGTGTGAATAAGAGATGGGAAAATTGATGGGTATCACCAAGAAGGTGGTATTTGAAATGAGCTCCAGTCAGCTCAAGATAATATCAAGGGGCAGAGCGTTTTAGGGAAAGGAAGCAGCAAATGTTAAACTCTAGTACAGAAACAGACTTGACATGTTCAAGATTCAAAAAGGTCAGTAAAGTCCAGGGTAGTGAATGAAGAGAAGGGTGGTAGGAGATTGAGCTGAAACAAAATCAGGAGCCAGAAAATGTGTGATCTATGAGCCTTGTAAAATCAGTGTCATTCTCAGTGAACTAGAAAACCATTATAGGTGACAGGATGGGGAAAAAGAGTAAAAGCAGAGATACCAATTATAAAGTTCTGGCGGTGATTTCAGCAAAAAACATCAGTGACTTGGACTATAATAACAGCAGTGGAGGTGGGGAGAAGTGGGATGGATTTGGAAAATATTGGGGAAATAAGACAAAAAGAGCTTAGTGATGGATTAGATATAAGAAAGTAAGGAAGGGAGAAAATTCCTAGAGTTAGAGCTCAAGTAAGCAACTGGATGGTTAGTGAGAACATTTACTAAGATGAAAAACTTCAGAAGAGCAGGGTAGTGTTTAGAGAGTGGGCTACATGAGCCGGTGTGAAGAGACAGGAATCAGTTTTGGCTATGTTAGGTTAGGTTGTAATACTCATTACATATTCAAGAAAGTTATTAAAAATTCAGATAGATACACCTCTGGAAAATAACACCTGTAAGCATTCACATTTTCCTACTCTTGTTATATCTCAATGGATAGCAACCACATCAGTTGGGGTAAGGGGGGCAACAATTTTCAGAAGAAGGATAGGAAGATGGTGGATACACATGCCAAGTACAAATGTATACACATACACACACACACACACATGCACACATGCATATATTGTGACTCTATAGCTATCTGTATCTATGTATATGTATATAAATTCAGTTGGGGCCATGGCAGGAAAATAGCTCAAAGGAGAGGCTGCACACACCAGAGTAAGGGAAGTGGGTGACTGGGTCATGCTGTATGCCCCTTCCTACAGCATTGGAGTCAGCAATTCACCCTTAACTCAGAAGCTGTCAGCAGTAATGGGGAGAAGGATTCGATGAAATAAATATATATTGAACACATACTATGAGCTCAATTGGAGGCATATCCTTATCCACATAACTACAGGTAACTGAGCTTAAAAACTGAGATATTTTTAAAGTTCAGTCTTTCACTGAAATTTTTTCAAATCCTAAGGACTTGTCAGGAATGTCCTACACAGTCAACTCTTTCTGCCTCATCCACCAAGGACATTCATAATTCTGACAAGATGTCTCTGTCTTTCAGAACATCCCTGCAGGAGGTTGTCAACTTTTAAAAATGGTCCCCTAAATAGAAGGGGGAAAGTAGTTAATGTGCTTGTTTTCATGGATTAAAGTTCATGGAAAAACTCTGGACTCCTCCCCAAACATCACTGAGAACTGGTGTGACATGCAATTCATCCTGGCTCCTGTTATTTTCAAAAACATTACTCTTCCTTAGAAATCTCTGTAATGGATTCTTGCTCCCTGGACTGATTATCCTCTCCCCTGGCAATCCTTTTTGCGTGTGTAATTTAGTTAAAGGACGTATGTTAAGTATCTACATTTGTGCTTAATACATAAGAGATGTTCAATCAACAATAGCAAATTAGGGAACTTGTGTAGTAAGTGTCATTTTCTTAGATATTAAAATGTGAGTTTTATAAAAGCTGATTCCCCAATCACATATTGTATCCTCTATGCTGTGTCATAAATGTTGACAATCTATCCTTTCTGCCTATTTTGTTAATCACCATCACTTTTTTCAAAGCTTTCCTGAAACAGCCCATGGTAGTAAGCCATATACATTTATTTTGCAGACATTAATCCCCACTATCTTGTTCAATACCAGAGATGGTGCTGAAATTGTCTTTTTACCTGAAAGGAGGCAGGAAAAAGTTAGTTATTTTCTTTAAAAATTTTGTAAGAAGTATTTTTTTCTTTATAGTAAGGATATGATTTCTAGTCATATTTTAGAATACAATTCTGTCATTTCCATCTATAGGAGGTTTTATCAGTATAAGAATAATAGATTCCCATCATAAGAAACATGGAAAACATAAAGCAGTAAAACCTGGAGTCCTCTTCTTTTTGAGGCATTTCTCCTGGCCCTACCCTTAAGAGTGAGCAAACTCGTGAAAGCACCACAGGACATAGCATAGCCTGTCTTTTGACAGATGGGTGCCTGAGAAACTTGTACTTTTAAAGCTGTATTTACATTACAAAGCCGTAACTTGTATTTTGACAGCCAGGTTTTGTAGCAGTTCACTTTAGTTGTCATATTAGGAGTTCATTTTTGACCTGACAGTCTGTGCCAATATTTGCTTTTGTCAAGTTTGGCTTGTCAAAGTGGAAACTATATCAAAACTCCATAACACAAGTGACAGCAATTAACCTGACTGAAAAAATAATTCCAACTTGTAATGCATTTTGCTCATATAAAAGTGTATAAATAAAACATCCTTTGAAAAAATAGTTAGATAATAATGAATGAAATGGAATTTAGCAAGATTCAGACATAGAAAGGATCAACTAGGTTATATATGTATTTCCAAAATAACAATTCCTTGAAGAAATTAAATGTCTAGCTGATTGAAGGATATTTTAAAGAATTTTGCTACTTGGATTTGTGCATATTTATTAATAACAAACACATTTAATCAGTGTGAATTCCACGCATCTAGACTTATGGCAAATCTATATCAAGAGTTTGCACTCCACCACCAAAAATAAACAACTGAGAAATTTATAGCCATAATTGCAGACATGTTTTAAGAAAGCAATAATAATATATTTTATTTTTCACTTTAATACACAAGTTACTATTTAGTGACCCATCTATAAATTTGTCAATGATATGGTTTATTTTTTTGTCCCCACCCAAATATCACTTTGAATTGTAGTAATCCCCACATGTCAAAGGCAGGATCAGGCAGGAAATTGGATCATGGAGGCAGTTTCCCCCATGCTGTACTCATGATAGTGAGTGAGTTATCACGAGATCTGATGGCTTTATAAGGGGCTTCCCTCTTCGCTCAGCACTCATTCTCTCTCCTGCTGCCCTGTGAAGAGATGCCTTCCACCATGATTGCAAGTTTCCTGAGGCCTCCCAGCAATGCAGAACTGTGAGTTAATTAAAGCTCTTTTCTATATAAATTACCCAATCTCACGTATTTCTTCATAGCAGTGTGAGAACAGACTGTAATATAGTCAGTCTCTGAACTACAGGAAAGCTTTTATTTTGCAGCATTTGAATCAGCTGCTTCTGCTAAGTGACTTCTCTTATGGGGAATGAAAATGAAATGATTTCTGGAATCATAACCATGATTTGCTTACATATAAGCAAAAACAACCAAGTTGCTTTTATAATTAGGCCACTAGGTAAGACTGTATTTGAGGATCAAGACTGAAAGCTCATAGAAGGCAGGAGCCAGGTCTCTTTCCCTTATAAAATACATTTGAATGAATACTTAACAAATACATACTATGTAGACATGCTGCTTTTCTTGGTTTTCTTTTCTCTAGATAGCTTTCATTCTTAGATGAGCACGGATAACAATAACTTACTAAATTTTCTTTGACCAATCATTACTGGTCTTCACCAGGAACACAAAGTAGAAAATTGACTCAAAGAATATTAATTAAATTTGGTCATTCAGAATTTATGCATTAAAAACAGACTGTCAATATGCCCAAACTGGAATGGAATCACAAATTATAGGAGCGCAGCAATTGAGAATTGACATAACTGTGAGAGAGGCTAATTATCAGCAGAAGCAGCTAACTCAAATACTGCAGAATGACACTTTTCCTGTAATTTATAGACTGACACATTTATGTTATGAGTCACCAAAAAATAACATGTTTATTAAAATAAAAAGTTAAATATGTTATTACGAATTCCTTAAGATAACAATTTGGTAATTATGGCTTACATATTTATATAGCTTGGATATAAAGAAAAAAGAATGTACTTTATGTATTTCTGTAGAAAAGCCTGTTAAAATAATCAGAATTAAGTGTAAACAAGATAAGGAACAGTCTAAGAGAAAAATGTCATTGTAGAAGTCTATTCAATTATATAGAATTCTACTCTATTTTATGGTATATATGTATTCTATTACAATCCCATTTTATATAAGTAGGTTTCAAAATATACCACAAGTTTTTCTCTTATGTCATAGAACAAATATACTCCAGTGTCTATCCCAACACACAGTCTCTAGACACTGGGTCATACTGTGTTGTAGCTGAGTGTGCTGGCTTTGAAATTATACAGTTTGGGTCCAATTCTGATTCTACTACTTACCTTGTACAACTTTGGACAATGTCCTTAAAACTCTCTGTACTTAATTTTTTTAAATCTGTTAAGTGAGAATAATAATATTATAGACCTCACAGCATTGTTGGGGAGGTTAAATGATTAATACATTAAAGAGTTTAGAACTATTTGAACAGACATTTAGTGTTCAGTGATTGCCATTGTCTTACAGAAATGAGACATTTAAGGAAGCAATAATAATATATTTAACTTTTCGCTTTAATACACATTCTATTTAGTGACCCATCTATAAATTTGTCAGTGATATGGTTTGTTTTTTTGTCCCCACCCAAATCTCACTTTGAACTGTAGTAATCCCCACATGTCAAGGGCAGGATCAGGTACAGGAAATTGGTGTCATTTTCATAGAATAAAGGAATGGCTAAAAATTTTAATGTACATGTAATACCTAGAAACAGTTTATGTCACAATTCTTTTGGTAATATTTTGGTCAGTTTTTCTAGTTTCACACTGTAACTCTTTAATTAGACACTGTAGAATGCAATATATGACTGGTTATTTCTGCCTATGGTTTTTAGAATCCTAAGCATAAAAGCTCCCTGCAGAAATCCATTCTTTGTTTAATAGAGATATTAGTAGAAAGGAAAAAGTCCCTGGGTCAAAACACAATGAGTAATCCTTTGAGAGATACATGGGTCATACAGGTCACAAAATAATTCTAAAGTGTCAGGTTCAGAAATCAGATGGTACCCCTTAATTTTATAAATGAAGAAAAAGAATCAGAGAGATTAAATATTTTGCCCAGAGTTCCTCAGCTGGTTAGTAGAAGGCAGTGTGTCACAGTTTATTAGGAACATTTTATCACTAACATGGTGACCTCCAGCAAATTATTCAACCTCCCTGAGTCCCCTTGTTCTCATTGGTATAATGAGTAAAACCTACCAATATGGTTGTTGGAAAGATCAGAATAATATACTGCACAGGTAACATTCAAGCAAGCTTCCATGCAGCTCCATGCCCTCTTGTGACCCAGAGAGGAAAAGAAGAGTGTCCTTTGCTAGAGAGAGAAATAAATGAGTGCACATTATCATAATTGCAGAAAAAAATGCTGCAAGCTGTCAGTAAAGAACTGGTAGAGTTGCTCCAGTGGTTTAGAGATCACCAAAAAATGAGATCTATTTGTAGTCTTTCAGCAGATATTTATTGGGCACTTACTTCCAGGTGCTAGCTACTGTGCCAGGCACTGGCAATACAGCAGTGAAGAAAGCAAAAATTCTGCATACGGAGCTTGTTTTTAGTGGGGGAGGAGCTAGAGACCATAAGCAAAAAAAGAATGAGATCATGTGTTAAATTGTGATGTGTGCTCTGGAAAAAGAAGGCAAAGAAAGAAGTAAAAAGTGACTGTATATAGTGAGGAGGGTGTGGTGAATTTTAAATGAGATGGTCAAGGATGAGTGAGGAGCAGAAAGTTTCTTGAGCAAACCACTTTAGAAGTCATTCCTTCACGATGTAGGAAAAACATCTCAGGAAGATGTAAAAAGCTCTGATTTATGATATTTTTAGAGTTTTATATATAAAGATGTTTATCCCAGCTTTTTTTTTATAATAGCAACACAACGTAGATAACTTAAAACCCCAACTGAAGAGTTTGATTCTTCGTAACACCATGTTCATATTTTTAGATTATGTCACATTTAAATTAGATATGTGTACTTTCTGCCTTATTGAAGGTAATTGGAAGATTTCTGGTTTCTGGAACTTTTTTTTTTTTTTTGAGATGGAGTCTTGCTCTGTCACCCAGGCTGGAGTACACACGATCTCAGCTTATTGCAACCTCCACCTCCCAGGTTCAAGTAATTATCCTGCCTCAGCCTCCAGAGTAGCTGGGATTGCAGACACCCACCGCCAAACCCAGCTAATGTTTTTATTTTTAGTAGAGACGGGGTTTCACCATGTTGGCCAGGCTGGTCTCAAACTCCTGACCTCAAGTGATCCACCCGTCTTGGCCTTCCAAAGTTCTGGGATTACAGGTGAAAGCCACTGTGCCTAGCCTAGAACTTTCCAGTCTAATATTTTAGTTTTAGTAACTTCAAAACAATAGTTGTTTCTAGTAGAAAATGTAAGAAAACAAAATATGTTTTTAAACACTCAAAGTATGTATGAAAAAAATCACACAACCTTTTAATGCATGGGTGGAAGAATAATACATGGTGCTCCATCCACAGATTCAAGACATATGTAACATACACTCCTGAGTTCTTAAGTACACTTTCCTCAAATTAGAAAAGAACAGAAAGGTATTCCATAAAATGTTAATAGAATTTCTGTTATGAAAGTGTGATAGAGATTTTTAATTGTTTAAAAAATCTTACCTTCTTACATTTTTCGACCAGAAAGAAGTATTGTTTTGAGGTAAGAAAAAAAAGTTATTACAATTAAAATATTAAACTAAAAAGTTCCAGACACCAGAACCTTCCAAATGCCCTGGATAAGACCTAAAAATGATGTATATCTAAACATGACATAATCTACAAAGAATATTAATGCAGTGTTATGAAGAATCAGCAATTTAAAATTATGTTGACAGACCAGAAGAAGGGGTAATGACATCAAGATAAATGTCATTAAAAATAAATCTAGGCAGGGCACGGTTGCTCACGCCTGTAATCCCAGCCCTTTGGGAGGCCGAGGTGAGTGGATTGCCTGAGGTCAGGAGTTGAAGACCAGTCTGGCCAACATGGTGAAAGTCTCTACTAAAAATACAAAAAAATTAGCCAGGCATGGTAGCAGGTGCCTGTAACCCTATCTACTCGAGAGACTGAGGTAGGGGAATTGATTGAACCAGGGAGGTAGAGGTTGCAGTGAGTCAAGATCACACCACTGCACTCCAACCTGGGTGACAGAGGGAGGCTCCATCTCGACAAATAAATAAAAACATACATACATCCAAAACCCATTTGGATTTTTAAAAAATTCAATTAAAGAATTACAAAGCTGAGGATTCCATCTTGACAACAGCACATGCAAAGAAAAATCTGAAGATATTATGAACGAAAGCTCAACATGAGTTTCTAGTGTAATGTAGTTGCCTGGGAGCTAATAAACACTTATATCCATTACTTGGATTCTGGTGCCAGCACAGGAGACATAATTGTCCATGGTCTATATTGGCCAGATAAAATTAGGTCCCACAAAAGGCAAACACAATGCATGTTGCTTTTCTCCTTCTCAGCACTAGTCACAATTGCAAATCATTACTTTACACAACAGTTTGCTTAACACCTTTTCCCTCTGCTGGTCTGGAAGTTCCCTGAGGGCAGGGACTGTGCCTTTATTGTTTACTATTTTCTCTTTAGTGTCTAGGATGGGCACTACCAAATATATTGCAGTTTGTTGTTTTGAGTATTGTTCGGTTCCAGTAGCCTCATTTATTTATTCTATTTAACAACACTTACGTGGTGTCTATATATGCCAAGCATGAGTCTAAGTCCTTTAGATATTGACTCATTACTCTTCACTACTACTATATGAGGGAAGTGGAAGAGATCACTGCGATACAGAGAGATTGAAAACTATATGCAAGCCGGTCAGCAGTGGAAGTAAAAATCTGAACTTAGGCACTCCACACTCTGCTCATACTCCAAAACAAAACTTTAAAAACTAGACTGCACCTATATGAGGCTAACCAGAAAAAAAAAGTCTGAGAAATATCATATTTAAAATGTTTGAAAGAAAAGGACCTGTTTGACTAAAAGCAAACCAAAAACAGAGATAATATGGTCACCTGACTTGAAATTTAGGAGAGCTTCCACATAAAACACAAATGACTAAAATTAATGAAGTCCCCTGCATTCAGTTTGCACCTGCATCCTGATTGCTGAGTCAGTCCCAGTTTGTACCTATTGTTGAAACACAATTGTCAATAGCACCCTCTTTTATTCATAAAAATGTTCTAATTTGGATAATCGATTATTATATGGTCACCAAATTTATAGCTTAAAAGATTACACATTGTTAGCCCATTTGAGCATCACAAAAGTCCTGTGTAGCTGGCATTAATATTATTATACTATTCCCCATTTTTTAGCCTGAAAAAATATAGACTTGTTCCAAAACTCCTTCACCAGTAAGTGGCAGACCTGTGGCTTGAACCCTGACACTCTGGTTCAAACTATTCTCTGTCTACTCTGCTGGGTAATTTGACCAGTTCTGCCTTGCTGCAGAGTGCCAAGCTAGGATAAATGGTGGGAAATTACTGAGAGAAACGTTTATCTGCACATGAAGCACCATATGTAATGCCTTTATACATTTAAAATATTGACTTAATGAGTGCTCTTGCCTGGCCAAAAATACCCTGACAATTTTCTGGATGGACATGTGACAAGGGTTTTACCCAGGGATCTCTTATACCAATAGTGACTTGCATCACTACCTCTGAGCTTCTCAAAATGTGGAACATACATTGCTATTGGTAAATGAACTATTAGAGTGTCATGAAATGATTTTTAGAACTCCATGGATGCAGCATTCGAAATCACTGACCTTCCTAACGAGACTTTTCAATTCCCTTCTCAATTATAGTTTCACTTCTTCCATTACCACCTGAGGGAAAGCCTCAGATTGGTGCCATAATACTTTTCAAACATGCTAACCCACCTTTCAACCAAGAGAGCAACAGATTCTAGAATACAGGGGGCAATAATATCCAGTTAACCAGATCAGATACTATTGTTCTACTTTCACTGAAGTTATTCTAATTTTAGTTTTCCATTTATAGCAATGATAAAAATTTCTGTATATAAGTCAACTTAAATAAAAATGTTTCATAGCTTATATTAGAAAATGTAGAAAGCAAAAAATGTTTCACACCCCAAGATGTCCACATCCTAACCCCAAGATCCTGTGAATGTTATTTTACATGACAAATAGAATCTTGCAGATGGGATTAAGAACCTTTGACATGAGAAAATTATTTTGGATTCCCTAAATGTGCCTATTGTGATCACATGAATTCTGAAAAGTGGAAAACTGTTCTCAGCTGTGGTTAGAAAAATATGTCAGGAGAGAAGAGTCAATAAGATGCAGTGTTGCTGGCTCTGAAGATAAAAGGGGCCACCAGCCAAAGAATGTGGGTGGCCTCCAGAAGATAAAAAAGGCCGGGAAACCTACTCTTTCCTATGGCCTCTAGAGAGGAATGCAGCCCTGCCAACACTGCTTCTAGCCCATGAGATCCATGTCCAACTTTTGACTTATAGAATTACAGGACAATAAATCCATGTTGCTTAAGCTACCAAGTTTATGGCAATTTGTTATGGCAGCAGTAGGAAACTAATGAAGAAGGATATCAGCACTACCCGGTATATCCATGTAACAAAACTGCACTTGCAACCCCTAAATTTATACAGATGAAAGAAGAAGGGTGTAGGGACAGGCAAAGTTGTGAGGGTGGTGTTTAAATGATTGAAGTTTGGAAAATAATTATTCTAGATGATTTATAATGTCCCTTCAAATTTAGAGACACTCTGGTAATGTTCCATCACCTGTCAGACTTCTATTCCTCCCAATAGCTAGTTGTGTTTCTTGTGCTTTCATAGATGTTCCAAAAAGTCATTTTAAAGCAGTGAAACTTACCCACAGGAAACTTGAGCTTGTTTGAAAGAGTAGATTGTTTTTCACGGATGCAGTGTTGGAGATGTATATGTGTCAGTCTTATTTTTTTATGTAGATTCTCTTATGTTAGATTTATCTATTTGTCCCAAATTAGTGAGTTTTATTATCCACACATCACAATATTTGTTAAAAGTGCAAAAGTATGCTCCTAGATTCTGGAGATTCTCAATTTCTAGGTTAATCTAGGAAAATTCTACGCTGATTGTTTGAAAAGTAATCAAGCAAAGTGTACCGATGAAACAGAAGTTGGATTTGATGGTATTTGATTTGTCAGTGTTACATTGTAGGAGAAAAAATTAGGTTTAACCAAGTCTCCTTTCTCCACATTGTTTTGTTCTGCCATTTTGAAAAAGCACAGCCTACAAACTCATGCTGATTATATTAATACCTGAGGACACCTGAGTCTATGTAAGAAGTAACTATTCACCATTCATCACTTTCTGCTTTGATTTCATTACCCATGTTGAGAAATGTGAAAAGAAAGGTTAATCAGCGAGAGGAAAATGTGTGCCCTCTACATTGTGTGATTACACCTTACACGTAATCTGTAGACCAACAAAGCAGAACATACAAATAGCCAGTGAATATATAATCAACGTCACTAAAGAGAGCCTGTCATCTCATAATGTTAGTCAAATGCTATTTGACCAATTTGTCTCTGGCAGCTAATGGGGCAAATTGATGTCAGCTGATCTTAAATCTAAAGAGAGGTATATTCTACAACTACAGGATTAAAATATTTTTTTCATCATTCTTACATTTAATTCATTTATCTTAAACAAAAGTATTTTAATGCTAATGCCACTGAAATAATACCTGAAAGCAGATTTGAAAATGGCAAGCTGTAATTTATTGTGACTCTGGAGGGGTGGAATGGCTACAAGATCTCCAAAAATGCCTGCTAACAAATGGTCAGAAAAGTGTCGACTAGGACACCACACTGATTCATTGTGTTCAGAGCACTAAAGTGCCATAGCTCACTCACACGCCACAAATCTTTTCCCCTGGAGAAAAAAAAGAAAAAACTTAAGTCAATCAATTTCACCTCAAGTTTTAAGAAGAAAATGTCAGACTCCTTTAGTCAAGAGTGACTGGACTGTGTATTATCTTTGATCCACATTATTAGGAAATATATATTCTGGCTCTCTAACAACCGAACTAACCGCATGATACAAGGCTAATTTTCAATTACCGGACTTTCACCACTGAGAAGAATGTAAAATATCCTTCCCTTTTCTTTTCTTTTTAATATGTGTTATTCCTGTCATAAGTAGTAAGTCCTTTGAAGGCACTTGGAATTTGTTTTAGAGCAGAACTAATATTAGCAGAATCCTAGGTTCTAGCAAATCATTATTAGTTAATAATTAATATAGGATTTATGGCAGTAATCTTACAGATTAATTACTTCTGAATTCTTTTTAATAAGTTGAACTTTATAAAATGTGTTTTTATGTCCATTGCCTCTTTCTAACATATCCCCAGTTTCAGAGAGAACTAAGAGAAACCTGATAAAATTACCTAACACTGCACATCTTCACCTGGTTTATGTTGCATTATAATATTAGATTTTCATTCCTAGAAAGCAAGAACTTCCTGTTTAAATTTATATGATAGGGATCATGTTTCTCGTTTCACTGGATATCCTCGTGGATAGTGTTAAAGAAACCATACACCTACAGTGGTATAGGCCTACTTTAAAAACACCTGAGAAAGCTGTTTATTTTATATTTAAAGAAAGAAAATGACTTGGCTTAAAAGTGAGCAGGTAAACATCTTCTTAAGACTGCTGCTTTTGGTTCAAAGACTGAAATTCAGTCTGCCTAGACAGCCTCCTCTTCTCTGTATCTGCAAAACATCCTTAGTTCCAGGAGTTGTGCTGTATTTGTTGTTCATTTGAGGAAAATCTGATCCAATTGTATTTGTGTCTTTAAACATGAAATTGAAAAATATCTTAAGAGTTGAGGTGCTCGCTAGACTCAGGGGACACTTATATTAACTTCTAATTACTTTATGGTTCCTACATTTGCCTGGATGATCAAGTTTTTTGATGAGAATACACAAATACTTAAACATATATATAATTTGATTTTTCTGTTACGTCAGTTTGAAGTACTGGAAGCATTTACCAAAAAAAAAATTCTCAAAGATAGTTCTTAGTAATATATTTGATAGAATCACTAGGTAACTCCAATAAGCCTTAGAGATATATACTTATTTATGGTTATTTTTTTAGTAGAAATCAATAGTTCTGTTTTCAGTGAAGATAAGATAACAGATGCATGCTACGTTTACAAACTATTAAAACTATTCTAAAAAGGAAATAAACTCACAGCTGCTTCCAAGACAGTATATAATTAGATGTTAATATTTAACTTAGTTTGCCCACCAACACTGATTTGCTATTGCTGCTGTTATGACTGCTTCCACGTGGTTGTCTGCTTTAAAGAAATGTGCAGTTAAATTAGTTTGGGAATGATCTATGCCTAAATTATATTTGTACTTTTGTTTTTATTTTGAAGTGCCCTGAAGTGTCATTTCATTTGGCCCCTGAAAGGAGAAACCATAGCATGGCTCTCCTTGCCACGTGCCTCGTTTCTCAAAATATCAGTCAACAGTGAAAGCAATGTGATGATCGAACCTCTCCAATAGAGCTGTCTCCTGCACAAATGTTCTCCTACACAGATTGCCAAACTGAAACTTGGCACATTTTTATGGCAAACAGTGCATTTCTGGCCTTCTTCATGATGTCTTCTCCAGTTTTAATATAGAGAATCCTTTCTACCAGAAATATTATCCTATGAAGCAAAAAGGACAGGCTTTACCATTGGAGTAATTTAACATTATGCTTCTTACACAGATTTTTGACAGATCTTTATTCAGACTTAAGGTGAACATTCCAAAACTCAATATTCTTTCAAGTATTTCACGTCTATGGGTTGTTCCATAATTCTTCACACTGCATTCTTTTCGAATCCCAAATATCTTAATCCAGCTCAATTTAGAACTCATGAACAATTTACCTTTGGATCTGTTCTCTGTTCCTGTGCACCTCTTAAGACTGGGTATCCTCCTGGAATATAAATTTCTGAGCCTCAATGTGCCCTGATGCTGTTCCTTTCTAGAAGAGAGAAAACATTACTATGATGAAGCTAAAACTACAGGAATTATATGATAATGAGGGAATGTGTTCTCTTTCCAGGTCCAAAGGGGGCATAGGTTTAATGGCAAGAACTTCCCAGCGCCATCCCTCTCTCCCATCTCTCTCCATCCAGGACATTTAAAGGTCTCTGTTTTAAATTGGGAAGAACCAAAGGTCAATCACTCCAGCGGAAGTTTAAGGGAACTCTTTTCATTTACCAAGGGACTTGGAGAAGGAGGGAATTCCTCCCAGGTTAAAAGTCCCTGTTTCCCTCATCCTGGCAGATATTCCCCCTCTGAGATCCCCTTCCACCCTCATGGAAGCTGCTTTTCTTCTCCTAAACTCCATCTCTCTTTCTCAGTTCCCTTCCACTCAGTGTGGAAGCCTCTTTCCTCTCCTGGATTCCATCTTTCTGGATTCTCTCACTCAGTGTGAGAGGAGATTTCCTTCTCTGGTTTTCCCACTCTGGAAACCCTTCTCACTCAGTATGACAGCAGCTTTTTTCTGAAGTTACTTATTGTTCCTTTAATAACAGAAAAATAATTTACACAGTTATTAAGAATTTTCAAATGCTAAGTGTTCATAGTATATAGCAGAAGTTGGCTAACTTTTCTCCTCAAAGGGCTAGATGATAAATATTTTCTACTTTGTGGACTTCATGGGCTATGTTACAGTTTCTCAACTCTTTGGTGCCAGCACAGCCACAGACGACATGTACATGAATGAGCGTGGCTGTTTTCCAATTAAAACTTTATTTGCAAAATCCCAGCACTGGGAACAAAGTCCCTAGCCAACCCTGGAAGTTCCTCTAACACAGTCCCTCATTTGCAAGACACCTAACCAACAAAGGATTTATATTTGAATTTGAATTATGTTAACAAAACACAGCTCCTACACACTAATCAGGAAAAGGTCAACAGGCCAGGTGTGGTGGCTAATGCCTGTAATCTCAGAATTTTGGAAAGCCAAAATGGGCAGATAGCTTGAGACCAGGAGTTCAAGACCAGCCTGGGCTACATGGCAAAACCCCCATCTCTACAAAAAAACAATGGTATGGTGGTCAAAATATGCCTTTGAACACCATACCATTGAAACTATTTTGAAAAATTATAGCAGTAAGAAAATTATGGCATGGGAGAAATCTGATCTAGCCAACCCCTATCTTGCCCTTAGCCTTCAAAGCTGTCCTTAATTATTCTTTGGTTTAAGACAAGCTAACTTTGGGAGACATTTAGCTTACAGCTTAAATAATAGCCCTTCCCCAAAAGTCTTTTGTAAAGTGTTTGTAAAGCTAATGAGCCACCACCAGGTTGGGAGGATAGAGGGGCCTGAATTCTGCTGTGATCACCAGTATTATTCCCCTAGGTCACAAGTCATGCAGGTTCCACAATTCCTGCTGCAGATAATGCCACTATTGAAGATCTAAGATTGGCCTTTTGAGATCTCTTTTCAGGGTTGTTGTATGTCTGACTGCTCATGGCTCCACCTTTTCAGAGTTTTTGTATGTCTGACTACTCATGGCTCCACCTGGACTTGCCAACTGCACCTATGGCCCCACCAAGAACAACTCAGCAGGAGAGGACAGCTTCAGTCTCCTATGATTTTATATTCAAGCCAACCAATCAGCATTCCCCATGCCCTAGCCCCTGCTCACCAAAGTATCTTTGAAAAACCCCTAACCACTGAGCCCTCGATGAGATTGATTTGAGTAACAATTCCATCTTTCCCATGGCGTGGCTGGCCTCACGTCAATTAAACTCTCTCATTATGGCAATGCCATGGTCTCTGAGAATTCATTTTGCTTGTGCAGTGAACAGAAAAGATCCATTGGGCAATTACACTATACACCCTTGCAAGTTTGCAAATATGGAAAAATTCTGATATTTCAAAGAGGTGAAGTACATTTTTTTAAAAATTGTGTTACATTGTAAAAATTTTATTACGCTGTAAATATTTTAGTTTGAAGAAAGTATATTAATATGCTAAAAGAATGCTATTTTTAAAAATAAGACTTCCCAATGATTCAACTCCAACCATTTAAATCAATAATAATAACATTAATAATCATGAAAATAAGTGATTTTCAACTTTCCCTTATTTCATAAGTATTCAATTTTTGTCTTCAATATTCCTAAGGAGAATTCTTTAAAAGAACTCAGTGCTACCATTATGTGGAAACCAAATTCAGTTATTATTTGTTCATGAAGGAAAGCCATTATGCTGTTTATGTAGTTATAATATCTTAATCACCACTATGGCATTCAGAATTCTCTGCAGGAATGTACAAGAGCAGCAAGGAAGATATTTTTGTGCATAGTGAATTATAAATAAATGTATTCAATAATGGAGAAAGCAAAAGAAGGAAATTACCTAGATTCCCTTAGTTTGTGATAACATTTGCTTTCCCTATACCAAAAGCTACTTCACCGAATTCATAATCTCTTAAAAACAACTAAATTGTAAATTCTTTCCTGTTTTACGTAAGATCTTTATGGAGACAAAGAGACTTTGTTCACAGGGCTCTGAGTCTTGAAGTATGGAAATGAGCTAACCCTCCAAAGACATTTTAGATGATCAGCAGATCTCTGCAGCAAGGGTGGGGGCGGAGAATCAGATGATAAAAATTGCTGGAACTGACCCCCAAATTGAGAATGAATCAGGTTTGCTTCCATGGACACCATTGCTCTTCTCCCTATAGAGGCTAAGCATGTGTTTCATTCTTAGAGAATTTTTTTTAGGTTAGCCATCAACAGATCCATGTCTTAGAAACATGGTTGAATTCTTGATCCAAAAAATATATTTCATGGTCCTAAATTCTAGCCTCAAAACCCAATTAATAAAGCACCAGTGGTCTGAGAAATAATAGTGCCAAGGCAGAGAGGGAGTACGGGCTGATGAGACCTCCGGCTCCTGAAGTCTTTGTGTGTGCCCTTTCAGAGTTGTATATGCCAGTTTGATTTTGACCATTCTCCCTGTCCCATGTGACTAGGTAAACACTTACAGGGTGAAGGTAGTAACATAGCCAAACAAGTGATGGTGTAGGTTTATCTACAAATCTGAAAGGAGTCAAGGGTTTGAATATTAGATGTACCTGTGAAGCTCTTGCTTTCTACACATCAAAAGAAAAGCATTTCTCTAACTCTTTAGTTACAAATAAGAGCCTTGTTTCTTATTTGTTTGTTTGTTTTGAGAGTGGAGTAAATGTGATATGCTTTTGATATATATGGCATTGTACTAGTACTAAATTGAAATTATAATGGTGATGACTTACATGTAGATGCTATTTCATGTTGTTATTTTTTATCATATGGTTTTTATTTTTAAAAAACCATTGGATTCTGACTGGGCCCAGTGCCTTATGCCTCTAATCTCAGCACTTAGGGAGGCCAAAGTGGGTGGATCACCTCAGGTAAGGAGTTCAAGACCAACCTAGCCAACATGGCAAAACCCTGTCTCTAATAAAAATATAGTAATTAGCTGGGCATGGTGGCCTGTGCCTGTAATTCCAGCTACTCAGAAGGCTGAGACAGGAAAATTGCTTGAACCCAGGAGACAGAGGTTGCAGTGAGCCAAGATTGCACCATTGCATTCCAGCCTAGGTGATGGAGCAAGACTCTGTCTCAAAAAAAAAAAAAAAAAGATTCTCTTTCCTATGTAAAGTGTTACTAAGTGAACTTTAAAGTACATTATTACTTTTACTGGCATGTTGTTATATGTAAATTTGTGGTGCTACAAAAGAAGTAGCATTTGTTATAAATTTTCTCTGCAAGGCAATTTATTTCTATAGAAGGGTGCATCTCACAGATGGAACAATGGTGAACACACATCTGGACAAGGGAGGGGAAGGGGTTCTTATTCCTGACACAGGTAGCCCCTACCAACGTGTTGTTCCCCTATTGGCTAGGGTTAGACTGCATAGTCTAAGCTAATTCCAATGGGCTATTTTAAAGAGAGCTGGGATATGAGCTGGAGTGGTGCAGTGGGTAGTTTGCCTGGAAGGATGGTTATGGGACAGGTCAAAGCGAGTGACCAGGGGTGACTCATGTCTAAGCAGGTGACCAGGGCAGGTGACTGGAGCAGGTGATTGGAGCAGGGTGACCAGGATGAGTCAGGACAGAGCAGGGGAGTGGGTAAACAGATGTTTACTACTGATTAGAACTGGTGGAAAAGGTTGTTTACTGAAACTACAAGAAAGTTAAATTTTAAAATGGAGAATTAAAGAATAAGAAAGCTGAATATACTGACATACTAATTCTTTGAGGAGAAACTTGGAGTTCACTATAGCTAAACTGTATAACTTTTACACTTATACACTATAGTGTAAAAGATGAACTGTATAAAAATGTAGACAGACCTGGAAAAAATGGCAGATAGCAAGCAGGACTAACTTGCAGTGCCCACTTGGACAGACAAAGCAGCATGTGGAAATCCACACTGTAGCTCCAAGAACTACCACAGGAACATACCAGAAAAGCTGAAAGAATCCACAGACACTTTGAAGGAGGTGGATTGCTGCTGTAGATGGCATGGGATAGCTGAGGAACTGTGAGTCTGCTTGCTTTCTCAGCTAGGAGGCTTGTAGCAGGTGCTAGTATCCACAGCTGACAGACCTGAAGACAGATCACATCACAGGATTCTTTGCCCGCACTCCCAAGTACCAGTTCAGAACCCAGTAACTCTGCTGGGTGGCTAGATCCAGAAGAGAAAATAACAATCACTGCAGTTTGGCTCTCAGGAAGCCCCACTCCTAGGCAAGGGGGAGAGCACCACATGAAGGGAGCAACTGGAGGGATAAAAGAATCTGCACAGCAATCCTTGAGTTCCAGATCTTCCCTCTGACATATTCTACCAAAATAAAAAGGAATCAGAAAAACAATTCTGATAATGTGACAAAACAAGATTTTTAACACCCCCAAATGATCACACTAGCTCACCATCAATGGATCCAAACCAAGAAGCAATATATGAATTGCCCAAAAATGAATTCAGAAGGTTGGTTATTAAGCTAATCAAGGAAACACCAGAGCAGAGAAAGATGAAGTCCAATCTAAAGAAACAAAAAATGTGATACAGGATAGGAATGGGAAAATCTCCAGTGAAAGCATAGATAAAAAACAATCACAACTTCTGCAAATCAAGAACACACTTGGAGAAATGCAAATTCACTAAAAAGTCTTAGCAATAGAATTGAACAAGTAGAAGAAAGAACTTCAGAGTTTGTAGACAAGGCTTTTGAATTAAACCAATCTGACAAAGAAGAAGGAAAAGGATTTTAAAAAATGAGCATAACCTCCAAGAAGTTTGGGATTATGTTAAACAACCAAGTGTAAGAATAATTGGTGTTCCCAAGGAAGAAGACAAATCTAAAAGTTTGGAACACATATTTGAGGGAATAATCAAGGAAAATGTCCCCAAGCTTGCTAGAGATCTAGACATCCAAATATGAGAAGCTCAAAGAACACCTGGGGAATTCATTGCAAAAAGATCAACACCTAGGCACATAGTCATCAGGTTATCAAAAGTCAAGATGAAGGGAAGAATATTAAGAGCTGTGAGGCAAAAGCATCAGATAATTTATAAAGGAAAACCTATCAGATTAACAGCAGATTTCTCAACAGAAATCTTACAAGCTAGAAAGGACTGGGGTCTAATCTTTAACCTGTTTAAACAAAACAATTAGCAGACAAAAATTTTTTATCCAGTGAAACTAAGCTTCATAAATAAAGGAAAGATACAGTCTTTATTCAGACAAACAAGTACTACTAATCCAGCACTACAAGAACTGTTATAAGGAGCAACTTTTGAAGCAAGTCCTCAAAATACACCAAAATAGAATCTCCTTAAAGCATAAATTTCACAGGACCTACAAAACAATAACACAATGAAAAAAAAGCAAGATATTCAGACAACAAATATCACAATGAATAAAATAGTACCTCACATCTCAATACTAACAATGAATGTAAATGGCCTAAATGTTCCACTTAAAAGATACAGAATTGCAGAATGTATAGGGATTCACTTACCAATTATCTCCCATCCGCAAGAGACTAACCTGACATATAAGGACTCACATAAACTTAAGATAAAGGGTTTAAAAGAGATTTTCCATGCAAACGGATATCAAAAGCAGGCAAGAGTAGCTATTCTTATGTCAGACAAAGTAAACTTTAAAGCAGCAGCACTTAAAAAAGACAGAGGGACATTACATAATGATAAAGGGACTAGTCAAACAGGAAAATATCACAATCCTAAATATATATGCACCAAACACTGAAGTTCCCAAATTTTATAAAGCAATTACTACTAGAATGAAGAAATGAGATAGACGGCAACACAATAATAGTGGAGGACTTCAACACTCCACTGACAACACCAAACCGGTCATCAAGACAGAAAGTCAACAAATGATGGACTTAAACTATACCCTAGAACAAATGGATGTAACACATATCTGTAGAACATTCTACCCAACAACTAAACAACTGCAGAATATACATTCTATTCATCAGCACATGGAACATTCTCCAAGATAGACCATATGACAGGCCACAAAACAAGCCTCAACAAATTTAAGAAAATCAAAATTATAGAAGGTACTCTCTCAGATCACAGTGGAATAAAATTGGAAATCAATTTTAAAAAAACCTCAAAACCATACAAATGTATGGAAATTAAATAACGTGCTCCAGAATGATCATTGGTTCAACAATGAAATTTAGATGGAAATTTAAAAATTCTTTAAATTGAACAATAATAGTGACACTATCTAACAACACCCCTGGGATACAACAAATGCAGTGCTAAGAAGGAAGTTTATAGCACTAAATGCCTACATCAAAAAGTCTAAAAAAGCAAGACAATCTAATGTCACACCTCAAGGAACTGGGGAAACAAAAACAAACTAAACCCAAACCCAGCAGAAGAAAAAAAATAACCAAGATCGGAGCAGAACTAAATGAAATTGAACCAACCAAACAAAAAAATACAAAATATAAATGAAACAAAAAGCTAGTTCTTTGAAAAGATAAATAAAATTGAAAGACCATTAGCAAGATTAACCAAGAAAACAAGAGAGAAGTTCCAAATAAGCCCAATTAGAAATGGAATGGGAGATATTACAACCATAACACAGAAACACAAAAGATCATTCAGGGCTACTATGAATGCCTTTACATGCCTAAACTAGAAAACCTAGAGGAGATGGATAAATTTCTGGAAATATACAACTCTCCTAGATTAAACCAGGAAGAATTAGAAGCCCTGTACAGACCAATATGAAGCAGTGAGATTGAAATGGTAATTTAAAAGTTAACAACAGAGAAAAGTCCAGGACCAGACAGATTCATAGCTGAATTCTGCCAGACATTCAAAGAATTAGTCCCAATCCTACTGACATTATTCCAAAAGACAGAGAAAGAGGAAATCCTCTCTATGTTATTCTATGAAGCCCTAATACCCAAACCAGAAAAAAAAAAAAAAAGAAAACTATGGACTAGATGAACATAGATGCAAAAATCCTTAACAAAATACTAGCTAACCAAAAGAAACAGCTTATCAAAAAGATAATCCACCATGATCAAGTGGGTTTTATAAAAGGGATTCAGGAATGCTTTAACATATGTGAGTCAATAAATGTGATACACCACATAAAGAGAATTGAAAATAAAAATCACATGGTCATTTCAGTAGACACAGGAAAAGCATCCTGGATTTTTTGACAAAATCCAGCATCCCTTTATGATTAAAACCCTCCACAAAATCAGCATAGAAGGTACATATCTTAAGGTAATAAAAGCCATCTATGACAAACCCACAGCCAACATTATACTGAACGTGGAAAAGTTGATAGTATTCCCCCTGAGAACTGGAACAAGACAAGGATGCCCACTTTCACCACTTCTATTCAGTATACTACTGGAAGTCCTAGCCAGACCCATCAGACAACAGAAAGAAATAAAGGAAATCCAAATCAGTAAAGAGGAATTCAAATGGTTGCTGTTTGCTGATGACATGATTGTACACCTAGAAAATCCTAAAAGCTCCTAGAACTGGTAAATTAATTCAGCAAAGTTTCAGGATACAAAATTAAGGTACACAAATCAGTAGCTCTGCTATATACTAACAGTGACCAAGAGCTGAGGATCAAATCAAAAACTCAACCTCTTTTACAATAGCTGGGGGGAAAAAAACAACAACCTGGGAATATACCTAACCAAGGAAGTGAAAGATCTCTACAAGGAAAACTACAGAACACTGCTGAAAGAAATCATAGATGACACGAATGGAAACACATCTTATGTTCATGGAAGGGTAGAATCAATATTGTGAAAATGACCATACTGCCGAAAGCAATTTACAAATTCAATGCAATTCCCATCAATATACCATCATCATTCTTCGCAGAACTAGAAAATCAATCCTAAAATTCATACAGAATAAAAAATAAAAGAACCTGCATAGTTAAGGCAAGACTGAACAAAAGCAAAACAAAGCAAAAAGAACAAATCTGGAGGCATCACATTAGCTGACTTCAAATAACACTATAAGGCCATAGTCACCAAAACAGCATGGCACTGGTATAAAAATAGGTATATAGACCAATGGAACAGAATAGAGAACCCAGAAATAAAGCCAAATACTTATAGTCAACTGATCTTTGAAAAGCCAAACAAAAATAAAAAGTGGGGAAAGGACACCCTATTCAACAAATGATGCTGGGATAATTGGCAAGCCACATGTAGAAGAATGAAACTGGATCCTCATCTCTCACCATATACTAATGTCAACTCAAAATGGATCAAAACATAAACCTAAGACCTGAAACAATAACAATTCTAGAAGATAACATTGGAAAAAAACCCTTCTAGACATTGCCTTAGGCAAAGACTTTATAACCAAGAACCCAAAAGAAAATGCAACAAAAACGAAGATAAATATATGGAACTTAATTAAACTATAACTCTTCTGCACAGCAAAAGAAATAATCAGCAGAGTAATCAGACAACCCACAGAATGGGAAAAAATATTTGCAATCTATATTTCTGAGAAGAAAACTGATATCCAGAATCTACAGGGAACTCAAACAAATCAGCAAGAAAAAAAAAAATCCCATCTAAAAGTGGGCTAAGGACATGAATAGGCAATCCTCAAAAGAAGATACACAAATGACAAACAAATGAAGAAATGCTCAACATCACTAATTATCAGGGAAATGCAAACCAATCAACAATGAAATACCACCGTACTCCTGCAAGAATGGCCAAATTCAAAAAATAACAAATGTTGAACTAGCCGTAGTGGCTCATGCCTGTAATCCCAGCACTTCGGGAGGCTGAGATGGATGGATCACTTAAGGTCAGGAGTTAAAGACCAGCCTGGCCAACATGGTAAAACCCCATCTCTATAAAAATATAAAAATTAGCTGGCGTTGGCGGCACATGCCTGCAGTCACAGCTACTCAGGAGGCTGAGGCCAGAGAATCACTTGAACCTGGGGGGCAAAAGTTATAGTGAGCCGAGATCACACTACTGCACTCCAACCTGAGTGACAGAGTAAAAATCCATCTCAACAACAACAACAACAAAAATAATAATAGAAGTTGGCATGGATGTGGTCAAAATGGAACCCTTTTACACTGTTGCTGGGAATGTAAACTAGTACAACCACCATATTAGTCAGTGTTCTTTAGAGAGACAGAATTAATAGTTTATATATATATGTATTATATATATATTATATATATATGTATATATAAAGGAGAGTTTATTCAGGAGTATTAACTCATACAATCACAAGGTCCCACAATAGACTGTCTGCAATGGACCAGGAAGTAAGGAAGCCAGTCCGAGTACCAAAGCTGAAGAACTTAAAGTCTGATGTTCAAGGACAGGAAGCATCCAGCACAGGAGATAGATGTAGTCTAGTCTTCTCACATTCTTCTGCCTACTTTTTATTCTGGCCACGCTGGCAGCTGATTAGATTGTGCCCACACAGATTAATGGTGGGTCTGCCTTTCCCAGTCCACTGACTCAAACGTTAATCTCTCTTCTTTGGCAACACCCTCACAGACACTCCCAGGATCAATACTTTTCATTCTTCCGTACAATAAAGTTGACAGTATTAACAATTGCAACCACTATGGAAAACAGTGTGGAGATTCCTTAAAGAATTGAAAGTACATCTACCATTTGATCAACCAATCCCACTTCTGGATATCAACCCAGAGGAAAACAGTCATTATATGAAAAAGACACTTGCACACTCATGTTTACAGCAGCACAATTCACAATTGTAAACCACGGAACCAGCCCAAAAGCCCATCAATAAAAAAGTGGATAAAGAAAATGTGATACACATATATATATGTATATATACCATGGAATACTATTCAGCCATAAAAAGGAATGAAATAATGGCATTCACAGCAACCTGAATGAAATTGGAGTTGCTTCATTATTATAAGTGAAGCAACTCAAGAATGGAAAATCAAACATTGTATATTCTCACTCATATGTTAATCATGAGGACACAAATGTATAAGAACGAAACAACGGGCTGGGCATGGTGGCTTACGCCTGTAATTCCAGCACTTTGGGAGGCCTAGGCAGGCAGATCACCTAAGGTCAGGAGTTTGAGACCAGTCTGGCCAACATGGGGAAACCCAACTACAGAAAATACAAAAATTAGCCAGGCGTGGTGATGGGTGCCTGTAATCCCAGCTACTCAGGAGGCTGAGGCAGAAGAATCATTTGAACCTGGGAGGCAGAGATTGCAGTGAGCTGAGATTGGGCCATTGCACTCCAACCTGGGCAACAAAAACAAGACTCCACCTCAAACAAACAAAAAAAAAAAGTCAGCAGACTTTGTGGACCAGGGTAAATGGGTGGGAGCAAGATTAGATATAAAAGACTACACAGTATATACAGTGTATACTGCTCAGGTGATAGGTGCACCAAAAACCTCAGAAATCACTGCTAAAGAACTTATTAATGTAACCGAACACCACCTGTTCTCCCAAAATCTATTTTTTTAAAAACTTAAAAATATAGAAACTCCTATGCAAATACGGATTCGAGACAAAGTCCTTACCCTCATCTCCTCACCAGATTAGGACCCTAATTTCATTCAGGAGCCTGTGTAGCTATATAGCTCGAAGCAGGTCATATTTTAAAGCCCCCCTTTTCTATACAACACAGTTATTTTCAGTAATAATCATGAAGTAGCACAAACACATTTCTCATATGGACAAAAATTCATACTTACCAAACTAAAATAATATACTCTACAGTGTTCATTCATTCTGTCACTGTTTTAAATTTTAAACATGAATGGTCACATAGCATACAGAATTGCAGTAACTCCAGTTGTTTCTTCTTTATAATCTTCTCTGTGCTAAAATGTTTATTTCAAATCTACTGTTTAAATGCAGAAATCTATAACATACCACCAGAATTGGAGATAGAAATTTCTCTTGACACAGGCTCAGACTATTCTGAACTAAATGCATGTAGCTGAGTCCACGTGTACAGGGGATGGGATCAACAGTTGAGTGAATCCATTTCCAGGCCAAATACAATGTATATTAAAGACTAAGTACAGAAACATCAACAATACCCACAGTGATTATTTAGTAGACCAATGACATTGTTTTCAGAAAATATTTTTTTAGTTGTCTTATATCTTTTAAAAAAAATTGACACTTAATATATATTTATGAGGTGATTTGTGATAGTGATGTTTTGATGCACATAAGGTACTGTCATCAGATGATCACAATTAGCATATCCATCATCTCAAATATTTATCATTTATTTGTGTTAAGAATGCTCAATATCCTAATAGCTATTTGAAACTACATAATATATTATTAACTGTAGTCATCCTACAGTGATATAGAACCCTAGAACTTATCCCTCCTATCCAGCTGTACTTTTATATCCTTTAACAAATCTCTCCCTATTCCCCTTCCCAGTATCTAGTGTCCTCTGTTCTACTTTTTGCTTCTATAAGAACTTTTTATTTTTTGTTTCCACCTATGAGTGAGAACACGTGATGTTTAACTGTCTGTCCCTAGCTTATTTCTCTAAACTGAATGTTCTCTAGTTTTTTTTAACACTAACATTGTTTAGAAATGCTGGTATGTAGTGATAAAACAAAGCAGGTTAACTTTTCGTCAGTTTTATTATTGTTTTTGAAGTATCTACAGCCATTGATCCTTATTATTGAGAGCAGGTAGGTGGACTGCACCCATTGTTCTAATATTGGTAAGCCACTGTTCCACCTCATTTAGAAATTCTGGAGCCCAGGCCAGTCTCCTGAAAGGGCAGAGCACTGGCCACAATTGCTGTCTCAGGAAAATTGTCCTGACTTGCTATGCCTTTGCTTGGTCTTCACACTTACTCCCTGTTCTTTTTTTTCCTGAGACAGAGTCTTGATCTGTCACCCAGGCTGGAGTGCTGTGGCGCAATCTCAGCTCACTGCAACTTCTACCTCCCAGGTTCAAGCGACTCTTCTGCCTCAGCCTCCCAAGTAGCTGGGAGTACAGGCATGCACCACCATGCTCAGCTAATTTTTGTATTTTTAGTAGAAAGAGGGTTTCACCATATTGGCCAGTCTGGTCTCAAATTCCTGACCTTGGTCTCGAACTCCTGAGGTGATCTGCCCACCTCAGCCTCCCAAAGTGCTGGGATTACAGGCATGAGCCACCACCCCAGCCCCTTTTTTAACTCTCATCTTTCTTACAGAAATGCACAAAAATGAGATTGCCTGCCTTGTGGGGGCAATAACCTCCTAGCTGATGCTTTTGGGGTGAAGAGATAGAAACTGTATTTATTGCACCAACTCAGGTGATAAGATAAATCTGAAATAAGGGTCAAAGTATTATGTGTAGAAATTGCTGCTCTAGGAAATAAATTGCTAGAAGAAAGGTCTGATCAAAGAATATGCTTTTCTCCTCTCCAGTAATGATTAAAGTTGTTTTTGAAAGTCTGATAATTTAAAGCAGTCAGAAATAGTGCTACATGGGAAAGGGACAAACATTTTTTAAGCACTTATTGTATACTAAGCACTCTACTTATTTTATCTCCATCAATCTTCATAGACATTATTTCCATTCTTTAGAATGCCGTGGTACATAACACTGGAACTCATTCCTCCTATCTGGAAGTCTGTTTTAGGTTCTCTGGTATCAGTTTCATTCATATGCTATGATATAATTAGGCTTTGTGTCTCCACCCAAATCTCATCTTGAATTGTAATCCCCATAATCCCCAAGGGTCAAGGGAGAGATCAGGTGGAGGTGATTGAATCATGGACGCAGTTTCCCTCATCCTGTTCTTATGATAGTGAGTGAGATCTCAGGAGATCTGATGGTTTTATAAGTGTTTGGTAGTTTCTTCTGTGTTCATTCTCCCTCCTGCTGCCTTGTGAAGAAGGTGCCTTGCTTCCTCTTCCACTATGATTGTAAGTTTCCTGAGGCCTCCCCAGCCATGCTGAGCCATGAGTCAATTAAACCTCTTCCCTTTATAAATTACCCAGTCTAGGCAGTTCTTTATAGTAGTATGAGAATTGACAAATAGATGTTATATCGAGGAGTTTTTAAAGTATTTGGGTATTTCCTTTTACCTGTGTTCAGGTACTCTGAATATGGTAGCGGCTCTCTTTGAGGAAGAGTTCAGGAAATATTTCCAGATGGCTGCTGTGATGAGTCGGAGTTTTCCCTAAAATTATAATGTTTTACACTGTTGGTGGAAGTGTAAATTAGTTCAACCATTGTGGAAGACAGTGTGGCGATTCCTCAAGGACCTAGAAATAGAAATTCCATTTGACCCAGCAATCCCATTATTGGGTATATACCCAAAGGATTATAAATCGTTCTATAAGGACACATGCACATGAATGTTCATTGCAGCACTGTTTACAATAGCAAAGACCTGGAACCAACCCAAATGCCCATCCATGATAGACTGGACAGGGAAAATGTGGCACATATACCCCATGGAGTACTGTGCAGCCATCGAAAACAATGAGTTTGTGTCCTTTGTAGGGACATGGATGAACCTGGAAACCATCATTCTCAGCAAACTGACGCAAGAATGGAAAATCAAACACCACATGTTCTCACTCATAGGTGGGTGTTGAACAACAAGAACACATGGACACAGGGAGGGGAGCATCACACACTGGGGTCTATCGGGGGGAAATAGAGGAGGGACAGCAGCAGGTGGGGAGTTGGGGAGAGATAGCATGGGGAGAAATGCCAGATATAGGTGATGGGGAGGAAGGCAGCATATCACACTGCCATGTGTGTACCTGTGCAACAATCTTGCATGTTCTTCACATGTACTCCAAAACCTAAAATGCAATTTAAAAAAAAGAAAATTAGAAGAAGGTGTTTACACACAGAGCTAGGGTGAACAGTAACAGAAAAATTAACTTTCATTAGGGATACATTATGTTCAGGGCAAGAAAGAACTTGTTTTGAGTAACATTCCAAAAAGTCTTACAAAATACATATTATATTCTCAGAGTACAGGGAATGAAACTTGGTTCAGAGTTTATAATATTCAAACTTAGCTCTGAGTTTATGATACTCACCCTTCATTACCATAAGGTAAGTTAGTCAGACTCAAACAATACTGCCTATATCCCCCTATAAAACCAGCCTAATTTACGGCAATGTGCTTTTTCCTGTGGAAGTAAGCATGGGCTTAAGGCACTAAAAATAAATCAGGCTAGACCCAATGAAAGTGAAGTTCAGAGTCTGACATAAATTTAATAAATTCTGTGTCCTGATTATAAGAGTTGGTGTCTATGGGAAATGTTGATGTATGCTGGCTGCAATGTTTTGCTATTCTAGCCCAGTAAATGGAGTGGAACAAGGCATGCTTAGAAGAGAAAGAATTGATGTTAACAAACTGACAAGAACCCAGGCAGTTATTAGACTGTGATTTAGTTTGGCTGCCCCAGAAGCAAGCCCTCACTGAAGGAGTCCAGGGTGAATATTTTATCTGGGAGGTGATCCAGGACATCCTTGGGTGAGGCAAGGAAAGGGAAGTTGTATCTTGAGGAGGCCATTCGGATTTTCTCTCTGGCTGTGTTAGTGGTTGATGTGGTGTATAGGAAAGATTGCTGAATTCATGATTATGTGCTCTTTGTCACACCTCCTCCCTCATAAAGTGGGTTCATTCATCCAAGCAGTGTTATGTATGATTCTGTGGTAACGCACCAGCATTCTGTGAGCTCTCAGAAAGCAGTGCAGGATGACACACTGTGGAGAGGAAAGACAAACCTATACCCAGAACGTGTATCAGTCCAAAGAAGTGTGAATTACTGCCCTATAGGATGACAAGGGCCCTATTTAATCAACTTGGTGCCAAGTACAGTATGTGCTATTTCCAAAATTGAAAGGGGTTTACTAGATACTGTGCGTCCTTCTAGGAAGGTGGGAGATGTAATACTTGCCCTGGGGATGTAAATAACTGGACCTCTTAAAAAACTTCACTCTGTAGCCCGCCTCTTATATCTGAAGGGTTTTTCTTCTAAATTCAAGCGTGTATGTTTCTTATAAGGACATACATAGTACTTGCTCATTTCTACTTCTCAGATTAAATTTTAAAAAGGTCATAAATGCAATGAAGCTGTACAATGCTTTAACATTCAGATGATAAAGTTTTCTTTGGACTGTACTGTGAAGAAGAGTGGAAGAGCCAACATAGCCCTGGGATGAGAATTTTACTAGTGTACTAGTGTCAATTCCAAGCGAATGCAAACTTCCAGTTCTCCTTTCTGATGGGGATTGAAAAAAATCCAATTACCAGAACAGAAGTAGCATGCCTTTTCTATAAAGAGAGCCTATCTGGCACTATGGCTGAGATTGGGGTTAACACTTTGTTGAATTCACAGTAGTCTTTTGTCATTCACCATGAGGCACCATAGGAGACTGATTAATTCAACACAGACCTAATGAGGATGGCTAATAAGTTTAAAGGATGGCTCTAATCTCGACTTTTTCTTCCAGGGTGCAGATTTGTTTCTAATATCCTCTCCTGGCCAGAAGGGAGGTGGCAGTTTCAGTGGTTTCTACTTGGCCTTTTCTTTCTTTATAGCTCTTACTCCACAGATCAAAGGCTCACATTGAGGTTTCTGCCACCTGCTAAGCATATCAAATCCAATTACACACTCCCAGTGCAGGGAAATGATCCAGGTGGTGTGTGGGTGTATTAAACACACTGAGACAGACTCAGTCCAGGAAGCCACTTTTCACCTGGTTTCTGTAGAACTCCTTACTCATCTCCCTGCTGTGGGGGCCATGCTGGTGTTTTGGGTTCTCTGATATCAGTTTCATTCAAGCGCTATGTCTAGGAGTCCTAAAAGGATTTGGGTATTTCCTCTTACCTGTGTTCAGGTACTCTGGATATGGTAGCAGGTCCCTTTGAGGAAAAGTTGGGGGATGTTTCCTGATGCTTGCTGTGATAATTCAGAGTTTTCTCTAAAAGAATTTGGCCTCCCTTTAGATTAATAGGCTTTTGATGTAAGAATTGGCTAGGTCTAGAAACTTGGGAAGAAGTCAAAAATTTCTGTTGCAGCAGCTGAAATCACCCACTTTTGATCCTTTCTGGATCGTCCCTTCCCAGGCATGCTCTCCTGGTTTATCCTGGTACATTTTAGCCAGATTCTGTGACTTTTCTGGTAAATAGTCTATTTTTCCCATAGTAGACCATGCTGTGATGCAGCCCTAGTCATTAGTTCAGAAACACCAAGGAGAGGTGGGAGCAGATCTTGAGGGAGATTAATCACTTTGGGGGCTCTCTGCATAAGGTGCTGGCTTTGCATGGTCTTCACACAAGAGGATGCTATTGCTTTCCATCAGGCGGCAGTGTGCCACTTCTCCTAGCCCTGTGGGTTCCATGACACAGATACAGAGTGCTCAAGTGCATCCTCTGATTTTCTCAGAGGGACCAGGTCTCTAGGTCCCAATCTTTCCTCATCAGAGTTCTTATTTGACTGTAGAAGGCCATGAATTTAGCCTTCTGGGTAATGCTAATACTTGTAACATCAGATCCTTGGTTGATTTTGTAGCACAAGCTATTTTCTAACTGCATACAAGAGTCCCTCTAAACTGCCACAGAGACTTTCTGGATTTCACCATGCCTTAAGATAGCAGTTGGTGATGAAAAGCTTCCCTCAGTCCTTTATTTAATCTTAGGAAAAATCAACTCACTCTACAATCTGTACAATTATCATTGCCCCTTTGTCTCTCAAAATGCTAGAGATATTTCACAAGCCCAGTTTGTCCCCTTGAATCTCTATCCCATTCCACAGGTTAAGTCTTCATATGATGATGCACTACCAAACTGTCTTAATTTGGCTTCCTCCAGACACAACCCCTGCAATGGGGATTGGAGTGCAGGTAGTTTATTTTAAAGATAACATCAGGGAGCGTCAGTAAAGGACTGAAGAAGTGAGAGAAAAAGAAAGGCAGCCAAGAAGGGTTGCATGATCAAGCAAGTCACCATCTTCAGCGATATCGCTTAATTCCAGAGTAGAACACAGATCTCACTGCCATCTGACTGAGAGATGGCGAGCTGGAGTATGGACTGCACCACCCTTTCCAACAATTGGTTATGGGGTGCTTCTGAGATAGGAGATAAATTCTCCAGTACTTCTGGCCTGCTCCAGAATAAGGTAAAGCAGAGACTGAAGCAGATGCTGATGGTTGAATGTGGAGGCTCACACTAAAGCCAGAAGCCAGGGTGGGATTGGAGCAGGCAGGGACAGCATCTTCCACAAAATATGCTGAATTATTAATGACCAAATTCATCCAACAAATGCTGGTCCCCTTACAGGTGATGTGTATATGTTATTCACCTTTTTTAATTTTAAAAATTATTTATTTAATTTTTGCCTACCATATTCACAAGGTTCAATCATAAACATAAAAAATTATAAGTGAGACAAGAGAAAAGCCTCCTCCCATTCTTCTCTTCCAATGCTTATTTTCTGCCTTGCCCCTTACCACTATTATTAGTTGTATTGTTTCAAATATATTTTTCCAGAGATTACATTAAATATAAACATATATTCTCCCTCCCTCCCTTCTTTACATACAAATGGTAACATACAATATGCGTTATTCTCTATCATTTTTTATCTGTCCAACAATATCTTGATAATCTATGTCAGTACATCAGTATGTCCATTGCATAGTAATCCAAACTATATTTGGAACATGCTATGTTTGAGAAGTGTACTAAGGATTGACATTTAGATATTTTTCATTATTTGTTATTACAAAGATTATTCCATAAATAATTTGAAGACAAATCTTTTCACACATGTGAAACTATATCTACATGTGCGAGTATACCTATAAAATAAATTTCCACAAGTGGAATTTCTGTTAACGGCTGTATGTACTTTTAATTTTCATAGATATTGCTAAACTGTACTTCTAAGTTTTTTAATAAATTAAAACTATCTAAAATTTTAAATGCATATTCCATTATCTTTACTCTTTGTGAGAAAAACCTTCACTTATTTAAAGTGATGGAACAGGAGAGTTAACACTTCTAGAATAAATCTGTAGTCTGTAAATTACCCAATGACATTTTGAAATTGTGAGTGGTATTTTTATGCTAAAGGATGGTCCAAAGCAGAGAATAAAACAATTTAGTTGCTGCTATGCTTAAATAATCGATACTGTCCTTAGGAAAAAAATTAACATTCTATTTTTAGAGGATAAATATGGAAAAATTTGACAACTTGTTTTTAAATGAATGAAGCTAATTTGGACATATCTGTTCTAACAAATTCTATAATAGTTTTGGGGATAAAAATCATCTGCATGAATCCCATTTTGAACAATGCCATACATAAATACTGCAATTAGTAACAATTATGAGCACACATTTATGAATCAGTATTTGAGTTTGAATTTAGCAACAGCCACAAAAAATCACCTACTATTTTATTGTTGTCAAAGAATTATTTTCCATAAACTTGTGCATTCCAGAGGTTTTTTTTTTAATGTCGCTGTTGGCATCATTGTCAGACGCTATCAAAAAGCTTTTGGCAAAAAGTAACTTTAACTGCATTTTCTTTGAGTTAGACGAGTTGCCCTCACTATCCTCTTCTGTTGGAAAAGGGAAATTAATTTCTTACATTCTCCTCAGGCTGAAAAGATACTCTATAGCACACACACCAAAATCCTTCTCTTTCCACCTGAAAGATTGATTAATCTATAGCATAAAAAATGTAAATCTTTGGGGATCTTGTCACTTTTATGGTCTGTAGAAGATGAATTCAAGCAGGATTTCAATATTGCTTGGCCTCTGGCCCCAAAATAATATAGCCATGTCACCAGGGGATAGTCTGTAGGAACATGCTGTGCTGTAATAGTTTACAGATTCATAAAAAGTATTGATCAAGCTTTGTCTTCTGTAGTTCTAAATAGAGTATTAAAGGATTTTATCTTCTTGACTGTAGCAGTCCAATAATGCTAAGCATGGCAATGAACAAACACATGAAAATCAAATACAACCAACAAACACAAAAGCATCTGGCCTTGTGTTTAACTCAACTATCATCAAGTTAATGGTGCAGTCATGTAAAGCTTCTCCTTTTAATTAAATAATTAGCCCTTTTCTGATGGATAGCTTTCTGCTTGGCCACACTGGCTGTTCCTAGAAGCAGAGCTGTCAGGCATGCATGGCAGTATAATTCGTATAGCTTCAACAAGGTTTCAAAAAGCATCTATCCACTTCCTTTTGGATGTAATCTCCTGTCCATTTGTTATAAGTTTTTGCTGATGCATTGGGTTATTAGACTATTAGCAATATCATCATGACAGTACTACTAAAAATTCAACCTGATTCTGATTCTCAAATTCAAAAAGACAATTCTAGACTTTTATTTTCTGAAATAGGCTTTCAACAAACTCAGTAATTATTTATTTATTTTTCTGAAATCGCAGCTATGATTTTTTTCCCATAAGTAATGCAATGCAACTTTTAGCATTGACACAAAAGCTCACTGCATGAGTAAGTTATCTCTCCTTTCTTGACTGCCCTTTTAATTTTAGATGTTTGTGCAGATATTTTTTGAGGGGGTAGTGAGAGACACAGATCAGAATGCTAAAATTCTTTCATCATCTTGTGATGAGAAAACTTCAGAAAGATGAAATAATATCTGTACCACTATCAGTGCATCCTGTAAATAAATGTATAGCTTGTGCCACTGTAGAAGTCCTGAATTCTCTGGTTCTTTCAATATGGAAGAAAATGTAAAGATGTCAATCTGCTTGCATACATAAAGCTTAACACCCATTTATAAAATTTTGTTTCCTAATAAGAAAAGAATTCCAAAGAAGAGTGGCATTCACATTTCTTTTTTCCTTTGCAGGGCATTTGTGTGTGTGTGTGTGTGTGTGTTGGGGTGGCGGATGTTTCAAGTACAGAGAATTCTGTAGAAAAGATACATCTTCATTGTTTTGTCAGTTAAAGATTTAAAACCTAATTGCTAAAATGTTATTTGCATTTTTGCAACACTTACTATTCAATAGTGGTTAATGGGTATTTAAATGTTTCTCTAATTAAATTGGGCAAACAACTTATCTTTGTTATGAATGACTTTCTTAAAGAGGCTTTCAACAGAGCCTCAGGGCAGTTAGTGACAGCATGTTTACCTCTATGTATGAGTGAGATACTATTTTTTTCAATAGTCATTTTATGGTAGATTCAGATTCCAATTCTTACTTTATTGTTGATGAAATCAGGCCTCTTCCTGGGTTCACATGAGAGAATAATTTCCAGCCACACTGTTTAGACATTATATTTTTTATTTTGAATAAATAAACTTTCCATCTAATAATGCACATGTTTTTAATAGAAAGTCAGTATCTCTTCAAGAAATAAATCTTCTATTCTCAAGGACACACTCTGAGCTTTAGCTAAACAATGAATTAATAACAGCCTTAAACTTTACTAATATAAAAAATTACCTTGTAGATGTTCAAACAGTTCAATAATGTGGTATTAAATTGCACAAATCCAGTAGAAAAGTATGGTTTTTTTAAAAAAAGTTTTCAACCATTTCTGTGAGTCACTACATAAATGAATATTCTTGAAATAATTGTGAGTGAAGTGTATATGGTACACACACTAGGAATGGACGTAACCTGGATTAAGTTTCCTCTTCTGTAAAATGAGGAAGTTCAGCTAGAGGTTTCCCAAGGTTCCTCATTACTAGTTGAGACTCATCAAAGAACATGCACTGTTACTGCAGTCTGGTCCAAGGTCATTCACTTGGATGTCCCAGAGGAGGCAGTGTAGCCATGTTTCTATTTCCCTTTTGGAATTCTCAGGCAAATTTTGCCAGGTCTACATCAGACTCCTAATTTTATAGGGGAAACCCTGATTCCGCTGGAAACCTGTCTTCAGGAGGTTCTGCATTTCCCCATACCTCAGAAAGACATCAGTCCAAGGCATGAACATGTAGTCGTTTAGGGCCCTAGAGATCCATTTTCCAAGTAGGCTTCTGATTTCTTGCTGTCTCTCCCTTGACTAAGTAGTGAACATTCCTGGAGGAAAGCTGGGAAATTGGATACATGGTGCCTTGGTTATACATAGTTCATCAGCTTCTTTTAAAATGTAGTCATCAGTAGTGCATAGAATAAAAGCTTATCAGTTGATTTCCAAGACTTCTAGGACATGTCTAAAACCAAAAGAAGTATTCTCTATTGCTTCCAAGAAATGACAGCAGAAATTGTGCTAAAGTATTAGTAGGCACCAACAACTTCTTTCAATCTTGTTCATTTTGATATTTTGATTTATTCTATCTGGTTAAAATTTCCCTGGCTTAATAATGAAGAGTTGATTCCATACTTAATTACTGCTATTTTTTGAATGATGGTGTCCCCTTAAAAACGGATGTTGGCACTAAATCCCCAATACTATTCCTATTAAGAGGGTAGCCTTTGGGAGGTGATTAAATCATAGAAACTCCACTCTTATTACTGGGATTAATGACAAAAGAGCTAACTTTATAAAGGGTTTAAGGGAGCACTCTTTGCCCTTCTGCCTTGTACTATGTGAAGTCACAGTGAGATGGTGCTATCTTGAAAGCAGAGAACAATCAGCACCACTGCTGGCACCTTAGTCTTGGATTTCCCAGCCTCCAGAACTATAAGAAACAAATCTCTGGCCAGGCGCAGTGGCTCATGCCTGTAATCCCAGCACTGTGGAAGGTCAATGCGGGTGGATCATGAGGTCAGGAGTTCAAGACCAGCCTGACCAACATGGTGAAACCTCGTCTCTACTAGAAAAATAAATAAGTAAAATAAAATAAAAAATTAGCCAGGCATGGTGGGACATGCCTGTAATCCCAGCAACTCAGGAGGCTGAGGCAGGAGAATTGCTTGAACCCAGAAGGCAGAGGTTGCAGTGAGCTGAGACCACACCTGGGCAACAGAGTGAGACTCCATCTCCAAAAAAAAAAAGAAAGTAAAATATAAAAGAAAATTTCTACCTGACCTGTACCCCTTCTTCTCAATGAATCACTCTTTTATTGCTAAAACTGGAAAACAGAGAAAACACTAAGATTTTTCCTTTTAATTTTTTCTTTTGCATGAGAAAATCAGTATGTGGTAGATCCAGAAATATAATATGAGAAAAACCAACTTTAAATACTTGTCTGAATAAAATTATGAAAAATTATAATATAAAATCAAAATGGAATTTTGCACTTGTTTATTCTATTTAATACTTAGAACAAAATAATGATGTAAGATATATAAATGTGTTTCGAATGCAGCATATACCACAGTGACTACACTGGGTGTTTTTTTAGCATATAAAATATCTTTATTCCCTTGTGAAAGTGGAAGAAAAATTCTAACTCAGAAGCATTGCATTGGGTAATTGGAAAACAGTTAAATATGTCAGCTTACATATTGCTAGGAAAAGGATATATAAAAGGCTGAAGAATGATCGATACCATTCAATGGATTATCAGAATCCTGAGGCATTTGTTCCAACAATTTGTATACTTGCCAGTCTTTGTCAGTCACCAAATTTTGTCAATAAATATTGCAATGAAAGAGAAAGAGAGAGAGAGAGAGAGAGAGAGAGAGAGAGACTGACTGTGTGAATTAAAATAAAAGCTTGATTTATTTTGTTTTCTTTTCCTCCTTTACTTGAATTTTAATTTCATGACCAAATGTTTCTCCCTTGTTTTTCTGCTGCCCTCAGCTGTTTCATCAGTATACATGGTACTCCTATGACTTCTGATAATATCCTTCAATCCTACTTTGAAGTCAAAGACAGAGAGAGACAGAGAGAGAAAGAGAAATTGGGGTGGGGGGGATTTCCAAGATACTACATGGGGATAACACGAACTAGCTGTAAGTATTTGATAAGTCACTTAAAACAAAGACATGTAAAATATCAAGCTAGATATTTTTCATTTGTTTGTTTATTTAAATATCTTTTTATCTTTAAAATGTTTTTCTTTCTACAAAATGAAAAGCTTAATTTCATCAAAGAAGGTGTTATAAGCTTCAGTGAAATTAAGCTTATAACTTAGATTGTCTGTTCTCGCTGAATACCTGGATCTCTGGGGTTAAGTGATGGTTGAGCTCCCAGAGGTCACATTATCTTGCAAGATAAACTTGCTTGATATGTTATGAATACATTAAAAGAAATAGTTGTTGAAAATTCAGCTTGCACTGTAGACCATATAATTCACTCTCCAACTAAATAAAACATAACTGGTGCCAGAACTTGGAAGAAAATAGTAAGATGCTCCCAGAACATGGGGATAGACTAAAAATGAGTAGCTGAGGAGGTGTGGGAAACAACCTATCTAGCACCCATAAGTGTATCTATCATTTATGACCAGGATCAATTGGTAAAACAGGTTGCTGGAACTTAATCAATGATATTAATTTATCTATCATAAATGATAAGTCAGTAAAAGAAGGTGGTATGCCTAGAATTCAGGAAGAAAATCTAGTGACAATGGATGAAGAGATGGGGAAAAGACAAAATATAAAATTTATATCTGTGTCTATAATAATTTGTTTCCCAGCTTAGGTAAGAGGGCATCCTGACAACTCTAGCCTGTGATTTGGGATATTTGTCAGGCTGATGTCTTTGTTTTATGGATGGATACATTGACTCTCCCAGCATGGTGTACCTTAGCCATAGGGAAAATTAGTATAAAAATATACCCTTTTGTTTCTTTTCATAATTACTAAATAACTCTGAAAATTGTATGAATTACTTTGCATAATTTTCCTAGCTTTCTGTTCAACTCTGTATGGACAGCTCTATTTCTTGTTAAAATACATACAGTAACATTCTCCTTTTCACAAGCACATGCTCTTATCAGCTCTAGATGCACTAATAAAATGAAATGTCTAGTGTAAACTTGGGACTGGTACCCCCACTGTGATGGTCATTTCACGTAATGCCATTCTGAGACGTGCTGACTGATTTTATACTATGGCCTATTTTATACACCGGCCTATAAAATATATGTAGTTTTCAAAGCAACATTGTTCTTCCTCATGTATACTCTGGATCTCTTTGAAGCTTGTGCCACATACCTTCTGTCACTACCTCCCTTATGCTGTCTCTTCTCAGTACTGCCTCCACCTGATCTTCTAGGCACTTGGTGTTTGACTTATAGCCTCTTTTCACCATGCACTCTACCACAGCCTGCTGAAGCACTCTTTGGATAAGAGCTAGGCAAAATTGATGATTCAGGCTCAGTATAGAACTCAGAGGAACTTTGATTAAAACAACAACAGCAAAAATTGTAAAACCTTAAACCAAGCAGTACAAAAACCGGAGTTCAGAGAGACAGGTGAAATGACCTGGCTACCTGATGCAGGGAGTGAGAAAACTGCCAGGTCAGAGGCACGGCAACCCTGGATTGGCTGGTTTTCAGGCTGCTTGGCTGAAGGAAAAAACAAGTCAGCACTCGATCTACCCCAGGGAAGGCTGCGTGGGCACTGAGGTGTTCTATTACCCAGCATGCAAGCAGGACAGCAGCGGCCATGGCTTACCACTTCATCCCATCCCACAGCCACTTCCTTTCTAGATTGAACAACAGCCATGAAAAGTACAGCTTGAAATTCTCCTCTCGCTTGTGTTCTATTTCCCTAAGTCCCAGGCAGAGATCTTCCATTCAGATGCCACAGTGCAAGCTGCACTCCTCTTTCCCACAGCTGCCACCTGACTGAGAGGAATGCAGTTCCATTGGCACCTCCAACCATGAATTAACATAACACCAAGATCCCCTGGGTCCCAATTTTACAAAAGTTAATAAAATACACAAGGACTTAGATGTATCAACCAAACATCCTAAACATTGAGAATTAAATGCCAATTTCCTTATTCCAAGCTGGAAAACTTCATGTATACAATTTAGAGCCACACTGCTATTGTCAGTCATGCTACTGGAGGAATGAGATCACCTAACTGGTCAAAAAAATGAATCTTTTGTGGTTCTCCTTATTAAAATATTGGCAAATCTAGGGCAATTATACGAAATCCCTTATACCTATGAGGAACAAATGATTTGGAATCCCCTCTCACTGCATGATTAGGATTCCCTTTCTATAGACTTTTTTTTTTTTTTTTTTTTTTTGAGATGGAGTCTCCCTCTGTCACCTAGGCTGCAGTGCAGTGGCACGATCTTGGCTCACTGCAACCTCCAACTCCTGTGTTCAAGCAATTCTCCTGTCTCAGCCTCCCAAGTAGCTGGGATTACAGGAGCCCACCACTATGCCCAGCTAATTTTTGTATTTTTAGTAGAGATGGGGTTTCACCATGTTAGCCAGGCTGGTCTCAAACTCCTGACTTCAGGTGATCCACCCCACTCAGCCTCCAGAAGTGCTGGGATTACAGGCGTGAGCCACCCACACCTGGCCAACATTGTTCTAATCCATCTCATGTTTTGTACTGCATAAGAAGCATCTCATCATATTTTGTATCTCAGCCATTGGCCCATGTGCCTGATGATCTTCATCAGTAAATCAGTCTGGTTACTATTACCAAAGTGACATAATTGTTTAACCTCTGTCTGAAGTATTAGAAGTTTGGACTGCAAAGTTCCACATCTGAATCATGCATATTGCTATAGGCTGTAACTATTCCTGTTAGGATTTCCTGCCTCAAAATCTGGAATTGCGGCTTGTGTAGCTCTTCTCCAAAATACATTCTACAGAAACACCTATAGCATTTCTACAAACTGCCTGTAAGACTTGAAGAATTTGTAGACCCCCCTGAGCTCCCTGAATGTTAGCGGAGAAAGAAATAGCTTCCAGGCTTAGTGTTCTCCTTCCCAATTCACTTTATTACTTTGAAGTCCTGTATTCTCTGGTTACTCTTTTGATAATATCACAGCTCACAAAATACAATCAGTTTGGATAAATTTGGGTTGAAAACAACCATCAATCACCTTTGCTGTTCAAATGTTTCTTATTTAGCCACTTGCTGTTCAACTTTTCAGTCTATTTGCTGGTTGTGGCAAGCAGAATTCAAAGACAGCTCACAAGATTCTCAGTCCCTTGTATGTGAACACCGTCTTCCAGTTATTCAATGAAACACTAATTGAGGTGTTGCTGTTGAAAAAATCTTGCAGATGCAATTAGTTCACAAATCCATTAACCTTCAGATAGGAAAATATCTGGGCAGGCCTGCCCTAATCACATGAGCCCTTTAAATGTGGGTTCAGGGGTTAGAGAAGGAGAGGAAGAGAGAGAGAAGTCAGAGAGATTTGAGGTGTGATAAAGAATTAAAGATGACTTTGGGCCAGGTATGGTGACTCATGCCTATAATCCTAGCACTTTGGAAGGCCAAGGCAGGCAGATTCCTTGAGTCCAGGAGTTCAAGACCAGCCTGGGCAACACGGAGATACCTCGTCTTTACAAAAAAATACAAAAAACCATAGAGTGTGGTGATGCAAGCCTGTAATCCCATCTACTTGGGAGGCTGAGGAAGGAGGATCATTTGAGCCTGTGATGCAGAAGTTTTAGTGAGCCAAGATTGTGCCATTGCACTTAGCTTGGGTGACAGAGTAACCTTGTCTCTCTCTCTCTCTTTCCCCACCCCAACCCCCTCCACACACAAAATTAACAATGACTTTGGAAATGGAGGGGGCATCTTGGCAAAGAATGTGCTTGGTTTGGAACTCAGAATATCCCCCAGTTGGCAGCCAGCAAAGAAATGGGACTCTGAGTTCCACAACCACAAGGAATAGGTTTCTGCCTCTGGAGAGTGGATCCTGAGCTTCAGATGAGAATACAGCCTGACCAACACCTTGATTTCAGTATAATTTCCCTCTGAGCAGAGGACCCAACCAGGCCATGCTTGGACTTCTGACCTATAGAACTTTCAGCTAATACATGGATGTTGTATTAGTAACAGATTACTGTTCAATATTTCTTACCTATCCATTTATCATGAAAGTTCTATAGAGTTTACCTTCCAGATTACTTTTTAAGGCTATTGCCCAGAATTTGAATCTGTAACTGAACTTCACATATAGAAGACAGCAGTATGGTGAAAGGGTAAGAAGTATAATGTAAGGAGGGTATCTGAGTCCACAATGTTTCTATATAAGGCCTTGTAGCATTTATAATGATATGTCAACACTTCCTTTTAAAGTAAGAGAAATAATGCCTTTGTCTACTACCCAGATGTTCAATATAAACCAATTTTTTTACATTTATTAAATGTATAAAAGCTTTCACTGACAGCTTTGGAATAAACAATATTTCCTTCACAAATTCCATTGTATGTGTGTGTATACAGTCATATATCGCAACAGTAGGTTCTGAGAAACATGTCATTGGGTAGTTTCATCATTGTGTAATCATCAGCGCATACTTACATAAACCTAGATGGTATAGACTACTACACACCTGGCTATATAATATACCCTATTGCTGCTAGGCTACAACCTGTATAGATGTTACTGCAATGAATACTGTGGGCAACTATAATCTGGTGTTAAGTATTTGTGTATCTAAACATGCCAAACATAGAAAAGGTATAGTAAAATTACAGTATTATAATCTTATATGAACATTGTTATATATGTGGTCTGCCTTTGAAATGTCATTATGTGGCATGTGACTCTCTCTATATATATGTGTGTGTGAGTGTGTGTGTGTGTGTGTATTCACACACATATATACATTTGAGAATTTTTTAAGCTGTTTATTTTCTAAAATTGATATATTAACTATAATTTTGTATTACATGTAGATTTGTTTATAATTAGTCATTGAGAAAGAAGTTAGCAATATTTTAATTGAGTACATAATACCATTTATTGTTGAAACTACTCAGCTCAACAGAAAATATTTTAGATACCAATGTGGGTGAGAGGATATATAAGGGAAAACTGGTATTTTCAAGAATTAAGGCAATAATGAATTAGTACTCCCAGGATGTAAGTATTTAAGGCATAAACATTCACTGAAAAAGAAAAATGAGAAAAAAAGTGTCAAGAAAAATTAATGGTTTTCTTTTCTAGTACATGGAAAAAATAAATGTGTCTCACCAGTGTATTAGGATAGTAAAAAATAAGGAGAAAAATGTCATCAAGGACACAACATGTTATTCACTGATTAAACCTCTCTAGGGACCTATGAACACACAAAGATGACCCAGAATAGGCCTGAGAGAGAAACTGTGGATGGAAATATAATAACTACCAACAAACATTTGAACATTATACTGGAAATGGAACTATATATCATTTCATGCCGGCTACATCACAGAAATTTACAAAGAGGTCAGTTTAGCTTAATCTGATATAAAAGTTCTTAGTAGTAATCTATTATCTTTGGGGTTTGTGGAGACTAATAATTTGATGAGGTGGATTCACTTTGTAAAAACAAAGCAATGATCCTGGTCAAATTTAAGTGTTTTTTTTAAGGTTTTTACTACTGTCACATCTTAAAACATGTTTAAAATTTTTATTTCCCCAAATACCTTTTATCTAAAAAATATTTTTGATTATCTGTTTTTGACATTTTTGAAAACTAGAGAAATTTTTTTCAACTCACCAAGGTGATGATCAGTGTGAAAAATCAGTGTAAAAACATAGTAAACTAGCAAATGATATTACTTTGTCCTAAAAAGGATACTTTTTTTATGTTGAGCATAGAATTTTACTGATTAAAATATGTGTATTTGCATATATTTTAAGAGTTCAATGCATATTAGACTGTCTAAAAAATAGATAAGGGAAGATATATTTAGGTGCTGAAGATCATAAAGATAGCATTTGCAAGAATTTTTAATTTTTAAAAAAGAGTAGTTCTGTGAAGACTTGTTGAATACAATACTGAAACAATATGCCCATCACAAACAGCTGTTGTAAATTGTTTTTCAATATTAACTACTATATTTTATTCTTGCTTAAGACTAATATTTATCCAGAGAGATAATGGAAAGTTGCAAAAACACATAACAGAAATCTATAATCACTAAAGACATATTATGAACCACAGTTTTAAGAAAGGACAGCTGATTAATTCACCCAGGAAATATTTATTTTGGGCAGACTGTATTGATGGCCCTGGTTCAAATTGCTATAAAGTCAAGAAAAGTATTCTTAACAAAGGCTATTTTAGCCATAATGAAAATGCTTGACTGAAATTCTTAAAAGGCTATGAAAAGTTTAAAGATCAGCTTTAACATGGATAAGCAGAGCTATGTATATTCTAAACTTTGGTTTGATATAGTATTACCTGTGTTGCCAGCAGCAAGTTTCCCACAGATTACATCTCTTCATTCTCTCCACTTTTTTCGCATTCCGACTGCTAAGACATTTGTCCAGGCCACTATCATCTCTTGCCTAGATTAATGCGACAGTTCCCTCACTCATTCTCTGCCTCCAGCCTTGTGCAGTCACTTCTCTGCCTGCAGCCTTGCACAGTTTCCATGCTGCAAACAGCATGAGCTTTCTGAAGTGTTAATCCCTTGCTTATTACCTCATTCTCCCCATTGCTTTTGGAATAAAGTTCACACTCTTAAAAACAACATGCAAGACCCCTGGTAACATTTGCGACCTCATATTACTCACTCCATCATGGACTATGCTGCAGCCATGCTGAGCGGCTTTCTGTTCTCCAAATATGCCATGCCCTCTCTCGCCCCTGGATCTGGGTAGATACCTTTCTGGCTGACCAAAAAGTCCACTTTCCCTCTCATCCCCTCTCTTTGTTCCCTTTCCCCACTCTTCATGCTTGAAATTAATTGCTCCCTGTAGGAACTTTTCTAGATTCTTCTTAACTGCTACTCCAAGGTTAAGTGGTACTCCTGGCTTCTTCTGAGGCATTGCTTTGAATGGATACTCAGTAACTTGAGGCCTACTGACCTTATATCCCCAACACCAAACATATACCCAGACCATAGTAGACAATAAATATGTTTAATTAAATGAATGGTTAAGTACACGTACCAGGATGAAACCCTGTACTATTTTTTTTTTTTTTTTGGTACAGGGTCTCACTCTGTCACCAAGGCTGGAATGCAGCGTTTCAATCATAGCTCACTGCATACTTGAACTCCTGAACCCAAGTGAGCCTCCCACCTCAGTCTCCTAAGTAGCCAAGAAAACAGGTACATATTACCACACTGGTTACTTGTAAAAAACTTTTTGAAGAAACGAGGGTCCCACTACATTGCCAAGGCTGGTCTTGAACTCCTGGCCCCAGGCAATCCTCACCTTAGCCTCTTAAAGTGTGTTTATTAAATGTGATTGAACTGAAAATATATTTATTCTTTGGTCTGTAGAACCCATCTTTATGATTTCTGTTTAGCAAACAGAGGAGTCCAACATTGAGAAAAAGTTTAATAAATGGGCTATTTGTAAAGATGTGGGTGCAGTTTTTGTTGTTGTTGTTGTTGTTGTTTTTAAGACGGAGTTTCGCTCTTGTTACCCAGGCTGGAGTGCAATGGCGCAATCTTGGCTCACCGCAACCTCCGCCTCCTGGGTTCAGGCAATTCTCCTGCCTCAGCCTCCCAAGTAGCTGGGATTACAGGTATGTGCCACCATGCCCAGCTAATTTTTTTGTATTTTTAGTAGAGACGGGGTTTCACCATGTTGACCAGGATGGTCGACTTCTTTACCTCGTGATCCACCCGCCTCAGCCTCCCAAAGTGCTGGGATTATAGGCATGAGCCACCGCGCCTGGCCGGTGGGTGAGTTTTAAGGAAGTTACCCAGGAATAGTGTAGAATCTCAGGGATTACTGAGGGAAATTGAAGGGAGTGCAGAGTTAGTATTCTTAGGCCTGAGAGAGGAGGGAGTGGTTCCAGGATGCAGCATTGGTAGCCAGCTATTATAAGTATCTTCAGAAGAGGATCTTAGCTCTCTGTCCCATCCCCCAACCTCACCCCTCTTCAAAGACTTGGGAAACTGAGAGCAAGGAAATAAATATCTCTTCTCTTTTCTCTTGTTCTCTGACCTCCAACTCCACCATTTCTGTTAGCAAAACCCAACCAGAAACCAGAAGGCAAGGAAATCTGTGAATAGAGTCTGTGCAGATTTGTGTTCCAGCGAAGAGCAGGATAAGGAGAGTCCCATTTGGATGTGGAGAGGCAAAGAGAAAAAAATTCATCGCAGTGATCTAGGATTTCAAGAATTAGAAAACTGTAATGATTTTTTCAACATTACACAAAGACAAATGCCTAAATGGAGAGAAACATGTCCTAACACCAACTTGGAACAAGTCTCGTAATTAACGTTTTTCAATGAATTAAAATAACCTAATCTTCTAATGAAATGATTAAATTTTTTTGCCTCATATACTTCTTAAAGCCCTTATATCAGTGATAAAATGAGGTATCTAAGAGCCAGGCCGGTGGCTCACGCCTATAATCCCAGCACTTTGGGTGGCCAAGGTGGGTGGATCACCTGAGGTCAGGAGTTCGAGACCAGTCAGATCAACATGGAGAAACCCTATCTCTACTGAAAATACAAAATTAGCTAGGCGTGGTGGCATATTCCTGCAATCCCAGCTACTTGGGAGACCAAGGCAGGAGAATCACTTGAACCCAAAAGGTAGAGGTTGTGGTGAGCCGAGATTGCACCATTGCACTCCAGCCTGAGCAGTAAGAGTGGAAAGTCATCTCAGAAAAAAAAAAAAGAGGTACTTCGGTACTGCAAACTTTATTTAAATGACTAGAAGAAACTATCAATGCTTGAGTACGGTAGTTCAATGTGGGTAGAAGGTGAGATTTTGAAAGTCTAGATGACATCAAAATTGTGAGGTTCAGGGTTAAGTGGTGAACAGTGAGGTCCAGTCTGCACAAATACATTTTAAATATCTTTCCTTTGATTTTTTTTTATTTCTTACCCCCATCATATCTCTTGCAATTTTAAGCCTACAAATTTTCTATATAACTCTAGGATGCATTTTCTCTCCTGAATTATGTCATCTCCAAAGTTTCTGGACAGCCCACAATTTTATAACATGATTAAAACAATAACAGTAAAACAGTGAAAATAATTCCAAATATTGTGGAACACAGCCAGTATCCACCGGTCAGTGGGATGAGGGCCGGCTGTTTCCTGTCATCCGAGAACAGTCTGTGAGTTCCCCTTCATGGGTGTGCAGCTCAAGCTGGAACTTTTCGTTAACAAACCTTAAAACCAACCAAGTATCTGAGATTACTGTTGTTTCAAGGTGTGAAAGTCCAAAGAGGTCCACAATTTTAGTGGAAACACCAGTGATAAAAATGGAAAGAAATGATAAGAAATCTTCAATCTGCAGATCACTTTTTAGCCAAATGAAAAATCCATTCATCACTTATGCAAAAGCTCACCCGAATTAATTATAGGGCTGATCCTGAATCTCATGATGAACCAACAGTGTGATTTATTATTTTCATTAAAAATAATACACTAGAAACAGAAATAATTGACTTACTATATTGTATGTGTGTATGTATGTGAGTGTGCATAATGCAGGCATAAGGGTACCCCACATGATGATTAATAACATAATTATTTATGTACTCCAAGAGGTAGGCTCAAATATAGAACATTCTTCAAGGAGAAATTTTTCTATTTTAAGAGATCTTTAAAAGATGGTGGGCCATGCCTGTAATCCCAGAACTCTGAGAGGATGAAGTGGGAGGATCCCTTGAGTCCAGAGTTCAAGACCAGCTTGGGCAACATAGGGAGATCCTGCCTCTACACACATATTAAAATAAAAAATTAGCCAGTCAGGATGACATGGATTTGTTCCAGCTACCCAGGAGGCTGAGATGAGAGGATCCCTTGAGCCCAGGAGCTCAAGAGTGCAGTGAGCTATGATTGCATACTTGCATTCCAGCTTGGGTGACAGAACAAGACCCTGTCTCAGAAAAAAAAAAAAAAAAAAATCTGTATTAACTCAACTGTTGTCTATTGACATCCACTATCAAGAAATATAAATCTGATTATCTCTGCTTAAAATCTTCTGAAGGCTTCCCCGACACATAAAATGAAGTGTGGATGCCATGTCCTGTCCCAGCCACCCTCATAGCTGGCCCTTTCCATGTCTTTAACCTCAGCTGAAGGTGTCTAGCCTTGCCACAGTATTTGGCTTCCTTTATTTTCCCTAAATATGTCAGAGTCTCTCTCAAATAAGGATGTTCACACATGCTGACCTTTCTGCCTGAAACATCATTCCCTAGGCTTTTGGCTTAGTTTACTATTTCTCATCTTTAAGGATTCGGCTCAAACATCTCCCTCTTTCTTGAACTACTATCTCAGTATCCTCTCCCCCGACTAACTATTATAGAACCGTGGTTATTTCCCTCATTAAAAGTTTTAGTCTTTATTTATCTTGTTTATTTATTTCTATGCTTATTTAGTATTCTTCTTTTCCTGCTAGAATTAATCAACATGAAGGTGATTTTCTTGTTTATGTGGTAAAGTTCAAAGAGCACTGTAGACATGGAGAAGCACAGTAAATATTTGTTAAACAAATGAAAAAAAATGGTTCCTTATATATATGTACATATACATACACATATATATGACATATATGCAATATAATACTTGATGCTTTACATTTTAGCCCATTTCTTTTTTTTTCAGTAATTACTAACTATGGCTCTTAAAATTTTTCTTTTATTTCAATAGTTTTTGGGGTATAGGTGGTTCTTGGTTACATGGATAAATTATTTAGTGGTGATTCCTGAGACTGTAGCACACCCATCACCTAAGTAGTGTATACTGCACCCAATATGTAGTCTTTTATCCCTCACTCTCCCCAACCTTCCCCTTCCCTGAGTCTACAAAGTCCATTATATCATTCTTTTGGCTTTGCATCCCCATAGCTTAGCTCCCATTTATAAATGAGAGTATATGATATTTGGTTTTCATTTCCTAAACTACTTCAGTAAGAATAATGGCCTCCAGCTCCATCCAACTTGCTGAAAGAAACATTATTTAATCTCTTTTTATAACAGAGTAGCATTCCATTATGTCTATGCACCACATTTTCTTTATCCACTTGTTGGTTGATGTAGCTCATTTTCTTTAAGATATTTTTCTTTTATAAATCTTGAAGACAGCTTAAAAATGCTGGATTATTTGGTCTTTTCCATGGATCTTATTTTAAGTTCAATTCTTTTTTTCTTTTTCTTTTTGAGACAGGGTCTCACTGTCACCTGGGCTGGAGTGCAGCAGCACAATTATGGCTCACTGAAGCCTTGGCCTCTTGGGCTCAGTAATCCTCCTACCTCAGCCTCCCAAGTAGCTGAGACCATGTGTGTGCACCACAATGCCTGGATAAATTTTGTATTTTTTGTCGAGATGGAGTTTTTCCATTCTGCCCAGCCTGGCCTTGAACTCCTGAGCTCAAGCAATCCACCCACCTTGGCCTTTCAAAGTGCTGGGATTACAGGTATGAGCCACTGCATCAGGCTTACAATTTAAATTTTAAAACAAATGCTTAGCAGAGGCCATGTTTGTTTTGCTAAAATGACAGACTACTTAAGACAGCCATGGTATCTATAAATATTTACTAGTTCTTTTCATGAACAGACTTGCTTCAAAATATTCAAGTAAATTAGGAAGTAATAACAGACACTGAGCTTTTCTTTAGCTTCCCTAACTTCATACTTTTTCATTACTCATTAAGATCACTTCTTTGCTGCTTTCTGTTTCATTCTATGTGATATAGTCATTTGTGTATTCAGCACCTGTGATAACTCATTATGGTTAAAAGTTATGCCATTTTGCTGCATTTAATCTGAAAAATGATTTAATAGTTTATTCATGGCTAAGGAATGGCTGTTGAACATTCCATTTTCATGCTTTAGTTCCTGATATTTGCCACATTTACAATAAAGTTGTCAACTGGGACATATTTGTTTCTAGATTTCTTATATAATACCTTTGCTTTCCTTCTTGCTACTTCTTCACATTGAAACACATTTTATTTTTCATTCCTATTAAAATCTTTAGATAGATTAACCACAGAAAAGGGCCAGCTCCTGTGCTGGGAAAAATTTTTGCATACCTAACCCAGAAGTATAAATGGTGTTCAGAGGTAATAGGTATTTCATTCCTTTGCTTTTAGTTGTAGTTGAAAAAAAAAGATAGCACAAGAATTCTATAGTTTCTTGGCATTTGCAGAATGTAGAAGTGATTTAGTACTCCATGAAATGCGGTCACCTATGTCTAAAAAATGAAGATCTATGTACAGATTTGTTAAACAGTCCCTCCCATCAAGAAGAAAAAGAAAGCTTGAAAGACGTATTAATTGTGATACTGTGAAAGCTTATAAAATTTGTGACCAACATCAAAAATTAGACTGTATCACAATGTAACTACAATATCAGCATTTCTATGTATGGAGATTTTTTACAAAATAAGATTGATATTTGAAAATCAAGAATTACAGGGCCCAGAACAATGGCTAGCTAGTACATAGAACACGAAGAAACAGGATAGAGAGAAGAAGAAAGTGAGTCATATTAATGTAATAGTGATGTCATTTCATTGAGCTATTTAAATTAATACAAAAATTATTTTGTAAATACCTAAATATATGATTTCTCATAAACTTAAATATGAAAATGTTTTCAAGGTAATTGCATTAGGATACATTCCTCCTTGGAAATTTTATTCTTGGGTGTTACCATGTGTATTGAGAAATATATTGAAGGATGGACTTTAGCAAGAGATTGTATCTTGAACTTGTTTATTTTTATCTTAGTAACTGAGATTCGGGTTAGCTTCATAATTATAAGCCAGAAATAGAATCTTTGTTTTCCCTTTAAAATAAGGTGGTCTTTCAAGTTCTAAATCCCACTGTCATTGCCCCTTTTAAGATGTAAATATCTAATAGATACTTTCCTTCTTTTCTAAATATTAGGAAAGGATTTTTCAAAATTTTATTACAAGGGGAAAAAAGACTTTTAAATAGACCAAATATCCAAATGTTATTTAGAATAGCTGTACGTAGACATAGATTCAGATGTAAATAACTAACTAAATAAAAAACACAAGCTTAATGATACTAAGCTGAATCGGTTTTGGTTTTGGCTCACTTTAAGTATTAACATTAGAAATAACACTGCTGATATTATACTTCTTTTACTACTGAGTACAAATTTGCTTTTACACTATTTTTTTATCTTAGGTATTAGTCTTCAAAAATCATTATTTGCCTTTATTTGAAAAAAAAATCCTCCCATTAAGGACAACACATTTTGAACAGTCAACAAAATCTCTTCCTCAAAAAGGCTAAGTTCGTCACCATGCCCTGTGTCCCTCTGGGCTGAAATGATATTTGATTTGGTGAGGTGAGCCGTATATCACAAGTTCTCCCAGTGCTGCACGAGGAAATATTTCACTGCATAGGAGGTGGGGATGGATTTAGAATTACTCTGTGCCCTCACATGCTCTATTTTATCTTAGGATACATCATTGACATATTCTCTATTTTATCAAATTTCTTACCAGCTTGCCTGTTGCCTGCATTCTCTCTCTTTCAAGTACACACACATACATACACACATGCACACATGTACACAATTGATAAAAATCACAAAGCTATTTTTTCTTTTTCCTTTTATTCACTCCCAGCAGATCTTTCTTTTTCCTGTAAGCTTACCACTTCTAAATTTAATGATCTGTGGTTTGAGTTCATTATTTAAAGGAATCACATCTTGCTAAATTTTGGATCCAAGACACCAATGCATAGTGTCTATACTCACTAAACAGGCCAAGCTTGGTGAATTAATTAATAAAAGATTTGGTAAGAAACGGTCAATCATTATCTTATCCCTTGACATGACAATGTTGAAACTTACAGGATGGAAGGCATCTCATTATTTCAGACAATTTCAAATTAATTTTATTTTGATGTAGGGTTTTGAAATAATATATCATTATCTTTGACTGGTCATATCAAAACCTGAACCCAGTTTGGAAAATATTTATATGTCCAAACATTGGATTAGAGAAAAGTATAGCATATTTTTTGGTAAATTGTTCACATAGAATTTTCCATATTCCAACAACCTATCAAAAACCATCAAAGATATAAAATATAATTTCTTTCTACAGAAGCACATTTATATTTCCACAGTTTATCTATTTCCAATTTAGGTTTAGCTATATACAAACATTATCTTACAAAAACTTTTATAGGATTTAATTGTTTAGGACTTAAAGGTAACTATTAGGAAAGGTTTTATATTATATTGTTTTGAAAGGGAATTTAGTATTGCTTAGTTTAAGAAATTACATGCATAACCTCCCAAGTGACTTTGATTTTCCTAAAATAACTGCAAGCATTTCTTATTCAATCAACCAATCAATATATATTTATTGACCTGCTCTATTTACCAAGACTATTAGGTGCTAGCTATTCTATGTTATTTGACCTTGAATTATTGCTTTACTGGGGCAGCTGATATATAATAATGGCAACATATCTTGTTTCATTTTTATTTACTTATAGTTATCTCTTAGTTTTTCTGTTTGGCCAATATTATTTTTCATACAATTTATAATTTAAAATTTATAACTTTAGGAGTTGTAGTCTTCCTCATTTACTATTACTCCTATGCTCTTTCCATAAGGCATTTTCCCCTTTGCATTCTGCTTTTTCTCCCTAATATCTTCTGAACACTTAATTTGTGCTTTATTTATAGATATCTGGTCCTTGATTTTTTCTTGATTTTTAAGAAAATAATATCTTCCTTAAAAAATGTTAAAGACAGAGTCAAATCTTTTTTTAATCATGTCTTCATCACACGATAATTCTGATCTCCCTAAATTATAAAATTTGCTATACCATGCTTGCTATGGTAGGAGGTAAATCATTATGTTTCCAGATCTCTCCTTGACTGGAAAATCTTAATGCTTTCACCATTTTTCTATTTATTCCTGATGTTACAATGATTTCTTTTTAAATTTCAGAGGGGAATTTCTACTTTGTACAGTGCCACATTCTGCATCCTGTAGACTGACTTCTGGTAATCAGGCCTTTGTTTCTCTCTTGTAGGCACATATTTTGTTGTTCTTGTTGTTTTCAATTTCTTCTGCAGAACAAAAGTCTACATCAGACTTTTATATGCTGATTAGAATTCACTTTAAATGTCACTATACAGATAAATCAATATGTGAAGGTGAAAATGACTTGAAGAGCTTTGTCAAGATAAGTGTTCTTTATCAGACGTCATGAGAGTTTTGAAACCAGAGGATCCTTAGGGCTAAGTTCAATGACTTCATGCACTGCAGATGAGGAAATTGAGCCCAGGGAAAAAAGACTTGGGACTACAGGCACTTGCCACCATGCTCAGCTAATTTTTGTATTTTTAGTGAAGACAGGATTTCAACATGTTGGCCAGGATGATCTCCATCTCTTGACCTTGGGATCCACCCAACTCAGCCTCCCAAACTGCTGGGATTACAGACGTGAGCCACCATGCTCAGCCTAAATCTTGCTTTAATAGTTGTTTGTTTTTATTTTATTTCCCCAGAAATATCTGGATATGGTGGGTTTTATCTTCTCTTTAGAGAGTTCCGTCATTCTTTCCTTCTGGTTCAGTGGGCTAGCTTGAGTTCTCTTGACCATGCATCAGCATAAATCACGTTCTATTTTTTTTTCTAGTTTTACTCCTATGCTACAGTATAAAATCAAGATAAGATAAAGGGAAGCTACTGTAGCTACTGGACTATCCTCTATGAACTTGTATAAAAATATCCCTTTCCAGATAAATATATCTCTGCTTTCCCTCAAACAATAATTGGAGCCACAAATAAGATGGTTTAGATATTTGCAACACCCACATGACCTAGCATATTGTGCTAAATGCATTTCTGCTGAATTTTTACTTTAGCCATTCATTAAGCCAAGTCATCATTAACACCTGCATGATTAAAGAAAAGCACAAACTCAAAAATAGCAAAAACTATCCCATAGCAGTATGGTGCTGATGCCTTATAATAGTTTTTTGTTTGTTTGTTTGCTTTTGAGGTATCCTTTCCTTTTCTTTTCCTACCTCTCTACCCCAGTAACTGGGATTACAGGCACTGACCACCACACTCAGCTAATTTTTTGTATTTTTGGAAGAAACAGGGTTTCACCATGTTGGCCAGGATGGTTTCAATCTCCTGACCTCATGATCTGCCAGCCTCTGCCTCACAAAGTGCTGGGATTACAGGTGTGAGACACGGCGCCCAGCCAACTAGTTATACTTTCAAAGTTAAGTTTAACTTTTTTGTTGTGCTTAGCCTAATGGTATCATCATTGTGTGTCTTTTGCAAATGAACCTGAGAATGATGAAGTCGTCCTTCTATAAAGGCACTCTTGCTGTTGAATGTACTTTGAGGTTTGATGCAGAAACCACCTTTATGACCATAATTGTTACTAACCTATTCATTAAAGGATCAATGATCCGTAAGCTTCACACTTGTCCAGAAACAGTTAATAATTAAACATTTAAGGAAATTGAAAGAACTAAACAAAACTAATAGAGAGTTCAGAAACATGCTGTGAACCAATGTTTTAGAAATAATTCACTGTGTAAAATTAGATTAGTTTAACTATAAAATTAAAAGGTGATATTTTCACTTAACAATAAAACTCCCAATCAAATGCCATGAGAAGATGCATCTTATACTGGTACTTGATATACATTTTAGGTAATTTTTTGATCCTTTATTCATTAACTTGGATATTAACAAAATTCAATTTCCTATAACAGTAATTCCTCAAATTTTTAAAATCAGTTTTAAACAGAGGTGTAGAAATGAAAGACAGCCAGAGTTCTAAGTATTTGATTGGCTGTGATTGATAAGTGAATAAAATAGATAAGGCTGGAAAATTCCACAATGGACTAGCAATGCCTAGTAGCTCATCAATGAATCAAATTCAATACGTTGATCTGATCATGCCCAATTCCCCTGTTACCTACTACAACTTTTCAATGCATAAATAATACAGTTATAATGATATTCTTGCTCAACTTCTGAGAAGGCACAGGCCACAAAATTTGTATGACTTTCAACAGCCAAGAAATAGAGTTCATGTATTACGAGGCTGGCCTGAATCCTCATTGCTGTGATATAAGGGATAGTACCAACTCCAAGAATTCATAGAACGTGGATAGATACACGGGGAACCAAACCAAGAGTGAATAAGTTAAATGATTAGTTCATTCAAGGAGCACTCATCAATTGCCTACCAGGCATGTGTCAGTTAAATACAGCTCAGGAAGCACTAGCTTGTTTCTTAAGTTCATCAAAGAAAACATTTATCCTATTGGAGAATAAGGATCTTCCCTGTATGAAGGACTGACTCTGGGTTAAAGTTAATAATAAATCAGCAAATTTTATTACAATAGTTTGCTTATAGAATGATTTGTTTACTTTTTTCAATTTTCCAAATTTTCAATAATGTTTATATGACATTCATAACTTTAAAACTCCTGTATGATTAAGCTGAAATAAGAAAATCTACAAAACAAAACAAAAATGAAACCAGCAGATATACAAATTTTAAAAATTAAACTCATGTCTAGTCAAGTCTTTTGTCTATTTGTATCAGATTGTTTGACATTTTGTTGTTGAGTTGTAGGAGCTCTTTACATATTCTGGATATTAATCATATCAGAGATCTAACATTGTCAAATTCATAGAGGCAGAAAGTAGAATGGTAATTACCAAGTGCAAGATGGGAGAGGAAAAGGGGGAGTTTGATAGATAAAGTTTCAGGTTTACAAGATGAAGAAATTCTGAAGATCTATTTCACAACAATGTGAATGTATGTTAACATGACTGAATTGTACACTAAAAATTGTAAAAATGGCCGGGTGTGGTGGCTCACGCCTATAATCCCAGCACTTTGGGAGGCCGAGGCGGGTGGATCACGAGGTCAAGAGATCGAGACCATCCTGGTCAACATGGTGAAACCCCGTCTCTACTAAAAATACAAAAAATTAGCTGGGCACAGTGGTGCGTGCCTGTAATCCCAGCTACTCAGGAGGCTGAGGCAGGAGAATTGCCTGAACCCAGGGGGCGGAGGTTGCAGTGAGCCGAAATGGCGCCATTGCACTCCAGCCTGGGTAACAAGAGCGAAACTCCATCTCAAAAAAAAAAAAAAAAAAAAAAGAAAAGAAAAAAAAATTGTAAAAATGTGTCTTATGCCACAATTTTTAAAAATACATGAAAATAAAACACTTGTGACAGAATAATAAATCAGGCTGTGTTTAAAAAGAAACTAGAATCAAGCAAACAAATCAGAAAATGGTAATTTTTCCCTGAATTAAAGTTCACTACTACCAGATGTGTTCTTCCTAAACTATTGGTAAGAATAAGACCTACCTGAAATGCATAAGGCTAACATTTCAGTTTCAGCAACAGTAACAACAATTCTAATGTCATAATAAGGTAGGTTTAACTAGTTAATGATTTTTTTAAAAATTGAGTTTTTCTTTGTTAATGTATAGAAATCATCTGAATGCATAATAAGCAATCAAGGGTTCATTAATTTTTATTTGCCCTAATTTGGTCATACTGTTGCTAGCATAATGTTTAGGACTAATTTTTAAACCTTAATGAACTATTTTTTATTTTCTCTCTCTCTGTCTTCCTTTTGAGACCAGGTCTTGCCCGTTGCCCAGGCTGGAGTGCACAGGCTGGGTCAGAGCTCACTGCAGCCTTTTACTCACAGCTTCAAGTAATTCTCCGGCCTGGGCCTCCCAAATCCTGGTGTTTCCTTTACTAACTTAAAAATGTTATTGTAGTCTTGGTCTTTGCAAACCGTTTTAAAACCGCCAACTTCAGCTTGTCTGATTTTGAAATGCGTGGCCTGAGAAAACTCCTAGGCCTCGAATATTACAAACGGGTACCACGCTCATTTTAAGGGAGCCCTGGCTTAGGCAAACCTGCCGCTGAACTTAGCCGGACTTATAACAAGCACTTTACTGATCTATTACAATCCATGCATTAAAACAAACACACACCACCTCCTGTCTGTAAAGCAAAACACATTCTGACTGTTTGCGACAGCCTTCTAACCCATGGATGTGTCCCTCAGGACTGGGTTTCTAGAAAATCTAGGAGAGGACCCCAGGGCAGGGGAGAGGAGAGGGCGAACTGGGAAGGAACTGCGAGGGTAATCACTTTCCTGACGGCGTGAGGTGGCACCTGAGCCCTGGGACGCGGGGCTGGGAGGGAGGGCTAGTCGCCCGCGGAGGCGAGGCCAGAAAGTCAGAGGAAAGAGGGGACGAGAGAGCCACAAAGGCAGAGCGGAAGAAGGCAGGGCGGGCGGCGGGCGCGAGGGAGAGAAGAGGGAGGCGGAGCTGCCCTGCTGGCGGGCGGGGGCGCCGGCGGGAGCTGGTGCGGAGGCGGCGCCGCAGCCCCAGCCTGGCCCGACGCGCGAGGGCCGGGGCCAGGGTGAGCGCCCGACTCCGAGCTGCCCCCGCGCTCGGCGCCGCGCTCCGCTGTCAGCCACCTCACGGCTGCAGGAGTGCGCGGGAGTTTGCCCCGGAGAGCGGCGAAGTTTCCTTCAAAGCTGCGCTCCTGGAACAGCAGCACCTGCAGGCGCCGGGCAGCGGCCGGTGAGGTAACCGGGCTGGGGCTGGGGCTGGGGCTGGGGCTAGGGCTGGGGCTGGGGCTGGGGGGCTCTAGACTGGGCGCTGCTGGGTACCCGCGCCGGGAGCGGGCTCTGAGGGGCGGGGACGTGCGCCCTCACCTTTCCAGGTGCTTCGCTGCTGGGGATGCGGAAGGCATCTTCCTTTTCCCATCTCCCCCTCCTCCAGTATTCCAGCCCACTTCCCTTCACTTCAGCGGACGGAGGACCGGAGGTGGAGGGCAGGAGCGGGAGGGGATCCTGACTTTGAGGGGGCGCTAGAGGAGGACGGGCGCCTGAACTTGTCAGCTACCTCAGCTGCATTCCTGCGCCCCGGCGGGGCACCCTGGACTCCAGGATTCCAGGGCCAGACCCGGCTTGGGGCAGGCAGAGGTGGGAAAGAGGACGGCAGGAAGAGCAGTCTGCCGTGTGTGGCAGAAAGACGAGCATCTCTGCTGCGGGGGTGCCTCCTTTGCGTCAGTCCCAAACTCCGCGACCTGGCTCGGGCTCAGGCGCAGGCTGCGGGCGAGGTGGGAGGGAAGTTAGGTGCGATCCTGGCCGGAGCAGAGGGGTTGGGAGGGGTGATCAGAGAAGGGTCTTTTTTGCCCGTGGGCTGGGGAGAGAAGGAATGGTGTGTTTATTTCTGCTGCTGTTACTTTCACACGGTTACCTGCCCCCTCTTCTGCCCCGTTTGAACATCCTGCCTATCAGCATGTTTCTGTTAGAAGGTGTTCTGGTTGATGCCTGTCAGGAGTTATTTCCAACTAAGTTCACAGGTGCCAAGTCTAGAGCTGCAGGCCCTCCTCCTTTCTCTCTCTGCGGTCCACCCCCAGCTCCCTCCCACAAACAAACTGTGCCTGCATAATTCCCAGGGTTTTGAAAGCAATGGCAAGTGAATAATATACAGTGTGTATGTGACTTTTTCCCCCATCATGCTCTTAGATCCAAATCAAAACGCCGTGGATGCCTGATAGGACTCCCTTTTCTCCGTTTTTCTGATAAATGAGAGTATTACCAATGTTTTTCTCCGCTTTAACCTCATTATTTCATTAATCTATCTTGCACAATTTTATTTACACTGTTATTATTCCTCTCGGTTTGAAGGACATGGGCTTCTTTTCAACTCATATATACACACCCAATTACAGTGTGACCATATTTAATATTTATCTGCCTTCTGATTCAGTTGCCTGGTACCTGCTAATTCTAGTACATAATCATAACACCATACGCCTGCCAACCCACTTGAGGAGAAGGTGAATGCTATTGTTTTTCATGGGCAAGAGTACCCGAAACTACCACTTTTTATTATTGCTCAAAGGGTATAAGAGCTTCAGTCAAAGTGAATCAAATTTACAAAACAATATTGCAGTTCTACACCAGACAATCAAACAATATGATTCCTAGGCACTTACAATGGACTAGTAATTGAGGAAAAATTAAAATCCTCTCATCACATGGAAAACGTTTAGATTGTGTATAGTCAATAAGAAATAGCACACACTGAATACCTCCAGAAAACAAGATGAATGTTCCTCTTCCCTCATTTGGCTTTTATCTCCTTCATTGCAGTACCGTCCTCCAGAAAATGAGCACCTTGCATATAGATGTTGGTGTGTACCAACTAAACACCATATTTTTTTTAATACAGAGGCTTGGTGATAGTCCAAAAACATAAATGTTTTAAATCATTACCAACCATCTGTTCTCTCCCACTCACTAACAGCACAGTGTTTTATTTTCACAGGTATCAAAACGTACTTACTCATTCCATACATTCCCATGACCATCCTGAAAGCTGTAATGGTATCTGATGTTGACCCAAGTTCAGTAACTGTTGTATTTGGCTTATTACACCATAAGCTCTGCTTCTTTTATTTTCAATGAAAGGAGACATTTTAAAAGTTTCAAAGCATTTGGCCAAGGCTGGCTTATACTCCAGTAAAAATCTGATTGCTTTTTTCCCACCATGTTTTTGTTACCAGAAACTGAAAATTAGTACAGCTTCAGGGTCCTCCTGATGACCTTCTTTTCCTTTCTTCCTGGTCACAAGGATATATTTGATGCTCTGAAGCAGTGCATTAAACAGCCCTGTGACTTCAGAAAGTTAGTGTGGTTTCCAGGAGAGTGTAACATCTTCCAAGAAAGAATTTACAAAATAGGAGACTAACTTAATATTCCAAACTCCAAATTTGGTAGAACTAAGAAATACACATAGTTGCCCACATAAATATTGGATATGAATGGCAAAGGATGTGAGATAGGATATGAATAACATATTTACTTCTATAGTGTTCTTTGTATTTGCATTTGGGAATCTGGATGAGTTGGTATGTAATCAGCAGATTCACATCATTGGTTTTGTCGGTGTCATCGATAAAGCAAAATTTGAGATATTCAGTTCCCCTATCCAAGAAAAGTTTCCCATTTAGGGGTGTTTGCTCTAATTAAAACTTCAGTGTTAGAGTATTTTTTATCATTCAAATCTCAGTTACATAATAAATAGTTTGTTCCTTTAGCATAGACAGCAGATTAGGAAAATTCTCTTCACTCAAATATAGGCTCAATGTCCCAAAGCATTTTCATATTTTTTGAGGAAAAAGATAATGATGATCTTTTTCATACTTCGTGAATAATTGATATGCACTTGAAGGTTATCAGGAACCAAGAACAAGTGGGGAATTATCACCAGCTATACTGTTCTCTACTGTTCTTTGACCTGAAAGTGTTAAGATTCTCATAATTTAGAAGGAGGCATTGGACAGAATAAACCCAAACTATAGATAATTTTGAAAGTAAAGTTGCCTTTAAAAATATAGTCTAATTAAAGCCTTTGGATATTACATAAGAACATGTTACATCTTGTTTTTCTGTATACTAAAAATGAATTATTTAGGGGAAACAGTTTCACCATGTATAGTAAGTACTCTGAATTATTCATGTTAATGAGAGAAACAGAGTCAAAGATAATGTAAAATCATGGTTATTTAAAAAGTCATCTGTGTTTGTCTTTGGAATGTATTGCATGTTTAGTTTGAAAAAGATTTTAATTGTTATTGTGGGCAAGTTGCCTTTCTAATTATTTTGTTGTGTTTAGTTTAATTTTTAAATGAGCTTTCATACCTCAAACACCAAAACCCATTTGTGGGGAGGTAGGGAAGATGGACAGCCTTCCCAGAAACAAGCTGGGTGGCAGAAGTAAGCAACCCTGGTATGAAACTTTGCAGGAGATTATATGTAATTCACAGAAAGATAATCAAAACTTGATTGTATACCAGTTTAATGAATGTATGTTAAGGACTAGATATGTTCCCAGCAAATATAAAAGTCTTAGAGTCAAAGTTTGAGAAATTCAGTCCCATTTTACATGTAAAAGAGGTGGTTAATGTATTTTAAAAAGTGATAATGGGGTGCTCCTGAAAACCAAATAAGAATGTATTAATGTGTGCATCTTACTATGAATACACTGCATTTTTAAGTGTTTTCCTAAAGCATACATATGTGTTTGGTGTTAAATGACATTCCTAGGGTTTATATATGAATATGTCCTTTCCAAGAGAAGGAATAGCAAGAAGCCCTCTAAATAAGGGGTTTGGTCCATTTGACCTCTGTACCTATACTCAAAATCAAAAACACATTTCATCAAAGAGAAGCTCTCAATTATTGTTACAGTGGACCAGGTTAGATAAAATAGTTGAAGTTCAACAAGACTGCCAATTTAACCGATTTCTATTGTGTTTTTCAAAAGCACTAGGGCAAAACTGGTTGTGGATGAGCTACTTGTGCAAGAAGCCGACTCATAACATAGCATTAAACATCTTGTTTATAGTCAGTGTTTAGTTGCACATAGATTTTGTTGAATTGTTAGTTCTGTGGACTATTTGAATTTAGAAAATCTCTGTGTGGAAGGTTAGAACTGCCAAAAATGTATGATGGGAAAATAAGATAAGATCATTTTTATTTCAAAAATTCACAGCAAAACTGTAACTTTTATAGAAGTAAGGAGAATGGTGATAGAAAAGTAGATGTACCCTTCTGAATAGAGACTATGTGATCATCATAAATGTGCTCACTGCATAAAGTGTAGGGATGCTTTTTTTTGAGGAAACATTTTCATTTTTTATAAGGCATGGCATTTTTTAAAGATGACTAGACTGAATATTTTAAAAGAAATATTGTGGTTGGAAATATAATTGAGACCCACAGGATAAATTTTATATACCTTTATTAAAGGAATCCATTTCTTCTTATCAGTCCCTAAGTCTTAGGATCAAGATTATGCATTTTTTAATAGAGCTGGAAAGAAGCTTAAAAGTAATTTATTCCCGTGTCCTCATTTTACAGTTATAGAAATAATGGGGACCTACAGTGATCATGATGAACTGCTAAAGGTCACAGTGGTAGTGGCAGAGCAGAAACTAGAAAGCTGGACTTCCAACTCCTCATCCAGCTACCTCATAGAAAGTTAGATTAGTTAGATCGGAGAGTTAACTCTTTCTGGCCATCATGGGATCAACTAATACATGATATGAAATAAAGCAGTGCAGAGGTAAATGTGGAAGACTTGTGACTTGCTGTCTTCTCTCATGCATTGAGTAATCATCATGAACCAGACCGTGATCCTTGACTCTCTTGGACTTTGTCCTCTTGTTAAAAAACATACTTTGTTACCCCTTTATTATCCTCAAAAGGCATTTATAAATAATTACAGAATATAGTTTTAATTTTTAAAAGCTATAAAATAAAAGTAATGTGTAATAAATTGTGTATTTAACTACTGATGCTTGGGGATAACATCACTAGACACATAGTAAAATCAGCGCTTGCATGAATATATGATGAATAAATTTGAATTTAAGACAAATAAAACATCAGAAGACATACTATGCAAGAAGTACATGAAAGTGAAAGAATGAGGATAGACTTAAACTAGTGTTGAGATACAACCCAGACTTATTTGTATATGACAACAGAAAGAAGGAAGTAATGGAATAAGGAAAATTTGCAAAGTCAAATGATAGACTCTTGGAGTGGAGAAAATGTAAAACTATGATATTTTACAAATGAGAGAGTAAATACCATTAATATGCTTCCGCTAAAAATCCCAAAATTACTTTCTGGAATATTTTTATGTTGTTACTAATGTGAATTCTATTTCAAGAGATGCAAATTACTCACCATATTGTCAATAATTAAAATACTTCCAGAATAAAAATTACTGATTTGGTGCTGAGTTGGTCTTAATTTCTATCAGCATTGTAGTCTATCAATTCTAGCGTTAAAAGACAGAGTTCATGAAATAATTAAACTATTATTATTGTAAATTGCTGGGCTTTTGGTAGGAATTTAAATAAAATTCTTAATTATGATTATGTATTAGATTCTACAGGTTGATATAACATTTAGTTCAATAGGACATGTAAACTTTATATGAAATATTTTTGGAAAAACTCTTCATTAAATTGGACTGCCTTACCGCATACACACTAAAAGCCAATAGCAACCCCCCACCCAATAATTTGTGACAACCCTGACCATACTCAGCCCTAACTAAAATATTCCGTAGGGATGTTATTTACCATTATGAGAGCCATAGAGCCAGATAACCAAGATTTTTATATAGGCATGGATTATTTTTCATGCCCCTACCTATCTATCTTTACTTCTTTTAAGTAGGACCATCCCATTTGTTCACTGGTCCCCTGCCTCTAACCGACCAGAACCACAGACCTCACTGCTCTCATGCAGGTCATGTTCTAATCCTTTTCTGTCACTGTCACCTTTACAAAGATTCACTTCTTCTGGTCCTCATTTCTCTTAGGAATCTATCTTTTTTTGGATGACAATAAGTGGTGACAAACTGAAGTACATGCTAGATAATGTATTAATTGTCTCAGGCCTTAACTTTGCTGAAAGGTATATCTCCAGAAAGCATTGAAAGTCTACATATATATGTGGAATATTTTATATATAATTCATATGTGTATAAACTATACACACATAAATACATATGCATATATATTTATATCTAGAGAGAGACATTATCACACACATATACATGTATGTATAATGTATATATGTGAGTATTTATGAAACCATGTATGTATACACACATAATTTTAGGCTTCGAAAAAACAGGAAAGGAGGTATTATTAAGGCTTATATTTTTAATTCCCTTGAAACATGCTTATGCAAAAAAGAACTGCACTAGTCCAATACTGGAAGTTATACCACAAAACACAGTGCTATGAAGTATGCTTATAGTAAAAGCCCCAAAGCTATTACAATCCAAATAAACTGCTGTATTAGAATTTTGTTATGTTGCTTGTGATAGATGCATCCTGTGCTAGCATATTAGAAGTTGAGGGGTAGGGGTGTGGCCGAATTTGTCTGTTTCAGAGGTATTTAATCTGTGCACTGTTGACATAAAAGCACACCAACATCTCTTCTCTTTGAGCAATATATAGTATTTGCAGAGAGATTAGAGGATTTTGAAGATTACTCATATAAACAGCATACAGGAAAGTATAGGATCCCAGAAGCAAGGAAGAAATTGAGAATGAAATTCAAACTTTCTTACTTCTGTCTACTGGACTGTAACTTAAGTTTTGCTCTTGAAAATGAAGAGTTAATATGAAATATCATTTCAGTATTAGCTACAACACCTTGAATTTATTCAATCGTGTGATATTTTTTCTTAGATTTCTTCCCGCTCAGGGTCCATCTTATGTGTTTTTAGACCATTGTATGTCTTATTCTTTTTAAAGAAAAAAGCTTTTTAATGTAAGCACAGCACTTGAGATTGAAGTCAATAGTATGTGTGTGTGTGTTGTATGTATGTGTATGAACAACCAATTGCTTTGACACAATCACAATATTCTCTACATAGAAGGGCATGTTTTACCCAATCAAGAGAGGCAGCTTTTCCTACAAAGAAGATGCAGCAATTGTATAGAACACAATTTGATCTGTGATTGTTTTGCTGTGTATTGTTCATTCTTACTGGAAGTTTCTTGGTCAATTGAGTGGCCCAGCATTCAACCTCAGACTGACCCCTACTTTATTTGGTTTACTTTTCTTACAATTTCTAATATGAGTATAGTGGTGCAATGGGAATTCAAAGAAGATGAAATTGAGGTTGTTGGATTAGGGAGGTGATAAGGAAAATGAGGTGCTTCTTTCATTTGAACGGCACAAAGATCTATATAGGCAGTGATATTTTATTGGAATATCTGCCTTTTACTCTGCTTTTTATTTTTGTATGGAATAGAGAAAAAGCTTGTGAAAATAAAGCCCTCCTTCCTCTTTGTACTGTTAACTCTACTATACAAGAGGAAACCTTCTTTGTTGGAGTAAACAGATATGACACATTCCTGTCCCATTGTTCAGAGTGCATCCTTTTACTATAGTACTTAAATACTACCCTAAACTGAACTCTGTAACACTAAAGAATATGGTTAAGAAAAAATATATATACCCAGCTAATGTGATGAAAGAAATTTCAGAAGCCTCTATTAGATATATATGAAAATGAGAAAACCGAGTAAGACAACACTGTCAATTCAAATGAAGAATGCAATACTTACTTTTCCATTAGTTTCAGGAAGAAGAAGCCCACAATTTCACTTAATTTTGTGGTCATTTCTATTGTTTTCTTTTCTTTTTTTTTTTTTTTTTTTTTGCTTTCACAGATGGAATTAAAGCAGTGACCTATAGTTCCAGCTTACTTTAAGCAAATATAGTTCATAAGGATTTAGATAAAATTATGTTAATTATGTATTTTAATGAATACATTTTAAAATTAAATAGGCACAGTTTTAAAGAAATGAATCTCTAAATTAATTTAGTTTTTTCACAGGGTTCTTTGAACAGTAGATTAGAATGAGGCAACCTTTTTCTCCAAAAGATTAATTTCCCAAGTTATTTTAAAAAATGCTTAGGTATTACTGACATTTTTTGGACAAAAAGCAGTAACTATCAACACCCTTTTACCTTCTAACATTTGCACTCTATTTTCAATTAGAAATTTTTATTATCAGAGAATGAGATTTTATTACTCCAGCAGGTCTGGCATTCATCTAGGTGCACTGGTGTAGTCTTACTGGTTATTTGTAGCTGGAGCCCAAATTGTGCTGATTGTTAAATAATTTAAATACTAATCCTCCATTTGCATGAACACTTTTGTAACTTCAACATATAAATATACCACTTGCCACTTGCTAAAACTCTAGCAAAGTAACTTTTTCAGATTTTACAGATCAGGGAATTAGAACAGCATTTAGAATAGAAATGAATTTGAAAATCACTGAAATCGGAGGTCCTAGAGCTCGTTCATCTAATAACTCTGACCTTTGATTCACCTTGGGGTTTCTCAATATACATACACCAACTACTATCCAGTAAGAATGTCTTGACATTATTGATATATTTAATGCAGAGCACTCTGTAAAACATAATCACAGCTCAGAAAGTCCCTCTACATTGCCTACTGGTAGATCCAGCTCTATACCTGGCATTTCTTCTTGTCTATCTTAAAGAAACATCACATGAAACATGTCAGAATCGAACTCATGATCTCTGCTCATCTCACCTTAAAGGTGCAGGGTTCCCATAGTCCGATCTGGTTTTAATCTTGACATTACTTCCCTTCAACTCCATTAACGAGGCTTTGATTTTGACCTCCAAAATTTATTACAAATCTGCCTCTGCCATCACACAAGTGTAAGCTTTCACCATCCTTTGTGTAGAAAACAACAGTAGCTTCGTGACTAATCTCCTCGCATTGTTCCTCACCCCAAATTCATCCTCGAATGGAATACCAGAGGGAGCATTTCAAAATGCAAATATGATAACTATCACCATTCCAACTACAAATACCACTTAAATGAATTACCATTGCTTTATTTAAGATAAAGACCAAAACTCAGCGCCTGATTTTTGCAGTCCAGTAAGGTCAATCTCCTTCGCTTTTATCTCTTTTGATGCTTTCATTCTTTCCTCAGCTTCAGCTGGCTGGCTTTCTTCAAGCGGCCCTAACATTCCAGCTCTCTCCCATCCCCCATCCCCTAAAAACACAAACTCAATCATTCCCTAGTTAACTCTTAGTTGACACGTTAAAAATATCAACTCAAATGTCATTTCCTCAAATAAGCCATCTCTTCCCCCTAAACTGAGTTAAATCCCTTTATAATACACATATAAGTATATACACATTTATGTATCTGTAGCCATGGCACTTAAAGAGTTGCAAATTCACATTTATTTGTATAATTATTTAATTAACCACTAAGATAGGGGTCTGCCTAGTTTTGATGGTCCTTGTATTCCTACCAAATACTACAGTATATGCTTCAGAGTGGAAGTGTAATGAATATTTGTCGAATAAATGTTGAGTGAACATATCTAACTCCACATGTTCCAAGTTACATGCATATACCATGTGCAAACACACATACACACATACCCACCCTTACATTCTAATGAAAAATACATAAATAAGTAAATAAAAGCAAGTTTGTAAGCTATGATGCCCCACTTTTTTCTTTGTGACCTCTCCAAATATCCTACTCCTCTTTCTTCTATTTCTTTTTCCTCTCCATAATTTAGATGTGATTTGAGTGGTGCTACATTTACTTAGTAAGTATGGCAGGTGTGTTGAATTTCTTATCCCCCTAAAGTAAATAAATGCCCAGGCATGCCTTTATGTTACTTCCTTTGACATATGAAATCCCTTGATAATTTCAGGAATTTTAAAAGGCTTTACTTTATGGGAGTTTTATGCTCTGCTGTTTGAGTACATTCTGGCATTAAGAAGATTTTACCATGTTGGAGAAAATGAAAATCCTCTGAAAGTTATCTACTTATATGGCCCCATATGAAAATAAGAAAGATAAAGGAGAACAAAAATTAAAATAAGGAAAAATATGTGAAATTCAAAAAGTAATGTGAAAGTCTGTGCTATAAATTAAAAGTTTATATTTTTAAGAATTGCACAAAGGCTTCAAACCAGGTATAAAATAGTTAAGGAAGACATCTATCATACTGATGGGCACTTACTAGGTTTTAGATACTATGCTAACACTTGTGACTAAATTCAATATGCTGCATTAAAACTGAATTGGGTTAGCACTGTTTTTATTTAAAGTATTCTTGCTTCAGTGAGTTTAGGGGAAACTCTGGAACATTTTGTCCAAGAAAGCAAGGAATTGCTGAAAAATAAAAGACGGGGATACATCAGAAGGACATAGACAGATTTAAAGGACTCTCTCTAGTCAAATTTGGGATCTTTGTATGTAAAGAGTAATAAGGAACGTAATGGTATAGAACACATCGAATAAGAAAAGCATCCATGAACCCAGAGTGTGTGAATGCACAGATTGGGTGGAGAGAAGGAAAAGCTCTGTTTCACTGAAGAATATAAGCTGATAATTAAACAAAATAATAGAATAATAGAACCACCTTTCTGTAACTGCCATGACAAAAGTAATAAAAAAAAATCATCCACCATTGGGTGAATGGTTGATAGGGACAGGATATTCATTCATATTATCTCTATGTGTCACCCCACAAATTTCTTGTTAATTGAAAAGGGGAAAGTACCTTTACAGTTGGTGTCTGACAGATACCAGCTAACCAAATGATCAAATACAACATCACTAGAAGTAATACAAATGGAAATCATGTATTTTTTTTATGATACATGAAGAATGACACAAAAATCCCCTCTAAAGTATTCTGTTACAAATGTTTAACCTGAGACTAATCATGAGGAAATGATCAGGCAAATCCAAACTGGTAGATTTTCTTCAATACAACTGGCCCAGATACTTCAAAAGTGTCAGTGTGATTAACAGAAAAAGCCTGGAATATTGTTCAGGAATAACAGAGACTAGGAGACCTGGCAACTAAATGCAAGACATCCATCCTTCTTGATTAGATTCTGTATGAAAAAAAATCTATAAAGGATAATATTGGGACTATGGAAGGAATGTGAATTTGGGCTATAGCTCATATAACAGTATTATATCCCTGTTCAATTTCTTGAGTGTGATCATCACATTGGGGTTATATAGAAGAATGTGTCTTTAGGGAGAGGCTATATTTGAAAGTGTTTAGAAGTGAAATCTCATATCTGCAACTTTCAAACGGTTCAGCAAAAAGAAATTTTTTAAGTGTAAGAAAGGGAGAAATAGGCAAATAATTATGGTAAAACACATTAACAATTTTTAAATCTAGATAAAGATTATATATGATTAATTATATTATTGCTAATTTTCTGTAGACTAGACATTTTTAAAAATTAAAATTTAAAAATGTATCATATGATTTTAAGTTAGCTATCCAAAGGATAAAATAATTTTTCTATATTGAAGTGAGCCTAAACGTTTGAAAGTTGTTTAATTATAGTGTCTTCTCTGAAGTATCTAAATATCTTCATTCAATACTGTGTAATAATTCCATAATTTATATATCAACACTGAAGAAAAAGTGATCCTTAGAAGAATATTTTTCAGGTAATATAGGAGATAATACTTAATATGATAGTATCAGCAAATATTAGATAAAATAAATCTTTTCCATTATCTAGCTATATATGAGAACTCATTGACATGAGAAAATTTAAAAGTAAATGAGTCATCTTTGGCAATACGTGTTTTATTCTTTCATCTCTTTCCTAAACATTGGTGCTCACCTACAAAACAGAGTATGAGATTACCGATGATTCTCACTAAAATGTCTATAACCTAGCAGAATGCAGTTGCAGTGTAGAATAGATCTGGCCAGGGCCACGGTGAGATTTAGGATTCTATGTGATTCTCAACTCTACAACTTCAGGAAGACTGGCAAGCACTGTTAGTACTTATACATTAGAAGCAGATACTTACAGCCCAATAACATAGGTATACAAATATCGAAAGACAAAGCTCTCTGTTTAGTCAACAAATTCCATTGAGTCAGGTTCTACGTGAGGCATAAAGTAAATGAAGTTAAAAAGTATATTTACAAATTTGTAAATAAAAATTTATTTCTTCAGGAAAATTTTAACTTCAAAATCAACATTTAAAATATTCCTTATACCATAAAAGCATATGATATAATATTTCTAATCAGGTCCCTATAGAAATACTTTGCATGATGCTAAGATAAGATTTAGGGCTCCTTAAGATATGTATGGTTACATAATCAGAGCAAGTAGAGTGATGCTTTTTGGTATTTGAGAAAAAGAAAATGTGTAAATCTTATATCTTAACATACAACATATCTTACATCTTAATGTACAATGTAATAAACCAAACATAAGAATATGGATAGTTATTTCCCCTCATATTTTATGTAGTAATTGACAAATTATTATAAAAATAGCAAAGAAGGAGAGTTTCAAGTTTCTGAAAAAAATGTGAAAGAAATGGTGTCACTCGATAGAAGGTTGAGTTTCTGAAAAATCAGAAAAAAACTGGTCTCGATACTGCCAGCCTACACCATCTTGAGGTTAAAATTCACCATGATAGAATCTCCTTACTAAAAGAATTACAGGTCATCTTCAGCTTATATTAAGACAAATATTAGTAATCAGTTTAAACTTGACATTGTTTTAATAAGAAGAAAATAGTAAATTATTGTGGAGAAGGAGCATGTTCTTTAGAAGTATGGATTATCTTAAAATAAAGGTAATAATATAATAGCTTTGCTCTTATGTCCTTATTCCCTCCTACTCCTATGCTACCCATACTGATAACAGTGAAGACAAAGGACACTCATACCACTAAGAATTTAAAACCCGAGAAAACAGGGTAAAATATTACTTAGTTATCTTATTAAACTGTTAATACATTTTTATCTCAAATATTTTTTAAAAATACCAAGACCATGAATAACATAAGTTAAAAGTTGTTTGAATATATAGCAGTATGAAAGGTAGACTTCCATACAGAATTTGACATTAAAAGAAAACAGCTATGCAAACAATTTGTATAGGTAATTATTAGCTGGAAGCTATTTGTACTCTAAGTTTATTGAATATACAAATATGATAATAAGACTTTGCACAAATGGAACCTTTTGATGATAAATTCATGTAAAAGACTGTGCCTTGGGGAATAATTCTAGATGTTATATTTGAATGCCCTGCAAACAGAATGCAGACCTCTAGACCAAGTACATAACGATTTTTCATTCATGATATTTAATACCTAAAGTTTCAGAAACGACAAGTAAAACAATGGAGAATGAAGCTGTTCTATTGGTACACATATTAAAACATTGCAATCACAGAAGAAATAGCAAAGTAGAACTATAAAACCTCTCTTCAGAAGTAAGCAAAATTACACTGAAAAATCAAAGTTGTTGGAAATAAATAAATACCTAATCATTACTTGAGAAGTATTCCGGTTATTGCATATAGAACTCACTGATTAACTGGTTTTTTTGTTTGTTTGTTTGTTTTTTGGTGGTGGTGGCGGTTTTTTGCTTTTTGTGGTATTTACTGACCAGTTTAGAAAAAGCACTTTTCGAGTAAAATAAAATGTAAACAGCTGTATTCTCTTTATGAACCTTGTACATTTACAATACTTCTTAAGACTGTACACTCCCCCCCAAGTCATTTTTACTGTATACTAAGAAAATTAACATAAAATATAGAATCTTTCAATTTCCTTTCCTCATTTTAGATTTTGGTTACATTTTTATTATATTATGTTTCATATTTTTATATTTAAATGTAATCAGTGCACAAAATCAGTCTTTTCACTACTCTTTTCCTCTTTGAATATTTCATTTTATTTTATGAATAATTAGATTTTATGATCAAGGAGTTTCTTCTAGGGGGACTCATGCAATGCTACCTCCTGAATCCTTTTGTGCCTAGACCACATCCTCCGCATGTTCATCCTTTGCTCTTGCCTGTGTCTCTAGTCTATAAGCCATTTTTTGACTGTTTTCCATTCTTAAAGGGAGCTAATAATATGGAATAGCAGGGGTGGTGTACACGGAATTCTACAGCTCCAGTGCGGGTCTTGTCTAGAATATCCTCTGTCACCAAGTTTATTTCACTTACCCTCAAGTTGGAAACATGCAAAGCCCCTAACACTGTGTTGTGATTTCATAGTCATGACTTTCTGTTTTCTTCCATAGTACCCTCATCTGGGAGAGCACTCCATAGCTAATAAAAATGGCAGAAGAGTGTGCTATTTTCTTCTGCCTGACATCCCCAGTTATTCTGAGTTTCAGTAGAAAAACAGATACCTTCCTTATAACCTATTTATGTACCACTGTTACAGTAAGATTTGCTGGACAGCTTTTTGGGACTATGATATTAGTTGTACAAAAATCTATATCCAGCTTAAGGTTTGAGGGTATATGTGTCAATTCTTGTTCTCTTCTCTTTTCCCTCCAGATTTTAAACAAGTTAGCAGGTATGCCTGACAGTGATTTTTATACTTTGTATTTTTGTTTTATTTCAAAAAAAGGAGGTAGAGTAAAAAAGCCTTTACTTCATCAATAGCAGAAGTTTCAGAGTTCTAGTTGCCACTTTTTTGCATTAAATATTTTATTTAATGTTTAAAGTACAATTACATATATTGATAATTTAAAGAATAATAAAAAACACCTGTATATTCACTAGCACACTAAAGGGAAATAATTTTTCCAATATCTTTGAAGTGTCCTACTTTTGTCAGGGGAGATTAACTTCTTAATCAGGTGAGATTTGACCAACCAAATCTCTCAGGCATTCAATGCAATAAAGGCCTATTTCACATTCATGGCACAATTCCGTGAGGATCAGTGAAGAAATTCGGCTCCATGCAGTTATTCAGGGATCCAGGTTACTTCCATTTAGCAGTTCTGACACATTTTACTGCCTCAGAGTCCTCCCCTGGTTCCTCTGCAGATAAAAGAAAGAGAGATAATGTGAGGATTGTATAGGATGTTTTTAGGGACCAGGCCTTGAAGATGTGTGTATGACTTCTGCTCATATCCCACTTATTGCAAGGTGAAACAGATTAAGGAAAATAAAAGGGGATTCAGCACTGTCTCACCCATACCTTCTGTATTCTCCTCTCATTCTCTCTCTTCAAGAAGTAACCAACCTCCTGATTTTTGTGGTAAGGATTCCCCTGTTTTGCATATGTACCTCCCTCAAGCAAATCTTGTTTAGTTTTGCCTGCCTTTGAGTTTTATAAAAATGGACTTACACTGCTGATACATGTTGCTTGGTTTTGTTTTTCTTCTTGCTGCTTGAAAAGAATATATGTTTTCTACATTTTGGAAAGAGTATACTATCTGTGCCCATTATGTAAAGTTTTTAAATCTGTTATTCAAATATTCTTATTTTCTTGCTAATTTTGTCTGAATGTTCTGTCAAATACAGAAAGAAGTATATTTTTTAAATGCTTATGATAGATTTATCAATTTCTTATAGTTCTATCAATTTTTCCTTATATATTTTGATCCTATGCTGTTAGGTATATATACATTTAGAATTATAATATATTTCTAGTAAATTTAATTTTGTAATCAATGTGTAGTGATTGCCTATATGCTTATGACTTCTAAATTTATGTATTCAGCCTAAACCTCTCTTTTGAGCTTGTATTCGTTTTATATTGCTGTATAATAAATTACGGGAAACATAGCAGCTTAAAACAACATACATATATTATGTCAGTTTCTATGAGTTAAGGGTATGGGAACAACTTAAGTGGATTCTCTGCTGAGAATATCACAAGCCTACAATCAAGCTCTTGACTGGGTTTTATTCTCATCTGAAACTCAAAGTCATCTTCCAGGCTTGAAGTTGTAGGCAGAATTCTGTTTTTTGCAGCTATAGGACTGAGGGCCTCAACTCCTAGAGGACACCCCTCTCCATAGAAAGTTAAAAATATAGTTTTTTGCTTCTTCAAGCCCAGCAGGAGATCATTTCTAACTTCAGGGAAGTCCCGGACCTTCTTTGAAAGGGCTAAACTGATTAGGTCAACCTCACCCTGGGGAATCTCCCTTTAGATTGACTCAAAATCAACTTATTACGAACATGTATTATTTCTGCAATTTTTTTTACTTTGTTTCATATGCTATTCATTAGAAGTGAATTACAGGTCTTGTTTGCATTCAAGAGGAGGGGATTATAGAGGGCTATTGAGGTTTCTCTCATAATTCTACCTGCCACAGAGACCTTGTTGTCTTACATATTCAACTCCCTTTGTGATACCTCTACTTGGTTTTCTCATTAATATCTAAAATCCAACAAGATCAAAACTGAACTCTTGATTTACTCCTTCAAAAATGTCCCCATATTATAAATGTCATCTCAAAAAATAATTTCAAATTCAGTCACTTCTTATCTCTACTGGTATTACCCTGGCCAGGTCATCAGCATTATCTGTATTTATAGATTATAACAGCTTCCTTCCTAATTAACTTCTTCATTTCTTGGTGCATTCTTCCTGCAGCAACAAGAGTGATCATAAAACATAGGTATAATCTTTTCACTCCTCTGATTATAACCATTCAATGTCTGTTTCCCCTTAGAATTGCCCTCAAGGACTTGATAGGCTTTTTGCCTATCTTTCCAAGTTCCTTCTAGATGACTTTGCTTTCATTCATTAAGCTCTCGCATACTGTCTTCTTTCAGTTCTTAGGATGTGTTAAGTTCTTTTCCCTTTCAGAGCATTTTCCTAGGGGATTCACTATTTGGAAACCTCTCTCTTCCTTCACTACAACTTTGCACATGATTAGGTCCTTCCCATACTTCAGATTGCAGCTTAGATATCACCTCCTTAAAGATACTTCCTCTGACCAAAATGTCCAAAGGAGGTCTCCTGTGCCCTTTACCCAATATTCTTTACCTTGTCCCTTAATTTTAACACTTGTCACACTTTATCATCATATGTTCAATTTGTTACAACTTCTTTCTTTTTTCTGTTCACTTTTGTATTCCAATACCTAAATACTGCCTTTGTAATAATAGGTCCTCAAAATATATTTGATGAATGACAACTTAAGTATTGCTGCTATCATCAGAGTAGGCGAGAGTAATTCCAAGACTTTCTGGGGACATTAGCCTTGTGCCAGTCATGTTTTAGAACTGAGAATCAGAACAGAAGTTCTATGACAGATGTAGTGAAGAGCACAAACAAATTGATGGATATAGAGATGGGCATGGAGGGCCCAGGAGTCAGTACACCAGAAGGTGGCTTTATGTTGGGGGCAGTAGGACATTGGGCTGCAGAGGGATAGGAACCACTTTACAAAGAACCTAGAAAGACAGACATAAGAGTTTTCTACTTTAAATAAGGACCTTGGTGAAGAGTTAAAAATAAGCCACTCTGGCAAATTGACTATGATGATCTAAAAGCATTTGAAAAGCAGCAGGTGCAAAAAGATCACTCTGACCTTTATTCTGTTTCTCAAAAGCAGGAGATGAAATTCCTAAGTGAAGGATGTCCTCCCTATACCAAAAGGAAAGCATCACTCTTGCTATCATCAAGAACAAGAAATTGAGGCCCAGGAAACTCTGTGCAAACAAACATAGACTAATTCTCATGCTCCTAGCCATTTCTCCACTGAATTAAGGACTCTACCTCTAGCTCCTTTGCCTTGTCACATTCTCCTAATTTCCTATTTTTGTTTAATTCAGTACATACGTTCATCACTGACTGCATCTTTAGGGCTTCATTCCCCTGTGAAGGCTCCTGTGCCAAATAAAACTTATATTAAACAAATGTGTATGTTTTTCTCCTGTTGATATGTCGTAAGCCAATTTAATGATTAGGTCCATCTGAAAAAAAAGTCCTAAAACAGTAGAAGAAAAATTTTGCCTCCCCTATACAGGCAAAGGAAAAATATTTGAAAAGCAATGTTTAAGAAAGATGAATGAAGCACCATTATTTGTGTTGAACTGAAGAGACTAGAGATAGATAATCTACCCAAGAGTCTTTTTGTTTTTTTATTCAAAAAGTATTTCTGTTCTACTCACCTTGTCTAAGGCACTGTCCTTGGCATGGAGGATTCTGTGAGCACTGCTTCAAAATGAGTTCTAAAGAACAGAGATCAGCCCAAGGTTGGTGGAGGACCCTAAAAAGAAAGGAGAGAGTGTTCATGTGTCCAAAGACAAAAAAAAAAAAAAAAGAATGCAGATAGTTCTTAAGAATTTAAATAGTTTAGTTTGGTTGGAGAGTAGAGTTTGAGGGAGAGGTGCGAATGATAAAACTAAAGAAGTGATCAACAGCTAGATCAGGAAGAGACTTGTTTGTGATCACAAGAAATTTGGACAAATTAAGAAGTGTGAGAAGTGGTGGAATACACAAATGAAAATGTCTAGTAGGCATTTAGAAATGAGACCTGAACACATCAGTTATTGGAACTGGAAATGTAGATCGAGATTTCATGTTTGAGAAATTAGATCATTTTATGGAGGATTAAACAGAGAAGAGAAAGAGGGGTAGAACTCTTAAGACAGAAGAAAGAGAAAGGGATGAGATTGTAAAAGGTTGAAAAAGCAAAGATCACCACTATGGAAGCCAGGATTGTGAAACCTTTCAAAAGTGTCTGCGGGTAAAATGTCACAAAGGGGTCAGGAATTCAGAAGATATATTTTGTGACGGCAAGAACTTATAGCCATTAAAAAAGGAGGCTTTGTGTGGTTGTGGTATTTCAGTATTGATGTCTACTTTTGTAAGTAGCTTAGATGTGGGAATAATGATGTAAAACTATTTTCCGATGTTAGAATGTTTTCTTAAGATAGTAGCACTAGCTTATTTATTTAATCAACCCCTTTGGTAACTAGTAAAAAATTAGCTCATTTTAAACAAATTTCTGATAAATTTCATAATTTTGTCATCACTACAGAAGTTTTATTAGCAGGGGACACAGAAACAATGTAATTTGGAGACGGACAAGCTTATGTTTGGATTCTGACTCTGCTATTATGAGTCATGTGAACTTTTATATTTGGTGCTTATGTTTATCTCTCAACAATAGCTATATTTGAACTTGGTATTTTAGTTTTAGTCTTTATCTAGTGACTCCCACCATGATAGGAGATGATTTAGTCATTTTTATTTTTCATTCAACCATACATGTATGTCCCTGTCCTTCCAACCCTCCTATTCTTCCATTATAGTGATGCCATTTTGTTTAGGGTCAGTGCTTTCATTATCATGACTATGTAAATGCTATCCACGATTTAGCTGTGCAGCTTAATCTAACTTTTTTCCTTTCCTGCATTTTCTATTTTCCCTGAAGTTAGTAGCATCTTACCCTTTCATATGCTCTAAGTTCTAAGTTTGTAACACTTATCCAAGCAAGCTCTTCATCATTGTCTAAATATTCTGTTTAGATATTAAGAAAAATCATCTTGTCTGCCAGTTTTATCTTTCTAAGTAGTCTCTCAAGCATCTGTTCTGCTCCAATTTGAAATGCTTGCCCTCTACACCAGTTACACAGCTGTCATCCATCCAACCAACCTAAATTTTCTTTTGTCTCTCTCTTTTTTCAGATCGGGTTTCTGCATCCCATTTCTTTCCCTGATCTAACTTCCTTGCCTTGTTATGTCCTCTGGTAGCTTTCCAAGAGGTAGATCTTTTGAGAACTTGCCTGAAAATATTTATTTCTCACACACAACCTTGACTGACACATTGATAGAATTTGGTAGCATTTAATAGAATTTTAAGTAATAATTGTTTTCCTTGAGAATTTTGAAAGCATTCTTGCTCTATTGTCTTATTCTAGATTCCAGTGTTGCTATTGAAAAGTCTAACTTCATTTTGATCCTTGATCCTCCTCCAATGATCTGTTCATTTTCCTTTAACAACATATATAGAACTTTTTCTTTATTACCAGAGTTCTGAAATGTCAAGACAATGTCCCTTGGTGTATTTGTTTTTTATCCATTTTGCTAAGTACTCAGAGGGATCTCTTTAGATCTGGAAATTCATGTCTTTCAGTTCCCTGAAATTTTCTTGAATTATATCATTAATGGTCTTCTTCATTTTGTTTTCTCACTTCTGTCTGAAATTCCTATTACTTAGGTGTTGAATTTCTTAAATCAATCCCATTTCCTGGCTTTTTTTCCCCTTCAATTTTCCATCTTTTTGTTCTTTTGCTTTACTTTCTAAGAATCACCGTATCTTTTAACTCATATGTCGAGTTTTTCATTTGTTTATACTTTTCATTTGCAAAGCTTTTCTTGTTTTGTGTGATTTCATGTCTTTTATTAAGTATAGGGTCTTGTCCTCTTTTGGTGGAACCAGTATTTTCTCTTATCTTTCTGAGGCTCTAATGTATAGTTATTTTGACTTTTTGGTGTTATTTTGTTTTTTTCCCCCCTCCGTTCTTTGCCTTACTTCTCTTCTGGTAATCTATTGCCTTCTTTCTTGCCTACCCTTTTCTGAGCAACCTGGTCTACCTTTCCTGGATTTGATAGCAAACAACATCTTGCTTCTTCTTGGTATCTATGGAAGAACTTTGGTTTCAGCTTTTATGATCTTTAAAATTAGTTATCACTCCTTTGTCTGCATTCCATATTTATAAAACTTTATGATGTCTCTCTTGTAAAATCCCTTCTTCTCTTATCTATATTTTGTAACTATATTTATTTTCTAATTCATTTCCTTTCAATTTAGAGAGGTTTGAGGAGGGGGTAGAGATCAGTTCATGAGTCCAATATACCCTCATTTCACTTGAAATTCTCTTCATTGATTAGTTAACTAAATTAACTAAAATTAACCAGCATATTGATAACACTAAAATTATCACTAATTATTCATAATTTTATAGTATCCTATAGTATATAATCCTGCAAGTTTCACAATTCAGTTTTTTTTTACATGTTTTGTATTTTAAATTTGAATGTTAACTCTGGAATGTTAATTTTTCAGATTTATACATTATTTCTGCTTTATTTGCTGACATTATTCTAGGCTTCTCTATATATCTATATTTATTTCAGTAACTACCTTAGGCAGTTACTTTGAAATTTTAATATGGTAACCATTTGGTGTGGTTTCTGAAAATGCCTTAAGAGCTTCCTATATGTTTCTTGTCAGTAGATATTTTTGCAGATTTAATTTAGTTTTATTTTCTAAACCAAGATTTCTAGTTTAGGACCTCTGCTGTTTTAGTCCATGCTATTTCTCTATTAAATGGTTGCAGGCTAACCACACATGGGCTAGAATGTGAAACGAGAGGAAAGACAGGGAGCATATAGTAGAACTTAATAAATATTTGCATGTGATTGCTTGAAGCTAGCAATGAGTTCTTGGCTCACAAACTTTATCTATAAGAAACAAATCATATTCATTACAGAATACACATATACTTCTAGTGTTTTATAGAGTTTTATGTTAGCCATAGAATTTTACTGTTGTATGGGAAGCAGTATTATTCTTTCTATAAAAGACACACTACAATAATAACACATCAGATGCCTAGATAATATATGATGAAGGAAGGAAAATCAATCTTCCAAATAGGTATTGATTGTCTGCTAATCATTAACAGAAATAACTATCAACTTATCTGGCATAAGGAAGGAGGATTCTCTATAAATATAATACTTCTACAAGAATTTTTTTGTTACTATGATGAGCAGAAGGGAAAATTTAGAAATAATGTAATATATTGGTGACAACATATAAACACATTTTATCTAGATAATAACCAAAACAATTATATTTATCTATGTTTTATTATCTCACTATAAAAATATTTATTTGAAAATATATCTAGACACTGTTTAATAATGAGCAGTGCCAAACATTTTATATAAATTATTTGTCACAATAATTTGTTGCATAGATGTAACCTTAACTATTTGACACTAAGTGCAGATATTGCTATTTTGCTGTAAATATTTATATTTCAAAACCAGCTTGATCCATTCTGTTTTATATTGTGGCTAATATTCAAATTTGGATTACTTTTTACTTATACAAAGTGTGTGGAGAGAGCAAAATGACTTTCTAACATTCTGTTGTCTATTCCCTCTTAAATTCTGCTGGGTTTTGTTTACTTGTGTTTTGAGATCTTTTGAAACTATATGTAACGCTATGAAGCTTTTAAAAGTTTGTGTCTTGTCTCTTTTTCCTACATTATCCTGTTTTGGGAATTATCTCACTATTTTTAGTCACAACACCCCACCAACCTCACTCGATTTTATGTATTGTATTACGTCCCCCTGAAAGGCAATTTGTTCTGTTGAGTTGGCATGAAAAACTCATGTCCTGTCATCACTGAAATAGAAAATGTAAATTTGAATTAGTATTGATTACATATAGTACCCATAATACCTTATTTTTATTTAAGGTTTAAGAGTATGTCTCACATATACTTTTTCTTTTCTGACATTCCAAAATAATAGGAGGGATACTAAATTTTTCTCATCTTTCAATTCCTTTCCTCAAAATCCTTTGGTCCTTTTTGGTTTTCTCTCAATACTTTCCACACTGACTACATTATCTTTTCAGGCTCATCTTTTTTCACTGTTTTTTTTGGGGGGGGGAATATTTCATATTTAACCCTAATTTCTACTGTTCTTTGAATCCTTTACTTGTACTTGTTTATTAATGTATATGAAAAGTTTGTTTTCATGCATATTGCATAATATCCTATCTTCATTTCTTAATCACTTTTTTAATGATATGTTTCCCTCTTCATGATCATTTCCTTTGAATTATTTTTTATATCTTGCATTTTCCTGTTATGTGAACTGAAAGAATCCCTAAAGGCTGTAACCTGTAACCTGTTTTATTCTCCCATTTATCTGTGGATGCATTCAAGGTTAGCCACCATTTTACGGTGCTGATTCTCATAACACTATCTGTCCATTTAATCGTGCTTGGATTATTGTATCTATTTCTGAGCCCTGGATTTAAAGAAAGGCATTAACAAACTAGAATATGTCTGGAGAGGATGATTAAACTGATTGAATGCTCCTAAACCATGTCCCATACAAAACGACTAAAGGAATTGTGTATATTTATTGTTTATCCTGGAGTAAAAAAGATTAAGTGTAGACAGGATAATTGTTTTCAATAATTGGAAAGTCTTTCATATAAAGGAAAGAACAGATTTGTTATAAGTTGTTCTAGAAAGCTCAACTAGAACAACCTGTACAAGTTATAAAAAGATAGGTTCAGGCCTGGCACTGTGGCTCACGCCTGTAATCCCAGCACTTTGGGAGGCTGAGGCAGGAGGATCACCTGAGGTCAAGAGTTTGAGACCAGCCTGGTCAATGTGGTGGAACCCCATCTCTACTAAAAGATAGGATGGACTTGGGGGTTGAGGCAGGAAAATTACTTGAGCCCCGGAGGCAGAGTTGCACTGAGCCAAGATTGTGCCATTGCATCCAGCCTCGGCAACAAGAGCAAAATCTCAAAAAATAAAATTTTAAAAAAGAGATAGGTTCAGATATTCTCTAATGAAGATCAGGTATTAAATCTTATTCATTTTGGCTTTACCACATTGTCTAGCTTAATAGGTGCTTATTGATTGATTTGAATGGGCACAAATTGAAAGAATAAACGTGTCTAACAGTAAAAATAGACTATCTTTTGAAGTAAAACTATCCAATCTTTCAACAAAAACTTATTACCTACAGTGTACCTGTCCCTGCGCTAAGCATCTGGAATATAAAGATATTAACTTCTTAACATTGTAGATCATTTCTATGGACAAAGCATTCTTCTAGATATTTTTCAGGTAATAACTTATTTTGCAGCAGCCTCACATGGTAGGGGTTTTTATTATCCCCAATCTAGTTGTGAGAAAACTGAAGCACATGAAGGTTACCTTTTTTGTGTGTGTTTTGAGACAGAGTCTCACTCTGTTGCCCAGGTTGGAGTGCTGTAGCACGATCTCAGCTCACTGCAACCTCTGCCTCCCAGGCCCAAGGGATTCTCATGTTTCAGCCTCCCAAGTGGCTGGAATTACAGAAGCACACCACCACGCCCAGCTAATTTTTATATTTTTAGTAGAGACAGGGTTTCACCATGTTGGCCAGGCTAGTGTCGAACTTCTGACCTGAAGTGATCCACCCACCTCAGCCTCCCAAAGTGCTGGGATTACAGGCATGAGCCATCACACTCTACCACATAGAGATTACTTAATGAGCTGTGTTACAAAGCTAATAAGTGGTCAAGGTGTTCATTTGAATTCAGGCAGTCACGCTCCAGAATCTGCATACTGAACTGCTGTGATAAACCTCCTCCAAGAACAAGGTGAGAAGATGTGCATTTAAACAAAAAGACACAAAGATTTTTCTACTGGAATATAATCTAATATAGTTCTTTTCTGGTGATTCCCTGGCCAATGGCTATCCTGCTGTCTTGAATATCTGTGGTCTTCTTTATTTTCAGTCAGCTTGCACACCTCATCCAAGTGATCTTGCCCAAAAGCAAAGCTGATCATTCCACTCCCTTGTCCACAGCACAAATCTATTCATTCTTCTTGTCCACAGAACAAATGTAATCACCGTAGTTTGGCCACCAAGGCCCTCTGTGCTCTGTCTCCACCTGTATGTCTTACCTCATCTCTTCCTGAACCCTGAATTTGACCATGTGGTTAAATGAGATTTCTTGTCTGAAAAGAAAACAAGGTTATTGTGAAAATTAAGTTAAGTAATCAATTTAAAATGCTTAGAGTAGTAGCACCAAGAATATAATAACTGCTTAAGCAATATTAGCATATTTATTTTCATTTATTTCTGATTATAGTGCAAAAACTGCTGTGCCCTAACTGTAGCTTATTCTTTAGCTCCCTCATATATCTTAAAATTGCTTCATAATAAAATCGAGAAATAAAAATTTATTGGCTTGCTTAATTTACAGATTCAGAGGTAGGGTGGGTCTAGTTGGGGTCCAGTCAGAGCTTTTCCTCTGTTTGCTGCAGATTTCTCAGCTGAGCCTCCTCTGTGCTGGCTTATTTTTCAGGCTGGCTTCCATCAAGGCAGCAAGAGAGGTGCCAGCAACAGCAGAAACTACATGCTTTCTTATTCACATTCACTGCGAGATAAAATATTACTTCCCATAACCATTCAACTGAAGCTCTGAGCTTCATTCTCAGATCACCTACAAAACAATCACTGCAGCCTGGGAAGCCCTGAGTCACCTGGTATAGTGGGTTGAATGGTGACCCCAAAAAGATATGTCCACATTCTAACACCCAGAACCTGTGATTTTATTTGTTAAAACAGTCTTTGCTGGTTAATTAAGTTAAGGGTCAGAAGAGAAGACTCAGAGAGAGAGAGAGAGAGAGAGAGAGAGAGAGGAAAGGCCATGTAAAGTGGGTGGCAGAGTCTAGATCTACACAACAACATCCCTGGAGTCACTAGAAACCTAAAGAGGCAAGGTGGATTCTGACCTGGCCTCCAAGGGGAGTGTGACCCTAATCAGACCTTGATTTCAGAAATCTGGCCTCCAGAACTGTAAGAGAATAAATTTCTGTTGTTTTAAGCCACTAGATTTGTGGTAATTTATGGCTGCCATAGGAAACTAATATAAGTGGTCATTACTGAACCAATTATTTTAACAAAGAACATAGGATTACACTGTTGGAATTAAACTATTTCAGACCCATTGCTGGAGCTGGAGGTGGGGGCAATCCATTCTAAACTGTGTAACTTCTACAGAGAGGAACAGAATGGATTTAGAGCAGCAACACAGCATCCACTTCGGTATCCTTTAATTCTGCTTCTTGCTTGTAACCTGCTTATGTCTATTGGTTACACCACAATGGATCCCAATCATGGTCTTTATTCAAGAGTTTTTATTTAGCACTTCTTAATTATGACATAACTAAAACTTCATAATTTCATTTGATTTGCTAACTGACTTACCCAATCCACAGTTATCTTAGCTCATCAGATACATCCCTCACTGATAATTCCTTTAAGTTATCTTAGATATGACAACCCAAATTACCACTTTTTTGTACCACCATAGACAGATCCCAGGACTCCAAAAAATTTTTTAAAGGGCTTCCTTTAAAATCTTCTATCTCTATCTTAACTGGTCTCTTTAATAAAATATAATCTGAGACCAGATGTACTTTGCATGTTATTTAATGCAATGATGATTCTCAACTTATGTTGGTTAACATTGATCCTGATGATGCTTGACTGGCATGTAAGTCCAGACTACATATTTTGTGACTATGTTTATACAAATGTCAAATATGATATTTTTCTTTCACCCAAATTTAATGCCTTGAAATTCTTTAAAACTTTGAAATCTTTAGAATGGGAAACAAGCAGACCAGGGATGGGACGAGCAAATCATTTGTCAATAACCTCTGTGTTTTTCCACTCTGTAATGCAAATGTGTACAAGGTCTTTTGGTTTTAGTCTTGTGCAGTCTTTAAAGGTAGGTTATTGTTGCTTAACAAGAACAAAAAAGACCCTACACTGAATACTAGAATGTAAAATATGAGTTTAAAAATTTTTCTTCTAAAACACAGAATATAAGAGCAAAGGCTTGCCTTGTTAAAAATTTTAATTATAATTAAATCTTAATCACAATAGCTAAAAGTGGAAGATACCTGTTAAATAAATTATAGAGAAAAATCAAAGCAACAAGGCGTATAAGGAAGCACCTATAAATTAGTGTCTAGAAAAAGAATTTATTTCTGGTTCTGTATGACAAAACATAGTGAACAGCTGAGTTATTACAGGAATAGACCATGAAACACTGTACCTGAGAAATCATTTGAAAAATATGTGAAAAAATCCCAGCATGATTTTGCCCATTCATAGCAATTTTTCCACTGTCTTCCTTCAAAATGATACTTGGCAAATGGCATTGTACTGTGTTTGTTTTCTTTGCTGCTATAACAGATTATCACAAATTTGGTGGCTTAAAACAATGCAGATGTATTATCTTACAGTTCTGTAGGTCAGAAGTCCAACAGGGGCTAAAATTAAGGTGTCATCAGGACTGCGGTCCCTTCTGTAGCTTTGGGTAAAATCTGTTTCCTCGTCTTTTTTAACTACTAGAGGCCACCTGCATTCTTTGGCTCATGTTTCCCTTTCTCTATCCCCAAATGAACAAAGATGAGTCCGTCCTTCTTAATATTGTATCACTCTGACTTCCTCCTCTGCCTCACTCTTCCATTTTTCAAGACTGATTACATGGTGTACACCCAGATGATCCAGAATGATCTCCCTCTGTTAAGGCTGGCCTATTAGCAAACTTCATTCCCTGTGCAAACTTAATTCTTCATTGCCATGTAATGTCTCATATTCACAGGTTCTAGTTATTCGGAATGGACCTTTTCAGGGGTCTCATTATTCTGCTTGCCACATGTACCATTGTCAAATTCCTGATCTCGGTAATTGTACTATGCTTATGTGAGGTGTTATCCTTTGAGGAAACTGGATAAAAGATGTGCAGGCAATCTAGGCTATTTTTACAACTTCTATGTGAGTCTAAAATTATCTAAAATAAAAGTTTAAACAATCTCACTTTTTTGGAGAATTGAGTGAAAACAGAAATAATTACAAAATTTCAGGAATTATACAATATTAAAATAGGGTTATTTAACTTCTAAACTAGTAAATGAAATAACAAATGATAACGGTCACATTCTTTGTTTAATTAAAAACAGTTTAGTAAATATTTACTATATATGGTTGTTACATATTGTACAATGACATAAATGAGGACTATCTCAGTTTCTGTCCCTTTAAATAAACCAATTCCCGTAATTGACTAAATATCATTAAACTACATACTACAGTTTAATTTCACTATGGTTGATAGAAACAATACATTTTCAAAACGTTTATGTGCCTACCAAGCCTATCAAATGAAAATCTAAACCCCTTAAGCCAATCTATACTAAGGTGTTTATAATAAATTTCATACAGTTTTTATAATTTTCTAAAAGACCATCACATTCTATTTTACTTACTATTTTGTAAAGCTGTTTGATACAAAGGGCAGATTTTATTGACCTGTTTTTACAAAGAAAATTAGGACTGAAAAGTTACATGAAGGTTTCTGGTCAAGAAAGAGAAGTGAATTTATATTTGGGTATTCTAGTCTGCTCCCCAAACAAACCAAAGGCAGATAAAATTTAAAAATGAAAAAACAAGAGGAGCCAATGAGACTCAAAATCAAGAACAGAAGTAAATAAACAAAAATGGCGAAATGAGCTGAAATTGTAAGCCTGTTAGGCTTTAAATTTGGAAGCTGCTGGAACAGCTAGAAGATTGAAAGCAAGGACGGCCACTCAGGTGGCAATCTATGCCCCAGTGAGAAAGAAGGTGGAAGTAAAAGAATGATAGCGATCTCCACCTGGAGCTGTAGTGTTTAGAATGTGCTAGGCTTAGAGAAGCAGACAGACTGAGACACAGACAGAAGTACTGGAAAATCAGCTAATCTCCAACCTAGCTCTCTTGTCTACTGTAGTACCAATATCACTCTAGGTCAGGGGATACCAAGCCAACAGTGGGAAAACTTAGCTCTGAATGAGAGCCCAAAGAGAATTTTGGAGGTAACTGCAAAATTGTTTGATAAGGAAGGAAGTGCACAAAGAGAAAAAGAAAATAAAGAAAAAAAATCAAAAGCCTTTTACTAAAATGAATGTAAACTTCAGAATTAAAAAAAAACATAAATAAATATAATACTATGGAAGAGAGACCACGAAACAACAAGCAAAATTTAACTTTTATATTTCAGTCTGACAAAAACTTAGAAATATATTTTAAATATGCAAACAGATAAAGGATAATTTTCAATTAGAAGGTATATAACTTGAAAAGCAAAGAAAAATGAAACTTGAACAAGTGAATATGAAATAAGTGGGGAATAAATACAGTGTTAGGAAAAACACAGCAGGCAAAATAAACACTCATATATAGGTAAAGACAGAAATTGCTAAGTTGCAAAATGGCTCAGGAGAATTTACCCATATTACTGCTTAAGAAAAAGGGAACATTTAAAAATAAATGGCAGAGTATTTGAAAACTTTGTAAGGTGTATTGAAAGGTCTCAAAATTTAGTAAGGGTTTCAGAAAAAAAACGACGTTAAAAAAAAAGCTGAAAATAGTTTGTCAAGACAACTTCAGCAGTCCCATTACTGGATATACCCAATAATATAAATCATTCTATCTATATCCAATAATATAAATCATGCACGTTTGTTCATTGCAGCACTATTCACAATAGCAAAGACATGGAATTGACCTAAATGCCCATCAGTGGTGGACTGGATAAAGAAAATGTGGTACATCTATACCACAGAATACTATGCAGCCATAAAAAAGAATGAGATCATGTCCTTTGTGGGAACATGGATGGAGCTAGAGGCGATTATACTTAGCAAACTAACCCAGGAACAGAAAACCAAATACCACATGTTCTAAGTGGGTGCTCAGTGATGAGAATACGTGGACACATAGAGGGGAACAGCAGACACTGGGGCCTATCAGAGGGTGGAGGTTGGGAGGACGGAGAAGGTCAGGAAAAATAACTAATGAGTACTAGGCATAATACCTGAGTGACTGCTATTAAGCATAGTACTCATTAGTTATTTTTTTATGACAACAAACCTCTGTTACGTGAGTTTACTTATGTAACAAACCTGTATTATACTACTGAACTTAAAAGTTAAAAAAAAGATATAGTATTGAATCACTAGAACAGAACAGTGTCCATGTAAATACAAAAATATATAGGAATTTGATAACTAACAAAACCACCATTAAAAAATAGTAGTAAAGGATAAACTACTCAATAAACAGAGTTGGACTTTAGTTATCCATATGGAATGGTTATGTTACGAGACCGACGCCTTACCACTTGGCCACCGTGCCTTGGAATGATTATGTTACAAAGCACACACAAAAAAATAGATTCCAGGTGGATTCAGGCTCTCAGTATAATAAAACAGAACTTAAAAACTTTTCAAAGCAAATATAGACAAATTTTGTGATTTGAAGATAAGGGATGTTATGTCTGAAAATTCGTCAAACACAAACTAAGCATGATACTGCCCATTTCCTACCCTTCCCTGTGCCTTGAGAGGCTTGCTGAAGGGACTGCAACAAAGGACTGCCTGGTCCTCTGGCTCTTAGTTGGGTTTGACAAATGGGAGTGACTGACAGAAGTTCTAAGGGCAGAAAGAAATTGAGGATGGGATAGTGATACTTCTTGTTCCCTTAATACCTGGCTGTAGCATGTTGTCTGTGTCTTTCTACAATGGGCAACAGCTCCCATCAACCACCCTTCTTTCAGCCGCTCTCTCTGGGTTCAAGGAATAGCTCTCTACCTCTGTTTCTTCCCCATTAGGAGTGGTTGCTGTTAACTTGCTCTAGGTACTTGTTCTATCCCTTCTTTAAACCCTAGCCACATCTTTATAAGTGTCAATTTATTGAGCTCTCCTTAATTATCTCATGTTTTCTTTCAAGGCTCTAGCTGGTAAATCAAAAAAGAAAACTATTGACAAAATGAATTTAAAACTTCTGTATAACCGAACAACCACACCAGCAAAGGAAAAATGGAGGAAGGGAGGAGATAAAAATCACAGACAAGAAGATTTTTGTAATGTTGATGTAGTCAAAGAATTACTATTTCCAATGCATAGAAAACTACAAATTAATAAGAAAAGTGGGTATGATATAAAAACAGGAAATTCATATATGTGGGGGAAAAAAAGAAATAAAAATGAAATGCAGAATTATAAATTTCAATCCTTACACAACTTCTGGTCCTCATTACATCCTCTCCCACCTCCTGGGCAGCGGTACCTTGAGAAATAAACAGGAGACGAGGCACCAAGGCAGTCAGGTCAGTACCTGTCTTGCAGCTTGTCTGGGAATGATAGCAGTGGGGTAATCACCCCACTGCTGGAGGGTTTTACAGAGGAAGGAGTCACTGGGGAAAGAGGTTGAGGATAAGATCGAACTGGAGGTGTTGATGGAGTTGTGTTTCACCAGAACCTGGAAAAGATGGAGGCAAAAGTGAGGACTCTTGCTTTTCAGAGACAGAGGCAAAGATGTGTGGATGTGGACTGATGAAGGTAAACTTGTAAGGGGTGGTAGTAAACTTGAGGGAGTTAAGTTCATCCCTGATGGTCTCTGTTTACCCAGAGAGTGGGAAGGAGATAGAGGATGGTGCAGCTGCTGTGGGAGGTGGAAGAAGGGGGCTACCAACACTCATCTGGGAACAGCAAGCCCCCGACTCCTGGTTTCTTCATGCTAAACTGCCTGCATCATTTGGTCCACACTGACCTTCCCCAAAACCCCACCACTCCTTCCCTCAAATCATAAATGTCTGCTAAACTGGGAAACTCATAATTTTCTATATGTAAATTGCCTTCAGCAAGTAATTTATTGCTATACTTTAATCCCCATGTACTTCTGTTTGTAGCCACAATTACTTAAAAGAATAATTTTTAAACTTTTGGAAAAGAGATTACAGAATGAAATAGTTATATTTCTTTTCATAATTGTTAGAGATAAAAAGATATGTAAATAAAAATATTTTTAACAAAGAAACATAGATCCTATCTTTTAGTATTTCTCCCTATTTCTTCATTTGGAGGTTAGAACTAAGGATTTACAAATACAACTATAAAATATCAATTACCTGTATTTTGTTATTGGAGCTCCAAATTCAGTTCAATGCAACAAGTTGTTAAGTACCTATTAAGCTCAAGATACTGTGTTTATGAGAAGGGAGAGGAAGGAGTTATACAAAATACAGGAAGCCTTTGGCTGTAGAAATGTATAATGCTCATACATAAAGCAGCATTATTCCAAGTAATTTCAGTCTCCAGTAGTCTGCACTTTTTCCGCAGGCTTGGAGATAGATATATGATCTCCAAATAGGTGTGTTTTCCCATCACAGCTGACCTTCAGATTTGCTTAAAGCAATCCTGCTGCTCCTACCACCTCACCTTTGTTTAATGAGAGCCATTTCCTAATGCCAACGTTGGGTTAATGGACTGAGATGGGAGAAAATCAAACATATCTCTCCATTTTACACCAGATTGCCTTTCTGCCTTGTGGCTTTATTCATTCAATCCTACTCACATCTGCCATAATAACAATTATGGGTTTTCTACTGCTTTCTCACCCAGGAGGATATGTCACAGGCTAGTAACATCTCCTGAAGAAAGGAAGGGCAAATGCTTAATCTTTTTCCAGCATTGTAGGTAATAATTTTCCTCTGCAAACCCCCAAGGAGTACTCCTTTTGGCTCTTACACCCACCATTCCCATGGGTTTGTGGCTCTGCTTTGATTTATAAGTTTTCTTCTAGCCTTTTCTCTTGTGAGATAAGTTTTAATTATGTAGACAGATTGTAAAAGTCTCTTTCTTCTTGTAAACAACTATTTTTTTGTTAGTACTAGATTTTGTTTAACTGGTTTCCTCCTATCTGAATCTTCTTATGTACCCGGGAATTATGTCTGTTCCTTGTTTAATGGCAGCCTCAAGAGAAGAAAAGCTGGCTTCATTTCATCGCTTCCCTCGAGGGGTTCAATCTGGAACACCTCAAACTGCAAATCTCCCTTAGGAACTTTCTTTGTTACATATATTTTGAAGCCCATAATATTTTAGTTTAGATTCAATATAAGAGCAAAGTATCACCCATCAAATAAGCAGTATGATAATACTCTCGGCTCTTCTACTTATTTAAAAACTTTCTTTACTACCGGAATCAAGGAAATGCCTAAAATCCTCAAAAGCACTAGCAAACAGTTTTTCCTTCCTCACAGAACTCAGAGAAGTGAATTTGAGAAAGCGTCTTAAGTAGCACTGACAAGCAGATCTTACTCTGGACCCTTCCAGGTCAGAGTTAAAATATAAAGAAAAATAAGTCCGGGCATGGTGACTCACACCTGTAATCCCAGCACTTTGGAAGGCCAAGGTCGGTGGATCACCTGAGGTCAGGAGTTCCAGACCAGCCTGACCAACAATGGAGAAATCCCATCTCTGCTAAAAATACAAAATTAGCCAGGCATGGTGGCAAATGCCTGTTACCTCAGCTACTTGGGAGGTGAGGCAGGATAATCACTTGAACTCAGGAGTTAGAGGTTGCAGTGAGGCGAGATTGTGCCATTGCACTCCAGCCTGGGCAACAAGAATGAAGCTCTATCTCAAAATAAATAAATAAATAAATAAATAAATAAATAAATAAATAAATAAATGTGTGTGTGTGTGTGTATATATATATATATATATATAAATATTTAGGCCAGGCTCAGTGGCTCACACCTGTAATCCCAGCACTTTGGGAGCCTGAGGCAGACAGGTCACCTGAGGTCAGGAGTTCAAGACCAGCCTGGACAATATGGTAAAACACTGTCTCTACTAAAAATACAGAAATTAGCTGGGTGTGGCTCGCAGCTGTAGTTCCAGCTACTCAGGAGTCTGAGGCAGGAGAATCGCTTGAACCCGAGAGGTGGAGGTTGCAGTGGGCTAAGACCACACCACTGTATTCTAGCCTGGGTGACAGAGCGAGACTCCATCTTAAAAAAGAAAAAAAGGAAAAGAAGTATTCATGACATGAATTTTTTCTCATTCTGCATAAAAACTTTTAACTATTTGATGACTTTTTTTCTAATCAAGAAATCATTCTAATTACTTAATACATTCACTTCTAATTCTGACCTCTTACATTACCTTTGAAGACCATTTGTATGAGAATTGGTATTTTGTTTTGTATTTTTTTGAGACAGAATCTTGCTCTGACGCCCAGGATGGAGTACAGTGGCACAATCACCACTCACTGCAGCCACAACCTTTCAGGCTCAAGGGAAATGCCAGCCCTAAGGACTATAGGAACTCAAGGTTGACAGGAGGGCTTCCATTGAGTCATCTCATGCTCTTATTTCTCAGGTCAATTTGTGAGCTCCTTTAAGAGATGAGCAATTCTAGAATCATAGAGTTAAATGTGGTACCATGGATATTAGCTACAGTTTTTTTTTAATTTTCATTTATTTATTTATTTATTTGACACACAGTCTTGCTCTGTTGCCTAGGCTGAAGTACAGTGGCCTGATCACAGCTCACTACATACAGCCTCCACCATCCTGGGCTCAAGTGATTCTCCCACCTCAGGCTCTCCATTAGCTAGAACTATAGGCACATGGCACCACGCTGGGCTAATTTTAAAATATATTTTATGTTTTTTAGAGACAGGGCTCACTATGCTGCCCAGGCTGGTCTTGAATTCTTGGGGTCAAGCAATCCTCCTGCCTCAGCCTAGGATTACAGGCATGAGCCACCTTGCCCAGCCCTGAAAATTGGTTTTTCCAAGAATAGCTAAATATTATCCTGTAACCAGACTAGCTATTTCCCATAGCAGTTTTTAACTTTTAACTGGCACCCCATCAAACACCTCTTAAACAGACAAAATCAATATTTTCCCTCAAAGACTCTCCTCAAAGATTTTGAGGCAATGGAATAGAAGAGATAACTTCTAGATGCTGCAATGTGCATGATTTCTTCTTATTGAAGAAATATTTATTCAGCTCACCCAGAGGAGTTGTGTTCTGTGGCTGAGGAACAGAGCCAGGGTTTCTGGCCAGCATTAGATACAAAGCCACGACCTTGGTCCCATTAGTCAGGCTGCTAACCAGGTGTGTTCACCATGCAGGTTACTGCATACTTTTGTGCAGTTCCTTGGGAATAGGGATTCTTCTGTTTGTTTTTTAATTTTATTTTAATTTAAGTGCCAGGATACACATGCAGAACATGCAAGTTTGTTACGTAGGTGTACCTGTGCCATGGTGGTTTGCTGCACCCATAAACCCATCATTTAGGATTTAGGCCCTGAATGCACTAGGTATTTGTCCTGATACTCTCCCTCTCCTTGCTCCCCACCCCCCAACAGGCCCTGGTGTGTGATATTCCCCTCCTTGCGTCCATGTGTCCTCATTGGGGAACAGGGATTTTTAATGTGGGTTTCAGTGAAGGTACATGAACACTTTGGCATTTTATGCAAGATTTTGTGTGTGATTATACTTTTCTAAGGAAAGGGCTCACATTTTCATCAGATTCTCAAAAATGGATATGATTTAAAAAAAATAAAAGGTTAATGCTATATTAAATGAGATTGTTCTATAGGAAAGTCATTTCAGTATGTTTTTTTAAAGTAGCCCTTTATTACTGAGGTAGATTTCTGTAATCTGAGGTAGATTGCAATAATTTCATGTTATTGTGGGAGAGTTCCTTGAACCCTGGCCTTTTAATATTTATCTTTTTATGCCTCTGAAGGATTTCAAATGTGTCCTTTCAATTGAAGAAATCTGTTACTTTATATGAGAGAAAAATGATAGATTATACCTTCCATTTTTGAACTACATATATTCTTAAGAAATGAAGTGATTTTTCCTTATAATTCTACAAACATGTTTCTCAAAACCCATCCTTTAACAACCCATTCTGTTATTCTTCCTACTTGAAATTATTCTAAGTTATCCCAAACCTTACTTTACACTTTACAGTATAGGAGGGCTAAAGTCTGACCAGACTTTGCCTAATTAAATGTTAGAATCTTACTCATTAACTGTAGGATAATACAGTCCTTAGATAAGATAAAGTATACAACAGAAAATTGCCATTCTAGAAACATCTACTACAGCCTTTTCTTTCTTCAGAGCATTACTGTGCACATTAACTCTTCAGTGTTGTTGAGATACTGCATATTTATACCATATTTGAGAATTGATGTTAGGAGACATGTACAATATAGATTTCTTTCTAAAATTCTAGGTTACCTTATGGAATGGGCCCTTAAAGAACAAGAAAAGACTGAAGCCTGATGGGAAAACAAATCATGTGGTCTTCAGATTCTGAAATGAGGAGAAATGCAGCCATCTGAAATGGTCATGAACCCCAAACAAGTCTTCCTCTCTGTGCTGATATTTGGAGTAGCTGGGCTACTCCTCTTCATGTATTTGCAAGTCTGGATTGAAGAACAACATACAGGTAACACATGTGCTTTTTCTTCTATTTTAATTATAACAATAATGACTATTAAATTAGTTGTGAAGCTTATTAATATAATATGAATCACAATATTTTCAACAACAAAAAATGAGTCATAAGGTAAAATTTCCAGCTTCTAAAAGGAAGGAAGATTATACAATTCTGGTAGGCATTTGTTTGGTGGCTTACCAATGGGAATTTTTGTTATCTCAGTGGGGAATAGCAGTGCTCCCATAGTCCAGCAAGAACTTCTTGTAGAGACGTATAGCATTTATCCTACTTCTTGTTTGTCCATGGAGTATCAGGCATAAACCTAAAAGGAGCTGAATGTACAGCAACCTCTCTTTTAATTCCTTCTTAATTTGTGTTGATACTTAAAATTGGTATAAAAATCATTTAACACCTTTATTATAAAGGCGGGGTTGGCAAATCTTTTCTATAAAGGACTAGATCACAAATATTTTAATGTTTGCAGGCCATACCATCTCTACCACTATCAACTCTGCCAATATATCAGGAAGCAGCCATAGATTACATGTAAACAAATGGATCAGGCTGTGTTCCAATAAAACTTTATATACAAAAACAGCTGTTAGGCCAGATTTGGTCCACAGGCAATAGTTTACTGATCCCTGCTATGCTCATGTTGTATTTTTGTCATTCAGTTTGCAATTGCTGCACATTGAAGGCACTCAATTACTATTAAAAATGATTATATTTATAATGATAAAGTAAATGACTTAGAATATCACAGAAATTTATACATGCAGTTCTTGTGAAATTCCAATGGTTTCCACTGGTAAAAATAGACTATCACTTATGACTGTTAAGGATAATAATGTAAAAACAGGAGAATGATTTCTTGATTGTCCCTAATTGTGGACCATTTTCTTCTTTTTTATTGTGCTTTAAGCTCTAGGGTACATGTGCACATTCTGAAGGGTTGTTGCATAGGTACACACATAACCATAGCATTTCTTCCAGTGTTTTCCCTCCCCAGCCTCCCTGCCCCCCGCTGTCCCTCCCCTAGCCCCCCATCCCACAACCTATCCCAGTGTGTGATGTTCCCCTCCCTGTGCCACATGTTCTCATTGTTCAACACCCACCTATGAGTGAGAACATGCAATGTTTGGTTTTCTGTTCTTGTGTCAGTTTGCTGAGAATGATGGTTTACAGATTCATCCATGTCCCTACAAAGGACATGAACTCATTGTTTTTTATGGCTGTATAGTATGCCATGGTGTACATGTGCCACATTTTCTTTCTTCAGTCTATTATTGATGGGCATTTGGGTTGCTTCCAGGTCTTTGCTATGGTAAACAGCACTGCAATGAAGATACATGTGCATGTGTCTTTATAATAGAACAATTTATAATCCTTTGGGTATATACCCAGTAATGGAATTGCTGGATCAAATGGAATTTCTACTTCTAAATCCTGGAGGAATTGCCACACTGTCTTCCACAATAGTTGAACTAATTTACACTCCCACCAACAGTGTAAAAGTGTTCCTTTTTTTCCACATCCTCTTCAGCATCTGTTGTCTCCAGATTTTTTAATGAACACCATTCTAACTGCTGTGAGATGGTATCTCAATATGGTTTTGATTTGGATTTCTCTAATGACCAGTGATGATAAGCATTTTTTCATATGTTTGTTGGCCTCATATATGTCTTACTTTGAAAAGTGTCTGTTCATATCCTTCACCCACTTTTTGATGGGGTTATGTGTTTTTTTTCTTGTAAATCTGCTTAGTTCTTTGTAGATTCTGAATATTAACCCTTTGTCAGATGGGTAGGTTGAAAACATTTTTATCCAGTGCACTCTAATGATTGTCTCTTTTGCTGTGCAGAAACTCTTTAAGTTTAATTAGATCCCATTTGTCTATTTTGGCTTTTGTTGCCATTGCTTTTGGTGTTTTAGTCATGAAGTCCTTACCTATGCCTATGTCCTGAATGGTATTGCCTAGGTTTTTTTCTAGGGTTTTTATGGTGTTAGGTCTTATGTTTAAGTCTTTAATCCATCTGGAGTTAATCTTAGTGTAAGGTGTCAAGAAGGGGTCCAGTTTCAGCTTTCTGCACATGGCTAGCCAGTTTTCCCCACACCGTTTATTGAACATGGAATCCTTTCCCCATTGCCTTTTTTTGCTAGTTTTGTCAAAGATCAGATGGTTGTAGATGTATGGCATTGTTTCCAAGACCTTTGTTCTGTTCCATTGGTCTATATCTCTGTTTTGTTACCAGTACCATGCTGTTTTGATTACTGTAGCCTTGTAGTATAATTTCAAGTCTGGTAACGTGATGCCTCCAGCTTTGTTCTTTTTACTTAGGATTGTCTTGGCTATGCAGGCTCTCTTTTGGTTCCATATGAAGTTTAAAGTGTTTTTTTTTTTTCCAGTTATGTGAAGGTCGATGGTAGCTTGATGGGGATAGTGTTGAATCTATAAATTACTTTGGGCAGTATGACCATTTTCACAATATTGATTCTGCCTATCAATGAGCATGGGATGTTTTTCCGTCTGTTTGTGTCCTCTCTTATTTTGTTGAGCAGTGGTTTGTAGTTCTCCTTGAAGAGGTCCTTTACATCCTTTGCTAGTTGTATTCCTAGGTATTTTATTCTCTTTGTAGCAATTGTGAATGAGAGTTCATTCATGATTTGGCTCTCTTTTAGTCTGTTATTGGTGTATAGGAATGCTTGTGATTTCTGCACATTGATTTTGTATACTGAGACTTTGCTGAAGTTGCTTATCAGCTTGAGGAGGTTTTGGGCTGAGACGATGGGGTCTTCTAAATATATGATCATGCCATCTGCAAATAGAGACAATTTGACTTCCTGTTTTCCTAATTGAATAGGTTTTATTTCTTTTTCTTGCCTAATTGCTCTGGCTAGAACATCCAATACTATACTGAATAGGAGTGGTGAGAGAGGGCATCCTTGTCTAGTGCCAATTGTCAAAGGGAATGCTTCCAGTTTTTGCCTGTTCAATATGATATTGGCTGTGGGTTTGTTGTAAATAGCTTTTATTATTTTGAGACACATTTCACTGATAACTAGTTTATTGAGGGTTTTTAACATAAAGGGCTGTTGAATTTTGTCAAAGGCCTTCTCTGCATCTATAGAGATAATCATGTGTTTTTTGTATTTGGTTCTGTTTATGTGATGGATTACATTTATAGATTTGGGTATGTTGAGCCAGCCTTGCATCCCCAGGAGAAGCCTACTTGATTGTGATGGATAAGCATTTTGATGTGCTGTTGCATTCAGTTTGCCAGTATTTTATTGAAGATTTTTGCATCGATGTTCATCACAGATATTGGACTGAAGTTTTCTTTTTTAGTTATGTCTCTGTCAGGTTTTCGTATCAGGATGATGTTGGTCTCATAAAATGAGTTAGGGAGGATTCCTTCTTTGTGTATTGTTTAGAATAATTTCAGAAGGAATAGTACCAGCTCCTTTTTGTACATCTGGTAGAATTCGGCTGTGAATCCGTCTGGACCTGGATTTTTTGGTTGGTAGGCTATTAATTGTTGCCTCAACTTCAGACCTTGTTATTGATCTATTCAGATTTCAACTTATTTCTGGTTTAGTCATGGGAGGGTGCAAATGTCCAGGAATTTATCCATTTCTTCCGGATTTACTGGTTTATGTGCATAGGGCTGTTTTTAGTATTATCGGATGATGGTTTGTATTTCTGTGGAATCAGTGGTGATCTCCTCTTTATTGTTTTTTATTGCATCTATTCAATTATTATCTTTTTTTCCTTTTTATTAGTCTGGCTAGTGGTCTATTTTGTTGATCTTTTCAAAACACCAGCTCCTGGATTTATTGATTTTTTGAAGGGTTTTTTTTGTGTGTCTTTATCTCCTTCAGTTCTGTTCTGATCTTAGTTATTTCCTGTCTTATGCTAGCTTTTGAGTTTTTTTTATCTTGCTCCTCTAGCTTTTTTCAATTTTAATGATAGGGTATAGATTTTAGATCTTTGCTCACTTCTCATGTGGGTATTTATTGCTATAAATTTCCTTCTAGACACTGCTTTAAATATGTTCCAGAGATTCTGGTGTGTTGTGTCTTCATTCTCATTGGTTTCAAGGAACATTTTTATTTCTGCCTTCATTTCATGGTTTATCCATTTACCATTCAGGAGCAAGTTGTTCAGTTTCCATGTAGTTGTGTGGTTTTGAGTGAATTTCTTAATCCTGAGTTCTAATTTGATTGCATTGTGATCTGAGAGACTGTTTGTTATGATTTCTGTTCTTTTGCATGTGCTGAGGAGTGATTTACTTCCAATTATGTGGTCAATTTTAGAGTAAGTGCAATATGGTACTGAGAAGAATGTATATTCTGTGGATTTGGGGTGGAGAGTTCTGTAGATGTCTATTAGGTCCTCTTGGTCCAGATCTGTGTTCAAGTCCTGGATATCCTTGTTGATTTTCTGTCTCATTGATTGGTCTAATATTGACAGTGGAGTGTTAAAGTCTCCCACTATTGTGCAGGAGTCTAAGTCTCTTTGTAGGTCATTAAGAACTTGCTTTATTTACCTGGGTGCTCCTGTATTGGTTGCATATGTATTTAGAATAGTTAGCTCTTCTTGATGCATTGATCCTTTTACCATTATGTAATGACTTTCTTTGTCTCTTTCGATCTTTGTTGGTTTAAAGTCCATTTTATCAGGAACTAGGATTGCAACCCCTACCTTTTTCTGCTCTCCAGTTGCTTGGTAAATCTTCTTTCATCCCTTTATTTTGAATCTGTGTGGGTTTTTGCATGTGAGATGGGTTGCCTGAATACAGCACACTGATGGGTCATGACTTTTTATCCAGTTTGCCAGCCCATGTCTTTTGATTGGGGCATTTCAGCCATTTACATTTAATGTTAATATTGGTATGTTTGAATTTGATCCTGCCTTTTGCTACTGGTTGGTTGTTGTGCCCATTAGTTGACCCCATTTCTTCATTGCATTGTTGGTCTTTACCATTTGGTATGTTTTTGCAGTGGCTGATAACTGGTTTTTCCTTTCCGTGTTTACTGCTTCCTTCAGGAGCTCTTGTAGGGCAGGTCTGGTGGCAAAAAAATCTCTCAGCAATTGCTTGTCTGTAAACAATTTTATTTCTCCTTAATTTATGAAGCTTAGTTTGGCTGGATATGAAATTCTAAGTTGAAAGTTCTTTCCTTTAAGTATGTGGAATATTGGCCCCCATTCTCTTCTGGCTTGTAGGGTTTCTGGGGAGAGATCTGCTGTGAGTCTGACAGACTTCCCTTTATGTGTGACCCGACCTTTCTATCTGGCTGCCCTTAGCATTTTTTTCCTTCATTTCAACCCTGTTGAATCTGATGATTATGTGCCTTGGGATTGCTCTTCTCGAGGAGTATCTTTGTGGTGTTCTCTGTATTTCCTGGATTTGGATGTTGGCCTGCCTTGCTAGATTGGGGAAGTTCTCCTGGATAATAGCCTGATGAGTGTTTTCCAGTTTGGATTCATTCTCCCTGTCACATTCAGGTACACTGATCAAGCATAGATTAGGTCTTTTCACATAATCCTGTATTTCTTGGAGGTTTTGTTCATTTCTTTTCACTCTTTTCTCTCTAATCTTGCCTTCTTGTTTTATTTCATTGAGTTGATCTTCAATCTCTGATATCCTTTCTTCTGCTTGATCAATTCAGCTATTGAAACTTGTGTATGCCTTGTGAAGTTCTCGTGTATGTTTTCAACTCCATCAAGTCGTTTATCATCTTCTCTAAGCTGGTTATTCTAGTCAGCATTTTGTCTAACCCTTTTTCAAAGTTCTTAGTTTCTTTACACTGGGTTAGAAAAGGTTCCTTTAGCTCAGAGAAGTTTGTTATTACCCACCTTCTGAAGCCTGCTTCTGTCAATTTGTCAAACTCATTCTCCATCCTGTTTTGCTCCCTTGCTGGTGAGGAGTTGTGGTCCCTTGGTGGAAAGGCATTCTGGTCTTTGATAATTTCATCCTTTTTGTGCTGGTTTCTTCCCTTCTCCATGAATTTATCTACCTTTGATCTTTGAAGTTGGTGATTTCAGATGGGATCTCTGAGTGGACATCCTTTCTGTTGATATTGAAGCTATTTCTTCTGTATGAGGCATTTTTTTTTTTTTTTGGTTACGTAGTTGTCAGGAAGCTGCTTGATGAGGCAGTCTGTCATTTGTCTACCTGCAGAGGCACTGCTGGATTGTCTCTCACTCAGCTGGGCTGCTGGGTAGTCTTACTCTGGGTTTTGTTTACACAGGTGTGGTTAGACCCACATTCCCAATGGCAGGCGTCCTTCCTCCTCTGAGTGTGATCATCCCAGGTCGAGTTCAAACTGATGTACTGGCTGCAAAACTCTAGCCAGAGGGCTTCAGTTTGCTGGACTTTGTGGGGGTGGGACCTACCAAGCTGTATCACCTGTTTCCTTGTTTCAACTCTCTCTTTCTGGGGGACAGGTAGTTCTGTCCTGCAAGAGTTCTTGGTGTTAGTCAAAATTTCCACCTAGTTCTGTGCTGACAACTGGCGATGGCAGGCAGGCCAGAGCTGTTGCTCAGATTTGTTTTGATAACTCAAGCTTTTCAGCCCAGCGGCATTCTCCTGTGCTGCGGGTTGCAGAGGTCATGAGGGAAGCACAATATATGGACCAATGTGCCAAGGAGGTAAGGTCCCCAATTCTCCGGACCAGTTGCGCTTCCCGGGTGGGGTAGTGCCCCGCCCTGCTTCGGTTAGCCCTCTTTGGGCTACTCCTACCCTACTTTGGCTCACCCTTCTTGGGCTATTCCCACTGTCTGAGAAGTTCCATTGAATTGAACCTGATACCTCATTTGTAAATGTGGAGATCGCTCACCATCTGGGTCTCTTTCACTGGGAACTGCTCTCTGGAGTTGTCCCTATTCAGCCATCTTGGTGGAAGCCCCCTGTGGTCCATTTTCAAATTATTCTAGATATAAAACCCTTGAGAATCGTATCCAAAGGGCAATTTAATATTGAGTACAACTATGGTCATTTTAAAAATTATTTCAATTTTTAAATTCCTCTGCCTCCCAGGCTCAAGTGATTCTTCTGCCACAGTCTCCCAAGTAGCTGGGTCTACAGGCACATGCTACTGCACCCAGCTAATTTTTGTATTTTTTGTAGAGACAGGGTTTCACCATGTTGCCCAGGCTGGTCTTGAACTCCTGAGCTCAAGTGATCCATATGCCTTGGCCTCCCAAAGTGCTGGGATTACAGACATGAGCCACTGTGTCTGGCCAACACTTTGGATTTATTTAATTTATACAGTAACCTTTGAGAAAAGAGGTTGTATATAATGATTTTCTAGAGAATATATAACATATTGTCAAAACATATTCTTAATTCCCTTTACAATTTATATAAACTATTATATTATGTTAACTTTTCTATACTACTGAAATAATTTATTGTAATAACTTATCTTATTTAATGAAAGCACCTACAGTGACATATATAGGCTAATTTTTCCTGAAATATAACCCTTAGTATAGATCCTGTAGCATAGTAAGCCTTCGGTAGGTGTTTATTGAATGAATGAATAAAAGAATAAATGAATGAATGGATTGAAAATTCACTGAAGAATGTAGACTGAAATACAACAAAGGAGGAAGGAAAAAAACCTCATTATTTCAAGGTTTGCTAATATCATGGTCTCATAACAAATTTCACGAAAAGACTATCACAGCAAGATTTTAATACTTAAGGGAAAATATATTCATATATATAGACTACTATTTGGGAGAAATGTGTTTAGTCTGTTTGTAATAAATTATATATCTAAGGAAGCAGATTAATAATACTGTATATATAAAATGCAGTTTACCAAATGTGTCCATAAGCATGAATAGCTACCATTTATGGAGAGCTTAATAAGTGCCAAATGTTTACATAAATTTTCTCTAATCCTTCTATCTTACTGAGTATCCTAAATTTACAGCTGAGGAAAATGAGACTCCAGAGAGTTAAGGCGCATATCCAAGGCCTTATATGTGTAGGCCTTGGTACAGAGGGGAGAGCTTGGATTTGAACCCAGATTGTACTGCTATGAGTTCCATGCCTCTGCTAGATGTATCACCTCCATGAAGGGAAAAGGTGAATATTATTATTCTGTGTAGCACAGATAAAGCAAGGGAGACTCAGAAAGTTCAAATGACTTAACCTGTAGGTACAAAGCTACAAGTTATTAAATTTTAGTCCTAATTACACTTCAAAACCTCTAAGCTAATTACAGGTTTTCCTAATTATTGGGATCTCTAAAAGTCTCCTAACCAAAATGTTGGATTACTTAGGCATATAATTATAAATGTAGTAGTATCAGTACAGATGTTTTTAAATCACTGAAATTGGTAAATTAAGCAACACAGAGATGTGTAACCTCTTTTACAAGCTTAAATCTTAACATGAGTTCATAATTTTCCCAAGTGTTGGAAAATTATTTTTCTTGCTTAAGACTGACTGGTAAAACACTTACCACTTATTCTCTTAAAGCTTATTTGTAATTTTGATAGAAGTGCTTTCCCTGATTTTTGATATATTTTAAATGAATTATGTAATATTTCATAAACTACTCATGACAAAAAGCATAAATATAAAAGTCAAGAGTCCTGTAGATAACTATTTATCTGAAGAAAAATGGTAATATTCTTCAAGAAGACTTCCATCTGGAGTTCTGCCTTATACTAGGTTAGTGCTGTGGGTTGAAATTCTGCAATTTTCTAAGTAGGCAGATACCTATTATTTTATGTTTTTTTAAAATATATGTTTCAAATAACATCAGAAGCATTAGGCATTTTTAAAGGCAATCTCTTTTTAAATAAATAAATATATGAATATGTGCTTTGATGTTATGTTTAAAAAAATGGAAAATCTGTCTTTTGGATATTTTCGAACTGTCACTCAAAGAAACTTTGAAGATGAGCTGGTTTGGTTCCTAAGACTTTCTATAAGTAATGCCAGTTTTTAAAATCTAAATGGCTTTGATCTCACATATATTTCAGTTATATATGAGAACTCTTCAGTTTTCTTCATGTCTTTTATTTGAGGCCTTTCAAATCTAAGATATGGACTATTTTCTAATCCTCCCTGGTTTTCTTGGGTTTTTTTTTCTATTAAAATAAAATACTTTAAAATTCAAAATATCTTACATACGCTCTGATATACTAGTAAAGGATAATGAAAAGAGATTTTTTTGGAAGTAAAGAGTAGCTGTATGACAGAAATGAAAATATATCCAATTATGCAACAGAGTTTCATAATACCAGCTCCTTTTTCAATATCACTATCAATTAATTTATTTCCTAGTGCTAATTTTCACTATGTTGATATGTTATTACGAATTTTATTTTATGTGTTTTTCATAGTTGTTAGGAATACAAATTTTTCATTCAGAAGGATCTTGAAGATCTCAGATCTTCTATTTGTTAGCTTTGTAACCCTGGGCAAATATCTTTGACTCTCTAAGCCTCAGTTTCCTTATCTGTAAAATGAGAATGGTCATATTTTTCAGAGAGGTTTGCAGTGAAAATAAAAGGAGACAATACTTGCAAAGCACTCAGCATGGTGCCTGGCAAACAGTAATGCACAATGAACGTGAGATGTTATTATTATACTGGAAATGACGCAGAACATCTGCAAACTTGTTTTTTCTGAGTTGCCACAATTAAGACTCAGCCACAATTCAGGAAAACTTAATTGTGCCCAAGCTTGTGCCTTGACTGATTAAGGTTACAAAATAAAAAATGAAGGCTTAGATCCAACTTTGGTTAAATTAGTTGGGAGAAGCTAATTGGCACAGAGCCATTCTGGTTCCCAATGGAGAAGCTGGCAGGAGAAGGATAGGATTGAGTGCAGAGAGAGAGGTCATTGTCCAGGGGCATCTTGTGTCTATACAAGCTGCCTCCACAGGCAGAGGAATCACTCATCCAGCAGTATTTCTTGATGACTTAACAATTGGATGTGCCGAGCACCATGGTGAATACAGGAATATAACAGTGAGCCAGATGTAATCTTTTTTCTCAAGGAGACTACAGTCAAATGAATTGTAAGGGAGAAAATGGTCCAGAGTCCAGACCAAGCCATTGGGACAAAAGGAGGAGTCCACTGTGACAGAAAAGAGATGGGGGTGGGAGAAGCAGCCCAGTCAGTCCTCAGATATAGAATTGCTGACCAGATAGAAGCACTAGAAGCGCTAGAAGGAGGGGAGTGGAGGCTGGGCAGGTTAGAGCGTGCAGAGGACCCAGAAAACCAGAGGAGGGCAGAGAGCTATGGATATGATGCAGCCATGATGAGGACTGGTTAGGATAAATCACAAGAATGTCTTGTTGTTTTACCCCAGTTACTGTTCAAGTTTTGAATTTGGCACACTTTATCTAGTTAGAATCTTAGTGCTAAGTGGAACTCATACCAAAAGGCATGGTGTGTAACTGTTTCATATGTGCCATAAGATAGCATTGAGACCCTCTAACAACAGTCACCATCTGAGCTTTAGATGAGAGTTCAAAGATCCTCTTGAATCCACCTGTTTTTTAAAAATACAATTTGGATTACGTCACTCCCATGTTTAAAATTTTTCAATCATGTCTCGTTTTCTTTAACAAAAACTTCTCCCCAGGGCTCACAGCTGTGTGAGCTGTAGCTACCACCTGCCTCCAGTCTATTTCTCCATTCACACACCATGCTTCCAGAGCTGCCTCTCTTCCTCTGCTAAAGCAAGCCCTTTGCTGACTGGACGTGCTCATAGTTTCGGGAGCCTGGGATGTTTTCTGTCATCCCACCTCTCAGGGCCTAGCTCAGATGTCACCTTCTTTGGTCACTCTCATGTCAATCAGTGCCTCTCTCTCTCTCTCTCTCCCCCTCTATATATGGATATAGATATAGATCCGTATATATACACACATATATAAATCAATATATATAGATTATATAATTATGTATGTAAATCAATATAATCAATTATGTGAGTCAATATAGATAATAAATTATATATTGATTATATTTATAAATCAATCTCCATCTTATTCATTTTCTTCAGAGAAATTATCACAATCAGCAATTGCCTCCTTAACTATTTGTTGATTTATTGTCTGTTTCCTTTCCTATATTGCCTCAGTCCACACTCTGAGATACTGATTTTGGTTCCTGAACTCCTCCACAGAGATGCTAATTTGCCAGGCTGGGAGTGTGGCCCTGGCATGGGGATTTTTTAAATCTCCCCAGGTAATTTGAATAATCAGCCAAGGTTGTGAGCCACTGACCCAGAGATACCGACTTTGACTGATTTGTTGGCACTTCCTCTTACCTCTTATTCATTTACATGGTATATGTGAGAAGAAAAAAGAGTGGTCACTGTAATTCTCTTATTAAGGTGACAGAAGAAGAGAAAGACTGTAAATAACATTATATCTGAGGTCTCCATTTTCACCAAGACAGGTTTCAAGCTATAAAAACTTGAACAATAAAGTGAGACCAACAAAGTTATTTCTAAACCCAGAAAATATTACTGTAGTACGGATCAGCTGATCCAGCCAAGGAGTCAGAAAAACATGCTCTTCTCAAACAAGTATTTATTCTCAACATGAAATGGTTCACTGCTGCTTCCTTTCCATCTAAAACATTTTTTGTCCTTTGTTTTGTGTTATTAAAAAATTTAAATTGACAAGTAAAAATTGTATACACTTATGGTATATAACATGATGTCTTAATATATGTCTACCTTGCAGAATGGTCAAATCAAGCCACTTAACATATTTATCATTTTTTTGGTAAAAATGCTTAAAATCTCCCAGCACTTTGGGAGGCCGAGGCGGGTGGATCATGAGGTCAAGAGATCGAGACCATCCTGGTCAAACAAGGTGAAACCCCTTGTTTGGGCTGGGCGTGGTAGCTTACGCCTGTAATCCCAGCACTTTGGGAGGCCAGGCAGGTGGATCGCCTGAGGTGAGGAGTTCAAGACCAGCCTGGACAACATAGTGAAACCCTATCTCTACTAAAAATACAAAAAAATTAGCTGGGCATGGTGGCGCATGCCTGTAATCCCAGCTACTCAGGAGGCTGAGGCAGGAGAACTGCCTGAACCCAGGAGGCGAAGGTTGCGGTGAGCTGACATTGCGCCATTGCACTCCAGCCTGGGTAACCAGAGCAAAACTCTGTCTCAAAAAAAAAAAAATGCTTAAAATCTTTTAGCAATTTGAAAATATACAATATAATACATTGTTACTAACTATAGCCAGCATAGTGTACACTAGATGTCTTGATCTAATTGTCCCTGTCTAACTGAGATTTTTTGTTTTTTGCCCATCTCCCCAGAACTCAGAAACTTTTAAAAATATTTCTTGTATTCTTCTAATTAGATTTTTTCCTGACTTCTACCAGTCTTTTTCTGATTCATGCCAAGTAAGTACATTGTCTTAATTTAGAATTTAGCATTAACATCTAAGGTCAACAATTTAGCTATGAATTATCATTGCTAGCCTATAAAATAAAAAAAAATAAAAAAAGAATCTTATAGATATAGACCTACCTTTTTAAAACTTGTTGTTACCAATTCATGCTCTGTAGGACTCTGGTCCTGAACATAATTTGCCTGAAAATACTTTCTTTCTGATCAGTAATATGACCTTTTGGTGGGTCAAGGATTGATTCAAATCCTGCATACTATTATCAGTGGCAAGTTAGCCGAAATAGATGGTGACTTGTACTTGGTTTTTTGTTTGTTTGTTTGTTTTTAAGCACTATAAATGTCAGTAGTCCTGCTTATATTTCAACCCTCTCACTTTGTATGAAATCGAAAAGTAGGGCTGGGCATGGTGGCTTACGCCTGTAATCCCAGCACTTTGGGAGGCCAGGCAGGTGGATCACCTGAGGTGAGGAGTTCAAGACCAGCCTGGACAACATAGTGAAACCATATCTCTACTAAAAATACAAAAAATTAGCCAGATGTGGTGGTGGGTGCCTATAATTCTAGCTACTTGGGAGGTTGAGACAGGAGAATCACTTGAACCTGGGAGGTAGAGGTTGCAGTGAGCTGAGATCACGCCATTGGACTCCAGCCTGGGCAACAAGAGCAAAACTGTCTCCAAAAAAATAAAAGAAAGAAAATGAAAAGTAGTAGCTGCAAACCTCTGATTTCAGCCAAAGTAAAGCCACCTTACTGCTTTTTCTCAGATAATTGATTCTGGTCCAGGCACCTGGTGTTTCTAAGGAGACTTCATCTTGCTTTTTTTTTTTTTTTTTTTCTTCAAACTAAGTACACTTTTCTCCTTACACTGAAGCATATTTTTGGCATATAAAGTTTTATTTCTAGACTGGATTGATACAATTCTTCTCTCCTGAGCCTCTCTGATGAGAGAGTCTATTCTTTTACTCCAAAAAACAGACCATTCATCCTGACTCTGATGTTGCTGTTCTGAAATTATATTTTCTTTCAGGGTATCTTTGAACCTGAACTAGAACAAAGCCATTTTTTACATAGAAGACTTTATGTTTACTGTCAATCATATACTCAGGGAAATAAAATTGCTTTTCTTTAAAAAGTCACTCATTTGAATTACTTTCTCTTATATCTGTAAGTGTGACAAGCAATTTTTTTAATTAAATAAGCAAATGTTCCCACGGTCCACTTCTGGACAGCGCCACACTTCATCTTCCCCTCATGTGATTGTTCCCATGCCAGGACTGTTCCCTCTTCCTCAAGCACGTTTCCTTGGCCATTTCCATGGCTTATTTTTCCAAATCCTTCAGGGTATAGCTTCAATATCACCTCCCCCAAACATCCTATGTAAAGTTGATGTTTTCTCTCTCTGCACCTGTTTTATTGTTTCTTAAAATTTTTATTTTGGGCCAGGCGTAGTGGCTCACATCTGTAATCTCCGCACTTTAGGAGGCCAAGGGGAGCAGATCACAAGGTCAGGAGGTCGAGACCAGCCTGACCAACATGATGAAACCCCATCTCTACTAAAAATACAAAAATTAGCTGGGTGTGGTGGCATGCACCTGTAATCCCAGCTACTCAGGAGGCTGAGGCTGGAGGATCACTTGAACTCCAGAGGTAGAGGTTGCAGAGAGCTGAGATCACGCCATTGTACTCCAGCCTTAGTAACAAAGTGAGACTTCACCTCAAAAAAAATTTTTTTACTTTATGGCACTGATCTCAATTTGTAATAATTCATTTTGTTTGTTTACATGTGCTCTACATTTCCCAGTAAAATGGAGGCTTCCTGAGAAACTTGTATTTTGGTCCCCAGTGTCCCACAGCTCCCTCTGCTTCCAGATGCAGATTTCAGTCCTTACCTTGCCATGTACCCCAACCCCCTCATTCACTCAGCCAGTTACAACTCAACTCTGTGGGCTCTGTCTTAACTCTCTGCCCCAGCTTTTTGAGGCTCTTGTATTCTTGTGCACTGTCCCCTGCTTTTGCCCCATACCCAAGAAGTGAAGGAGTCATGGACGTCAAGTTGCTTAAAGTCTTCTGAGCCTGAATAACATGCAGCAGCCAAGCTTTGCAACAGGGTCGATCCCATCAACATAGATGTTTAACATTAGTAATATATTGATGTGTTTGTTCTCCCAATAGGTTGTGAGCACATGTAAATAATGACGCACTTGCTGTCTATGAAGCGGTACCAGGAACTTCCATATTACAGTGTAGCCCTTCATTAGTTGTGTTGGCAAGTACCTGGCCAATGCTACACCTATCGTTCATAGTGTACCACATACCGTGAGCACCGTAAATTTGTTGTCCAGGGGATGGGAGGCTGATCCAAGCTTGGCCAGTGATTCCCTTTCTGGGGATTCTGGCTTTTGAGACCTGGAATATAGACTGAATACCTCTACTGTCTCATGCAAAGCTCAGAAGCTTGTTCAGTTGTTTTCTACTATGTGGACCAGAGCAGCTGAAGATGCTAGGGTTAGTATGAGAAAGAGAAGAAAGCAGACAGGAAGAGAGGAGCAGAGTGATATACAGGCAGCCCCAGCAAATGTTGGGGCCCTGGATCCATTTGCTCCCAGATCTAACACTGTTCCTACTCTTTCTTAATTTTCTTTCCTACCCTTAGTGAGCACTCATCTGTCTTAGAGAAGGCTTATTAAATTTCAGAGGGGCCTCATAATGAGCCCAATTAGCCCTGTTTACCTCTTAGAGTAGAGGGTAAAGCAGAAGATGGCACAGAGCGATCCTTCTTCACTGTTTTAAATTCATTTTACACCACAAACCCAAAGGTACTGCCTTGTTCACTCCTGTGCCCTACCACCAAGCATAGTGCCTGGCACATAGAAGATGATCAGTAAGTCTTTGCTGTCTGAGTAAATTCACCCAAAACTAAGCTCAGCTAAGCTAAGGAAGACAAGTGAGGCTGGTGTTTAACTTGATTTCTCAGAAGTTAAATTTCTTGGTTTGGGGTGGGCTGAGGATTTTCTCCAGGGATATCCTGAAATGTCTTCACTGAGATCAGAAATGTGTTATCTGTAGTTTATTTTTCCTTTTGCTATATAGTATTTTGTTTGAACAAAACACTGGATCATCATTTAGCTGACATGTTGGGAAGAAAAGTCAAAACTTGAATGAGGAATTATACAAAATAACCTTTTAACATCTCTTACAATGTTAAATTTTATGTGACTATCATTTTGTGTCTAAAGGAGATGTTAATGGAAAAACGCTAATCTCTGTGAAATATTTTAAAGAAGCTTATTCCAAGCCAATAAGTAACCATAGCCCAGGGTAAACACAAACCCAAGATGCCTTGAGTAAATGGTCCCAAGGTAGTTGGATAACAGTTTGGTTTTATGCATTTTAGGGAGGTGGGCATTACAATCAAAGACATAAATCAATATATGGAAGGTATACATTGATGTGCCTGGAAAATGCAGGATATCTTGAAGTGAGGGCTTATAGATTAAAGGTGGATTCAAAGATTCTTTAACTTACAATTGGTTAAAGGAGTAAGATTCTGTTTAAAGTCTGGACTCACAGAAAGGAATGTTTTAAATTAAAACAGGGATGCTGTATTGCAAGATTAATGCCTGCAGGTGTGACTTCACCCCTGCCTTTCATGACCTTAGGTCTTATTTGTAATTTGTTATCTATTGCCACAAAAAGTCTGTTCTGTCAGTCTTATGATCTTGATTTTAACATTAATGCTGATCAGTTGTGTCTAAACTCCAAAAGGGGAGGGGAAATCAGTTTCTCATCATACCCAGGAAATTAGTTTTGTTTTGTTTTGTTTTTTTGAGACAGTTTCACTCTTGTCGCCTAGGCTGGAGTACAATAGCACAATCTCGGCTCACTGCAACCTCCACCTCCCAGGCTCAAGCAATTCTCCTGCCTCAGCCTTCCAAGTAGCTGGAACTACAGGCATGCACCACCATGCCCACCTAATTTTCTGTATTTTCATTAGAGATGGATTTCACCATGTTAGCCAGGCTGGTCTTGAACTCCTGACCTTAGGTTATCCACACACCTTGGCCTCTCCAAGTGCTGGGATTATAGGCATGAGTCACCGTGCCTGGCCAGGAACTCAGTTTTTTAAGGTTTCTCTAGTGTCCCCTTGGCCAGGAAGGGTCTATGTAGTCGGTGTGAGATGTAGGATTTTATTTTAAGTTTATACAGATATTAACAAATAAGTCTCAGAAGCTCTCCAAAATGGATTAGTATTTAATGCTCCAATTAGTAGTCTGTGGTGAAAAGTATTGTCTAGGGTGCTCACTTCTAACCTGCCTTGTGTATTTGAACAAATAGGTAAATCTTTGTATGTTATGCTTTCTTTTCTTCTCTCATTTTTATACCTTCTTTCTTGCCTTCCTGAGGTAACCCCATCCTAAATTTGATGTTTACTACCACATACCTGTATGTCTCTATAATTTTTAACACATGTATATATTTCTTTTTCATATTTGCAGGCTTATATAAAATGTATCTATCTGTATTTACCCTTTTGCAGCTTGCTTATTCATTCAACGGTAGGTTTTTGAGATTTATTTGCATTGATATATGTAGCTCTTGGTCATTTACCTAACTGCTAGCTAATATCTCATTATATGAATAAGCTGCAATTTATATATACATCCTCCAATTGATGCACATTAAAGTTGTTTTTAACTTTTTACTCTCATGCATAATTCTGCTAAGAATATCATTGCGTAATATCTTTGTTTACATGTTTGAGAGTTGCTATAAGGGGCTGAGTTGTATATTATCCAAAATCCTATCAGCTAAAATATTCTGAACTTCCAGATTATATCTTTTCCTCTGCTCACATGAATCCAAATTATGGTTTCTTAAAACAGTAGTCATGTACAATGATAGTTCTAGTAAAACATACACAGAAATATTTTTTAGATACACTGATTGCTATTCAGAATTATAGTTGAAATATATAAATATAAGACACAGTATCTCCTCTCAGTGTTTCTTACTTTATTGGTATGCCAACAGAGTATTTCACAGTTCATTGAAAATCGATTAAAATAATTACTAGGTCATTAGTGTGGACTTTGAGTATGAGTGTAAAGACCTCACTCACTAAATAATTCATGGCAGTCAGCAAGTTAAGTCCCGTTAGCAAGTATTGATTCAGTAATGTAATACTACCTAGTCCAAACAATCTAATTTTCCTAATAGAAACAAACTGTTCTAAATGTTAAAGCACCATCTAGTCCCAGCTTCCTCCTTTTACAGAGAAATAACTGAAAGGCTTAATTTGCACAGCCATTAGGTAACAAAACTGGCATTAAAACAGAATTCCTGATAACTATTTTTTCACACCATATTTTTTCCCTTCTTCTTCTCCACCTTTGCCTTCTTCTTTCCATCCTTCTTGAGATCCAAGAGGGCTCAAGATCCTTTGGAATTACTGGCTCATTTCCCAGACTGGCTTAAACATAGCTATTATAAAACCTAGAATTAGGAGGTTTAGCAACTAGATGCACCACGAGGAGCAGGAATATGGTTTCTGTTCTCCAGTTGAACATCTGTCTGCTGAGAACTTACTGCTATAACAGCCCCAGACTTCAAGACAAAGTTCAGAAGTACAGAGCCAATGTCTTTGGAACAATTTACTGTGGTTTTCTTGTCAAACATACCTTTTAAAAATAAACCAAGACTGGCATGGTGGCTCACATCTGTAATCCCAGCACTTTGGGAGGCCGAGGCTGGTGGATCATTTGAGGTCAGGAGTTCAAGATCAGCCTGGGCAACATGGTGAAACTCCATCTTCTACTAAAAACAAAAATAAAATTAGCTGGGTGTGGTGATGCATATCTGTAATCATATCTACTCGGGAGGCTGAGGCAGGAGAATTACTTGAACCCAGGAGGTGAACGTTGCAGTAAGCCGAGATCATGCCACTGCACTGCACTGCACTTCACTCCAGCCTGGGTGAGAGAGCAACACTCTAACTCAAAACAAAATAAAAATAAACCAAGCAATTAAGAGGTTTGGTGGCAAGTTGCACAGTATCTCTAGTTCATCACAGACTAAAGAAGTATAAAACTTGAAAAGAAAATAAGAATCATTTTTAAATGAAAGAAGAAACTTAGTTTTCATTAAGTGTTCTGTCTGTTATTTTTTCCCCAAGTCACAGAATACTACAAGTTTTATATAGAGACTTGAAAGTACATTTTGTGTATGTGTGTGCTAATCCAACAGACAGAATTAATCACTTGTCTTTCCTCTATTTCTCAACCTTTTAGCTACATTTCTTATTGTATGAGTCTTCCTGGGTTGCAAACATTTGCTCTTGTACCTGCCTGCTTCCTTACTGAAAGCCCCCTGAGGACCACAGGGCCTAGAACATTGGAGTCCCCAAAAAGGAATTCAATTGAAAGAAATGGAAGAGAGATTTGAAAAAGAGAGAGCTGCCAACATTTTATCCATAATTCACAATGTGTCAGATCTTTGGGGTAGTCACTGCCTTCTAGCTCTGGTTATGACCATTGCAATTCTAGTTACTTCATTTTGCCAGTTTCCAGGAAGTAAGTAACTTTTGGGTCACTGATCACACCACACAGTCACATAGGAATTAACGTATAACCCAGAAATCATTTAACTAGTGATTATCATATTAATGGAATGATATCTTTCTAGAAGTTAAGTATATATATGGACTGGCCAGTCTTCTCTGTTTTGCTACGTCCAGAGTGTTTGGGGAAAAATGTACTCTTCCTGGATTCACTTAATGATTTTAGAATCTTTTGGGAGTGTTTTGCTCAGGTCCAGAAGAAGCCTCATAAACGATGTTTCACAAAATATTATATTTTATGTCTTCATCTCCAAGATCAGTCAGGCTATCTGTTTTTATGACTGGCAACTGTAGATTGTAATAGAAAATTACACAAGCTGGATTGGTACCAGTATAAGTTGATGTGTCCTTAATGTTGCTTGGTAATCCTTAGTTCTCTATTGAGGTTTTGCTCTCCTGTTTTCTAGAAAGACAGCTTTTCCTTTTCTTGTAATGTCTTTTTTCGTTTGTTTTGGCTTGGTTATGTTTGTTTTATTATTATACTGTAAGTTCTGGGGTGCATGTGTAGAACATGCAGGATTGTTACACAGGTATATACTTGCCTTGGTGGTTTGCTGCATCTATCCACCCCGCCCCCATCATCTACATTAGGTATTTCTCTTAATGTTACCCCTCCCCAATCCCCCTACCCCTGCTTCCCTCCCCTAGCTCCCCTAATCCCCGACATGCCCCAGTGTGGGATATTCTCCTCCCTGTGTCCGTGTGTTCTCACTGTCCAACACCCACTTATGAGTGAGAACATGCAGTGTTTGGTTTTCTGTCCTTGTGGGGACAGCTTTTATGTTACTTTTTCCTTAACACTCTAAGCACATCTCCTCTCCATATCTCCTCAGATCACCTCTCCTCTGTCTTCACAGAAAAGAGATGGCTAGCATCAAAGAAAACCCCCAGAGCTTCCTGCTACCAAGACATAGACTCACTTATTTCCACCTTCATGTCTGCCTCCCCTCTCAACTACTTGCTCCTCTTCCTCCTCCTCCTCCTCCTCCTCCTTATTCTTCTACTCACATCTGGCTCCCAAGGGCTTCTTCCTCTTCATTGGTCTTGCCCATCCTCTATGTATTCTCTTCTCCTATATCATCTTTTCTTTCTGTATTGCTTTGCTGTTTCTGTAATTATACACAATTTAATCTCCTCTATCTAAAAATAAAGCAGAACTCAAATATCTAATTCTTTCCATCATATTTTCTCTATTGCCTCCAATTTATTCCTTCCCTTCTCTTTAACTTCCTTGAATAATTTTCATCATAACCATCTCCACTTTATGACTGTCCTCACCCTCACCTTACTTACTGGAGTCTGCCCCTGTCAACCAGTGGTCCTGTTCTCCCCAGCCACCTTCCCATTATTAAATCCAATAAGTCCTTTTCAGTCCTCCTCTTTTGAGCTCTGTGCGCATTAGATACTGGCAATGTCCGCTTCATGCCACTTTCCCTTGACGTCCATGAAGACAAGCCCTTCCAGTTTTCTTTTTTTTTTTTTTTTTTTGAGACGGAGTTTCGCTCTTTTTACCCAGGCTGGAGTGCAATGGTGCGATCTCGGCTCACCGCAACCTCCGCCTCCTGGGTTCAGGCAATTCTCCTGCCTCAGCCTCCTGAGTAGCTGGGATTACAGGCACACGCCACCATGCCCAGCTAATTTTTTGTATTTTTAGTAGAGACAGAGTTTCCCCATGTTGACCAGGATGGTCCCGATCTGTTGACCTCGTGATCCACCCGCCTTGGCCTCCCAAAGTGCTGGGATTACAGGCTTGAGCCACCGCACCCGACCCGCCCTTCCAGTTTTCTTACTGCTCTCTGGCCGCACTCTTAGTTTGCTCTTCAGACTACTTTATTTCCTTTTCTCATCCCTTAGATATTGATGTTCTTCAGAGTTCCACCCTTATTCTCTTTCATCTCACTCTACTTGGATCCCCTGTGTGATCCCATACGTAGAAATTTCATCCCTTGCAAGACTCTGTTGTGCCATTTGTTCCCTGGGCATCTATACTTGAATGCCTCCAGAACCCTCCAACTCAGTAATTAACCTAAAGCCATAATTTATCTCCAAAGTCTATTCTTCCTCCAGAATACCTGGATTCAGTAGTGATGCAATTGCCTTATCTAAGACTATTGCCATGTATGATGCTTCCAGTTTCCTCTTCCTTCCTCTCTGCCTGCAACTACATGCTATCCAAAAGGATCTTTGTAGCTATTCCCAAGCGTGTCTACTTCTCTCTATGCCATTGCTACTGCTTCAGTCTATAACACAATTATCCTTTTCTGGGGTTGCTGTAGCAGCCCCTAAAGCAGCCTCCCTCCCCACCCCATGACCTTGCCCTGTCTCCATGCCATTGTCCTCACTGAGCCTCCTTGTCCACCTTGGAAGCCTGATTATCCTCCTCCTTGAGGCTCTTCATGGCTTCCCAGTGGCTTTCAGGACAAACCTCAATTCCATACTTGGGCTCCAAGGCCCTTCATGATGTGTCCTCTGCCTAACTCTTCAGGCTCGTTTCTGGTCACATTGCTCACATTGCCCTAAACCCCCAAATGTGCTAAACCTTCAGTTTCTCAACTGACCTTCTCAACCCTAGGCCTCTGCAGGTGCCTCTCAAACAGTTCCTGATACTCAAACATTTAAGATGCCCCTCCCTTGTGCTCTCTGTTCCTCCCAACTGAAGCCCTCATGAGGGTAGATTCAGAGTGTTGTTTACTATCATCCTTACCACATTCAACACACTAGACCTTGAGATCTGTGACGGTGGCACTAGGGGAGCACTTTACCATTGCATCCTCTGTCTTAACATATGTCTTCCTTGGGCACAGTTGGTAGGATTTTGTTTACTCAATTTGAAAATATCATGTTAGAAATCTTGGAGGGAAATACAGGTGTATGCCTTCTCTCTTAATCACAGGCACCATGTATCTACCTCCCAACTTTTGTAACCATGAAAATGTTATTTTTTATGAGTGTCTGTGAGAATCCATCATCTGATTTTGTAGAGCAAAAAGTGCATGATTGTACTCTATCAGAGCGACATGCTCTTGCAAAACTTCTTTAGCATGTAGTATTTTACTGAAAAGGTAGCTAAATTTTAGTGTAATATAATTTTGTGTTTTTTTTCTGTAATAAATACAATTTACTATACAGATTAGTTATTAAACTTTCATTCTGTTACCCAGACTCCTTATTTCTCTTATTTTATCCATGTTACCCTTTTACTCTTTCTTTGTTTTAAAGAATATTTAAACTCACTTGGGTAACCTGTCTAGGTGACCCACAGTAGAAAGTTGTTTAAAGTACTTGTGATGTTTAAAAGCCAACAAAAAAGAATATGGAGGGAGAGCTGACATCGGTGACATTGACGGCTATCTTCTCAGGAAGCTTCCCATTTGTTTGGATCCATCTCAGAGAAGTAACAAAATATATCCTGTACAGATGCTATTTTCTTCTTTTCCATTGACATTTAACTGATATGTGGGTGGCTGCCGGCTACATAATTAATATGAATCTCTTTAGTAAGAATTTTGATAGAGAATTTTTCTCATTAATTTTTCAAAAAATTGAGAAGACCAAAAGTTGATATTAAAAATGGCTCAGATTTATTTAGAGAGGAAGCAATACAGAAGGAAACTCCCCAGCTTCCCATGCTGTGTCTGTATTCTAAGCCCAGAATTGGTAGAAAATGCCTAAAAGTACTCAATAAAAACATCAGAATGATAAACGTAGAATTCCAGAATGTTTATCAGGTACCATATGGGCAAAGTCTCAATTAATACTTGTTTGCAAATGAAAAACAATAGACATAAATACGTATATATTTCATGGTCTTATGAACAGCTTTCAAATTACTTTTATAACTAATTTATTGTGAATTGCTAGTTTGTATAAATTAGGGCTCTCACCATTTTACATTTCTTGTAATATGAAATATATTTAAAAACAGGAATGATTTTATCATAAGATGTTTCATTAGTTTCTATATGAGCCATCACATAATAATTAGCTAAGAAAGACATAATTAATGGCAAAAAGAAAGATCCTCAATTCGAAAATTCTGTTCAGATATATAAAGCCAAAGAATGTCTAGTAACAGGAAGAAACAGAGTAGCAGCCAGCTTTCGTACCCTCAATAAACCAATGTAGGTTTTACTAAGCCTTCTTTTAAGTTTGCTCCAGAGAGAGACAAATCCATAAAGTGATCGGGCTGCTTATTATGACTCTGCCAGAAATATACTGTAAACAATAAAATTGCTTCAGAATTCTCGACTCAGAATTTTATGATTGACATTAAGGGTCAGTGCCTGCATTTTAGATGCTCCCAGAAGCAATTCAATAATCAACAGAAATCAGAACTCTATTCAGTGAACCACTGGCAGAAAATTACGTAGAGACTCCCGGTTTGCAACCTGAAACTCCATATCCAAAAATCAGGATGCTGTAGTTTTGGAAGCGTTTTGAAGAGTTATGAGCAATCCAGAATTGATGGGAAAATGGCGATGTGCTTAAATGGAAAACGAGTGGTAATGGGAAAATGTAATGGGTTTTAATTCTGTCTCTGATCCTTTTGAAGTGTTTTTCCATCAACTAGATTGAGCTTGTAAAAGCAGGTATGCATTTGAAATCATCCAAACAAATTCAAATTTTACTCTGGCACTACCCATTGAGATTTAAATAGCATAAGTCTTTGTTCATTCACAGCAACAGGTAGGCAGTTCTTTCCCTCTGTACCTCTGAAATTTAAATTTCATGCTCTCTGTTTACAATTGGCAAGAGTCAGGTTATCCTTGATTTCTGCCAGAATGCCAAGTTAACTTGGCTCATGTTGGATTCCAGAAGGTAAAGAGCCTTCTTCCCTGAAGCAATTTCTGATTAAGAAGAAAATGAGATCTCAGGTGTATTTTTAGCATCTGGATTCCTTAAATATTCATTTATTCAGTTTTGACTTTGGGGACCCTTTGGGTTGTTACATTTGTGTGTGTACAGTGAGTAGCATGAAAACGTGAACCACTGTATTAACTTCAAAGAATTGTGTTGCCTTTCCTTTCTGTCAGCTCCTTTGCAAGGCTCATATAACTTCATAAGGGCATACATCTATCTGCATTTGTACTCTCCAAATATTCATGAAAGTCATTGATGGCCAAGGACTGCAGAGAGGAGAAAGAATTCCTGAAAGAGGGGTGTCTATGAAAATGTGACAGGGTAGTATTTAATCTGCTTGGCCCCTATGAGACGGAGGTCCCAGGTTTGCTGTGGTGGTGGTGGTTTGCAGAGTAGCCCTATTGCCAGTCTCTGGCTATCTCCTCAGACCCTAGCAGACCATGTTCTTGATGTTGGCATCTAAAAATGGTCTCTTCTGTTGCCACAGAATTTATTCCTACTTTGGAGCAAACTGCTCACCAACAATTCTGAGAACTAATAAGGTGTCTTGGGGAAAAAAGTAAATCTTCTCTGGTTTTTGACATTTTCTCCCATTGCCTTTAGCCCTCCCCAGAATTATTTTTTTCTGCTCCTGTAGAATTTAAAACCGCAGCATGATGATCTATCTTTATGGTATTACAAGCTATTTTTAATCTATAAATGCAAGTTTCTATTTCTTAAAACTCTATAAAATTCTAAAAGACTCTCCAGGATATTATTAAATACAATGCCCTTTTACTAGGGTGATGGTATGCTGGGAAAAAGGAGATAATCAGATTTGGGGGAGATTACAGGGTACCAGCTCTGAATTGACACTACTTACGGGAGAGCCAAAACATACCTGTCAAGAGTATGGGCTTATGGAGGTCAGGCGATCAATGGAGTTTCAGCTCAGCTCCACCTCACAGATCCAATCATCCCTATACCCATCCTGTGATCATTTCTCCAGTTTCTGCATACATCGTTGGAATAGACAATACTCAGCACTGATAGAATCCCCACATTGGGAATTCTGAGAAATGTGTCTAATATAAGAACTGTGCTTGATCTGCATGTTATTTCCTCATTGGTATATATTTCAGCAAGGGAAATAAGTCATTAATTGGCATGTACTTAGTAGCTGTATTACCTTAGCCAAGGTCCACAGTCCACCCAGATGCATCTCCTGACCTAAACATGAGAAAGTTATTATGATGGGAGTTGTTCAAGTTTCCTTGAGCTTTGCAATGCCAGTCTTTTCACTCATTTAAAATGCTTTCCCTTTACCCTTCTTTTCTTCTTTTGAGTAGTGAAACTGGAGACTTATTAGTTTCATATCTGTTTCTTCATAGGATAACCAAAATAAAGATAAACCTTGGCACTCCTGAACCTTTTTAGTAACAGTTTGTTCAATAAAAGCTGATGTTTTCCTATACACTTTTGCTTCCACATGCATCAAATTTGCCTTGAAATTCTCACTAGTTCTATATGACAAATCTTCATTAGTAAGTTGAATGCATAATTACATGAGATGGAGGAAGAGAGAATGACCTAGATTTCAAATATGGAACTGTTACCCAACTCTTAACTGAAACTAGCATAATTATGTACTTTCTTTCCTCCTACTTTTTGTTGTTGTTTAACATTCGAGGAAACTGAGTCACAGAGAAGATAAATAATTTGCCCAAAGGCACACAACTAGGAGTGGGAAAAGGGTTCCCAGTCCTACTTCAGATCACAATCATATGAGGAGCATTTTTGTAAAAATGTGGATTATGGAGGTCTTACCCTGGGACATTTCAGTTCATGAGTTCTGGAATTGGTTCGGGGTTCCTACAATTTGTAAGATGGCCAAAGTTATTCTGATAAGTAATTAGGCTCAAGAGCCACCAACTTTAAGAACAAGAAGGAAGCAGAATTGCAGAGGGTCCAAGGGTTTTAGTCACAGAATAAGCAACAGTAAAATGCAAGGGAAGAAAAATAGATTATCTGATATTATTAGTGGTAACCTTGTCAGGAAACTCTGCTACTGGGTCATCAGGAAAGAGCATTCTGGGAAGAGGTTAAATGGTAACACACTTGTGTGTCTCCTTCACCCACTACTTTCTTTACCTACTTCAAAAATGTACTTGTAATGTAGGCAGTTGAAAGATATCCACCTGTTTCCTTGCCATTAATATTGAAAAATGCATGGTTTTATCATTGGTTAACAACTACTTGTTCTAGTGTGAAATGTAAAACTTAAAACCTCCGGATCATTCTAATGCTACTTCTCTTTATGGGGCCTTCCTCCATCTCCCATCTCCATTCGGTTCCCTGGATATTCTATCTCACAGCACCTCGTACCTTTCCTTCATAGCATTTATCATACTTTGCAATCATTCATTTACTTGTGTGACTTACAGTCAGTCTAGTATTGATCTCCCCACACTAAACTGTAACGGAGTGACCGTATTTTACTATTGTATTCTCAGCATGCTCTACTGTGCCTGACCCTTACTTAATATTTGATCATTCTCTGTTGAATAGATGAAAAGAATCCTTTAAGAAAACATCAATACCTAGAATAAGTGCTTAAGGAAACATCAATCTAAGTGGAATTTGAACCACTCAAAAGAAAAAGGAGTGGAAGAAAGTCTAGCATAAACTTAGAAAAGACTTAGAGACTAAGTAGGAAATAAAAAATACCCCAAACAAAAAAACTGATAAGTAGACAATTATCACCTGCAATCTAAGTATATGCATAAACAAACAGAGGCTTAAGCTGTGAAAATAGCTAGAGACCCACTCGAGAAGGGTAAGTAATCAGGCTATTAGCTAGAGAAACAAGAGCTAATTACAGTGAAACAGAGATAATTTTCTTGGGAGTCTTTTGTTGTTTCTTTTTCATAAAATGTTACAACTGAAAAAGACTTTTAATATTACCTATCTAGTAGTCCACAAACCGAGGTCCCAACATCCCAGGAACTCAGACCTGTGAGCTATTAAGCTAAGTTCAGACCTTATAAAAGCCACATGAATGTTGTGCCTTTCTCTATAATGTGGCTGAGTGATGTAGAAAACAAAAATCCCTTTGCATTTGCTTCCAGACATATCAATTCTGTGAGGTTTTAAGTACACATGATTAATTAAACCAAGAAGGCAAATGTATTTGGTTTGGTGGGTTAATCGTTTAAAAATGCTAGGCCAAAGGGGAGATGAAATGTAGGTTGAAAAATTTTTTTCCAGAGGCAACTCTAATCAACCCATGCCCAGAGACTGTGATCTTTTCAAGGACTTGTGAAAATTCTTGGGTGCAGAAAAACATAGTTTTTGGTTCCAAAAAACAAAGAGAAAAAGGAGAAGGAAACTGCTAAATCAAAATGGATACATGCCAACATAAATGCCTACATGATTGTTAATCAATATCATTAGTTGTTAAATAGAAATCATGAATACTTCTATTATTTTTGAAAACTATGTAATTATTTAGGCAGAGATTTTGATTTGGTCAGGGTGAGTGGTGGAAAAGGAAAAGCTAGAGGAATAGTGGCCATTCTCGCAAGACTGCGGGACTACTTGGGAAGAATTAGCTTTGCCAGTGGCTAAGTGAAGGAAGCCACCTGGGCAACCCAGGAGCAGTGATGATATTTCAAGGCAGCATAGGTGAGCATGGCCTCAGAGGCCATAGGAGCACCATGGAATGCCTTCTCCAGAGCCAAATGCAGACTTAATAGTCATTGATATTATTTTTCAATTATTAAAATCTCTTTCTAAAGCAGTTTGTTGAGCACCTTAAATCTGACTTTTCTGCCAGACAACCTGGTTTCAGATTTCTCCTCGATCTGTGGATTTCTAACTCCCTGATGTTGAACTCTGTTTTCTCATCTGTACAATTAATTACTAATACCTATTTCTAAGATGCTTATAAATTTATTACATAATGTAGGAAGAAGTAATTAGTAATCTGAACTTCATTAAAATTAAAAACTGCTCTGCATAAGACAATGTCAAGACAATAAGAAGACCAGTCACAGACTGGAGGAAAGTATCTGTCAAGGACATCTAATATAGGACTGTAACCCAAAATATACAAAGAAGTTCTAAGGCTCAACAATAAGAAAATGAACAACCCCATTGAAAAATGGGCAAAAGACCTGAATAGACACCTTACCAAAGAAGATAAATAGATGGCAAGTAAGCATGTGAAAGATGCTCAACATTGTATGTCATTGGGGAATTGCAAATTAAAACAGTAAAGCACCACTACATACCCATTGAATGGCCAAAATCTAAAACACTGACACCACCAAAGGCTGGCAAAAATGTAGAACAATTGTAGCTGTCTTATTCATTGTTGGTGGGAATACAGAATGGTACAGTTACTTACGCAGTTTGGCACTTTCTTTCAAAACTAAACATACTGTTTCCATATGATACAGCAATCATGCTCCTTGGTATTTACCCAAATGAACTGAAAACTTGTATTTATGCAGAACATGCACACAAATATTTATTTATTCACAGTTATCAAAACTTGCAAGCAAATAAGATGTCCTTTAGTACGTGAATGGAGAAGTTAATTGTGGTACTTCCAGACAATGGAATATTAAAAAATCTGGAGACAGCAGATGCTGGAGAGGATGTGGAGAAATAGGAACACTTTTACACTGTTGGTGGGAGTGTAAATTAGTTCAACCATTGTGGAAGACAGTGTGGCGATTCCTCAAGGACCTAGAAATCCAAAGGATTATAAATCATTCTTTTATAAAGACACATGCACACGTATGTTCATTGTGGCACTGTTTACAATAGCAAAGACCTGAAACCAACCCAAATGCCCATCGATGATAGACTGGACAAGAAAAATGTGGCCCATATACACCATGGAACACTATGCAGCCATAAAAAACGATGAGTTCATGTCCTTTGTAGGGACATGGATGAATCTGGAAACCATCATTCTCAGCAAACTGACACAAGAACAGAAAATCAAACACCACATGTTCTCACTCAAAGGCAGGTGTTCAACAATGAAAACACATGGACACAAGGAGGGGAGCATCACACACTGGGGTCTTTTTGGGAGAATTAGGGGAGGCACAGCAGGGGCTCAGGTGTTGGGGAGGGTAACATGGGAAGAAATGCCAGATATAAATGATAGGATGGAGGCAGCAAACCACATTTTCATGTACGTACCTATGCAACAATCCTGCATGTTCTGCACATGTACCCCAGAACCTAAAGTGCAATAAAATAGATTAAAAATAAATAAATAAATTTTTTAAATCTCAAAATGAATTAAAGACCTAATTATAAGAGCTAAAACTATAAAACTCTTAGGATAAAACACAGTCATAAATCTTCATGACAATGAGTTCCTTACCTCTGACACAAAAATCACAAGCAGCAAAAGAAGAATTAGGTAAATAAGATTTCAACAATAAAAAACTTTGTGCTTCAAAGGACACTATAAGGAAATTGAAAAGACAACCCAAAGGATGGGAAAAAATATTTGCAAATTATATACTTGATAAGGGACTTGTAACTTTAATATATAAAGAACACTTACAACTCAATAATGAAGAACAACTCAATTAAAAAACAGGAAAAGGATCTGAATAGACATTTGTCCAAAGAAGACGTATGAATGACCAATAAACACATAAAGATGTTCAGCATTGTTAGTCATCATGGAAATGCAAATCTAAACCATGATGAGATATCACTTTACACACTAGGAATGGCTAAAATAAAAAAGTAAGCCATACCGTTTCTCCAAGCCTGAGATCACCAGAGCAGGGAACTGAAAGTAATTTGGGTCCTTGATGACAGGTGGTCTAGATAGTAACTGACCTGGGGCCTACACTTTCAGAGAAAATAAATATCTTCATTGTTTTAGCCAGTTTGAGTTAGATACTTCTGGTTTTTATAATCTAAAGTATCCTAATTAATACAGAAATGTCAGGGAATCCAAAAACTACAAAACGAACAGAAAGAGATAAGTGGAAAAAAAAAATCATCACATGCAAATGAGGAAATACTAAACACAGTGTCAAACAGGAGGAAATACACAGACCCCTAAGTGGTAAGAAAGCAACCAGGTTAAGGAAACTAGCAAATTAGCAAAACAACCCTTTTTCCAAGTGGCAGAAATAATCCAAACAGAAAAGTAGGCTAAAAACACTCTACTGAGGAACTCTATGTTGAATCTTTACACTTTTACAGTAGGATTTATTTTAATGTGTTGAAACCCTGAGACAAAAGCTCTGTCTTTCTCCATCTGCCTTCCTAGACCACCCTGGTAATAAATGACTCAACTCCACTTATACCTAAATAAAGGAAATTGGACTTTCCCATTTCTCTGCTCATCTGAAAGCTTCCCCTCCTGCCAATGGATAAGACATATAGGCCTAGCTTCTCTCCACGGTGCCAAGGGCTCAGGGTCTGACTGCCTTGAACCATCCCTGATTATGAAGAGAGCCATTGGATTGTCAAACTTACCTAGGTAACTCGGGCACAGCCTTGAGGTTAAAAAAAAATGTTGTCAGAACCAATTTTATAATTCACCAGGAGCCACTGTCAGACAAATGAAGCAGCAGTGATGAACAGATTCAGATAGATCGTGGTGGGAGTCAAGCAGCTAGCGTCAGCACCAATTAGATCTGGCACTAGAGCAGTCAGTGTGCGCACGGCCCCATGCTCCCTTGAAATAAACAAGCTGTCACAGCTACATTGGGACCGAACAGTGATATAAATTCAGATTGCAGTTGAATCAGTCAAAGACTTTGCGTAGTCTTCAGCTGTTGCTGCATGCCCTTTCCTCTCTAGGTTCAAGACAGCAGCTATATCACTCAGTATTTTGCTGCAAAAATCCAAAGCAAAAATGAACAACTTCTCAGCACAATTTAAAATAACCCAAGCTTTTTCATACCATAGAAAAATATCACTTTTCAAGGTAAAATAGAGACAATAAATCCCAAGAACCATCAGATTGTGTCCTATTGGTTTGCAGGGAGAAAAAAAAAGGTACTGGTGTCTTGATTAAGGACTTATTTATTTGCCAGCTCCCAGGTGGCTAGAGGGCATCCCAGGTGTGGGCCCAAATTCTTGTTATTGCAGTATCATCTACTCTTCTGTGCTTTGCTTATTTTCTACATAAGTCCAGCTGTGTAGTGGGATTTGCTAGAAACACAACTGGCATCTAATTATGGATTCAACTCAAGACTTCTGACCTCCTCAGCATAAAATTATCTTTTACTGCCTTAAGAGTTGTCATGTGATATTTTGATATATCCATCAATCTGTGACAGTGCAGTTCTGTGTAGTAAAGGACTGCAGGATAGAGAAGTAGAATAACAGTTATATAATAACTCCAAAGCAAATTTTAAAAGATATTTTAGTTTAAAATTTCTGGGAAAAATAGTTTCAGTTCACCCCTCCCTCTGTCCTGTTAAGAACCAGAATTTTAAAAAGAAAAAAAAAAAAAACAAAGAATGATTTTTGTGTCCCAATATGAAAGACACTAAATGTATCTTTACATTATGTTATGTCTGTAATTAATGATGGTGATTTCTGATTGGTAGGATAAGAAGTGATGATTTTTCTTACATCTCCATGACTGCTTCCTTCCCTTTCAACTTGTCTACAAATATTCAGATGTATCTTGGTAAAAAGTGAAACAGAATGATATTGAGGAGAAAAGAATTCTTTGGGACAGAAATGTCATATTTCTAATTGGATGCATTTTTTTCTTTTCATTCTTCCTGCCCCTGATCTATCTTTCAATATGTGTACATGTACAATCTAAACCCTGTCTTTTAAAGGGATTGCCTGTATTTATCATGCAAAGCTCCATCAAAGTGAAAAATCATTTACTATTATTCACATATCATTTAAATACTTGCCCACACTAGAAAAAGCTAATTTGCTTACTTCTAAAAAATAATATACCTGTTGGCATCATTTTATATTCAAAAGTCCTAAAGAATAATGGCTTGACTGATGATTTTTTAAAAAGCCAAACCAGGGAATTTTGAGACTTAACACAATACCTGAGCAGAGATATATATTTGGAAATAGCTCCAGTCACAGTTGTGAGGGGAGATCTACACAAGCAGTGAACCATGATTATGAGTCATGCAGGTCTGGTAAGGAATAATTAGTGGGTATCCCAGCAAACACGTAGAATAGGTCAGGCTAGAACTCTGGGAACAGGCAATAGTTAGGTATTTAGATAGACAGGTGGTTGATATTAGGAAGTTTCAAAGAGAACTGTTTAGAATAGTAGAAGACTTGTCTCTGAGAAACTGGAGAAGTAGACAGGGAACCTAGAGAAACAAACCCTGAGTAATAACGTGGGTTGAGATTGAGTGTAACTAGAACACAAAGGAGAAGTGCACATGATGGGGAATCTGCAAGATCTGACTCGTTCTTGTCCACAGTTTCCCTTCACCGAGACTCTTACCCTCCAAACACAACACATTTAGAAGGAAGCACAGCCAAGCACGGTGGTGCATGCCTGTAGTCCCAGCTATTCAGGAGGCTGAGGCTGGAGGATCTCTTGAGTCCAGGAGTCCTGGGCTGTAGTGCGCTATGACCATTGGGTGTCCACACTAAGTTCAGCATCAATATGGCGACCTCCCAGGAGCAGGGGACCACCAGGTTCCCTAAGGAATGGTGAACCAGGTCAGAAATGGAGCAAGTCAAAACTCCAGTGCTGATCAGTAGTGGGATTGCGCCTGTGAATAGCCACTGCACTCCAGCCTGGGCAGCATAGCGAGACCCCGTCTCTTTAAAAAATATATATAAATATATATATATATATATATGGAAGCACATTCCATTAGAGTAGAGCTCTGGAGATATTTTTCAATTCCTCATAAGTTTACTCTGAAATGATGCAGAAAAATTGTGGCTGTCTCTGTGGAATACCCTGTAGGATGATGTGGACGCTGTCTTTCCTCCTCAGCAATGCCGTGAGAAGTGTGGTCTAAAGACCATGTGCACTCCAGAGCTGTTAACAGATGCTTGGATAGGAAGCACACAAGGAAGTCAAAACTTTTCAGGGCTTTTATTCTAGCTGCAGTGTATTACCTAAGCCTGCATATCAACAATAGTATTTCAGCATCTGTGTAATTCCAGAGAGCATTTAACTGACAGAATTAGCCCATAGACAATGAGATCATAGAAAATTCTAAGTACAAGTCTTTGCTGTTTTTATGTAAAAATCAGGAAACAAGATGATACCCAAGCAGACATACTATACAATGAACTGCAACAGGCAACCAAAGCCAGAGAACCCTCATCAGCTCTGTTCTTTCCTAGTTCACTTTTGATACTGCTGAGAAAGTTGTTTCCCTAAAATAAGTCCCCATGATACCACTGGCAAAAACTTCAGTAACTCTTCATTACTCTATAGGTGAGTATTTAATAACAATTTGACATATAGCCACTATTTACCTTTCAAGACCACATCACTACTCTTCTACATAATCATATACTCCATTCAGCCAGGGCCCCTCATTTCCTCTTGCCACTTTCCATACTTTCACATTTCTCTACCTTTTTCCTTCCAAATAGCCTTTCCCATCTATGGAAATCCACTCCCTCATTTAATGCCTGATTTAAGTTATATCAGCCACAGATTGTCCAGTGCCCACCTACCCACATGTACACATATATAACTTAGGGAGATATGTATGTGGAACCAAAGTGCTAGGATTATTTTCCTTTTTATTGATAAAAAAGATCTAAGTAAATAAAAAGTTTTTTATGGAAACAGGGTAGTAAGTAGGTAGATTTATCAACTGCAATTGATAAATTGTTCATCGTGAAATTTATCAAAATTAAGAAAGAAAACTATTTATGCTTTTTGACAGACATTACATAGTAAAATGATGTGTTATATAAATAAGCAATGCTTTAATTTAGGCTTTACTCCTACATTTTTTACAATTAGCCAGAAAGCAAACTATAAATACTAAATAAATTCTTATTTCAACACATAGTTGGGAATAAGTTATCATACATACAAAATCCAGAAAGGGGAAAGTTTTAGTACACGTTTTAAATGTCTTTTCCAAAGGTCATTTGCAAAGTCTGAGAGAATAAGAAGCTGTTGCTAAGACAACCATTACAACAATATAGGAACAGATTGATTGGGCTAATAGGTGAATTCATCCAACTCCAATAATGGCATTAACAAAATTAGAGAGCTACTTTTCAAATGGAGCTAATCATTAAGATGGGAAACTAAGAAGAATGATTCTTAGTCAATAATGTTGTTCAAAGCTGAGGCTCAACTAATTTTACTCTTAAAATTAGTCCCATGCAGCATGGGACTGTCACTATTTCCTTAGAGGCAAATAAAACCAATTGAAAAAAAATCTGTAATTCAATTAATGGTGTGGATGATGATGGTGACCATTACTAAGAATAATGTCTGACTGAGTTTCCTGGCCGTTTATACATTGATAAATCTTTAAGTTTCTAAATAGCTAAATCTTTAAGAAATTTAAGTTTCTAACTATGTAAGTTACATGTTCCTCTATACATTTAGATTTATTGTTTAGTTTCATGAGTAAAATCGCTTGTCTTTCCAGAAGTAGAAAGTTCACACAGTCAATTGGAATTCTAAAAGTTAGAGAAATATATTTGATAACTTGTATCTAATGGATACACATTTTGCAAACTTCCTACATTTGAAAGATACTTCATCCTTATTACCTTAAAATCTCATTCTAATTGTCCACTTTGACTATCACCTTAAATTTGAAAAAAACAGATTATTGTATATATATAAGGGGTTGAGTGCCAAAGCACATTTCTGGTCCAAATAAACTTTTTAAAGTTTTCATAACCACATGTGTAAACACAATCACATGTGCATCAGATTTTGCATAATATAATACTAAAAGGAATAGCCAAAAAAATTAAAAGAGAACTTCCATATTGAACTGAGTCTCTTGCAGGACATGAAAGAGGTATAATTCATTGCACATAGGGATATTTCTCAAAAGTTCTTTTCCTTTTCTTCTTATCTTCTTATAGAATTCTCAATACAAGTCTTTGCTGTTTTTATATAAAAAGCAGGGAACAAGATGATACCCCAGCAGTTATGTTATACAATGAACTGAAACAGGCACCCAAAGCCAGCTTTCATCAGCTCTGTTCTTTTCTAGTCCACTTTTGATACTGCTGAGAAAGTTGTTTTCTGAAAATAAGTCCCCATGATACCACTGACAAAAACTTCAGTAACTCTCCATTGTTTATAAAATGGATTCAGAATTTCTCATTTGCCAAACCTACAAAACTTTCTCTCAGTAAACGTGCATAACTTTTCTACAGAACACCTCTGTGTTCTTTGTTAGAACTCTCCTAGTTCTAAATCACAATGAGTCCTCAGATTGGTCTAGCAAAGACAAAAGTCTTCTTAGAGAAAGTCAAGGAGAAGAATTTGATTTAAAAAAAAAAGATTTTCTTTATTGCTTTATTTTCTTTAAGGCAAGTAGAGCGGTTTCAGGAGAGGAAGAGGAAAAAGACTTGAACAATTTCAAAATTAATAAATTCTGTATTATACAAACTTTGATGAGTAAAGAAAAGTGATAGGCCATGTGTCTTTTTTCATAGTAATAAATTATTTTTAAAGAAATATTTATTTATTTTACTAATGCCTCACATGGTGTCTCCCTTTCAAATGTCACTAACAAAGAAAGAAAAAAAGAAAGGACAAAGGAAGGAAGGAAAAGAGAAGAGAAGGAACCCTGAAAATAGATGTGAATAAAACTTCACTTCCATAAATTACTGGAAGGTTAATGATTCCTATGCTTAAAATGACCAGTATTTGCATCTTTATTCATTTAACAAGTATGTCTTGAGTGCCTTCTATGAGTCAGACACTAAGGAGGCATTCTGCTTCCTCAGATTCAAATGCTAAACAAATTTTTTTTTTTCAAGGAATCAAAATGAAAGCATGGAAAAAAAGAAAAGATGCCACATTCTAAATAATCTCTGGGATATAATTGTTTGTTCTAATATAATTACACTGCACCCTATCTTCATCTTAGTCTATGAAATTTGATTTGAAACTTTATGGAAAGTGCATATTTCAACAGCACCATCAATCATTTTTTAAAGTTGAAATAAACAGTCAAAATAACAGCTTGGCCAAAGGTGTTGCTTATGGTGCAGAGATGCATCGCCAGAATCACTAACCAAAATAGTTTTGGGACTCTCTTATTGGCATGTTTCAAGAATCACTCTTATATGCTGAGTTGTCTCCCAATAGTACTTCTTGCCTGAGCAAAATTTGACTTTCGTAATAGTCTAAGGAGTCTTCATTAAGGGTGACTTATTAACAGTCACAGAAAACAAAAGTAACAACTTCTGATAAAAAATTTCTACCCATGCGAAACAGGCAAAGAACCTTTACCAATGAAATTAACACAACACAGAAAATTTTGCATCTGCAGATCAGTCAGACACACAACTCCTTGTTCAGACACTGTGAAAAATCACAATGCCCTGATTACGTATTTGAATATATTCAGTCCAGCTTTTGCAATTTGTAAGATGAGCTTGGAAGGATGTAGAATTTACTTATGTTACATACAAAGCTTTTTTCTTGGGTGCCTAGTGCAGTGCCTGGCTCTTAGTAGGTGCTTGGTGTGTGGTGGTTTCAGTGGCAGGGATAGTGGTAAGGTAACAGATGCTGGCTTTTTAAAAGTACGATAGAAGATTTTAAATATCATATTATATATTTAATGCACATTTAACATAGAACACATTCAAAGTTCTTAAAATAAGTTGAATTTCTACCACCTTCCATCAGGTAGTATTGATAAGTAAGTTACCTGTAAATCCTAGAAATCTTGCAATATTCAGGGACTTCAGGGTAATAAACCTCTTGCTTTTCTGACTTTTTACTATAGTATTTATAAACAGCTATGATAGAGCAAGAAAAACATTAATTCCAATCATGTGGTTGGTGGTTACAATTAATTAATTGCCTTGGACTCTGTTAATGACCAGCAGTTGATGATTTAAAGAAATCTATGCCACAAAAGGCCATTTGTGGCCAAAGGCGTCTATATACTCCCATGGAAGGAGTCCAAGATTTTTCAGTAATTCTTATTGATTGTAAATGATACCAGAAGATAACCTCGTTTTGGTAAACTTCCCTTAAAGAGCCCTTCATTTGATCATATGCTCTTGTGGTCACCATCTTAGCACCACGCTGGTTACTTGCAACATGGATTGCCAGATAATATTGTTTTTTCTTACAGTAGATTTTCATTGACTTTGATTGGAATTAGGAGTTTGTGGAGAGAGACCTTGACTAAGGCATTAACCTTGTGCTTTCACACCTTGAAGCCAGTAATGAGGCTAAACCAGTGGCACTGCCTGTCCCCTGAGGCAGAGGTTAGCAGAGACTGACCAGGTACAGCACTTCCTCATTAACAAGGGGAGTCAGGACTGGGGCACAGCAAGGAGAGCAAGCACCGTGGAATCATCCTGAGACAATGACAATGTAGGTATTGGATCTGATTCTACAATCTTGTTATGTCATCTTGAATCAACCATCTACCCTTTCTATGCCTCAGTTTACTCATTTTAACAATAAAGGTAAAAGGTTAGAGAAGGTATCTCTAAGGTCTATTGAAGCCAAAGAATTCCAAAATTCTATTTGTCATTTATGTGGCCATTTTCCTCTTTTTTTCCCCACTGTCTACAAACACACTTAGTTGAAGACTTATGCAACAACAAGAATACATTTGGCTACTATCACATTTTTAAGATTAACTAACGAGTCTCCTTATCAAAGAGAAACAAATGGCCCATTATGCAAGCTGATAATTGCAATATATTACTTTCTCACATTACGTTAGTCACAAATAGTACTTTAAAATTCTATACAGAAAAAAAGTGTTGAGTCTTAGCTTTGGCTAAAATAGACACAATCCCTGCCCTCAATGTAGCTTTGAGTCCTTTTGGAGAGGCAGATATTAGGCAGATAATCACAGAAATAAATACTACAATTGAGAACCCGCCTTTTTGAGGCAAGTATGTCTCAAAGGAACCCAATCTCATCCAAAGATGAATGTGTGAATAACCTCATCTGTGCAAAGCTTAATATCAAATTTTGAGGTGACGATACGGTTGACTAAGAAGTTATTATATATGATTAACTGAGTAAGATTTTATATTTCCTCAATAAAGAATACTACATATTTATAGAAAAATTCATTATTTAGGATGGGGTAAATATAGCAGTATAATTTTAGACCCTTTTTAGAGTTGAGAATAGTCCACTTTCAATAGTTTGCATGACTAGGCCAAAATAGAATGAATCCCCAAATAGGGAAAATCACAGCCCCTGTTTCTTAAGCCTTAATCATCACAACATCTTCATAAATTTTGCCGTAGCCTTTGATCTGTTCTATAAATTACTAATACTTTTCCTTGAATTGACTTTAAAAATGCTTACATTTACCCTAAACAAAGATACCCATAAATTAGTACAAAATGTTTAACATGCTAATTTTATTGTTTAATTAACTTTTAAAATGAATATATATCTATTCAAATAAAACTTGGTCATTGGTATATTTAATATCATCTTGGGTATCAAACTTTGGGAAACACTGATCTCACCCCGTGGTCCCATGCATACACACAGACACAAACCACAACACTGGGAATATTCTTCAGTCAGTGGGGATGATGCTGAAGCCCAGCTGCAGCTCACTATCTGCGCCTTTCAGCCAAGTTTTTATAAATTTTCCTCATGAAGCCACCTGTGATTTCCAGTGATTTTTAATTTACTTAATAGGCAATTATGAAGGAACAATTGTGTAGTCTTATTTCTGAATGTAATGACACCTGATCACTCAATATACAGAAATTTGGAGCAATTTTAATTTGGCATGATGACTGAGAGCATTTTGTACCTTCAGTCTAAGAATGCAATTTTGCAATAACATGTTAGGATATATAGTTTCTCAGAAAGGTAGGTTAACATATTTGCAGTGGTAGTGAGAATGCTTGGTAATTCTGAGAGCAGAGATGTCATTTATAGTACTTAATACCCATGAGATGTTAACTACTATGTATGAAGAAAGTGTATAAAGCCCAAAATATTTTATTTTTTACCTCTGTGCATATGTTATCTTCACTTTATGGTATTCAAAAATAGTAATGCATGTTAAATAAAATGATTACTTGACAACAAAGAAAATCAATTATATTTTGGCTTTTCTGGGATTTAGATTCTTGTGTTAATAAATTGACAGAGATTAGGGTGTGTAGAACAAAAGTTTATCTGTGGCTGGAGACTCAAGGCTTCCTGTAGTTCTCTTGACAATATACAAATTATTCTAAAGGAGAAATAAAGCAAGCAGTGTACTCACAGACAGCAAGATGCAACTGACTTCACTGATGTTTGGCTGCAACAATCTTCTCTCTGTCAACCAATGGGAAATGCCAAAATCAATTAGGCTGAACTGTGGACTACACCATCATGTCTGAATTACATGCTGTAAGTTCTTCCTGTTCATTTTTATCTGAAATTATTTAAAAACCTAAAATTGTGGCAAAGATATTTGAGACCACTATATTGATTTTCTTATCATATTCTGATTTCCTATTTGTTGCTCACATAATATACACACTAGGAATTCTAGTTATGACTGAGCACTGTCCAAATTTATTTTTACATTTTTATACATGAACTGATTTTTTATTTACACATCCATCATGTTTTACCACAAACAAAGCAAAGTCAAATTGAATATCATTTTATACATAAAACCCCAGGGGAATTTTTACACTGTGCTCTAGCAGTCAGTCAAGAATCAATGCCTCCCTTTCCCTAACTATTCCATACCCACTCTTAGTCTTCCTTCCATACGTGTGTGATTTTAACTTGCTTGACTCCCTTCTTTACTGCTAGCTCCTATTTATCTTTTTTGTCAATTTTTATTTTAGATTCAGGCAGTACATGTGCAGGTTTGTTTCCTGAGTATATTGCATGATGCTGAGGTTTGAGGTACAAATGATCCCAATACCCAGGTTTTTCAACTGTTGGCCCCATCCTTTCCTCCTCACTCTAGTAGTCCCAGTCTCTATTGTTGTCATATTTATGTCCAAGAGTAGTCATTGGTTAACTTAGAAGTAAGAACACACCATATTGGGTTTTATATTCCTACATTAATTCACTTAGAATAATGGTTTCCAGCTGCACCTATGTTACTGTAAACAACATGATTTCATTCTTGTTTATGCCTTTGTAGTATTCCCTATATATCACATTTTCTCTACCCAAAATATCAATGATGGACACCTAGATTGATGCCATATCTTTGCTATTGTGAATAGTGCAATGAACATATATATGCATGTATCTTTTTAGTAGGATTTATTTTCTTTTGGATATATAGCTAGTAATGGTGTTGCTGTGTGAAAAGGTAGTTCTGTTTTCTTTGAGAAATTAAAGGAATTAGCTTTACACAGTGGCTAAACTATTTAGAGTCCCACCAACAGTGTAAAAGCATTCCTTTTTCTCTGCAGCCTTGCCAATATCTGTTATTTTTAATTTTTAAAATAATAGCTATTCTGACTGGTGTGAGATGATATCCCATTATGGTTTTGATTTGTATTTCTCTGGTGATTGATGATGTGGAACATTTTCTCACATGTTTCTTGGCCACTTGTGTGTCCTCTTTTAAGAAGTGTCTGTTCATGTCTTTTGCCCATTACTCAGTGGGATTATTTGTTTTGTTTTGTTTTGCTTTGCTTTGCTTTGCTTGTTCAGTCATTTAAGTTCCTTATCAATTCTGTATATTAGACCTTTGTTGGTTACATAGTTTGAAAATACTTTCTCCTGTTCTGTAGATTGTCTGTTTACTCTGTTGATAGTTCTTGTACTGTGTAGAAGCTCTTTAGTTTAATTAGGTCCCACTTGTCCATTTTTATTGTTGGTGCAATTACTTTTGAGGGCTTACTTTTAAGTTCTTTCCCATGGCTGATGTCCAGTATGGTGCTTCCTGAGTTTTCTTCTAGGATTCTTGTAATTCAAGGTCTTACATATAAATTTTAATCCATCTTGAGTTAATTTTTGTATGTGGTGACAGGTAGGAATCCAGTTTCATTCATATGGCTCACCAACTATCCCAGCACTATTAATTGAATTGGGGATTCTTTCTATTGCTTATTTTTGTTGACTTTGTCAAAGATCAGAGGGCTGTTGATATGCGACTTTATTCCTTGGTTCTCTATTCTGTTTTATGTGTCTCTTTTTGTACCAGTATCATTCTGTTTGGGTTACTATAGCTTTATAGTATAGTTTGAAGTTGAGTAATGTAATACCTCCAGCTTTTTCTGGATTGCTTTGGCTATTCAGGCTCTTTTTTGGTTGCAAGTGAGTTTTAGGATAGTTTTTTTTTCTAGTTCTGTGAAAAATGCCATTGGTAGTTTGACAGAAATGGTGTTGAATCTGCAGTTTTCTTTGCGAAGTACAGCCACTTTGTACTTCCACTTATGAGTGAGAACATGTGGTGTTTGATTTTTCTGTTCCTGTGTTAGTTTACTGAGAATGACGGCTTCCAGCTTCATTCATGTTCCTGTAATGGACATGAACTCATTCTTTTTATAGCTGCATAGTATTCCATGGTGTATATGTGCCACATTTCCTTTTCTTTATCCAGTCTATCATTGATCGGCATTTAGGTTGGTTCCAAGTGTTAGTTATTATAAATAGTGCTGCAGTAAACATACATGTACATGTGTCTTTATAACAGAGTGAATTGTAATCTTTGGTTATATATACAATAATGGGATTTCTGGGTCAAATGGTATATCTGGTGTTAGATCCTTGAGGAATTACTGCAGTGTCTTCCAAAATGGTTGAACTAATTTACACTCCCACCAACAGTGTAAAAGCGTTCCTACTTCTCCACAGCCTCACCAGCATCTGTTGTTTCCTGACTTTTTAATAATCTCCATTCTAACTTGCATGAGATGGTATCTTATTGTGGTTTTGATTTGTATTTCTCTAATGACCAGTGATGATGAGCTTTGTTTTTTCTATATCTTTGGCCACATAAAAGTCTTCTTTTGAGAAGTGTCTATTCATATTATTTGCCCACTTTTTGATAATTTTCTTTTTTCTTGCAAATTAGTTTAAGTTCCTTGCAGATTGTGGATAATAGATCTTTGTTGGATGAGTAGATTGCAAAAGTTTTCTCCCATTCTGTAGGTTGCCTGCATGCTACCTGACTTGAAACTATACTACAAGGCTACAGTAACGATTACAGCATGGTACTGGTACCAAAACAGATATATAACCCAATGCAAGAGAACAGAGACCTCAGAAATAACACCACACATCTGTAATCATCAGATCTTTGACAACCCCGACAAAAACAAGCAATGGGGTAAAGATTCCCTATTTGGTGCTGGGAAAACTGGCTAGCCATATGCAGAAAACAGAAACTGGACCTCTTCCTTACACCTTATACAAAAATTAACTCAAGATGGATTAAAGACTTAAATGTAAAACCCAAAACCGTAAAAACCCTAGAAGAAAACATAGACAGTACCCCTCAGGGTATAGGCATGGGCAAAGACTTCGTGACTAAAACACCAAAAGCAATTGCAACAAAAGCCAAAATTGACAAATGGGATCTAATCAAACTAAAGAGCTCATATATTGATTTTATACCCTGAAACTTTGCCGAAGTCATTTATCAGTTCCAGGAGCCATTTGTTGGAGTCTTTAGTGTTTTTATTAGATATAGAATCACATTGTCTACAAAGAGAGGGTTTGATTTCTTCTTTTCCTATTTGGATGCTTTTCATTCCTTTCTCTTGCCTGATTGCTCTGGCTAGCACTTCCAGTACTATCTTGAATAGGCATAGTGAGAATGGGCATCTTTGTCTTGTTCCAGTTCTTGGGAGGCCGAGGCGGGTGGATCATGAGGTCAAGAGATCAAGACCATCTTGGTCAACATGGTGAAACCCCATCTCTACTAACAATACAAAAAATTAGCTGGGCATGGTGGCGCATGCCTGTAATCTGAGCTACTCAGGAGGCTGAGGCAGGAGAATTGCCTGAACCCACGAAGCGGAGGTTGCGGTGAGCCGAGATCGCGCCATTGCACTCCAGCCTGGGTAACAAGAGCGAGACTCCGTCTCAAAAAAAAAAAGAGAATAGCTTCAGTTTTTGATCATTTAGTATGATGCTGGCTGTGTTGGTCATAGATGTCTCTTACTTTTTTGAGGTGTGCTCCTTTGATGTCTAGTTTCTTAAGGACTCTGAAAGCTATTTCTGCATCTATTGAGATTATCATATCGTTTTTGTTTTAAATTCTGTTTATGTGGTAAATCACATTTATTAATTGATGTATATTGAACTAACCTTGTATCCCAGGAATGAAGCCTATTTAATCATGGTGAATTAACTTTTTGAGGTGCTGTCGAATTTGTTTGCTAGTATTTTGTTAAGGATTTTCGCACCTATGTTGATCAGGGATGTTGGCCTGTAGCTTTCTTTTTTCATTTTGTCTTTGCCAAGTTTTGGTATCAGGGATACTGGCTTCATAGAGTGAGTTGGGGAAGAGTCCCTCCTTGATTTTTTTGGAATTGGTTCAGTAGAATTGATACCAACGCTTTGTATATCTTGTAGAATTTGGCTGAGAATCCATCTGGCCTGGGGCTTTTTTTCATTAGTAAAATTTTTATTACTAATTCAATTTTGTAAGTCTATACTGATCTGTCAGTGTTTCTTTCAGTTTCTTCCTAGTTCGATTTTGGGAGATTGTGTATTTCCAGGAATTTATCCACTTCCTCTTGGCTTTCTAGTTTGTATGTGTAAAGGTGTTAATGATACTCTCCAAGGATCTTTTGTATTTCTGTGGTATTGGTTGTAATGTCACCTTTGTTTTCTCTGATTACGCTTATTTGGACCTTCTCTCTCTTTTTCTTTGTTAATCTAGCTAGCAATCTACCAATCTTGCTTATCCTTGCAAAGAACCAACTTTTGGTTTCATTGATTTTCTGTGTGGATTTTTTGGGTCTCAATTTCATTCAGTTCCACTCCAATTTTAGTATTTCTTTTTTTCTGCTAACTTTGGGATTAGTTTGCTCCTGTTTTTCTAGTTCCTTGAAATATGATATTAGATCATTAATTTGAGATATTTCTCTTTGAGGTAGGCATTTAGCACTAAAAACTTTCTTCTTAACACTGCTTTTGCTGCATCCCAGAGATTTTGATATGTAGTGTCTCTGTCTGTTTCCATTTATTTCAAGGAATTTTTAAACTTCTCCCTTGATTTCATTGTTTACTCAAAAACCATTCAAGAGCAAGTTGTTTAATTTCCATGTAATACTATGGTGTTGAAAGATCTTCTTGATATTGATTTATATTTTCATTCTACTGTGGTTCAAGAGTATGACTGGTATAATTTCTATTTTTTTTTTACTTTATCAAGACTGGTTTTATAGCTGAGTATGTGGTCAATCATGGAGTATGTTCCATGTGCAGATGAAAAAAATGTCTTTTTGTGGTTGTTGGGGCTATATTCTGCATATGTCTGTTAGGTCCAATTGGTCACATGTTGAGTTTAAGTGCAGGATTTGTCAGTTTTTTGCCTCAATGATCTGTCTAATGCTGCCAGTGGGGTTTGAAGTCCCCCACTATCATTGTGTGGCTGTCAAGTCTTTTGGAGAACTGGAAGTACTTGTTCTAGATATCTGGATGCACCAATTTTAGGTGTGTATATTTTTAGAATAATTATGTCTTCTTGAATTTAACAATGTATTATTATGTAATGCTATTCTTTGTCCTCTTTCACTGTTTTTGATTTAAAATCTGCTTTATCTGATATAAGAATAGTAATTCCTGCTCTCTTTTGTTTCTGTTTCCATGGTAGAGCTTTCTCCAATGCTTTGCTTTGAGTCTATTGGTGTCATTATTTTCGAGATGACTCTCTTGAAGACAATAGATGGATGGGTCTTGTTTTTTCATCCAAGTTTTCACACTGTGCCTTTTAAGATGGGACATTTAGACCATTTACATTCAAAGTTAATATTGACAATGTGAGGTTTTGAACCTAATGTGAAATTGTTAGCTAGTTGCTTTGTAGTTTCTATTGTGTGGTTGCCTTGTGGGTTCTGCAGGCTATATACTTAAGTGTTTTTGTGGTAGCATCAATCTAATTTTCATTAGAAGATCATTCTATTGACCTTCATGTTAGAGTAGAGAATGATGAGGAAATTTACAATATACATTGCTTTTCCTTCAAAGTAGCTCATTTCCTGACTGCAAATATGTGGTACACAGTTCACAAACCCCTCATCTTGCTAATTACCCATAGTTTACTCAATGTGCGAAACTAACTTGCACATTTTATATGTCCCTGAAAGTTGTGAGTTAAACTTTTTGTATAATACAATACTTCATTTGAAAGAAGATCTTCCCCAAAATAATATTTTTTAATTTGAATTAGTCCATCTTTTAATGTAGTGAATAGATAGATTGTGGATAGTGGCAATAGAAAATTTGGGTTTTAGTTGTGCTATGAAAATTGTTCAGATCACTTAACCATAACTAGAGTGCAATTATCTTGTCTGTAAAAACAAGACAGAATGACGTGTAGAAAGAATCTTAGGCTTTGAAATCACAAAGACAGAGGTGTGGATTCTGCCTTAGACACTTGCTAGCTATGTAATCTTTGATGAATCACCTAAACTCTCAGAGCCACATTGTGCAGAATTATACATTTGGGGTTGTAGTTTGAACGTTGTCAGGTTGCTATGAAGGCTAATGGAAATAAAAATGTCCAAGCTTTGTATCTGTTATTATATGAACATAACACTTAATAAATTTCTTCTGACAATTGCTTTTTCTCCAAGATCCTGAAATCTCTTTTTGGGCTCATAAAACATCATTTATAATGTACATTGCTAATGTCCCATGTAAATGTACATTATTATCTATATTAAAATAGTTATACATAAGAAATTGCTAAATCTTAATAATTTGGTAATGAAAACTGAGAACTCAGTCATACACATTTTGATCACTTTGATGTTTTCACCTGACAGAAAGGCTTTTTACATTTTCTGATGTTAATATTTATTCTGAATCTTTAATAAAAGAGGGGATTTTATTTGGTATGTTTAAAACACCAATAATAAACAAATGAGAGTAAAGATTTTCTTTGAATAAGGTTTTCTATTTTCTTTATCAAGCATTCAGTATTTTTGTCCCATTTAATATTCCTACTGTGAATGCAATAAGGTGTTACAGTTCCATCAAAATGTCTCAGTGTTTTATGATTATGGTTCCCCCAGTTCACTCAGTTTACCCTCAGTCCACTGTGTTGTCTATAGCAAATAAGAGTTTTCCACTACATATACATACATCGTCTTTTCCCTTGTAAAAGACACAAATAGAAGTAGGAAAAAGTTAGTTTCCATAGCATACTTTAATTCCCTCATCATGAAAATAACCCCTTTTCATATATTTAACCTAAAATTTGCATGCTCCACAATATGGTTTTTTACCTTTGATTCTGGCTTAACCTGAAGATAAAAAGTAAAAGCATTCACTTTTTATGTTTGAATAGCATTATTCAATCATCTCTCAGCTCTTAGGTTAAAAAAAAAAGGAAAAAAGAAAGAGGAAAATATAGAACTCCATTAATAATTACATGGAATATTGTTTCTAAGTGTTACAAATAGTATAAAGTTGGAAACTGTGGAAAATTAACCAGGATATTAACTTATATGTTTTAATATCAAATCAGATAATGACACTATTTTGAGCAGTGACTGAAGGGTAGTCTTTTCTCCTCTCTGTTTACAGAAGTTCTGAAAGGCAGACTGATAGAGCTGACAGTTCATTGATCTGGGCATTCTGCAGGAGGATTGTAAACTAGGTTCTGGGTCTGTGAAACCCTGTGTGGCAGCTCCTCTCTATAACATGTCTCTAAATCTATGCATCTATCTCAAAGATGGCATTAAATTTACTAGCAGCTTGAGTAGATAGTCCTTGTCTAGTCCTAAGGGAAGTTCCCCAGCACACAGGCATTTTAAAAAGTGATAATAATTGGAAATGCAATGCAAATGTAACTAAGTATATTAGTAATATGGGAAATTGAATGTATGATGTACAAAGGCCTAAATTATTGGGAATATAAAGAAGACTTTTTTTGGTAGTTTTGTGTCTCTTACCAGCCTTCCTTTCCAACCTTTCAATTCCTAACGTTTTTCTCCTATGGCCGTATATAAATTCCTCTCTCATTTACTGAAGAGTCTAAGGCTATATACAGAATATTCTATAAAATCCTGGATATTACATATAATAAAATGTTGAGATAATAATCACTAATGTAAACTGGGAACCTATAATATAATATTGTACTTAAAGAACACAAATAGGTCTCCAAAAATTTCAAATCTTTGAAAAGTAGCATTTGGCTTTTTGACAAGTCATTAAATGGAAGAAATTGAAGTGATGAAGAATTTTAAACATGATCTTCCTGAAATACCCAAAATTGTTGGGAGATTGCTCATTAACACACAGATCACCTTGGACAGTGTCTGGGACCAACAAGGGTAGGAATAGGCTCTCATTTCCCTTACAGTTGCCCCTTTCACAAAGGCCATTCCCTAAGGGGCTGTTGTATGCGTTAGCTTCTTCTGGAAGATAGCCCGCTAGTAAGGTTATCTGGTTAGTTATTGTTAGCTAATAAGGTTATTAGATACTCAGTTTAATCCCCCAATTCATTGTGAGATAATATCTCTAGTGATGTAGTGAGGTCTCAGAGGCAGGTATGTATGAAGATAGAGTCACCATGTGTTACATTCTGCATATTTCAATTGTTATACATTTGCAAAACGGAATCTACTAAAATATTGAGGTGACATATGCCTGGTACACTTTGCTTATGAAAAGGAGGTACTCAGTACATATTGGGGAGAAGAATGAATGATTTTGAAGAATTTACTGCAACCTACAGTTGGAAGCCATCCAAAGGGACAAAGAGACTCAATAAAAGGGCAAAGAAGCTTAGTTAGGAAGGTGATTTGCTAGTGTTTCTGCTAATGTTGAGTCCAGATGAGCACTGAAAGTTACAGATACTGTAAACAGGGATGACAAGACAGAAACATGCTTCCTGATACCTTTTAAAGTATTTTTTTCTTCTTTTCCTGCTAGCTTCATGCTGACGTTTCTGATGTCAATAAACATAAATTTTTAGAAGAGGCTCTAGGAAAGAGAATAGAGTCCATTCAAGAAATCAAACTTTCTGATATTCCACTAGCTGTTCAGTTTTATTATTACATGATTAGATTCATACAGTAGAAAATATAGGAGCCCCCACTGTCTTTATAAATTGACTTTCAAGACAGTATAACACACACTTCAATTTTTACTTCATATATCTATACATAAAAGTCATTCTGCATAAATCATGTTTTGGGGTAATGCTTTCTGTTCCATTTAAAATTGTTTAGAAAATTTAAGAAACACCTCACGTAAGAGCGCCACCTTTGGGTTAAGCAAGGTTATTCACACCTCATATTCTGACAACTTACCTTACTTTATAGAGACCTTTGAAGAAACAGGTTAGAATCTTATCCGATTCATCTGAGTACTCATTAAGACTTTAAATCTCTGAAAGTGTATATTTTATACTCACTTTCTCTAAAGAAAAAAATCAAAAATCATTTTGTGTGTGTGTTTTTATAAAGTAACTATCACCTTTATTAAAAACACTTTCAGATTGTGTTTTAGTTTCATATTAAGCACCCCTACTGCAGAATCAAACAAGATAGATTCAAGTTCCAGTTCTGCTACTTAATAGCACTATAACCTTGGACAAATTACTTAATTATTTTACTCCTCAGTTTCTTTATCTGTTAGAAAACTCTTCTGATTACTGTCAGAATTCAGCGAGATGATATTTATAAAGTACCAGGTATAAAGGAAACACTCAATTAGAAATGGCTACTGTTCTTAGATTTTCTTGAATAGTTTTAGGATTGCCAGTCGATTTGCAGAAAACAAATTTCTCCAAACTTTTGGCAAAAGCCAATTCACCAAATTTTAAGTCCTCTGAATTGTAATTTGTCAAAAGACATATTCACTTCAACTATTATACAAATATATATTGTTTTCTTTCAACTCTCATTTTATGTTTGGAGGTACATGTGCATATTTGTTACATGGATTAATTATGTGTCATGAAGGTTTTGTGTACCCATCCAGGCAATGAGCATAGTACCCAATAGGTAGTTTTTAGACCCTTATTCTCCTCCCACCCTCCGCCCTCAAGTAGGCCCGTGTCTATGGTTCCCACCTTTGTGTCTATGTGTACTCAGTGTTTAGCTCCTACTTATAAGTGAGAACATGCAGTATTTGGTTTTCTGTTACTGCATTAACTTGCTTAGGGTAATGGCCTCTAGTTCCATCCCTGTTTACTGCAAAAGACATGATTTTGTTCTCTTTTATGGCTGTGTAGTATTCCATGCTACATATGTACCACATTTTCTTCATCCAGTACACCACTGATGGACATCTAGGTTAATTTCATGTCTTTGCTAGTGTGAACAGTACTGCAGTGAGCATACACATGCATGTGACTTTATGGTAGAAGAATTTATATTCCTTTGGGTATATACCCATTAATTGGAATTCTGGGTCAAATGGTAGTTCTGTTTTAAGTTTTTTGAGAAGTCTCCAAACCTCTTCTCACAGTGACTGAATAAATTTACATTCCCACTGGTAATGTATAAGTGTTCCTTTTTCTCCACAACCTTGCCCACATCTGTTGTTTTTAGACTTTTTGATAATAGATATTCTGGCTGGTATGAGAAGGCCATTGTGGTTTTGATTTGCAATTCTCTGATGATTAGTGATTTTGCGCATGTTTCTTGTGTTTATTGACCACTTGTATATCTTCTTTTGAGAAGTGTCTGTTCATATCTTTTGTCTACTTTATAATAGGGTCATTTGTTTTTTGTTTGTTGATGTGTTTAAGTTCCCTATAGATTCTGGATAATAAACCTTTGTTGAATGCAGAGTTTGCAAATATTTTCTTCTATTCTGTAGGTTGTCTGTTTTCTCTGTTGATCATTTATTGTATTTTTGACAAGTCCCACTTGTCAGTTTTTAATTTTGTTGCCATTACTTTTGGAGTCTTTGTCATAAAATCTTTGCCAGGGTCTATGACCAAAATCACATTTCATAGGTTTCCTTGTTGGTTATTACAGGCCCAACAGACATCTACAGAAAACTCCACCCAACAATAATAGAATATATGTTTTTCTCATCTGCACATAGCATATACTCTAAAAGTGATCCCATGCTTGGCCATAAAGCAATTCTCAGTAAGATAAGAACCAAAATCATACCAACCATACTCTTATACTGCAGTGCAATAAAAATAGAAGTTAATACTAATAAGACCTTTCCAAACCATATAATTTCATGGAAATTAAACAACCTGCTCCTGATTGACTTTTTTGTAAACAATGAAATTAAGGCAGAAATCAAGAATTCTTTGAAACTAATGAAATTCTTTGAAACAAAACAGAGATACAGCACACTAGTATCTCTACACAGCTAACTCAGTGTCAAGAGGAAAATTTATAGCACTAAAACCCACGTCGGAAAGTTAGAAAGGTCTCAAATTAATAACCTAACATTACATTCAGAGGGATTACAAAAACAAGAGCAAATCAACCCCAAAGCTGGCAGAAGTAAAGAAATAACCAAAATTAAAGCTGAACTGAACAAAATTGAGACAAAAAAATACAAAAGATCAATGAGACCAAAAGTTGATTTCTTGAAAGAAGAGATAAGACTGATAAATCACTAAGTAGCCTAACAAAGAATAAAAAGAAAAGATCCAAACAAACACAGTCAGAAGTGGCAAAGGGGACATTACCAGTAATCCCACAGAAATATAAAAACAAAAACAGAGAGTGTTATAAATACCACTATGAGCTCAAACTAGAAAACCTACAAGAAATAAATAAATTCCTAGAAACATACAAACTCCCAAGATTGAACCAAGAAAAAATTGAAACCCTAAACACACCAATAATGAGTTCTGAAACTGAATTAGTAATAAAAAGCCTACCAACCAGAAAAAGCCCTGGACCAGATGGATTCACAGCCAAATTCTACCAGACATATAAAGAAGAGATGGTACCAATCATTACTGAAACTATTCCAAAAAATTGAGGGGGAGGAATGGAAGAACTCCTCTCTAACTCGTTCTATGAGGCCAGCATCATTCTGATAGCAAAAGCTGGCAGGGACAAACACACACAAAAAATTTTGGGCCAGTATTCCTGATGAACATAGATATAAAAATCCTTAACAAAATACTAAACCAAATCTAGCAGCACATCAAAAAGCTAATCTGCCATAATCAAGTAGATTTTATTTCTGGGATACAAAGTTAGTTCAACATCCACAAATCAATAAATGTGATTTACCACATAAATTGAACTAAAAACACCAACTACATGATTATCTTAATAGATGCCAAAACGGCTTGTAATAAAATTCAACATTCACTCATATTAAACTGTTACACAAATATTTTAAACAAGATCCAGGATAGATTGTTGCAGACAGAGGCAAGGGTAGACATGAGAACCCAGATGGAATGAGGCCCATAAGAAGACTAGAAAAGTTTCAAGAGTTCTCAGCATCTGCATTTTGAAACATTCCAAATGAATATTCACCCAATTTGGAATAAGTCAGTGAAAAAGGAGACAGGAGAGACATGATAAATTAACACTTAAAAAAATGTTACATAAAATGGCAAATTGGTCACTTGACAAATTGGTTTGTAGTGAATTTACTTTGGATAAATTAGTCATTTAGCAAATTGGTCTGTTTTGCTATGAGGCCTATTTTTATAACATGTAGAGAAAAATTAACATTTTAAATTGATCTTGTGAAAAGACATGTTCAGAGGCAATCAAATCATATGTTAAAGAATATCAGCCTTGTAATACAAAAGTAAAATTTTCTTCCCACCCAAAGTTTTTATGGATTTGGATCTCCTGCAGAATGTGCCTTGAACAATTAATGACAACATAAAGTATAATTTATATTAAATTTTAATAACTAATAATAAGCCCTTCACAATTGTAGATATGGGAATAAGTGGTAATTATAAAGAACACTGCATTGCCTCCCTTCCAATGCCATTTAAACAAGCTTAATATTGAGTTAAATAGGAGTTGATGAGTATGGGTATATATATCTGTGTATCTGTATCCATCTGTCTACTTGTATATACATATCATTCTTCAGATTAAATGTATTACCTTTCCTTATAGCTATCTCTTCATATGAATTATATATTTCTTTATGAATCCTTCAACATTTGGGTTGAAATGAGCAATATCCTATAATTTAACAACCTGTCAAACATGAAATCCAACACTACAATCAAAAAACCATGATACTGTCTTACCCTGAAAAATATCCATTCACTAAAAGATGAGTGAAAATCTCCTGATTCCTACAGGGATTTAAACCTAACAAACTGCACGTAGCACACAAAGTAAGCATTTAGAGAAAGTTTTCTTGTGCTTGAGTGCCCTTTCAACTGGACATATCAAAGGCTGAGTGTGTTTCCCTTATACTGTCACCTCGCTCCCTCAGGTAGAAAAATGCCCAAAGTTATCTTTTCTTTGTGTATTGATAAAACTTCAAGTAAATGACAGTGGAAACCAACTGTGAGAAGCTTTTGAAATTTTTGCCCGAGAGTTCTATTTAGAAATTGCCTTGCTGAAAGGAAGGAAGGAAGGAAGGGAGGGAGGGAGGGAGGGAGGGAGGGAGGGAGGGAGGGAGGGAGGGAGGAAGGAAGGAAAGAAATTGCCTTGCTTTGAAAAATTAATCCCAGTTCCTGAACTGTGTAATTCATTCATTACTTTTATTATTTTATTTTTGTTGTGCACAGTGTTGAGGCAGGGTAAGTGCTACACTGAGGATGGGAGAAGCAGCTAAAAAGATTGACTGGCCAGGTGGATAGTCATTGTCATAGAACTCACTTGTGGGACACAGCATTATGAGGAGTTTGTACTCACTTGGGTATGGTAGAAGCATAATCTGTACATCGTGTGTTTTTCCATACAATATTGTCCTTTGGACAAATCAATGCTTATCTGATAGTAGGAAAACTCACTGAAGTTAGCATATTATTACATATTTTATCTTTAAGTATAAAATATGAACATTTTGATGAATTTCTCAAATATCTATTATTTTGACAATACCAAAAAGCAAATTTTCATTATGTAAATAACTTCACACATGTGGATGTCCTGAGTCTTTTGAAATCTTGTCTTGTGGAATGCATTTGTACTTAATATGTTTTTTAAGATACATTTTTAGGGGGACTTGGTGGATCTTTTGTTAGGGCTGTATTTCTAGTATCTTAGGTACCAATTGCCCTTTGGGGGAACATTTAGTCAGACTGGCTGATAAACATGTCACAGGTGACTTTAGAATTAAGTCTCATCTTGGAGATAGAAAGCTTCGGTTTATATTTTTAATTAAGTGCAGGCTTCTGTCCTTTATTTGAACCTAAGAAGTATCATGTAGCAGGAAATTTCAGTTGAGCAGGATTCCAACTATTTTCTTGCAGTTCCACTTTGCAAACAAGACAGAATTAGCACAGGGTGTGCCTTTCGCTTCTGGCTATGCCCAGTATTTTTAAGCTCCTTTGTAACATTTTTTTTAATTCCAGGACCTTAGGCAAACTTTAGGAGAAACTGCATATATTATGAAGTAAAGAAGTACCACAACAACTCTTTTATTTATTAATCCACTGATTAATAAATATACTAAATGTAAAGAGGTGAGTTCAACACCCAGGAAACATAAAGATAAAAAGACAAAGCCCCCACCCTCAAGAAATGTACCATCTAGGAGGGTTGGGATGGGAGACAAGTTTCATACTCAAAGAACAGGAATATAAGGTAGGTGCACTGCTTTCTACCATCTAACAGCTCAGAGAGGGGAACACTTGATTATTCTCCTACAGTCAGAGAAACATCAGATGAACTGCTCCAGGCTTCATCTGATGTTGATTCTTTTTTTGTTTTGTTTTTTTGAGTCAGGGTCTCACCCAGTCTAGAGTGCAGTGGCGTGATCATGGCTCATTGCAGTAGTGAACACCTAGGCTTAAGTGATCCCACCTTAGCTTCCTGATAGCTGGGATTACAGGCACGTACCGCCATGCCCAGAAAATTGTTTTTTCTAATTTTTTGTAGAGATGAGGTCTTGTTGTGTTGCCTAGGCTGGAACTGATTCTTTAAAAAGCACCCCCGCCCAGGGTCCCTCTGAATATATTCACCAACATTCTGCCCCTGATGTTTTGTCTTCTCTTTTTCTCTTTTTGTCTACCTCTCCCTTTAAGCCATCCCTATGGCTTGTACTATCACTCCTAGGGAAACTAACCCCAAACATGACCCTGATTTTTCTTCTAATTCCATTTCTTTATTTGTCAGTCATGTCAGTGAGCTGTTGCCTTAAATTCTTCAGATTTATGGAGCCTAAAGTGAAACATAGATCACTCCCCACATTACCTGCAATTCCCCTGAGTATTTATGCCTCATTTCTGTTAAAGACATGACCATTTGCCTGGTCACCCAGGCTTGACAGTTGAACTTCTTCATTCTGAACTTCTCTCTAAACATTTCTCCCAATTTCTCCCCAGATCTCCCTGATACCTAATTAGTTGAAAAGACCTACTTGCCCTTAGTGCCAGTGGGTGGCTCACTTGCCCACTCTGCAGGACATCCTCAACACATCAGATGATAACTTTGGCCACCTATGCCTTCTGTGCACAGTGCCTACCCACATTAACCCATTCAGCAAGTATTCACTGAATGCCTATTCTATGCAACTCAGCATGAGGTGCCAAAGAATATAAAAGTAAAAGAAAAAAAGCTGGAAGAGTTTCATAGAAAACAAGCATTCTTTCTAATGAGAGATATAAAGCTATTTTTAAAAAACAATGTGATGAAAGTATCATCTCTGCTTGGGCATCCAGGAACATCTCCTAAAATAAATGACTCTTGAATTTTAAAGGATAAATAAGAGTTAACCAAATAGAAGAGGAGGAAATGGCATTTCCAGATAAGAGACAAGTATGAACAAAGGCATATATTGCCTTGTGGAGATATGCAGGTTCAACCATTTTTCAGTCAGTTAGTGATCCATCTCTTTCTTCTCTGAACTCCCATACGACATGAAAGCTCTTCTGCCCTGTTTTATGGTCATTGTCATATTTGCCAGCTCCTGCCTAGATTACAGGTTTTAAGGGCAAGGACCATGCATCTATAATCTTTGAACTCACTATAGAACATGGACCTATTATACATTTGTGGTAGACTGAATAAGGGTCCCTGAAGATACCGACATCCTAACCCCGAGAACCTGTGACTGTGTAACCTTACATGGAAAAGGGATGTTGCACATGTTATTAAGCAGATGGGAGATTATTTTGAATTATCAAAGTGGAACCCGTGTCATCACAAGGGTCCTCCTAAGAGAGCATTGGGAGGGTCAGATTCTGAGATGTGAGAATGAAAGCCCAAGTGAGAGCAATGGAATAGCCAGATTTGAAGATGGTTGTGAGCGAGAGAATATAGTCCTCCTCTAGAAGCTGCAGAAAGCCAGGGGTGGAGAGAGTCTCCCTGAGAACTTCCTGAAGCAGCTCGACCAACCCTTCCCACACATGAAAGACTCCCGATCTCCAGGTTGTAGGATAATACATGCATGCTATTTTAAGTCACTGTTTGTGATTGTTTCCTATAGGAGTAACAGAAAACTAATATGATGTTTAATATTCATAAATGCTTTATAGGTTTATGACATGATTTTGAACATTTTTCATTCATATGGTATTAGGATGCCAGATTTAGAATTTTTTTTTTTTTTTTTGAGATGGAGTTTCGCTCTTGTTACCCAGGCTGGAGTGCAATGGCGCGATCTCGGCTCACCGCAATCTCCGCCTCCTGGGTTCAGGCAATTCTCCTGCCTCAGCCTCCCGAGCAGCTGGGATTACAGGCACGCACCACCGTGCCCAGCTAATTTTTTGTAATTTTAGTAGAGACGGGGTTTCACTATGTTGACCAAGATGGTCTTGATCTGTTGACCTAGTGATCCACCCGCCTCGGCCTCCCAAAGTGCTGGGATTACAGGCTTGACCAACCGCGCCGGGCCTAGAATATTTTTTTTTTTTTTAATTTTTTATTGGATTATAGGTTTTGGGGTACATGAGCAGAGCATGCAAGACAGTTGCGTAGGTACATACATGGCAGTATGCTTTCTTTTCTTCTCCCCTTCACCCACATTTGGCTTTTCTCCCCAGGCTATCCCTCCCCACCTCCCCCTCCCACTGGCCCTCCCCTTTTCCCCCCAATAGACCCCAGTGTTTAGTACTCCCCTTTCTGTGTCCATGTGTTCTCATTTTTCATCACCCGCCTATGAGTGAGAATATGTGGTGTTTCATTTTCTGTTCTTGTGTCAGTTTGCTGAGGATGATGTTCTCCAGATTCATCCATGTCCCTACAAACGACACAAACTCATCATTTCTGATTGCTGCATAATATTCCATGGTGTATATGTGCCACATTTTTCCAATCCAGTCTATTATCAATGGGCATTTGGGTTGATTCCAGGTCTTTGCTATTGTAAACAGTGCTGCAATGAACATTCGTGTACATGTGTCCTTATAGTAGAAGGATTTATAGTCTTTTGGATATATACCCAGTAATGGGATTGCTGGGTCAAATGGAATTTCTATTTCTAAGGCCTTGAGGAATCGCCACACTGTCTTCCACAATGGTTGAACTAATTTACACTCCCACCAACAGTGTAAAAGTGTTCCTTTTTCTCCACATCCTCTCCAGCATCTGTTGTCTCCAGATTTTTTAATGATCGCCATTCTAACTGGCGTGAGATGGTATCTCAATGTGGTTTTGATTTGCATCTCTCTGATGATCAGTGACGATGAACATTTTTTCATATGATTGTTGGCCTCATATATGTCTTCTTTCGTAAAATATCTGTTCATATCCTTTGCCCACTTTTGAATGGGCTTGTTTGTTTTTTTCCTGTAAATCTGTTTGAGTTCTTTGTAAATTCTGGATATCAGCCCTTTGTCAGATGGGTAAACTGCGAAAATTTTTTCCCATTCTGTTGGTTGCCGATCCACTCTAGTGACTGTTTCTTTTGCCGTGCAGAAGCTGTGGAGTTTCATTAGGTCCCATTTGTCTATTTTGGCTTTTGTTGCCAATGCTTTTGGTGTTTTGTTCATGAAGTCCTTGCCTACTCCTATGTCCTGGATAGTTTTGCCTAGATTTCCTTCTAGGGTTTTTATGGTGCCAGGTCTTATGTTTAAGTCTTTAATCCATCTGGAGTTAATTTTAGTGTAAGGTGTCAGGAAGGGGTCCAGTTTCTGCTTTCTGCACATGGCTAGCCAGTTTTCCCAACACCATTTGTTAAACATGGAATCCTTTCCCCATTGTTTGTTTTTGTCAGGTTTATCAAAGATTGTATAGTTGTATGTATGTTGTGTTGCCTCCGGTGCCTCTGTTTTGTTCCATTGGTCTATATCTCTGTTTTGGTACCAGTATCATGCTGTTTTGATTACTGTAGCCTTGTAGTATAGTTTGAAATCCGGTAGTGTGATGCCCCCCGCTGTGTTCTTTTTGCTTAGAATTGACTTGGCTATGCGGGCTCTCTTTTGGTTCCATATGAAGTTCATGGTGGATTTTTCCAGTTCTGTGAAGAAAGTCAATGGTAGCTTGATGGGGATAGCGTTGATTCTGTAAATTACTTTGGGCAGTATAGCCATTTTCACGATATTAATTCTTCCTAACCATGAACATGGAATGTTTCTCCATCTGTTTGTGTCCTCTCTGATTTCGTTGAGCAGTGGTTTGTAGTTCTCCTTGAAGAGGTCTCTTACGTTCCTTGTGAGTTGTATTCCAAGGTATTTTATTCTTTTTGTAGCAATTGCGAATGGCAGTTCGCTCTTGATTTGGCTTTCTTTAAGTCTGTTATTGGTGTAGACGAATGCTTGTGATTTTTGCCCATTGATTTTATATCCTGAGACTTTGCTGAAGTTGCTTATCAGTTTCAGGAGTTTTTGGGCTGAGGCAATGGGGTCTTCTAGGTATACTATCATGTCATCTGCAAATAGAGACAATTTGGCTTCCACCTTTCCTATTTGAATACCCTTTATTTCTTTTTCTTGCCTGATTGCTCTGGCTAGAACTTCCAGTACTATATTGAATAGGAGTGGTGAAAGAGGGCATCCTTGTCTAGTGCCAGATTTCAAAGGGAATGCTTCCAGTTTTTGCCCATTCAGTATGATATTGGCTGTTGGTTTGTCATAAATAGCTTTTATTACTTTGAGATACGTTCCATCGATACCGAGTTTATTGAGGGTTTTTAGCATAAAGGGCTGTTGAATTTTGTCAAATGCCTTCTCTGCGTCAATTGAGATAATCATGTGGTTTTTGTTTTTGGTTCTGTTTATGTGGTGAATTACATTTATAGACTTGCGTATGTTGAACCAGCCTTGCATCCCCGGGATGAATCCTACTTGATCATGATGAATAAGTTTTTTGATTTGCTGTTGCAATCGGCTTGCCAATATTTTATTGAAGATTTTTGCATCTATGTTCATCATGGATATTGGCCTGAAGTTTTCTTTTCTTGTTGGGTCTCTGCCAGGTTTTGGTATCAGAATGATGTTGGTCTCATAAAATGATTTGGGAAGGATTCCCTCTTTTTGGATGGTTTGAAATAGTTTTAGAAGAAATGGTGCCAGCTCTTCCTTGTGTGTCTGGTAGAATTCGGCTGTGAACCCGTCTGGACCTGGGCTTTTTTTGTGTGGTAGGCTCTTAATTGCTGCCTCAACTTCAGACCTTGTTATTGGTCTATTCATAGTTTCAGCTTCCTCCTGGTTTAGGCTTGGGAGGACACAGGAATCCAGGAATTTGTCCATTTCTTCCAGGTTTACTAGTTTATGCGCATAGAGTTGTTTGTAATATTCTCTGATGATGGTTTGAATTTCTGTGGAATCTGTGGTGATTTCCCCTTTATCATTTTTTATTGCATCTATTTGGTTGTTCTCTCTTTTCTTTTTAATCAATCTAGCTAGTGGTCTGTCTATTTTGTTGATCTTTTCAAAAAACCAGCTCTTGGATTTATTGATTTTTTGAAGGGTTTTTCGTGTCTCAATCTCCTTCAGCTCAGCTCTGATCTTAGTAATTTCTTGTCTTCTGCTGGGTTTTGAGTTTTTTTGGTCTTGGTCCTCTAGCTCTTTCAATTTTGACGATAGGGTGTCAATTTTGGATCTCTCCATTCTCCTCAAATGGGCACTTATTGCTATATACTTTCCTCTAGAGACTGCTTTAAATGTGTCCCAGAGGTTCTGGCATGTTGTGTCTTCGTTCTCATTGGTTTCGAAGAACTTCTTTATTTCTGCCTTCATTTCGTTGTTTACCCAGTCAACATTCAAGAGCCAGTTGTTCAGTTTCCATGAAGCTGTGCGGTTCTGGGTCGGTTTCTGAATTCTGAGTTCTAACTTGATTGCACTATGGTCTGAGAGGCTGTTTGTTATGATTTCAGTTGTTTTGCATTTGTTGAGCAGTGCTTTACTTCCAATTATGTGGTCAATTTTAGAGTAGGTGTGATGTGGTGCTGAGAAGAATGTGTATTCTGTGGATTTGGGGTGGAGAGTTCTGTAAATGTCTATCAGGTTTGCTTGCTCCAGGTCTGAGTTCAAGCCCTGGATATCCTTGTTGATTTTTTGTCTGGTAGATCTGTCTAGTATTGACAGTGAAGTGTTAAAGTCTCCCACTATTATTGTGTGAGAGTCTAAGTCCTTTTGTAAGTCCTTAAGAACTTGCCTTATGTATCTGGGTGCTCCTGCATTGGGTCCATATATGTTTAGGATCGTTAGCTCTTCTTGTTGTATCGATCCTTTTACCATTATGTAATGGCCTTCTTTGTCTCTTTTGATCTTTGTTGCTTTAAAGTCTATTTTATCGGAGATGAGAATTGCAACTCCTGCTTTTTTTTGCTTTCCATTTGCTTGGTAAATCTTCCTCCATCCCTTTATTTTGAGTCTTTGTGTATCCTTGCATGTGAGATGGGTTTCCTGGATACAGCACACTGATGGGTTTTGGCTTTTTATCCAATTTGCCAGTCTGTGTCTTTTGATTGGTGCATTTAGTCCATTTACATTTAGGGTTAATATTGTTATGTGTGAATTTGATACTGCCATTTTGATGCTAAGTGGCTGTTTTGCCTGTTAGTTGTTGTAGATTCTTCATTATGTTGATGCTCTTTAGCATTCAGTGTGATTTTGGAATGGCTGGTACTGGTTGATCCTTTCTATGTGTAGTGCCTCTTTTAGGAGCTCTTGTAAAGCAGGCCTGGTGGTAATAAAATCTCTGAGTACTTGCTTGTTCGCAAAGGATTTTATTCTTCCTTCACTTCTGAAGCTCAGTTTGGCTGGATATGAAATTCTGGGTTGAAAGTTCTTTTCTTTAAGAATGTTGAATATTGGCCCCCACTCTCTTCTGGCTTGTAGTGTTTCTGCCAAGAGATCTGCTGTGAGTCTGATGGGCTTCCCTTTGTGGGTGACCCGACCTTTCTCTCTGGCTGCCCTTAGTATTCTCTCCTTTATTTCAACCCTATTGAATCTGACGATTATGTGCCTTGGCGTTGCTCTTCTTGCGGAATATCTTTGTGGTGTTCTCTGTATTTCCTGCAATTGAGTGTTGGCCTGTCTTGCTAGGTGGGGGAAATTTTCCTGGATGATGTCATGAAGAGTATTTTCCAGCTTGGATTCATTCTCTTCGTCCCCTTCTGGTACACCTATCAAACGTAGGTTAGGTCTTTTCACATAGTCCCACATTTCTTGGAGACTTTGTTCATTCCTTTTTGCGTTTTTTTCTCTAATCTTGGTTTCTCATTTTATTTCATTGAGTTGGTCTTCGACTTCAGATATTCTTTCTTCTGCTTGGTCAATTTGGCTATTGAAACTTGTGCATGCTTCGCGAAGTTCTCGTATTGTGTTTCTCAGATCCTTTAATTCATTCATATTCCTCTCTAAGTTATCCATTCTTGTTATCATTTCCTCAAATCTTTTTTCAAATCTTTTCTCAAGGTTCTTAGTTTCTTTGCATTGATTTAATACATGATCTTTTAGCTCACAAAAGTTTCTCATTATCCATCTTCTGAAGTCTAATTCCGTCATTTCGTCACAGTCATTCTCCGTCCAGCTTTGTTCCCTTGCTGGTGAGGAGTTTTGGTCCTTTCTAGGAGGCGAGGTGTTCTGGTTTCGGGTGTTTTCCTCCTTTTTGCGCTGGTTTCTTCCCATCTTTGCGGATTTGTCCGCTGGTCGTCTGCGTAGTTGCTGACTTTTCGATTGGGTCTCTGAGTGGACACCCTGAATGTTGATGATGAAGTATTTCTGTTGCTTGGTTTTCCTTCTACCAGTCTAGCCCCTTCCCTGTACAAGTGCTGAGGTCTGCTCCAGACCCTGCTTGTCTGGGGTGCACCTCTAGCAGCTGTGGCACAGCGAGGGATGCTACCAGTTTCTTTTTCTGCTATCTTTGTCCCAGGATGATGCCTGCCTAATGTCAGTCTTTTGGATATAGAGGGGTCAGGGAGCTGCTTGAGGAGACAGTTTGTACTTTATAGGGGTTTAATTGCTGAGCTGTGAGCTGTGTTGTTCATTCAGGGCTGTTAGGCTGCTATGTTTGATTCTGCTGCAACAGAGCTCATTAAAAAAACCCTTTTTTTTTCTCAAATGCTGTGTTGAGGGGTTTGGGCTTTATTTTTGGATGTCCGTTGAGGTCCTGCCCAGCTAGGATGCAGACTAGCCACTGTTTGCCTGCCGAGGCTCCGCCCTGCTGTTGTGAGGCTCGCCCGGGCTCCGCTGTTCTGCCGTTCTCTGCCACGCCCTGCAGCGGAGTCTCTCTGTTGTAGCGGGTTGCCTCGGCGACGGCAGGCTGCGTCAGCAGTGGGTGTGTATCTCAGTAGGGACGGGTTGCCTCTGCAATGGCTGGCTGCGTCAGCAGTGGGCATGTATCTCAGTAGGGACGGGTTGCCTCGGCAACGGCTGGCTGCGTCAGCAATGGGCGTGTATCTCAGTTGGGGCGGGTTACCTCGGTAATGGTGGCCGCCCCTCCCCCTCAGAGCATCTCGGGCCGTCTGCACGGGGCTTGTTTGAAATCGCGGTTTTGTTCGTCCCACTGGGCCAATCCTAACGCTCTGTTCCTGCAATCCCCTGGGCTGGCCCACTGTTCAAGTCTAGCTCAGTCTCAAGTCCAGCCCTCTCACGTCTCCAGTTGCCGGTTCAACGGGGCACCCGGACAAGTGCGCCCTGTGGGGAGCGCTGGGTAGGGCCGGCCGCCGCCACCCCGGCTGCCGTCTTCGCCAGGCGGAATATCTGCCTGGCGTCCTGCGTCTCCTCTTCTCTTGGGAATTTCCCCGTTCTGTGAGCAACAAAGATCAGTCTGGAAATGCAGCTCAGACTCACCTCTCCGCAGACACAACGAGAACTCCAATCCTGGGTTGTTCTCACAGCGCCATCTTGAGTCCTCCCCCCTAGAATATTTTTTTAATGTGTACAGGGAATCCTTAATGTAACAACCAGTAGATTGTATTCATTTCATAAAGTTAAAAATAATAGAAAATATTATATCATCAAAGAGGATTTTTTAAATAGTAAAGAGAAATTCTAGATAGTGTGATTTTAGAGCTACTTCCTTGAACTAATGATATCCTTTACTTTATAATACAATTCTAAGAAAATATGACTGGTTGCAATTATCACAACCTGAATTTTCACTCAAGTTTCCACAAAATCTCATCCTCCATTTATGTTTTACTAGCTCCATAATTTAGAGTAAAAAGACAATATTTCAGGTGCATTGTAAGCCTCCAAGTATTTTCAAAGAAGTCTATAATCCATTTTGATAAATATTGTTAGATAATGAGGATGAAATATGGTTTAGAGTATGAACAGTTCTGGCATTAGCAGACGATAGGAGGGCTTCAGAGTACACCCACTCATTGCCACAAGCTGTTGATGGAGACAGATACCTGTGGGACCTCAAGCATGTGTAGGACATTGGTCATGGCTTTAGGAACGGAGCTACTCAGTATTTGGTTATAACTTTAAATGACCTTTGTCAATGCAAGATTTACAAATACAGTAAACATCATTAATGAATTCTATACCTGCAAATCACATAACCTTATATGTAACCCCAAAATCAATATTTACAGCACTTTGATGGTCAAATGTGGATGTGTGCAGAGTGGCAAAAATTTGCGTTGTCCAAATGTGCACATTCCTAGCTGAGGTAAAGAGGGCCAACTCTGTCACCCTTCATTGCTCTTTATACAAAGATACCCATAGAATGGAGATGGAAGAGATAGTCCAATGTGGTGCAAGAGGACTGCTTGGGGACCATCTGAACAGGTTGAGTCCCATCTCTGATCCCTATTAGTGGGGAAGCCTCAGGCAAATCACATAACGCTTCTGAACTTTGTTTTTTCTTGTGTAATAAACAAAATAGGATCTACCAGGACACGATGTTTTTAAGATTTAAGATTATAATCTATTGAGATATGTGTATAAATACTTTACATACATATATACATGCATATGTACATACATGTATACATGCATATATATATATGTATATATTTCCCTTAAGTGCAGTGGTTCAGTATTAATTCAATGTTTACAGAGGCTTTGTAGAACAAAACTACCAGGACTAACGAGAACTGACTATACATTTCAATGTGAAGCATTTTATAGAGTGACTAGAGCTGGTCATGGTGATACTTAGAAAATGCCCATAGTGAACCTCAGTTGGGAATAGATGGGCTCCACTCATGTGTTAGCATGCAGGCTGGCTATATGTCACACTCTATTACCCTGTTTCTCTCTTATAGAAACAGTAATGGTTACAATAATGAATTCCTTTTACCATGTTTGATATGGTTTGGCTCTATGTCCCCACCCAAATCTCATGTCAAATTGTAATGCTGAATGTTGGAGGAGGGACCTGGTGGGAGGTGATTGGACCGTGGGGACAGACTTCCCCCTTGCTGTTCTTGTGATACAGTTCTCACAAGATCTAGTATTTGAAAGTGTGTGGTACTCACCCTTCACACTCTCTTTATCTTGCCCCGGCCATGGAGGCATGCTTCCTTCTCCTTCACCTTCCAGCATGATTTTAAGTTTCCTGAGGCTTCTCCAGAAGCAAAACCTTGTACAGCCCAAAGGCTGTAAGCCAATTAAACCTCTTTTCTTTATAAATTACCCCAGTCTCAGTTATGTCTTTATAGCAGTATGAGAACAAATTAATACAATGCTGTATATTTTTCTGTCTTTATATGAGCAAGATACATTATTTACCTATTTATAATTAGCAAGTTATAAGTTTTCCTCACAGTATTACATTTTAGAGATGTAGATAAAAAGATATACAGAATTCATAGAGACGAAATCATTTTATCATTCCCCCACATTCCCCAAAGAAGTTTATTTCTTAGTTGCAAAAACACATCCAGACCAAGACTTCCTCCCCCACGATATTACTATGTTAAAAAACAAAATCTTTTTTTCAAAGCTCTGATTTAACAAGGTTTTATTAAGCACTACACTGAGTGCTATGGAAGATTCAGACATAAAGGGTATTTTTCTTTCTTACCAACACATTTTTACCATTTTGGGGGAGACTAAGTGAACATACAGAAAAGACAAATTGTAGAAAAAATATACATAAGTATATTAAAGTCTAAACATTTAGTCACTAGCTTAAAGCATTCCAGGAGAATCTGAATAGTATTCAAACTAAAATTTTAGCCATTTGGAATTTTCCTTGATTTTCATTTATGTTCTAATTAAAATTATAATTGCTTTCTTCCATCATCGTGATTGATTCTAAACATTAGTAAAGAAAAACAAAGAAAAACGCACTAGCATCACCAATGACTATAACAAAAAGTCTTCCAAAGATTCCACACAGAGTCAATAAACTCTAGCTTCGTCGGATAAATGAACCATGTGAAGCTATAAATTCAAAATTTTATGCACCTTATAAGAACACAGTATAAAACATAGATGGACTGCCTTTTCTAGTAGAGTTAGAACTCCCTGATCAATTTTTGTAGTTATGCTATGTATTAAATCCACTTGAGTCCATTTGACAGATCACCGCTCTAAAGAGCTAAATGTGTGGTTAAATGATTGATTATTCTCCCCGTTCAGCTTCTTTGCCCTCATTGAGCATGTAGCACTCATCTCTTTTTCCCATCGTATGCAGAAAATATGGAACAACCTCTGTCCTAAGCTTTCTGTCAAACACTTTATTGACCTGATCATGGATGAAGAGAAATGCATAGGATTCAAAGCTTACACAGAAGATTCATATGCTGAATAGAACTTAAGTTGCAAGACCTCAAGGTTATGCAGAGGAAAACCAGGAGTCCCTCATGTAAGCTGTGAATAGAATGGTATGTTCTGGTATACCCTAATGAAATGAAATAATGGTGCTTTCAGGTATAACCTAATGAAAACCTAGCTGGCTCTCAATAGGATTTGGTAGGGAAGTACAGACTTAGGGACTGGGTAAGTTTATTCTGAACTCCTTTGGCTCTCCCTTGCCACACTTGCCTACACCTATACCAGGGTTTGCTTATTGATCAGGCACCAAAGTGTTCCAAGAATTCTAAAGCATTTCTCCTTTGAAATAATTTTTAATGGAAGCTTAGTAAGCTAGAAAAATACTGAACCTACTAAAATAGACAAATACCACATACACACACACATACACACACACACACATTCATTAATAACAAATCAGTCCTTTAAATTAAATTAAACAGGATAGAGTTACTGCTACTGCTTCTGGAATTGTTCCATATCAGAAAAAGCCTAAAATTTCTAATTATGTCTCATTTAACTAAACTCTCAGGAATTTAATCCTCTTCAGAGAGCTTATTGTCTTGAAATTGCACATTTGATAAGGAAACCAAGTTCATTTTATCAAACTACTTTATGAATGTTGAGAAATGTCAGATTCAGTAATTTATCACTTGGATACCATGTGCTTTGAAGCAGAGGATGTGATAACAATGGTAATGAAATGGTTACCATGGCAGGACAATCTCCAATGGCTACTCGGCTTTCAGCTCTGTGCACTTCACATCTTTATCACAGCCTGGATCAAGGGGGCATGGGGATCACACAGGTGTTAAAACGGTTTGAGCTCTTAGAGTTTAATAATTTGCTCCATAGATCCTGGCATTCATGACAGTCTTTTTGGTGCCGCTAAAATATCCCCAAATCTGGAAGATTTTTTAATGTTTAGATGTTGTGTAATCAATTTTAGTCATTCTTACACAGTGTATATAAGAAGACTGAATGTTTTCCATGTCTAATAGGAGGCATGAGAAGTTTTGCACTTGTTGGAATATGTGTGTGGAAGAGACACTTGTAGGTAACTGATGCTGGCAAATGAGATTTTTAACTTCTGTTAAAAACAAAGCACTTCTGGTACAGTCTAATATTATATGTTACCATTATCTGATAAACTGTGTTCACAGGAATTTCACCTGCAAGTGGATAAAGCAAATTTTGTAAGAATGTCAGACTACTTGGAGTCAGAATGTATTTTCTCAACACTGAATCAGAACCTAAGTAAGAATGAATGATACTTTCAGATAAGACCAGTTGGCAGCCTAGAATTTGTTTTATTTTTCCTTCTTTATTATCTTTCTGAAAATAAGTCTTTCTTTTTTCTTCTCTGTCTCCCTGTGTGTGTGTGTGTGTGTGTGTGTGTGTGTGTGTGTATCTTGAATACTTTGCTTTCCTAAGCAGTGGAAATTTAGTATGTTTGCTATCTGGTTGAACAAGTTTGTAAACTGAGCGTGACAAATATCAACCCATCACTGGAGCTCCTTGCAGCTAATGAAATGTGTCAGCCAAAAAAAACAACAAAGCAACCCACAAAACCCTCTCATAAGAGCTGTAATATATGCTAGTCAAAGAGGCAATGACTGCAACAATTTAGGAGCATTTCATTTTTCTTTATCAGTGTTCTACAGTCTATACTTCCTAGCTTTTACACAAAAAAAAGAAAAATAGGGTGGAAAAATATTTTCTTTAAAGCATTATATTTTTTCTATTCAATGACTATATTATAGATGTTAAATCTTACATGTTATTGTTCTTTTAATATATAAAATATAAAATTTATGTAGTAGATATATAGATATATAAACTATATATCATATATTTATATAATTATAATGTATATTTTGTAATTATGTTAATATTTATTTTATTAACATTATATATATTTATTTATTTATAATCTAACATATAGACATACTCTCCTAACCTCAGCAATATATTAATAAGTAAAGTCTAAGCAAAGCTAGGAAATATGATGTGTTTTATAGAAACAGAATACCAACATCAGCCCCCTCATCCCTAGACAGGCTAATGGCATTATATCAATGCCAGGACTTGGTGTAGGGGAAAACAGGTGGTCATGAGAATGGGAACCTTTTGTCATCCTCATCTCCTTGCAAAAGACACAATTTGACAGATGGAGGAAGGATAACATTAGTAGATTCCATTTTATTTAACTCTATAAACACACGAACTTTTCACCCCCAGGTTATTTTTTAAATGCTAATGACTTTAAAGGCATTCTCATTAACTTAAAACATTTTTATAGTTTTGTTTTTGTTTGAAAATGCATACCAGCCATTAAAGACTATGTCAGTTACTCAACAGATGGTATTCATGTGGATTCAGATATTTGGGGTAAATAATAAAGAAGAAAAGAAAATGAATTTGAGGAGAAATCCTTCATGCTAAGCTGGCCAAAATAAATCACAGTTTTGAAAATACCATATCTCTTGGGAGAAAGTTGCTTTCATGCTTCATAACTTAAGGATGTTAGTCTCATAAAGTTTCACACATTTAAAGTGCATGGTAAACAGCGAGTTGTCATATCTAAATGTGCTAGGATAAAATATGAATATCTTTGTTCTGTTCCTTTGTTGCCAGATATATGCTAGTTTAGGTGAGACAAGTTGTTCTGTGTCTCAGTTATAGCTCTGTTGTTACTTATCAAAGATGAATGATGCCTGCACCTCCTCATAGAATTGTAGGGTGCCACTAAGATTTTGAAAAATAAGAAAAGATGAAATAATAAATGTAAACCCAAAGAGACAGAAAATGCAATGAACTACTTTATATACTCTCTCTCTCTCTATATATATATATATATATATGCACACACACACACACAGTCACAAAGAGTAAGCAAAATACTGTTTAAAGAGGTATTACTGAATGTCAGAAGCCACAGATAGCTTCTTGCAGTGGGTTGCGGGGGAAGTAGGGAAACCACAGAGAGTGCAGCAGGAGTAGCGACTGAATATGTCAACGCCACGGAATGGCTGCCTTGACTCTCCTTCCTGCAGCAGCCTCTCAGCATCAGCCCCTTGATAACCCCTCTCCATCACTCCTAGGAACTTTCCTGTCTAGGCTATACTATCTTCTCTTTGGTCACACTGCAGGTTTACCCAATCTTGACTACATATTTTCTGCTGATATCACCTCAGTGTGTAACATAGTGTTTTGCAGTCTGGGCTACTCAGTCTAAGGGTTTCACTTTCCCACTTTGACCCAGCACTTGCTCTACTCATCAGCTGGGCACTACCATTGCACTAGCTTAACTTGTTATCCCAGCAGTGGCATCATTCTTATCCTGGGTTAGTCTCCTTAAGAGATCCTGGAAAATCCCTCAGCCAGGTCATCATTCTAACTGGATAACTACATCCTGTAAAGCAGTTAGAGCAATGCCCCTCCAAAACATATGCTCTGCTCTTCCAAGCCACTGTGGCCTTGCATGTCACAGTGATTGGAGTTCTCAGGACATTGTGAAGCAGATTAGTGTGAATTTCAGCTTCTTCACCCAGCTACATATTCACCTACAAGAACAAAATTCCCATTGCCAATTACAGGATGCCCTGGTGCTGATTCTGCTCTAGTCACTTGGTGATTTAAGCCAATGCTTCCCAAGCTTCAATGAGCACACAACTTTAAGTCTTGCTGAAGTCCAGATTCTGATTCAGTAGATCCTGAAATGTAACCTGAGACTCTTCATAGCTAATGAGTTCCTGGTGATCATGCTGCGGCTTGTCCCCCATACTTTGAGGGGGATCTACCCAGAGTTGGATTGTACTTCTCAAACAGAAAGAGAAGCCTATAGTTGGACTGTACTTCTCAGAAAGAGAAGCCCCTGCTGGACCAGTAAGTCTTAAAAAGGCAAAAACTTATAGGCATCCATTAATTCTACCAGTTATTTGAAAGCCATAAATGGGACCAAAATCTTTTGCCAAGGCTTACATTAGATCAACAAAGCCTTTAGTATCTATTAGGAAAGAAGCTATCTGTCAGGATGATCTGATTTTCTGGATTTTATCACTATGGGTTTTGGTCCAAGTGAGGCTGTGTATCTGGCCAAGGAGGTCTGATCTGTTACAGGTCACACATGTGGACACACAAGCCTACAACTTCAACTTCTGGCACCTCCTGTGTCCCCTATTAACTGAAAGCATTTCATCAGCAATGTAAATAATGCCAAGAAGTTGCTAAGAAAAAGCCCTTTGGCTACTAGATGGTCTGCCTTCGGTGTTCATCATGAGTCCTCTGTAGCTAACAAATCATGAAATTATTGTTGACAAGCCTAGTTGTATAGCAAGCTGAAGTGAGGAAAATGCCAACAATTATGCCAGAAGGAAGGATTTAAGGATATTCTGCAGCCTGACTTCCAACAAAAAAAAAAGCTTTACTGCAGACTGCTAGGAAGTGGCAGATACAAGGAAATGAGGCTGGTGCATTGAAATCCACAAAGGAAGAACTTTTCTCCAAGCAGAGACTTCACAAGCTCACTGTTAGTTTAAGATCTAGAGCTACAAACAGTCACAGCCTCTCAAAAGCCCAGCTGTAGTCCAAAGAACAATCTTCATGCTGGGCAATATGGAAAAAGCTATTGAGTCAACATTCATCCTAACAGCCACACTTATACACAATGGTAAGCAGAAACAGCGTCATCGTCTAATACAAGAGACTGCAAATACGTAAAAGGCCAATTGATAATAAAATACATACTTTGTAGATATACACTTGCAGTAAAAAGGGGAAGATGAGAGACTATTTATAGTAATTTGTTGTGAGGATGTCTATAATTGATGGAGTCTTGGAATCATGAAAATAGGAAGCCTCCCAGGATCTTTGTTATTATACTGATGCCTGCTCATTATTTGTATGTAGTCTAGCAATAATGTCACTTCTATATGAATAATGCACAGTCCATTTTGTCCTGGCAGTTAATTTCTCAACACTGTATTTATGAGGATAACACAGATATTTTAGTGATTTCTCCAAAAGAAACAATAAATTAAGTTTTTGAAGTGAGGAAAAATTCCTACCACTTAAGATCTACCACTTAGAGGAATGCAACAATATGTTTATTGAGCACCTTCTTTGAGTGAAATATTTTCTTAGGATAAATCTCACATCATAAGTGTGATTGCTCATTTATGCTAGAGTGTGTCCCTGTGCTCAAGGACAGCAGATTTATCTACATAACTAATTATCTAATGAGTTAGAACATTTTAAATATCACAAAAGAACTATAAGCAAACTGTTAGGGAATTTCAAGTATTAAGTCGAGATCATTTCCAGTTTTATAGTTCAAGGCTGGGGAAGAAGCCAGGGAAACCTTTATAACAAGATAAATTAAACTCGTGTCCTGAAGACTGAATGAAATACTGATGTGTATCAATGATGGAATGCTAGGTAAAGAGGAGGCATATTTGAGAAGAACAGGATTCAGTCAGAGAAAGAGAAACTATTCTGGTTACACAGATACTAGAGAGCTTAGGAGTCTAACAGTCGATGGCAAGGTACTCCTAGAAGAGCAAGAGACCACCAGGGATGGAAGGATAGGGGAAGGAAATCAATCCCAGAGCCCAGAAGCTAGTGCCAGTTGGCAGAGTCAGGCTGGAGGAAGCTGGAGTCATGAAGGGAGAGAAAAACTCATGGGAACTGGGTCCATGGAGAGGCCAGAGGACCCTTTGGGGTGCTGGAGGGTCAGCAACAGAGGATTGTCTGTAGTCCCTTCCTTTTATCCTCCAAAGGTTCATCAATACCCAGTACTAACAAAACCTATCAAATAGTATAAGCAAACTTGGGAAATTTAGCTTCTGCTGACATAGAGCAAAGTAGGATAAACCTGTGAACCTGTGAATAAAGCTGGGAACAAACCAAATGTGGACCTGCGTAACTGGCAAAAGCAAAGACAACAAAAAGCAAGGGGTCTTTGGGAAGTGGCAAGTTCTGTAGTTTACCTCTAACACAGGGGGTGACATAGGAAAAGGTCAAACCTCTTTTGTTCCCAGTTAGTGGGGGACCTAGCAGAGTACCTGGCATATGGTGAGTCTCAATAAACATATCTTCATTAAATAAATACATGAGTGAAATCATGTAAATTAAATATAGAATCACAGATTGGAACCCTATAATGGAAGATATTAAATGGCAGACTAAGAAGTTTGACATTTACTACTATTTGACATTGGTAGGCAGTGAAGAGCTATTTCAGACCTTTAGGCGTGGAAACATGATCAAAATTATGCTTCCTATTGAACAGATATAGAGATCAGAGTTATTATATTTGGCCCAGTCAGCCAATTATGTTATGTATAATTTGTAGGGCTAAATATAAAATAAAAATGTAGGGGCTCTGGCTCAAATGTTATTAAGGATGTTATAAAGATCATTAAGTGTGGAGCCCATGAAGCTGACTCAAGCCGAGTGCATTATATTAGATGGCTCTGAAAAATAAATTTACTAGTATCATTGTTAATTGTCAAACTTAGGGCAGATAGTAGCTACAAGAGAGTTCTAAATATAATTTAAGACAGCCATCATTATCTGATTTTTTCGTGAATGGACATTATCCTAATCTTTTCTGGAATTAACTTTTTATGTGCCAAACAGTGGCATAGAGGGTGATTTCAATAGAAATTTTCTTCCTATGAAATTATTGCTTTTTAAACCATTTAACATGTTTAAGGTACTATTGCTAAAATGATAACCCATGTTCTCCTGCCTTATTTAATTTATGTTCTTAAAACAGTTCTTTTTGAACCTCTTTCTGGTTCAAATGCACACGAGTACACTGCTGCTTGGTTTACTAATATTCAAATTAGAACAGTATCATTTTCCTGTAATTTGTGTCTGGTGGTGCTCAATTCAATTTAGGTAGTCCCCAAATTGGTTTGCATGTATCTGTTTAATTTTCATTGTAGCAATAAAAGAAAATCACAATGAATTAATATAGTAGGAATTTGGCAACTGGAGTTATAGTGTATATAGCCCCTATGTTTCAATAGATGTTGTAGAGTATATTCAGTAGCTTATAGCAGATTTATTGTGCTATTTCTATTTGGCAACTGGAGTTACAGTACATATAGCCCCTATGTTTCAATGGATGTTGTAGAGTATGTTCAGTAGCTTATAGCAGATTTATTGTACTATTTGTGTAATGCTTGGCATCTTCAATCCATTAAGACTTTATGCTTGTGAATAAGGAGTGTTGATTTTGTATTTAATATGAGTATAGGAAAAAGAGTGGGTTTTTGGAAAAATTTTCTATCATTCTGATTTTTTGAAGTCATATATTTTTCTCACTTTTCCATGTTAAGGACTTACAAAAGAAATTCTTAGAAATGTTTGCAATTATCTCACAGGCTTATCAAACCATAGAAAGGGGAATAAGAGAGTATGTCACAAGTATCATTGCTTTGTAGAACTGCAGAATTATATTAAAGAACTATAGGACACATTAAAGAACACAAACAGCCCTTATTATAGGATGTTAAGAAAACTGGTGGTCCAAAAGTTAGCAATAAGTAACAGTACTAATTCCATAAATCAATTTATTCATATTTCTTTATCTATTCTACAGTTATTTATTTAACCCTAACACCACTTTCCATTTAGGCTGCTCATAGTAGTAAGAGCTTAAAATGTACTGGAAGGGAAAAATAATTAAAGAAAAGTAAGCAAGGATTTCTAGGCAATTTGGCAACCTGAGCTGATGTGAAGGAATTTCTTCCCCAAATCCAAACACATAAAATGCCAGACAAAATACAACAAAAGCTTTCAAGCTTACCATGTTGAAACAACAACAGAAAACGTTCATGTCCTAGAAAAGAAAAGGAATTAAAAGTAAAAAATGTGAGGAGGAACTGATACCATTCTTATAACATGTCTGAAGAGAAATCCAGGCCACAGGCTTCAAACATATGACAATGTGAAATCATGACCACATTTGTGAAAGGGGCCTGGAAGAAATCTGCCCCTGTCCCAGAGATGCAGCACTAGCAAATAAGCCAAAGTCCACAAGAATACAAAGAAACTTGAACCTCTGACTTACATACCATGCGAATGTAGGGTACAAATTCAACTACCCTAGTTGTACATTGGTAAATTAAAAGGATAAATGGTCCAAAATTGATGAAATACCTGGATATGATCAGAAGCAAATGCAAAATAACCTAGAAACTTTTCCACAACCAAGGACGTATGTAATGTCCACAAAGAATTATCCCCATCTTTCAGTGGGGATAATTCAAAGATTTAAAATTATACAATATATTAATTATCTGAAGGGAGAATAGCAGACATAATACAGAAATGAATTTTTTCTCCAAGAACTAGAAACAAAGAACCTGAACATGAAAAGACTTCAAGTACATCTTAAATGTTTAAAGAAATAAAAGAATAGCTAAAAACTCTAGGGAAAATGTAAGGTCAGTATGAAACAAAGGACATATGGTATAAGTAAATAACAAATAAAATTTTAAAATAAAAAAGTGGCTATTTAGATAAAATGTAATAAATTGAATGGACAAGGCCATAATTTTCAAAATTACTAACTTGAAAAGCAGATTTCAGGAAATAACAGAGAGAAACTAAAAAATTTTAGATAGTATCTCAGTTAATTTAAAAGAGAACAAGGAAATCCAACATGTCTCTAATCAAAGTTAGAGAGAATACAGCAGGAAATAGTCAAAGTAATAATTATCATGAATTTTACAGAATTAAAGATTCTGAGCAGATAAATACATCAAGTCCAAAACATGACAGAAATAAGAACTTTGCACCCAGAAATAGCATAATACACATGCAGAATGCCAAGGACAAAGACTTAAACACTCCCAGAGAGAGAAAAAAAAATGCTGTTTAAATGGATAGTATGAATCTGTAGCAGCAATAGATGTTAGAAGGCAATAAATTAATATCTTCAAAGTGTTATTTTTTTTAAAGTGCAATCTGGGATTCTATACCTAGCTAAACTATCATTGTAGACTTAGGAAAAAGTAAATACATTTTTAGACAAAGATTAAGAGTTAATTCCCCAGGGACCATCAATCAAAGAGTGAGACCAATGATAACTGCTGCCTTTCTGGCTTAGGCAACTGGGTCGATACTCTTGCCATTTACTGAGATAGTGAACACGGTAGGAGTACATTGCATTTTCAGTGTCAGAGACATATATATGAAGATGTTCAGTGGATAATTGGAGCAATTTTTCTGGAGACATTGATTTGAGAGTCAGTGACATTTAGAAGATATTTAAAGGTATTGGAATGAAGTTAGTTGTCCTGGGAGATAATTTAAGGTCAGAACCAAAAAGGCCCTAGATAAGTTCCATAAAGGATCCTACATTTAAGGAATGAGCAACAAAAGGACATGAAGGAATACAGAAGGACTTGTCAGAGAGGTAAAAGGAAAACCAAAAGAAAGTGGTATCATGTGAGCAAAAGAAAACAGTAGACATCAGTGATAAGTATTAGAGATGTCAGAGATGGCATAAATGTCGGAGATAAAATAAAACAAAGATTGAAAATCATTTCACTGGATTTACCTGAAAGATTATGGTGATCTAGACAAGAAGAGAATCATTGGAGTAGTGGGCACAGAAGAGAATTACAGTGAGTTAAAGACTGAATGGGAATGAGCAACAGAGACACATTGAACGTGGGTACTTTCCAGAAGTCTCAGCTATGAGTGGATGAGGGAAGGCAGCAGCTGGAATGAAATGTAGGGTAGAGGTAGGATTTGCTTTGTTTTGTTATTATACGGCAGAGATGTGGTATTTTAAAATACTTATGGAAAGGATCCAGTGGAGAATGAAAAAAAGAAGGAATTAATTTGGGGAGCTGCAGAATCTGGGAAGCCTTGAAGAGGGAAGGGATGTCTCTTCCACTTCAACAAAGACAATGAGATAAGAATTCCGAGGCTGAAATGTGTTGGCAGAACTCTGAGTGGGAAGCTCATTTAGGGGTGCCTATTTTCCACTTGTGAAGTAAGGAGTAGGGTGGTGTACTGAGCAGGTAGGTGGTGAAATAAGAAGTCTGTGTAGAAAAGAGAAGCTATGCATGTTATTACAAGTGGGTATAAATATGACTGCAAAACTGCCCCTAGGCTGCTGTTCTCAGCTCACTTCCTATGGGGTAGCCAGGCACCACAGAAGCAGTCACAGGGATGTGACACTGCCACTGCTTCATGAGAGCTGTTTTCTTCTAAAAAGAAAGAGGAAGAGGAAGAGGAAGAAGAGAAAGTGGGGGAGGAGGAGGAGGAGGAGGAAAAGAAGCAGCAGAAGCAATAGAAGCAACAGCAGCTATGAAATGTCTGTTTAGGGTTGGAAACTATGAATTTTTGGTTGTGTATTTGTGAAAGTATGATTCTTATTTGTGAATGTGTGCAGTTGAGTATTGCATGTTCACTCAGCAGTCAAATGAAAAAGTGGAGAGCTGAATTGATCCCCAGATGTGATTTTACCAGAAAGTTAAGCAGCAAAGCAAGAGAACAAGAATGTTGAGGTTATGGTAAGAGAGGGTTTGAGGCGATGGAACATAAGATAAATGATACAAATTTACATACAGTGTTCATATATGAATTGAAAAGGAGCAGAATATCTTTAGACTAAGTTATTATACATTTATTTTACTTTTTATAAGAGGAAATAATGTTTTATATGGTGTCACTGGTATAACTTTGTTCAATGGCTAGGAACCGTTTCTAGGAGTAAATGGTTGGAATTGGATTTCATCAAAAAATTATCCCCATCTCTCTTTATTCCTCTTATTTTATCTAATTTCCACTTGAGTATCTCTAATATATACAGGTTCTAATCAATATAGGGAAATAAAATCAGCACCTTATTTTTCCTTTTAGGGACATGATTAGGGTTGTAAGACAAGAGGAGCAGAGAGTGAAAGTTGAGGAAGGGAATGTTTATGACAGTCTTGGGGACTCTATGGGAAAGAGGAAAAGGGATCATTCAGAAACAGCTCCCACAGTAATATGATATGCAGTTGTGATTTCTTTTTTTCTGTTTTCCCACAGATTATTTTAAATAATCTGCTTTGAGTTTTGGTACACTTTCCCCAGATCATCCCCTATTATGGCTGCAATAAAATGATTGTGGGGCAGAGGGACTTAATAAACTGAACTGCACAGGCACTCCTAGAATCATCAGATGGCCTATCTGAATATATTAGGTTTAACATTCTAAAACTCACAGTAACCACTTCTTTTTAAAAACCTACTTTACACAAGAGTACATATGGCCTATAGGAAAACGAAGATACGAGGGCAGAACACAAACCCTCCTCAAAACAGTCCCCTGCTTGATAAAAATAGATAAATGAAAAAGAAACATCTTGGGTACTATCCCACCATTGAAATTGGCAGAATTGAGTTAGTATTTGAATCTTTTGACCTAGAATAGGAAAGCTCTTTAATTTTTATAAATTGTTTTTTTACTTTTTTCTTTTTTTTCTTTTTATTATTCTAAGGAGAAGGAAAGTGCCAGACAGCAGTGTGTTATTGCCACAAAATATTATTAAAGCATAACTACCAAACCAGAAAGCATCACCCTGTAAATTTAATGCAGTGTCAGTTTTGATCTAGGTGTTTTGCTCTCCAAAGAGATGCTTAATCTTCTAAACAAAATTGAACTGAATGATTTTCAAAAAAAAAGTCTTTTATGTTAAAGTGTCAGTGCAGTTTACCAGCCAAGTTATCAACGAGTGACATTCCCATAGGTGAGTATATGAATCTGAAACTATGGTCTAACTATGAAAATACTGATTGGGTGGTGCAATAATACATGGTACCATACCATTTTGCTTTCAAAAAGTAATTAAAAAATTGGTTCCTACTCCTGGAATTTAATGTTTGGAATGTAGATAATTCTATCTTAATAAAAAAGATCAGAGTAATCAAGACCAAATGAGATCATACACATGAAACAGAAACCACTACAGAAATGTAAGACCTCATTAAAAATAATCATGAGTAAGACAAAGATATTTACTGAATATTGTGCTCTCCTAGAAGTCATATTTATAAAACTTTAATGATTCCTATTTAGTAAATCATTTTAGAATTTATCTTTTCAATAACCAAATAAATATGTGTAAGAAGTTAAAATAATTTAGGTTATATAGTGAAGTATAATTAATGAAAACCACAACTAGGTTTATGTCAAATTATAAATGCTAAAATATCACCAACTAGTTAAGGCACTTCATTAAATAATTAATGCAGGAAATGTGAATGACTTGGGCTAGTGTCATCCTGACAGGTGTAACAATCATATTGGCTGGGTGTTGTGGCTCATGCCTATAATCCCAACACTTTTGAGAGGGAAACCGAGGCAAGGGGATCGCTTGAGGCCAGGAATTTGAGGTCAGCCTGGGCAACATATGGAAACCCTGTCTCTAAAAAATAAATTTAAAAAACAGAATCATAGTTATTTTTATTTAACTATGACTTAAGAGTTGCTAATTTATATTTGTCATTTAGTCAGCATTTCTTTTAACTTTTATAATAAGCCTAACAGTTTATTATTACTGCTTCTACCTTGAACATGAGGAGATGAAGTTCAGAGAGGAGAGCAACTGATGGAAGTCACATTACTATATGTGGAAGAGAGAGGGTCCAAATTCAGGCCCTTGCCCTATTTTACTTGCTAACTCCTAGCAATCAAAACTTAAAATATGTAAATAAGTAGTAGCCATGTTGCAGCATGCTCTTTTCCTTTTGACTTTGTTGCCCAGATGCAAAAGTCACCCACCCTTCATGAGGTACCCACTTTTTAAGATGCAAATAAACAGACTATTTTCCCACCCTTTGTGAAGTCCTGTGCCCTCTACATGCCACCTTTACCAGGGAGCTAATAAGTTCTTCAGGATATCATTTGTCTCATTTTCAGCTTATGCCAAATTCTTGATCCTACTCTATGGTTTACCTCCTAAAACAGGACACTCTCTGAGGTATATCAATCCCCAGATGACCCATAACATTTGCTGCTCTCACAAGGCACTATAATGCTGAACTGACTTTTGTTAATTGGAGGATCGATAGAGTGGGGTCCAATATAATGCAGAATTGGAAATAACTTAATATTGAAAGTAGTATTGTGGTTCCAAATACTTTCTTTTCGTTTCCTAAAAAGGGAATTTCTTATTGATTGTATCCTTCCTTGGGTTCCAACTGACCACCATATTTATATATTCACCTGGGGGCGGCCTTTCTTTTTATATCATTCTCCCTTTACTACTTTTAGGGTCATTAAACCTTATCTCTCTCCCCCCAAAAAAAGCAGTGAACAACTCTATAAATCCTTTGATTTTATTATACCTTTCTTTTTCTCTCTCCCAACTAGACTATACCAGGAGTCTCACTTTCATAACCAAAATGAATATTTAAAGAATCAGGGAATTTTCCTAAAGAATTATTTTTTTTCTCGAGATGGCATTCTGCCCCTCCACTAGAAGGCAAAAGAAAGTGGCTGCCATTTGTTTTGTTTTGATAGCAAACTTTCCTTCTTGTTACATTTGTATTTTTAATACTATCTATTTTCACACAGTGCAATAGGTTATAAAAGATTCCAGAATTAAAAAAAAAAATAAGGTCTAAAATTCTTGGCTCTCCAGAATTGGAGAAAAAAAAATACCCTGCTACGTCCTTCTGAAAGCAGCCCAAAGGCCAACTAAATGTAGCTGGCTGCAAGCTCTTCTTTACCCAGCAAACTTCCTTAACATGTATATATTTTAATTCTATTACATGACATTATCCAGTCTTCAAGATAAAATATTAAGATGTTTATGGAAGAGTTTTCTGCCACTTATACACACAGGAAGAAAAGCTTCAGGCGGTGGCTGTTCTTTCTGTCCCCTCAAGTTTATACATTACAGACCTTATTTGTATGCACCAAAACTAAACATCTTGCCAAGGGATACAGATCCCTGTGTGCCCTGCTAAAGAGGCGGCATGTGATGCTTGAAATGTTTGAGATGACAAATAGCCCAGCAGGTCCGGCCTCTTCCTCTCCTGCCCTGGGCTGCTGGCAATCTATTTCAAATTGTGTGTTCATTGTAGGGTGAAGCCTGTACCAAGAACTGCCAGCTTCACCCCAAGCAGTGTCCTATTGAATATGGGATTAAGTGAAAGTCTCTGGGGACTAGCCAGAGAACAAAAGAGCATATCATCACAAGAGGCAGAAGCAGCTTATCAGAAGGAACCTCTACGCTCCACATTTCTTTCAAATGTTTACGTTGTCATATGGAATTCTGTCAAATGTTTTTAAATGGAAAAAAGGCACCCACCATGATTCTTTAAATAAATAGTTCCCCCATCCATGGGGGCATCATTGGAATGCCTAGAACAAACTGTGGAGTTTGAACTATTTTGAGTTGAAGCTAGCCTTGCCATTTTTCTTTAAAGCCCAAACAGTACTTTCCAGTTCAAAAATGTCACCGCTCTGACGCGTGCGGAACAGAGTGCTCTGCTTGTATTAATCATGGTGCTGCCTGCATGGGTGGATATTGTTGGAAGCCAGAGACAGCAACCTGGGCCCCATCATGCTGGCTCCAGGAAAAATGTTGGCAGAGCTCACAAGCTGATTTTTTTTTCACTGTAAGGCTTAGGTATTACAAATGTGTGATCTGAATTTTATAACATTTTTCTTCATCCTTTGAAATTACTCTTTTCTCTATCTATTATCACTTTCCCAGGGTTTCCAATGAGCTTGTTAAGAACTAAGTTCAGCCTGCCTATTAATCCTCAGACCTGATTTGTCTTTACCCATAATATCTAGCAGTGTCACAACAGAGGTTTTCATTTGTTTGGTTTTCGTTTGTTTTTAAAGTCACTGTATAGCCCACAGGTATTCAGGATTCTGGGAGATACCTGTTAGGTGTCCCTGGAAACATAATTGGATTGTGCACATTCGGGATTGGCTTTTCCTCCTTCCAGAGCCACCCCATTAAAGATGGAACACAATAATACAAAATTTACAGCTCTTCTAGCCTCCCACCTTCACCACCCCCACCAGCCTCACCCAGATTTGAATATAACTGTTTCAACTGAAGGATAAAACTTCAATAAAAAAATAACCTCATAACTTTTTTGAAAAAAATCTATAGCAAATAATGAATTGAGGAGTTTAAAATCAAACTGACAGATTGGGGCTATGTAAGCAACCAGTTCAGATAATTTTATGGAGAGAAAAACTTACATATTTTGCACAACAAAGGAAAAAGAATAGAAATGACCCATTTCCACAAGACTTCAGAGAACATTTTATACACATGACAGGGGATTGTCTATAGCCTGTAAAATAACACTAGAATAAAAGGCTAACTCTGTCCTACTTTATTTACTTCACACCCGTATAGGATTTTTAAAAAGAATGTCTTCAATTTTTGAAACATAGAATAAATTTGATCAGTATCATTTATAAAGATACTTGTATTTAATTTATTTGTATTTTATCTCCTTGGGATAAGTTTTGCTAGGTGTATTTGAGATAGGAAACTGTAGACTGTATAAATCAAAAGGATAATTTAAATCAATTTGTGTCTCTCAGTTTTGTACATAAATTAGGCCAGAATCACAAAAATATGAGGGAGCATATGTGATAAACAGTGTGATTTGCAAAAGCCCTGAATCCTAATCCAGGATCTAAGGTTTACTAGGGAATCTTGGGCAAATTTACTTCTCCAAGTCTTCATTTCTTATTTACGCACTGTGGACAAAATTGTTCCCCCTTTCTTCCCCTGGGAATGAGCTGAGAATCTAGTGAGACAGCGCACATGTGCTAGTCATCTCTGTGCATTCTTCCAGGAACTACCCTTGGGGTTTTATCATGACACACCTGCCCCTGTAATTGCTGGGCCTGGGGCAAGAGAATTGCTGGGTGAGGTGTCAGAGCCCTGGCAACAAAGAGTGGTTGGCTCTCAGGTGGTGAAAAGACTTGACCAACAGCAGTATAAGTTTGAAAAGGAACGTTCTATTAGACAGGAAGAACACTGCAGCAGAGTGCAGCTTCAGAAAGGGAAGAATGGCCAGGCACAGTGGCTCACACCTATAATCCCAGCACTTTGGAGGGCCAAAGCAGGCAGATCATGAGGTCAAGAGATCAAGACGATCCTGGCCAATATGGTGAAACCCCATCTCTACTAAAAATATAAAAATTGGCTGGGCATGGTGGCCTGTGCCTGTAGCTACTTGGGAGGCTGAGACAGGAGAATTGCCTGAACCTGGGAGGTAAAGGTTGCACTGAGCCGAGATCACACCACTGCACTCCAGCCTGGTGACAGAGCGAGACTCCATCTTAAGAAAGAAAAAGATAAAGAAAAAAAGAAAGGACTGAGTGTGCCAGGTTGGATTTTCCTTAGAGTGATTTGTGGACCTTAACAGAGGAGCTGAAGGGTGATTTGGACCCTATTAGTCAAGTAGGTCATGAGAAATGATTACATTTGTGGATATTTTGGTGCCTTGATGTCAGCAAAGGTTGTACAATGACTTTCGACATGCTTGCATTCCAGAAATGTATAGAAATTCTAGAAATCTAATTACTTCCAAATTCCTCAGATAAGGAGTTTTATCTCCAGATGATCTGCTTGGTGCCCGCCAGGTGATCTTTGCTCTCCTCAAGAACTAGCATAAGTCCCCTTTTCTTTCTAGCTGCATCACAGTTCCTCCAGCATTGCCAGGTGCCTCATGCACGTGCATCGGGGCCATTGATACACACATCAAAGCCCCAAGAATCCTTTGAACACTCCTCTTGCCTCAGAGCCTACACACCAGAAATGCAACCTTGTCTCCTCCTCCAGAGATCTGATCTGAGCAGAGTTAGGTCAGAGAATTCTGGCATCCCAGGGATTCAGTGCATGGTTTAGGAAAGGTGTGGACTCCATAGACAGACACTTTGGGCCCTCCTCACCCTCTGTGAAAGTGATGTGTGTGAAAGAGAGCAAGAGAGGATCCTCTAAAGAGCAGTGCCTGGCTGGGGAAGAGTCTCATCCCTACAATTTTTGAAACAGTCTTAAAGGCAATGCTCTTTCCTTTAGGTTTTATTCCTAGTGTATTTAACATTGAATATTATTCTTAGAGTTGGCTTGTGTATGCTTTCAGCTACAAGTAACTAAAATCTTGAACTTATAAACAAAAAAGATTAAATAATGCATAACAAGAAATCCTGAGGTAGGGTGGTTCGATAGTACATTAATTCAGAGGCTTGGTGACTTCATCCTTGGGGTGTGTTCTCAGTCATTCTTGGAGTGAGTTGGTTTTGTCCTCATGTCCCAGGCATCGTGCCCAGATGTGACAACATGCACTGAAGGAAAAGGACATAGTTTCTCCCATGCATCTCTTTTTATTGGCAAGAAAAACCTTTTAATGAAGTTCCTCAACAGAATTCATCTCACCTATAGCCAAATGTGATGGCACATGCCTGTAATCCCAGCTACTTGGGAGGCTGAGGCAGGAAGATTGCTTGAGCCCAGGAATTTGAGTTTAGCCTGCCCAACATAGTGAGACCTCATTTCTAAATAAATAAATAAAAGACCATGTCATTAGCCAGAAATGTCAAATGACCACCTAAACTAAGGGGGATGGGGACCATGATGATTAGTTTACATGTTTTATGCATGTTGTGTGAGAAGAGGGTTGGGTACCAACATTAAAAAAAAGAGGAGAAAGCACTGTGGACAGGCACTCAGTTGTGTCTTTTACAGTAAATAAAGCCAGAAAGTTACTACCCTTCCCTGACAATGCCAAATTCTTAGTCTTGTGCAAATCTTAGCTTCCAGTGACTGCATCTAATTGGAATCCTCTTTTTGATGTTCCCACTCTCTTTCCTGGTGTTCACCTGCATCCACTCCCAGAGTACCCTACTTCCTGCCCTTCTCGTGGGCTGCGCTGTGCCAGTGCCTGGCTTGCTTATTCTGAAGTCAGCAATTGACACTGAACACCAATCAAAGATTTTTCCAGAAAATAGCTTGTTGCCTTAGGCATTCAGTATTTCTCTTCACTCCTAGAGTTGCCTCTTCCTCTACATCTCTATTATTAGGTAAAGGCCCACTTCCAGCCCCCACTTGGAGACACTATCAGTTGCACCAGTTCAGACTCTTCTCTAGGGCCCCTCTCTGAACCTTGACTGTGAATTTCTTCTTTACTTTTTGCAGTAGCGTTGCAGACATTAAGTGCCTATCTTTCTGTCTCTCACATAATAAGCACTCAACAAGATTTGCTCCAGTTGTTTTCTCCTAAGTGCCCAAGTGGTGGAGAGCCTCTTCTACACCTAAAATGCACTAGACAATTAAAAATTTTCCTAGTAAACGCCATTCAACCAAGTTTACAGGGGATAGTCTTTACAAGATTACAAAGTAGACTACAACCCCTGAAAGTAATAAATCAATATCCACTGATCTAAGCACACTTCTCTCGTTTTCTTCCTTCTGTCCATGAAATACAAGCTTCCCTGAATGTCTAAGGCCCAAACCTTTGATGTGGGTCAATGTGAAGAAAAAGAAGAATGTGAAGAGGATATTTTTAAGATAAAAAAAGGAAAAACTTAGGGCTAGCAGGATTAAAAATGGTACTGACATCTAAAAGAAGAAAATAAAGCTCACCTCTGGCCTCCACCAGCTTTCTCCACAAACTAATGAGATGATGATTAAGAGCATGGGGAAAAAGAGCAATGAAATGTCCTTGTTTCCCCTAGATGAAAATCTAGGCAGGATCATGTGTTCGTTAGCCACATAAATTGCTATTTAAAGTGAAAAAACTCAGACTTCACAAGCATAGATTCTGATTGGACTCATATCATTACCTTTCCTAATGAAATGTTTCCTGTTGTTGCCTTCATACAGAAAATTAACCCTAAATAATATTAAAGCTCTTAATTCAATATAGATTCTACTAATTGATCATTCAGAAGTATATCTACCTAGGGAAAATTATTTTAAATTATTTACCGAAAATTACATTGAATCTTTTTAGTATTTCAGTTCAGAGGGTTTCTATATATTTCTAATAATATATGGTAAAGTTTTTGAAGCCTACATACATATTTTAATGTCATTGTTTCAAATGGGGACCCCAGTTGATGGTTTACAAATTCTGATATGCTGGACCACTGGCAACTCTCCACTTTACTTTTACTCCACTTTACAGGGTAATAATGTAAAACTCTAATAAAACAAAATATGTAGTAATCTATAGAAATTGTGCTTCAACTGCACTCCTAATAGGTTTTATTCTTTTTTCCATGAAAAGGGATAATTTTAGATGCTAAAATGCTGAATAATAGAACATACTTATAGGTATGTGAAGCAAACCCTCTTAGGAAAGAAGGCATCTAGATGAGCCCTGCTTTAAAGGAAAAAAAATCAATTATATATTGATATGTATGTCAATAAATATTCTCATTATAAAGAAAAGTATTGTTTTAACTATTGCTGTGTAACAAAAGTTACACAGCAAGTATGACAAAACTTAACAACAGAAAACTCATATTTGGCTTGCAGTTTTGTGGCTTTGGGATTTGGGGAAAATTCAGCAGGGCAGCATGTCTCAAATCTACGTAGCATTTATTGAGGTGACTGGAACTGGAAAATCTCCTTCTACAGTGGTTTATTGACCCACATATATTGCCTCTGGGTTGGGATGGCTGGAACACCTGGGAGCTGATCACGTCCTGTTGAGGCAGCTGTCTTTCCATGTGGCCTCCATGTATGGTTAGCTTGAGCTTTCTTAAAACATGGTGGTCTCAGGGTAGTCTGACTTCCTACATGGCATTTGGAGCACATTTTTAAAGACAGAAAGTAGAAGATGGCTGATTCTCAAGGCCTAAGCCTAGAGATTGGCAAAGCATCATTTCAGCTGTATTCAATTGGTTAAGCAAGTTACTAGGCCTGCAAAGATTCAAGGGAAAGGGAACTAAACTCTACCACTTAATGTGTTACAGTTTTGTTCTAGCCCAGGAGTGAATAAACATATTATGAAAAAACTTTTCATTTTACAAAGTAATTCATTCCTGTTTTTCTCAATATAATAAACACACCAAAGACATTTAGGATATTATATGATTTTAAAGTGACTACTCACACCTAACTTACTAGAAACACGTTCAGTGCTCAGAGGAAAGTACAAATGCTCACATCCCTGCTTTAGTCAGTAGCTGTGGCTTACGAAATTAAGACTAGCATTCCCATTTTGCAAAGCTATTTAAAACCTGGCAATAACTAGATATTTACTATTGCCAGTCTGACTTCAACCTCTAAAGGTCTTCCAAAAATCTCTGCCAAGAAATGACTGCCTCAGAATGAGATCCTGAATATCAAAAGGTTTACTCTAAGATTTAATTCAGTCAGACCAATGTCGGGAATCTAAGGGGCTGTTGTTTGTCACATTAATTATCTGCTTATTGGGTAGATCTCAGTGGAAAGAAATTCTGTACTTGGGAATTTCCAAGACAACCTAAAACTGTTGTTTCTCATACTGATTTTATTATTTCTTTGCAGAGAGGTCAGCTGCCTGCAAATCTTTGAGCATTCAGTTCTTCTCAGGCTTTCTCCATGCCATGCCGGATGGCAGACCCCAGGGCTGGGGAGTGCAGATGGAGAGTCAGCCCTGCCAAGGCAGATGGCCGACCTCAGAAGCCCAGATCTATCTGTATCGATATGTTTCTGAAGGGCCAGTTTTTGTATCTCAGTACACACTGTCTGGAGCTCACAGTATTCACTGCACTCATAATGGCTTTCTCTGCCTGAGCGTCCTAGCAACATATCAACTAAGCAAATAGAAACAGACAGGAGCAAGTGGAATTTATGTAAACCTGCAGGAGGGCAGAGAGGATTCACAGCCATACAGAGGCTATCCTCAATGTCTGCAGAGGCTGGTGTTTCAACATCAGCATGAATCCGGGCAGAAATTATAAAATAAACTCCTCATTCTTTTATACTTTTGACCACACAGAAGCTATGCACTTTGTACTGTTTTATGTAGGCCCCTACAGACCAGTTGGTTTTCAAATTGGGCCAGTTAAACTTCTCTGTTCCTTCTCGTACAATACAGCACGTAAAATCCTCTCACATCCTGTTTGCATAATTTCTTTTGGAATTATTATAAGATAGTATTTACCTATCTGAATGAAGAGAGCATTGAATATTGGAAAAGCCGAGTTACTTGTTCCAGATTCTACCACCAATTGTTGAAGAGAACAGGTTCTGGCAGGGAGGTTTCTGATGTCTAGAGCAGCTCTCCCTTTCTCTTCAGATCACAGTAGACTATTGGCAGTCCGTAGCTGCTGGTCACTCCCAAATGTGAATAGGGATTCAAGCCAGAAAGCCTGCATCCTGAAATCATATGATCTTAGCTCATAACTGGGGAGAATTTTGACATGTAAATTTATTTTTCATCAAACCAATTTGTATTTGAAAAGAGGATGTGAGGATGAGAGAAAGGGAATTCACTAATGGGAAGCCCCTTCTTCCTTAGAAACAAAAAGAAGGGAAGAGAGGAAGATGATGTAAAGATAGCAAAAAACTTCCAAAGCCTTAACTTTAAAATATTCATAATAGAAGTCATTGACCTTAGGATATAAAGAATTATTATATGCTATTAAGGACTAACTGATACAGCATATTTATAAAGAGGAGCATCTAGCAATGCACTATTTGCTATGTCCCAGGCACCAAAGTGAGAGCATTATAAACATTATTGTGTCGTACACTCAAAAACATGTAGAGATTATTATTAAACACATCATTTTATTTAATCTTCACAGTGACCCTGTGAGGTAGGTACTTGTACTACCCCCATTTCCAGATAAACACAATTCAACTTAGATTAAATAAGGCATCCACAGCCCACAGTGATCAAGTGGCAAAGCTACAAACCAAAGCTCTTTACCGCTCTACAAATGTGTCCTTCATCACCACAGCTAATAAGCACAGAAAAGGTAAAATAATCTCTGGATTTATATTCCACTTCTGACATTCATAACTGGAACCTTGTGCATGTGAAAAAAGTTTTGAGCCTGCCTCCACCATCAGAAATTGAAAGTCATTTTTATCTACTCCATTGATTTCCTGGGAAAATTAAATCAAATAGTACTTAAGTGTCAATAAAATGCCCAACTCATAGTAGGTACTAAATAAATACCTGATAAAAAGAAAAATTCAAGGTCTTTAAGGCATCTTACTCCTGAAACATTGTGGTTAGATATTTAGAAGTTAAAAAAAAAAACAGTTGTTTCATTCAAACAAATAATTTGATAAACAATTAGCTAGTGAAAAGGCAGTCTGCAGAAATCTTTTTAAAAAATAACTTATTCCTGCAACTTTTAAAACCTAGAGACTGATTATATATGGCTTATGGATATTCCAAACAAATCTTGTGTACACATACACACAGGTGCGCACACACACCCGAAAGAGAGAAGAGGTGAGAACAAAAAGCACATGTAATAAAAAGATACTCTTGACTTCATTCCAAGATTATGTAGCTCACAGGCATCCCTGGTTAGGATGAGAAGTTAGTCCATTAAACTACAAATCTATGTTCCTTTTGCTCTATCATGCTTTTTCTTGTAGGCAGAGATTGACTAAGAAAATCTTGCATTTAGGTGGATTTTATGTATTCATATTCTCTTGTGACAACCAATAAACAGGAATTTTTGGTGTACTAGCACCCAAGACAGAGGTAATTTTGAAAGTATTTTAAAATATTGATAAAGGTGATTTTTTTTTTACTATTATTACCCAATTGTACATCCCAAAGCCTACTTTTCTCAAAAGTCTTGCATTGAAATAGCTAAACATGGCAATAGCGGTGACCTGGGTTTTAGGTCTGGCTCTGCAAATCAACTAGCACTATAATCTAGTTACCCTGTCTATAAAGGAAGCATTTGAAGCATTTCAAGCTCCTTCGTTTCCTAAATCCCTATGAAATAAACAGAACTGAAACTCTACCACCTTCCACTTTTTCTAGTTAACTCAGAAGTATAGAAGCACTACAGATTCTCATTATCCAAAAATATTGCCAGGGTTTTTTTTCCATTACAATCTAGGTGAAACAAAAACAACATTAAACAATTCATGGCATTTAGCATTATATTATCTGGTGGTTATGCTCTTCCCCCCTTTTTTAATAAGTAGCATGTGCACAGTAATTTTCATTGTCATGATTCTATGCCTTCTTCATAGTGCATTTTGCCAAAGAAACATCAGACATAAATGAACATTCTCAGGTATCCTAGCAACAGGATGTGATTAATAATACCTCTCAGAGCAGGGCAGATAAAATGCCTGAAAGTGAATGCAAACTCAGAATTGGCTACTGAGAAATTGGTAGTGCAGTGAGGCAAGCTTCATAAGATACCACAACAGATTTTATTATACAAAGATAGAAGCAAGTAGGAGAGAACATATTTTAGGAGACTATATTTGAGCATGAAAACACAATATACATATGTGTGTGTGTATATATACACATACACATATATAATGCACATATAAATGTGTGTAAACATATGTGTGTACACACACACACACACACATATATATATAAAATGTCCTTTTCCTGAGAAGTGACATGAGATATTGAGTTATAATACAAATGCCCCTACTCATTATTGGTCAGACATCATTAAATTGCCATTTATGTGCCTGTGGTTTGAAAAGATCAGAAACAATCACTGTGATTAAGAGACTACTTCCATACTGAAATACTGAAATGTACTGTAAATTGATATATATGTAATGTTTCTTCATGAAACAATATCCACAACCTCAAGTCTAAAATAGCTTTTAAAAATATTGAGACTCAGTTTACATAGATAAATAGTCATGAGATGTGGAACTTTAGTGTTCAAATAAATAAATGTTCTTATATAAGAAAAAAGTTTTATCTTGCAAATTCAATTTTTATGAGGTTATGGTCCATTTTTATTCCTCACAAGTGGAGTGCCGCATCCAGGTTTAAAGAGAAATAATATGCAAACCATACTTTAATGTTTTGTTTTTAAACTAGAATCTGTGATAAAATAAAGCACAACTAGGGCAGAATGTGTGTTCATTATTCTGAAAGCTTTTCTATTATTGTATCACCCACTTTTCTAATATAATAGTTTTCTAGGTTGTCAGTTGTGATACACATACCTGCTAAAAGCTCTATTCTTGGTTGTGCTTTCACTACATTTTATCAGTACTAAAATTGTCTTCATATTTTACATTTCAGAGTGAGATGAAGCATTTGTGTTCAAGGCACAGTGCTAGGCATCAGGAGAGAGAAAGATGTGGGACTCTCCACTTGTCCTGAAAGAAGCCACCATCCAGTTAGGAAAACAAACACACAACTAATTATGAACCCAAATAAGAATTAGTGCTTTGCCAAAGGCAAAATGAAAGGCTACAGGAGCACAGAAGAAGAGTGCTTCATGCTGAAGGGCATGGGGAGTTTGGGGAGCTGGCCCAAAAGCAAAGACTTCACACATGACTGGCAGCTGAGCTGAGCTCTAAAGGTTGAATAGGGTTTTGATAGGCAGGAGCCAAGTGAGAGGACATTCTAAGAAGCAGAAACAGCATGAGTGGGGAGCTAAGGTAGAGGTGTAATTCCTGGTATAATGGGTAACTCCTCTCTGTGGTGCTTGATGAGTGACAGCAAAAGGAAAGTTATGGCCAAATTGTCCAAGGTCATAAATTTTATATTAAGAAATGCAGACCTTGATATTTCGGAGTGATTGGATTACAAGGACAGAAAAAAAAATTAAAATAGAAAATAAAAAGCCAGTTAGGAGCCCATAGAAAATAGATAACCCCAGGAACAGATATCAAGTTCATGAACTAGGGTGTTGACAGTGAAAAAGGAGAAGATACATCTCAAAGGCCCGATAGAGGGGAATGTATTGGACTGAGGAACAAATTAGATGGGAAGAAAGAGCAACAGATAGAAGCTGGTGGTTCTTAGGTTTTATGTTTGGGTGCCTGAGCAGACACCGAAGATGAGCGGTTCTGTAGGGGACTATAATTATTATGATTATTATTTTTTATAGACTCTTTTTCTTTTTTTTTAACTTTAAGTTCTGGGATACATGTACGGAATGTGCAGGTTTGTTACATAGGTATACCTGTGCCATGATGGTTTGCTGCACCTATCAATTCATCATCTAGGTTTTAAGCCCCGCATACATTAGGTATTTGTCATAATGTTCTTCCTCCCCTTTCCCCTCACCCTTCAACAGGATGATGTTCCCTGTGTCCATGTGTTCTTACCCCCCAAAAGGGTGTGTGATGTTCTCCTCCCTGTGTCCATGTGTTTTCATTGTTCAACTCACAATTGTGAGTGAGAACATGCGCTGTTTGGTTTTCTATTCCTGTGTTAGTTTGCTGAAGATGAGGGTTTCCAGCTTCATCCATGTCTCTGTAAAGGACTTGAACTCATCCTCTTTATGGCTGCATAGTATTCCATGGTGTATATGTGCCACATAAAGCTCATCATCACTGTTCATTAGAGAAATTGGCACTATAATTATTTAAGTTAAGGGCATGTGTTGAAGTGTGGTGGAGGACACAGGTAGAGATTTCCAGGAGGCTTTAAAACCTAAGTAGATTTTGGAGCTAGAGATGTAGTGTCGCAGTCATATATTTTGAGGAAAGTGAACATTGAGAGAATGAGAGATAAGATCACCCATTCAGAGCAAGATAAAGATACTAAAGAAGAAAGCCTTGAGGGTCATCTCCATCTAAACAGTTCAATTTCTGTGTCCATTGATCAGTATAATACCGTCCTAGTTTGTAATTTTTATTTTTCTAATTTGATGTTTGATATCCACACACACACACAGGCATACCAATATATACACACATAGGTATATGTAACTAAGAAATCCAAGTAGATTCCTATAATAGGATTAATTTATGATAAAACTAATAGGTAGCATTTATATAGCACTTTACAGTTTACAAAGCCCTTTCATGTAACATAGGGGCTGAGAATTGTTTGAGGTCCTCGTAAAAAAAATTATTTGAGGTATTCATAAAAAAAAAAGTCACACCTTCCAGCCTCCCTTTTGAAACATGAGATGCCAGTATTTCATGTGAATTTTGTCCATTTCTTGCTAGCTTACCATATGGAATTGTTTAATCCTCACAGCATTCCAGAGAAGCAGGCCCTGATCCCCACCTTACAAATGAGAAAATCAGGGTGACTGGTTGATTTGCCTCCAATTAGCATTATTATAGGTATAGTATATCAAATGATGAATTATCACAGACTCGTAATATATATACAACACTTATCTCAGAATTTAGTAGCTAAAAACAACAATAAACTTATCAGCTCACATGGTTTCTGTGGGGGATTCTGGAATAGGCAACTGGATGGTTCTGGGTCTGGCTTTCTCAAGGTTACAGTCAAGATGTTGGCCAGAGCTGCTGTCAGCTGAAGGCTTGACTGGGGCTGGGGAATGGGTTGCTCATATGCCTGTTGACAGTGGCTGCTGACAGGAGGCCTTTGTTCCTCCTTGGCTATTGACAGGAGGCCTCAGTTCCATGCCACATGAGCCTGCCTCTCTATAGGGCTGCTTGAGTGTCCTCACAACATATTATCTGGCTTGCCCCAGAGAAAGTGATCCAAAAGAAAGGAATATTGAAGCCACAGTTTTTGTTGTTGTTGTTCTTGTTTTTTGAGATGGGGTCCTGCTTTGTTGTTCAGGCTAGAGTGCTGTGGTGCAATCATAGCTCATGGTAATCTCAAACTCCTGAGCTCAAGTGATCCTCCTGCCTCAGCCTTCCAACTAATTAGGGAGGCTACAAGTGTGTGCCACCATGCCTGGCTAATCTTTAAAAAATATTTTTAGAGATGGTGGTTTCATTATGTTGCACAGGCTGGTCTCAAACTGCTGGCCTCAAGCAATCCTCCTGCCTCAGCCTCCCAAAGCACAGAGTTTACAAGCATGAGCCATCACACCCAGCCTGGAAGACACAATTTTCTTAAGGCCCAACCTCAAAATCCCACTCTATTATTCCCATAAAATCCTTGATTATACAGTCAGTCTAATTCAGTGGGGATTACACAGGACATGAATATCAAAAGAAGAAAAGATGGAAATCATTGGGCACACCTTGATCACTATACCATATTATTTATCCCAAATACATACACTTCCAACTTTCAGAATGAGTGACTTATTCTAACATAGGTTAAAGACACTCTGAAAGGATGTTTTTCTTTACATATTTTACAATTCAAGCCTGAATACCATTTTTTTAATTTATGAAAATGTCCAAAGCTTCTAATATTCATAAGTGAATAATCAAACAGTAGGCAGTGGCTTGCCCAGTGGAAAACTTAAATGAGGAGGTGTCCTGTCACACTTGGTAATGAACGAGGCCTTTAAATGGATTCTTCATGTTATTTATCTGTTGGAATCATTGAAATAAATTGCATCAAACAAGTCCTCTGGAAATCGCCCAAATGAATATAACATGCCATTAATCAAGGTGCCAGTTAAATGAATTCTACACTTTTGGCAGCAACACAACAGAAGGTTGTACATTTTTTCACCTTATATTTTAGGAGTTTAAAAGACTTGAAGGGCTGGTAGAAACACTTGGGTAAAGTTCACATTTAGCTTCAACATGTGGCCTAACTTCTCAGCAACTAGCTCCAGCTGTAGAATGTTATTAGTTGACAAAAAAAGTGACAGCTGGAAGGATGGCCCTCACTTATCCCAAACCATGGTCCTCTCCTCCACTGTGGTGTTCATACACACCATTGCCCAGTTGCACAGTTTCTTACCTAAGTCTGTAAGTATACTTATGCTTTCCATAGCTTAGCAAAAACCCTGAGTTGACTTCTATTCTATCTATTGCCCCAATTCACTGATTCGACTCATTTGGAGCCTACCAAATTTGACAGAAAAGAAAAGAAGCCATATCCTCAGCTCCACTTCCTTATCACCCACTTACTTCTCAGGCCCTCGCAGTCACTCTCTTGTGTTCTTCACCCACTCTCTGCTAAAACTACTCTCTCACAATCTAGCAGCAATCATGTTAACTCAGCAAGCAGTAGCAACATGCTGTTGAAGACCCCATACTTCTAAAACTTGTGGTACAGGACCCTGCACTTTGTTCAGCTCCCTGGATCTCAGCTGCTTCTGCCTTCCCATGGACCTACATCATAAAACAAAAGTCGGCGTCATGTTACCTTAGTTATTGTCCTCCGCCCACTCCTCTGTGCTGCCTGCCTTTTTGCCCCATTTACTCCTTTGGCTTCAGCCGTCTTCTTATGATGAACATTTCTTGCGTCTGTAATTTCAACTTGGATTTTTTAAATGTATTGAGACTTGCTTTATGACAGAGCACGTGGTCAATCTTAAAGAATGTTCTGTGCACAGATGAGAAGAATGTGTATTCCGTGGTTGCTGGATGGTAGATGTCTGTTAGGTCCATTTGGTCAAAAGTTCATTTAAGTCCACAGTTGCTTTGTTAGTTGCCTGTCTCGATGATTTGTCTGATGCTGTCAGCGGCCTGTTGAAGTCCCCCACTATTATTGTATGGCTGAATCTCTTTTCTTAGATCTAGTAATATTTGTTTTACAAGCCTAGATGCTCCAACAAAGGCCTCCTCCAATGTCAGATGCATATATATTAGGATAGTTAAATTTTCTGACCTCTTACAAGCTCTATGTCCCCATAGTGCTTCAAAGTCAGTAGGTCTAACACTGAACATGTCATTCCCAGCCCCATCACATTCTATAACACCATTTCCCCAACTTTCATCTCTGTGCCCAAAGTCACCTAGGTAACCACTCATCTTGACTTCTCCTCCTTCCTGGCAACTCACATTTTATAAATCGCTGGGCCCTATTATTTTGGCCTCTCCACTGTCTCTTGCATCCATGCCTTCCCTCCTTTCCATTCCCACTGCCTTGACTCAGTCCGCCCTTTCATTACCCTGTGTCTGACCTCTAGGATAGTCCTCCTCCTATGCACTGCTGTAAGTGTGCAAGGTCTTGCTGAAATACCCTGTCCACTTAGCCCATACTGTTTCCTTTGCCAAGAATCAGTCATTTCTCCATTTCAGATTTCTAAAATCCCATTTGTATCTCAAAGTCAAAATCAAATACCACTTTCTCCATAACTTCATGAGCACCCCCTCCTTTCTTAAAATAACTGCTTCAGCCAGGTGTGGTGGCTTATGCCTATAATCCCAGCACTTTGGGAGGCCAAGGCGGGCAGATCACCTGAGGTCAGGAGTTCAAGGCCAGCCTGGCCAACATGGTGAAACCTGTCTCTACTAAAAATACAGAAAATTTGCCAAGCATAGTGATGAGTACTTGTAATCCCAGCTACTCAGGAGGCTGAAACAGGATCATCACTTGAACCAGGGAGGCAGAGGTTACAGTAAGTCAAGATCACGCCATTGCACTTCAGCCTGGGCAACAAGAGTGAAACTTAATCTCATAAAAAATAAATAAAATAAAAAATAACTGCTTCATTATCTCATATCTTTAAGCATTCTATACCTTTTGAGGTACATCTCACTTCATGTTGTATTGTCTGTCCTTTCTATTTTTTCAATGGGTTGTAAGAAGACATAGTCTTATTTAGCTGTTTTCCCCATAGTGCTTTCTATGGGGATTTGCCCTTTGTAGGTTTATTGTTGAGTAAATGACTCTTACTAACAGAATTTTTAAAACCCAGCAGCACATTTAATACATACTTATTTATCTTTGATTTTCATAAATTGGTTTGCAAGCAGTTCTCATGCCTGTCAGCTGAGACCAGTCATCTCTGGAAGCACATTGGACATGGCTAAAGTAGTGATTGTGTTTGGAAATTGCCATAAACTGGGCTTTCATCTTATTTTCATCATATTCTCATGGCTCCATGCTGTAACTTATCTGTCACTTCTCATTTCAGGGAGAGTGGAGAAGAGAGGAGAACAAAAAGTAACTTCAGGTAAGATTTTATCTAATGGACTCCAGCTTTATTTTATTTCCATTTCACCTTTAATATTTTGTAAATTTATTATTCAAAAACTCACACTAAAAGTAATAGTTTATGGTTCTTGAACTGATCAATATTAATTTAGTTAAAATAAATTCATATATTTAGCCTTTTTTACTTTCACATCAATCAGTTATACCCTTTTATGCAATCATTACATTTAAAAGAATATGAGATGGAATATTGTTTAATTTTTCCATGATTATCTATTTAAAGGTAAGTCTTGCAATCACCAGTATTAAAATACAGACATTGTAATAATTGACAACCAGTTTATTTTCCCAAATGACTGTGAATCTCAATTTTATTTCTTAAAACTGCTTATGTATTAGATGTTTTTCAGGACAGTGTTAACTGACAAGCATCTTTATATTTTGGAGGAATTTTAAGAATGCCTTCACTTCTAAATTCATATGGATTCATAAGTGAATTATTCTTTGGCAGAGTGCCATTGCACATACTAGGGATCAATCTTTGCCAACTAATACAAAATTAAGTTTTTACATTTTCATACTTCCATTACTTGCCTTTTGGCTTAAAGTTGTGAGGTAAGATAGATTTTCATTTACCAAATCAATCTTTGCCTAGGAGCAGTGTTCCAGTTCACAATGCCCAGAAATTGCCAATAATTAGAGAGAATGTTAACTTGGCATGTGTAGTTATGCCCACCATCCTTCCCGAGTTTCCACCAACCCACTACTCCTGTGATAAGTGAGAGCTACCAATCACTCCCATCCACTAGCTTCTTTTAGCTTCATTTCTTGTCTGGTAATAAGGTATTATGTGTGTTTCCAAAAAGTCAGTATAGTCAATAGAAGACAAATATCCATCTTAATCTAAAAGTGTATAAAGACCATAAGCTCCTATCTGTTCTCCTTCCTAACCTTAGCATTCATTTCAGATAAATGGGCAACTTAATACTGGCATAAATTTCTTGTTAAATATTATTGTTCACGCTCTCTGGAAATCTTTTAAAGCCAGATCATGAACACACACACACACACAACTGTGAAGGCAAGAAAGCCTCTGAAAGTGTCTGATTCCCTCACAGGTGTCATTACTTTCATTATTGCTCCTTGTGAGGAAATTATTTATACAGCTTCTAAAATGCTATTGCCATGACACTGTAAGTACTGCCTTTTTAGTTAAAGAAAATTCGCAGTTTGGAAGAAAGCTAAATCTGCCAAAGTATTACATCTGATGCCTCTTTAAATTCTCTCCATAGTCATGGCTTCTAAAATTCTGTGTGATCCAGGTTAGAGACAGAGGCAGGACAATAACTCAGGCATCTTCACTCCCTGTCCTTTCCTGTACTCCCAACATGCTAACCTTTCTTTTCAAAACAAAGTGCTAGTCACTGTAATGCTTTGTTCAGTTACTTGCTTAATAAAACACTTTTCAACAATGGGAAAATCTTTAAGGCAACAGCATCTTTGATAGGGAACACAAGTCACTAGGGTTATGAGAAAACTCCCTTTACTAGTGGAATTTTTACTAACTTGCCCTATCTGATTCATAGCTTGTCAATTGCCTGATTTGTATGAGAGAGTAAAGTCAAGAATGACTAATGGTAAAGCCAATATTCTAGGGAAATAATAGAGGTCTCCTAATCATTTCAAAGGACAACAAATCATGCCCTCAAGAAATCTACGTTTGTAAAGATAGTCTGAGTTTTCAAGATTGGAACGTACTGTTTGCCATTATACTCATAAATACTACAGTCAGTCTGTGGTGCTGCCCTGAATGAACGCTTCTTCAGATAAAAGTGTATGGCTCAGATGCCAAAAGCATCGTGCACACTCCTATTTCTGACTTCCTGCTTGGAATTTTTTGCATCTTTGTTCATTTTTCTCAGATTCTATATTCTGCCTCCTCAGTTACTATACACCCCGCACCCTCTCGTTTACAGCTGAGTCCATCTCCCGGCTAAAAAAGACCAATATTAGGTTCTGGGCCCTTTCAATCTACCCTATCCTATTGCACTAAATATATAATAATTGAAACAAAAAAAAATTAGAAAACAATATTTTAGACAGAATATTCCTATTAAAACCAGGACCCACCAAGACACTCATTTTTTGGTTGGTTAAGGTTAATTCTTTATTAAGGAGTTTTGCACTAAGATAAAAGTTACACAGAAGTCACTTTTTGTTCAGGATAAGAAGTAACTTCATAACAAGGAAACGTCTCTAGGACTGGAAAGAATGAGAGTATGTTTGTAAACATATGCAGGGATTGGGTACCCCCATAAAGAATATTGACAAGAGATTCATGAAGAGTTTTGTTAAATCATTGCTGAAGTTTTTTCTAATTTTGTGTCTATGATTCTACTGCCATTATCACCTAAATGAAATGTCTCTACTATGTATATTGGGGTCAACAAAACTTAAGTGGCTTACATTTCATTATGTAACTATTAGTGTAATCTATGTAACTAAGTGAATCATGTTCCACAGATTACACTAATTTAGTTTGGACTGAGTTTCTCAGTAAAGCATCTAGCTGATGATACTAAGACTATGGAATAAAACTGTCCTGTAGTCTATTTAGTGACTTCTATTTAGAGTCAGTCTACACTGATTGCAAAACTGGCTATTGATTCACGTATGCTATTTTCCTACACCAGAAATAACTCACAAGAAAATATGTATAACTTGGTATCATTCATTGTCATTTTTGAAAACCCATTTAAATCATATGCCCTGTGATGCTAAGTTTGGAAGTCTATGTCATATCCATATAATATGGTTAAAAATATCAAAACTAAATTTGGTGGTTTGGCTTGGTAAAAAATATTATAAAATATATGGTGGTATAATGCTAAATGGACAAATATGAGGAGGCAAATGCCTGATGTCATTGATTTCGATTTTCCCTTGATTCTCTTCACCAGAAAAATTTTTTTAAAAGATCAGCTATTTCATAGATGTAAAAATTCCATTGTTTGAAGTACCTTTATCTGATCTGAAGAAAGACCTCTTTGGGGGCCATAGAATTCACGGTATTAGAAAGCAACACAGCATAAAATGCAAAGAAGAATTCTTGTGAAGAAGAGTGCATTATAAATTATTGTTTAGAAAAAGCTATGTTAGGATGCTTATAACGTAAACTAGGGGAACACCATCTGTTAAATCTATATTCACACATTTCCAAGGAGAAGAACCCTTTCAAATTCAGTTAAGTGTAATGGAAAGAATAGCCCTAGTGGACGACAGAATGGAGAAATCAATTGCATATTTTTTGTTTCTGACATTGGAGCATCCTAAAGTTAGAAATGGTTTGTTCATTTGCATAATTTGCAAAAAGCTACCCATTGAGAGGAACAGTGTTATTTTTTTTCTTAACTCAAAAGGTGAAATTCATTATTGGAAATTTAGCAAAGGTAGAACATCTGCTTTGCAAGCTTAGTCCCTTGCTGCTTACAAAAAGTAAGCTTGCAACACACTCAAAAGGACTGAGTGTGGAAATGTTCTACAACAGCAATGGCACCTCCATTTTAAAACTTTGTAACACACATTGAACATGCAGTCATTCAGGATAAAAAACAACAGCTAAGTAGATAATGAATAAAATCTTCCATCTGTGTGTGAATAACGTGTTCACTTTATTATATGTCACATTTATTAAATACAAATAATAGCACATTTAGCATGATTTTTATCTATGCTATTTCTATTTTTATAGTGTTTTTGCCATAGTTCCTACGTACTATCCAAAAAACCTTAAAAATTAAGAGAAAAACCTAATTTGTCATAGTTTTAATTATTGGTGACCAACATTAAACATATGAAGTTAGCAGGTAGAAGACATTGTGACAAATACATTTAAGTAAACTATTATTCTTGAAAAGCTGATCATTTTAGACATCGGCATTTTGCAATATTTTACATGTTTCATTTTTACTTTGAGAATCATTATTCCAGTTAGAATCAAGCTTAAAATTCTTATTTCCTAACTTGCTCATAGCTTATAAAAGCGCTTTTCTTGACAGCAACTCAGGTACCATGAAAGGGGCAGAGAAGGAATCTGAGGCATTTATAAATTGATACTTTCAATTTGATAAATATTCTGATTATCCAGGACTTGTGGTTAACATCAGAGATGCAAGGGTAAATATGATGTGGGATAAATATCCTTAATTCACTCACTCTCAGTTCAGGGAGAAAAGCAAGTACACATGATTACAACATGGTGTCAAGAGTGACTTTTAGAGAATGATGTACAAGGTATTGTGAGGAATTCAGGGAGGGCTTCCTGGAATAGGCAAGACTTGAGTCAATCCTTGAAGAAAGCATTGGAATAGTTTACCAGGTCTGAAAAACGGGGAAAGGACTGGCTGTCCAAAGGAATGTGTTTATGCAAACTAAACAAATTTGAAACACAAAGTAGTTAATGAAAGAGAAATTGCCAGAGAGATGAAGGTAGTGGGAAAAGGTAGTGGCCTATTGAGGGAAAGTTGAGTGATTTAATAAAACTGGAGCAGAGTCATAAACAAGAGGTGGGAGATGTGGCCAAACAGTAGACAGATGCCAGAATCAACAAGGACCATCTGTGCCATTCCATGGAGTTTGGACTTTTCGCAGTAAGTGCTGAAAGCTAATGAAGTGCAATAGAATCCATTTGCATTTTCTAAAAGTCTCTCCAGAAGAGAGATTTCAAAAAATTTCAGTGGAAGTATGGATTGGAACAGAAATTGACAGGAGGTAAGGAAATCAGGGGCCATATCATTTTAATTAAGCTGTCTGGAGAGAACTGACTATGCTCCGGTCTTCCCAACTCTGCATTCAGTGAGGTCGTGTAGGGAGCTTAAAATTGGCCATGGTGGGAGTATTTACATCATGGAAATTGGCAAACACTACAAACCAGGGTCCATTCAGTTTTAAACATTGACCAGTGTGTCCCTGGATCTAGGACTGTGTGATAGCAAAACCTGGGCATTTCCCACTGCCCTGCTATGTGACTTAGTCGTTACTTGGGTTAGCTAATAGATGGCAGAGTTGAGACTTGAACCCAGACCTGGGATCCACATCTGGCCTAACACAGACCCCAAGGGATTGCTGAAAAAAGAAGCAAAATATTTTTTCCCAAGATCCTATGCCCAATGGCCCAGGGTGGTATAAACAAAGTCTCATATTTTTCCATCCTGTAATTCTAAGCTACCAATTTTCTGCCTTGGCCTTCCAGGCAATCCATCTCCAGCATGTTTGCTTTTTTAAGCAGCTTTCCTGAAGACCTGGCTCTCTGAACTATGTTAATGAATTCTATTTTAAAAGGTAAATTTTCTCTGGGTTTATGGTTTCAGAACAATATTTATTGTTGAATGAAATAAAGTCTGTTAGATGCATTTTCCCATCCACAAAATGGAAGACTTACACTTGGGCTGTTCATTAAAATAAGTCCTACAGATTTTATTTTTAAACAATCTTCATTTTCCAGCCAGTCAAATTTATGATAGAGAATGAATAACAACAGAGCTGTGCCACATTATTTTTTAAATACCTTAAATTTTATTGTATAACAGTAGATTTAAAGGAATGTGTGTATGCAAACAAAACAAATCTGAAACACTAAGTAGCTAATGAAGGAGAAATTACCATGCCGCACCACATAGTCAAACTACAGATATGAACACATCTACCTGAAATTCCCTCCACATATTTAATTTGGATTGCTATTATAGTACACCGAACAGGATTTATCCACACACACTTGAGACTTGAAACATGCTTTCTTTAGGTGACAGAGGAGAAATATTATCTTCAGCTGCCTCACAATAAATTTCACAGCATGCCTCATTGTATAGCTGAAAAAGAGAAACTTTTATCTGTGTTGATTCTTTCACAAACAACATGCGTGTGTTTCTTGCACCCAGAAGAGGAAATGGAGAATAATTTCATAATCTGTGTTAGCCAAAAATTACTTTAGACTTTCATCTTCAATTAAATATGGTATTACAAAAATAAGTCACAAGGAATTCTTAATTGAAATAGAAAGTAACTTCAAATATAAATGAACATTCAAGAGCTAGACAAGACAATAAATCTCATCAAGGCAGCATGAGATGAAGCAGTTCTCGACAAAATTAGGCCAGTGCTATTAGGCTCATAGGTATGTGTTGAATGATCAACTAATTTATCATGAAAGTTGTATCAAAGGGCAACCCACATGTGTTTAGCTCTGTATCAGTCAATATAATAATGACAGGAACTACATTCTTAGGTGACATGACCTGTAATTAAGGCTTCTAGGTAAATGCATATTTTGACTATCTTAAAGTGTCATTTATATAAACAAAGGATTACAAATGCACACAGAAATAAAATATCAGAGATCCTCAGGCTGGCCTGTGAAAGGAGTCTTAAGTCATACCTGATTTTCCCACAGAGAAAAAAACGAGGTGGTTATTTCTAAGCAAGAAACAGATGCCTATCTGGTTTTTTTAAACAGAAATGACCACAAACATTTTAATCAACTGTAAATCATACACTTGTATGCTGTACAACTTAAAACCTTCTAAAGTGAATGTATGTCACTTGAGCCATGCAGTGCAGAAGTCAATCATAAAAATTGTCCCATTATTTCACTGAAAATCCCCAGATAAGAGCTTGTGTAGGACAACAGAGAAGTCATGAAACTCTAAGGAAACATGAAACACCTGAAGTCCACTCACCCCAGAAATGAGGTTATGACTTGAGTGGCAGTTGGAGGAATTCCAAGAAAGGCTAAGCCTTAGTGGGAAAACAGACCAACAAAGGGAGGTTCCTGTTGTGAGGGACACCAGAACCACAGGTCTCTTTCAGAAGCAGTTGAGTGATCTGATTAATTAATTCACACTGAGGGATTATAGATGACCATGATTACTACATTATTGAGTGTAGCTAGCATATCTAAATGTTCTTAGAAGTGATCCCAGTGTGTTGGCTTCCATTTGGACCATTTAAAGGATGGGATGATCCTGACCGTGGCCCATGCCTTTGTTTGGACATCTTTCCATTGTGTGAGTCCCTTCCAAATGTCTCTTGAATGCCATCTTCATTTCCTTACATGACTTTACTATGTCCTGGTTATTAATATGACGATAAATCTCTAATACATTTCATACTGCATAGAAACAATCTGTATTTCTCAGTCAGATATAGTCCTTTCCTCCTCCAAAATGTCCCTGAAATGCAATTTTATCACACTTTCTCTGAAAACACAGTTCTCTGTTTCACTGATATCCAGAGACAAAACACCACATTCAAAATCTGACTTTATTTAAATGCACTTTTATCTTGTTTTCTCTGGCCATTTTTCTTACCTAATCTGCTAGCTTTCTTGCCATTGAAAAATGCGCATCCCAGGACATATAGATAAGCAAATATGAACTACATTAAATTGAATATTTTTCCTTAGCCTTCATGGTAGCTTGAAATGGACTATATCTTTCTGGAGCAATAAGAGCAATATAGTTATATGATGTTTAAACATTTTTTAATTTATTTTTTAAAATTGTATAATATACATAAGACTTACCATTTTAATCATGTTTATGTGTGAAAATGTTCAGTGGCATTAAGTATATTCACATCGTTGTGCAACTGTCATCACCATCCATTCACAGAAATCTTTTCATCTTGCACAACTGAAACTCTGTATTCCTTAAACAGTAACTCCCCATTCTTCCATCCCTCTGTCTCTGGCCAGTGTGATTTCACTGTCTGTCTCTGTAAATTTGACTACTCTGGGTACTTGATATAAGTAGAATCATACAATATCTGTGTTTTTGTGACAGGCTAATTTCATAACATCGAATTTTATCCATGTTGTGGAATGTGCCAGAGTTGCCTTCCTTTTTAATGCTGAGTCAACTACATGTATATATTGCATTTTATTTATCCATTCATCCAACAGTGGGCACTGGAGTTGCTTCCACCTCTTGACTATTTTGAATTATGCTGTTATGAACATGGGTGTACAAATATATCTCTTCTGACCCTGCTTTCTATTTTTTTGGTATATACCCCAGAAATAGAATTGCTGGATCATGTGGCAGCAATCAACGTAGGCTGAAAGAATTAGTAAACTTGTAAGACTCTCCAGATTTCATAATTTATTTACTTGTTGGCATATATTTTGTTGTTGCTGTTGCTTTTTACTCTTTGTTGCTTTCTTCTAGATCAGCAATATCCAATAAAAGCACAATGTAAGCCATATATATAAACTTACATTTTGAGTAGCTGCATTTCAAAATATAAAATGCAGTAGGAAAAATTAACTTAATAATATATTAAGTCAGGATATTGAAAGTATTATTATTGCAGCATGCAATCAATATAAGAAATTATTCATTAGACCCTAGAAATGATAGATATGCTAAGCATGTGTATTATAATAGAAAATAGTAGATTACATGATACAATCATTGAAGAAAAATGTAGTCTATGAAAACAGTAAGGTTATGGTTAATGGAAAAATGCTTTACACTACTTCAGATTTAAAAGTAAATTTTTAAATAATTAAAATTAAAAATTCAATTTCTGAGTTGTGCTAGTCACACAGCAAGTTCTCAACAGCCATGTGTGGCCAGCAGCTACTATAGTGAACACTGCAGAGCTGAGCACCCTCACTGGAAGTTAGGTTTTTTTTAAGGCTGAGTCTAGCTCTATCACCCAGGCTAAAGTGTAGAGGCATGATCTCAGCTGACTGCAACCTCCACCTCCTGGGTTCAAGAGATTCTCCTGACTCAGCCTCCCAAGCAGGTGGGATTATAGGCACATGCCACCATACCCAGCTAATTTTTGTATTTTTAGTAGAGGCCAGGTTTCACTGTGTTGGCCAGGCTGGTCTCCAAGTCCTGACTTCAAGTGGTCTGCCTACCTCGGCCTCCCAAAATGCTGGGATTAATAGGTGTGAGCCACTGTGCCTGGACAGGAAGTTATCTTCTTTATTTAACCCAATACAAATGTACAATATATTTTTTAAAGTAAGATATAAATTCATTTGTAAAATGTAATTTACTTTTCTAGGGTTTATCTAAAACATAAGAAAAAATAATTCTTATCTTTTTTATAAAAAAGAGAATCAAAATAGAGATAATCAATTTTTTAAATATAACTCCATAGCAAAAGTATTTAAATAACAGCTTCCCAACATATGTGTATTAGGTCCCAGTTTCACACTAAGTACCAGTAATGTCCTATTCGTGGTATCCTAATTATATTGGTGATGTCTGAATTTCAGTGAGTGTCTCAGGAAGTGTTTAATATATACTTTGCAGCAGTGCTTTCTTTTTTTTTACTGGGTTTTAGGTTCTGGGGTATATGTGAAGAACATGCAAGATTTTTGCATAGGTACACACATGGCAGTGTGATTTGCTGCCTTCCTCCCCATCACCTATATCTGGAATTTCTGCCCATGCTATCTCTCCCCAACTCCCCACCCCCCACTGTCCCTCCCCTATTTCCCCCTAACAGACCCCAGTGTGTGATGCTCCCCTCCCTGTGTCCATGTGTGCTCATTGTTCTCACCTGCCTATGAGTGAGAACATGCGGTGTTTAATTTTCTGTTCTTCTGTCAGTTTGCTGAGAATCATGGTCTCCAGGTCATCCATGTCCCTGCAAAGGACACAAACTCATCGTTTTTGATGGCTGCATAATATTCTATGGTGTATATGTGCCACATTTTCCCTGTCCAGTCTGTCATCGATGGGTGTTAGGGTTGATTCCAGGTCTTTGCTATTGTAAACTGTGCTGCAATGAACATTTGTATGCATGTGTCCTTATAGTAGAACGATTTATAGTCCTTTGGATATATACCCAGTAATGAGATTGCTGGGTCAAATGGAATTTCTATTTCTAGGTCCCTGAGGAATCACCACACTGTCTTCCACAATGGTTGAACTAATTTATACTCCCATTAACAGTGTAAAAGTGTTCCTATTTCTCCACATCCTCTCCAGCATCTAATTGCCATTCTAACTGGCTGAGATGATATATCAATGTAGTTTTGATTTGCATTTCTCTGATATATCAATGTAGTTTTGATTTGCATTTCTCTAATGACCAGTGATAATGAGCATTTTTTCATATGTTTGTTGGCCTCATGTATGTCTTCTTTTGTAGTGTCTGTTCATATCCTTCGTCCACTTTTAAATGGGCTTGTTTTTCTCTTGTAAATGTTTTAGTTCTTTGTAAATTCTGGATATCAGCCCTTTATCAGATGGATAGACTGCAAAAAATTTTTCCCATTCTGTTTGTTACCAATTCACTCTACTGACTGTTTTGTGTGTGTGTGTGTGTGTGTGTGTGTGTGTGTGTGTGTGTGTGTTTCTTTGCTGTGCAGAAGCTGTGCAGTTTGATTAGTTCCCATTTGTCTATTTTGGCTTTTGTTGCCAATGTTTTTGGTGTTTTGGACATAAAGTCCTTGCCAATGCCTGTGTCCTGAATGGTTTTGCCTAGATTTTCTTCTAGGGTTTTTATGGTGTTAGGTCTTATGTTTAAGTCTTTAATCTATCTGGAGTTAATTTTAGTGTAAGGTGTCAGGAAGGGGTCCAGTTTCTGCTTTCTGAGCATGGCTAGCCAGTTTTCCCAACACCATTTATTAAACAGGAAATCCTTTCCCCATTGCTTGTTTTTGTCAGGTTTGTCAAAGATCGAATGGTTGTAGATGTGTTGTGTTGCCTCCAAGGCCTCTTTTCTGTTCCATTGGTCTATATCTCTGTTTTGGTACCAGTACCATACTGTTTTGATTACTGTAGCCTTGTAGTATAGTTTTAAGTCCAGTAGTGTGATGCCTTCTGCTTTGTTCTTTTTGCTTAGACTTGACTTGGCTATGCGGGCTCTCTTTTGGTTCCATATGAAGTTTAAGGTAGTTTTTTCCAGTTGTGTGAAGATGGTCATTGGTAGCTTGATGGGGATAGTGTTGAATCTGTAAATTACTTTGGGCAGTATGGCCACTTTCACAATATTAATTATTCCTAACCATGAACATAGAATGTTTCTTCATCTAGTTGTGTTCTCTCTTTTTTCATTGAGCAGTGGTTTGTAGTTCTCCTTGAAGAGGTCCTTCACGTTCCTTGTTAGCTGTATTCCTAGGTATTTTATTTTCTTTGTAGCAATTGTGAATGGCAGTTCATTCTTGATTTGGCTCTCTTTAAGTCTGTTATTGGTGTATAGAAATGCTTGTGATTTTTGCACATTGATTTTGTATCCTGAGACTTTGCTGAAGTTGCTTATCAGTTTCAGGAGATTTTGTGCTGAGACGATGGGGTCTTCTAGATATACAATCATGTCATGTGCAAGTAGAGACAGTTTGACTTCCTCCTTTCCTATTTGAATACCCTTTATTTCTTTTTTTTTTTTTTTTTTTTTTTTTTTTTTTTTTTTTGCCTGATTGCTCTGGCTAGAACTTCCAGTGCTATATTATATTGAATAGGAGTGGTGAGAGAGTGAATCCTTGTCTAGTGCCAGATTTCAAAGGGAATGCTTCTAGTATTTGCCCATTCAGTATGATATTGGCTGTTGGTCTGTTGTAAATATCTTTTATTATTTTGAGATACATTCCATCAATACCTAGTTTATTGAGGGTTTTTATCATAAAGGACTGTTGAATTTTGTCAAAGGCCTTCTCTACATCAATTGAGATAATCATGTGGTTTTTGTCTTTGGTTCTGTTGTGTGGTGAATTACGTTTACAGACTTGCATATGTTGAACCAGCCTTGCATCCCCGGGATGAATCCTACTAGATCATGATGGATACATTTTTTGATGTGCTGTTGCAATTGGTTTGCCAGTATTTTATTGAAAATTTTTGCATCTATGTTCATCATGGATATTGGCCTGAAGTTATCTTTTCTTGCTGAATCTCTGCCAGGTTTTGGTATCAGGATGATGTTGGTCTCATAAAATGATTTGGGAAGGACTCCCTCTTTTTGGACTGTTTGGAATAGTTTCAGAAGGAATGGTACCAGTTCCTCTTTGTATGTCTGGTAGAATTCAGCTGTGAATCTATCTGGACCTGGGCTTTTGTAGTGTGGTAGGCTCTTAATTGCTGCTCCAACTTCAGACCTTGTTATTGGTCTATTCAGGGTTTCAACTTCTTCCTGGTTTAGGCTTGGGAGGACACCGGTGTCCAGGAATTTATCCATTTCTTCCAGGTTTACTAGTTTATGTGCATAGAGTTGTTTGTAATAATCTCTGATGATGGTTTGCATTTCTGAGGAATCTGTGGTGATAGCCCCTTTATTGTTTGTTATTGCATCTATTTAATTATTCTCTCTTTTCTTTTTTATTAATCTGGCTAGTGGTCTATTTTGTTGATCTTTTCAAAAAACCATCTTCTGGATTTATTGATTTTCTGAATGGTTTTCTGTGTCTCTATCTTCTTCAGTTCTGCTCTGATCTTAGTTATTTCTTGTCTTCTGCTAGGTTTTGAGTTTTTTTGATCTTGCTCCTCTAGCTCTTTCTATTTTGATGATAGGGTATTGATTTTAGATCCCTCCTTGCTTCTCATGTGGGCATTTATTGCTATATATTTTCCTATAGAGACTGCTTTAAATGTGTCCCAGAGATTCTGATATGTTGTGTCTTCATTCTTGTCAATTTTGAAGCACATTTTTATTTCTGCCTTCATTTCATTGTTTATCCAGTCAACATTCAAGAGCCAGTTGTTCAGTTTCCATGAAGCTGTGTGGTTCTGAGTTAAGTTTCTGAATTCTGAGTTCTAACTTGATTGCACTATGGTCTGAGAGACTGTTTGTTATGATTTCTGTTCTTTTGCATTTGCTGATGAGTGATTTACTTCCAATTATGTGTTCCATTTTAGAGTAGGTGCGAGGTGGTGCTGAGAAGAATGTATATTCTGTGGATTTGCAGTGGAGAGTTCTGTAAACGTCTATCAGGTTTGCTTGTTCCAGGTCTGAGTTCAAGTCCTGGATATCCTTGTTAATTTTCCGTCTCATTGATCTGTCTAATACTGACAATGGTGTATTAAAATCTCCCACTATTATTGTGTGGAAGACAAAGTCTCTTTGTAAGTCATTAAGAACTTGCCTTATGTATCTGAGTGCTCCTGTATTGGGTGCGTATATATTTAGGATTGTTAGCTCTTCTTGTTGCATTGATCTTTTACCATTATGTAATGTTCTTCTTTGTCTCCTTTGATCTTTGTTCATTTAAAGTCTATTTTATGAGAGATGAGAATTGCAACTCCTGCTTTTTTTTTTTTTTTTTTTTTTTTTGCTCTCCATTTGCTTGGTAAATCTTCCTCCATCCCTTTATTTTGAACCTTTATGTATCCTTGCATGTGAGATGGGTTTCCTGAATACAGCACACCGATGGGTTTTGGCTTTTTATCCAATTTGCCAGTCTGTGTCTTTTGATGGGGGCATTTAGCCCATTTACATTTAGGGTTAATATTGTTTTTTGTTTTTTTTTTAATTTTTTATTGGATTTTAGGTTTTGGGGTACATGAGCAGAGCATGCAAGACAGTTGCGTAGGAACACACATGGCAGTGTGCTTTTCTTTCCTTCTCCCCTTCACCCACATTTGGCATTTCTCCCCAGGCTATCCCTCCCCACCTCCCCCTCCCACTGGCCCTCCCCTTTTCCCCCCAATAGACCCCAGTGTTTAGTACTCCCCTTTCTGTGTCCATGTGTTCTCATTTTTCATCACCCGCCTATGAGTGAGAATATGCGGTGTTTCATTTTCTGTTCTTGTGTCAGTTTGCTGAGGATGATGTTCTCCAGATTCATCCATGTCCCTACAAATGACACAAACTCATCATTTCTGATTGCTGCATAATATTCCATGGTGTATATGTGCCACATTTTTCCAATCCAGTCTATTATCAATGGGCATTTGGGTTGATTCCAGGTCTTTGCTATTGTAAACAGTGCTGCAATGAACATTCGTGTACATGTGTCCTTATAGTAGAACGATTTATAGTCTTTTGGATATATACCCAGTAATGGGATTGCTGGGTCAAATGAAATTTCTATTTCTAAGGCCTTAAGGAATCACCACACTGTCTTCCACAATGGTTGAACTAATTTACACTCCCACCAACAATGTAAAAGTGTTCCTTTTTCTCCACATCCTCTCCAGCATCTGTTGTCGCCAGATTTTTTAATGATTGCCATTCTAATTGGCGTGAGATGGTATCTCAATGTGGTTTTGATTTGCATCTCTCTGATGACCAGTGATGATGAGCATTTTTTCATATGATTGTTGGCCTCATATATGTCTTCTTTCGTAAAGTGTCTGTTCATATCCTTTGACCACTTTTGAATGGGCTTGTTTGTTTTTTTCCTGTAAATCTCTTTGAGTTCTTTGTAAATTCTGGATATCAGCCCTTTGTCAGATGGGTAAACTGCAAAAATTTTTTCCCATTCTGTTGGTTGCCGATCCACTCTAGTGACTGTTTCTTTTGCCGTGCAGAAGCTGTGGAGTTTCATTAGGTCCCATTTGTCTATTTTGGCTTTTGTTGCCAATGCTTTGGGTGTTTTGTTCATGAAGTCCTTGCCTACTCCTATGTCCTGAATAGTTTTGCCTAGATTTCCTTCTAGGGTTTTTATGGTGCCAGGTCTTATGTTTAAGTCTTTAATCCATCTGGAGTTAATTTTAGTGTAAGGTGTCAGGAAGGGGTCCAGTTTCTGCTTTCTGCACATGGCTAGCCAGTTTTCCCAACGCCATTTGTTAAACAGGGAATCTTTCCCCCTTGCTGGTTTTTGTCAGGTTTATCAAAGATCGTATAGTTGTAGATATGTTGTGTTGCCTCCGGTGCCTCTGTTTTGTTCCATTGGTCTATATCTCTGTTTTGATACCAGTACCATGCTGTTTTGATTACTGTAGCCTTGTAGTATAGTTTGAAATCCGGTAGTGTGATGCCCCCGCTGTGTTCTTTTTGCTTAGAATTGACTTGGCTATGTGGGCTCCCTTTTGGTTCCATATGAAGTTCATGGTGGCTTTTTCCAGTTCTGTGAAGAAAGTCAATGGTAGCTTGATGGGGATAGCATTGATTCTGTAAATTACTTTGGGCAGTATAGCCATTTTCATATTAATTCTTCCTAACCATGAACATGGAATGTTTCTCCATCTGTTTGTGTCCTCTCTGATTTCGTTGAGCAGTGGTTTGTAGTTCTCCTTGAAGAGGTCCCTTACGTTCCTTGTGAGTTGTATTCCAAGGTATTTTATTTTTTTTGTAGCAATTGTGAATGGCAGTTCGTTCTTGATTTGGCTTTCTTTAAGTCTGTTATTGGTGTAGATGAATGCTTGTGATTTTTGCACATTGATTTTATATCCTGAGACTTTGCTGAAGTTGCTTATCAGTTTCAGGAGTTTTTGGGCTGAGGTGATGGGGTCTTCTAGGTATACTATCATGTCGTCTGCAAATAGAGACAATTTGGCCTCCACCTTTCCTATTTGAATACCCTTTATTTCTTTTTCTTGCCTGATTGCTCTGGCTAGAACTTCCAGAACTATATTGAATAGGAGTGGTGAAAGAGGGCATCCTTGTCTAGTGCCAGATTTCAAAGGGAATGCTTCCAGTTTTTGCCCATTCAGTGTGATATTGGCTGTTGGTTTGTCATAAATAGCTTTTATTACTTTGAGATACGTTCCATTGATACCGAGTTTATTGAGGGTTTTTAGCATAAAGGGCTGTTGAATTTTGTCAAATGCCTTCTCTGCGTCAATTGAGATAATCATGTGGTTTTTGTTTTTGGTTCTGTTTATGTGGTGAATTACATTTATAGACTTGCGTATGTTGAACCAGCCTTGCATCCCCGGGATGAATCCTACTTGATCATGGTGAATAAGTTTTTTGATTTGCTGTTGCATTCGGCTTGCCAATATTTTATTGAAGATTTTTGCATCTATGTTCATCATGGATATTGGCCTGAAGTTTTCTTTTCTTGTTGGGTCTCTGCCGGGTTTTGGTATCAGAATGATGTTGGTCTCGTAAAATGATTTGGGAAGTATTCCTCTTTTTGGATTCTTTGAAATAGTTTTAGAAGGAATGGTACCAGCTCCTCTTTGTGTGTCTGGTAGAATTCGGCTGTGAACCCGTCTGGACCTGGGCTTTTTTTGTGTGGTAGGCTCTTAATTGCTGCCTCGACTTCTGACCTTGTTATTGGTCTATTCATAGTTTCAGCTTCCTCCTGGTTTAGGCTTGGGAGGACACAGGAGTCCAGGAATTTATCCATTTCTTCCAGGTTTACTAGTTTATGTGCATAGAGTTGTTTGTAATATTCTCTGATGATGGTTTGAATTTCTGTGGAATCTGTAGTGATTTCCCCTTTATCATTTTTTATTGCATCTATTTGGTTGTTCTCTCTTTTCTTTTTAATCAATCTGGCTAGTGGTCTGTCTATTTTGTTGATCTTTTCAAAAAACCAGCTCTTGGATTTATTGATTTTTTGAAGGGTTTTTCGTGTCTCAATCTCCTTCAGTTCAGCTCTGATCTTAGTTATTTCTTGTCTTCTGCTGGGTTTTGAGTTTTTTTGATCTTGCTCCTCTAGCTCTTTCAATTTTGACGATAGGGTGTCAATTCTGGATCTCTCCATTCTCCTCATATGGGCACTTATTGCTATATACTTTCCTCTAGAGACTGCTTTAAATGTGTCCCAGAGGTTCTGGCATGTTGTGTCTTTGTTCTCATTGGTTTCGAAGAACTTCTTTATTTCTGACTTCATTTCATTGTTTACCCAGTCAACATTCAAGAGCCAGTTGTTCAGTTTCCATGAAGCTGTGCGGTTCTGGGTCGGTTTCTGTATTCTGAGTTCTAATTTGATTGCACTATGGTCTGAGAGGCTGTTTGTTATGATTTCAGTTGTTTTGCATTTGTTGAGCAGTGCTTTCCTTCCAATTATGTGGTCAATTTTTGAGTAGGTGTGATGTGGTGCTGAGAACAATGTATTTTCTGTGGATTTGGGGTGGAGAGTTCTGTAAATGTCTATCAGGTTTGCTTGCTCCAGGTCTGAGTTCAAGCCCTGGATATCCTTGTTGATTTTCTGTCTGGTTGATCTGTCTAATATTGACAGTGGAGTGGTAAAGTCTCCCACTATTATTGTGTGGGAGTCTAAGTCTCTTTGTAAGTCATTAAGAACTTGCCTTATGTATCTGGGTGCTCCTGCGTTGGGTCCATATATGTTTAGGATCGTTAGCTCTTCTTGTATCGATCCTTTTACCATTATGCAATGGCCTTCTTTGTCTCTTTTGATCTTTGTTGCTTTAAAGTCTATTTTATCAGAGATGAGAATTGCAACTCCTGCTTTTTTTTGCTGTCCATTTGCTTGGTAAATCTTCCTCCATCCCTTTATTTTGAGCCTTTGTGTATCCTTGCATGTGAGATGGGTTTCCTGGATACAGCACACTGATGGGTTTTAGATTTTTATCCAATTTGCCAGTCTGTGTCTTTTGATTGGTGCATTTAGTCCATTTACATTTAGGGTTAATATTGTTATGTGTGAATTTGATACTGCCATTTTGATGCTAAGTGGCTGTTTTGCCTGTTAGTTGTAGATTCTTCATTATGTTGATGCTCTTTAGCATTTAATGTGATTTTGGAATGGCTGGTACTGGTTGTTCCTTTCTATGTGTAGTGCCTCTTTTAGGAGCTCTTGTAAAGCAGGTCTGGTGGTGACAAAATCTCTGAGTACTTGCTTGTTTGCAAAGGATTTTATTTTTCCTTCACTTCTGAAGCTCAGTTTGGCTGGATATGAAATTCTGGGTTGAAAGTTCTTTTCTTTAAGAATGTTGAATATTGGCCCCCACTCTCTTCTGGCTTGTAGAGTTTCTGCCAAGAGATCTGCTGTGAGTCTGATGGGCTTCCCTTTGTGGGTAACTCGACCTTTCTCTCTGGCTGCCCTTAGTATTTTCTCCTTTATTTCAACCTTGTTGAATCTGATGATTATGTGCCTTGGGGTTGCTCTTCTTGCAGAATATCTTTGTGGTGTTCTCTGTATTTCCTGCATTTGAGTGTTGGCCTGTCTTGCTAGGTGGGGGAAGTTTTCCTGGATGATGTCCTGAAGAGTATTTTCCAGCTTGGATTCATTCTCTTCGTCCCCTTCTGGTACACCTATCAAACGTAGGTTAGGTCTTTTCACATAGTCCCACATTTCTTGGAGACTTTGTTCATTCCTTTTTGTGCTTTTTTCTCTAATCTTGGTTTCTTGTTTAATTTCATTGAGTTGGTCTTCGACTTCAGATATTCTTTCTTCTGCTTGGTCAATTCGGCTATTGAAACTTGTGCATGCTTCGCGAAGTTCTCGTATTGTGTTTTTCAGCTCCTTTAATTCATTCATATTCTTCTCTAAGTTATCCATTCTTGTTATCATTTCCTCATATCTTTTTTTAATTTCCTTAGTTTCTTTGCATTGATTTAATACATGATCTTTTAGCTCACAAAAGTTTCTCATTATCCACCTTCTGAAGTCTAATTCCGTCATTTCGTCACAGTCATTCTCCGTCCAGCTTTGTTCCCTTTCTGGTGAGGAGTTTTGGTCCTTTCTAGGAGGCGAGGTATTCTGGTTTCTGGTGTTTTCCTCCTTTTTTCGCTGGTTTCTTCCCATCTTTGTGGGTTTATCTGCTTGTCGTCTGCGTAGTTGCTGACTTTTTGATTGGGTCTCTGAGTGGACACCCAGATTGTTGATAATGAAGTATTTCTGTTACTTGGTTTTCCTTCTACCAGCCTATCCCCTTCACTGTACGACTGCTGAGGTCCACTCCAGGCCCTGCTTGTCTGGGGTGCACCTCTAGCAGCTGTGGCACAGTGAGGGATGCTACCCATTTCTTTTTCTGCTATCTTTGTCCCAGGATGATGCCTGCCAAATGTCAGTCTTTTGGATATAGAGGGGTCAGGGAGTTGCTTGAGGAGACAGTCTGTACTTTTTAGGGGCTCAATTGCTGAGTTGTGAGCTCTGTTGTTCATTCAGGGCTGTTAGGCTGCTATGTTTGATTCTGCTGCAACAGAGCTCATTAAAAAAACCCTTTTTTCTCAAATGCTCCGTGTTGGGGGGTTCGGGCTTTATTTTTCGATGTCTGTTGAGGTGTCCTGCCCAGCTAGGAGGCAGACTAGCCACTGTTTGCCTGCCAAGGCTCCGCCCTACTGTTGTGTGATTTGCCCTGTTCCTGCAGGCTCTGCTGTGGTCTCCACCATGCCCTGCGGCGGAGTCTCTTCATTGTAGTGTGTTGCCTTGGCAACGGCAGGCTGCGTCAGCAGTGGGCGTGTATCTCAGTAGGGACAGGTTGCCTTGGTAGTGGTGGATGCCCCTCCCCCACAGAGCATCTTGGACCATCTGCTAGAGATAGTTTGAAATCGCAGTTTTGTTAGTCCCACTGGGTACCCCCAACACTCTGTCCCTGCAATCCCCTGGGCTGGCCTACTGTCCAAGTCTCGTTCAGTCTCAAGTCCAGCCCTCTCAAGTCTCAGGTTGCTGGTTCAACAGGGCACCCGGACAAGCGCGCCCTGTGGGGATTGCTGGGTAGGGCCGGCCGCCGCTGCCCCGGCTGCCGGCTTCGCCAGGCAGACCTACTGCCTGGTGTCCTGTGTCTTTTTTATACTTGGGAGTTTCCCCGTTCTGTGGGCAACAAAGATCAGTCTGGAAATGCAGCTCTGACTCACCTCTTTGCAGATTCAACGAGAGCTCCAATCCTGGGTTGTTCTCACAGCGCCATCTTGAGTCCTCCCCAGGTTAATATTGTTATGTGTTAATTCAATCCTGCCATTTTGATGCTAGCTTGCTGTTTTTCCTGTTAGTTGATGCAGTTTCTTGATTGTGTTGAGGCTCTTTACCATTTGGTATGGTTTTTGAGTGGCTGGTACTGGCTGTTCCTTTTTATGTGTAGTGCCTCTTTCAGGAGCTCTTGTAAAGCAGGCCTGGTGGTGACAAAATCTCTGAGTACTTGCTTGTTAGCAAAGGATTTTATTTTTCCTTCACTTATGAAACTCAGTTTGGCTGGATATGAAATTCTGGGTTGCAAGTTCTTTTCTTTAAGAATGTTGAATATTGGCCCCCACACTCTTCTGGCTTGTAGGGTTTCTTCCAAGAGATCTGCTGTGAGTCTGATGGGCTTCCCTTTGTGGGTAACCTGACCTTTCTCTCTTGCTGCCCTTAGCATTTTCTGCTTCATTTCGACCCTGGTGAATATGATGATTATGTGCCTTGGGGTTGCTCTTCTTGAGGAATATCTTTGTGGTGTTCTCTGTATTTCCTGGACTTTAATATTGGCCTGCCTTGCTAGGTTGTGGAAGTTTTCCTGCATAATATCCTGAAGAGTATTTTCCAGCTTGGATTCATTCTCTCTGTCTCATCAGGTACACCTCTCAAATGTTCATTAGGTCTTTTCATATAATTCCATATTTCTTGGAGACTTTGTTCATTTCTTTTTACCCTTTTTTTTCTAATCTTGCCTTCTCTTTTTGTTTCATTGAGTTGATGTTCAACGTCGAATATCCTTTCTTCTGTTTGGTCAATTCAGCTGTTGAAACTTGTGTATGCTTTGTGAAGTTCTCGTGTTGTGTTTTTCAGCTCCATCAATACATTTATATTCCTAAGTTGTTTATTCTTGTTAGCATTTCATCACATCTTTTTTCAACGTTCTTAGTTTCTTTGCATTGGATTAGAACATGTTCTTTTAGCTCAGAGAAGTGTCTTATTACCCACCTTCTGAAGCCTTATTCTGTCAATTCATCACACACATTCCCCATCCTGCCTTGTTCCCATCCACCCTTGTTTCCATCACACACATTCCCCATCCAGCTGGTGAGGAGTTTTGATCCCTTGTAGGAGGAGAGGCCTTCTGGTTTCAGGTGTTTTCATCCTTTTTGTGCTGGTTTCTTCCCATCTTTGTGGATTTATCCACCTGTCATCTTTGTAGTTGTTGACTTTCAGGTTGGGTCTCTGAGTGGACATCCAGTTTGTTGATGATGAAATTATTTCTTTCTGTTTCTTAGTTTTCCTTCTAACAGTCTGGCCCCTCTGCTGTAGGACTGCTGAAGTCCACTCCAGGCCCTGCTTGCCTGAGGATCATCTGCAGTGGCTGCAGAAGAGTAAGGGTTGCTGCCAGTTTCTTCTTCTGCTATCTTTGTCCCAGAAGGATACCCACCAGATGTCAATCTGAGCTCTCCTTTATGAGGTGACTCTTTGGATATACAGGGGTCAGGAAGCTGCTTGAAGAGACAGTCTGTCCTTTATAGGAGCTCAAGCGCTGAGCTGTGAGCTCGGTTTTTCATCAGAGCTGCTAGGCAGGTACGTTTAAGTCTGCTGCAGCAGCTCATAAGCCCCCCCCCTTTTTTTCCCAGGTGTTCTGTCCCAGAGAGTTAGGGCTATATTTATGAGTTTCTGTTGTGCTGCTGCCTCTTTTCAGGGCTTCCCTGCCCAGCGAGGAGCAGCCTAGTCATTGTCTGCCTGCAGAGGCTTTGCTGATCATCAGGGAAATGCACATCAAATGCTGAGCTGCTGTGGGCTCTGCCCAGCTGCCGTGTGAAATTCCCTGCAGTCCTGTTTATATGGGTGTAGTTAGAACTGCCTGGGCAATGGCAGCCCACCTCTGTAATGGCAGACTCTCTCTGTAATGGCAGGCTGCCTCGGCAATGGCAAACTACCTATGTAGGGGTGGAGTGCCTCGGTAATGGCAGACGCCCCTCCCCCACAGAACTGGACCATCCTGGGTTCAGCTATGCTTGAGGTGAAACTCTCAATCCAGAGCATTTCTGATTGCTGGTTTTTTTTTGGGGGGGAGGGGGTGGGACCAGCTGAGCCTGATCACCTGGCTCCCTGCCTCAGAGCCTTTTTTTTTTTTTTTAGTTGAATGGTCAACTGTCTCCCAGGTGTTGCAGTCGCCTGTTGAAAAGGTGCTGGGAACTGTGTGATTTCCCATGCGGTGACCCACTCTGCTGGCTGAAACAGCGGTGCTGAGATTCATGAAGCTATTTTGCCTGGGAATCTCCTGGCCTGGCTCCCTGTTTCAGTCCCCTTTTTAATCAGATGAATGGGTGACTCTGCCTTCTTGGAGCTCCAATCGCCAGCTAAAATCATGCCTGGACCCATGTATTTTGTACGGAGATCTGCTGCACCTGGGCACCGGCAAAATAGTCACACTGGTCAAAACAGCCGTGCCAGCCAAAACAGCCGCACTGGCAACCCATGGGGCTCCTCTGCCTGGGAATCTCCTGGTTTGTGGGCAATAAAAATCTGTCTGGAAATGCGGTGTCCACTCACCCTCTGTGCTTTCACTGGGAGCTGCAATCCTGAGCTGCACCTAATCGGCCATCTTGGATCCCTTCTCCCTTGCAGCAGTTCTTTCTTACCTGAATGGCTTAGGAATTGACAGTAATCAAAGCCTTTAAGAGGTTGTACAAATTAAAAGAAACTAAACGAAATGACCTGAAACATGGATTTAATCATTTCCTGTTTTTAAATAACATATGATTACTAGTGGCAAAAATAAGTGAACAGGTGCCTCCAATCATGTTGCACTGTTTGTCTTTTTTGTTTTGTTTGTTTTGTTTTCGAGACAGGGTCTCATTCTGCACTCAGTTGCTCAGGCCAGAATCTAGAGGCACAATCACAACTCACTGCAGCTTAGATCTCTTGGACTCAAACAATCCTCCTGCCTCAGCCTCCTGAGTAGCTAGGACAGAAAGGTGTGCCACCACACCCCACTATATTTTTTTTAATTTATAGTAGAGACAAGGTCTCACTGTGTTGTCTGGGATGGTCTTGAACTCCTAGACTTCAGCAGTCCTCCAGCCTTGGCCTCCCAAAGTGCTGAGATTACAGGCATGAGCCACCATGCCCAGGCATTTGTCTTTTCAGAGACCACTGAGTTGTGTTCAGTATAAACACAATAGGATCTAGTTCAGTGTAAGTTTTGCATCATACTCTTTCCAAATTCATTACTTTCCAAATTATCAAATTCATTACTCATGAGAAATTGTCAAAGGAAGATCTCTTCTGGGTGAAAAGCAACAGATTTGTATATAAAGATGGCAGACATGAGAGACCATTTAGCTCATATTGCTGAAAAACATGTAAATGCCAAGGCTAAGATGTGACTAATTTAGATTTTAATAATCAATACTCATTGATGAAAGACCTATCTAAAAGACAGAAAACAAATGTGCCTGATAACCTCATAGATGTTCTTCACAGCAGTGGCATAAGAAGACTTGAAGAAAAAATTTAGTTCAGAGCTTTTTAAACCAACAAAAATATAGCAGCTGTTTAGCAACTCCCATTTCCCACTCCCTGAAGCCCCTGGTAAGTTCTAGAGACCCACTGGATAGCATCATACCTACAGTTCACAATACTGTATTGTACATGTAAAATCTGCTAAAAGGGTGGTTCTTATGTTGTGTTATTACCATAAAATAATTTTTTAAAAAATAATAGTCACTTTCTATCTAGCAGGAGCGATCGGCACACTACAGGCATAAGAACACTAAAAAGGTAATCAAAATGTTAAAAATCATATTGTAGCCCAGTCCGTTGTTTCAGGCACTTAGGGATTTAGAATATACTGGTCCTACTCTGCAGGTAGGGAGTTTTAAGGCTGCTTGGCTTTGCCTGATATAGGGAGAAAAAATGATCTTAAGAAATGAAGTTTTTAAACTTTTCAGCATGTTTGAAAATTACCTTAACAAAATACTGGAAAACAAAAACAAAACAAAACACAGCAGCTGTGCCTCTGTATTTCCTTCTATAGAAACCCTGTAATGTAATTCTAGGTTACATTATTTAACTCTAGGTTATGTTGTATTCCCAGAGGTCTAGTTGGATTGTCACATCAGTTTGTGTCTTCCAGACAGTTTAGACAAACAAGAGATACTTCTTTTTTAAAAAACATTGTCCGTCCTTCTTTCTTTCCTGAAACTAGAGATACAGGAGAGGTGGAAGTCCAGTTATTATCCTCAACTTGAGACTTGCCTATGAAGCAGGACTCTTGCTTCTTTCATGTCCCATCAGAAGAGCTGATGCAACTTGCTTTCTTTTCACCAACCTGAATCATCCAGTGTCTGTATTCAGTCTGCATTCAAAATATCATATGTACTGTTACACTGGAAGAAAGGATATGCACATTGAATTTGACACATGAATATAGATATCTCATATATGGCATTTTTATTTTTATTTTTTCCAAATTTATTGAGGTATAATTGACAAAATTATGTATATTTAAGGTGTATAAGTTGATGTTTTGATATATGCATAATCACCATTATCACACTGGTTAACATATCCATCACCTCACATAATTACCTTTTGCAAGTGTGTGTGTGTGTGTGTGTGTGTGCATGCGTGTTGAGAACACTTATGATCTACCCTCAGCAAATTTCACATATACCACACAGTATTGTTAAGTGTAGTCATCATACTCTACATTAGAGCTCTAGAGTTTATCTGTTGGTAGACATTTAGGTTGTTATCATATTCTGACTATTTTGAATAATGCTGCAATTATATAAGAAATGTGCAACTTAGTAGCAAAAAATAACAACTACAAAAACCATGATTTAAAAATGGGCAAAGACCCTGAATAGACATTGCTCAAAAGAATGCATACAAATGGCCAATAGATGTATGAAAATGGATTCACCACCACTAATCATCAGGGAAATGCACATCAAAACCACACTGACATATTAGCTCACATTTATCAGAATGACTCTCATCAATAAGAGAAAAGATAACAAGTGTTGGCGAGGAAGTGGAGGAAAGGGAATCCTAATACACTGTTGGTGATCATGTAAATTAGTACAGCCATTATAGAAAACAGTATGGAGATTCCTCAAAAAAATTAAAAATAGAGCTACTTTATGATTTGGCAACCCCTTTTCTGGGTATGTATATACAAAGGAATTGAAATCAGCATCACAAAAAGATATTTTAAACTGTTTTTCTTCTAATTTTAAATAACCTGCTTCAGTAAGCCTATATTTTTCTATTTTAAGAAAAAAGCTTTCAACTTTTTCAACTTTCAACTTTTTTAGTTAAAAAAGAACACACATATTCATCAGTCTGTTGTCATTAGCCCATCCGAAGAGATAAAATTAAATTCTGGGGAGTTGTACACAGGTATCACATTAGCATTAGCCAGAGTGGGAGAGGAAGACCTCTCTGAGGAGGAGGCATTTGAGCTAAATCCTAAATGATGTCAAGGAACCAGCCCTGAACAGGTCTGAGAGAAGAGTGCAAAGGCCCTGAGGGAGGGCAAGCTTGGTGGGTTGAAGGAAGAAGAAAGAAAGTCAGCATGGCTGGAGCGTGATGAGCAAGGGTGAGCATGTGGCAGCATGCAGCTTACGTGGGGCCTTGTGGACTGTGGGTAACAGTCTGGATTTTATGATAATTGCATTGAGAAAAAAAAAAACACTGGAGAATTTTAAGCCAGGTAATGAGATTTTTTAAAGTTCTCTGACACAGGTGGGATTTTAGAAAAAAAAAAAGTGGAGATAAGGGGGCCCATTTAAGAAAACTGTTAAAGTAAACCAAGAGAAAAATGAAGTGGCCTAGACCAAGGTGGTTTCAGTAGAAATAATGAGATGCTGTCAGATTTAGGAAGGATTTTAAAAGTAACACTGACAGCACATGCCGATAGATTGGATGTGGAAGGATACGAAACAGAGATAAAGGATGGCTCCAGGTTTAAGGTAAGAACAAGCTGGTGAATAATACTGTTAACTGAGATACAGCAGACACGAGATGACCCATTTGGGAGGCACAGTATAAAAGGAGATTTCCATTTTATTTATCTTAAGTTCAAAATGACTGTTTCCTACCAAAAGCAATGATACTTCTTGGGTGTCTACTGCAATTATCTAGGTGAGAAACAGAGAAGCAGCAGTGGGGATGGATCTGAAAAATGTTTGAAGAAGGAATGGACAGGACTTGGTTATCAATGACTTGTAAGTGATGAAGGAATGCAAAAGGAATCCCAAGACCCCTGATTTGAGTGACTAAGTGCCACATTCCCTGAGAGGTGACACAGGAGCTGGAGCATGTTTGGAAGAGAAGAGGAGGGCTTCATATTTAGATAGGTTCTGCTTGAGTGCTCATGGAAAACCTGAGGCCATGTGCTCTGGGCACATTCTTATTTGAGCCTCAAGCTCAGGTAAGAAATACAGTTCAGAAATTTGGGAGTCACCAGTGTTAACATAGTTGTCATTAGAGCCAAGAAAATGAATGAGATTACCCAGAAAAGGCCCCTAACACAAAAACAGAAGGAGACTTTATTTCAGATCAAAAGAAAAAGCTCAATGTGTATCATGCTGGAGAGCAAAGTAATCTTGAAAATGAGAAAAAGAGAAGGGAGGGAATGATGCAAACATCCTTCCAAATCAGATGCATTATTTTATCAGAAGTAGTGCTTCCTCTTCAGCCAGGACCTGCAGCAAGGAAATGTTGAACATAAGTGCAATCTCACATCCAAAGAGCAAAACCTAGAGCCACAGAGCAGGATGATAAAGGACTCACAAATTGAAACTTTGATCTTGAACTGTGTGTGTGAAAAGGGCGGGGTAAAGGACAGTTCACTGCATCTCCAGATGATTATTTGGGTTGGGTGATTTTCTTCCAGACAGTTGAGGACAGTAGATGACAAACTGAAAGTAATAGGTACAAACCACAGTGACAGGGACTGATAACAAGAGAGTGGGGCTATTCAAAGAAACCTCATTGTGACTCCAAGATTAGTGAACACTTACTGCCCAACAGCTGCCTTTCTGGAATAATAGAAGGTTTGTGTCTGGGAGAAATTCTCGAGCTTACTTGGTGCTAATTTTTAGTTTTACAAATAAATTGAATAAAGCCCTGCTAACTTTTAACTTGTTAAAAGTCACACACCTGCTTTCAGGTAAAGTGTGAAATGATAGTGGAGGCATTCCTGTTGTACCCTGAAACTGTTTATGGAACTATTTTCAAAGGATATGAAACTAACTTTAAATATGCCTTTGGTATGTTGCAAAGCTGTATCTACTCCTGGCAGGAGTCAAGTGTAAAGGGCAAGAGTGCAGGCTCTCATTTCAAACTACCTCAACTAGAATCCTTGCTTGGTCCCTTTGGAGTCCTATGACTTTCACCTTTCTCACCTTACTCACCTTAAATATAAGATGGAGATAATAATCTTTTTATCTCATAGAGTTTTAATAAGGATCAAGTGAGATCATACCTGCCAAGCACTTGGCGCAATGTCTGGCTGATGGTATGTTCACAATACATTTTAGCAATCTTTTTGTTGCTTTTGGTAATTACTCAATATCACTTGGCTCTGTTTTTTTAGGATCTCAGCTGAAAACACTAATAACAAACCCGGAGGTGTATTGTTCTGGCACAGAGTGTGCATAAAACAAATATTTGTTGAGCAAGTGAGGAAGAAAGAAAAGAAGGAAGAGAAGGAAGGAGGGAGGCCGGACTATTTATTATCTGGCCCACATTCTGAAATGTGGAAATGTATCAGGTACTTTTATTATTACTGATCTATGAAATATGCAGCCAGAACTTTTATCAGAGTATAGGAAAGATCAAGAAGGAAAGTGTATGTTTCTGTATGTTTTAACCGCAGAGACACTGTCAGGGGTTTGCTACTGCTAAACTCCATCCCTGTCTTCTCGTTTTATTTCATTAAGTTGGTCTTCGACCTCTGATATCCTTTCTTCTGCTTGATCAATTCGGCTATTAAAACTTGTGCATATTTCGTGAAGTTCTCGTGTTGTGTTTTTCAACTCGGTTAATTCATTTATATTCCTCTCTATATTGTCTATTCTTGTTAGCATTTTGTCAGTCCTTTTTTCAAAGTTCTTAGTTTCTTTACATTGGGTTAGAACAAGTTCCTTTAACTCCCAGAAGTTTCTTATCACCCACCTTCTGAAGCCTACATCTGTTAATGGAACACAGTCCTTCTCCATCAGGTCTTGTTCCGTTGCTGATGAGGAACTGTGATCCCCTGTAGAGGGAGAGGCATTCTGATTTTGGGTATTCTCAGCCTTTTTAGGATGGTTTCTTGCCTTTGTTATAAATTTATCCATCTGTCATCTTTGCAATTACCGCCTTTCTAATTAAGTTTCTGAGTGGATGTCCAATTTATTGATTCCCAGCGCTGGAATCTGAGCAACCCACTGCACCAGCCAAAACAGCGGCATTAAGACTGATGGTGCACTTCTGCCCAGGAATCTCCAGTCTGGCTTCCTTCTTGAGTCCATAATAGGAGACTCTGCCTTCCTGGAGCTCCAAATGTGGGTCAGAAGGGGTACCAGTCCTGTTTACTCTGCACCAAGAGCTGCTACACTGAGGTGCCAGCAAAACTGCCATGTCAGCCACAAGTGTTGCACTGGTGACCTGTGGGGCTCCTCTGCTGGGAATCTTCCGGTCCATGAGTGACAAAAATTTGTCTGAAAGTGTGGCATCCTCTCCTCTGTGCTTTCACTGGGAGCTACAATCCCGAACTATTAGCATTCAGCCATCTTGGATTGCTCCAAGAGTGTTCCTATTTCTCCACATCCTCTCCGGCATCTGTTGTCTCCAGATTTTTTAATGATTTCCATTCTAACTGGCATGAGATGATATCTCAGTTTGGTTTTGATTTGCATTTCTCTAATGACCAGTCATGATGAGCATTTTTTCATATGTTTGTTGGCCTCATATATGCCTTCTTTTGAAAAGTATCTGTTCATATCCTTTGTGCACTTTTGAATGGGGTCGTTTTTTTTTGTTTGTTTGTTTGTTTGTTTTTGTATATCTGTTTTAGTTCTTTGTAGACTCTGGTTATTAGCATTTGTCAGATGGGTAGATTGCAAAAATTTTTTCCCATTCTGTTGGTTGCCGATTCACTCTAATCATGGTTTCTTTTGCTGTACAGAAGCTCTGAATTTTAATTAGATCTCATTTGTCTATTTTGGCTTTTATTGCCATTGCTTTTGGTGTTTTAGTCATGAAATCCTTGCCTATGCCTTTGTCCTGGATGGTTTTGCCTCTGTTTTCTTCTAGTGTTTTTATGGTGTTAGGTTTTATGTTTAAATCTTTGATCCATCTGGAGTTAATTTTAGTGTAAGGTGATAGGTAGGGGTCCAGTTTCTGCTTTCTGCACATTGCCAGCCAGTTTTCCCAATGCCATTTATTAAACATGGAGTCCTTTCCCCATTGCTTGTTTTTGCTGGGTTTGTCAAAGATCAGATGGTTGTAGAAGTGTGGTGTTTTTTTCTGGGGTCTCTGTTCTGTTCCATTGGTCCATGTCTCTGTTTTGGTACCAGTACCATGCTGTTTTGATTGCCATAGCATTGTAGTATAGTTTGAAATCCGGCAGTGTGATGCCTCCAGCTTTGTTCTTTTTGCTTAGGATTGTCTTGGCTATGCAGGGTCTTTTGTGATTCCATATGAAGTTTAAAATGGGTTTTTCCAGTTCTGTGAAGATCATTGGTAGCTTGATGGATAGCGTTGAATCTATTGATTACTTTGGGCAGTATGGCCATTTTCACGATATTAATTCTTCCTAATCATGAGCATGAAATGTTTCTCCATCTGTTTGTGTCCTCTCTTACTTTGTTGAGCATTGGTTTGTAGTTCTCCTTGAAGAGGTCCTTTACATCCTTTGTTAGTTGTATTCCTAGTTATTTTATTCTCTTTGTAGCAATTTTGAATGGGAGTTTGCTCTTGATTTGGCTCTCTGTTTGTCTATTATTGGTATATAGGAATGCTTGTGATTTCTGCATATTGATTTTGTATCCTGAGACTTTGCTGAAGTTGCTTATCAGTTTGAGAAGATTTTGGACTGAGATGATGGGGTCTTCTAGATATACAATCATGTCATCTGCAAATAGAGACAGTTTGACTTCCTCCTTTCCTAATTGAATACCCTTTATTTCTTTTTCTTGCCTGATTGCTCTGGCTAGAACTTCCAATACTATGTTGAATAGGAGTGGTGAAAGAGGGCAACCTTGTCTAGTGCCTGATTTTAAAGGGAATTCTTCCAGCTTTTGCCCATTCAGTATGATATTGGCTGTAGGTTTGTCATATATAGCTTTTATCATTTTATAATACATTCCATCAATACCTAGTTTATTGGGAGTTTTTAGCATGAAGCGCTGTTGAATTTTATCAAAGGCCTTCTCTGCATCTATTGAGATAATCATGTGGTTTTTGTCTTTGGTTCCGTTTATGTGATGGATTACATTTATGGATTTGCATATGTTGAACCAGCCTTGCATCCCTGGGATGAAGCCTACTTGGTCGTGATGGATAAGCTTCTTGATGTTCTGTTGCAATCTGTTTGCCAGCATTTTATGATTTTTGTGTTGATGCTCATCATGGATATTGGCCTGAAGTTTTCTTTTTTAGTTGAGTCTCTGTCTCATTTTGGTATCGGGATGATGTTGGTCTCATAAAATGAGTTAAGAACAATTCCCTCCTTTTCTATTTTTTGATACAGTTTCAGAAGGAATGGAACTAGCTCCTCTTTGTACATCTGGTAGAATTCGGCTGTGAACCCATCTAGACCAGGACTTTTTTTGGTTGGTAGGCTATTGATTGCTGCCTGTACTTCAGCCTTTGTTATTGGTCTATTCAAGGTTTCAACTTCCTCCTGGTTTATTCTTAGTAGAGTACAAGTGTCTAGGAATTTATCCATTTCTTGCTGGTTTATTGGTTTATGTGAGTAGAGCTGTTTGTAGTAATCTCTGATGATAGTTTATATTTCTATGGGATAAGTGGTGATATCCCCTTTACCATTTTTTATTACATCTATTTGATTCTCTTCCCCTTTCTTTTTTGTTAATCTGGCTAGCCATCTGTCTATTTTGTTGATCTTTTCAAAAAACCAGCTCCTGGACTTACTGATTTTTTGAAAGGTTTTTTGTGTCTCTATCTCCTTTAGTTCTGCTCTGATGTTAGTTATTTCTTGTCTTCTGCTAGATTTTTTAGTTTTTTTATCTTGTTCCTCTAGCTCCTTCAATTTTGATAATAGGGTGTTGATTTTAGATCTTTCCTCTCTTCTCTGGTGGCCATTTATTGCTACAAGTTTCCCTCTCCACACTGCTTTAAAGGTGTCCCAGAGATTCCGGCAAGTTGTATCTTCATTCTGGTTGGTTTTGAAGAATATCTTTATTGCTGCCTTCATTTCATTGTTTATCCAGTTGACACTCAGAAGCAAGTTGTTTAGTTTCCAAGTGGTTGTGCGGGTTTGAGTGTGTTTCTTGATCCTGAATTCTAGTCTGATTGCACTGTGGTCTGATAGACTGTTTGCTATTATTTCTGTTCTTTTGCATTTGCTAAGGAGTGATTTGCTTCCAATGATGTGGTCAATTTTAGAATAAGTGCAATGCAATGCTGAGAAAACTGTGTATTCTGTGAATTTGGGGTGGAACATTCTATGTATATCTATTAGGTCCACTTGTTCCAGCTCTGCATTCAAGTTCTGGATTTCCTTGTTAATTTTCTGTCTCATTCATCTGTCTAATATTGACAGTGGAGTGTTGAAGTCTCCCACGATTATTGTGTGGGAGTCTAAATCTTGTTTTTGGTCACTAAGAACTTGCTTTATGTATCTGGGTGCTCCTGTGTTGGGGGTGTATATAGTTAGGATTGTTAGCTCTTCCTGTTGGATTGATCCTTTTACCATTATGTAGTGTCCTTCTTTGTCTCTTTTGATCTTTGTTGGTTTGAAGTTCATTTTATCAGAGACTAGGATTGCAACCCATGCTTTTTTTTGTTCTCAAAATCTTCCATCCCTTTATTTTGAGTCTACGTGTGTCTTTGTATGTGAGATGGGTTTCCTGAATACAGCACACCGATAGGTTCTGAATTTTTATCCAGTTTGCCAGTCTGTGTCTTTTGATTGGGGCATTTAGGCCATTTACATTCAATGTTAATATTGTTATGTGTGAATGTGATCCTGCCATTTTGTTATTGGCTGGTTTTCTTTCCCATTAGTTGACTCATATTGTATATTGCATTTTTGGTCTTTGCCAACTTGTTTGCTTTTGCAGTGACTGGTACTTGTTCCTTTCCATGCTAAGTGTTTCTTTCAGGAGCTCTCGTAGGGCAGGTCTGGTGGTGACAAAATCTCTCAATAATTGCTTGTCTGTAAATCTCTCTCATTTATGAAGCTTAATTTGGCTGGATATGAGATTCTGGGTTGAAAGTTCTTTTCTTTAGGGATGTTGAATATTGGCCCCCACTCTCTTCTGGCTTGTAGGGTTTCTGCTGAGAGATCTGCTGTGAGTCTGATTGGCTTCGCTCTGTGGGTGACCTGACCTTTCTCTCTGGCTGCCCTTAGCATTTTTCCTTTCATTTTGACCGCAGTGAACCTGGCGATTATGTGCCTTGGGGTTGCTCTTCTTGAGAAATATCTTTGTGGAGTTCTTTGTATTTCTTAAATTTGAAATTTGGACTGCCTTGCAGGGCTTGGGAAATTCTCCTAGATAACATCCTGGAGCGTGTTTTCCAGCTTGGATTCATTCTCCCCATCATATTCAGGTACACTGATCAAGCATAGATTAGGTCTTTTCACATAATCCCATATTTCTTGGAGGCTTTGTTCACTTCTTTTCACTCTATTTTCTCTTGTCTTGCCTTCTCTTTTTATTTCCTTGAGTTGATCTTGAATCTCTGATATCCTTTCTTCTGCTTGATCGATTTGGCTATTAAAACTTGTGTTTGCTTCACATAGTTCTCGTGCTGTGCTTTTCAACTCCATCAATTCGTTTATGTTCTTCTTTAAGCTGGTTATTTTAGTTAGCATTTCATCTCATCTTTTTTCAAGGTTTTTGGTTTCTTTGTATTAAGTTAGAACATGTTCCTTTAGCTCAGAGAAGTTTATTATCCACCTTCTGAAGCCTGTTTCTGTCAATTCGTCACACTCCTTGGTCAAGTTGTGATCCTGTGTTGTTGAGGAGTTGTGATCCCTTGAAGGAGAAGAGGTGTTCTGGCCTTTGATGGTTTCATCTTTTTTGTGCTTGTTTTTTCCCATCTTTGTGGATTTACCAGGCTGTGCTGTCAGGGAGCTGCTTGATGAGGTCACTTGTCTGCCTGTGGAAGCACTACTGGGTTTCTAGAGACTCTTTCAGGTTACTAGGGAAGCTTCTTTTGTCTTTTTTGTTTATACTGGGAGATTAGGCCCGCCTCTCCCGCTGTAGGCACTGCTGGGTTGTCAAGAAGGCTGTCACGTTGCTGTGTAGGCTTCCTGTGTTTTTTGTTAAAACATGTAGCCCAGTCCCACCCCTAAAGTGGTGGGTTGTGCCCTTCCTCCACTGGATTGGATCATTCAGGGTTCATCTCAGACTGTGGCACTGACTGTGCAACCCACTAGGGTCAGAGCTTCAGCCCTCTGGGGTTTGTTGGGGAGGATAGGGACCCGCCCAGCCACACCCAGCCATCTCCCCCTTTTAGCTTTCTCTCTCTCTCTGGTCATGGGGTAGGGGCCCGCCCAGCTGCTGCTGCTTACAGCTCCCTCTCTCTCTGGGCAGAGGGAGGGAGCAATAGCTCAGTCTGAAGTCTCTTATTCAGCTCCGTGCTTGTAGTTCCCAGCGCTTGACTGGCAAAGATCCCCTGTTCTATGTATTGCTGAGGCTTTAGGGAAGTGCTGTATCTGGACTGGAGTGCCAGAGGGGGAGCCTCCGACTCGCCAGTCAGATGCACTTTCTGGGTGAAGCAGTGCCCCTCCCACCTCGGTCTGCCCTGAATGGGCTTTGCTCGCCACGGGACCAGACCCATTGAAATGCACCTGGTACCTCGGTTGGAGCTAGATCTCTGGATTTCTGCATCTCTCTCGCTAGGTGTTATGCACTGGAGTTGTGTCTAATTGGCCATCGTGGATCCTCTCCATTTTAAACTTTTAAATAATTTTATCAGAATAATGCATTTTTATCAAATGCATACATAAAGTATCAAATACAATGGAAGTTATTTTTACTGGCCTCCTATGTGATTTGCCTGATTGAGCAGCTCTCTCCCTTCCCTTAGTATATCCTACTGACTGATGCTCAGAGCCAGTTCAGGACCATGTGCTTTCTAGCCCACCTGCAAACTCCTGATCCCTCTTGTGAAGATATATGTGGACCAAGAGTCAGTGGTGTTTGTCCCCAGATCTGCTATGCCAGTTTCGCTTATTCATGTAATTATTCAATGATTATTATGTAAATCAATGACATATGGATGTGTAAAAGAGAATTGCTGTTTCTATTAAAATGTTTTGTAAAGACTCAATAAAGTTGAGTTACTAAAAGGCTATAGAATTATATATGAGCAAGATAGTGGTAAAATATTGGGGAAAATTTAAATCTAAAAGGATTCTGCTTTGTGCCTTTAAGTGTTCAAACTACTTTAATGAAACAGAAACTGAGAAATATGCATGATGATTATGGGTGTAGTTTATGTAAGAAAATGAAGAACTGGAAATATCTGGCTATATTCTATATGCAGAAACCCTGGTAGTATTCCCATGGGATTCTTATGATATCAAATTTGGTAAGGTTCACATAGTGCACTCAGCAGCATGTCTGATATTTAATAAGCATTCAATCCATGTTAGCTGTTATTGTGGTTATTATTGATTTAATAATTGTGGATCCAGGCAATTTTGAAACAAAAGCAAAAAAAAAAAGGCAAGGTGAGAACAAATCAATATTTCAAAAGAAAATATTGGGAATAAACTTTTAACTCCAGCAACCCAAGGGCCTAAACTTCACTGTGATGATTTTTTTCTTTGCATCCAAATATCTGTGTATCAAATTAAGAGTATATTGATAATCAGATATCTACAAGGTTAGCTGAAAAAACAAATCCTGATTCATTATTGAAAATAAGGCCTTGGCATTCCAAATGTAACCCTATTTCAATTTTAACAACAAACTGCCACATAGCCTTAGGAAGCTGTCTAACCTTTTTCTATTCTTATATTCTCAGCTAGATAAGGATGATAACAAACAGCTAAATTAATTTATCACATGGCCAGAGGAATGATTTTGAATTATTTGAGAAAAGTACCCTATGATTGTATTTGCATTCTCTCACTTGAGTGTGAGCTCTACCTGGCTCAATGCTGTGCAAAGCTCTTCAACCCTCAGGTTAAGGATCAGTGAAATGCTAATTTTTTAAAAAATTAAATTTTCATCAAAGCTCTAGACCTATTCACTTATTATGATGTTTAGGCCAAGTTTCAACAGCTAAAACATGCTTCACCACAAAAAAAATAATAAAGATCAGAATAAGTTATAGGATGAAAGAGAAAGATTCAATTTTATTTGATTATCTATGCCACTAGATTATGTCTTAATTCTTTTTCAATCTTGGAAACACAATATAAGAACAGATATACTGGATATGAGGTTTAAACTCATTAATTTTAGTGGCTCTGCCCAAACCCAATTAATTTCAGTTTGTGAAGTAATCCCCATTGTTGGGGTTTCAAGTTATTTTCATAGTTGACCATGGAAGATGCATAGCTATTTAATATATGATATTGTAGCTAGTCAGTCAGTCTATATTGATTGTATGGACTGAGCCCAACATCCTACATGTTTATTATGTACAAATATAGAGAGAAATCACAATAATGTAGAAGATATAGTTAAAACCTTTAAAGAGCTATAGACTCTATTACTATTATTGGAAGGTAGAAGAGGACACTTTTATTTAGGAGACAATTCAAAAGATCAAAATAAATTTTATTTATTTCCCTATCATTTAACCTAACCTTAAAGAAATATGTCTTTCAAAAATTTAAGTTAATTCAATATATATTTATGCATAAGACTAAACTAGATTCAGAGAAGTTAAAAAGAGGAACAGACTGGATCATCCCAGTGTTCAATAAGTTTACTAGAGTGGGGGAGACAGGCATTTGTCTAATTAGTATACTTCCATCCATGATGTGTGGAGAGACAAACTAGACCAGGGTAGAATTGCCAATACCTGAGTGTACTCTCATTGTAATGTCCTAATATTAGGTTTCCAGACACCCTTAAGAAATTGCTAGATTTGCACAACCTTCATATTGGAGCCATCATGGAAATGGAGAAAGAGACTTTTATATTCACATTGTTTAAGGAAATGACTTGATCATTAAAAGTCAGATAGCTTAAAAGCAATGTCTGATGAGAACAATCTCTCATACAATCAGTAAGCAACTTACCAGAATATCATAAGGTATAAAAAAGCACATGCATTTGACGTTTTGAATAACCAGCTTTTCCACACTTATTTAATTTTAATTTCCTTCCTTGATTCACTGACAGCCTACATAAATAATGATAATAAGCCAGATAAAATCAATTTTGTATGGAGGAAGATTTTGAGTTCTAGTCTAAACAATGTTCTTATCACTAAGCCATCACAGTGTGACCTTAATCACACTACCATTACCTGGGTGAACAGGTAAATATAGAGTTGCAATTACAATAAAGTGGGTTGGAGCAAAGCATTACACATCCAGGTCCAGCCCCAGGGGATCAGCTGTACTGAAGGACCTGTAACTTACTGATGAGCTGTATAAATGACTCATAAATACCTGCATCCAAAATACAGATATTGCTAAATCAAGTAGAATAGCCAATACCTTATACCAAGAAGTTCGTAACAATAAAATTCAAAATGCCTTGGATATATGTTTTAAATCATTCTAAAAATAGAATAGCATATCATTAATGCAAATATAAACTGGTATTTTTTGGCACACATGAAATTTGCTAAAAAATAATTTAAAAGACAAGTGCCAGCAAGATTTTTATCTTAATTAGGGTTAACAGAGCAATATTATAAATGAGTCACACTAGGCAATTTAAGTGGGGCAGCATAGCAAGACAGACAATTAATCCTACCATTATTTAAGCCACACCATCCTTGAGTATTCATTCAAGTTTTAGTCAACATATTTTGAAAGATATTTTTTAAAAGGCATGCAGAGAGCAAAGTATTACCTATATATTTATAAACTATAGAATAGAATATGTTAATATATGTAAATGTATTATATAATATATATTTCATTATAGTTATATATTATGTAAAATATATGGTATGCCATACATTATATATGTTACAATATGTTGTATTATATATAATATATGTTTCATATATACACATATTTATATATATAAAATGTCATTTAAGGAAAGAAATGGAACCATGTAACCCAAAAAGCAAAAAACTAGGTAGTCAGGTAATTGCATTCTTACGGCTTTGCAAAATTGTTCTCAGAATGAGCTGAGGCTCTCTGCTCCCTATAGGTGACTGAGTCAGAAGAAATATACTTTGTTACAATAGGCTGACTTCATATGGCAAAAAGAGGCCCTTGATAATCACCATGAAAAATAATTGGTTCAAGGAAAACCTCAAGATTTCTTTCTTACAGCTGTTTACTACAGAATAAACTATCATTAGTTCTGGATAATTTAAATATCTATAAGGTTGCTTCCCTCAGAGCCCTCTTCTTTTATCCTAGCTTCCTGTTCATCTACTCTTCCAAGTTTCCCAAACTAAGGCATCCAACAATAGGCCGCTAATACTCAATGCCAGGAGCTCCACATGGCATCTCCATCTCAATTTCACCCAAAGACATTGAGCCCAAGTACTCAGTTTACACAAAGATTTTATTAATTAGTGAAAACACCATTGTATATTAGCACATTGATCTGTTATGGGGTGGAATGCTGAGACTCAAAGGAAATCATCTTCCTTGTGATGCTCATTTTCCAATTCTACCCACCCCTGAGTCTCCAGCTCCATCTCCCTCCCACAAAGAGTACAGGCTCAAAGCCCATCAAATTTTGATGGTAATGCCAGATTTCCTAATAAGTGACACCAAACTTAATCAGGCCAGAAACACAAAAGATGACACATTTATTTCATGACCTTCTCCCTTCCCATAATTTTCCTTGTTACAAATAAAATATTAGAAACTTTGAGGCATCTTTGTGTAGAATTTTTGTAAATGTCTTTGGATGTGATAGTAATATATGAATTTCTCTCCTCTTCTTTTTCAGGATGGGAACCAGTGAAGTACTTGCGGACTGTACCCAGAATCAGTGAGTAACTTCTTCATAATGTTTGAGTCTTGGGTAGTTATAGATAAGCAGAGCAATGAGTAGAAAATCTGAAAACCTCATTGTGTTGCTTTTAAGTACCTGTTCTGGTGATGATAACCATCCCTAGAAAGAACAGCCTAGGTGGCATTGTTGGAGTGCGTAAAGTCTTAAAGGGTGGGAATAAAAACAAGCAAACTATCATCCTTGTCCTCAAGGAATGTACAAAGGAAACTAAAGCCTCTGAAGATTGATTTCAGTTATATATAGGTTGTTGTTTACCTTATTTGAAAAAGTTTACATGTTTTTCTATTTTTATTTTTAAAGTAACACTTTCCTGGCACATTGCACAATAGTCTATTTTTTTAATGTCTTCCTCTCTGAATAGAGTAAAACCTCATTCATTCAGATACTGGTAATACACCATTGACAATTTGATCTAGACTAAATTGAAATTTAGCTTTGAATTGTCTGCAAGGAATGGATTTGCTAAGTGAAATGAAATATTTGTAACCAATGTAAAAAGAATACATTGTTTTCATGGCTTTAGCATGCAGTGGTCTTTAGGCAAAAAGATTCAGCTGTAAAATCAGGATTATTAAGGTCACTAAGTAGATGTCCCCTTAGACAGACATTACTGGCAGATAGTAGTATTGAAAGTAATAAAACAATGTTGCTTTCAATAAATTCTGACTTCTCTAATTCAGGCTAGATCTTCCTCTCCTCTTTTCCAATCTAATTATTCTAATCGAATGAAGTTTACTATCATGTAATATGTGGATGAAGTATTTAGTAAAAGAAGATCAATTCTTATTATCTTAAAAATCTAAATCTATAAATATAAATTTTAATTTTCAGATGCTTATCTGTAATGTTGATCACCTAGATGACAGATGTGTATTTACAAGAAAAATGATGTATTATTCCATTTTCTTTTTCATTATCTCATATGGAAATTTTTTTTTTTTTCATTTAAAACTCAACATTTTTACAAAGCAAGAAAGTCAGATTCCCAGGGTGATAGCAAAGATTTGAGGTGAGGGAAAAAAAGCAAAATCAGATCATGCCCTCCTTGTAGTATGTTGACAAATTGAAGTAGTAACTGAGTCACCATTCATTTATGTATTTCTTTATTCATTCAACAAACACTTAGCCAAGGGCCATGCTTATTGCATCAAAGGATGTAGAGATAAATAAAATTCTCTTCTTGTCTTTGTTATGCTGGTATCTGATAAGTTGAGACAGAGATGGAGACAAATGACTTTCTCATGTGATAAGCAATGTGTTATCCCAATAAACAGAGTACTTCAGAAATGCACAGAATACACCATGATATCAAACAGTAAGAGTTGGGAAAATATTAGGTAATAGTTACCACACTTGAACTGATTCTTAAAGAATGAACGGAATTTCTACAAGTAGAGAAAAGGAAGGACAGCCTTTCAGGCAGTACAAGCAAAAGCATGGAGACATCAAAGGACACATATTGCTCAAGTAAAACAACATAGACAGAGTTAGTTGTAAAAAGCTGAGGAAAAGTGGGAGTAGCATATGGTCTATACATAAAGGTATATTGCCAGGAAAAGATGCCTTTTAAGTCGTCAAAGACAACAACTGGAGTTCAGAGAGAGAAGGATTTGAGAGTCATTTGCATAGAGTTGAAATATGAAGACATGGAAATAAATAAGATCACTCAAGGGCACAGGAGAGAACTTTTAGGAATACAGAATCAGCTTCTTCCTGAGACAGAAGAAAAGGATGGGTGGGGAAAAACTAAGATCAGTTTAAAGATGGGTATAAAGAAATTTGAGGAACTTTATGTCTGAAAGCCTCCATTTTCTTGCCACTATACTGTGAGTAAGCATGGGATGTAGTATAGGAGGACACAAGTTCGAAACCTAATTCAGCCACCTGTGAACAATGCAACATGGGGAGGTCATATAACCCCTGTAAATTTCCATTTTTCCATCTGTGAAATGGAGGAAATAATAACATGTAATTCATAGGTCAGAGAACTTTATAACACATGTGGAAGCACTTTATAAACTATAATACACTTGGCCAGAACACAAACTGGATAAGTCACTGAGCTCTTGTTTATTAAACAGGGATAAGCTGGGCATGGGGGCATGTGCCTGTCATCCCAGCTACTCAGGAGGCTGAAGTGGGGGGATTGCTTGAGACCATGAGTTCAAGATTGTAGTGTGTGATGATTATTGTACCTGTAAATAACCATGCAGTCCACTCTGGGCAACACGGTGAGATCCTATCTCTAAAAAAATCAAATAAAATAAGGATAACAGCACATAGCTTACATGGGTTACTGAAGACATTAAAGATAAAATATGCACCAAGTGTGCTTTTCTGTGAATAAGAGCTTGTCTCTTGGGAAAGAAAAAAACTGCAATGGGGAAACAAGACAAGAAAGAGACATGGAAAAATGTTTTTGAGCAGAATTAAAAGCCCATCCTGAAAACGTGGGTTTGCAGGGACAGCCACACCTATGTGCTCTGGAGCAGCTGAAATGAATGAGTTGATGGTCTGGGGTTGAGGTAGATCAAAGCAGGAATACTAGTGGCTGAAAGCAAGTGCCATTGAGGAGACAATTGGAGAGGTTGGCCAATGCAGATCCCAGAATTTTAGAGGCCCTGTTCTCTGACCTCAGCCCTGGTTTGGCCCTTTCTATTCAGAGTCCGCAGCCTGTAATCCTATGGCTTGTTGTTGTCAAGAAAGTCAGTGGCTTACACAAAAGATTGAGCATCCAGATCTCTCCAAGGTTATATGTTCTAACCATCAGCTAAGCTCCAGCCCTGACACTACTGCTCAGAGTAGGACAGTGGCCAGCCAGACCCCTGCCTGACCCTCCTACCCTCTCACCTCCCACCCTTGGCTCATATCCCAACTACATCCTATTCCCAGGCTCCTCTTCCACTTGAACTTTTTTATTCTTCCCTAGCACATAAGGTAGTAAAAAAAGCTGTCTACCTCCTCTGGAATGGAAAAGTAAAGTTTGGCCAACTGTTAATAAAAAGGAGCCAGACTGCATGCTACCTACCCCTCATACCTTTAGCACCAAGTTTAAACCTCATTCCAGAATTAGCTGGTTGCAACAGGCAAGACTGCACTTCCTCCCACACGTGGAAGTAAGTTATCTCACCATCCACTAGGAAAATGTTCGATGTCCTCTTAAAATGTTTAGTGAGCCTTGGGGACCCCAAGAGAGAGTTGCCAAGATCTATCTTGATAGTTACTAAACTTACCTCTGAGAGAGATTTGAACTGCTAGAGCTTTCATCCTCAATTTGCCAAATGGCAGTAATAAAGGAAATATAGGTTATCTCTTGCACATTATTGACTTCTATTTTAGTTAATGTAAGACACATTCCTCATTTGGGAACATGATTGATTCACTCAGTCAGTGGTTATTCATTAAGGATATACCAAATGCAAGGTGCTAGCTCCTAGTCAAGATCTTTGGAAATAATGAATATAAACAGCTCCCATGAATAATATTTGAAACATCAGGAAAAACCTATCCAATTAAACAAAATTCCAGGTTCCCATGAAAAGACAATTCCTAAGATTAATTAAGGATTGAGAAACCCAGAGCATTTTCTTCTCTCTTTTCAGCCTTGGCTCCCAAAGCCCACTCTTCTGTGATTACCAACATGAATCACATGAAATTCACCTCCAAGCACCTTGTTTCCTGTACATTTCTTTCAGTCTTCTGCGGTAACTTGCTAATGTGGAGATTGCCCCAGGACACCTTAACACCCCTAACCCCACAGGTGGGACTTCCCTACACAGCATAAGCCACACTAAAGTGCAGCCCTGCCTTTCCCAGGGTACGAAGCATCAAATAATGTGTCTCCTAATACAATTTCAGACAGGGTACTCTCTCCCATTCCACAAAAGCACATCCATCCTTTTTCTCCAAGGTGCTTTAATCTAATGTCATGCCAGCCAGCCCCCCAGTGCCCTCTACAACTCCCGTTTTATTTCTGCCTGGTGCATACACAGTCTTCATTCTAGATCTGCTCAAGAAAGCAACTCACCTCTCATTAAAAACAAATGCAAAGACAAAGATCTATTCATTTTATTTCTTTAACCCTAATTACACCCTCCTTCTGGTTCCTCCTGTAATCACCTTGTCTCCCATTTCCGGGTTTTTTGTGTATGCTCTTCTTTACTCTTATTTCTATCCTTTACACATCTTACAGGTTTTAGTAACCCTTGGAATATGGCCTTCGGGTTTATTTCCCACTTAGAAGAACACAAGACTCATTCATTCAGTGGCAAAGCCAACATTAGGGAAAGGTGAGCAGTGGCATGTCATTAACATGTTTTTCTCATTTTTTTGCCATGTAGTGAAACAGTGTTCGATTTGGACCAGTTCAGTGGGTCCTTGACAGCAACAATACAGCCCAGACTAGCATTTCAGATTTGGAGACCTTGATAAAGTGTCCAAAGCAGAGTCTAAAACTTGAGTCTTCTGATTCTGACTGGTATACATCCCTAGGCCTCCATTTACAGGGACTGAAAGATAATACCTTTCTCTATTTTGTAAGTGGAGAGTAATTCAAAATCATTTCTTAGGGTCATTGAACTGAGAAATGTTCCTTGGAATTTCATGAAGAAAATCTTGAGACAGGGTTTATGTACCAGCAAAAGGATACACATATTCAAGGGTAATACATTTTTACATATTGATAGCATACTCTCTCTTGGAGTAGAGGGCTGCTTTTGTGCCAAGCTGCAATGCCATGTGATTTTAAAGCTAGAATTGCTCCTCTCAGGCTACTGCAGGTCCACACACCCACACTTGGTCTCCTAGAGCTTTGCATTTGATAGGCACATTCCTGGACACAGTTCCTGAAAATGACTATTGTTTACCTGTACTCAGTATCCTTGCACTCATTTGGCAAAGGAGGGAGGTGCATCATATTCACAGGCGCTACCGACGGCAGAGAGACAGCTGCCATACATAAGTCAAGACTCCAGCTTCACACGGGGCATGGCTCAGGGTATTTTCCGGGACACACGTTGCCAGATCCTCTGCACTCAGTTTCTCGGAAGAAGGTACTATGGTGTTAGAATCAAGGGTGTTGTGATGAAGGTCATAGAGAGTAAAGAGGGGGGTACCCTTACTCCTAAGTGTCCCTGTCTGGCAGGCGCACTCCCCTGCTCTCCGGCTTGCCTAGGGCCTGTCTCTCATTGTCAGTCTGAACATTCTTTTCTGTAAATCCAGGATTACCAAAGCTGGTAGGAAAGGATAGTTAGAGACTTTTCTGCAGCCTTCCTAAGCTTTTGTGAGAATTAAGCCCTACAAATCTTATAAGAATTGATGAACACGATGATATTTTTTAAAATTCAGCATAAATCTTCAGATTTGTAGCCCAACAATCTCAACTGAAAAGCCCTTAGCCTGCAAGGGAAAGAAAAAGTACTGTTTGCCAGCCTTATCTACTCTCAGACCAAGCCTCAATTTTCCAACAGTTTGTATATTCTGCACACACTAGGGCTGTCCTTCTCACACATATAAAAATAAACTGTGAAGTTGTTGGGTTTTTTTTTTGTAGGGGAAAGGTCTGTATATGATTATTCTTGCATGGAAATAATTAGCAAAGAAAAAGTGGCACCCCACAGTTAATTTAGCTATTCTCTTAAATCTTTTCCTGGTACCTGAATTACATGACTATAATATTTTAATAAGCTGATCTGCAAGTATTTTTCTCCTTCACATTGAGGTTTGGAGTAATCTAGAGGGTCAAGATTTTCAATCCTTTTCTCTTGCATTAAAATGATCTGTCATTTCTATCGTGACTATACCCAAAAGTCAATTTTTTGGGCCTTGTTAAAGTGCCCTATAGAATAATTTCAGTGGTGATGGGGATGAAGCTCTTCTCAAAGTGTAACTACTCCCCTTGCTGGCATACTGTGGCAATGACATCCATCTCTGAAAATTTAATCTTGATTCTGGACAAGGATTTTTGGTTTTGGGTTCTGTAATCTTTATGTTTTTGAGCTTCACAATAAATTGAGCCTTAAACTAATGAAACTGCATGCATTAATGTTATCATACCTGATAAACTCAGTTGTTAAATTTATAAAATACAAGAATTTTTTAAATGTCTCACATGCCTAGAAAGTAGGGAAATATTCCAAATGGTGTTCAGTAATATGGTTTTTAACAAAATAATAGAATCTCTTAATTTTAAAATTGATGTATAATTTACAATAAAATGCACAAATCTTAAGTATTCTCTCAATCCAGTAAATTTTGAGATTGTACACACCTGTATGCCAGCCACCAAAAATAAGGTATTGAATCTCACGTCCTAAATAGTTTCCTCTTTGCCATTTCCAGTCCATTCCAATTCAAAACCTCATCACCTACCTCCCTATCCCTCTTCCACCTCCTCACTACTTCCCAGGAAACCACTTCTTACGTATTTCACCATAGTTTTGCTTGGCCTATTCTTGGACTTAGTATAAATGGAATCACACAGCATATACTTTGTAAAGCTCCCTTTCACATGCCATAATATTTTTGAGATTGTTGTATATATCAGTTGTTCATTTCTTTCTTATTGATGTGTGATATTCCACTGTATGACTACAAATTACTTATTTATTATCTTGTTTTTGACTTTTGGATTGTTTTTTGTTTGGGGCTATTATGAATAGGACTGCTAGGACATTTTTGTACAGATTTGTTTGCGAATATGATGTTTTTTGACTTGTGATGGGGCTATGTCCCAAGAAGCCCATCATTAAGTCAAAAACATCGTATGATGAAAATGCATTTACTACCCCAATAAACTCATAATAAAGTAAAAAAAAAATCATAAGTTGACCATTGTAAGTCCAGTTGCTCCTTGACTTACTATGGAATTATGTCCCAGTAAACTCATGGTAAAGTCAAAAATCCTAAATCAAACCATCATAAACCAAGGACTGTCTGTACATGTTTTTATTCCTGTTGAATAAATACCAAGGAGTGGAATTGCTAGACTGTAGGTAAATGTCATTTGGGAATTTGTAAGAAACTCCCAACCAGTGATGCTGAAAGTTCCACCAGCTCCTTATCTTCATCAATCGTGACTGTGAAATTGTGTCACTTGTGGATTTAATATGCATATCTCTGGTGGCAAATGATGTTGATCATCTTTTTTATGTACAATATGTTTTCTTTTTACAAAATGTCTATTCAAGTTTTTTCTCATTTTTATTGGATTACTTGTCTTTGATTCCAGGAATTCTTCTTATATTCTGGCTAGCAATCCTTTGTCAGATACATATATTGTGAATATTTTCCCAGTTTGTGTATTTGTGTATTTACTTTATTAAAAGTGCCTTTTGATGAGCAAAAAAAATTTAATTTTGATAAAGATAATAAGTTAGTTTTCTCTATGAAGTTAATTCTTTTTAGTATCTTGTCTAAGAGATTTTACCCCAAGTTTACCCCAAGGCTGTGAAGGTATTCTGCTACAACTCAAAAAGTGGTAATAGCACTTGTAAAATTGGGAATAGTAATAGTAAGGACAGTTTTCAGGCAAACAAAGAGGCATGTTTATAGTGAGTAAAACACAGGGATGTCTCACTACTTTCATAAATTTGTGATTAACTGTTAATTTTCCAATGTTTCCTTGGTTCATTCTCTTTTTTCTGAGAAATATAAAGTAGAAATAGAAATTTGAGTATTTTGAAAATGTCAGGCTTGAAGTACTAGAAAATCTCAATGTGAAGTTTGAATGTCCCATGTATGATAATGACTTCAGATAATGATCTTTATATTACAAGTGACTTTAAAGTATTATTCACTGTCTTTTAGCAAGGACTCCAGTCCAGGGAGCCAGAACATACTATTTCTGTTCTTTATCCTCACCTTTGCAGCAAGAGGATGATGGCAAATTATCAAACTCTCCTAATAATTATGTATTGCATATAGTGATTTAACACTGTAAATCAGTATTTAAATGAAGTCTTTAATATCATACATGTGTACGATATCAACATAGATGTAAATGCTATATTTCTATCAACATAGATATAGATGTAGAAAGAGATGGTGTATCTATAAATATGTAAAGTCTAATATGCATACTATATCAACATAAATACACACACACTATAGAAAGAGATTGATGTAGGTATAGATATATAAAACACCCTCATTACCTTTATTAAGATAATGTTTTAACATTGCCTAGAGGTTAGGAAAGCTCTAATAGTGTTTCCTTTGATTAGCGTTTATTGACTCATACTGTGCTGGACACTGGATATACAGTGGTGAGCAAATGACCAGGTACCTGACCTCTGGGAGTTTACTGTCTAATTGAGGAGAGAGTTAATCAAGTAAACCAAGGTAGTTTTTTATTTTGTTAGATTCTCTGCAGGGAAGCTACAGGGTGCTGTAAAGACAGGAACAGGGACTGCCTGTGCAGGTGGCATCCAATCATAAACTTCACTCAAGAGGGACCCAACCATGTAACCAGTGGAGAACACTCTAGGTAGGAGAAGCAGCAAAGGTGAAATCCTTAAGCAGGTAAGAGCCATGAGTTCTAAGCCAAGGTAACAGGAGAGGAGAGAAACAGGTAGCGTAGGGTAGGAGAGAGGTGGTGGTGAGCGTGCTGATCATGCTCAGGGGTGATATCAATGCAGACTGCTCTGCCTTTCAGCAGCTTATAAGCCAAGCCACTCTCCTTATGAAAGACACATGACATGTTTATATTCCTGCTATTAGTAAGTATGTACACATGCACTGGCACATGTCCCTCCACACAGAGTCTCCAAGAGAAGCAAGGGCATGTGTAACTAGAAGCTCCCAACAAGACTGTGGGCAGGCAGATGAATGAGCTGGGTGCAGAGTTCAAAGTCAGTGTCCCTTCTTTGATTCCACACCCTATGCTGTCCAGGCAGTGTTTGCCTTCCTCTTCTCAGGTCCCTTTCCCCTCATACTCTCCCAAGGATGCACAGTGTCTGCACACACACACACACACACACACACACACACACACATAAACTCCCTCTCTGGTGATCATTTAAACTTGGGAAAATAAAAAGTGTATTTCTTTACACTGAAAAATTGGAGAAATGTGCCAGGATGACTAATCATGGGGAATGAAATTCCAGGCAGTTGAGCTTGTGGCACAGCCGGAATGCACCAGCTACAAGAATGCCTTAGCAGGGAACTCAGGGAATTTTAATACTTTTTTTTAAGCTTTGGATAATACATTTTTTTAGCTTTGGGATCACACTGATATCTGCAAATAACAATAAATAAAACCTAGTTTTAGGAAGAGGCTGAAATGGAAACAAGTATTCATGAAGTAAATCATTAACTTCATGGGTAGAGTCAAAAGACTAAATGTAGAAATGAATGAGTAAGGGATGTAGGACAGAGTCCTCAGTGACCCCCCACTAGGGATTGATAAAGAAATAAGCAAAAAAAGAAAAAGTAGAAAATAGAGAGACCCTAAAAGAATGGCGAAAACTGGGAAACCAAAAGAGTATAACAGCAAATGTGTAGAGTCAAGCAAATGTGTAGAGTGTGTTTTGAATAGTGTTTACTACAATTGAGAAATCTACCAGAGGTAAACCAGAAACATTCCCCCCTTTTCGGGGTCAATGTGTACACAGAAAATATTTTTCAATCAATCGCTGTTCAATTTAATTTTTTTTCAGGAAGTGGCCTTTATTTCTTATATAAATCCTCCAGTTTTTGATTTGCTGCTTTCAAAATCTAGAAGTAAATCTGTGGATAAGCTTGGCTGTTTCGTAATAGAGCACTTTTAGGGGCTCCTTTATGATATAAAATATATTTTTGTTGAGTTCATTACAAAAACATTCATTTTATCAGATCTGTAATTCCTTAAAAAGTTTCCCATTTATTGTATTACCTATTTTTTCATACTCCTGAGGCTAAATGTGGTAGTTGATATCACCATGGAATTGGAACATAGGAGCATAGAACTAATTTACTCATTTGACTTTTAAATTAGTTTTGTGTGTATGTTAACTACAATTGAAATGTTTCGATTATGAATAATGCCAGGATGAACTGGTACACTCCATTGACTTTAATGAAGTGCACATGTTCTTGTAGGCTTGTGAATGAGGGCCTGGTTTCAGAGTTCTTGAATCTTATTATTTATATTTGTTGTACTCACATATTTTATTTATGATAATACTACAATCATAGCTTTCTAATTTCATGAACACAATTGAACTTAAATTTTATTTATCAACTTTTCCAAAGGGCTGACATTACCAAAGGTGTGCCTAACCTACTTTTAATTAAAAGAGTTGAAATCAATTTATTAAATTCAAATTAGCTTGCATTTTCTACATTACTATTATTTGAAAGGCACTATGTCAGAGATTAATTTTAAGGGAATAAACAGATCATCTAAAAAATTCTAGGTAATTAGAACTTTAAAATGAAATTTTGGATCTTCAGTGGCATAACAAAATGGATATAATAAGTTAAATACCAAATAGCACCTGCTGCTAATATATGCAAAAGAGAGAAGCAACTAGGAAAATTCTCAATAATGATATTAATTGCACAGTACCTTGAATAAGGCTCTTTGCTAATTTTTTTAAGCTAAGGAGTCCTTTCTTGAATTAAATCTCTAGAAGTTGTTAGAAGAGTAAAGTATGCTCAGAAACTCATAGGTGTATTTGAATTTCATGTCATGGATCAGGGCCTTGGGCTGAAGCTTTGGCTTTCTTGTTTGTTTAATTATTTTTCCTAATTTTTTCATGCCAAACGAGTAATCAAATTATAAAAGAATGTTTAAATTAACAGCTGTTTACTCAATTATAGAAAGGTAAATGAGATAATAATTCATGAATCTACCAATGTTGTGTGTAAAGGGCTCTGAGATGGAGAGTATATTCAGTATGTGTAACATGCTCTGAAAATCAGCTATTACCGTTACATGCACAGGCTTGGCAAATGTTATGCACCTCACAAGTTCATGGAATGAGAAACTATGAATACCACTTCACTTGTTGCTACTAGATACACTGCGTGTGTCATGAAAGTCATTACCAGTTGAATCATATAATTCTTTATTTCACACATGACAGAGTTTAAGTGGCCCTACCCAAGCTCATACACTAAATGGAAGAATTAGATCGAGAAGGCAGGACTCCATTGTACCAGTTAGACAGAGGTATATGACAGAGGCAACATACATACACTATAGGGGTAGCCTAACATTCTACACACCGTTAGGCCACAGGATATAAAATTAGATACTATGTACAGTGTATTAAATTAGATGTACTTTAACATCCAGTTTCATAGTTTACATTTTTTGACAGATGGTTTACAATTTTTGACTAGCTATAATTTTTAGCCCCATGTCCAAAACCGTTGAGAATTCAATTTATTTGTCACTGTATCTTTTGCTTTATTTTGGACTGTGAGATTGGAAATATATGACCTGAACTAGAGTCCTAAGTTCACTCCATCTTGTCTGTGTGAGTTGGGAGAACTTGCTCTACCTTACTGAACTGCAGGCATTTGTTTCTGTTTTTGTTTTTATTTGTTTTTTTATTTATACTTGCCATTTGCATGCCAAAGTGCTCTGTAAGCTGTAAAGAACTACAGTTAACCCTTGGAACAACATGGGTTTAAACTGTGTGGATCCACTTATATGTGAATTTTCCTCTGCCTCTTCCACCCCTGAGCTAGCAAGACCAACTCCTTCTCTTCCTCTCCTCTGCTGCCTATTCAATGTAAAGACAAGGATGAAGACCTTTATGAGATCCACTTCCACTTAATGAATAGTGAACACATTGTCTCTTCCTTATGATTTTCTTAAAAATATTTTCTTTTCTCTAGCTTACTTTATTGCAAAAATACAATATATAACACATACAACATTAAAATATGTTAATCAACTGTTATCAGTATGTCTTTTTAATCTACAGTAGGCTATTAGCAGTTAAGTTTGGGGGGAGTCAAAAGTTATACTCAGATTTTTTATGGCACAGGGGGGTTGGCACCCCCCTAAACCTTGTATTGTTCAAGGGTCAACAGTACATGAATTATAATTAACAAGTAGGGATGTACTTATGTATTTGTCAGTTTATGGACCTGGGGGCATACTTCTGGCATCAGAGGTTGGGCAGATGTACGCCTCCCCTTCCCAGAGTATCCTGTAGAAAGGCTTGCATGGGTTGAAGCACAGCTGGAAACATGTGGGCCTGTGCACCAAAAGAAGAGGAATTCACTTCCACGTTGTAAACTGCAAAGGCAAAGGTGGTCTTGACAGTAGAAAGCAAGCAATCTCAACTTAGGACCCACTGTACAGGGAATTGTCAGGAATCGCCAGTGGCCAGCACATGCTGGCCTCGTGGGAACTCCCCTGAAGAGGAGAAACTGGGAAGCAGAAGCCATGAGTCTAGCTCATTGCCTGGCACTCCAGAGATACCAGCTCACTCACTCATGTCTTCTAGTCTTCTTGAGACTGAGAGTTTGGAACATTTTTAAGTAAGATAAATAGATACAATAGACAGCTGAGCAATTCAAGTTCAAAGGCTCCCTGAGCTTATTTCTATTGTCTTCTCTTAAAATATCTCCCCTTTTTAATTTCCGCCCTTGTTCTGGGTGGCCACTCTATCTAACAGCCTTCACTCTACTAACCCTGGCTTGGCCTCTCAACAAGTGATTTACTGCACAGTGCTGCTCTTGTCTGTTTTTTCCCAGCCTGACAATGGCTCAAAGTTTTCTTCATGGAGCCCTGGCCCTCCTATTCTGCCTGGTCTGCATCCCTTACCTTCCACTCGTGGCCCTGCACTCAGAGCATTGGTGTGCCTGATTCTATGAACTGTTTGAAGCGCGTCTCTTTACACCAATGAGCACTCTCTACTCTGTTAAAATAATTCCTGCATTCACCAAGAGAAAATGCAAGCCTCTTCAGTGGTGTTTTATTATAGGAATTTAAATAAATTAATGCAAATGACTACAGGCTTGCTATTTTGTCATTCTTTTTTTACTTTATTACTACATTGTCCAGGCCAGACTTTCATGTCACTAATTACCCAAAAAGACCCAGAGATACATCTTCCTGTGGCTTTAAGTCCTCCTTATTGTCTGTCTCCATGCCGGGGATTCGCAACCTTGGCTGCATGTCACAAATCACCTGGGGCCTTTACGAATTCTGAATACCTGGCCTCACCCCAAGAGCCCTGGTCTCAGCAGACCCGTCACTCCTCAGCCACTGCCTACCCAAGGCTGGTCTGCTCAGCATATTCACTTCCCTCTCTTTTCTTTCCCCACCGTCTGCCCTTGAGACAGCTCATGGCCATAATTTCTGCAAGTGACTATAGCTTCTGCATCTGGCATCCTGACCCCTTAGAAACAGTCACAATCAGGAAATTTCCAATCAATATGGGGCTTCCCATCATCCCTTGAGACATTTCTGCTGATGCCAAAATACACAGTAATGATAGGTACTAATTCTTGAGTATGATGAGAGACAGGAACTCTATCTCAGGCATTCCTCAGATCAACTATATCAAACACATTATTATCTTCATGTTGTATATGAGAAACCCAAGGTTCAGAGCGTTTTGCTCCTCAGCCACAGCCCCACAGGTATAAGAGGAGGAGTTAGGAAACAAGTCTGAGGCTGTAGGACAACAAACCCTGCACTCTTCCCATTGCACTTGCCCTGTCTCTGTCCTGGTGGAACATCAGATCACTTGAGTTGACCATAAGATAGCAACTGTCTTGATTTACCCTGAAATCAAGTCATGTAACATTACTTCAGGTCATGTAATATTCATGTATGACCAATGACTTAATGCTAGACAAGAACACAGGGAGGGGTGTGTTTTTTTTTCACATCACTAGAATTATAATAGTTTAAAAGAAGGAAGTCAAAGTGAGGAAAAAGACATAGACCATGAGAGTGACCTCCCTTAACTCCCCAGGGCTAAAAGTTAAGGATATGAGATCTCTCTTTCAGCTGCCAAGTATCATTTTGTGATCTTAAATACATTTATTTCATATGCAAAAATACATACCTTCAGACATGTTATAAAGGAGAATGCTTACTGAGTATGACAGAATTGTATTTAAGTAAAATACCTAGTAGAATTAGAAATACTGCAGTCTAAGATTTATAAGACTTCACAGAAAACTGAGGTTAGAGAGTTAGATAGAAGTGAAAACAATAAAACCAAAGTATTCCCTTGTTACTTTTACCAGTTTAAGTTAGAAACTATGCCTCTGGTTTTACCTCCAAGGCTCATGGGGTATGTATTTCTGATGCAACCCCAAATAATTTATCATGGATTTGATTCTACTAAAGGCAAAAGCAAAAGATAAGAAAGCTATAAAGTGAATGGCAGGAAGACTTCTTCACAGTTCAATAATGCCAAAGAACTCAGAAGCTTTGTTTCAGAAGATATGTTTTATATTTAAAGTATTTGATGGTATGCTTTTCAGCAGAGCCACAGAATAATAAAAGCTTATTTAATTTAATTTTCCACTTCGTTACTGTCCAAAGTACAGGACCAAGTGAAGGAATGCCCTCACAGATTGCATGCCATGTGTCAGAAATTTATTACCATACTTGCTGACATTACTTCACCCACCTATCTATAATATTTTAATTCTGAACTGAAAGAAAGGAAATTTTACTAAGACCCAGATCTTATCCTGATGATCACTTGGGAAATTCCATTAATCCAAAGATCTGTGCTTATTTTTTTAGTAAAGGATCATGAGCAACGAATTCAAATTATCCAGCGTTCATTAAGCAATAATGAGTGCAGAACACCATGCTAGAAAAATGAGTATGTACATGCCTGGCTTCCTCCTAGGAGAGAGTTCTTTGTCATGTTCATAAAAACTCTTAAGGTCACGATTTTACAGAATGGGCTCCTCAGGACACACACTTAACCATTGTAGGTTTTGTCATCCATAAAATAGAGTGTGGTCCAGACTGGAAGGGAGAGGAAACTGGCTCTATGATCCTTTTTAGCATTAAAGACTTGAGATTCCATGACTGAATCAGAGTTAGAGATTGTTACAAACTGCAACAAAATATTTAAGCAGAATCAACAGGACCCTTTTTCTTCTTTAAATCCTTGATGTATAGGGCAAAAACCTGCCTGAAATACAGAGGTATATTTCTATATGTGTGGGAGAGAAGAGCACAGGACAAGAGTGAGAGAGTACTTGCAAGTGATTCCTTTGGTTTTCAATTCCAAGTTTTGGCATTTTGGACAAGGAAAGGAAAACAAAAACAACAAAACAAAACCAAAAAACCAAGAACCTGCTGTAATCCTGTCTCCACATTGAAGGACCATTGAAGATTCAACTCTCCTGATGATGACAGAAGAATATTTGGAATGCCAATATTCCAGAATACTTTCTGTGAGCTCAGCACTCCCTAAAGGAATAAAAAAGGAACCAAGATAGGTAGGGAAAAGAGATAGGTACAAGAGGACGGGGGAGCAGTTGAATGAATCACTGCCTCTTAGCCTAGCAAGGAACTCATTTAACACTTTTTGCAATTAATTTTCACTTTATCCAATTAAGGATTGTCAACTTAAAGAAACATCTGCTCAATACACACTGTTTAAAAGCCAAAAGATATATTAAGTGGTGGCAAACTACAAACTAGAAAAAGAACTCCATTTAAATGGATTGGTTTTAATATAGCATGCTTAAGAGGGACTAAGTCTGAGAGGGGAGATAATGCTTTTCAGATTTATATGTGATGTGCTCTCATTTCTAACTACTTGATTGTTCTCATTAATACAAATGCTTGAAAATACTGCTTGACCATTCTGAAATTACTTCTTTAGTTAGGTCAATTCTCTGAAATAACCATTCCATATTTCCTCAAGTTTGAAATTTAATCTCTCAACTTCATCCTCTTCTCCTCTTCAGTGGATGACCTTCCTCATATTCCAGAGAAGTTAATAGATGGCACCTACTGAGATCTATCTCTGGTATCTTCACCAGATCTGTATACACCAATATGCTTTGTTCTCATTGCCTTCTCCTTCCCTCCCATTACAAGGGAGGAGTGGACCCACCTCCTGTCAGTGGTGAGTCATCCCACCTATGCTGTGTGTCCCATCTCTTCATGTCCTCCCAGGGACCTCCCTGATGGATGTCTCGCTTTCTCTTCTGGGTCTTTAACCTCTTCTCTACTGGATGCTTTCTGTCAGCATTTGCAATGCTCTGTATTCTCTCCCTGACAAGAAATAAATCAGTCAAAAAATGATCTTCTTAAATCCTGTTCCCCTTCTAGATAATAGCTCTTTTCTTTAGCCTTGCATTTCAGAATACCTATCTATACCCTTTCCTTTCCTCCCCAGACCCTATTCTTTCCACGTTCACCCCAGTCTGCCTCTGTCCCAGCCATCCCACTGTTTGCTTTTGCTAGAGTTGTTCAATTCAGAGGACACTTTATTGTCCATCTGACATGACCTGTCTTCATCTTATTATCCTCTCCTTCTAGAAAAAAAGGAGTTCCCCTTTTTTCTCTGACTGTTCCTTTTCCAACCCTTTGAGTTGTTTTCTTCTATTAGAATTTTACTTATTATATTCTTCTTGGCTTGGCCTTTCACTTTTTAATCTATCCTCTTTCCCTCTTACAGTGATTGCATCTGCTCCTGTAGGCCAATGTCTATTTTACACTTGCTTATCTTCAGAACATCAGAGCTATGTAACCACCTGCCTATTGATATGCCATTAGTATTACCTGCCTCACACCTGGCCCTCTTCCAATATCCCTCGATTCAGTAAATGTGACCTCATTGCTCCTGCTGGAACCTTAGGACTTGATGCTTTCCTTCTTCTTCAGTCTGCATTTTCAATTAAGGGCTATCAATTTTACCACCAAAATATATATTGTGCTGTCTGTTTCTGTCTTTCTCTCCCAGCCACCATCTCTAACTGGCTATGGAAACAGGAGATAACCATTTTATTAAATAGTTATAATTAGAAGAGTTACTTAAGCAGAAAAATTTCATAAAGAAGTAACATTGTCAACAATTCACATTTTAGTGAATCCACACTTCAGTGAGTTGCTCCACCATGGAGATATTGATACCAGAGTGGGGATTCGGGATTGTGCCTGTTGGATTTGGAATTGGAAGAGCTTGAAGTAAGTTCCATGGAATGCATACACATACACACACACACACACACGCACACGCACACATGCACACATGCACACATGCTCACATATAAGGAGGACTGGACTGGAGTACTGAAACCATAATATGTGCTCTCTCCTGCTTTCATCCTATGCTTGATATTTCCATGACAGGATTACCATCTCTGCCCATTCACTAGTGCCTACTTTACCTGCACAATGGCTGTTCCAATGACCTGGCTTTTCTGTCTGCGACTTGATCCATCTCAGGGAGATTGGACTGTTCTATGCAGTTTTTATATGGCAGGTTGAACAGAAATAAAAATTGCAGCAATCCCAGAAAGACTGAGAAGCAATCACATAAATCACTTGAATCTGGAATGGTGGAGGAGGCAAGCAAATGTAGGACAAAACAGAGCTGCAACTGCAGAGGGGAAATGGGATTTAGGGACAAACAATTATTAGAGCTATCTAGGACACTGTGAGGATAAACAACGAGTGACCTCTGACATCTCAGCCATACTTGAAATCAAGTAAATGGAAATTAAATGATTACACAGGCCAAACAGTATTATAATAAAAATTTATATGACAGGGAAAACTATTATAAACTCAGTTCATGACCCATACATTGCTGGAGGTTTTCAGAACAATCATAATACTTACTTGTGTCAAGTTCACTGGAATTGGTGGACTTCTATGAATATAACATACCCTCCCCACACCTGGGGTATACATTTTAGAGGTCTCTGAAAATAGATTCATCAATGAGCATTTTATCCTGATCAAATAAATAAATAAATAAAAATTAATAAAGTCGAGAGCAGCTGACCTCCTCTCTTAGGGCACAGGCTAAGATCTATTATTCTGATTACCACAAAGAGAAAATTCCAGTGTTATACTGATCCTTTTAACTTCATGCTAATCAGTTTTCCTTTTATCTAGTTCTGTAAAAAGGTGATGGAAGTAAGACTAGGGTGGTACAGGTAGTGGAAGTGAGAAAAACCACAAATATTTGAAGCTAAAAATTCTGAATAAAGAATTAGAAGTAAGTCTTCTTGTGCAGCTATGGGAATATAAATATAATAGACCTGTATTCTCATTCAAAATCAGTTACTAGCCCAGTAGTCCCTAACTTTGTTTCCATCCCAGAAGTGGCTAAGAAATTCAACATGCTTACATCAATAATAGTGGCTCAGGGACCATAAGGGCAGAACTGTTGTTCAATTCTTGAGTTTCTCCTGCCCCTAGTGGAAGAAGAGGTTCATAGCTAGGAAGAGCTTCATCACCCCCAGGAGACGTTGATGCCTCCCCTGGAGAGCTGCCCCTTCCCCCATGGAGACCAATTGATATAACCCCTTTGTGCCTCAGTTTCCTCATCAATATAATGAGGAAAATATATTCAAGGATCTTTTAATGTATAAAGCAATATACAAAGACAAGTATAATATCTTCTACTTACATGTTTAAATTTATAGATAATTTGCCAAATATGATACAACAGGACTGGTTAAGTTAAGCTCTTGCATACTTAGGATCTAAAGAGAATCTAAACATAGCATCGATTAGAAGTAAACATTACCCACACTCCATTTAAAGGTCATTGTGACTCTGCTTCAAAGTATTAAGATTGGTTCCACCAAATATTTTTAAACAGAGAAGAGACACAAGGTTGGCCTCTATAAATTATTGGACTAAGCATTTTAATAACTATCATTTATTAAGTCCTAAATATAGGCAGATATGCTGCTAGAAGCTTGACATGTAATATCTCATTTAATCCCCACAATAATCTTTTTAGTAGTAGTAGCAGTATTCCCATTTTACAGACATAAAACTGAGGCTTCAAGAAATTACATAATATGCCCATATCACACAAGTCACTTAATCAGTATTTAAGCCTAAATACTTATTCTTTCAATGTCTAGGTTTCATGCCAGATTTATAGGAATATCAGAAGTGATCAAGAGAAATCATAACTGGAAAAGTACAGCCTGTCACTCTTCATGTCTGTGCTGCCATTTTGTTGTTTCACAAGCTGAGTAAAAAGAAACCATGTCAGGAATCTGAGTCTTCACATAACTTAACAGAGGAGAGGAGACCAAGACTAATCACATTTCAATAGTGTATTTTGTTAATAGTATAACTTGGGAAGTCCTGCTTTTATTTTAAGGGACTATGAATTTCCAATTATAAATTAATTTATTTTAAAAAAGCAGTAATTTATTATGGTGTCCTAGACCTACTCAAGAAACCCTCCTCTCTGCCTAATTAAAATAAATTGATCGAAAGTTGGATTGTTCATGCCTACGACAGCCACATTTGTACTGTGAAAAGGGAAGCTGTTAGAACAAAATTACTGTGAAAGAGATTTTGAAATTGGACCTTGTCACTAGGGGGCACTTCGGGATATAAAATCAGCATTGCCAAAAGTATTTTCTGAAATAAAACAATTAGTAGCATACGTCTTAACAAGAGAGGGAAAAAATATGTTTATCAACATAAGGATTCAGCACCTCTCTTGATGGATTATTGTTAGGTGCCAAACAGGTTAGAGAAAAAGGGCCATTTAAAGTGGGAACAATTTTGAAGTGAGAAATCTTATCTTTTCTCTCCATCTGCCTTTTACCATTGGAAGCACAAATGTGTTGTTAAGAAAAACAACATAGTAAAAAGAAAAAAGGCAGAAAAGAACAGCTGAGCAACCTACCCTCCCCACCCCCGCCCCTGCCGCCGCCACCAGCCCCCCACTGCCCTCTCCCTCCTTGGTCCTTTCATCACTTTCTCTGTGGCCTCTCTTTCTTCCTTAATCCTCCCCTGAGGAAATTGTCCTTCCCTCTGTTGCTCCCAGTAATTTGCTCTTCCTTTTTACAAGCCTGTCTTTCTTTCCCTTCTTCCTCCCATTATGCCTAGTTGTGTTCTGCTTTATTGTTCTTCTCTGCTTTCATTAGGTGTGAGACTGAGTTCTGGTTTTGGTTTTTATCCCTGTTTTGTGAGTACTTTTTTTCCTTTTCAGACATTCATATTCCTATTTCCATAAGAAATCAATAAAATGTGTTTCCAGGCTCTGTTTTACTTAAACGTGATGGTAATAGATAACATGTTATCTGAGGCTAGAGGAGAATAGTTTCTCACACTTATCAAGTAAATGGGGAGAAAAATTGGAGCAAATAACACATTCTTACATTACAGTCTTTTATAAGAAACAATCAAGCAGAAAAACATATTTCATGGTGTATATACAAGACTAAACCCATAGATTGAAAAGTGAAAAGTATAGCAAAAAAAACCCCAAAAGCTTGTTTTTGTCCATGTGATACCCAACAACCATTTTAATTGATTTTCTTTTCCAAATCCACCATTTCTTTTGGCTGTAGTGTACAGGAGTTGTAAAGTACAAAAAAATCACAAAGTGCCATATGTAAGGAATATCAGCTATCCCCACAAAACCTTATAGCAGAAATGGAAGACCTTCAATTGCCCTACTCCTTAGTGTGAGGGGGGAAAAATCTTTCTATATTATGCACCCTATCTGTGGAAATTACCCTGCAGTTATAATTAAGAAAATAATTGCAAGTACAATTTACCAGGTCCATGCCCATCATTTCATCCTGTAAATTGAAACAAAGAAAGCTTCACTGCACTTCACCCAGCGACCTAGTTTGTGAGCTTTGGGCTAACCTCCCATGAGTGGTAGATCTAGGTCTTCTTGAATAATGAAACGGTGGTCTGGGACTGGGAATCATGAATTTGATTCCTTGTTCCCCTGACTCACCATGTGGTCATGGGAAAGTCTACACATCATCAGTTTTCTGGTAGGAAAATGATTAGGATAATTATTATGCAGATTACTCTAGAGCTTTGATTTCAATAAGCCACTCTTAGCACCTCACTCTGCCCTCAACCTTTAAATAAACTTTTCATTCATACAAACAACAAATGTTATTTCCAATGCCAGTTCTCACAAAAATTATTATTTAAAATAATTTTTAAAATTATTTTCAGAATACAGTTAAATTTTTTTTACTTATGTAACGCTAGGTGAAATTATAAGATTTCTATCTAGTTAGCTAACCCATGTGGTTGGGTTACAATGTGCAGATAAATTAATTTTAATTTCAGTTTTTTAAATTAGTAAAAGATTTTCATCTTTTCACATTTCTGCCATTAACTTTTCTTCCCACTTGAAACTACTCTGCTGACCTAACTTCATAATTTATGTGTTTATTCACAGTCATTACTTTAGTATTGCGTAATTTCTTAACACTTCTCCTAGGAAGACAGAATATTTGCTTTTCTTATGAACTGTATTATACAGATGTTCCTCATCTTATTATAGGGTTACATTTCATTAAGCCCATCATAAGTTGAAGACATCATGAATCGAAATGCATTTAATATACCTAACATACCAGACATCTTAGCCTAGCCTATAGAACCCTTACATTAGCCTACAGTTAAGCAAAATCATCTAACACAAAGCCTATTTCATAATAAAGTGTTTAACATCTCATGTGATTTTTTTGAATAATTTACTGAAAGTGAAAAACAGAATGGTTAAATAAATACTCAAAGTACAATTTCTACTGAATGCATATAGCTTTCACACCATTGTAAAGTTGAAAAATCATAAGCTAATCCATCATGAGTCAAGGACATAGGTCTGTATTACATTGCTATGTTGCATTCACTTCTTATTATCTACTAATATCAAGACGATCCACAATGGCAAAGAGCTCAGTTTTTGTTGCAGGAGGCTACATAATGCAATAAAGGAAATAGCAAGGCTATTGTAGCCTTCCAAGTGAGCGATGGATTGAAAAAAAAAAAATTAAGGATGGTGCAGGCCTCCAGGTAGGATTCTGCAGTTTGTGCACTGCAGGGTGAATCAAGCTATGGGCCCATGCCCAAAATGAATTAGCCTAAAGGAAGAAGTGACTTTTTCTCATTCATCTACCCAGAGGATGTGCCTTTTTTTTTTTTTTTTTAACTTCCTCAATCTTGAGTGGGCACTTCTTTAAAAAATTGTCTTTCTGAAGGGGTAGCATTTTGAAATTCACAAAATGTTCTATATATGCTTGGCCCTGAGTTTAGAGGTTAGGTTGTTATCTCATGATTCCACTGTTCCCTCTGCCTTTCCCCATCTTCCTGGTAAAGGTCTTCTGTTCCGTGAGTGTTTCTGATACTATGCCATTCCTTACCTGAGTGTGCCAATCCATAGCCCACATTTGTGTTGACCTTTTACCCAGTGTAAACTTCTTTCATAAATAAGTAGGCTCTTCTGAAATGAGATCCTCAATACCTCAGTCCTGTCCTGTCCCACCATGCATTCTGAGGGCTCCAAGGAAGGGTATGCACAGCAAACAGAATCAGGGAAGGACATGCTCTTTTTTTTTTTTTTTTTAATAATGCCTTTATTCCAAGCTCCATGAAGGTTTTGCAAGCCAAAGTTAGAGGCAGGCCAACTAGCCTCCAACCTAACTAAGCCATGAACCTTCTTTTCTCTCCTAACTAGTTCCACATCCAAATCTCAGCTTGTCTTAATAGTCTGAAAGTTAAAGCACTTCTAGGAAAGCAATAAAAAATTGTTTGCAAAACAAACTTCTTTATACTTCTCTTGCTAATGCTTCATGCTTCACCCAAATACATTCTTGGACTAGATGCAGCATCTCAGCACTCCATGGGCATGGAGTGTGAGCAGCCAAGGGTGGTGCCTCTTTTCAAGGGAATAGAATTCTCCCTCTTCCTCCTCTTGATCTACCAAGTTTAATATCCAGTCCTAGAGTCACTCAGGCTCTTTATTATTCCTTTAGAGAAGATCATTGGATCAGTACATAATCTTACAGGCACACACATCACCACCTCCTACACTGTGTTTTATATCCTCCTTATTCTTCAAAGAACCTATATATAAATCTACTCTCCCTGTAAAGTCTTTCCAGTTCCGCTAGTGAGTTAGTTATTTCTGTCTCTATGCCTTCTGATTTTATCTGTGCACATGCCTTATAACCTTTGGGGGAAGTGATCTCCAATGTGGGTTGCTCATATCCCAAGGGGTATGCAAGATCATCTACTAGGGAGCAATGATTAGAACTTCCATTTGTTCTAAGAGCAAAGAAGATGTGATTCGACAATTCATAGGTCTGTGGTGAATCTAGAGAGCATGATTAGCTATAAACACGACTTTGGAAACCCAAGTGGGTATCTGAAATGTGATTCCTCCAGGGATGTTGTAGGAGGGAGTTGAAGATGTCATTTGTGTGTATTCTTTATCCTTTTAAATCTCTATTTTAGGATAGAGGTAAATTGTATGAGATCAAAATATTCTACCATGGTGGTATATAATAGAGGGAGGGATGGACGGACGGATAGATAGATAGATAGATAGATAGATAGATAGATACATACATACATACATACATACATACATACATACATACATACATTGATAGGCAATATAAATAAATGATAGAAAGTGCTGTGTAATGAAAAAGGCTTTAAGACTATTTCTCTAGGCTGTGGACTGCTAGGCTAGGGCTTCTTCATCTCCATGTTTCCAGGCCATATATCACTTGCCCAATACATTAATTTTGAAAGAATAGATATATTATTTTAGATTCTCTACATTTGAGTTCTCTGAAAACAGGGCATACCCAGACTAAAAGTTTGGAAAGTCCCTTCATAATTGAGCACCTCTGCAACTTAGCTCATCTTGTTATTCTTGAAAGACTCTTCTATGTCTATAGTTTTTTCTTGCTGAAGTTGCTAAAGCCCTCAAATGTCCAACAAATCCATGGTTATGTATATGGAAACTAAGATCAAAGCAGATGTGGGTAGAGAATTAAGAGGTCTGGAGTGAAACTAGGGGCATGGTTAGCTATCTGCACAACCTTGGAAACCGGTACCTGTAATGTGATCCCACCAGGGATGGGGTAAGAGGGAGTTGGAGATGTCATTTGGAATCTGACCCCAAAAAATGGACAAAGACAGCCTGGGTCTCTGCATTTACAAGTACGTTACTGAGTTGAATGTGCACGTGATCAAGCTGGTTTTCTTTTGCATTTTTATTACTTGGTTCTCTCGTATTTAAGGAGTTTCCCTCCTATTTTAACCAATGTGTTTTATAAACAGCTACTAAATAATTGGCTATGTATCATTACACACTGTCCTCAGTTAACATCTAAGTATCCAACTAAACTAATTCTGTGTACTTGTTGTTTTTATTGTTATTCTATCCATAGACTTTCTTTAATATTTAGATAATAATAACTTTACTATGGCCAACTCTGTTATATTTTATACATTATAATACTTAAAAATCCCTGAAAGGTCTGTAATTTTGACCTTATTTGTTAAAATTTAGGAAGTTTAACAGAAAAATATAACTTTCTCAGAATATACAAAATGATATAGTGAAATTCTATCACTGATGTGTTCTTTACATGAACTTTTAAAATTTTTGTTTGTTCTATTTAAATTTAAAACTAAGTATTGAGTTTCATCTTACAAAACATGTAATTACTTTTGGAAATGCATTTTATGAGACCCAGTAAAGACAATATCAATGATACGGACTAAAAATCTAATATCATGCTTGGAACATGAGTTTTTAGAACACACTGCATCAATGATGCTATTTACATTGAAAAATGAATTGTGTTATAGACTAAATCCTTTCAGAATTGATTCTGAAAATCCAAAGTTAAGTATTTTAGAAGCTATAGTGGAATATGAATTGAACAGGCAAATAGTATTTTTATTCTTAAAAAGTAATAAAAATGATTTCGGAAAGTTGTCATAGTCATATTTATTACCTGCTTCATGGCTCTGAACCATAAATCGACAGCTATATCTGAAGTGTAAGCAAATACTGTTTCATATAAATGTGGTATAAGCATTTTCAAAGCGTGTTGCACAATCTCATTATTGTGATCTGTTATTGCTTTTCTTCCCAAGAGAAAGGCTGTCCATCCTAATTTAGTATTGAATAACTGATTTTTATTATGTTCTCCCAAGTGAAAAGTAGCTCCAATTCTTTCAACTGAAATGATAACCAGAATGATTTAAAAGGGAATGGGGCTATGGAATCGTGGAACCTCCTGCTACTCAGAGAAAAACCCAACAGTGCTATGGACAGTGCACCTCACTGTCCCCTCAGGGAAAGAGCATGGCCTCAAATGTCCTTCTGGATGCTGCCACATGATAGAGACTGCCAGCATTGATAGGAAATTCTTTCCCATTTGGTATGAATGAAAAAGAACACTAAGACATAATGGTCTATCTGTATGTATTTGTTTTTGTTTGGTTTGGTTGGTTTGGTTTTATTTGTGTTGTTTTGTTTTGTTTTTGGGGACAGAGTATCACTGTGTCACCCACACTGGAGTGTTGTGGTGCAATTTCAGCTCATTGCAGCCTCCGCCTCCCAGGTTCAAGTGATTCTCCTGCCTCAGCCTCCCAAGTAGCTGGGATTACAGGCACCTGCCACCATGCCTGGCTAATTTTTGTATTTTTAGTAGAGACAAGGTTTCACCACTTTGGCCAGCCTGCTCTTAAACTCCTGACCTCAAGTGATCCACTCGCCTCAGCCTCCCAAAATGCTGGGATTACAGGTATGAGCCATCGCGCCCAGTCCAATTTGGATTTCTTTATACTCTCGTTAATACTTTCATTTCTTAATTTCATCTTTCATGGTCTTCATTCTCCTTGTCCATTCATTGATTATCAAAAATTTTTACATATCTGTTGTGTTAAACTCAGTATCAGATGCTGGGATTGAAGAGGCATGGGATTTATTCCTTCAGAGGGGATACAGGGGTGCAAACTAGTGAGTGAGACCCAGCGATATAGGTGCCACAATAAAATATGAGCAGGGTACCAGGAGGGCACAATGGAGAGGCAAGTCGGACTGTGGGGAGTGTGGAAGGGCTCCATGCCCATCACTATGTGCTGCGTCTCAAAAGACAAGAAGTTGTTCTTCAGCTGGGATTTGGCGTTGGGCCCTTCAGCAACAGCTGGCTATGAGTGTTGGCTCTGCTCCTTCTGTTGATGATAGAATGAAATCATGCAAAATAACTACCTATGCAGAATGGGAATTCAAAATAAAAATAATGCATTTTCATAGTTCCAGGTTGTATGCTGTGGTTTAGAACTGTGTGCTTTACGGCAAAAATTAATGGCAGAAAGTATACATAGCTGGTCCTATGCAGACCCTGACTAGAAGCCTGTGGCAGAAATTTATATTAGGCCAGAAAAATGATGGTTGAGCCTTATTCTGGCCTTGAAGACAGTGATATTACCCAAAATGTCTTGTTAGGTGGTATGGTAAAGTGGTTATGTGCTATTATAAAGGGAAAGTGAGTAGCAGTTGGAGATAAATTCTGAGTGCTATTCTATGGTGGTGTCGTGGGATGGCCAAGGCTACAGAATCACAGTTATCTTAACCCTTTTCTTATCAAAAGTTTCCAACTCCATTTGCCGAACTCTTTCCCATGGAATTATTGTCTAAATGCAAGTCAAGACATACCCTTTACATGCAGCTTAGCAAGAACTCTTGCATTGTGTAGAGAGATCTCATGATTACATAGTGGTTTCTCCTCTAATTCCATCCCATGGGATCCTCTTAAATGAGATTATGTAAGAAGTAACCAAATCCTCACCGATGGCTTAGAAAGATGGATTGCATTATAAGTATTGTGCTTTATAATAGATAATATAGATATTACTGGAACATTTTGTTTTATAGCTAGGCATTATACTACTAATAATAACACTTTCTCTACTTAGAACTTTGTTCACAGTTATATGCTGGAGAATTACTTATTTTAAGAAATTCTACCTTTCTGCATGATCACTAACATGTATTTATTAATAGCTGTGTGTGGATCCTAAGCACTCTCTAGCCCTGTCAGTGAGGTCTGCGGTTATCCCCTTTTAAAAATGAAAAGGTGGAACTCGCAGAATGAAACAACCCACCCATGTAGCTAGCAAGTGGTAAAGCAATATTAGAACTCAGGAGGTCAGAATTCAAGACCCATGTTATGACTCATTGTGCTAAGATGTTTAAAATACTAACAAAAAATACTGTATATTTTTCTGATAATTGTGGGACATGTGTTTAAAGTACAAAGGATTATTGTTGACAATAGGGGAAATAAGGCCCAAATCAATAAATTTTCTACTGGTTTTCTCTGACAAGTAGCATAGAGTCAAATTAAGAGATTAGGCATAGTTTAAGTACGTGTATATACACGTAGATATAACATCTGTTGTTAGATTACACACACATATGCCCGCAGCCATGTATTTCACATACATGCATACTGTAGAGGGAGAAGAGAGTATTTTGGACAGAAATCCAAGGCAGTGCTTTAACTGCAGTCTGTGTCCTCAAGCCTGTCTGAAAATTACTAAACTGCCCCAAAGAATGTTCTCCCCAAACATCCTTTGGGGCAGCTATCCTCCTTCCTGCCTTGCAGCCTCTCCAGCCCATGGATTTTGGTTTTGTCCTATATGGAAGCATTGCTACCCTAACTGTTAACCAATGATTATAAAACCACTGATGAAAAACAGGCCTTTCCTCTCCCTCACATCCTGATTTGTTTTGGGCTGGTTTTGCATTGCTACAAAGGGATACCTGAGGCTGGGTAATGTATAAAGGAAAGTGGTCTAATTGGTTCACAGTTCTGCAGGATGTAAAGGAAGCATGATGGCAGCATCTGTTTCTGGTGAGGGCCTCAGAAAAGTTACCATCAAGGCAAAGGGCAAAGGGGGAGCTGGGGTATCCCATGGTGAGAGTGGGAGCAAGAGATGAGGAGAGGGACGGGGGAGGTACTACACACTTTTAAACAACTGGATCTCTCAAGAACTCACTCACTATCATGAGGACAGCATCAAGCCATTCATGAGGAATCCCTCCCACAGGCCCCACCTCCAATATTGAGGTTTATCTTTCAACATGAGATTTGGACAGGACAAAACATCCAAATTATATCATTGTGTCTAAAGTCTTCCAATTAAAAAAAGTATTGCTGACTTAGAGTCATGTTTACAGGGTATAAGTTATAAGAGCATAAGTCAAAGAATGAGAGTGTAAGAGCAGTGCATAATGAGCTACCCCTTAGGGTAGCTCACATCATCTGGGATGGACAGGGCAGGCACCTAAGTACCACAGGAAGCAAATCATGATGAACTCGGAAACTGGACCAGACCCATAATTCCTGGCCTACAAGATGTGTGAGCAATGAATAAAGAATCTGGCTCTGTCATCTAGATGGGCATTCCATATTAACTATCTAATTTCTTATTACTGACACTATTAATTCTGTGATTCTTGAACTTTCGGCTCTCTCTTAAAAGGGAAACTAAAATTGCTACTGATTTTTTTTCGAAAATTCAGCCTAAACTAAATTATTATAGAACTAAAATGTAAATCAATTACATTAAAATACACAATTTTGCTTTACTAATAGAGCAAAGAAATATTTCTTTTCAGGTTTGTTATTGTGCTGAAAACTTTCATCCTAGATTTTTCATCGCAATGTAAATGTGTTAATGAACGTTTTCTGAACCCGATTTTTGAAAACACTTGCTTATTTTTCATGTATCCCAGGCTATAGCTTGAAAAGGAAATCTTGGCCTGACATTTGCGAGCTAAGCTTTTGTTAGTTATCAATGGCTGCATGACAAATTATCTCAAAACTTAGCAGCTGAAAACAATAGCCATCTATTATTCCACAGTTTGTGTGTGTCAGGAATCAGCTTAGCTAGAAATTTTACCTTGGGGTTTCCCTTAAGGTTGCAGTCATCTTAAGGGTTGCTACCTACAAGCTCACTCATGTAGCTGCTGGAAGGTCTCACAAGCTCTGCTTCCATCTCAGCTACTGGGCCTCTCCGCAGGGTTTTCTGTGACATGGCCACCAGCTTTCCCTAGAAGTGAGCATTCCAAGAGAGAAGCACCTGAGATGGAAACCACAATCTTTTTACAAATTAAAATTAGAAGTGATGTCCTGTCACTCTACTATATACTATTCATTAGAAAAGAATCAATAAATCCAGGCCAGGCACAATGGCTCATGCCTATATAACGCCAGCACTTTTGGGAGGCTGAGACAGGTGAATCACTTGAGGTTGGGAGTTTGATACCAGCCTGGGCAACATGGTGAAATGCCATCTCTACTAAAAATACAAAAATTAGCTGGGCCTGGTGATGCCCACCTGTAATCCCAGCTACTCAGGAGGCTGAGGCAGAGAATTGCTTGAACCCAGGAGGCGAAGTTTGCAGTGAGCCGAGATTTTACCGCTGTACTCCACCTGGGCAACAGAGTGAGACCCTGTCCCTCCAACCCCCAAAAAACCAAATCAATAAATCCAGCCCACAGTCAAGTGGATACACAAGGGCATGAATAACAGGAGGTGCAGACCACTGAGAGCCATTTGAGAGGCTATCTAACAAAAATTTTATCAGAAATCAAAAGAGAGAAGGTATTGAGAAAAGGTACTGAGAAAGTCGCTTTCTCTGGCTCTGTCTCCCTGTGTCTCTTTGTCTTTCTCTGTGCCACACACATGCAACACAGAGTAAGCATTTGGCTGATCATTACTATTATGAGTTAGGTCACTTTAGTCCTCAGAAAAATTGTAAGAGAAAATAAAAATGAAAAACACATTTCTAGCATTGTCTTTTAAATATATACATTTATGTGTAAAATCTTTTCTGAAATCTAGTGTTAGGAACTGGGTTGTGTGACCCCAGAATGTATATGTTGAATTCCTAACCCCTTGCACCTCAGAATATGACTATATTTGGAGATAAAGCTTATAAAGAGATACTTACGTTAAGATGAGACCTTCAGAGTAGGCCTTCATCCATTCTGACAGTCATCCTTATAAGAGGCAATTTGGACACAAAGAGAGACATCAAACATGCTGGGACAGAGAGGAAAGACCATGTGAAGACAAGGGGAGAAGAGAAAGAGGGCCATTCCCCAGATAAGGAGAGAGGCCCCAGAATGAAATGTGCCCTGCCGACACCTTGCCCTTGGATTTCTAACCTCCAGAACCATGAGGAATACATCTCTGTTTAAGCCCGCAGTCCAGCATTTCGTTATGACAACTAATACAACTAGTTGTTTCATGATCAGAATCTCTGTGCAATCTCAGTTCAGAGCTTCCAAATGGCCGGATTTAGAACAAAGGAAGTGTTCTGGTTTGCTTTTAGTTTCCTCCACATAATTCTAACTCTCATTTTTAGGATTGTGTGTAATTTTCTTAAAAAAAAGAAAAAATGTTAAATTGAATATAGTCTTTCTGGTTTTCTTTCTTTAGTTGTCTTTCTTTTTACTTATTTATCGTATTGTTTCCTCATTTATCTTAAGATAATATTAAACTGCCTTGACAGTGTCTTAGTAGCAATCCTTGTGGCTTGACAGAAATCTTGGCTCTGTGTTGATACCATAAAAATTCACAGATACAGAAGATTTCTTGGATTCTTTTGTTATTCTTTATGAGATACTCATCAACATTTGTTTACTAACACCATTTTAAAACCATTTCATTTCTGGACCTAGAAGTTCTGATTTTTTTCCAGGTTATAAAATTTAAGGTTTAAATTCTCTTTAATTTCTGTGGTTCTTCCATTCTGGTTTTTTTTTTTTTTTTTTTTTAAAAAAAAAAAAAGCTATGGTACCTAAGTATTTTTACTATGAAGTGGAAGTATTCTGGATTGAGACAGATTTAACACCTGTAGTGCTAAGCAAGATTAACCATGGAGAGCTCTGTGTGGATAGTGTGAGATTGGAATCCTCTAGAATCTACGAGAGACTGTTTAAACCATCAGGTGTCCCTCCCACTCCTTCCTATTGGTTGCCATCGACAACAGCATGGGGAGAGGAGGGTGGTGATTATCATTCCTAGTAGACAAATGTTCTTAATGAGTAGTTTGAAGTTATGAGATGTGTTTAAGTATTCAAGCTGCATTTAAGGTGTCTGCCTGCAGATTATAAGGAAATAAAAACTTCAGCTAAACAAAAGAGCCTGCAAATGAATACTTACTGAAACTTGTCTCACAGTGTTTTTACAAGGTATATAAGTAAAACTTTCCACTTTAAATTCATGTATAATTATTTCTCTTCTTGTTCTTTTTATTTAAAACTATTATAATGACTTAATGCCATTGCACTGGTCAAGAAAAAGCTGTTATTGTTTTTCAGTTTTCTGTCCTGTTCTTTTGTAGTATTAATGCATCATGTGAAATGTTAAACAGGCCACTTTATCAATACCAAATGTAAGGTCTGATATCAAGGTGTACAAAATCACATTCATTTAAAAAAAAAAAGAGTTTCAAAGCAATCCTACCTTCAATTCCGTCTTTTTAAGGCTGATTAAGGTCCACTAAACAAGAGATAGTGATTGAAGTACACCTTTGAAATGAATTTGTTCACACTCTATCGATCAACCAACTAAGTAAACCTAGTCTGTATTCATTTGTTTATTTATCACCTATTTAATAAGCTTCTACTTGGCATCAGGAACTGTGCCAGGCTCAGGAGTTTCAATGGTAAATAAGAGAGAGTCAATTCCCACCCTCAAAGATTATAAAATCCTTTAAAGGAAAACATAACACTTTTCTCTCAAACTTTCTATGCCTGAAGTCTCACTAGTATCTGTTTCCAGAATGGATGCAGCGTGTTCCATGCTTCATATCACTCACTTCTAATTCAGAGTGAGGGGCTGAGGTATCTGGTGGTAGTCTCATGTTCCTGTGCCCTGTCTTTGTGGATTCTGAGAAAGTGAGAATCTGGGATGTGTGGGCTCAGCTTCAATGGTGGGGTCCCCAAATATAAGAACAACATGGGATATGAATAGGAAAATAAATGACAAATAACAACATCAATTTTTTCTTTTTTCATCAGATCATTCCATCACCACACAAACATGCCATTCTTCCTCCCTTCCTCAATATTCTCTTCTAAGGTTACTTACGCTCACAACTGCCCATTGCCCTGCCTCTTGCAGAAATGTTCTTCAAACATTGCTCTTCTCCATTCCTTCTCAAAGTCCTTCCACAGCGACTTTCACTTCCATCACTTTACAAAACTGCTCTGGTTCTTCAATGAACACCCTATTCCTAGATCCAGCAGTCAAGCCTTAGTCCTTATCTTCATCAGACCCGTCAGAAACCTTTAACACAGTTGATTACTCCCTTCTCCTCAGAAAACTGTCTTCACTTGGCATCTAAGTCACCTCTGCCTCCTGCTTTCACTGGCAGGTACTTCTGAGTTTCCTTGCTGCTTCCTCCTGTTTCCCTACTTTTCTAACATTGAGGTAGCCCAATGCTCTTTTGTCCTCTTCCCTTCTTACAACATGGTAACCTCATCTAGTCTCATGCTGTTAATCATCAAATTCATATCCAACTGAATATTTGGCATTTATTATTAAAAGTCTAAGAAGCATAATATGTCCAAACTAAATATGTTTTTGGTTTTCTTCCCATGAGTCCACAGTCTTCCACATGTCCATTGATGGCAACTTCATCCTTACAGCTGTTTGAGCAATAAGACTTGAAATCATCTTTGATTCCTTTCTTTCTCTTTTAGCCCGTAGAGAATTAAGATGACTCCACTTTCAAAATGTCAAGCGCCACTTGTCCACAGTATCACTGCTACTACCCTAGTCTAAGCCCCCATCATCTCTTGTTTGGATTATGCCATAGCCTCTTAAGAAGTGACCCTGCTTTCTTTCTCTCTTATCATATACTCACCACTATAAAATCCCAACAGATATGTTTAAGTGGTCATTTTAATATATAAGTAGGTTCGGAGACTGCGTAGGTCCCCCATTTCACACAATCTTACAAATCCCTATCCCCATGCTGCCAGATCTCAGCCCCAAGATTCTCTCTGACCTTATTACATTCTCCTCCCTTCTTTTCTCACTCAATTCCAGCCAAACTGGGGAGGCAGCAAGCATGCTGAAGAAAAATAAGATAGGCCTAAAGAGCAGAAGGAGGAAGGGAAAGGGAGAATAAAAGAAAACTGTGAAAAGGTAACAAGGCAAGGAACATGGGATTGCAATGGACTAGAACTTTCTTTTCCTCAATAAATTTGTGTTCATTTATTAAACACACTTTTCAATCACTGATAATGAGCAAGATACTAGACAGATTCTGCAAGATGCATGAAGAATGAGACACAAAGGACTGAGGTACACATAGTCTTGCAGGGAAGACACAGCATACACCTAAATTATTACAGCACGCTAGAGAAAGTGAGGCATGATATGAAACATACAGATCAAATGCTAAGGCTGTTAATTAATAGATGGAGAGATTTAAGGCTCACTACCAAAAAACCATTGGCCACAGATTATTTTTGGAAGTGAAACATATATAACTTTTAAAGCAAAGTAGTTTTGGGAGCATAACATACTTATAAAAAAGTGAATCCTAACAACCCAATAAATTTTCATTCATGTAACCAGCATGCAGATCAAGCAACAAAGAATTACTTGCACCCCAGAATCCCTCCAGCCTCCTTCCAGTCACTAACACTCAGCTCCATGCCATTAGCCTTTTAAAATGGCTTTATTGAAGTGTAATTAATATACAATAAATTGCACATATTGAAAGAAATCCTTTCCTTGTGTCCCTTTTGACTCTTCCCTACCACCCCAATCACTGATCTATTGTCTGTCATAATAGGTCACTTTACATTTTCTAGCATTTCATATAAATTGAATCATACAATATGTATTCATTTCCATTTGGCTTAACTCTGCATAATTATTGTGAGAATCATCAAGGTTGTAGCATATATCAATAGTTCACCCTTTTTGTTGCTGAGTAGCTTTCCATTGTGTTGAATATATCAGAATGAGTTTATCCATTCACCTGTTGATGAACCTTTTTCTTTATTTTAAAATTTTATTTATTTATTTTCTTACTTATTTTTGAGACTGAGTTTCACTCTGTCTCCCAGGCTGGAGTGCAGTGGCACAATCTTGGCTCACTGCTACCTGGGTTCAAGCAATTCTTGTGCCTTGGCCTCCCAAGTAGCTAAGATTACAGATGCCTGCCACCATCTGTCTGACTAATTATTGAATTTTTAGTAGAGACAGGGTTGCCATATTTTTTTTCTTTTTTTATTTTTTTAATTATTATTTTATTTCATTTTAGGTTTTGGGGTACATGTGAAGAACATACAAGATAGTTGCATAGGTATACACGTGGCAGTGTGATTTGCTACCTTCCTCCCCTTCACCTATATCTGGCATTTCTCCCCATGCTCTCTCTCCCCAACTCCCCACCCCCTGCTGTCCCTCCCCTATTCCCTCCAACAGACCCCAGTGTTTAGTACTCCCCTCCCTGTGTCCATGTGTTCTCATTGTTCAACACCCGCTTATGAGTGAGAATATGCGGTATTTCATTTTCTGTTCTTGTATCAGTTTGCTGAGAATAATGGTCTCCAGGTTCATCCATGTCCCTACAAAGGACACGAACTCATAGTTTTTGATTGCTGCATAATATTCCATGGTGTATATGTGCCACATTTTCCCTGTCCAGTCTATAATGATAGACTGGGCATTTGGGTTGGTTCCAGGTCTTTGCTATTGTAAACAGTGCTGCAATGAACATTCGTGTGCATGTGTCCCGATTTATAGTCCTTTGGATATATACCCAGTAATGGGATTGCTGGATCAAATGGAATTTCTATTTCTAGGTCCTTGAGGGATCGCCACACTGTCTTCCACAATGGTTGAACTAATTTACACTCCCACCAACAGTGTAAAAGTGTTCCTATTTCTCCACATCCTCTCCAGCATCTGTTGTCTTCAGTTTTTTTAATGATCGCCATTCTAACTGGCGTGATATGGTATCTCAATGTGGTTTTGATTTGCATTTCTCTAATGACCAGTGATGAGCATTTTTTCATATGTTTGTTGGCCTCATGTATGTCTTCTTTTGTAAAGTGTCTGTTCATATCCTTTGCCCACTTTTGAATGGGCTTGTTTGTTTTTTTCTTGTAAATCTGTTTTAGTTCTTTGTAAATTCTGGATATGAGCCCTTTGTCAGATGGGTAAACTGCAAAAATTTTTTCCCATTCTGTTGGTTGCCGATTCACTCTGACTGTTTCTTTTGCCGTGCAGAAGCTGTGGAGTTTGATTAGGTCCCATTTGTCTATTTTGGCTTTTGTTGCCAATGCTTTGGTGTTTTGATATGAAGTCCTTGCCTACTCCTATATCCTGAATGTTTTTGCCTCGATTTTCTTCTAGGGTTTTTATGGTGTTAGGTCTTATGTTTAAGTCTTTAATCCATCTGGAGTTAATTTTAGTGTAAGGTGTCAGGAAGGGGTCTAGTTTCTGCTTTCTGCACATGGCTAGCCAGTTTTCCCAACACCATTTATTAAACAGGGAATCCTTTCCCCATTGCTTGTTTTTGTCACGGTTGCCATATTAACCAGACTGGTCTTGAACTCCTGGCCTCAAGCAATCCAGAAGTGCTGGGATTACAGGCATGAGCCACCACAGTTTGATTAATAATGTTTTTCAAGTCTACTATAGCCTTGATGAGTATCTTCCTACTTGTTCTTTTCTTTATTGGAAGAGAGGTATTGAGTTCTCTGAAAACAATTATGGGTTTGACTATTTTTCCTTGGTGCCCTATCAGTTTTTGTGTCTTGTATTTTGAACCTCTATTTTTAGGGACATAAACACTTAGCATTGTTTTATCTTCATGACTTATTAACCCTTTATTGTTATAATACAACCTTCTTTATACCTGGTAATATTCTTTGCTTTGAATATTACTTTGCCTGGCTCAATATAGAACCCTAGCTTTCTTTTAACTGGTGTTATAATGGTGTATCTTTTTTCAAACTTTTATTTCTGTCTTTATATTTGAAGTGCCCTTTTAAAGGCAGAATATTGTTGTGCTGTGCTTTTATTATCCAATAAACATAAATACCTTTTAAATGACATGTTTGCACCATTTATATTTAATGTGATTGTTGATATGGTTAATTTAAATACTATGTCCTTACCATTTGTTTTCTATTTGTTTCATATCTTCTTTGTTCCCTTGTTCCTTTTGTCAGCCTTCTTGTTGAATTAATTGACTTTTTAATTATTCAATTTTATTTCTTTTATTTGGTTATTTGCCATAACTCTTTGTGGGTTTTTTTTTCTTTTGGTCATTCTTATAGGGTAAATATGCACCATTAACTTTAGCAGTCTACTTTAAGTTATATCATTTTAGTCTGTTGTGGCTACTATAACAAAATGTCATAAATTGGGTATCTTATAAACAATAGAATTTATTTATCATAGTTCTAGATGATGGGAAGTCCAATAACAGGTTGAGCATGATCAGGTTCTGGTGAAGCCCTTATCCAAGTTGCAGACTGCCAGTTTCTCTCTGGGTCCTCACATGGTGGAAAGGGCAAGGAAGCTCTCTGAAGTCTCTTTTATAAGGTCACAAATCCACTCATCAGGGCTCTGTCCTCATAACCTAATCATCTCCCAAAAGACCCCACTTCCCAATACCATCACCTTTGGGATTAGGTTTCAACATATAAGTGTGCAGGAAATGGGGGAATACATTCAGACCATAGCAGATATTGTACCACTGGATGTATAATATAAAAACTTTATAATACTTTCATTTCCCCCACCCCTGTTGGTGTCATGTATTTTACTTTTATATGCTATATATCCCACAAAGTATTATTATTATTATTATTATTGCTTAGTCAGTTGTCTTTCGAAAGGTTTAAGTAACTTTTTTTCAGTTTTTTATGTTTACTGTCTTAGTCAATTTCGTGTTGCCATAACAGAATACCTGAGATTGTATTATTTATAAAGAAAAACTTTATTTGGCATATGATTCTGCAGGCTGGGGACTCCACGCACATGACACTGGTTTCTAACAAGGGCTTTTGTGCTGCAAACCATGGCAAAGAGGTCAAAGGGGAAGCAGACACATGCAGAAAGTCAAAACCTAAGGGATGTCTTGGTTATATAAGAACCTACTCTCCCTAGAATTAATCCATTCCCTCAAGAACTAATTCAATTTTACTGGAGCTAGAACTAACTTATTGTCATGAGAATAACACCAAGCCATTCTTGACCCAAACACCTCCCACAGGGCCCCATTTCCCACCACTGCCACATTGGCTATCAAAAATGTCAATATGAATTTTTATAGGGACAAGCAAATCATATCCAAACCACAGCATTTACCCATATAGCTAATATTCCTATTACTTTTTATACCTTTGTATAAACACAGTTTTCATCCAGTATCAATTTCCTTCTGCCTAAAGAAATCTTTTTATTTTTCTGTAAATTATTTCAACTTTTATATGCCCAAAAACATCTTTATTTATCTTTTACTTTTAAAAGATATTTTTGCTGGATATAAAATTCTAGGTTGACAAGTGGTTTTCTTTCAGTACTCTAGAATTGCTACTTAAAGGTCTTTTACCTGCACTGTTTCCAACAAGAAATCCTGCCATCTTTAATTTTATTCTTCAGTATAAAACATGTCTTTTGTTCCTCTGTTTATGAGATTTTCCTTTTTGTTTCAATTTTGAGGAATTTGATTGTAATGTGCATTGATGTAGTTTTCTTCAGATTTTCTGTGGTTGAGGTTTCCTGAACTTCTTAGATCTCTGAACTTACAGTTTTTACCAAAAGTATGAAATTTTCAGCTATTATTTTTCAGATTTTCATATCTTTCTCTCCTCATTTCAGGTACTTCAATTATAAAATATTAGGCTGGTTAAAGTTGTGTGACAGATCACTAATTCTCTTTTCTTTTTTTGTATCTTTTCTCTGTATTTTTGTTTTGAATAATTTCTATTGCCATGCCTTAAATTTCACTAATATTATCCAGTATAATTTTTTGTCCCAGATATTTTAGTTTTTATCTCTAAAGGTTTAATTTATGTCTTTTTTGTGTTTTCCATGTCTCTATTTAAGTTTTTGGCCATGCAGAATATACTTATAACTGAACATAGTTATAACTCTTTAAAATATGCTTGTTGGCTAATTCTCACCTCTGTGTAGTTTCTGTTTAAGTTTGGTTGATTTATTTATTTTCCTCATTATTGATCTTGCTTTCCTGCTTTTTTACAAACCTTGTAATCATTGCTTGAATACCAGACACTGTTAATTTCATCCTGTTTTATGTTGGATGTTTTTGTCTTCCTAGAAATTTTCACAAGATTTATACCAGGATGTAGTTTAATTACTTGGAGACAGTTTGATAATTTTGGTTCTTGTTTTTATTATTTAGATGGATCTAAAGCAGTGACCAGTCTATGACTAATTAATATTAACACTGAGGCAGGACCTTCTCGAACACTGGGAAGATCTTTGCATCTACTCAATGCCCTAAGAATTATAACATTTTCCAGTTTAGTTGGTAAGAATAGGCACTGTTCCCAGCCTTGTCTAAGTGTCAGGCACTGTGCCCTCTAATCCTTTCTAACCCAGGTTCTTTCCCTGCCTTGGGTCATTATGACATATGTATGTACTCATCAGAAATTGCTGAATACCCAATGAGGTGCTTCAGCAGATGTTCAGCATTCTCTCTTGGAACTGCATGCACCTTTCTGGTTCTTTGTCTTGAGAACTCTAGACACACTGTTCATGGATTTTCATATTCGTCCCTTAAACTTAAAGAGTTTTCTGGGCTCTATTGCAGTTTTCTCTCCTTGTGTTACAACCTGGGAACTCAAGTTGGTAAAGTGAGACAATCACATGGCTTGCCTTGCTTGTTTACTATCTCTCAGAAATTATTGTTCACCTTTTCCTGCTGTTCAATGTCATGCAAACTGTAGTTAATTCTATTTTGTCTTAATTTATTTGTTTGGTTTGTTGGTTTTGGCAAGAGAATAAATTTGGCCCCAGTTACTCCATCTTGATCAGAAGCAAAAGTCAAATTGTAACATAGATTTATTTCGACTGGATTAGAACATTGTATAAATTGAATAGTGTCTGTCTTCTTTTGCTTAATCATATGTTTATGAAATTCATCCATGTCATTGCATGTAGCTGTAGATCATTCATTTTTTTTGCTGTGTGGCTTTCTCTTATGTTGATGTACCACATATATTTATATATTTTACTCTAGCTGGATCTTTGGGTTGTTTCCAGTTTGGATCTGTTATAAACAGTATTAAATAAATATGTTTTGGTGAACATGTGCATGCATGTCTTTCTAGTAGGTGTACAACTAAAAGTGGAATATCTGGGTCTGGGATAGGCATATGCTTGGCTTTGGTTGATACTGATTGCTAAAAAGTTTTCCAAAATAGTTATGCAAATTACATTCCTCCATCAGTGTATGGGAGTTTCTTTTCATCTGTGCTCTTACTAACACTTGGCATTGTATACTTTTTCATCTTAGCTATACTGATGAGGGTGTACAGTATAGACTTTTTCTTTTCCTCATGAGTAATGAAGGAGTGAGTAGCTTTTCAATTTTTTTGATAATTTTGTAATCCTCTTTTATGAAGATCCTCTTCAAGTTCTTTGCCATTTTTCTGAGAGATTGACTTTGACTTACTGATTTATGGGAGTTATTTATATATTCTTTTGTCAGTACATGTATTACAATATCTTATTCTTATTGGTAAATTTTTCTTTTATTCTATTAATGGTGTCTTTGGATAATAAAAAAAAATCTTAATTTTAATGTAGTCGACCTTGCCAGATTTTTCCCTTATTGTTAGTTCCTTTGTACACTGTTTGAGAAAGTGTTGCCGACTCCAAATTTATGAAGATATTACCCTTTGTTTTTTTCTAAAAGCATTATTGTTTGCCTATCTCAAATAGTTCTACCTTCTATCCAAAATCAATTTTTGTTTGTGAAGTGAGAGTCAAGATAGAAATAACTAGTTGGTCCAGCATAATTAATTGAAAAGACCATCCCTTTTTAGTTAGAACATTTTGAGCATTGATTATGCTTCAGGCACTAGGCAAGTTGATATTTCATTTTATCCTCATAAAATCCCTATAAGTGTTTCCCCATCTTATGAATTGGAAAAGTTACAATTAAATGAGTTAAATTAATTTCCATAGCTCATGGCTAGTCAGGTGTAACTTTGGGTTTTGAGCTTAGGTCTTGACTCCAACCTTGCCTAAGGTTATCTTAAGTCAATGTCAGCAAAAAGGATACTTTTTTATTTTCAAGGTGAAAAATCAAGCTTGTAAAGGGGTTAGAAACCACTGGGAATGTGGGAGTGAAGAGGGGTTGACCCTAGAAAAGAATATGGCTTTGAAGAGTTTCTTGAATATAGCAAGACTCACTAACAGTTTACTGAATTGCAGAAGTTACCCACTTTTGAATAACTGCAAAGTTTTGTTATCTACACTCATGGGGCACTTATAACTTTTATATATAAAACTTAGTAGTTTGTTCCTTGTCTAGTTCCCTATGGCAGTAGTTTTCAAGGTAGGTTCCTCAGATCAATAATATCAGCTTTACCTAAACTTCTTAGAAATGCAAATTCTTGTCCCCTTTCTAAGACTTACTAAGTAAGAAATTCTGAGGGTGGGACTATATAAGGCCATTTTTGCATTTGCTTTAAAGAAATATTTCAGGTGGGCTAATTTCGAAACAGAAGAGATTTAATTGTCCCATCGCTCTCCAGGCTATACACGAAGCTGGCACCTGCTTGACTTCTGGGGAGGCCTCAGTGAGCTCATATTCATGGTAGAAGACAAAGAAGGAGCAGGCATGTTACATGGCAGAAGCAGGAACAAGAGGGACAGAGGGTTGGGGGAGAAATGCCACCCACTTAAACAACCAGATCTCATGAGAACTCACTGTGGCAAGGACAGCACCAAGCCATGAGGGGATCCAACCCCATGACCCAAATTCCTCCCAACAGGCCCTCTCTCCAACACCAGGGATTGCATTTTAACATGAGATTTGGTGGAGACATTCAAATTATTGGGGACCCAGAAAACCGTTTTAATAAGTTGTGCAGAGCATTTTGATGTCCTTTAAATTTGAAACACACTGATCTAGGGCCTATACTTTCTCCAATCATACTCTCTACAGAGGGTTCCCCTAACCTCTTGTGCTTGGTTGTACCACCAGTGATTGCTTATTGACAGTGCCTCTTCCTAGACTCCCGCTATGATTCTTAGCCTGGCTAATACTTGCAAAGATGTCAGATTCTCCCTCTCCTTACACAGATGCTCACACACTTAGAGGTCTGGATTCAGTCCCTCAGTCCTTCTTCTTGTCATGTCACTTTGTAATTGTCTATCTGCTTGTCTATATCTGCCACAAAACCATGAGGAGCTTAAGGCAAGGGCCGTTGAATTCCCAGAGTATGGCATATAGTAGGTTTTCAATATAATTTTTTGAGTCAATGTATTTTATTCAATTTTATTCTTGATGAATTATCATGTGAGAAAGGAAGGACTTAATAGTTGAACAAATGAATAAATACTTGAAGGACCATCATGTGGAATCATAGAACAAGATATAGTGAACAGAGACTTCAAGGAGGCGAGAAACACAGAGATACCTGTTGCCTCAGATGTTCGAGGAAAGAATGGAAAATCTTTACTGTATAACCCTTCATCCCCACTGCTTCTAAATTCTGAGCTCCTTGAAGCCAGCAGTAGTATCCCATTCATTGTGTATCTCCAATCCCCAGTAAGGTCTGAAACAGTGTCTGACACACAATGAATTTACTATAAGTGAATGGCCGAATGAACTAAAAGATTCCATAGTGACATATATTGAGTTTTTGTTGCTACTGTTTTGTTTGCTTGACTGTTTTTCCTAGAGAAACAGCTCAGTTCTAGATCACCCGATTGGCAAAATTTGAGTATTCTTCGGGGCACTTGCAAAGAAAGCAGAGGCAAAAAAATAAATAAATAAATAAATAAATAAACAAAAACAAAACATAAGAGGAGTTTAGCTTTGATCAATTTATCCGGAATTTTGTAATCAGGACTGTTTTAAGAAACTATTTTAACTACAACATACATACGTGTTTCGTGTTTTAGTTTGTTCCCTTCTTAATTACTTGTGGATGAAAAGATGAGGAAGTAGAAAGTAGATCGCTGTAATCTTTTCAGTGTTGAGGGACTCTGAATTCAGCCTCTGGGCACAGGCTAAATCATGGGTCTTTTTACTCTGTGGAGAATTTTGTACTTTATCTTAAAGGCAGCTGTAAGCCACTGAATGACGTTAAGGAGGGAAAATAGCATAATAGATTTGCTTTTCTAAAGGTCATTCTGACTGCTGTGTGGAGGATTTACTGGGAAGTGGGAAAGGGAGGATGGGAGACTGCAATACAGAAGACCAGTTAGAAGAAATATTGCAGCTGATAGACAGAGTTGATAAGAACTTCAACTAGGGCAATGACAGCATGGAGGAAAATGGACTGGTTTCAACTTAGTAAGTTGACTCAACCCACTAAATTTGCTGACAAAGATAGGGAACTTGTCAGAAATGATTACAGTTAGCTTTCGATTTAATAGTAATAATTAAATTGTCAGGCCTCTGCTTCTGGATGTGCAAGGTTATGTAATGGAAGTCTTTGTTAACTACAAAGCACTGTACGCATGCAAAGTGGGATAATTACCCACAGAAATCATACCTCCAAAGTCCATGTGCCAGAGGCAAGCTCTGAGGGTTGGAAAATGAGTTCATGTTTATTGGCAATCAACAGCAGGATTGCACATGTATCCCTGAACAATGAACTTACTGTTCATTCTCAAGTGCTTATTACAATGGAAATTAGTAACACTTGAATGACTGATGCAGCTCTGTTCTCTACATGCCACTTAGCAAATACTTGCTGCAGCTAAGGAAGTCAAGAATTCACACACTGATGGATGCTGGACATGAGTGGCTACTTTTTGTGAATGGAATAAAATGGGTATCTCACCCTGAAGAGTAAGCATCATGTCTACATCGGTTAGGAGCAAGATTTTTTATAACTTGGTATTTAGGTGTGAAGAACTTTGTCTGGTTATACATATTTATGGTTTTTGGCCTTGTAGAAAGAAACAGTTGGCTCTTTCTTACCAATATCTTTTTAAGCCAAAAGCCTTTATTTAACATGTAAAATTGAGTCTGTAACCAATTATACTTTCCCAATCTACTTCTTAAGTTGAGAAACTAGGAAAAAATGCAATAATCCAACTCTGCTGTTAGAGAATGTGAATATAAGAAAAAAGAGCCTCCTGTGGTCCATCAGCATCATAAAACTCTCCTTACGTATCTAATGATCATTTCTATATAGATCATTATTGATCAGCATTTTGAAGAAAAACTGAAGAAGTGAAAAAAAGGCACATAGATTCTTTAAGATCACTTCACTTTTACATATTCTTTCTGCACTGGGATTTAGAACATAGCGTATTTCAGCTTCATTTTGGCCAATGGGTTGCTAGGAAATAATCCCGCAGCCTCTTTCATACCTCTTTGCTCATTTTCTGCCCTTGGTAAAATATTCATTATGAACTGTTATAAATTATCAAACCTTTTTCTTCCCCAAGAAAAGCGTGGACTTTCTTTTTTAACAGATTTAGCACTGATAGGACTGCTTGCCTTAGGCAGCACTACCAGTAATTGAATCTGCATGCTGAAGTGGTAAACCCTAAGAATTTTTAGAGGAAGGAAACCTGACATATAAAATGGAGTAAAGGCAGGCTGATAGAGAAGGGAAAATTCAGTGTTGTGTAACTTCCTGACTCCAGTATGTGAATTGTTGAATAATTGAACATTATAGCATGTATTGAACATTCATTCTATCAAAGTTTCCAGAGTAAAGAATACATTGGTAGCCTATTCATCTCTCTGGCCTCCAATTTATGTTTGGTATATAGTCATTGCCATTATTATCCTCATTCATGGGTCAATTTTATTATATAGTTGGATTAAACACTGGTGTCTTACAGTCAACAAGAATATATTGAGAATATGTTATACTTCTAGGCACTAGGGAGTATAATAATTTATTACATTCTTCCCTTAAAGGAGCTCACAGTCATCTTTGGAAGAAAGACAAGTAAATATATTCACCATAGCAAAGCATTCTAACTCTATAGTGAAGGGTTATATGGAAGGACAGAGGAGACGAACCTAAGCTTAACAGGTAGAGTAGTTAGGGAAACAGAGAAGGCTTCCTGGAGGAAGGAGTATCTGTCCTATCTTGATTAATTCTGGGATATAACTTGACAGTGGTGAAAGTAGATCCAAGTTCTTGAAACTGGAAAATATATGTCAAAAGTCATTTAAAAATATTGAGACCTAGAATTTCTACTTTATGAATCTTAAGTTTAAAAACAATCTGAAACACAGAAAAAAATACATTTAAGAATGTTAATAGTAGTGTAGTAACAATTTGTGTAGTAACTGGAAACCAGCAATTGAGATATTTTTAAGGAAGTTACAGTTTATCAACTCAGTGGTCTAGAGGGCAGACACACATGATTTTTGCTAAGAATTTATCATAGGAATTGGTAGTCTATTCCATGAATATTTCTTGAGCAGTTTATGCCAAGTACTGATCTGGTCTCTGTGTACAAAAAGTCAAATAGATGTGGCTCCTACTTGAAGGAGCTTGTGGTAAAATGAGAAATATAAACAATTCAATTAACTCTTAGAGGAAGAAGAGACGGATTCTAGTGGCAGAAACATGTCATTAGAATGCTGATGGAGACTTTGTAAATCAAATCAGCAAAACATGGGGAGCAACCAAAAGAAGATGGAGCAGAACATGAGTTTTGCATGATAAGAGGAAAGAAAAAAATTGAAATAAAGGAAATTTCTTATGTTATGTAGGAAACAAAAGCACTAGAACAGTGGATCTGCAGTTTGTCCACAACTATGCAAAACCAAATATAGTTTTTTCCCATGTATGCATAGAAAAAAAGAAAGTGAAGAAATAAACTAATGTTCATAGTGATTGTCTTATGGGTGATATTTTTCTCACTTCTTTTTTTTGGCCATCCCCAAATATTCTATTATAAACATTATTATTTGTATAATGAAAGAAAGATGCACAGGATTGCCAGTAGGAAGATAAAAGGCACAAAGTATTCACATTTTATAAGAGAACTATTTATGCTCAAACTCACAACAAAATAGGATGGCATATTTCCAAAAGGCAATAGCACAGGGTAACATGTCCAAGGATAAAAGACCCTTCTGTGACCCGACATATTTGCCACAATCCTTAAAAAAAAAAAAAGCAAACAACAAAAACCACAGATACAAGCCATGTCACATAAGTCACCTAGAAAATTCTTATTGGCTATGGTCGTGACTCTCCCTTGGGTTTGTCCCTTTGTAGGGAACCCACCCTGCTCAGCTCTGAGTCAGGCACCGAGCTGGCCATTCACTCAATGCATTAGTGCCTTGAATTTGCATAACACTTTGAAATTTATGAGGCATTTTCATAATGTTTACTTTTATTTTATTTTCCCCACAGCCCTATGAGGTAGGGAAGACTGATATTATTTGTTCTCATTTTACAGTTGAAGAAACTAAGACTTAGATGAAGTTTCTTCCCTCTGGTTACAAGGCTGGCAAATGTTAGAAGCAACATTGAAAGTCAGATGTTTTTCTGCCCATGTGTTTATTCCTCTGCATCACAAAACTCGCATGATAGGCACTTCTGTCTTCAGCTAACAAAAACAGACAAATATCTGTGAGAGCAGAAGGCATGTCTTACTTTTCATCTAAGTGGGTTCAAGTGGCTAGGAGAGTTCTGCACAGGAGAGACGCCTCATACATTTGTGGGGCATGGCAATGAATGAAGATTCTCAATACTCTGATTTAACATTTAATACACATACAGGTCCTAAATACAGCTTCTAAATCAATATTGTCATTGTCCTTAGGAATCTACTCTGAAAAGCAGCGCACACACACACATCGGAAAAAAAGAAAAGAAACGGGTTAGTTGGGAAGAGTAAAAAGAAAATTTTTGAGACAAAGAGATTTCTAATTAAATAGAACAATCTATTATGAATTCCTGTTTTATTCCAAGCAAAATAAATCAATTTTCCACTTTAAACAAAATTTTACATTGGGAGAAACAAAACACAGGAAAGCACAGATGTCTTTGAGAATCATCAAAGCATGTCTTATTTCTTACACATGCACATACCGGCTCTCTTTCTGCCTGCATCTAAAAAGGGGACTCATTTAGCTTCACTGATGAACAGAAGAGTATTTCTGTACTCCTGCTAAGCCCATGAAGTTTTTTTTAACTTATTAAGGTGGTGCACGCATCATGCCCTAGTGACTTCAGCTATATATGCCCTTTGAAAAATCTCTAATGACATGTTGGACACACTGCATATAAATGTCAGCACTTGGAATGAGAGTCAGACTTCTGCTCATGGGAACGGTCTCTGCCTGGCCTTAGTGTAATATCCCTGATCTAATGAAAGTAAATGGTTCTCAGTAATTCCCTCTAAGTGTAATAATGCATATTCTTTTTTGGATGCTTATAATATGGTATTGGTAAATAGCTTAGCGATACACACAGGAACAATTCTACTAATGGATAAGGAAAGAAAATTAAATTGCTATCTGTGTAGCTCTAGACCTTTTAGAATATTTTCAAAACTCATCACTCCAACAATGATTTCTTCCATATTATTTTTGACTAGCATGGCAGACTTGGCTTTCTACATGTATGGAAGGTACCTTTAAATCCATATTACTTCTTTTTTTTCTTTTTTTCTCTTTTTTCTTTTTTTACAAATGACCTTTGGAAATGATTTCCAATAGCTGCAGCCAACTTTAAGCTCAAGGCTTGGTAGTGAAAGGTCACTCTACATTTAGACTAAATGCGGATAGATTTGTACTCCCTGCAGCAGGCTATTGCTTTAGGACTTGCTATTGTATTTGACCCAATCTTCTTTCTAACCCAAGCATTTAGACAGCTTCCATCTGGGTTTTGTTTAACCTTCTTTTTTTCTAGCTTCAGTATAAATTAAAAGGCTTCAGATATTGGCAAGTAACTTTTTTTTCTTTAGAGATGCACATTTCTCTTAGAAATCTAAGATCATACAATAGAGTATGACGTTAAACTTCTCATAAGAATGACTCCATGAATTTTACACAAAGGATGTGCCCAGTCCATAAAAGGGCCTGACAAGGCACATGAGACCACTCAGATCCCTCATCTCTCATTTGTGTTTTTCCTTCAAATAACATCATTTCTTATAAAAGAGGAAGAAAGAAACAAAATGGAAAACCTTGGACTAGGCAGGCACTCCTTAAAGAAGGATACAAGGAGATGGAATTTTTTCCTTCTACTAAACTCTGAGGGCCCTCAGATCACAACTGGCACTGTCATGGCCATCTCAGGAGTAAAGCAATCTCCTGTCCCCAGCTTTCTTTCCTCACTATGGCCTGATGGCTTCCCATATTCATGTGACTTTGTCACATCATGCAGTCTCTACAAATAAGTCACAGGAGTGTTTTCCTTCCTGTCTGGTGAGAGTCCATCCATGGTAGAGAAGGACTTGAAAAGCATCCAAGAGCCTCTCTCTCAATGTCTGAGTGGGCTCCAAAAATGCTAAAGATCAGAGTGAAGAAAGGGAACGTCTCCCTCACCTCTTCCCCGCTGGATCCTTGTCTTGCCCAGCTAGAAAGCAAAATCACTTCCTAATGCTGGGCAGTCAGGGACTGGTAGGGACTCTGGACTGGGTGACAGGAGACCTGACTTCATGTTCAGGTTCTGTGACCTGGGGCTAAATCACTTGTCCTCTAGGCTTGATCCTTTGTCTGAACAGAATGAGTTAAAAGAATTAATTCTGTAAATTCAGTGAAACAATATCCAGCCTTGGCCACAACTCCTTTTTCTAAATGAGTGTCTTCATATCAGATTCCTTAGGGAGAGAGTCAGATTACTGCAAGTGTATCTGATTCTAATTTCAAAGAAGGTGCTGGAATGACTCCATTTGCCCTAAGAATGCACCAGAATAAAACGATTTCTTATATTCAGGAAGCATTTTTAAAATTCTAAGTTGCTTTTGCTTTATCCCACTTATTTACTCCTCCTGTTGAGCGTAGTTAGGGGTACATTGTTAGAGCCCCTCCAAGTGTGCTTTGCTGCTAACAGGCTGGCACTCCCACCCATGAGGCAATTGCTTGGGTGCAATGGGTCCTTCTTATTCTCCTGGCTCCTCCCTGTGGTGGGGGACACCTCCTGCCGACTGGCCAATAACAGAAGTATGTGGAAATACAAAAGACCAAATCCTTTGCCCCAAGGTAAATAAATTCTGAGATGTAATTTATGCTCTGCAGTGCCCCTCCCTCAAAAATCAGGTGGAACTACAGCAAAGATATAAAATCAACCTAAGTGTCCATCAATGAATGATAAGATTTTTTAAGTTTTATATATATATATGTTATATATATATGTTATATATATATATATATGTTCAGCCATTAAAAAGAATAGAATTATGTCCTTTGAAGCAATGTGGATGAAACTGAAGGCCATTATCTTAATCAAAACAAGTCATACACAGAAAGACAAACACTGCATGTTCTCTCTTCTAAGTGGGAGCTAAGTAATGTGTGCAGACGGACTTAGAGTGTGGAATGATGGACAATGGAGATTCAGAGTGGCAGGGGCAGTGTGGGGGCAGATGATGAGGTATTATGTAAGGAGTACACTGTACATTATTTGGGTGATGTATACCCTAAAATCTGACATCACTACTGCACAATGTGTGCATGTAACAGTTATACTTGTATACCGTACATTTATACAAGTAAAAAGGAAAGTCAGGCTGAGTGTGGCCTCCTTCCCCTCCCCCATGTGTCTTCCCCCACCCTCACTGGCTTCTCCTGGAAGCACTTGCTCACTGTATCACTTGCAACTGAAATCTTGGCTCAGGAGAACCTTATCTAATAAAACAGTAGATTTAAACAACAAAGTCAGGGTGGCAGGACACAGTAAGTGTATTAGCAAAAGGCCCGTGTTTGCAGCTCTGCCGCTTAACAGCTCTCTGGCCTGGAGCAGGGTGCCCAAAGCCCCAAGCCTCTCTTTCTTCATTTGTGAAATGAAAATAAATATGCCTGGGCCAGGTACAGTGGCTCATGCCTGTAATCCCAACACTTTGGGAGGCCGAGGCAGGTGGATCATTTGAGGTCAGGAGTTCAAGATCAGCCTGGCCAACATGGTAAAAAGCCATCCCTACTAAAAATACAAAACAAAACAAAAAAATAGCCAGGCATGGTGGCATGTGCCTATAATCCCAGCTTCTCAGAAGGCTGAGGCAGGAGAATTGAATTGTCTGAGCCTGGGATGCAAAGGTTGCCGTGAGCTGAGATAGGGCCACTGCACTACAGTCTAGGTGACAGAGTGAGACTGTCTCAAAAACAAAAAAAGCATCAAAGAAAAGAAGTATGCCCACTCTGCCTACTATATGGTTGTTGGGAGACCAGGTGAAATTTCAGATGATGGAAGTATTTGCAAGCTGCCAAGCACCATGCAAACATAAGGAAACTGATTTTTAAAAATCAGTTACAAAGTTATAACCTAAAGCTAAAGTCACTGATATGGTTTCAGAAGAAACCAATTCAACAGCAGTTATAAGATACAGAAAACATATTCACATCTTATTCTCCACTTCCCTCTTCCTTTCCCACATTTTTCATGCTTCTGTCATCCAAAATGTTTGCTATTTAGGACTCCACCTGTGTTGAAACATCTGTGATAGTGAATAAAGTGTTGCATTCACCTCTTTCAGTTACTCGTAGTTTTTCACCCGGTTAAAAATCTTTGCCATGCCTGCCTGTGTCCACTGTACACTCCTGACTACTGCGTTTCATCTTATTAGTCCCTTATTTCGTTCATTGCAAATTGCTTTGGATCTTAAAACTTCAGGAAGGAAATAGGCATCTTCCTGAGTTGTTATAGGTCATAGTTCAAATGCCATACTTCAGATTGTGTGAGGCTGCCATAAATGGATGGAACACAATAAAATAGAGTTACCAGAATGTATGGCCCAGATGGTGGCTTGATTAAAAACATCTCAGTGTGTCCAAAATATCATGGCAGGCATGCACAATTTTTTTTCTATGAAGGCCCTACAAGATTCATGATAAGATTTTATTTTTAATGAGGATCTAATTAGAGAGCTCAGCATGAGAGTCTGAACACATGAGCAGTCAGTATAGTTTGGTGCAAAAAAATATTTCTTGAGCCTGTAGGTACCAGGGATAAAACAGAGAAAAGCACATAGCCCCTGGTCAGAGAAACAGATAAAAAAAACCAGGTCATTAGAATATGATAAGGGCCCGGCATGCTCAGAGTGATGGTACCCATTTCAGGGTTCAAAAAACACTTTCCCTAGCTGGGTGTGGTGGCAGATGCCTCTAATCCCAGCTACTGGGGAGGCTGAGGCAGGAGAATTGCTTGAACCCAAGAGGTAAAGGTTGCGGTGAGCTGAGGTCGCGCCACTGCACTCCAGCCTGGGCAACAAGAGCGAAACTCTGGCTCAAGAAACAAACAAACAATCAAAAACAAAAAACACTTTCCCATTTAAAGGGGTGTCCAGTCTTTTGACTTCCTTGGGCCACATTGGAAGAAAAAGAATTATCTTGAGCTACACATAAAATACATTAACACTAATAATAGCAGACGAGCTTTAAAAAAAATACAAAAAACAAAATCTCATGTTTTAAGAAAGTTTACAAGTTTGTGTTGGGCCACATTCAAAGCCGTTCTGACCCACATGCCACCTGCTGGCCGCAGGTTGGACAAGTTTGATCTAAAGCATCACCTTCTCCAGTTATATTTATGAGACTACTTGAACCCTCGGGCCTTCTACACACTGTTCTGTACCTTCGCCTCCTTGATGCCTTCTCATCCGTTGGGACTCTTGACTCATTCATTTGTTCATACACACACTTGTTTTGCCAGGTACTACTCTAGACACGAATTTCCACATAGAACAAGACAGAGCCAATCCCAGCTGTCTGATTATAGAGCTTACGTTCTAGCAGTTACAAACAGACCACTGGAAAGGAATTACATAAATTACAGGACTGCAGACTGCAGTAACCACCATAAAGGGAGTACACAGAGTGGTGAGATGAGCAATAAGCAGGAGAGGTCTCCTTGAGGTCAGGGAAAGCCTCTCCCAACAGAAGACATTTGAGCTAAGACATGAAAAAACAGAGAACATGTTCTAGGTAAAGGGAATGTTCGTGAGGCTGGAAGAATTTGTTGTAATCAAGTGACCAAAAGGAGGCCAGTGTAGCTGGCATCAGTGAACGAGGAGCAGGATGGCAGGGGGTGAAGCCAGAGGGTGAAGCTTGGCCGTCCTCTGGGTCGTGGGAAGAAATTGGATTTCATTCTCAGTGCCATGCAGCATCTGAAGCCAAAACCACATTTTTAAACACACATACTTGAAGGACATCTGAAATCAGAGCCCAGGGCAAGGAAAAGTGCCATCCCCGGGTGAGGCACCCTCAGCTCTCAACTGGATCACTGAGTGGCTCGCCGCCGCCCCCTGCCTCTATCTTTGCTCTCCCAGAGTCCATTCTCAACACAGATCCTTTATCAAGTTAGTGAAATCGGGTTATTTTTCTGCCTCAAATTCTGCCATGCCTCCTTGTACCATTTGGAGGAAAAGCTGGAATCCCCGAGGCCTCATGCCCCAAACTCTGTCCGTCCCCATCTGCCCCACCACACTGGCTTCCTTGCTGTTCCTAAACACACAGCCATGCTCTCTCTCACTTTAGGGCTTTTGCACTGCTGCTCCTGCTGCCTGGAACCTTTTTCCCAGGATAGCCACATGACCAGCTCTGTCAAGTCCTTTAAGGACTACAGACACATGCCACCATACCTGGCTCATTTTTGTGTTTTTAGTGGAGACAAGGTTTCACCATGTTGGCCAGGCTGGTCTCGAACTCCTGACCTCTGGTGATCCTCCCACCTCAGCCTCCCAAAGTGATGGGATTACAGACATAAGCCACAGCACCCGGCCCAATGTAACCATCTTATTGAACATCCCATTCCCTTCCACACCCCTGCCACACCTGCACCACAGCCTCCTCACCCTGCTTTGCTTTTTTTCCCCATAATACTTGTCATCTTCTAACATGTCCTACTGTTTACTTACCTATCGTGTCTATTACCTGTTTTCTGTGCCCTCTTTGAGAGTCTGGAATAAGCTCCACCAGGCAGAAATCTTTGTCTGTGGGTAGTTGTGGGAGCTATCCACAGCCATGGGCACTCTGGCCTTCCAGGTCTAGTGTAGGAGTGGATTTCCCTGCCCCCCTGAGTTGGACGTGGCTGTGTGACTTGCTTTGGCCAATAGAAAGGGAGCAGAAGGGGTGTGTGCTACTGCCATGGGCAGAGCTCTGCAGCCAGCACATCTGCCATGTCCCTTCCTCCCTCTGACACAGCATCTGCACCTCTCTAGATGGAGGGTGTTCCACTGGGCTCGCTCCCTGAGTGATTAATCTGAGCATGATCTTCTGGCAGCTGTGAAAGGACATAGAGTATAATAAAGGAACAAACCTTTGCTTTTAAGCCACTGTGACTTGGCAATTGTTTGTTATTGCAACACAACCTAGTGTATTCTGACTGTGTCTCATTTGTTCAGGGATGCCTCCTGACTACTGATGATGATGCCAGGTACATAGCATGTGCTCAATAAGTGTGTGTTGAGTGAATTTCTCTGTCTTTATCCTTAAATTTTTACAAAGGATAATTTAAATGTTAATGTATTAAAGTTGTCACCAATATCTGGATATAAGCTTTATTCCATTCAGTGGTTCTATGACTGACCTGGTCAACAATCAACATTAAGTACCTACTAGGCAAGTTAGGTCTTTCTTAGGGCCCCAGAGGAATACGCCACTGTGTCTACCTTAACATTGTTTGCAATCTAGTTGCAGAAATAGAAGATGTGTTCAAAATCACCTGCACTACTGTGTAGTAGTAGGTAATACATCCTAAAACTGACCTGAGAGTTCAGGGGTGGAAGCTCCTAATGCAGATGAGGCTGATGAGGGAGGGGGATAGGAGGCTACCTGAGCTGGTCCTTGAGGACACAGACAAGCAAAAATAGAGCTAGGAAAAGAGGATTTTTGCCAGAAGGAATAACATTCAATCACACACAAGCAGGAATAGATCTTGGAACATTAGAAGGTAACATATACCACCATGAGTGGAGGCCAGATTTCTTCGATTGCGATGATAGATGTCTATGTGCTGGCTCCATGACTGTAGATGAGTCAGTTAACTTCTCCATGCTTCAGTTTCCTTATTTGTAAGGTGGCAATTATGATTATAGGACCTACCTTGGCCAGACACAGTGACTCACGCCTATAATCCCAGCACTTCAGGAGGCCAAGGTGGGAGGATCACTTGGGCCCAGAAGCTCAAGACCTGCCTGGGCAACATGGTGAAACCCCATCTCTACAAAAATATGCAAAATTAGCCAGACATGGTGGCATGCACCTGTAATCCCATCTACTCAGTAGGCTGAAGGGGGAGAATCGCTTTAGCCCGTGAGATAGAGGTTACAGTGAACCCAGATTGTGCCACTGCACTCCAGCTTGGCTGACAGAGTGAGACCCTGTCTCAAAAATAATGATAATAATAATAGTATCTACCTCAAAGGGTTGTTGTGGAGACTAAATTAATCAATGCATACAGCACTTAGAACTGTACCTGGCAGATAGGAAGTGTTCATTTAGAAAGAAGAGTTGAGAATTAAGCAGATCTCAGATTTTGCAAGATCTTGAATCTGAAATAAAGCAGTCTATTGTTTCATTCTATAAGCAAAACTATTTTCCATTAGCAGTTCAAAGATTTTGGTCAGAAATCTGTATTTTAGAAGCTTACCCTCACAGCAGGGTGAGTCTGGCTTGAAAGTGGGAGACACTAGAGGCAGAGACACTGGTTTAGAGGCAGACATGAAAATCATACTGTGGGCAATTTTAAGCACACACCATGGCCATGGCCAAGGAAGAGACATGCTGGAGACACCCCGGAGAGGGTGCTCTGTATCTACCAATGGCTCATGCAGGAAAGAAAACAAAGAAGAAAATGGCCCCAAAATGTCAGGGTCTGGATGACTAAGAAATATAATAACACTGACCAAAACGGTGAAGACCAGAGGGAAACAGATTTTAAGGGAAAGACAACAAATTCTATTTTGGACACTAAGGTATCAAGGTCAAGCTATTTAGAAAGAAATTAGATATGATAAACTGAAGCTTAACTTAAGGCTATGCTCAAATGTCACTCAGAAAATCTTCCCCAAATAACTTATCTAAAATACCTCCCTCCTCCCTCACTCTAGGCTCATCACCCTAATTTATTTTCTTCATTTCACTTCATGGCACAATATGACTGCATACATTTGTTTATTTGCTTATTGTTCATATGCCCCTCCCCAACTCTCTAATGTAAGCTCGGCAAGAACAGGAACCTTTTCTTTCTTATTCATTACTGTGTCTGCAGAGCCCAGGACAGTGCCTGGCCCAGTAGGCCTTCAAGAACTATTTTGTGGAATAAACTCATCTTTATCTAGGAGCTTAATTGCCAAATATATACTCATGACCCAAGGTCACCTTCAACCTGTCTAGAGACTTCTAACCTTTTATTATTAAGGCTTAACACAGAGAGAGAGAGAGACAGAGAGCGAGAGTGTGTGTGTCAAAAAAGGAAGAATAGCTAGTAAAGCGTGTTAAAATAAAACGGCATACATTCAAACAAGAATGGTCAGTGAAACAAAGTGAGTATGGATGACCCCATGTGAGGATTTTGTGTAATAAATCCGTAGAAGAAAGATGTCTCAATCAATATTGTGAGCAAAACTGACCAGCCATCTGGAAGAAAAACATATCTGGATCCTTTTCTCAAGCATTACACCAAAATAAATTCCAAATGTGCCAAATGTTTAAGCATAGGTAAGAAATCATCAAAAGAAAATTGTAAATGTCATAGAAGAAAATAGCTCATTTAAAAAAACAGCTGTGGATTGAGAAAAGCCTTTCTAAGAATGGCATGAAACGCATGCACCATAGTAGAATATTTAATAAATATACATGTATTAAAGACATCCACATACCTACAAAAAAAAAATGTGACTTCAAAAGACAGCAGAGTTTAAAATTATGTAGAATTTGGCACACAAATATCTAATTTCTTTAATGTGCAACAAAGCTACTATAAATAAAAAGTAGATGTGTAGAATATGCTATAGAAAAATAAACACAAATGATTAGTAAATATAAAAACATTGACCTCACTCATAATTTTTTTAAATGTTGGTTAAAACCATAAGATAGCAATGCCAACAATTTCAAAGTCTGACAATGCTAAAGGATAGAGGATGTGGGTAATATAACAAACTTTCATATATTGTCAGTGGGAATGTAAATATATACTACCTTTTTATGGTCATTTAGCAATAACAACCAAAAATTTAAATTTATATACTGTATTAGAGTTCTCTAGAGGGACAGAACTGATAGGAGAGATATAAATATGAAGGAAAGTTTATTAGAAGAATTGACTCACGCGATCACAAGGTGAAGTCCCACAGTAGGCCATCTGCAAGGTAAGGAGCCAGGAAGCCAGTCCCAACGTCTCCAAAGCTCAGAAGTAGGGAAGCTTTTAGTGCAGCCCTCAGTCTGTGGCCAAACCCCTGAGAGCACCTGGCAAATCACTGTTGTAAGTCCAAGAACCCAAAGCTGAAGAACTTGGAGTCTGATGTTCCAGGGCAGGAAGCATTCAGAATGGGAAAAAGATGGAGGCCAGAAAACTTAGCCAGTCTAGTCTTTCCACCTTCTCCTGCCTGCTTTATTCCTGCTGTACTGGCAGCTGGTTAGATTGTGCCCACCCAGATTGAGAGTGGGTCTGCCTTTCCCAATCCACTGACTCAAATGTTAATCTCCTTTGGCAACACCCTCACAGACACACCCAGGAACAACAATACTTTGCATCCTTCAATCCAATCAAGTTGATACAATATTAACCATCACAAACACCTTTTGGTCACATAATTCCACTTCTAAGAATTTAACCTATAGTATATAGTTGCATGAGTACACAAAGATTACAAAAAGGTTCATTGACAAGTTGCTTGTAGTAAGAAATTTCTAAACACATACAATAGGTATCTGCCCACAAAATTATAGGACTTCTATTCAGTAGAGTACAATGCAGCCAAATGTGGGTGAAGGGGAGAAGAAAAGAAAGCACACTGCCATGTGTGTACCTACGCAACTGTCTTGCATGCTCTGCTCATGTACCCCAAAACCTATAATCCAATAAAAAATTTAAAAAAAAAATAAATAAATAAAATAAATTTAAAAAAAAGAAAACAATGAGGTAGATCCATAGAGACCAACTGTGGGAGACAGTGTGGCGATTCCTCAAGGCCTTAGAAATAGAAATTCCATTTTACCCGGCAATCTCATTGCTGGGTATATATCCAAAGGACTATAAATTGTTCTACTATAAGGACACATGCACACGAATGTTCATTGCAGCACTCTTTACAATAGCAAAGACCTGGAATCAACCCAAATGCCCATTGATGATAGACTGGATTGGAAAAATGTGGCACATATACACCATGGAATATTATGCAGCAATCAGAAATGATGAGTTTGTGTCGTTTGTAGGGACATGGATGAATCTGGAGAACATCATTCTCAGCAAACTGACACAAGAACAGAAAATGAAACACCGCATATTCTCACTCATAGGCGGGTGATGAAAAATGAGAACACAAGAACACAGGGAGGGGAGTACTAAACACTGGGGTCTGTTGGGGGGAAAAGGGGAGGGCCAGTGGGAGGGGGAGGTGGGGAGGGATAGCCTGGGGAGAAATGCCAAATGTGGGTGAAGGGGAGAAAGGAAGCAAAACACACTGCTGTGTGTGTACCTACGCAACTGTCATGCATGTTCTGCTCATGTACCCCAAAACCTAAAATGCAATAAAAAATTTAAAAAAAAAAAGATGTTTACAATATACTGTAAAACAAAAGCAGAAGTAGCTGAAAAGCGTCTACAGCATGGTCCTACACATGTAAAAAGCAAAAAAGACAAATACAAACATCCTTGTATGTGGAACAAAAACTTCAGAATGTTAGATAAGCAGTCTCTTAGTAAGTAGCTTCTTATATAACATTCAGAAAGTTTTCATTGCTGAAATCTTTATACAAGGATCTTTATATTCGTTTTCTTGCTTTTAAAGACATAGGGGGTGTGACTAGGAATGAAGTGACCCTTTTTATTTTCGCCTTATACTCTCTCAATATTGGAAACATTTTTATGAGGCATATGATTACTGTTAGAATTTCACAAAAGGAAAAAAAAAGCCCTCAATATTTCAGTCACACTCGTGTTTTGACCCATCCCCCCAAAAGCGTATGTGTCTGCCTGATTATTCCTGAGACGGAAATGACAAGTCCTCAGGCCAGCCCAAGATAGCTACCAACTGGAACATTAGGAAATCATGTCAATTTCCAGAATCTTCTGAAACTCTGCAGGAGTTTTTGTTGTTGTTTTTTTTTTTAAAGAAAGTAACAATTAAGTCTTGTTTTCTTATCTCCAATAATCATCAAAAACTTAGCCAGGGACAACCAGAAATCCTAAAATAATTCATGTGCCTTAAAATACCCAACTTTCCTTCACTTGTTCAGTTGACAGCAACTTGGGATCCTCTCCACCACTGCCAGGGGAGCTAGGAAGCTGAAAGGATGACTGAGAAGACTGCCATGACAGGAAGGTCTGTGACCAATCCATTGGAAGGCCAAACAGTTCCAAACAGCTACTCACAGATACACGTGCATGTGCACACATGAACATGTGTGTAATGAGGGAGGGAGATTCCCAGCCAGGATCATCATTTCATCAAAGATGTTTAAATCCAGAAGTACTATATGTATTATTTATATTCCTGCCTTGTTTCAAAATCATTTACGGCAAAGAAATGAAATTTTTAAAATCTCCAAAGAGCTAGATTATTATTCCTGCAACTTAAAATGAATGTATATTTCTGCTTAGGGGTCTAAGACAACAATAACATATTTTTAAGGCTTTAACTCACTTTTGCTGTGCCTGATCTTTTCCAACAATTTAAAAGAGATTTCTTTAGAAAAATGGAAGAATATTTTCAATTATACTTTGTCCTTGATTTTTTTACAAGAGCTGTCATATACAGTATAGTTTTTTATAGTATCCCACCTTTCTAACACACAAGAAAAAATTATTGTTAAAAATTAACAAGATTTAATTTTCCTAACATACACTTTCTCTGCACTAAACGATCTAGTCTATCAGTTGGAATTGCCAGAGATTTTAGAAAGAAAGAAAAGCAATTAGTTGAGAAAAATAAAAGCAGCAGTATGAATAAACTATGTACTCTTAGCCAAACTGTATAACATTAGGCATAGAAACTGAGGCATGGATCATATTATGTCTATTCTAATAGTCAGTCTCATCTCACTGGATGGTAGTCAGGGTTCCACAGGGTTTTTTGTTTCCTCAATATCTACTTCTTTGACACTCTTTCTTGTCCCCCTATGAGATTTCTTCTTCCTGAGTCCCTCACTAGGTCTACTAGTTGACTATGAGGCTCTGATCCCTGTGAGCTTATTCAGCATCTGATGGTATTAAAATAAGATCTTGTTATCGTTAACTCTACAGATGATTTTTGCTGTTGCTGCAGAAGTGAAGATGAGAGTGAGCATGTGTTAAGCTCCTCCAGATACATGGCACACATTATTCATTTCATCTTCACAGCAACTCCATGCAGTAAATTGGATTATTATCACATCTCTCTGATTTGCAATCAGTGGCTTAGAGATGTTAAATAAATTACCCAGTGTTGCTCAGCTAATGGTGGCAGAACTCAGATTTGAACTCAGGTCTGCAGATTCCAAAACCCATGCTACAGGCCAGGTCAAACTAAAGGGCAAGCCAGATGGACCACTGCCCAGCGGTGCTAATCTATAAAAAGCACAGGACATTAGTGGAGTAAATCAGCAATGTGTTGTCAGTTTACTCAGGTTCTCATACACAAATCTTCACATGGTTATAAACTGATTGCACTGCTACTGAGCTAGACTGCTCCTGCAAGTGGAAATAACACTGCCACCAGCACCAGTACCTGCTACCTCAGTTGGATATTTTTATGAAACACATTGCAAGCTGCACAGTGCAGCTTCAGGCCATGACGAACCAACCAGGGGACACTCACATGGTCTCATAATCCATTCACAGTCAGCTCAAATTCTAAACCCAAGTAATGCTGGTCCAATGCTTGTAATTGGGAGTGCATTCAGTTGTAAATAGTTTTCATAATAGCTTCCCAAGAATTTCTTCACTTTGGACAACTATGAGTAATGAAGAAAAGAAATAAATCATGATTCTGCACATTGAGAAAGGACAGCCTCTGATTTTCTAGTCTAAGGCTCCTGCCATTGCCATCTGGCCTTCCTTCTGACCGCTAGGAAGAAAGTCCTCCCAGACTCCCCCCTTTCCCTGTATTTGTCCCTCATGTCACCTCTTCCTCAACTTGGTTACTTCATGCTCTCTTCTTCTGCACTAATTTCCTAGTGGCTAAGTTAGATATGAGCAATAAAATAAAAGAAATTATGTGGATTTCTACTTGGTCTCCAGTTTTTATAAAGCCTTAGAACTTTTATAAACGTTGTCTAATTTCTGTTAGCCACATCAGGGTTCTGCTTCTATTTTTTATTTTAAATGTCTATGTTTTCTCTTTAATCAAAAATGTTCTTATAAAACTATGACTTTGCTTCCCTGGCTACAGATATTTAGATTATATAATCACTTTTTCTTTCCTTCTTAAGGGTGTGGTAAGTGAAAGATATATTGCACATAAGAATAAAGACTGTATTTATTGAGCACTTACTATATGACCTGTACTACTCTAAGTATGAAACCTGCATTATATCATTTAGTCCTCATGAAAATCTCATGAGGTAGGGTTTGTCTCTGATAATCTCTATTTTAGAAGACTAAATCAAGGTTTACAGATGCTAAGGAAATTGCCTGATGTCACATGGCTACTAAAATGAATAATTACTACTGGAACCCAGTCTCACTGACACCCAAGTTTGTGATCTTACTCACTGCATTCTACTGCTACAAAATATTCTTTGAGGTGAAATAGATGTTTTCATCTGAAGAGACACTGAAATAATTGTTTCTTTCTTTCTTTCTTTTTTTTTTTTCAAAGATGGAGTTTCACTCTTGTCCAGGCTAGAGTGCAATGGTGCTATCTCAGCTTACCGCAACCTCTGCCTCCCCAGATCAAGCGATTCTCCTGCCTCAGCCTCCTGAGTAGCTGGGATTACAGGCATGCACCACCATGCCCCGCTAATTTGTTTTTTTTTTTTTTTTTGTATTTTTAGTTGAGACGGGGTTTCTCCATGTTGGTCAGGCTAGTCTCAAACTCCCGACTTCAGGTGATCCACCCACTCTGGCCTCCCAAAGAGGGATTACAGGCATGAGCCACTGCGCCCAGCCCTTTTTTGTTGTTGTTGTTGTTGTTCTTAAAAACACAAGCTGGAATCTGCGCTGCCCAGCACCCTAGGGCTCTGTGAAGTTTTTCCATTTGAACAGATGGGGGAGCTTGTAGGCAGCTGATCTTTTCATTCTTTGTGTTCTTAAAAACAGACCCAACGGCTCAGTAATAAGCACAAACATTAGCGTTTGTGATTAGTCCTGGTGATGACTTACCAGGACAGTGTTCTAGGAGTTTGGAGATCCTGCCAAGCTTAGCTGAAAGTGCACATCTAGAAGAAAAGGTGCAAAAGTAGCCCATGGTCCCAGGAAGTGGCAGAGGAGTGGGCCCTTCATGTCATGTTTTGGCAAAATGAGATTTATCAAATGCTTAATAAAAGGCAGCTTGAGACAGTGGAAAGAACGCTATGTTGAGAGGCAACCCGATTTGGGTTCAAATGTGGCCCCATGAGGGAAGGGGTTTTTGTTTGTTTCATTCCCTCCATGCCTAATACAGTGCCTGGTACATAATATGTCCTCAGTATTTGCCACATGAATGACTAAATGGGTAAATTGATAATTTACTGAACGCTCAATTATCCCATCTAAGTAATGGGTGTTTCTCAGAAATATCAGCTTTAGAGTTTCAAACACACACACAAAAATCATATAAAACTGTTTCTCTGGCTTCATCTCATCTCAAGAATGATTTCTAGAGGTCTTCAGTTTATCTCACCTGACTCATTAACACACCATCTACCATCACCTACCATCTGCCAATTTTCTCCCCATTTATACCAGATACCTGTGAGATACTTCCTGCAGCAGCCTTGGATCTCAGTCCCCAGGTGATAAGCAAACTACCCCTGGTCATGATCATGCTACCAGCCTTACTCTGCCGGCTCCCAGCAACTGCGCCTGTCTTCAGGCGAAAGACACCAACTATCAATAAATGTCCCAAGGGAAACAGGCCACATTGAGATTGAGATAAGTTTAAAAAGGATTTTTTAGAAAGGGACTATAATGCTGGGCACAGTGGCTCACCCCTTAATCCCAGCACTTTGAGAGGCAGAGGTGGGTGGATCACTTGAGGTCAGGAGTTTAAGACCAGCCTGGCCAGCATGGCAAAACCCTGTCTCTAATAAAAACACAAAAACTAGCCAGGCGTTGTGGCAGCCACCTGTAGTCCCAGTTATTCAGGAGGCTGAGGCAGGAGAATCACTTGAACCAGGGAGGCAGAGGTTGCAGTGAGCTGAGATCACACCACTGCACACCAGCCTGGGTGACAGAGTGAGACTTCATCTCAAAAAGAAAAAAAAAAAAAAGACTATAATTTGAAATAGGATTAGAGGGAGCAGACCACAGGAGATAGTATAGTAACCCCAGGTTAGTAACAGGAGAGTCATCAACACTCCAGGCTGAAAGAGACAGGGTGTGAACAGTTATGGGAACTAGAAAGAGAAAATTCAGTAAGCTGGGTCACAGTTTAAAAGCTGGAGGCTTTTGGCAGTTTTCCCTAACACTCCCAGGCCAACTTTGGCCCTCTTCCCCTGAGCAGAGATTGGACTTGGCCTTATTCTTACGGCAGCTCTCACATGGAAGCTGTCCTGTGTGTCTCCTTGCCAGACCGAGAGGAGGGGCTGATTATACCTTTTTGCCTTTGTTTTCCCAGTAGCCAGCCCAAGACTAACACAAACTAGACTTTCAAACAGGGTATGAATGGTTGAACAAGTGGATGAATGAAGGAATGCTTGTCCTAATGTGCAAAACCAAAAGACATATTCAAAGCCTCACCCATGTTTCTTATCCAAAACAGAAACCTCGCTCTCTTTAAATTGATGTAGTACATTTTCCTAATAAAAAGTTTTGAAAAGCAAAAGCTGGCCAGGCCCAGTGGCTCTCACCTCCCAAATTCCAACACTTTGGGAGGCCAAGGCAAGAGGATTGCTTGAGCCCAGGAGTTTGAGAACGGCCTGGGCAATAAAGCAAGACCTCCATCTCTACGAATTAAAAAATTAGCAGTGATGCAGGTCTATATTCCCAGCTGTTAGAAGGCTAAATTGGAGGATTGCCTGAACCCAAGAGTTTGAGGCTGCAGTGAACTATGATTGTACCACTCCACTCCAGCCTGGGCAACGGAGTGACTTGCTGTCTCAAGAAAAAGAAAAAGTGAAAACAGATGTGCTTAAATTAAAAGTAACTATTACTCCTCTTCCACTGGGCCCTACATATATCAAAGTGCTAAAGTAGATCTCCTCTGACTTCTTACATATAATTATGTGTACTTTAAAAAATTTATTAGTTATACACATTGTTCTAAAAATACAATGTAGGTATTGTACTGTAGCCTTACATACAGATTTGACCTTATGATTTTTAATTGCCGCACAGATCTCTGTCTTTCCAAGCTTGACACTGAAAATAGAAACCAGAAAATAAATGATATAGACTCAGAAGTGGGGCTTGAGCTCATCACCTCCCAGCTGTGATCCCAGGCATGTTATTATCTGTAATGCCTCAGTCTTCCTCATCTGCAATCACCTTATCTCACAGAAGTGCTGGGAGAACTGAGTGAAGAATGTGTTGGATGCTACTGGTATGTTGTAAGTGCTTACTGAATACTAGCCATATATTCAGTACACTGCTCTAATATCCTTTTATTCCCTAAACATTGTAAACAAGTAAAGATGAGTGACAAATTAGGACAGATATTCATGTAACATATGATGGGCAAAAATTATTAGTAAGAGGAGGGGAATATTCCATTAGGAAAAAAGAAGGCCTGGCATGGTGGTTCATGCCTATAATCCCAGCTCCTCAAAAGGATATGGCAGGAGAATTGCTGAAACCCAGTAGTCAAAGTTTAGAGTGAGCTATGATCGCACCACTGGACTCCTGCCTGGGCAACAGAAAGATGCTATCTCTAAAATAAAATTTTTTTAAAGGAGCTAGAGATGAATAGAAGAAGAAATATCAATGCTGTGTAAACATATTAAAATGTTCAACCTCTCAAGCTCTGTAATAAAAAAAGTCAAAACTTCAGGGTTGCATAAATAGCATGTTTCTTAAAAGCTTAGCACTTTTTTGTAAAAATCAGAGTTAACAGAGTGCTGGGACATAGGTATTTAGAGACACTCTTAGCATTAGACACTTCATAAAACTCTTTAACCCATCAATTCTACTATCAGGAATTTGTCCTAAGGGTCAAGGTTGTGTGCACAGATATTGAGTTGGTGCAAAAGTAGTCATGGTTTGCACCAACTCTCTATTCATGTGGACACTACTAACGGTTGTATATGGTAGGGCTTCCTTCCCCAAAAAAATACAATAAATCACTTAAAGTCTCTAAAAGAAGATTAAGAAGCTTCGGTATTTTTTTTAAAAAAGAACCCACTACATAGCCATTCAAAACAATATAGATTGAGACTATTTAATGGCATGCAAAGATTATTTAAGTGAACAAAAAAGTTTTTAAGACTATACATTAGATGATACCAATTTTGAAAAGAAAAATACAGTATGGAAAGGGTGTGTGTACCACACGTGTTAGCAGGTCAGGCCTACTGGTGTTAGGATCACAAGTAGTTTACTTCTTTTATCTGTATTTTCTAGATTCTTCACAACAAAGAAACATTTATTTAGTAATAATAAATAGGACAATAAAAAATTTTTAACACAACCATGGTAAAGTGTCAGGGTCTGGCACATCTGCCGGGGGACTACCGACCTGCAGGAGTCCCCAAGACCACCAACGTAGATGTCTCATTCAACCTGAGGGAGAGAGTGCGCGGAAGTGAAAGAAAATAGAAAAGCGGAGTCTGGAGGGCTGGCTTAGGCTATGTCCAAGCAGCAATTTTATTTTTGCAATATGTTTCCTTATATACTTTTCTGAAGTCAAAGTTGTTTACACCAGATCAACGTACTTAAGTTACAGTAAGCAAGTTACGCCCACTAAGTTACGCTCAGTAAGTAAGTTAATCCCATTAAGTAGGTTATGCCCAATAAGTAGGTTACTTTCAGTAATTAGGTTACACCCAATAGATCAATGTAAGTAAGTTACAGTCACACCCTGTAAGCTATGGTAAGTAAGTTACAGTTACACCCAGTAAGTTGGTAAGTAAGTTACCAAGTGTAAATACTTAAGTTAATATTTTACAATGAAGGTAAAAAGGGTCCAAAATGAACACAATCAAGCAATAAACCATAAGAAGCCGAAAGTGGACACATTGCCTCCCAAGTCCTCATATCCATAAAGTAATGTCTGTTAATTATTTAGAATAACATGGTCCCTCTCTCAGTTCCTGCTTTCCCTCAGCTCGACTCCCCCAACCGGGGATCTGTGTCCGGGCTCAAGCTCACCGTATGGCGAGGCCCATTTCCCAGGGGCCTCACATGGGAGCGATCCCCACAGATTCCCTCAGTAAAGGTGTATTTATGTTACATTTTCAATTTCTTTGAAATCCAGACTTCTTTATTGCACACATGACACAACTTGTAGAAAACTAGAATGTACAGAGAAACAAAAGAAAAAAAATCACTCATCCATCTATCACCCAGAGGTTTATAGTTTCCCATAAAATATATACATTTTAATAAAAATAGGTGCATGATAGATATACTCTTGTATAACTTATTTTTTTCACTAAATATATCCAGATCATCATTTCTGACTGGCTACATAAGTCACATTGGAAGATTTGCTTTTTGAGATGAAGTCTCATTTTGTTGCTCAAGATGGAGTGCAGTGGCAGAATCTTGGCTCACTGCAACCTCCACTTCCCAGGTTAAAGCAATTCTCCTGCCTCAGCCTCCCAAGTACTTGGGACTACAGGCACGCACCACCATGCCCAGTCAATTTTTGTATTTTTAGTACAGATGGGGTTTCACTATGTTAGCCAGGCTAGTCTTGAACTCCTGACCTTGTGATCTGCCTGCCTTGGCCTCCCAAAGTGCCAGGATTAAAGATGTGAGCCACCGTGACCAGCCACACACTGGAAGATTTTGCTGTGACTTCTTCAGCCTGTCCTCTGCTGAGGGCCTCTTAGACTGTTAGGTTTCACTTACCCAGTCTGGAGGCAAGATTTTCTTAGAATAAATTCAGAAAGGGAATCCATGCTTCACTTTCGAATCTATTGTAGGTCTCTGCTGGATTAAAAGAAATTGAGCCTCGTTGAGTGGCTCACACCTATAATCCCAGAACTTTGGGAGGCCAACGTAAAAGGATCTCTGGAGCCCAGGAGTTTGAAGCTGTAGTGAGCCATGACTGCACCACCGTACCAGCCTAGGCAATACAGCAAGACCCTGTCTCCAAAAAGAAAAAAAAAAAGAAAGGAGGAAGAAAAAAAAATTGAGTAAGGCAATTTTTAAAATGACAGCAAACCAAAATTTGATTCCACACTGGCAAAAATTTCTTCAAACTTTTTCTGGTAGAAACTGGAATAAAGCCTACACTCATGAAATTCTGAAGATCTATGGTTCTGGAGAAAATTCAGTACAACCACATGCTCTATGTTCCACTCCAGCTACCAGCTTCCATAGCCACAAGTTGACCCTCACCTGTAATTGCTTCATTTCAAAAATAAACTTCAGAGATTCCAATCTCTGCCTTTACCTTGCTATTATTATTCTCTGGGCATTTCTCACTCGCCTAACTGTTCTTCAACATGACAGGTGTCTCTGGGCCCTCTATCCAGCCATTCCTGTATTTTCTTTGTCTTTGTCCAGGCTTCATAGTCCATCATCAGATCTCTGCTTCTTAAGGACCACTGAGCTCCTTGCACCCTTGAATTTTCACATCACCTTTCTAGAAAGATGGAGAAATGACAGGATCTACTGATGGGGGCCACTTTGAAATCATGTTCTTCAATATGAAGAGGGCCCTTACACCACCCAGTGGCCTAACAGTCCTGTTCCCATTCATGATCACTCTAACCTTTCACTGCCTTCTCTTCATCTTCACTCTTCTCATTTTCAGCAGACTGACTTGCTGCAGGCTTTTGGAGGAACTCCCAGCCTCAGACATGCCCTCTCTCACTTTACCACCCTCCCTATAAGCTCGCTGTACACCTCTACCGTCCTGTGCTCCAAGATAAGAGGATGGCTTGTTTCTTCTCCAGTTTGAAGCCAAGCCTGTGCCTTGGATATACTGCTCACCCACCACCAAGGAGCTGTTTCTGAACATTTCCATCACTACCTCTCCGGCATGTTCAACCTCTTCATTTCAGCAGGCTCCTTGCCCTCAGCCTAGAGCTATTTTCACTTCTCTGGTTCCATCAATATTTTTACATTAACTCAATCTCTTGCCCCCCATTTTCATTCTGGTTTCCCATAGGTGGGGTCTGTCCTTCCTGTTTCCATTTTCTCTCCTTCAATCACCGACATTTGGCCTCAGCTCCCATCATTCTTTCAAAGGTTTTCTAACTAAACTCACCACTGGTTAAAAAAGAGACTTTTTCCTCCCAGATCTTATCCCTACCATACTTAACACTTTGATTGCTCTGTTTTTTTTCCCTCAACTTTGCATTATGAAAATTTTCAAACCTACACAAAATCTGAAAGAATGGTACAATGAGCACCTGTGTGGCCATCACCAAGATTCCCCAATTGTTGCCATTTTGTCTTAAATACAATCCTCCCAACCTGGTGTATGCTCCTGTATATATTTAAAAGTAAGTTGTAGACATCATAACATCTCCCTTCCAAATTCTTTAGATCATTTCCCTCCAAAATAAGGGCCTTCTCCTACATTACAATACCATCTTCATATCTAAGAAAAGTAACAATAATTTTACATCATCTGATATCAATTCCATATTCAAATGTCTCCAATTGTCCCAAGAACGTCTTTTACAACTATTTTCTGCTTGAACCAAAAATCTATTTAAATAATCAATGTTCAAATACTGAATTTGGTTTTTATGTTTATTTATTCTTTCATAATCTAAAATAGTTCCCTAGACTTCCCCCCAACCCCCATGACATTGAATTGTTTAGGAGTCTGGGTAAGTTGTCTTTTAGGATGTCCTGTATTTTCAATGTTTCCTCAGGGCATAACTTAAATTGTTCCTTTGCTCAGTAAATCGGCAGCTCAGCCTAGAAACGAGGATGAACCTTCCAGTACTGATACCTCATCAGTAAGATGTCTACTTCATGTTATATGTTGCCACTTATTTCATATTAATGGTCCCAAATTTGATCACTTTGTTTAAAGTGTGAATAAGAGATCTCTGTTGTTTGTTGTGGTTTTATGAAGGTGCGGGGGAGGTTTTGAGACAGATTTTCACTGTGTTACTCAGGCTGGACTGCAGTGGCACAATCTTGGCTCACTGCAATCTCCATACCCCGTACCCAAGTGATCCTCCCACTTCGACCTCCTGAGTAGCTAGGACCATAGAAATGCACCACCATGCTTGGCTAATTTCTTAAGGTTTTTGTAAAGATGAAGTCTGACTATATTGCCCAGGCTGGTCTCAAACTCCTGGGCTCAAGTGATCCTTCCATCTTGGCCTCCCGAAGCACAGGGATTATAGGCATGGGCCACCATGACTGGCCACAGATCTCTGGGTTTTAAAAGTACATTTTTCTTTCGTAATTATGAAGAGATCCATGAAGTCATATTTTGTATGATGGTAATATCCTACTTTAGAATCCATTAATGAATCATTTACTGCATTAGGAATTAAAAACATATTTTCTTAATTCTGTTATCTCTTCTACATTTATTAGATAACATTGTTTAGTAAGAAATTGTCCCTTTTTCTCCTTTCTCCCCCTTTTTCTTGGGATGTAAAAATACTATGAACTCATTGATTTTTAATTATGCAGTGTATTTCACTAACATGGACAGTGAAAAACTCTTTAAGCTAGCTCCTTTGTCTTTTTGATACAATCTCATTAGTTTTTGAGCACTTTGGATTACTAACAAAAAGAGATATCCTTTCCTTGCTACAGCTCTGGAATCAGTTTCTCTGAGGAGCCCTGGTTTCTTTTAATGGGAACAGCAGGTAAAAACTAGGATCTAGGTGTTACATGTGCTTATTGCTACTAGGGTGTTTGCTTTTCTGAATAATGACTTCATATTAATATTTCCAATTGAAATTAAAAATTTTTCTGCTTTTGTCACTTCTCTTTTTTCTTATACTGAAAATTTTGGTTCCTAAAATTAATAATATCAATATACTTACTTATTTGCTTTATCCCACAATATCCTTAAAATAGTTGTAAAATTAGAATGCCAATATTACTACTGACAATAAATCTACCAAGTGATGCATGCAATTTCATTATAGTACTTACTATTCTTGGGATAAATCATAAAGATACATAAAGTAATGTGTTTACAGTTACTCAAAATTATGTTTTTCTATATAGTGTCTTATCTTCCCAACAAAGAGTTAAGATCATTTGTTTTTTCTTTGTATTCAATTTTAGGATTTATCTTTTCACTTGATTTCGTATTTGTATACATAAAGTATTTATAAATTTCAAAAGTCAGAACTATATAAGTGGTATCCTCAAAGAAGTCTCACTCCAGACAGGAGTCCTCACTCTATACATCTACACCCTTCTCCATGAATATTTTCATTAGTCTCTAGTTTATTCTCTGTTTCTGTTTTAAATAAAACCATATAGACATAAACATATTATTAACTCAGTGAGTTTTACTTTACTCTTTTAAAATAATTGATCACTGAGTGCTGCTCTCCAGCCCCCTTTTCCCTCCATGGTTTCTCTCCGCTCCCGTGAGTAACTTGGCTCCGGGTGCTCCACTCGCCTGCCCGCACGCCACCAGCCGCAAAGGACCGCGCCGGCCTCCGCTGCAAGCAAACCCTTCCGACGGCCCTCGCTGCGCAGACCGGGACACCTCTCCACCTTTCGCCCCCGCCGCGGAAAGCTAAGTTTGAAGAGCGGGGAAGAGGGGAGCATGGACATGAAGAGGAGAATCCACCTGGAGCTGAGGAACCGGACCCCGGCAGTAGTTCGAGAACTTGTCTTGGACAATTGCAAATCAAATGATGGAAAAATTGAGGGCTTAACTGAATTTGTGAACTTAGAGTTCCTCAGTTTAATAAATGTAGGCTTGATTTCAGTATCAAATCTCCCTAAGCTGCCTAAATTGAAAAAGCTTGAACTCAGTGAAAATAGAATCTTTGGAGGTCTAGACATGTTAGCTGAAAACCTTCCAAATCTCACACAACTAAACTTAAACTGAAAGATATCAGCACCCTGGAACCTTTGAAAAAGTTAGAATGTCTGAAAACCCTGGACCTCTTTAACTGTGAGGATACTAACCTGAATGACTACCGAGAGAGTGTCTTCAAGCTCCTGCCCCAGCTTACCTACTTGGATGGCTATGACCGAGAGGACCAGGAAGTACCTGACTCAGATGCCAGGTGGATGGTGTGGATAAAGAGGAGGAGGATGAAGAAGGAGAAGATGAGGAGGATGAGGATGGTGAAGAAGAGGAGTTTGATGAAGATGTATGTGATTACGATGGAGTCAGTGAGGAGGAAGAAGAATTTGGACTTGAAGAAGATGAAGATGAGGATGAGGATGAAGAGGAGGAAGAAGGTGGGAGAGGTGAAAAGAGGAAGAGAGAAACAGATGATGAGGGAGAAGATGATTAAGACCCCAGACGACCTGCAGAAACAGAACTGTTCAGTATTGTTTGGACTGCTCATGGATTTGGTAGCTGTTGAAAAAAAAAAGGTAGCTGTGATACAAACCCCAGGGCACCCACCTGGGGGTGACATTCCACCTTCCTTCAATGTAGTCCCTCTTGGTAATCTACCACCAAGCTTGTGGACTTCACCCCAACAAGATTGTAAGCATTTTTAGGTTCTTGTGTAAGACTCTTGCTGTAGCATGGATAGCTGTGATTGGTCAGTCAACCGTCTGAGGCTACCAGTTACACCGAGACCGTAACAGCACTTTTACTTTCTGTACAATAAAAATGCTCTGTAAATAAAATCTTAACATTTTGGGTCTGTTAAAAAATAATAATAATTAAACACCATAGTCATCCATCAAGTGAATGTACTTATAGCTGTTTCTAATAGATTGTTTCTAGCCTTTAGTTATTACTCGTAATGCTGTAATGAACAACCATGTGCATGTATGTTTTTACATTGTGGAGGTATATCTTCAGGATAAACTGGAAATAGATGTCAAAGGGTTTGAATCAAAGGGCAAATCTGTTCATAAGTAATTCTATTGCATATTGAAAAATTCTCCTCCCAAGAGGTTATGCTTCTACTACCAGCAGTGTAAGAGTAGGTAATCTCTAGTTGATTTCCTTGATACCATGACACTATGCCTTTGTTAAATTTCTTATTCCTTTCTGGTCATTCTTTTCTTTTGTCTTTCTGAATTCTTCCTTCTCTGATCATACTTCAGTTCTATTTGTTTGAACCTTATCTATCTTCCCTGACTAGTATTATTCATTGTCCATGTCAATTAACACCAGTACTCCAATAACTTCCACACCTACATTTGCAGAACAGACAGCTTCCTGGAGCTTCATGTCTTCATCTGCTTCCTTAAGATTTCCATCCTTAGATGTCTTGCAGGTATTAAAACCATAACATCCCTCTAAAATTGCCTCTTGGATGCCACCACCATCTAGGTAGACATCACACTTCCAGGCCTGCTAGTAGCCCTGATTTCTCCCTTTCACTTACCCATCGGGCGCTGGTTTTACCTCCTGCACATCTCTAAAATGAGTCTCTCTTTTACACCCTAATACCATTTGCCCTCTCAGGGCCTCTTCTACTCTCCTCAAGAGCACTGCAGTAGTCTTCTAGCTTGTTTTCTGTCTCCAACCCTCGGTTCTTCTGAAAATCTTCTCAACACAACTGCTATACTGAAATTTTTACAGATTTCTAAGTTCTGCATTGCTTAAAGTGAAAAGCATTGCATTTACTTTTTATAATCACTACTGAGTTGCTAATCAATAAAACCTATCTAGAGTCCATACATGCTCAGATTTGTAGTGGGGAAAACCTTAGGTAGTCATTTAAAATGAAAAGCCGTGTTCATAGACTTTCTAAAAGGGACCCTTCCCAGGGTCACTATTATTAGAGGGAGCACTATGTATCTGGTGATTTGAACCAAGACCCAGCCAGCATCATGCTACTATAACCAGTTTTTTTTTATATAGCAAAGATTTCCTAACAGATGAAAAAGAAGATTCTTTAAAGGTGGTGAACTTAAAGTGATTCGTGATTTAAACTACCAAACAAGTATTAACTTAACTTAGTTAAGAGAGAAAGACAGATTGAGCAAGGCAGTGAAAGGACTTGGTAATTAAGATGGTAATTTATATTACCATCTTAAATTCCTAAAAACTTGAGTATATTTAAATGTAAAGAGAATCGCAATGACGTTAACATTCAGTATAGCACTCTAGCGAAATGAGGATTTGCCTACAACATAAAACTCTAAAGTTTTATATTCTCTGTTCTTTGGAGGAAAAAGAAAAAGAATCAGATTTTAAAATAGAAAATCATATAGCAATTCATGCATAAAATGGTTTATTACCTTATGGGTTTAGGTTACTTGTTTAAGTTATTACTTTCATAGTAACAATCAAAAGTGACAAAGGTATACATTTTCCAAATAGAAGAAAACAGATAAAATTATCCTATTACCTGTTGACCATCTGAAACAGAAAGGTCAACACATTTTTCAGCAAAGTCAAATAATAGCTTCAAAAGAAAAAATATTTTTTACAAAAAGCAAGAAGCTAGGAATCAACTTTGATTCCAATGAATATTAACTGATTTCCCCCTAATTAATATTAATTATGTCGAATAAGAATTTAGTTAAAGAATTCTCTATGATAAAACTATAGATCACATTCAATGTTGTCATTTCTATCCTTTTTGGAGTGTTGTTTTTTAAAAAGCAAAAAAATTAATAGATTCTCATCACAGAACTGATTTTATGAAACCCCCTACCCCTGCAAAGCCATCTCACCCCCACCTCTAAAGGGAACTAGAATTAGACTTAGGACATCTGATATGTAAAATGAGCAAACAAATGTAAAAATACCCGAAATGCTAAATATAGGGAAATTATATAAAAGTAGCTAATGTACGAGCCTCCCTCTGCTGTTGGGATTGTACAGGAAAATATCTGTAGGTTAATACTGGAAAAAGGGTGCCACATGGAGCCACCTAAGAGCTGCTTGTTTACATTTGATCTCTGCTGCCTGAACCACAGGCCCATGGTATGCCACGGGGTTACCCACAAACACAGAGGGCTTTTGAAAAAGTCAGAGCCTTTGATTCTTCCCTCTACAGAACCTTCATCTATGCTATCTAAACAAACTCTCTGGAGGTATGTTTATATCATGTAGAAAGAGCTGGAAAACTAACAATCACACTGTGTGAACAATCCTTTCAGCTAGTTCTTGCCTTCCATGGCTGACTGTTGATCTATGGAAAAAAGAAAATTCAAACAACATCCATATTTATTGTCTGTAGTCCCTCGTACTCTAAAAGTTAGCTGAGAAGAAAAAATATCAATTGTCCCATTTACTTGTTTGGCAATTTAGGGGGTGTTGCTTCCAGGAAAAAAAAAAAAATCCTAATGGGACTCCACCTCAAAAATCAATTTGATTTTTAAAAAACAAGCTGGAATAGACTTTCTCACTACTTTCTAAAGGCCAAAGCAAGGTATAGTGGGAAATTGAGTTCTAATAAGTATGTGAAGTCTGCTATAGGAAATCATGAGATTCCCCTGTCTATCATTGATTGATTGTGTGATTTGAATTTGCCTGGCTCCATACTAAGGCTTTGCATGGTCACTAGAGATAATTAGAAGCTGAGAGTACATAGAATCTGAAAACGTAGTAAGGAATTAATAAACCTCAGTATTTTAGAGTATAATGAATTTAAAGGAAAGAATATGAATTTAATGCTAAAACATTAGATTCCATATCATAATCTACCCTAAGAAGTATAAAAGGTAAAACAGAAAACTCTACACACCTTTCTATCTTTTTTTCTTTTTTTTGGAGAAGTCTCACTGTTGTCGCCCAGGCTGGAGTGCAGTGGCACCATCTCAGTTCACGGCAACCTCTGCCTCCCAGGTTCAAGCGATTCTCCTGCCTCAGCCTCCCAAGTAGCTGGAATTACAGGCATCCATCACCACGCCTGGCTAACTTTTGTATTTCTAGTAGAGATGGGGGTTTCACTGTATTGGCCAGGCTGGTCTTGAACTACTGATTTCAGGTGATCCACCCATCTTGACCTCCCAAAGTGCTGGGATTATCGGCATGAGCCACCCTTTTCTTCTTAAGGCATGTTTGCATGAGAATCAGAGCTGGCTCACTAGAGAGGCCTGGGCCCCCCCAGTTCTCCTATGTAAGTCTCTGCTGCCTCCAATTCAACTGGATTGCTCCACTCAGGAGAAGCAGCTGGAGTCTTCCTCCTGTGCTGGTTGGCAGTCTAGGTAACAGACCAAGAATAGAATCTGGAGTAATGTCTGTGCAGATATGCCTTAAGGTAAAAACAAGATTTCACGCATTTTAGTTTTTATTTATTTGGCTAAGCTAAAGTTCTTGACTATTTTTTAATCATCTAAATGTGACTTTTTTATTTTTTGACTTTAAAGATACATATCACTTCTAATTCTCTTCCATACTCCCTGGTCTTTTCAAAATAGTATACATAACTGTCTTGAAACTTGTTTTTATTTTTCAAAATTAGCTTTCATTTGGATTCTAAACAATTGGGTTTTATTCTTTGTTTGGGTAATCCTGTAATGCAAGGGAAAGAGAACTGGCCCCAGTGAACATGTTGAATCATCAAAAACAACTCTATACCTTTGTTTGTTGGCCTTATTTTACAAAGGGGAAGCTGAGGGGTTGTGACTTGCCCAAGGTTGCCCCCCATTCAGAGACTAGGGAAGCTGGGATTCAAACCCAGATATTCTGATTGCTTGGCCCTACTCTTGACCATTACCAAAATCATTGTTCTGAAAATCATTCAGCTCTGCCCTTAACCCATTTATGCCGGAGGTTGCAACTTTTTGAGTTTTTGCAATCAGACCTTGGCAATTACCTTGAGCAGTAGGATATAAATCACTCCCATATGCTCAGCATTCCAATAATGGAACACTAGGCATAAATGTTTAATTTGGTTGTTCTCAGATAAATTCTAAACATTCATTAGCCTCAGTTTAATAAATAAGGAAATCAGTCTAATTTTCTTATGCCAAAACTTTCAATTGCCTTTTACCTCCACAACGAATGGGAACTTAAGCTCTTACACCAAACTTCAAATTTTCAAATTTGCTAGTTCCTGAGTATAAATCCCTGTGGTAGCTTAGATAAAGGGTCTCTTCTAATTCACTATGGATGATGTAAAATTTGCATTCCATTATCTAAGTCGGCATCAAATTATTCAAATATAAATAAAATACAACTGTTTTCCAAAGTTCAAATCTTGATATTTATTTCCCTTCAACTCGAGAGTCATCTACGCTGTCTTTTCCCCTTCATCACTCTGCAGAAGAGTGCCTGGTATTTTCCTGATATCTATTTCTGCCTCCTGCAGGATATTTTACTGGTATTTTAAAACAAATAAATGCTAAACTGAGCTTATTATCTTCCCTTCTCTGTTACTCACCAAATTTACTTCTTTAAACTGAACTTGTTTTCTTATTTCTACCTTTCCATTAATAGCATCTTCTCCCAAGTAACCAAGCTTAAAATCTTGCTCCTCTTTTATTCCCTTTTTCCCCATCCTACTCACCCCCAACCTGAATTATCAAGCCCATTTTACTCATACTATGTGCCCTACACTTATCTACACTTTTCCATCTCCTTGCCTGGATCCCCCATCCTCAAGGTTAATCTTTCTAAGGCACGATTTGGATCAATTTTTGGCTCAAAATTATTCAAGGACTCCCTAAACAAGTATTTGTCAAAAATGTTTCTTTAAGTGTTTAGAGGACTCTATGATACTGGTCCATCATATAAGTTTTGCTTTCCTTATTACTTGCCAATATACAGACTACCTTTAAGTTCAGCACAACTATTTACTATTCCTTATCCACTTAGACATTCATTCCCTGATGTGCTTTTGCTCATGCTTTTCCTTCCGTGTGAAATACTGTTTCCCTAATCTGCTTCTGTTATGTCCTACCCAGATCAAATGCTGTCTCTTCCGTGAAGTCTTTCCAGGTTCCCATACCAAACATGACTCCTTTCTTTCTTTTTTAATATAATTTCAACTTTTACTTGAGATTCAGGGGATATATGTGCAGGTTTGTTACTGGGTATATTGTGTGATGCTGAAGTATAGGATATCACTGATCCTATCACCCAGGTACTGAGCACAGTACCCAGTAGTTATTTTTCAACACTTCCCCCCCTCCATCCTCATCCCTCTAGTGGTCTTCAGTGTCTATTGTTTCCATCTTTATGTTCATATGTACCCAATGTTTAGCTCCCACTTATAAGTGAAAACATATAGAATTTGGTTTATGTTCCTTGAGATAATGGCCTCTGGCTGCATCCATGTTGCTACAGAGAACATGGTTTCATTTTTTCATGGCTGCCTAGTATTCTATGGTGTACATGTACCACTTTTTTTTTATCCAGTCCACTGTTGATGGGCACCTAGGCTGATTCCACATCTTGCTATTGTGAATAGTACTGCAACAAACATACGAGTACATATGTCTTTTGGTAGAACAATTTCTTTTCTTTTGGGTATATATCCTGTAATGAGATTGCTGGGTTGAATGGAAGTTCTGTTTTAAGTTTTTTGAGAAATCTTCAAACTGCTTTCCACAGTGGCTGAACTAATTTACATTCCCACCAACAGTGTTTGAGTGCTCCCTTTCTCCATGGCCTCACCAACATCTGTTAGGTTTCAACTTTTCAGTAATAGCCATTCTAACTGGCATGAGATGTTATCTCATTGTGGTTTTGATGTGCATTTTTTTGATAATTACTGATGTTGAGCATTTTTTCTTATGTTTGCTGATAGCTTCCTTTAAGAAATGTCTGTTCATGTCTTTTGTCCATTTTTTAAAGGGGTTGTTTTTTGCTTGTTCAATTGTTTAAGTTCCTCATAAATTCTGGATATCAACCTTTTTTAGATGCACACTTGCAAATATTTTCTCCTGTTCTGTAGGTTGTCTGCTTTTGTTGATGGTTTCTGTTGCTGTACAGACGCTCTTTAGTTTAATTAGGTTCCACTTCTCAATTTTTGTCTTTTTGCAGTTACTTTTAAGGGCTTAGTCATGAATTCTTTCCCAGAGCTGATATCCAGAATGATGTTTCCAAGGCTTCCTTTCTTTTTCATTTGTGCCAATTCTATGGGAACTTTCATTACACCTCATGCTTTTAAAAGTCAAAGAACATAAGCAACTATGAGCAAATTTAGCATTTATAGCCCTGTTGTTATGCAATAAAGACAAAACAAAAGTCAGAGGTGAAGTAATTTGCCAGATATAATATAGCCTGGCAAAGTCAAGACTAGAAAAATCTGAGAGTCAGGTGAGGTGGCTCATGCCTGTTATCCCAGCACTTTGGGAAGACAAGGCAGGGGCATCACTAGGTCAGGAATTTGAGACAAACCTTGCCAACATAGTGAAACCCTATCTCTACTAAAAATACAAAAATTAGGCCAGGCACAGTGGCTCATGCCTGTAATCCCAGAACTTTGGAAGGCCAAGACGGGTGGATCACCTGAGGTTGGGAGTTCAAGACCAGCCTAATCAACATGGTAAAACCCAGTCTCTACTAAAAATACAAAATTAGCTGGGCATGGTGGTGCACACCTATAATCCCAGCTACTTGGGAGGCTGAGGCAGGAGAATTGCTTGAACCCAGGTGACAGAGTTTGCAGTGAGTTAAGATCGCGCCACCGCACTCCAGCCTAGACAACAGAGGGAGACTCCATCTCAAAAATAAATAGGTAGAATTTACTTTTTCATCTCATAAACATAAAATGTACCTAGGTACTTTTCTACCTTTCTTTTGCACAGGTGTGAGTATATGCATACATACCTGCCTGTTCGCCTGACAAAACCCACACATACACACACAATCTACTCACACCACAGCTATCTTTGAAAAATAGGTAACTGCAACTCCAGAAGAAGATTCTCTGATGGTAGTAAGAATTGTCATTTATTATTATGGCAATGATAGTTGTGATTACTATGTCATTATTAAAGTTTAGATCTGATGCTTGGCTTTTTTCACAGCATAAACGATGAATACAGATTTTTTAAATAAGGGATCAGGGTAGTAGCTATGTATGACAACCAAAAATTTCTGTTTCTAAATAGCTCTCAGCAGGGGATAAAAAGTAACTGATAGCGCTCTTAGGGACAAACGTACTGAGATAGCATGTCTACACTATCTGTATTAGTACATGGTCGTCTTAGCCATCTGTCAAAGAAACAGACTGACTTCAACCTACAGTTTCCATCAAACTCATTTTCTAGACAAAGAAACTGAGGCTTGACAGAGAATGAAGTATAGGCTTGGTGAGGGAGCATTCTGAGCTCCATAATTCACTTAGCCTCTGGGCTCCTGCACCCCTCATCCTTTTTATTCTCAGTGTTTCAGGGCATTGTTCCTTCAGTTTGCACTGGGTTGGCTGGAGGTAGGCACCACAGGTTTGATTGATACAGCAATTTGCATCTCAAGGCATCGCTCGATAAATACAGTGCAATGAAAGGCTACTCTCTCACCAGCCAATTTCCCCCCCTGGGCTGACTTTAGAAGCTCATTGATGTCACTTCCTTCCTCAGTCAGCAAGTGAATTTTCTTTAATTCTCAAGACCAGCTGTCCATGCTGTCAACAGAAAGTTATTAAAATTCCTTTAAAGTGAATAAAAATAGCCTAAAAGCAAATGTACTTGGAAACAGGAAAGAATCAGTATGCAAAGTCCACAAACCTCTGAGCAAAATAATGTTGATCCAACCAGAGATTTCAAACATTGTATATTCAGGTTGCTAGAAAAAAATAATTAAAAGATGCTAAGCCACATACTTCTTAATCTTTTATTAGTAAAGGCTTATACAGTTAAAATATATCCCCCTAAATTTCATTTCTTTTCAAGTATGATTTGAATAAATTTGAGAATGACTTAGGTTTGAGAATCCCACTTAAGTGGGATTCCCTCCTCTTTTCTTGCATAGTCCAGAGAACATTTTCATCTCCACCAGGCTAAGTCTATCCAAAAGCAAGAGACAAACATTATCATTAGCACCAATCATAACTAGTAAGACCACAAAAATAATATAATTATATATTTTAATTTAATAGAGTTTTACTAGCTCAAGGGAAGAGGTAATTTTTTCTTATATTTAAATGGGTATAACTCACAGAAATGAACTATGTGGTTCCTGAGTTTCCCTGATCCTCAACCGACTACCTGACCTCAGTCACTGGAAGTCTGACCAGTTACCTTCTGAATCAGCCCCTGCTTTATCCTTCAGGCCCCCAGCAGCTGAGCTCCTGCCTTGTTGCCTGAATTGTACATGACCTGGTACCCAAGTCCCTCCAAAGCATAGATATGCTCCTTACTTCCATTAGTTACCTGCATCTTCCTTATTTGGACAGATGTCATGACTACCTCTGACCTTTTGCCAAGGAAACTTGTATGCAGCCTATCTTGTCATCCCCAGACACACCCCAAGTTTGTGTCTTGGGTTCTTCTCCAGTGCCTGGGCTCTCAAGTTCAGCCTACACTTGTGCTGTGCAGCCTGCCCAAGGCTTCCTTGCTACACACACTACACAAAGCAATTAAAAGAAAGTACATATATTTACCATAGCTGTGCTAAAGAAAAAAATTACTATTTTAGTAAATAGTAGTTTAGTGGTAAAATGGTAGAAATTTCGATAAATTCAAACTAAAAGGACAAGTATAATATGGTTAATAATCAGGAAAATTGCAAATCATGATCTTGGAAGTTTTCTAGAATTAACTCTCAGTCCTTCAGTTCAGTTTCTATAATTTGGAGCCACTGTATTCCTAATATAGAACTATGATGGTGTAAGTGTGTAAAACACGCAAAAAAGAACATTGGTATAATTGCTGTTACTAAGATGCTTAAACATCTTGGAAAATCAATTGGGAATGAATATAAAAAGCACTGCTTTCACAAAATAAAGCATTTGATATGGTCCAGAATTCACAGCAGTCAAACTCAGGCCCTAATATCGTCCATCTAGTGATTCTTATCCCATATACCTTTTCTTTCCTGAGTAAACGAGGGCCAGAAGCAGCTGCCCTCAATATGTTGGAGGCTATTGCAAGGCTTTAACCACTGAGATCAATATATATATTGAACACCTAGAATGTTCAATATATATATTTATGGAATCATTGATAGTGATCTCAGTATCACTGAGCTGGGTCCTCAGGGTACAATAAACAAAATGATTGTAGTCCCTGACCTCAAGGAGCTTACATTATAGAATAGGAAACAAGCAACAAAGTAACCAGATGTACAAATAAAATAATTGCAAGTTGTGATCAGTGCTATGAAAGGAACAAATAATGGGCGGAGATCAAGAATCACAAGAAGAGATGGGGCAACCGGGGAAGAACCCTTGAGATCTTAATATTAAATTGAGACTTGAAAAATATGAAAGAGCCAGATCTGCAAAATTGGAGAGACAAGATAACAGCATGTGCAAAAGACCAGAGGCCAAAAGGGACCTGAAATGAACATAAGGCCAGAGTAGACGGTGGGTAGAAAGGAAGGGAAACAGACAGCAAAGTGAGGTTGTAGAGGTGGCGGGCAAGGAGTAGATGGACAAGGCCTACAAGATATAGAAAGGAATTTGGAGAGAGCCAGAGTGGCGACTGGGAGACCCCAGGAGGCTAACATTGTAATCCAGGGGAGAGACGGTGATGGGCTCAACAAACTGGGGGCTGTGGATAGACAGCACAAAAGGTCGACATATTCTGAAGACACTGAGACACTGTCCTGCTGCCCATGGGCTTCTCTGAGTCACTGGCCCCTTGAGCTATTTCCTGGTCCTTTTCATAAGCAATGGCTACATCTCTGTGCTCCTTTGAGAGTAAGAACAGGGCCCCAATTCGATGAATGACCAAATCTGCCCTGTTTCAGATCACCCTATTTGCTCTCTTTCCCCAATTATCAAGTTCCTTCTAAAAATACTCTTTGATGGGGAAAAGGAGGGAATGTGATACTCCAGAACTCCAAAGTTCTGGAATATGAAATTACCCTACATGTGCAGATATATAATGGGCATATTTGCAACCCAGGAAAGAGGAATAGATTCATAATCTCATCTCCTTTTCCTTGCCCCATTTCAAGACTTCTCATGTAGCACCTTCAAAACAGTTCAAGCACTGCTACAGAAAGGGTCATGCCTAATATAGGTTATTATACAGAAAGAAACAATGTCATAGAAAAGTAGAGAACAGAGCCAACCAGTTCTTCAGGAGAAAGGAGCAGGCTAATTGGGAGCAATGGTCTTGTTCACAGTTGAGTCTCCAGAACTTAGTATCCATCCATATATGACACCTGGCAACTGATCAAACAGTATTTCTTGAATAAATAAATAAATAAAGTCATATGATTCCTTCTAATCTTCATTCCCTGTATCCATTTGTTACCAACTTCTCTCAAACATTTCTTCAACACACGGTCTTTGATTTTCTTCATCTTCCTTCTCATTTCTACCTAGTCTAGGCCCTAACCCATCACTGAGTTTATACATTCCACCATGCCCCCTGGATATTATTCAATTTCTCCTCCTACTCTGAGCAATTTACCAGTTTAATCTTCCTTTATAACCCACCTCTGCTGAAAAAACCGTAATTGCCCCCAAATTGTCTATTGCTTTAAACATAAAGCAATTGATTTGTTCTCAGGTCACCCGAACCTGCCTGGGCAATGCTGTTTCCCTCTAAACCCTCTCCCCTAGTTAGGGTAGTCATTGCCATTATTCTCCCAAACTTTTATCCATTTTTGAAGACGTAATTCAAATTCCACCTTCTAATTATTCTGATTCCTATGTTACAAAGACAGATTCTATCCCTGAACTTATTTTTAAGTTCTTAAACTCACCATATCTCTAGAATTTGCTCAAACATGCAAAGGAGATATCCAACAGATAGTACAATATGGATATTTAGATATCCATATCCAAGAGATATTCTTGAACTGCATGAAGTAAAAGGCCAATAATAAGTCAATTAAAATTGTGGTCCCTGGTTGTTCATATATATTTCTGCATGAGTTAAAAGGGAGTACAGCAGTGATTAATGGCAGCATGCTTCTTGGAAACCTACTTGTTCCCCAAGACCAATCAAATGGTTTTTTCCCCCTCTGTGTTCCCACAACATGTTATCTCTAACTCTGTGAAAACACTTCTCAGGAGGCACCACTGTTTCTCTTCATTTATCTGTCTCTGCCATCTGACTGTGAGCTTCTTGAGGGCAGGCACCCGGGTGTATCATCTTTGCATGCCCAGTACTTAGGAGGTATCCAACACAGTGAAAGTATTATACTTTTTGGAATGAATATGCTATACTATAAGATATTTTTCTTTTTTGAAACCAAACTACCACTTGATCTGACAGTTTTATTACTACTAGATATATTTCCAAAGGAATATAAATCATTCTATTGTGAAGATGTGTGCACTCATATGTTTATTGTAGCACTACTTACAATAGAAAAGACATGGAATCAACCCAAATTACCACCAAGGGCAGACTGTATAAAGAAAATATGGTACATATATACCATGGAATATTATGTTGCCATAAAAAGGAGCAAGACTATATACGTGCAAGAACATGGATAGAGCTGGAGGCCACCATACCCAGCAAAGTAATGCAGAAATAGAACACTTATCATGTTCTCACTTATCAGCGGGAACTAAATGATGAGAACACATGGACACATAGAGGGGAACAACAGACACTGGGGCCTACCTGAGGTGGAGGGTGGGAAGAAGGAGATGATACAAAAAAAAAATAACTAACTGGTACTAGGCTTAACACCTGGGTCATAAAATATCTGAACAGCAAACCCCCATGATGGGAGTTTACCTACATAACAAACCAGCTCATGTACCTCAGAACTTAAAATTAAAAAAGAAAATATCTTTTGCATGGTTTTCTTCATTTCAATTTTATTTATTTCAGCTCTGCTCTTTTTCCTACTAATATGGGTTTGATTTGATTTTGCTTTTCTAGTTTGTTTTAATGTAGGCACTTATAGCTATAAACTTCCCTCTTAGTACACTGGTTTTGCTGTATCCCATAGTTTTAGTATTTTCTATTTCCATTATCATTTGCTTAAAGAAATGTTTCAAAATCATTTTTTCTCTTTTTTTTAATTGCATTGTAGGTTTTGGGGTACATGTGAAGAACCTATTATGAAGAACAAGATAGTTGCATAGGTACACACGTGGCAGCGTGATTTGCTGCCTTCTTCCCCTCCACCTACATCCGGCATTTCTCCCCATGCTATCTCTCCCCAACTCCCCACCCCTGCTGTCCCTCCCCTATTCCCCCCACAATAAACCCCACTGTGTGATGCTCCCCTCCCTGTGTCCATGTGTTCTCATTGTTCAACACCTGCCTATGAGTGAGAACATGTGGTGTTTGATTTTCTGTTCTTGTGTCAGTTCGCTGAGAATGATGGTTTCCAGGTTCATCCATGTCCCCACAAAGGACATGAACTCATCGTTTTTGATGGCTACATAATATTCCATGGTGTATATGTGCCACATTTTCCCTGTCCAGTCTATGATCGAGGGGCATTTGGGTTGGTTCCAGGTCTTTGCTACTGTAAACATGCTGCAATGAACATTCGTGTACATGTGTCCTTGTAGTAGAATGATTTATAATCCTTTGGATATATACCCAGTAATGGGATTGCTGGGTCAAATGGAATTTCTATTTCTAGGTCCTTGAGGAATCACCACACTGTCTTCCACAATGGTTGAACTAATTTACACTCCCACTAACAGTGTAAAAGTGTTCCTATTTCTCCACATCTGCTCCAGCATCTGTTGTCTCCAGATTTTTTAATGATCACCATTCTAACTGGCTGAGATGGTGTCTCAATGTGGTTTTGATTTGCATTTCTCTAATGACCAGTGATGATGTGCATTTTTTCACATGTTTGTTGGCCTCATGTATATCTTCTTTTGTAAAATGTCTGTTCATATCCTTTTCCCACTTTTGAATGGGCTTGTTTTTTTCTTGTAAATTGTTTTAGTTCTTTGTAAATTCTGGATATCAGCCCTTTGTCAGATGGGTAAACTGCAAAACATTTTTCCCATTCTGTTGATTGCCGATTCACTCTAATGACTGTTTCTTTTGCTGTGCAGAAGCTATGGAGTTTGATTAGATCCCATTTGTCTATTTTGGCTTTTGTTGCCAATGCTTTTGGTGTTTTAGTCATGAAGTCCTTGCCTACTCCTATGTCCTGAATGGTTTTGCCTAGATTTTCTTCTAGGGTTTTTATGGTGTTAGGTCTTATGTTTAAGTCTTTAATCCAGTTAATTTTAGTGTAATATGTCAGGAAGGGGTCCATTTCTGCTTTCTGCACATGGCTAGCCAGTTTTCCCAACACCATTTATTAAAAAGGGAATCCTTTCTCCATTGCTTGTTTTTGTCAGGTTTGTCAAAAATTGGATGGTTGTAGATATGTTATGTTGCCACTGTAGCCTCTGTTCTGTTCCATTGGTCTATATCTCTGTTTTGGTACCAGTACCATGCTGTTTTGATTACTGTAGCCTTGTAGTATAGTTTGAAGTCCTGTAGTGTGATGCCTCCTGCTTTGTTCTTTTTGCTTAGAATTGACATGGCTATGCAGGCTCTCTTTTGGTTCCATATGAAGTTTAAGGTGTTTTTTTCCAGTTCTGTGAAGAAGGTAATTGGTAGCTTGATGGGGATAGTGTTGAATCTATAAATTACTTTGAGCTGTATGGCCATTTTCACAATATTGATTCTTCCTAACCATGAACATGGAATGTTTCTCCATCTGTTTGTGTCCTCTCTTATTTCATTGAGCAGTGGCTTGTAGTTCTCCTTGAAGAGGTCCTTTATGTTCCTTGTTAGTTGTTTTCCTAGGTATTTTATTCTTTTTGTAGCAATTGTGAATGGCAGTTCATTCTTGATTTGGCTCTCTTTAAGTCTGTTATTGGTGTACAGGAATGCTTGTGAATTTTGCACACTGATTTTGTATCCTTAGACTTTGCTGAAGTTGCTTATCAGTTTCAGGAGATTTTGGGCTGAGATGATGGGGTCTTTTGGATATACAATCATGTAATCTGCAAATAGAGACAATTTGATTTCCTCCTTTCCTATTTGAATACCCTTTATTTCTTTTTTTGTTTGTTTGTTTTTTTGGTTTTTTTTTTTTTTTTTTGCCTGATTGCTCTGGCTAGAACTTCCAGTGCTATATTGAATAGGAGTGGTGAGAGAGGGCATCCTTGTCTAGTGCCAGATTTCATAGCGAATGCTTCCAGTTTTTGCCCATTCAGTATGATATTGGCTGTTGGTTTGTCGTAAATAGCTTTTATTATCTTGAGATATGTTCCATCAATACCTAGTTTATTGAGGGTTTTTAGCATAAAGGGCTGTTGAATTTTGTCAAAGGACTTCTCTACATCAATTTAGATAATCATGTGGTTTTTGTCTTTGGTTCTGTTTATGTGGTGAATTACATTTATAGACCTCCGTATGTTGAACCAGCCTTGCATCCCCGGGATGAATCCTACTTGAGCATGGTGAATAAGCTTTTTGATGTGCTATTGCAATCGGCTTGCCAGTATTTTGTTGAAGATTTCTGCATCTATGTTCATCATGGATATTGGCCTGAAGTTTTCTTATCTTGTTGATTCTCTACTGGGTTTTGGTATCAGGATGATGTTGGTCTCATAAAATGATTTGGGAAGGATTCCCTCTTTTTGGATTATTTGGAATGGTTTTAGAAAGAATGGTACCAGCTCCTCTTCATATGTCTGGTAGAATTCGCCTATGAACCCATCTGGACCTCGGCTTTTTTTGTGTGGTAGGCTCTCAATTGCTGCCTCAACTTCAGACCTTGTTATTGGTCTATTCAGGGTTTTGACTTCTTCCTAGTTTAGGCTTGGGAGGCTGCAAGTGTCCAGAAATTTATCCATTTCTCCCAGGTTTACTAGTTTATGTGCATAGAGTTGTTTGTAATAATCTCTGATGATGGTTTGCATTTCTGTGGTATCTGTGGTGATATCCCCTTTATCATTTTTTATTGTATCTATTTGATTCTTCTCTCTCTTCTTTTTTAATTAATCTGGCTAGTGGTCTGTCTATTTTGTTGATCTTTTCAAAAAAACCAGCTCTTGAATTTATTGATTTTTTTGAAGGGTTTTTCATGTCTCTATCTCCTTCAGTTCTGCTCTGATCTTAGTTATCTCTTGTCTTCTGCTAGGTTTTGAGTTTTTTTGATCTTGCTCCTCTAGCTCTTTCAATTTTGATGATAGGGTGTCAATTTTAGATCTCTCCTTGCTTCTCATGTGGGCATTTATTGCTATAAATTTTCCTCTAGACAGCACTTTAAATGTGTCCCAGAGATTTTGGTATGTTGTGTCTTCGTTCTCATTGATTTTGAAGAACATGTTTATTTCTGACTTCATTTCATTGTTCATCCAGTCAACATTCAAGAGTCAGTTGTTCAATTTCCATGAAGCTGTGTGGTTCTGAGTTAGTTTCTGAATTCTGAGTTCTAACTTGATTGCACTGTGGTCTGAGAGACTGTTATGATTTCTGTTCTTTTGCATTTGCTGAGGAGAGATTTACTTCCAATTATGTGGTCAGTTTTAGAGTAGGTGTGATGTGGTGCTGAAAAAAATGCATATTCTGTGGATTTGGGGTGGAGAGTTCTGTAAATATATATTAGGTTTGCTTGGTATAATTGGTCTTAATTGGTTCAACTTGGTCTTAATTCAAGTCCTGGATATCCTTAATTCAAGTCCTGGATATCCTTGTTAATTTTCTGTCTGGTTGATCTGTCTAATATTGATAATGGGGTGTTAAAGTCTCCCACTATTATTGTGTGGGAGTCTAAGTCTCTTTGTAAGTGATTAAGAACTTGCCTTATGTATCTGGGTGCTCCTGTATTGGGTCTGTAGATATTTAGGATCGTTAGCTCTTCTGGTTGCACTGGTCCTTTTACCATTATGTAATGTCCTTCTTTGTCTCTTTTGATCTTTGTTGGTTTAAAGTCTATTTTATCAGAAACGAGAATTGCAACTCCTGCTTTTTTTTTTTTCTCTCCATTTGCTTGGTAAATCTTCCTCCATCCCTTTATTTTGAGCCTTTGTGTATCCTTGCATGTGAGATAGGTTTCCTGAATACAGCACACCGATGGGTTTTGGTTTTTTATCCAATTTGCCAGTCTGTGTCTTTTGATTGGAGCATTTAGCCCATTTACATTTAAGGTTAATGTTTTTATGTGTGAATTTGATCCTCCCATTTTGATGCTAGCTAGCTGTTTTGCCCATTAGTTGATGCAATTTCTTCATTGTGTTGATGCTCTTTACCATTTATATATGTATATATAAGGTATTAAACTTACACTTTTACTTCTTTAGAGAAAATGACTACACAGCTAATGAGTCTGTAGTTTGGAGAGACTAGTAACTTATCCAGAGAAGACTACATCTGAGAAATTATTTCACATTTTAGAGCCTATGGTTCAAGATAGACTTTCACAAGGTGATTAAAGATACACCCAGGTACCAAGGTGCTGCTGGATGGACTGGTCCTCCAGGGTTTGTACTAATTGTTGGAGCCCCAAATGACTGTTCATTGCAAGAAATAAGATTTTCCTCTGGTAAAAGCTATGGTGCAAAAGGCAATCCCTAAGTACAAAATTGCCGCCAAAAACAATTGTTGATGTCCCAATGGACCAGGAGTCCTACTTGCCTGAAGACATAGTTGATGGAGTTGAGATCCACAATGGGGATTGTAAAATAAAGGTTTTCAACACCCTGGAAAGACGGCTGGATCTCAGTCCAGCAGATGATGCCAGAAGTCCAGGGAGCCTAATTTGGTGCAAATGCCAATAGAAGTTTGTGGACTAAGCTTTTGGGAGGTGAAGTCCATCCCTGACTCCCTTGCTATGACATGGAAGCCTCTGATATTGAAGAAATAAGAATGCCTATGTGGTTTCCTGTTTGCTGTTCCAATATTTCTCTGTCTTTATCAGTGGATGCTTCTCTGTCACTAAAGCCCTTGCCTAATTGCTAACAATGGGAGAGAGTGCGATGTAATGTGATGAGGAACCCATCTCTAGTTCATCTCAGAGTAGCACAGCTCCAGTCAGCTTTGCAGCATTACATGAAGGGGAGCAGATGGTGGCTGCATGCACTTCACCAAGTGTCCTGCTCTTCCTCTGGGTCCCAGCAACCTACTCTGGAGGTGATGTGTACGGTGTTCTCTACCATGAAGTCTCTGCTCTTGAGGTCTAAGACACACGTGGTACATCATTCCTTCCAGCAGTAGTTGCTTCACTGTTACTGTTTGGGCCTAGAAGTTTTCCTCATCTGTAAATGCAATTTAAAATCTAAGCCATGAATATTCTTTATTTAATAAAAGATTTATGTAGATTTAATTGTAATTTCTCATGTAAGGCACTACAGATTTGTGGTTTGAGAGAGTAAATTTCCTACTGAGGTGCCTAGAAAAGAAGTATTTTCCAAATTCCTTGAAAAAAAAAAAAAGAAAAGACTTTGAGCTACAGATAGATTCTTGCAGATCTATCTATGCATGGCTGCAGAAAGTCTGTTAGTCTCCCGCCATTTTCCCTTTTTTCTGTGTGTTGACATTTTTCTGAAAAGCAGAATCATAGCTGCTCTTAGATTCTCAAAGGGGCCTGTTACCTGAAAGAGGTTCAGAAGCACTGCTTTAAATTGTTTAGGCAGCAAAAGAACTTTCCCTGGAGTTTTAGTCAGTTGGAGGTGATGAATCAAATGACTTACAGTGAGAAGAATGAGTGAGTCTCACCACGGAGTTTGGAGAATTTGAGGCAGTTGTCCTGGAATTATAAACTTTGAGAAATAGGTCCTCCCCCACCTATGTTGATGATGGTGGGTTTGGGCTGTTTCAACAGATTGTGTTTCTGAAGCTCATGAATGCACAGAAGTATCTCAAGACCACCTTCATCATGAGATGAGCCAACAGTGTCCACAACTTCCCTCTGCAGTTTATTCTGCTTTGTTTTGTGAAGACATCCTGAGAGTATAATTTAAGAAATTTGGAATAACTCTTTTTATATTCTACTTGATCTGTCAAATGTTTTTATTTTTTCCCTTTCTAATCCTCTAACCAAAAGCTAGGGGGACAAGACCCAAATAGTCTTGGTGAAACTGTCTTGATAAAGACTAGTTTTATCCTAAAAGTTGGCTTTAACAGAAAAGTGTTTCAGTAGTTTTTGGAGAACAGGTGGTTCTTGGTTATATAGATAAGTTCTTTAGCGGTGATTTCCGAGATTTTGGAGCACTCATCACCTAAGCAGAATACATGGTACCCTTTATGTACTCTATGATCCCTCACCCCGCTTCAGCCCTTCCCCCTGAGTCCCCAAAGTCTGTTATCTCATTCTTACACCTTTATGTCCTCATAGCTTAGCTCCCACTTATAAATGAGAACATGTGATAGTTGGTTTTCCATTCCTGAGTTACTTCACAGTATAATGACCTCTAGCTCCATCCAAGTTGTTGCAAATGCCATTATTTAATTCCTTTCTATGGCTGAGTAGTATTCCACGGTGGGTGTGTGTGTGTGTGTGTGTGTGTAACACATTTTCTTTATCCACTCATTGGTTGATGGGCATTTAGATTGATTGCAATTGCCAATTGTGCTGCTATAAACCTGCATTTTCATGTGTCTTTTTCATGTAATAAAAGTTAGCTTTTCTGTGTCTTAAGAATAGCTACATTGTTCCTTAGAATGCTAGCCATCCTTTCACTCATAGACTATGAAAATTTGGACAAGTTTTTGCATGTATTTGAACCCTGGTCAGAAAATCTTGAAAAACATAGGAGGGGCCAGGCACACTGGCTCACGCCTATAATCCCAGCACTCTGGGAGGCTGAGGTGGGTGGATCATGAGGTCAAGAGATCAAGACCATCCTGGCCAACATAGTGAAACCCTAAAAATACAAAAATTAGCTGGGTGTGATGGGGCATGTCTGTAATCCCAGCTACTTGAGAGGCTGAGGCAGGAGAATTGCTTGAACTTGGGAGGCGAAGGTTGCAGTGAGCTGAGATCACTCCACTGCACTCCAGCCTGGTGACAGAGTGAGTCTCTGTCTCAAAAAAAAAAAGATAGGAGGAATAATCTCTACTTTTCAGGGTTGTTCCAGGACATTATGTCTTGTGAGACGTGTCGCACAGACCCAAAGGACACAGCAGTTATTCAGAAGCAGTGTGCTTTCCTCCCTGTCCCTTGAGGAACCACTGAGAAAGATAACTTGTTTGAATTCATTTCCTTTTGCTGCTGTAACAAATCACCAAAAACTTTGTGGCTTAAAACTACACAAATTTGAGCATCTTACAATTCTGGAGGCCAGAGTTCAGATGGGCCTCACCAGACTAAAATCAGGACAAGGGCAAGGCTGCATTCCTTTGCAGGGCTCCGGGAGATAGCCATGTCTTCTCTTTTCCAGTTTGCAGAGGTTGCCCACAGTCCTTGGCTGACAGCGCCTTCAGCAATCACATCACTCTGACCCCTGCTGCTACTGCCACCTTGCCTTCTCTCTGCTGTAAACTCTCCTGCTCCTTTATTATTGGGACTTTTTTTATTACACTGGATGTGTCCAGATAAGCTTCCCATTCCCACATCCTTAACTAAATCACACCTACAAAGTCCCTTTGTTATGAAAGGTATTGTATTCACAGGTTGATTAGGATGTGGACATGTTGGGGGCCATTATTTGATCTACCATAATTGTCATGTCAACTTCTGTAACCTACAGAGGTCTTCATCTTTATTACAGACTCAAGCCTCGTTTATTAACTTAACTTCCTCTTACTTTTTTTTCCTTCTCTCACTGTATTTTTTTTTTCAGGCAGGGTCTCACTATATGCCCAAGGCTGGTCTTGAACTTGAGGGCTCAAGCAGTCCTCCCACCTCAGTCTCTCAAGTACCTAGGACTCCAGGCACATACAACCATACCCAGCTAATGTTTTGTTTTTTTTTTTAATTTAGAGATGAAGTCTTGCTGTGTTCTCATTTTATCTTTAATAATGCTATCATCTGCCAGATTCTCCACTAAAAACCTGAGGCTGCCTGGGCTCAAGCCCTCACCACTCCTGCCTGGACACTGCACATGCTCATTGCTCTTTTCGCCACCCGCCTCTCTTACCCCAGCAATCTATCTCTACACTACCACTCAACTCATCTTTTTCCAGAACTGCTTTGGCCACCTCATCCTCACCTGAAAGACCTTTGCTGGCCTCCTTCTGCCCACAAAGCCTCCAGTCTCACCCCAAGTCAAACCCTCCCAAGGCTGGGCTCCTTCCCTCTTCCCACATTTCATTTCCCAACCTGCTAAAGTATATGCATGTGTTACATAAGCCACTCAGAATTTCTCATGATTCACCCACACACACCCTACTCTTGCCTGCCTCTGAGATTTCTTTACTCATCCTGCCCCAACTACCTGGAGTTCCCCTCTCTTATCCTTTACCTGCATATTTCATTCTTATTTCATTCAATTCTCACAAATCTGGGAAGGAGAAGATATTGTTAACCCTTTGTTATAGATAGGCAAACAAGCCAGAGCATTAAAGTAACTAGCCCTAGTTCAAATGCCTAGTAATTGTCAGAGCTGTCGCTAAATACCAGACTGTCCTTTACTCCATTTTCTAAATTTCAGTAGGCTGCTGCATTATTAGGGTATGAGTATTTTATTGTTTTACCCTGATTTTTCTCTTTAATTTCTGCAGATTTCCCTTGGTCCCAAAGGAAACAAAACTAAGGTTTTGTAGTGCTGCCACCACCCCTGACACCCCAGGAGTCGGTGTTTCCTTTACCAACCAGAGTTGAGTGGTCTTTTAAAAATGCAAATCTGTACATGCTATTCTAATGCCACTACCCATGCACTAGCCTGAATCCCCTTAATGGCTGATTTCCCACTGCCATTTAAGAGGATCTTAAATTTCCCAAAAATGGCCCACATCTATCTGGCTTCCTTGCAGTGTTTCCTGCCTGCCAGTGCAGCTCCCCACACTACGCCCTGCTCACCTCTCCATGCCCGCCATGCTGGCCTCCTTTCTATCCTTGGACCCACCATACTCCCTCCTATCCCATGGCCTTTGCACATGTTCTTCCTCCTACATGAATGTTCTTCCCCCTTTTCTCGGTCAACTTAACTCCTTTATCATTTTTCAGGCTTTGACTCAAATGTCACTTCATTAGGGAGCCCACATTTAAACACCAGTGATCTGTAATTTAAAAGGCCAAGCTTTTCCCACAAACCATGTTGTGTCTTCTTTAAACACTTTGCATATAAACTGACAAAAGGAATCTAAAACATATCAAGAGTATCTGATTGAGCATTGCCCTTTTAAAAATGAAGAAAATTGGTTCTTATTATCTGGAGAGTCTGAGACTGGCCCCAGGCAACAGGCATTTCCTGACGATGACACCATCAAATAGCCCACATCTGAGCATCGCCATTCAATTTCCCCTGTGCTCCTTACACTTCTCCTGTATCTCATATGACTCCTAGCTTGGTACTGAATGCTTAACAAAATTTTTAAGTATATTTATTATTGGTTGACTAACTGACCAATAAGTTTCACTTGGGACATCTTTTTTTGAAAACAGTTTGGCAGTTTCTTAAACAATTAAACCTGTAACTATTCTATAACCCAGCAATTTCCCTTCTGGACATTTATTCCAGAGAAATGAAGATCTATGTTCACATAAAAACCAGTACACAAATGTTTATAGCAGCTTTATTCATAATAGTCAAAACTGAGAAACTACCAAGATATCCTTCCATGAGTAAATGGCTAAACAGGCTTCAACACATCCATACCGTAGAATGCTACCCAAAAATGAAAAGAAACCAGCCACGCTGACACACAGCAACCTGGATGAATCTCCAGAGAATTGTGCTGAGTGAAAAAAGGCTAATCCTTAAGGGCTCTGTGCTTTATGATTCATTTGTATAATATTCTTGAAATGACAAAATGACAGAAATGGAAAACAGCCTAGTGGTTGCCAGGGTTTAAGAGGACATGGAGGGGAAATGATGTAGCTATGGTGGACAGAAGGGGAGACACTTGTGGTAAGGAAAATACTCTTTCCTTTGACTGTATCAATACTAACAGCCTGGTTGAAATATTGTACTATAGTTTTTCAAGATGTTACCATTGGGGGACTGGGTAAAAAGTACAAGAAATTTCTCTGCATTGTTTCTTACAACTACATGTGACTCAATCGTTATTTCAATTAAATTAAAGCTTGTTTTTTAAAAGGGACACATTTAACAACATATGTGCAACACACTGAGGTGTTCACAAACACATAATAACTGTGATGCCACAAAATGTCTTCTTTCTTTTCTTTTCTCATGGTTTGTTTCTGTTTATTACTACTAAGGATTTTATTTTCCTTTATTTAAGACATACATGACATTGATTACTTTCAGGCTATTTTCACAGTGACTGTGGTTTATTATATTAGATCCTTATTTTTTATGTCCCTTGGTTACCTGTCATACATAGAATACTACTCAAAAATAAAAAGCATTCATTACTCTGTTTTTCATCCTGATCAAGATACAATTTATAGAACTCTTGGTTTGTACTTCAATCTCTGGCAATACCATAAACAGCCAAGTCTATTAATGCCTTTATCACTCCCCACATAAGAAATGTTCTTTAAAGCAGCACTTCTGCCATCTGCCACGTTAGAGCTCCTTGTCTAGTTCCCAGGGTTCCCTGAGCTCAGTATTAGTATTATACTTCAATAGGTTGTCACTGTTTGGAAAACTTTGTTTTGACTGGCTGCTGTTCAAATTTTTCTTCGGTCCTTTTCATCTCTTTATCATTTCTCTGTGAAAGTTTAATACAGTTTGCTGGTATCACTCTTATTGGATTTCTATTCTATTTTCTGATATTTTTACCTCACACAATTTATTTAGGGTTTGACTTTTTTTCCCCAATTATTGAAGTGGTCGTAAACATCCACATTGTGACAGCAATCCTTGCTCAGGGAGTCCATGACTGCTTTGGAAGTATTTACTGTAAACAGAGCAGGATCAGTACCGCATTTGATTCATTTTCATGCTTTAATATAAAACTTCTCTTTGCTTTCTCTTTCAGTGAGTACTGAAAAAATCCAGGAACATATCACCAACCAGGTATTCTCTCACTTCTCATAAACTCTAATATAGAATATTTTTTCAAATGTTAATAATTAAACGTGTAAATGTAAAAAAGGCGGGGGTAATGTTAGTTGTTAGTTATGAGCAATGTATATGTTATTGGTTCTGAGAAAAAAACATATTTGGTCATATGTAGATGATCATGCACTTTCTTTGTCTCCTCCCAAGCCCAGTCCTTCCCTGCCACATCCTACACAAATGGGTAACAGTAGACTAATGAGACTCTGCCAGTTCTAACTTGCAAGTATCTCTCTGATCATATTGTGACCTCTGCATTGATACTATCATGGCAGCAAATAGATACTTCCATCTATTTTTCCCTTAACTAAGGTGATTCTCCATGATTTTCTCAGGTTTTCGTTTAATAAGCTGGAAGTCACTGCCTCCCAAACAGCTAAGAACCGGCCCCCTATATACCACAAGTTGACCTTCCATTCTGGTCTTTTGTTTCTACTCACAGTTGGCCAGCCTCTTCCTGTCTGCTTTATGGTTTTCTTATCCCATCTTCTTACTAATCTATTTTTGTGTTTCTAGGTAGGTAGTACTTCTATAGAACTGCTTTAGGAGCTTGAGACCTGCAGCCACACAAGCCAACCAAGGAGGGCCTTCCCCAAAAGCTTATCTTGCCCCACCCTGCCTACTTTCTCCCCAGGCCAGCTTATTTTAGCTACAATTTCTCCACACCCTGCCTGTGCCACTAGATTCAGAGAATGCAGACATTGACCTGTGGGGAAATATGCTTGGGTTTCACCCATAGATACAAATTTCTGTATCTTTCTTTCTTTTTTCCTTTCTCTGGCATAAATTGCAACTCACCCTTCCCAAAGAGAAGGGTGGTAAATCTACATTTATACCAGTCAAAGGCGCATTTTTCAACCTTCTAAATGTACTCCAGAAGGAATTAGAATTCTCGTTCCTATTGTCAATCCATCCCAATAAAGTTCTGCCTTTACCTAATCTGTGCCAGATGCCCTGTAGTTCATCAAGATTTCAAAACAGTGATCCCATTTGGCTAATATACTATTTTGCAAATTCAGTAGCCAAAATTTAATCAGGTGCCGTTTCGCTTTTGAAAACTATTGTACATGTTGACTTGTAGTAGCAACTTTCTTAATATTTGAAAATGCCATCATTGTGAGATAGCAAAATCGGTTGGTCATTTCAAATAGTTGATTTGCCTTTTGAACTGAGTTTCTTTATCATTGCATTTTCCATTATTTGTATGTACTCAAGTGTTTTCGCGAGGGTGAGCAACAGTTAGCCAGTAAAGTTTACTGCTGCCATTTTAATTTATTTAAATCATATGGGAACACTTTTCCTTATAAAGATACTTGTTTTCCTTATAAGCGTAACAACCTACCTGTTTCCCTTACTAACTTAACCTAAAGCAGATTGTCAAAAAATATACTAAGGTCACTTCTGATTGGTAGATTTTCATTTCCTGTTTTTCCTTCTTTTTACACTTAGCAAAACTAACAAAATATGTAGACACCAAAACAGAACACCAAATATTTATTCATCTTAAACATTCATCTGATGTCAGATAAAATTGTAATGGTTTTCAGTCTCAATAAGAGAATGAAATTCTTTAGATTTTAACTAAAGAGGGAAAGGTCTTAGTATTTTAATTATATAGTCATTCTCAGAACAGATCGTTGTCTCATTGAATCATTGTCTACTAGCTTGTATTTCTAATCCTACAATGAAATTTCTCTTCATTCCTCTCCCGAGTAGAGAAGTTCTCCCCACTCTCAAGAATGATACACTGGGAATACAATTCAAAAAGATATCTTCTACCTCTAATTTATATAATCTCTAGCAAAAAAGTCAAGAAATAAAGTCACTATGCCACCAAAATAATTTGGCTCTTGAAAGGCAAAATGGAGCACCACTGAGCGTTAATCTTGCCCCTAAATCCTTCCCACTAGGCACTATAGATTGTGTAATTAAATTGAAATTGAAAATCAAGTCTTTATTCTTCTTCTCCCTATCCCCCACTCCCCCACATCAGGCAGGCAATAAGTTGTGCACCAATGTGAGAAATCAGAACTGGAGTGGAGGGGAAGCTCTAGCCTGCTGGCCAATATCCAGCCTGTGTTTAGCCCACGGCTATTTCACCACACCTGAGCTCTGAGAACAAACAACTATTTGAGTCCTCTGGAGGGAATGCTGGATTCTTTCCTGTGCAATTCACTGGGGAAATTAGTATGCTTTTTAAAAGTAACTTGTTAACGCAGCTTGTTTACGAGAAGAGGACAAAAATGAGCAGGGAACTGCTTGGCAGCCTCTGTTCTAGAATAGGATGAATGCATGACCCATTTTTTTTTTCAGCTGTCTCTTTGGCAGTTCAATGCTGCAATAATTTCCTATCTGAAAAATGTTACTTGTAGAGATAAAGTCTTCTGTAGGTTTCCTGAATAATTTTTACAATGCTAGATGAAAGATAATACTTTCTTACCAAAAATCCTTTCAAAATCAAACTAAAATATGGTCAGCACAAGAATGGAAAACTGAATGTAAAAATCTTAATTTAAATTTTAGAAATTGCCCTATTATATAAAAGACAATTGAAACCTTTTATGTTTATGCCTTTTTATGTAGCAGATAATTGAAACCCACAGTGAATTAATACCTTGTGTTTGTGCAACTAGATGACAAAGAGGGACACGGAATAAGGGGCTCTGTTTCTGGTGCAGAGGATGTCTATGTTATGGAGAACATTCATAGACAGGTGCCCTCTAGGAGAAACGCTTGCCCTCACTGACGACCCAGTGCAGAGAGAGACAACACCAGGGCAAGCACTGTATTCAGTCTGTAGGGTTGCCATAAGAAAGTACCATGAACAGATGCCTTAAAACAATGGAAATACATTGTCTCACATCCAAAATAGGGTGTCAGCAGGACCATGCTCCCTCTGAAACCTGTAGGGGAGGATTCTTGTTTGCTCTTTTTAGCTTCTAAAAAGGTTGCTTGCCAGCAACCCTTGACATTACTTGGCTTACAGCCACTCTCTGCCCCTGTGGATACATGGCTGCCCTCCCTATGTGTCCCTCCCCTTCTTATAAGGATCCCAGCCATCTTGGCTTAGGGCCTTCCCACAATAACCTCCTCTTAATTTAATTGCAGTTGCAAAGATGCTTTTATCAAATAAGGTTGTATTCTTAGGTACTAGGAGTTAGGACTTCAACATATCTGTCTGGGGGACATAATTTGACCCATAACAAGCTGGAAGCCTCAGAGTCATCCTTGACTCCATCTCTCCCTCTTAGCACTGGGCACTTCTGATGGGATCTCCTGTGGACCTCTTCCAGCCAGCTCCTCACCTCCACCCATGGCCCCTGTTTCATCCAGGCTCTCATTTCATTTGCTCAGTGATTTCCTGAGGCTCTCGTGTTAGCCTCACCACCTGTCTGTTCATCTTCCATTCTGCTCCAGTTTGCTTTGTAAAATATCATCTTGCTGAAAAATAAGCACTAAGTCAAAAAACTTCCCCCATTGTTAGTAGTGATTTTAACCCTGCCTGGGCATTATAGTCACCCCTGAAACTTGTTAGCATGTATCTGAGACCCCATCTCCAACCCCAACCCCAAGGCATTCTGGGTCAGTAGTTCTAGACTTGGGTTCAGACACAGCACAACCCTCAGACCAGACCAAGAAAGGTCATAGGCTTTAGGAGTCTCCAAGCACCACAAACACAGCTGTGTAAAGACATATTTTTCTTTCTCAGCCTCATGTTTTAAAGTTTCATGAGCAATTGAGAGTATACAAAATATGGAGAGGAACATAGCAGCTGAACTGGGTTATCTGGGCAAAGGAGATAGGCCAATAAAAGAGTGAAATTCCCTTATTGAGAGAGATCGGGCTGAGTGGGCCCTGTGAAATCAAAGAAAGAGGGGATGCTTTAGTTTCTAGATAGCCACCCAATAGCCCCTGAAGTGGGAGGATGTATAGTCAGACTGTCTTCCCAGGTAACCATGCTTCCACATTCCCCTCTGCTTGGGTAAGGGGTATGGAGTGTGTGAGTATAGTTTCAAGCTGGTGCTTAGAACCTCCTGGTAATTTGGAATTAGAAAAGTAGGACATGAGGTAGGAGAATCTGTTCTCTTCATTAACTAGAAGACTGGGACTGAGTCATTTCCCATCCTTGATGGGAGTAGATGCAGGCCTTGCCCACCAGTTCCCAGGCTAAGTCCAGAGTCCATTGTCTCCTCCTACTGAAGGTCCAAGCAACCAATCAGGCCTCTAGTGCAGGATGGCCTGGAGGGTCAGCAGGTTCTCCTAAAGCCTCCTAGTCCCAGAGCAGTCCCTTGGAGAGGAACAAGGACAGGGTCTTGGGTGTAGCTTCCTTTAAAACTTTGAAATAGTTTGACATACAGTATGTGGGCCTCCATTCATGCTCTTCTTCTAGGCCCCACAAATGTTGGGAAGAATCCTGCTCAGAATTTGCAATCTCAAAAACTCATTATGGGATTCTGATGGAAAGCCATAATAATATTTCTAACCTTTGAGTATGAAATACAGAGGCTTGGGATCTTGTGATCTTGTACTCCTTTGGAGAGGATTCTCCCTGCCTTCCTAGACTTATTTCCCATTCTATTCCTTTATATAAAATTATTGGTTCTTTATAAAACTGTTTCATCACATACTAATCCCCTTCTCTGCATGTACAAAATTTGCTCATATAAGTCCTAACTCAGAAAGTACCTTTTCCATGAAGCTTTCTTTTATCACACAGCTAAGAATAATCTCACTCTCTTCTGTGACACCATTTTATTTTCTCTGCCCTTTTGCTGTAGAATTTTACATTTTCTACCCTATATTCTAATCATTTATATCCCAGCATGGTTTTTTGAGACTACACAGTATCGCCCTAAAGGGAAGAGATCATGTTTGGTTCATTTCTGTGTCCAATGTTGGGCCTTGCATATCATAACAACTCAATCAATTACTAGCAGAATGTAAGTAAATCACTAAATTCTTATTCTAGTAGCTAGAGGGGCTGCTAAATTTAGACAGTCTACTCCCTATACACAGGAATGTTCAAACCTGCTGGGTCATTGATTCTTACCAGGCAGGAACAAGGTATCATTCCTTCCCCTCCCAGGTAAGGATATAAATTAAAAACAGAAGTAACAAACCAAGATTGCACATGCTCATTATGAATAATGGTCCTACAGTCAGGGAATGAAAGAATCAAAGGGCAGGGAGATCCAGATCTTTTTACCTTTATGTCTGTATCCATATTGCCGATTAGTTTGCCAGGTTCAATTCTTGAGCACCTGATTCTTTCCTCTAATGTTAGCATGGCAGTACCACTCACTGATGACTTTTCAGTGCAGTGTAAACTATAGAACTTCTAAATTTAAAGTGGGATTACATTACCTTGCACTATTCTTATCAAAATGGCCATGCACTCAAGGGGACAATTTTGACTTCAAGATAGTTTCTCTTTGCAAGTTCAGGAGCTAGTAAAGATCCCACATGTCCCTAGTTCCCTCTTAAGGTTGCCTTCAGAATTGAGAGAGTTTACTTTTAGAAAAGCTATCCAATTTATGAGTCTTGAAAAAATCTTGAAAGAAAGACTGAAAGGATCAAAAAGTGGTGACACTAATGGTGATGAAGAATTATAAGAAGAATTTATAAAAGATGTCTTTTTTAAAGCTCAGATGGCTTCTACCTAGAAAATACTTAAGTGTAAACGTCGAAGTGCTGGGCTTTGCCTCTTTCATTGGAAGCCAAGACAGTTGAAATGTGAAGGGTATCTATGAAAAGGTATATATATTGACAAGACAAAGCAGGGCTGGGACAATGGCCCTCGGATGTTTTAAAAGCATGATCACCAAGAAGAAAATAGTGGTTGGAATAAACACTATGAGAACTATTCGCAATCAAATGTGCAGATAATTCTCACTCAAGCACTCAATGCTTCTGATAATTGCCATCAATAGTTGTGCTATTCACTCAGTGCTCCATAGCTCATGTATTTGTCACAACAACCCTGTGAGGACCAGATGTTAATCTCCACTTTACACAGGTAGAAACTCGGGCTTGAAATCAGGTTTAGAAATTTTTCAGGTCCTGCCATATTAAGCATGACATTAATAATAGTAATGGCTAGCATTATTATTCAATGCTTGATGAGCTTTATGTGTGTAGGTATTATGCTAAATTTTACGTTAAATTGTTTGCCTTAAATCTCGTAACAGTGATCCTGTGAAGTAGGAATAAATCAAAAGTCATCTTAGTGAGGCGAATTAGTCTGTCCAAGATCACCCATAAGTGGTCACACCAGAATTAAATAAGGCAGTCCAATGCCATCTACAACGTGAGCAACCAGCCTCTCTTCTGGGCTGCTTTAAGTATCTTTCTTCAAAGGCACTCAGCTGCTGAGTGGCAGAGCCCAAATGCAAATCCAGGTGTATCTCATTCTTTATTCCTTTCTCTTCACCCTTACTCTACACTCCCACCTTTTCTGGAAGTTATTCTATTAATTAAATGATCTCACTTATGACCACCCTTATTAACCCCCCAACTCTGACACCAATATGAAAGCAGTCTGTTCTGAGACCCTGGAATACGATATTTATGATGTGATGTGTCTTTTTTCAAAGTGTTGTAACAATGAAGATGAGCATACACTTCCTCTGGGGCCCCTGTTGAGCAGTAAATTTTTTAATTAAATAAGTGAAAAATCAGGTGAATCTGGTCTAAGAGAAAACTATTTGTCACCCGAAAAGAGATTAAAAACTGGGAGGGGGAAAAAAACTATACATTGGTATAATCTGTGGCCCACTACCAGTTTTTCTTGGTAGAGCCCAGGCAGAAATACCATGGAAATAAAATGAGAGTTTGAAGTAGAGGCCTTTATTTTCACTCTAAAATGTTCTCTTGTTTTTGTATTTTTTAAAAAGTTACCTTACTTCTAAAAACTCTCTTACAAGTTCTTGACTGTTAGTAATAACAGTGTCATTGTGTATGTACCCATGTGAGAAAATGTGGAATACCAAAACTACTGAAAATGTAGCATTTATGAAAAATAAAAATAATTAATTTACCGCTTAATGTAAATCAGCATTAACCATACCACCTAAGATGCTAACACCCAATAGGCTGGTGAAATACATTCTATGAATAATTTTCTAGTTAATCTTTTTCTCATCTTTTTCCTCCTTTCCGTTGAGTTTTTCAAATCATATCTTTCTCTGCTTGCTAACATCTGTATCAGAAGATGAACTGAGTAACTGAAATGTTTCAGCTTTTCATATTTTATTAGCAAAATTATTAGCATCATCATGTGAGATTTTTCTCTCAATACATAAGCAACAAAAGGCAGTAGCCAGGTTCTAATAGCAAAAAGCACAATTAGCAGAACGTGCAGTATTCAGTAACTCAAACACCTCCATGTAGAAAGACATTCACTCACTTCATAGGTTAAAGCTATGGCCAAAATGATCCATAGACCCCACTTGTCATCATGTTTGAAAATCCATTCTAAAATACGGTCTGTTGTGGAATATCTTTGAATATGCATTTTAAAACACAGTATTTTTTTGTCTACCTCTAAACTATTTTACCCATGCTATTCTTTCTTCTTGTGATAAAGACCTTGAATGAAGGACTCAAATGAAAACTTGATACTTTCTGGCATTATGCAAAAAAAGCATTTGAGTAGTCATCATCTTGGATAAAAGTTGCTTGGTGACATAAAAGAGTTGTGTTTTAAGAAACAGCGATCATGAATACCAAGCCGTTTCTGAGGAATCCATGTTATATATGAGGTCTACATCCCCTAGGGCAGATCCCTCAAATATCTATCCACAGACGTCCCTTAAATTAGACATATCCTTTTGCACATGTCCACATTTTTCAGAGGTAATATTCCTTGGTGCTCACCAGAACCTCAGGAGTGAAGGAAGACACCCTGGAGAGTTTTCCACCTCCCACTAGAGATAGAAAGCTGCCATTCATTCCTTTTATTATGCATAAATCGAAACCAATTTTATTTAAGCTTTATTTGACAAAGTAGCACTTGTTTTTCCCAGAAAATAAATTTCTGGGAAGGAGAGGAAATGCAGACAAATAGTGAAAATTCAGAGTACCAGTAAGGATCCAGTGAAAACTACCTTGTTTTTATTAACCTTAATGTGGCAAAAGTTATTATACACAGAAGTGTTATGTTATATTCTGTGGTCGATCATGAAACAAGGATGGAATAAACAGGATTCTTCCCTGTTTCATCACTGGTATATGCCCTGCTCAAAATGTATTAAAAGGGATATTTCATCACACAATTACTGGATAATGAAATTAGGCCAGAGTTCTGTGGATGTGGAATAATGTAATTTACTTATGTTGAATGATTAGCCAATCAGAATTCTCTCATTTTCTAAAGCAATGGATTGATTAAAATGTGACCATAAACAAAAGAGATTTTATTAGGCATAATCTACTTTGTAAACAAATGAAATTAATTCTTTGCCTGACCTAAAGCTTTGAAAATGAAAAACCAAAATTGAACACATGCTTCCAATTTTGGTTCTGTTACTAAGATGACACTTAATATAAAAGTTACAATTTAACTTCCCCTCAAGTATTCCATACTTGAGACTAAATGACTCTTAGAAATATGTTTATAAACAGATGGGAGCCACTTATGGCCTCATAAACTCCAAAGCAAGTGAAATTATCTCAGCAAAATAGAAGATTACAATAAAGCCTCATCTGGTTATCTCAGTGATGATTAATGCATTGCACATTGGTTCAATGATGCAATGAATATTGACAGATAATCACCCTTCTTCATATAAGAGAAATATTGAAGAGACAAATGCCAGTGATGTATGCTTTTAATCAATCAATAAGCAATTTCCACATGTGCCCTGTGTACAGAACTGTGCTAAGTGCTCTGGAGGAAGTGGAAGAAAGTGCCAGCATAGTTCCTATTCTAAAGGAGTTTTCTATCTAGAAAGAAAAGACTAAAAACCTGAAACACCGCCCAGAGTAGCAGAGGGTGTATTATTCCTTGCTTGCTTGTTAATTATACAGTATGGATCACGTGGGAGTTAGAAAAAGCCAATCATCAATGAAAACTACAGTGTTCAGGGAAGGATCACAGAGTGCTTTGAAAACTGAAGTTATTTAGACTTGATTCAGCAGGAAACACAATGTAGCAGCACTGAAAATGCTTGAGTTCAGAAATGACCTCAGGAAATCGGTATGAAATTTTTCCTGAAACTATATCCTGGATTTTCCTTTTGGCTCCATCTCCACTGGTACCAGCCACCAGTCTCTCTCCAGCCTCTTCAGGTTTTCTGCTGCTCCCACTCTTACCAGGCCCAAGTTGTTTGCCACTTGGCTGGCAGTGTACGCTTTAGAAAATGTGAATTATTTCTTTACCTGTCTAAAACTTCCCATGGCTTACACTGCACCCCTGCTAACATCCAAAGCCCTGACCCTGATCTGATATTCCCATAAGGTGTGGTCCCGACCTCCTCTTTCATCCCATCTTGGGATGAAAGAAAAGAAAGCCTTGCCCTTTGTCCTTCCACCTGGCCATGTCCATTCATTCACATGCTATGGCCTTTGCACCCACTGGCCATCTTGAAAACACTTTGCTTCCAGCTCCTGGAAGCATTCAGATCCTTGTTGTCATTCAGATCTCAGCCCTAGTAGCTTCTCCTCAGAGAGATCTTCCTTGGGCATCTATTTGATGTAACCTTCCCACTCTCCCTCTGACATCCTCTATTGCATCACTCTGTTTTAGTGTTGTCATCATACCTGGCACCACCTAAATTTGTTGTCTGTCCAACTTTTTCCTTGTTATCTATCTTCACCCACATGAATGTAAGTACCTTGAGAACAGAGACTTGTCAGAGTCATTTACCCCTTAGCTCCAACACCAGAAAATAGTGCACATATTAGGTGCTCAGTAAATACTTCTTGAATGAATGTGTTGCTTATTAACTCTTCCAGCTGAGATAATCTGGATATGAAAACAAAATATGTTTAAGCAAAATCTTGATGATGAGAATGAATATTTCCAGGGGAAAATGAATGGAATTTGATGTCTAAATATAGGAAGGGAATGAGCAATCTAAGACACAATTAGCACGAGGTTCTCAGGGTTGCTGCAGAAAGGTGATACTCTTGGCAAAAATATAAAGGTTATGGTTAAAAGCCACATTTAGTGAGTATACACTACATGTCAGGCATTACATAGTTTTCAGAACTCCATTGGGTAGGCATCATTATCTCTTACAGATAAGAGATTGATTCAGTGACTCCAAGTTGTTCAGCTGGGTATCTTATTCCAGTGATTGAGGTTGATTGGGTTAAAAGTGCTGATTTAAGAGCAACTGACAGCTGCAAGCATGGAGGTTAAAGATGTACTAAGTCTGGTCTTCAGAGCTACCTCTCTCCCATTTCCCAAGTTACTGGGCTGAACTGGATGTGGGACATGAATCTCACAACCTATGGTGGCTCACAGGGCCTTTTGCAAATTGGTCTATGCACCTGTAGATTCCTCCAGGTGTCCTCCTCATTCTGAAACAGCTCAGGGCTGACAAGTAGAAATACCTTGAAGAAGAGACATTGAAGAGAAAAGTGCCTGGATAAAGGTAGGGGAATGTGATTAATGGAGCAGAATGACACCAGTTATTGTGGAGACAACCACCTGAAGGGTGATAGAACCCCAGAGAAAGTGACTGAAATGCAGTACATGAAAATGTTTTGTTCCCATCTTTTTGACCAACCAAGAAGTTACTATCTAGAATATGGAAACTTGACTTTGCTAAAAATGTGTTCTATAAGAGAGGCCCAGAGAAGACAACGCTACTGATGCGTCTGAGGAGTTGAAGTTGCTGCAACTGAACACTCGGGTGGTCTCTTACTGGTGGCAGGAAATAAATCAACATATAAATCACTGTGGAGATGGCATTATAGAGTGAGCATCTCAGTAACAAAAAGCCATGGGGACCAGGTTGGCTGGTTCCTGAGAGTTTATCAGGGGTGGAAAGATACCTTCAGCTTGCCCCGTTTCACCCTGATCTAGTTCCCACATACAGCTCTACAAGTGTAGACTCGTTCTCCCAGATTTGCAGCTGTGAAAATGACTAGATTTTAAATAAATTGTCTTGAAAATACCAACATGGATGGAGTGAAGCTATGAGCACCCCATAACCACAAAGTCTAGGTGTATGTGTTTCTAACAGTAGTGTGGAGGCAGAAGAGGAAATAAAGATGCCATGAAGATAAAAAGCTTTGTTGCACGGCTGTCATCAAAGCTGAGCAGATGATCACAATCACTGTGTGGTTTGTGCTACCTGAGGAGAGACTCAAAGTCCAGGCAGTGCTGGCTTACATCATTGTTTCAGAATGAGGAGGACACCTGGAGGAAGCTACAGGTGCATAGACCAATTTGCAAAAGACCCTATGAACCACCATAGGTTATGAGATGCATGTCCCACATCCAGTTCAGCCCAGTAACTTGGGAAATGGGAGAGAGGTAGCTCTGAACACCAGGAGCAAGAGTCTAGTACTTTGGTCATTCCAAATATTTAGGATTGTTCAGTAGAGCATCAGTTCTTGGTACCCAACATATGTTAATTGGAGAACCGGAGCAACCAAAGGGGGTATGATATCCTTGTCTATTCTAACTAGAGTTGATTCAGGCACTTTTGGCTTCAAGGTAACTCGGTACAAAGGATTGTGTTCACTTGGATCTGATAGCAAGGAAACATTCTTGTAGTTAGAGATGTGATGTCACTGAGAGGCAAGGATTGGTTAGGTAGTGAGAAACATACCATTTTGGAGCTGGAGAAGACTGGATTTTAATTCCAACTCCAGCAATTAATTGCCCATTATAAAACACTGAGCAAGTTTAATAAAGATTTGATCCCAACCACCTGTCAGAGCTGAAGTGAGGATTAAATTCAATTAATTTGTGCAGCACATGATGCATGTGAAGCCCTCAGTTCATATTCACCCAAAACCCACTCTTACCAAGCAGCCTCTCCCTCCAGCCTTGCTTCAGGAGCTCTCCCATAACTGAAGGATAGTGAGCCCTGGCAGGAGTGGAGACAAACAAATGGAACTTTCTTGCCAACTGAAAAAAGACAACCCTCTTTGCTCAAACCAAAGCAGGCTCCAGGGATTTGGGAATCTCAAAATACAGTCATGAGTCACAGGTGAGACAAGAGGGTCTTCCCACAGGTCTGTGAATTAATCCAGAAGTGCAAGTCTTTTCCTTGTTTTCTACAGAGGTATGGTACCCAAATCCATACTTTCATCTTGCTACAGTACTGGCTATCGGTGAGTTAATAGTGGCCTAAAATGATGGAAGGCCTTAGGAAAATATGCCTGTATGGCACTCAAGACTTCCAGATCCCTTCTGTAGACAATTGTTATCCCTTGTGTGGGAGTAGATGGAGTTAATGAGTTGTGATATTATTTCTGGGAAAGGTGCAACAAGACATGTTTGTTCCTTCCAAGGTACAGATTACAGAATTGTGGTGAGGGAAGGAGGTGACGATACACCATCTAAAGAATGTTTAGAGAGTTACACTTGCCTGCTTTATGATATCTGTATCTCTAGAGAGGACTAGATAGACTCCTGTCCATCAGTGTCTCAATGTAAAAGAGCATGACAAGCCGGGCATGGTGGCTCACACCTGTAATTTCAACACTTAGGAGGCCGAGGTGGGCAGATCATGATGTCAAGAGATCAAGACCATCCTGGCCAACATCATGAAATCCTGTCTCTACTAAAAATACAAAAATTAGCTGGGTGTGGAGGCATGCGGCTGTAGTCCCAGCTCCTTGGGAGGCTGAGGCAGGAGAATTGCTTGAACCCGGGAGGTGGAGGTTGCAGTGAGCCAAGATTGTGCCACTGCACTCGAGCTTGGTGACAGAGTGAGACTCAATCTCAAAAAAAATTTTTTAAAAAGAGCATTGCAATGTCTTCACCAGTCTCCTGCCGGGTCCCTACAGCTATTGTGGTTAGCATTGCTGTTCCCATGGCTCAAGTGGCTTTGAACTAGTAGGTAACGGGTGGGGGAAGAAACAGCTCCTCTCACCTCCCCCCATACCCCCCACCCTGGCTATACTCTGCTTCCTGGGACTTGGGCTATGCCTACAGGAAGTAACAGAAAGGGTTGGCTTGCCCCCAGCTCCCTCCCCTCTGCCAACTGCACACTTGCACTTACTGAGGCTGGGCTGCAGGTGGCAGGCACCCCTCTGCGATCCTCCCATAGCCAGAAGAGCTCATTCTACACCAGCTCTTGGGAGTGAAGTTGTAAGGATACTAAAGACTTCCATCCTCAAGCCAAAAGGTCGGGATCAGCACAGCTTATACCTGCCCTGGCAAAGAACACAAGGAGAGGATATAGCATGGCTGCTTCCAATACCCATTTAATTGGCATCTTGAATCAAGCACAACTGTTTTTAGAATAGGTAACCCATTTTGGAAACCCCTCAAAAGCTTCAAAACTTAAAGTTAATGAAATAATATTTTTAAAATAAAATTGATAAAAGGTATCTGAATGCATGCATACATACATCTTGCAAATATTCATCTGATGCTCACGTAGTTTCATTAGGGCTCTTTTAACTCTGACATCATCATATGACAACCCACCTGACTCCTCTCTTCTCTTCTGTCCTGCTTTCCTGCTAGTTTAGTTCTATATTCTTCCTTTTCATTTGTTCTCAGAATGAAATCCTGGAAATAAGCCTCACTCGGCATAGACTCAGAATCCCCATGGCATGATCTGATGCCATAGGCAATCTCTCTTCCTAACACAGGGCCCAGGTAACACATGGTAGCACCAAAGTCTGAGCTGCCTGCTCTCCAGTGAGGGTTAGACCAGGCTTTGGGGAGCTGCCTTGAGTAGAGCTGAGTTGTCAACTATGCAAGTGACATAAGCCAGAGGGGCGTGTGTGTCACTCAAAGGTGCTGACACAGGGCAATCTGATCTGGGACCAGCAGATGCTTAATCCCGTGAGACGAATGGAATGCATTCCTGCCACTGCCCCTACTACTCTCATGCTTGGAAATGCTTCTCCTAGGACTCAAGTGGCTTTGGACTAGTAGGCACTGGGGTGTTGAGCAAGGTTGGGGGCAGGTATATGCTGCTTCATGGAAGAGGGCTGACACTTACTTCATAGCCCCCAGCTTCACCTTATCTTGACTCAAATGCTCTCTCAGACTCCTATTCTGCTGCTTTTGTGCCTTCTCTTCTCTCTCTCTCTCTCTTTTTTTTTTTTTTTTATTTAGGCGAAGTCTTGCTCTGTTGACTAGGCTGGAGTGCAGTGGCACAATCTCGGCTCACTACAACCTCCACCTTCCAGGTTCAAGTGATTCTACTGCCTCAGCCTCCCAAGTAGCTGGGATTACAGGTGCACCACCATGCCTGGCTAATTTTTGTAGGTTTAGCAGAGACAGGGTTTCACTGTGTTGGTCAGGCTGGTCTCAAACTCCTGACCTCGTGATCCACCCACCTTGGCCTCCCAAAGTGCTGGGATTACAGGCATAAGCCACTGCACCCAGCCCCTCTTTTCTCTTTCTCTCTCTCTCCTCCTACCCCTTAATAACTGTCCACTCTCCATATTTTTCAGTCTACAGCCCAAAAGGGAGATGGACACATTGATTTAGCTACTTACTCTCTACCCACTTGGATAGTCTCTTGCTCCAGGTCCCCTCATTGGTTGCCCACTGACCTATGGGTACTATTAATTGAATTACCATCCACTTCTGTCACCACTTATGCACACAGGGCCTGTCCCCATGGTCATTTTAATCTGAAGTTGGGAAGGCAGCATTATAGATGATAGGCCCAGTATATCAGAGAAGAAAGGCACAGAGACAGGATGTGTTCACATTTTAGAGAAACTGGCAGACACTATATGTCAGGTACTGTACTAGGTACTTTATAACTGCATTTATCTAGTTAATTCTCAAAAAGACTCATCTTTTCCCAGTATCAGAGTTTGAGAATCAGAGGGCTGAGATTTTAGCATGGCTTTTGATTAAGGGCCCAAAGAGGCCTCCTGCCTAAAGGTAGGATTGCCTTCTCTGAGCAACAGCATTCCCACAAATCTGTGTAGTCTTAGCTAAACAGGATTAGGGTTCCATCTAGCTGTAGGGTGTTCCTTTTCTCAGCCTTGTTTGTGTGCATAGACACAAACATCCACCATGGACACTTCCAAAGGAAGAATACAGGAATATAGGAAGACAGAATTGGGATCTCTTACTATGGTAAGACAGAGTGTTTGGGGTCCTGGATCCCAGCAAATGCCATCACTTACATTTCAACATTTCCAAAATAGTTCTCGGAATTCCCACTTTAAAAATGAGAAGACAGACTCAAGAATGTTAATGGACTCTCTGTAAGAGGCCAGTTGTGTCTTCCCATATTTCTTCATGTCTTAACATTCTCTTGCACTCTAGCCAGACTTCTAGCCAACTACCCACACCTGTAACTCTGCCTGAGTGAGTCCACCCTGCTGGCCTGTAGAGCAGACTGGAATTACCAGATTTCTCCCCGCAGAAACTTTCAACCACAGCTGATAGGATTGTGTGGAATAACTCCAGGGAGACATGTTCTACATTTGCTCTCAGGGCTCCTCAGTAGAATTCAGCTTCTGTTCCCACTGTGCTAACTTGCTTGATAATTCACCTATAGTCTGTGCCTTTCCCTCCTCAGTTCTCTACTCTCCTGCCTGTGTTTCCTGGAATCAACACTAAATCAATAACTTGCTTTCAACCCCTTGACTCAAGGTCTCATTCCAGGGAGCCACAAATGATGACACTGTCCTAAAATCACCCGACTAATAGGTGGAGGACCTAGGTGATGTGACCCAGCAGCTGATGTTCTTCACACTGTGAAGGTCTACCCAGCCCCCATGCTCCTGACCTCACAACAACTTGCTTCTCTCTTGCACTTCCAGTCTCCACCCCAGGGGAGCACCCCAACTCTTGTCTTCACGGATGACCCATGCTCTGGGCCTGGTGTACCCTAACCAATCCCCTATTCCAGTGTCACCTTATGGACCACTCCCCTTGCCTGTGAAAATATTTTTCTTGCCAATCTATGCTCATCACACACACACACACACACACACACACAAACAAAGAAAACTTGCTATTTTGGAATTGCAACCCAGGGCAGCTGGTTCCTTCCTTTCCACCACATTCCAGAGAACAAGAGCAAGAACTCTGTCTAGCAACTGTATTCTTTAGAACGAGGTGTCAGAGTGAGGGTGCACCCCTCCATTGCTCCTCCATAACCTTCTTAGATACACACATTATCATTGACATTAACCTGAAATGCCAAGGGAGGGGAGGCTGGCTGACCAATACTAATTTCAGAAAGCTAAATACATGGAAATATTAAAGAGGCATATCCCAAATCTATTAGACACCTAAAACTCCAGTGAAATGTTTAAATCTTAATAGTCAAAACACCAACTTATTCTACTTCTTTCATGCCAAATATAATTGATTCTGTTTTGCTATTCCCTTCCACATTTGATATGCACAGACAGAATTGTAAGAAATAAAATAGTGAGGGTCAAATATTTTGAATGTATTTCATTTATCAAGTTGCAGTTCCTCATGATGTCATGTTTTGAGTTTCTTTAAAAAAGAAGATATTCTGCTAACTAGTATTTACTGGGTTAGAATTAGAGAGCTGGAAGACATTCTGACTCCTCCATTCATTTTACAGAGTGACCTTGGACAAGTTATTACACAAGTCTATCTTTATGTATTTATCTGTAAATTTGAAAACAAAAGAATAATCTTATTTTTCCTACAAAACTTGGAAAGAAAATAGAATGATAAATCTATAAAAGCATATTGAACCCCTCAGGGAGAAGCCTTATCTACTTATATACATTGAGGTTCTGTCTGCTTTCAGCTTCTGACGGTCTTGTCAAACCAGAGCACTATTTCCAATGGAAACTTCTCCTTAACATTCACATTGTTACATCCTCAGTCCTCATATTTTAATCTTGTTTGGTTTCAAGTGGAAAAAAATAGGAATTCAATCCAAAAATTGAAGGAACTGGCAAATAAAATCATAGTTTCAATCCTTGGATCCAAGATAACCAAAGAAATCACTTGTTGGATCAACTTTAATAGCCTCGCAACAGAAACAACCATTTTGTGTTTTTAGCAGTTTAGATGTTTGAAAGCTCATAGCTTGGAGAAGACTGTAAATCAGTAGTTTCTCTCTTCACCCACTATCCTCAAGTGTTCACTGTTCTTTCCTGTTACCCATCATTGTGATTTCTTTTCTTCTGTTTTCTTTCTTTGCCTTTATGTCCACTTAATTTTATCTTTTCTGTTTCCCATTTCTATCTCTCAATTGTCTTCATCCTTCTCTTTTTTCCCCCACTGGATTTTATTGCCATTGAACACTTAACTTTGCCACATGTTATGAGACAGAAGGAAGAGGAGAAAGAAATAAAAAAAGCAGAGTAGAAAATAAATACTTAACTAAAAACTGCTTATCATATGGAAGTTGCTCAATAAATATTCAGTGGCTAAATCAATAAAAATATCTAATATTTACATTAAGCAATCTCTACATGTATTTCATATAATCCAACTTTTCTACAAGGTAGAAGCTGTCACTGTCTTCATTTTCCAGATAAGGAAACTGAAACTCAGAAAAACAAAATAGGACAACCAAGGTTACCAGAGAGAAATGACAGAAGTTTCTGTCTGACTCGGAAATCCATGTTTTTAACTACCATACTCTCTTGTGACAGGCATATGCCTGGTGCTTTCCTGACATCAGTTCATTTAATGGGCATTAAACAAGGAATAGGTTACTTGATATATGATGCAGCTGAAAAAAGCCAGACATGACTAAGACAGAGATTTGAGACACCAGCTCTAGCAATAACTGTGTTAACTTGACACATTATTTAAATTCTCTGAACCCAGGTCCTTCATCTGTAAAATAAGCTTATCTGTATCTCCTTTTCTGTTTGATGCAAGGATTAATCCAGCTTGCTCCACGCCCTAGCCTGTTAACTAGGCAATCAAAATGGAGAATAATATTCAAGAGAGAGGAAATAAGTCACAGAGACAGGAAACAGAAATGATTCTGTCTGGCTCACAGATTCTCCCAGATACCCTCCCTCACCTGAGAGTCAGGATTCATCTTTCATGCTTTCCTGCATCAAGTTTTTTCTTGCACATTCCTGCACCAACTTTTTTCTCCATCTCATTACCTCCCATAAGTATGATAATTCTAGATTTTGTTATTTGTATCTCCCTACCCCACCCTGACCCCAAGGATGCCCCATAAGATCAGGGACCAAGTCTGTCTTCCTGGTTATATGCCAACACACAGCCCGGTGCCTGGTGCACAGTTCATGCTCAGAAAACACATGTTCAATGAATAACTGAAGGTGGGGGGGTAGAGGGTGAGGATGGAGAAGGAGATGAGGCAGATGGCACTGGTTATTAGGACTCCATACTCACACTCTTCCCAATCGTCCTCGGGGTCTGTTGGAAATAAAGTCAGTCTTCACCCCTCTCATAACTATGCCATCAGCTTTTGAAGGCCTTGAATCAAGATTTAAGAGGAGTAGCTGTGGCACAGAGGGACCAGGGAGAGACTCACTGACCTGTCTCCCCAGAAAAGACTGACTTTTGAGGACCCAACCCTCTCCCATCATTTATCTTATCAATGACTAGAGACAATTAGGTCTCCTTGATGGTGTGAAGAAATATAACTGCACTTCTATCTAGATTCGATGTAAATCACAAAAGATACATTATTAGGAGGAATATTATCAACTACTCCCTGGGCAGTGCCTTCAAGGCCCATGAACCCAGGTGCACCTCCACCAGTCAACAACTCCTGAATCCCCTCCCAGCTTTTCAGTCCTGCTATCTACCTCCAGCTCTCTAAGGTACCTTAAATTGAAGAGGTATGAAATTGAAGATAGTGAATGCCCACACCCACCCCAGGGCCCCTATAGAAACTGTTACTTCTATTCTTCTCTCAAGCCATTCTTTACACTTCTGTCACCCTTATGCTTTGAATCTGAGCAGTTTCCTAAGTTTGTCCCAACGCCCTTTTTCTTCTTTCTTACCCCATTGTCTTCTTTCTTATCCCATTGTCTCTCCTAATGATTCCTGATGGACAGTTATAATTATCTTCTAGAAGATCCCTCTGCCCCCAGGCACACCTCCCCACTCCCACCAGAATGTTTAAGTCATGAATCTTGTCACAACCTTATTGAAAATCCCCATCATATATGTGGTAGAGTCTGACTGTTTATATCAGTCCAGGCCCTTCTGGAATGATGCCCAACCCCACCTGCTTCTGCTTGTCATCTGAGTCTGGCCCCTGAGCAGACTCTTGATGTCAGGATGTACAGCCCTTCCCATCTCAGGCCTGTCTCCCTGTAAGCTTCCCAGTCATCCTCCCAGACTCATCTCAGGCATCACCTCCCTTGTGAAATTTGCCCCCAAAAATTTCTCCAGAAAAATTAAGCACTTCTTGTTTTCCAAATATCTGATACATCCTTTTATTATATAATTATCATATATTTTAATAAACTACTTCTTTTCTTTTTTTTGTTTTGTTTTGTTTCTATCAGTGTTGTTTATTTGTTTTGAAATAAGTTTTCTTTTTTTAATTGCATTTTAGGTTTTGGGGTACATGTGAAGAACATGCAAGATAGTTGCATAGGTACACATGTGGCAGTGTGATTTGCTACATTCCTCCCCTTCACCTATATCTGGCATTTCTCCCCATGCTATCTCTCCCCAACTCCCCACCCCCCACTGTCCCTCCCCTATTCCCCCCAACAGACCCCAGTGTATAGTGCTCCCCTCCCTGTGTCCATGTGTTCTCATTGTTCAACACCCGCCTATGAGTGAGAACATGTGTTTATTTCATTTTCTGTTCTTGTGTCAGTTTGCTGAGAATGATGTTCTCCAGGTTCATCCATGTCCCTACAAAGGACCCGAACTCATCGTTTTTGATGGCTGCATAATATTCCATGGTGTATATGTGCCACATTTTCCCTGTCCAGTCCATTATAAACTACTTATTTTCATCAGATCAATTAAACTTTGGCTTCCTTGGGGGGCTACAAATTTTATCTATCTCATCCTTATTTATATAATGCTTAAAACAACATACAGTAGTAGTGCAATGTATGTGCATGGGATGAATGAATAATCAAAGTCTCAAATTATATAGTGTTCATAGGATCCACAATAGCATATAAGGTCTTGCAAATGTACAGCACTTATCAACAGCATAAAACCAATGTGAATTTGTTGTCTGAGTAAGGAGCAGTACAAGAATGAGATTGTTTCTTTGCTTCAGTCAAATTCAGACATATGTTATTAATGCAAGATAGTGTTCTTGATGCTAGTGGAAGTGATAGACATTTATAAGACTACACACTAACATTTAATGAAATTAAAATAAAGAGATCATCACCTAAACAATTAACCCTAACAACTACCTAGAATAAAATAAAAATCACTGAACAGAGGACTTAACACTCAAACTGGACCAGTCCTTTCTTCATATCCTGGACCCCCATTTCTGGTCTCCCAGCTTCCAATAGCATGTTGCTAGAGCCTTTGCCACTATGAATAGATTAATTAATTGTGCAATTATTTGCTTAATATGCTTTTCCCTTGGAGAATACCAACTCCATTTGAGTAAGGACTGCACTTGTCTTATAAATCTCACCATCTCTGGCATCCAGCACAGCACCTGATGTATAGGAGGTGCTCAACAACTTTGACAGGGAGAAAGGAAGAATAATTCATATCAATATTGAGGATCAGAGAAGAATTCACAGATGAGATATGCTTGATACAGAAACTCTTAAAAATGAAAAGAATTAGCCAGGCTTGGTGGCTCATGCCTGTAATTTCAGCACTTTGGGAGGCCTAGGTGGGCACATCACCTGAGGTCAGTAGTTTGAGACAAGCCTGGCCAACATGGTGAAACCCCGTCTCTACTCAGAATATAAAAATTAGCTGGGTGTAGTGACATGTGCCTATAATCCCAGCTAGCAAGGAGGCTGAGGCAGAAGAATCGCTAGAACCCAGGAGGCAGAAGCTACAGTAAGCCAAGATTGCACCACTGCACTCCAGTCTAGGCAACAGAGCAAGATTCCATCTCATAAAAAAGAATTAGGCCCTCAAATTAATTGCAGACTTAATGAACATTCCACGCATTTTTTCCATTCAACTTTTTTAGATACTCATTTTTTAAAATCTGTAGTTACATGTCTTTCAGCTAACCCTGCAATATCTACTCTTTAAAGGTATTTATGGAAAACTATAGCTTTCTACCTTAGCTTATAATTTAGCTGCAGTTAATAGAGTTTTTCCTTTTATTTGATGAAACAATCAAATAACCATGGAAGCTGGAATAAAAATACTTCCCTCACAGAGGTACAGACTAAGTGCTACAGTCATTTTAAAGGAAGTAGAGTCACTCACTGGAGACCTGGATGGTTGTCACTGAGAAAGTAGGATTTTTACATCAAACTAGAAGATTTTGAAAGTCCCAAGAAGAGACAGACCATGAGTGGGGGCTGCCGAGAGCTCAGATAAAAGCAGGTGGAGGACAGGGCATGTGTTAAAAGAGAAGCAAAACAACAAAAGAAGAAGAGGCCCAGCAGCACCAGGTCACAAATGCCAGCAAAAGAATGGGGACTTTCACTGATACTAGAGGATCCAGGCCAAAATGTTAAGAAATAAAAAACCAAATGTTTGGGGAAGACTAATTTAGTAAAAATTGCAGGGAGACTAATTAGGAGGATAATGAATATCCAATGAAGAGGTAATAAATTTAGGAAGACACAAAAAAAGAAGCATTATGAGATGTAAAATAGCCAATTTGCTTTCTCACTATTAAAGCACCTCTCAGATTTTGTGAGTGGGTGACAGTAAAGTAATAGGGCCTTTTCAGAAATGGAAAAGAACACAGGAGGAGCCACTCTTGAAGGCAGCAGGATAATTTTAGCTTCATTATACATGTTTGCCTTAGGGACAATCAGAATAAAGTGTCCCAGGGAAAATGGAGATGTAAGATTTTAGTCTTTTATTATTGTTGTTATCATGATGACAATAATGATGGGAATTTGTTGGTATAAGCTTTAAATTTGAAATGTCATTAGCTTTGATTTTAGTAATCCAACCCCCTTAGTCTTGGAGTCTTTGCTGTGATTGGAAGGAAATGGAGTTGGGTGGGGGTTGGGAGGGATGTCATCAAACCCTAATAATAGATTTTATAAGGTGAATGACGTTGAGTGAGGGGTTCTGGGAGAAGATCTGGTGGCCACACTTGTGGGGCGCTGGTGCCATTACTTTAGAGAATTCACCCTTTCCCATATCCCACTTTGGTTAGACTAGAGGAAACTAGCACTCAATAAACTAGCAGGAGACTAATTGATAATGAGTAGTGAGGCTTTTCCTCATGCAGTTATCTCCCCAGCTAAACTAGTCATTAGAAAGTTACTTGGGGATCAAAGACTTCCACCAAAGAGAAATTGATAAACAAGAAGGACGCTGCATCTAGTCTACATGAGAGCTCATGTGACATTCCTACTCTACATCCAAATTATTTCTCTTCTTACTAAAATATTCAAGTCCACTACATTTGAGGTCTTTCTTCCCTGGATAGGATGAAAGAAACTTTTCAGGGTTTATGCCTTATTTTTATACTTTCGTTTCTTATATTCTAGTCCAGTAGTCCCCAGATGCTATGACTGCCACAGGAGTACCTGGGGATCTTGTTGAAATTAGAATCAAGGTCCTTACATTTACAAACTCTGATTCAGGGTGTCTATAGTAAGGCCTGGGAATCCAGATTTCTGGCAAGTCCTCAATTGGAGACAGCACTGAGTGACTTTGAACCGATGTGATTTCGCAGGTAGGTTAGACTTGAAACCTCCACACCTACTTTACTGCGAGCAGTTTCCCATGTGCCTATTTTATTTGCTTCTCTTTTGCCAAAGATTTATTTAAACACAGATTCTCATCACGTTAACAAGAATTGGTCAATTGTTTATCCAAGTTTAACTCGACCTTTTGATCAATGTTGATTTTCTTCAACAAGGTCATAAAACAATTTTTTAGAAGACCACTATTAAATTATAAGCACATTTGCTTATTCAATAATTATTTATTGTTCATCTTCTATGTGCCAGGCACTGTGCTTGGTACTATAGACAGCTAGAAAGGTAAGACCTCTCTGCAGTTATATTCTAGTGCAATGGAAGTGGAGTGGGGTGAAAAAAGACAATGGAGAAGTAAATAAATAAAATCATTTCTCACTCTGGTTAGTGCTATGAGAAAAATAAGCAGAGTGCTGGAGGAAATATTTTGGAAGGGAGGAAAATAACTTAGACAGGGTGGATAGGGAAAGCCTCTCTAGAGAGGTGACTTTCCAACTGAGAGCTGGCAAATGAAGAGCCAGTCATGCTGGATGTTAAGACCTGGGTAACAGTGAAAAGTGGTCAAAGAATTGCAAAGCAGGAAACAACCCTGAGCTGGAAAGTTAGACAAGGGTGATCAGAGAGATGGTGGGAATGGTACAGGCTCTGGTGGTGACCAAGGCTGATGTGAAATGGAGAGCTTCTCTGATAAAAAACAAGATGGTCAAGGAACGGAGAGTTGATTGGATATCAAAGTCACTAAATGTAATGAAGGAGCTGAGTTAGAAGCTGGAGTGTGTAAAGAGAACAAATCAGTGGTAAAGGCAGATGACAACAACAGGAGGAGGAAAGGGAGACTTAAGGAGGACACACTGATTTCACAGAAGCTGGAGACTTTGCTGGGTGTTGGTTGTCCTGGAAGCAGCCATGGGCTGCAGGGAAATCACTCCCTGGCTTCTGGCTGGTGAGACAAGTAGTTCAAGGATATGAAGTTTCATCTACTTGAGAAAGTGCAAGAGACACAGAGTGCTGGGAGTCAGCCAGGTTTCATTTAGAGAGTCTTGGGAAACAAACATTCCAGAAATCCCTGGAGATTAAAGGGGAATTTGATGGCCGCAAAGCAGAAGGTCCAGAGGCCACAGGAAAAGGTGGATTTTGTTTTTGTTTCTGATTTGACAATCAGAAGCAGAGAAGAGAACTGGTGAGGGCATATGTAGAGATATGCAAATTACCATCTGAATAATAATGGACACATGGGGAACCTTGGAATTTAACAGGTCCCTGGAATTAAAGTACTATAACTACTACTACTGCTAAAACAACAATAATAATAGTTACTATTTATAGTGGTAATAGCAGAAGAAGTAATGGTAGAACTATTATGGCAGTTTTATATTTGGCCTCTGCTAAGTACTTTCCATGCATGTGTACCCATAACCCTATGATCTTTCAAACCACAGTCAAATTTTATATTTTCAGCAACAACTTTATACAAATCACTGATCAGAGTAAAGAAGGATATAGGGCTTTGAAGTCATCCTGGCAGTCTCTGGAGAAGATAGCAGACAAATGGTTTTAGAGTTAAAACTCCAAATAGATGGATGGTCCAATGGTATGGAAGATTTGGGGTGGCTGTTTCAGGGGTCGCTATGGTTTGGCTGTATTCCAACCCAAATCTCAGTTTGAATTGTAGCTCCCATAATCCCCATGTGTCATGGGAGGGACCAGGTGGGAAGTAACTGAACCATAGTGGTGTGTTTTTCCCATGCTGTTCTCATGATAGTGAATAAGTCTCATGAGATTTGATGGTTTTATAAAGGGCAGTTCCCCTGCACATGCTCCTTCTTGCCTGCCACCATATAAGATATGCCTTTTCTTCTCCTTTACCTTCTGCCATGATTGTGAGGCCTCCTCAGCCATGTGGAACTGTGAGTTCATTAAACCTCTTTTTCTTTATAAATTACCCAGTCTTGGGTATGTCTTTATTAGCAGCATGAGAACAGACTAATACACGGGCCTAGACAAGTTGGCATCTGGTGTTCAGGGGGTTATTCACACAGTCTTCTTGCACTAGATAAAAGCAGCCCCCTTCAAGCTCAGCTGGTAGAATAACCATGTTGTCTGGAGGTGGCTCTATCAACAGTGCTTCATTCCTCTGCTCTATTGCTTAATTTGCTAGAAAATTACTAATTATCCTTGAAGACCTAATTCCATTCATTCATTCACTTGTTCATTCCACAAAAATTTGAGAGCAATTATTATAGGTTATAGACCATTTTGGAGGATATAATGGTTAAAAATTGTGTGTGCATGTACACAGATAGTATATATATGTATATATGCAATCATGTGTATCATATACATATATATTTACAATCATGTTTATATTCCCTCAGATACTTTCCCCAACACTCCCTCCACCTCTAGGCTGATGACACCATGTATTATGCCCACAGCACAGCATTTATTCATTTACTTTTCCAATAACATGCTGACAACCCTATATGTATATCTCCAGTCCAGTCATCTCCACACTATCCTTTTCAAGTCTAAGTGAGATCATGTTACTTTTCTGCCCAGAGCCCTACAAAGATTCCCTAGTTTACCCAAAGTAAAAGCCAAAGTACTTAAAATTCTCATCCCTCCCAGAGGATGCCGCCTTGTAAATCCCATTTTCCATGTCTTCTTTTACTGTGAGAGTTGTAGGAAGGATGAGATAAGATGAACAGTACGTGGTAAATGGACTCATTTATCCTGCTGGCAAGATAACTCTATTTTTATTCTACCTTGATACAATTTTATGTATCAAGGTAGAATAAAAATAGAGTTATCTTGACAGCAGGACATCAAGTAGACTTTTCTGGACTCCTTAGACATTCTTCACTTGGGAAAGAGGGAATGTCTCATATATGAATAAGATTGTATACTATAATCATAAAATCATAATAAATTATTAAATTATTATAATAAATACATTTAGAAAAATAAAACATTTTCTCAGAAAGAAAACATGACTTATGGCAGCACTTAGAAAACTGAAGTGGTCATCAGGATTTATAATTAGCCTTGCCACAATTTTAAGTTGTAATGTATGATTTTGAACTATTCTGTGCATTACAGAGTACTCTCTAAAAACAACAGAAGTTTTCCTCTCAAAACAGCTCCATTTTACATCTACATTCAGGTGCACTAACTAAAACAGTACTTGAAGATGACATACTTATTAATATCTCATGAGTCATAGATGCTCAGAATGCTTTAGTTACATTCTATTGCATTACAGGCAAAGCCAGGACAAAAGTCCAGGGCCCTTTCCTTTCTAGCCTATAGATACCATTTCTCATTGCTACGTTTTCTGTGGAGAAGCTCACTACAAAATGTGTATTCAGCCTGCCTTGCTAAATTGTTCTGGCAGCTTATATGAAATATGCTTTCCTCAATAGTATTTTAAAACAAATATGCTAAGTGCCTTTTCTAGTATACCCACACTTGTGAATTGTGCTTTCAACATTTCTCCTTCTTTATTTTAACAGAACCCCAAGTTTCACATGCCTGAGGATATAAGAGAAAATAGGGAAAATCTTCTACTCAATTCTGAGAGATCTACTAGGGTCTTAACAAAGACCAGTCATTCACAGGGAAGGGATCAAGCTTTAAGTAACACCACAGGGTCACCAACAGAAAAGTCGATTGAAGAATATCGAGGAGCTAACACTCTTTTCAACAAGTTCAGCAAAATGAATTGGCCAGTGGACATTCACCCTTTAAACAAAAGTTTAGTCAAAGATAATAAATGGAAGAAAACTGATGAGACCCAAGAGAAACGAAGGTCTTTCCTTCAGGAGTTTTGCAAGAAATACGGTGGGGTGAGTCGTCATCAGTCACATCTTTTTAATACGGTGTCCAGAATCTATGTAGAAGATAAACACAAAATCTTATATTGTGAGGTTCCGAAGGCTGGCTGTTCCAACTGGAAAAGAATTCTGATGGTACTAAATGGATTGGCTTCCTCTGCATACAACATCTCCCATGATGCTGTCCACTATGGGAAGCATTTGAAGAAGCTAGATAGCTTCGACTTAAAAGGGATATATACCCGCTTAAATACTTATACCAAAGCTGTGTTTGTTCGTGATCCCATGGAAAGATTAGTATCAGCCTTTAGGGACAAATTTGAACATCCCAATAGTTATTACCATCCAGTATTCGGAAGGGCAATTATCAAGAAATATCGACCAAATGCCTGTGAGGAAGCATTACTTAACGGATCTGGAGTCAAGTTCAAAGAGTTTATCCACTATTTGCTGGATTCCCACCGTCCAGTAGGAATGGACATTCACTGGGAAAAGGTCAGCAAACTCTGCTATCCATGTTTGATCAACTATGATTTTGTAGGGAAATTTGAAACTTTGGAAGAAGATGCCAATTACTTTTTACAGATGATTGGTGCTCCAAAGGAGCTGAAATTTCCCAACTTTAAGGACAGGCACTCTTCCGATGAAAGAACCAATGCTCAAGTCGTGAGACAGTATTTAAAGGATCTGACTAGAACTGAGAGACAATTAATCTATGACTTTTATTACTTGGACTATTTAATGTTTAATTACACAACTCCATTTTTGTAGTTTACATTCATTTTCTAAAACCTTGTATGTACTTAATGATGATGAGCTCAAATCAGCTACTATAATTTTTCTATAATTGTCTGTATGTGAGAAATTTAACTAAATGCAGTTGTCTTGATTTAATGTAGATTTTAACCAAATAGTATGACACCAATTGGCATAAAGTTATAGGAAAATCACTTACAGGAGATGTAAACAACTTGAGTTGCTCTAAAATGTTTGGAAGAGATCTGCTTTTGCATTAAGAATTATATTGTTGAAGCAATGACCCAGCCAGCTGTTGCATTAGCTAAAGCAGCCTCTTGCAATGGTAGGAAAAAAGGATCTAAAATAGCATGAGTGTATGTCTATATGCTGGAAGTTATTGTCTAAAATGCATGAATATATTTTTAGCAGTCTGTGGCACATTAATCAAACTATTGAATAGTTTTCTTACACCCTGGAAATCTTTCTATCAACTGTAATGATAAATCCATTTTGTAGTGATATTTTGGATTTAGACATTTTTCTTTAGATTGAAAGGCATTATGTGACTTTAATATGAGAATATAGCAGAAAAACCAGATGAGGCTGTGGCTTTTTATATTCAACAGCCAATAAAAAATGCACAATATGCTAGGATCTAAGCAACAAAAGCAACCTTCCTTTTCCAGAAAACCTTAAGGGAATTGATTCTGTTTTCTTTTGAGCCTTCCACAAAGAGATAAAATGAACACAAGCACTAAAGGTCTAAATTTCTGAAGTAGGCAGTTGAGAAGCTTAAGTCTCATCAGGTATAAATGTGCTCCTAATTCTGGTTTAATTGGGCAGGGGGAAAATTGTTTCAGGATGGAATAATCATCAAAAACAAAAGTTGCCATTCTGAATATGGAACTCAAACAATAACAGAGTTTTACAAGTATATTATTTGAATCAAAGCATCATGTGCATAGCTTTATATGTGGAATCCACCCTAAGAATAGCTTTTGTTTTCAGTTTAATTATTCAGCCTGGGAATGACTTTTAAAAACTAATATACCACTTCAAAGATAAGTTATGTTCTAGAGAATAAACATAACAGCAGCCCCTAGAAATGTTTTTAATAGGCTTATGCATAAGCAAATTAAGGTATTTTCTTTTTAAGTTTACATATTCTATAGTAACAAAGTCAAATACCATTGCATTCAAATTAAATTAAACTCCTTGGAAAAATAGGTTCATGTGTCACCCTTATGAATAGTTGTAATGCATTTTGGAATTTTTTTTCCAAGGAACCCTAAATTAAATCCCTTGGGAAAAAGGGATCATTTTTGCATGAGAGACATTTGGATGGGAAACTTACTTTAATTGGTCGACTATTGCCCTGAGTTAAGAAAATCACGAGTCTTTCAAACCCTGCTTAAATGCTTTTCCTGAACATCTTCCTCTTCCTAAGCTATCATTTTTTCTTATCAGTAAATATTCAGTAATGGCTTTCAAAGAACAGTAGGTATTAATATTTGAATGTTAATAGACCAAGATAGTTACAGTCATACTTATTTCATTTTGATTTTCTATTTCATGGCTGAGTATTCATGAATTGCTTTGCTCCTTACACACACCTGCCGTGTCCCATCTGTGTCTCCTAAGGAGTGAGTAAACTGCAATGGGCTGAGAGATCATAAGTATTAAACCTTCTACTCCAACTTTTTACCACTTTTCCATGCCATTAACTCTTGCCTCTAGACCATACACTTAAGCTGTGCTCTCAGTTTTTAAGGAGTTTTACTCTGGAGTAATCTAAATTACATAATTTAAATTTTTGCTACACCATGTAGAGTAGATTCCTAGTAACTTAGGGACATTGAAATTATCTTTTTATGGAGAGAGAAAATAGAAAATATTCCAAGAAGCCTGAAGTTTTATTCCTAAACTATACAAAACTTGTTTTCTATGAAATCTGCTATAAAGAATAAAGGCAATTTTCTCACAGGTATTCCTAAAACTATATAAGGAACAAACAAATAACTTTTCATAGCTTGAGAAAGATAACAAATGGAAACAACAGTCCTACCTCTTGTTGGCATTTGTAATGCACTGGGCAGGGTGGAATGCATAACTATGTAATCTTTCAGCTTTGATGATGGAGAAGAGGGATGAGAGGAAGAAAATGATACTCAGCGTTCTCTAGGGAAAGCTATTATGTACCTTTTGCTGTATATGTTCCTTTCCTGACCCTTTCCAACAAGCCCATGTCACCATGGGTCATTCTTTTCCTAAATGGTTCTCTGATGCTGAGTGACATCCTGTGTAGTTGTAAGTTCCAGAAGCCATGCATGTTTTTGCCAAGTAAGAACAAACTTATGTATCTGTTCTTGATTTTAGATGACTTATTTTCATGTTAAGGCCGAAGAAGCCAGTCATCATCCTGGATTACTTGTGAGTGTAAAAACCAACTCCATTTTTCTCTCCTGACTTACTCGGCTTTGCAGACCAGCTCACATTCACCTTTGTCATTTCTGGTTCTGCATAAACCCAGGTGGGAGCACCACTGTTCTTTTGGACCATCACAATTTCATGAATTTAATTCCTAAAGGCAAGTGACCAAATCCAGACTCATCTTCCAGATGTTCAAAGTTCCCATTTTAACATTAGGTGCAATTATAAGTCCTCTAATTAAACCCTAAGGACCCTATTTGTTTTTATAGACAGCAGTAACATGATGGGCAGGCCCCTTCACTCTGTTATTCCCGTCTGGATTTACTATCAGGGTAACAAGTTGGCAACTAAATCCAAAGCCACAGTTATGTAACCTGTAAACTATCTATAGCTGTGTAATATCAATGTGACTGTGCCCAGAAACTGCCACAAACTTCAATGGAAATGTGTGTAACATTTTTTGGATTTTCTCAAACGTTTGGAAATTTCCATTAATCCAATGGAAGTAAAAGGCCACTTGCTAAATTCTTTAACTTCAGTCTATAAAACATTCTCTAGCAGAAAATGATATTAATATTATTAGGGAATTAGTAGTTCTAATTCAAGAACTATTTGGATGTCATTTTTAATTAGAAAGAGGAAAAAATGCTTTTACACTTTATTCATGTATACATTATTATTCTAATCTCCTAAAATGTATAGTGTTTACCAGCAGGAATATATAAGAAAGTGCAGAGAATTCTGAATATTAGAGTGCCCTTTGAAAAGATCACTTGCTAACCGGGCGTGGTGGTTCACACCTGTAATCCCAGCACTTTGGGATACCAAGGCGGGCTGATCACCTGAGGTCAGGAGTTCGAGACCAGCCTGACCAACATGGATAAACCCTATCTCTACTAAAAATACAAAATTAACCAGGCATGATGCATGCCTGTAATCCCAGCTACTCGGGAGGCTGAGACGGGAGAATCACTTGAACTTGGCAGGCGGCTGCAGTGAACTGAGATCATGCCATTACACTCTAGCCTGTGTGACAAGAACAGTAGTCCATCTCAAAAAAAAAAAAAAAGAAAGAAAGAAAAGATCAGTTGCTGAATTAGTAGAATTTAGGATTAGGCTAGGACTACAGTAAATGTCTCCTTCCTGAACATTCTCATATGGCCTCTCGGGGCGTCCCAGCCTCTAGGCCTTCAAGGAGCCTGGTGAACCAGAAGTTTTGCCCAGGGCTAACCCTCCCAAGATGCTCTGATACTTGAAAAAGGATTGGCCAAAGGTGTTTAACTGTAGCTCAACTGCCTAAGAATCTTAGGCCAAGCCTAATTCAATTTAGTCCTACCTTTAGGTTCCTACTTTCTCAATCTCAATCATGATCATTATACAGAAATAATGTTTGTAATCCTAGCTAACATTTATTCAATACTTAGTGAGTGTCAGGCACTCTTCAAGTTCTCTACATGCATTAATTTAATCTCCATAGCCAGTCTAAGACAGGTGCTGTTTTGTAGCCCTCTCCCTTCCCATCTATAATAAAGGAAAGTAAAGCAGACTGTGGCTAACTTGCCTAAAGAGACACGGTTGATAAGTAGGTCAGAAGCCAGGATGAAGCCAAGCAGTAAATATCACTACCAAACTGTTTGCTTAGAATATTTAGAAATAAACAAATACTTTTGCTTTCCCTTACACCTATTCAGAATAGCTAGAGGTAAAAATAATATATTGGAATCCTGAAATTTTTTCCATACAGATATGGATGTGTGTGTGTGTGTGTATGTGTGTGTGTGTGTGTGTGTGTGTGTGTGTGTGTATTTAGCTAGTTAGTTAACACATTTCAAATCAGCTTATTTCTTTATTCCTGCTGAGTTAAACTGACAGGTTCAAAGATTTTGGAAGAAATTAGGTTTCCTCCCCACATGTTTTTTTTTTCTTTTTTTTTAATCCTTACTTAATCATGGGACACAATGTTTTGAAGGAAAAAAAAAAGTCCCTGAAACAAATTTAGCCTTACGAAAACGAAATATCATTTCTTTGACAAGAAATTCCAGACAGCTACAAGAGTGGCCAAGAAAAAGCAGAATCTAAGAGGAAGAAAGTCCAGGCAAACTTTCCAGCATGGGTCCCTGACAGCCACTGCAGATGATCATGGTTGGTCACACACAGTGAGACCTCCTATTAGAACCATTCCTGCCAGAAACAGAGCAACTGTGTGTTGTCCCTTCTTCTTAAGTCTCCATCCCGACTCCTGGTTTGTAGTCAGATTACCCTAAGCCTACATGGAAAGACTGTAGAAAAGAATAGAGGAGCAAGTTGACTTAAACCAGCTGAAAAACACCGTGAAACAAGGTGAAAATAAATAAGCTCTTGCTAGAAGATGGCAGACTTTTCCCAGACTATGGACACTCCCTGAGGAAGGCCACGTCTGGGGAGTTCAACAGAACATTGCCTCATATCATGTCATTCTCAGAATTTCCCGGTCAGTCACATCTTCATTTTTCACCAGGATCATATGCTTCCAGGCAAAAGTATTTAAATCCATTTAAGCAGTCATCTTTTTCCATCCTTACATCTCCCCTCAAGTCTCACACTATATTTAGAATGCTCCCCTTCTATATATCTGGACATTCATTTATTATTAACTCACCAAGGAATCTCTTGAGATTATTCAATTTTGAAATCTCATCTCTTCATGATCTCTCTGATCGGTAGAAAAGGCAACATGGTTTTCCCCTGGTATAGCATACGTCAGATTACTCTCTTACCAATAAATGCAGGCATCCCTTCCCTCAAGTTTTTTGTCTGGGAGGTTCATTAATTTATTTGTTCATGTACTATTTATCTCAGTTCATATGAATATAAAATATCTGTTGTTGTCATTGGAATGTTTTGGGTCTCCCAAGAGGAAAGAAACTGTGTCTGTTGAATTCACTTTGTACCATTTCTAGCAAAGCACTCAGTGGAAGGCGTTACTTAAACAGATGCTTTTGATGCTGTTGTTTAAAGGTTCCTGTACAAATTCTTTCAGTGTGGAATTTGTGTATTTCTGCCTGTGACCTTTAGGCATCTATAGAACCAGAGAATTTGAAAGGAAGGTGCTAGGGCAGGGCAGCTGAGAGAAGAAGGGAGTTAAGCTACACTTTTTGTTTTTTGAGATGGAGTTTTGCTCTTTTTGCCCAGGCTAGAGTGCAATGGCACAATCTTGGCTCACTGCAACCTCCGCCTCCTGGGTTCAAGTGATTCTCCTGCCTCAGCCTCCCAAGTAGCTGAGATTATAGCCACACGCCACCATGCCCAGCTAATTTTGTATTTTTAATACAGATTGGGTTTCTCCATGTTGGTCAGGCTGGTCTCAAACTCCCGACCTCAGGTGATTCGCCAGACTTGGCATCCCAAAGTGCTGGGATTACAGGCCTAGGCCACTGTGCTTGGCCGCCACATACCCTGTCTATACTAACAGTCATTTCTTGACCTGAAGGGTAGTTGCAGACACAGCAATCTTTTACATTTTTAAGATGAGCCATTGCTTGATTGTTTTGGGAAGTAAACGTTGAAAAAAATGCGTGATTCTGGTCAATGTAACAGCCATTTGCTGAGGATCTACTCAGTAGCAGACATTGGAAAAATATTTTACATACATCCATTTAATTAAATGAAGAGTAAGTCTAATCATTTCCAAAAATAACTTCCAAAAAAATCAAAGTTGAGTATTTTTCCACCTATCACTTTATGAATGAGAAAACTGAGTATCAAAGAGGTTTAATAACTCATCTCTCTGGCTCCAAAGCTGAGACCATACATTGGCAACCCATGGGGTAGATCTAGATACAAACATGTCTGTTTTGGCTAACAGTGCATTTTACTTAATATCTGAATTCATTGCCAACATTGGGCTTCATTAATGACAGGAGATTTGTGGCCCTAAATCCTATATGCCTACCTGAAAATAGTTGGACAGAGGTGAGGTCAGTCCCTTTAGATGAGGCTGGAGATCTCTAGTTGTTCAGTCTTCACTAAGCCACCATCACTCATTCACCTTACTTGCCTGGCCCCTAAGCACCCCACTTTTCAGGTCCTGCTATGAAGTGTGTGTTCCTTCCCCCACAAAGCTTCCAAAGGAAATCAACTCCTGAATATTCTCCTTGACCATACTTGTGTTGTGCAGGTAGAGAGGTTATCCCATTCTGGGTTTCCATATCCTTGCTCACAATGCTGCTTGACCTTTGGTCTTATATCCAGTAGGATCTCCAGACAGTATTTCATTGTCTAGGGAAGTCTCTTTTGACCAGCGACAAAGATGTTGGGAGAAATCCAGTACCTTTTTTTTTGGCATCTTTCTGTCTCAGCCACTGGGTCCCCCTGGCAACAACATTCCTTCCCACCTCCCTCAGCAGCGAGTCTCCCATGTTCTTGGAACTCTAGTATCCAGGGACAGAAACTGGCTCCCACTGCTGCCTCTAGACTGCTATAAATCTCTTCTGTTTTGAAAGTATACCTCCCTTCCTCAACTCTGAAAATTACCTGCTTCCCAGCCTTCTCTGAGGATTCCTCTTTCTGATTCATAACATGTATTTCCACCCCATTTCCTGCTATTATCTGTGTGACTGCAGCCCCCGCTCCAGTGACATTCTTTGCTTCTTAATGTTCTGACCCCCTCCTCCTCCTCCTCCTCCTCCTCCTCCTCCTCCTCCTCCTCCTCCTCCTCCTCCTCCTCCTCCTTCTCCTCCCACTTCAATACTTAGAGAGCTGGAGAAAACAGTAACACAACCCATGGAAGGGATAACCATGACTTTTGTCCTCAAATACTAAGAAACTTGCAGTAAAATACACAGTATCCCATTTTACACATTAATTTGCTGAAAATATTTCCAAAGTTTAGAAAAATGATTTTTGGAGGTACTACATTATAAATGAACATGTATGCAGAATGCTACAGTATCTACCAACTTAAAAGGACAATATTATTAGTTTGACTATAATTATTCTTAGAAAAAAAAATAAGCGCTGACTTATCAATTTCTGAAAAAATAGTGTATGGACCACCTGTATCAGAGTTAACCTAATTTTTGTTAAAAACAGATTCCCAGACTCCATCCAAGATATATAGAATCAGAGTCTCTGTGAAAACCACTTGGAAATTTCCTTTTTAACAATCTCCTGGGGTGCTTCCAAGAGAAGCAGAGTCTGAGCCTTGTGTGAGTGTGAATTTTTAAAGCCCTGGTTGATTATAGGTGGGAAGAAAACTGCTCTTTTCATTCTGTCACTGTATTGAAAAGTTAAAAACCCTCAGCTCAGAGAATTGTCGATGGGATATTGGTACCAAAGTCGTCTGTGAGATTTTGACCAGCACTGAAGCAGAAACTTGGCGTCCCAAGTCTGCCAAGTGCAAGAACTAGAGCTGAAATGATGAAGTGAGTTATGGGGACAGCACTGGGCACTGCCCAAACTTTTTGAAAGCTTTCAGAATGAAATGGGGAAATGGAAACTCTCCTCTGTTTGAAATACAAAAGACAAATGTGTACTGAAGGCAATTTTGGCAACTCAGCTTCACACTGAACAAGTAAAGACTATATGAGTTTCTCCAATAAAAAATAAAAAGCTGTTTTCAAATTGACCTAAGATGATTGAAAATGGAAAATATTTGCTATTTGGGTTATTAGTTTGAGAGCAAGTGCCCCAGGAAGAATTTTGCAATTTAACTTAAATGGTAAGAATGTACATTTTCTTGAACTTCATTAAAGGATTTGTCTCCTTTTGCCTTTCTATTAGGTTGAACCATATGACATTGCCAACATTTGACTGACTCTGACATATAAATGCAGCCCTTTCAATGGTTCCACTAACAGTTCTGCTGCTACCTACCCAATTCTAGCCACACTGGCTCTCCTCAGAACTATTGGAAATAGCCGCTTAATAGAAGCCCTGTCTTTTTTATTTCTTTCTTTAAAAATCACTTCTTTTCTCTTTGCTTTATTTCTCCTTTTGATATTTTTAATTGTGGCAAAATCCACATAACATAAAATTTACCATCTTACCATTTTTTGGCACCCTTTAATGAATATTTTCCTATCCATTCCTATCTTACCTTTTTTTCTTTCTTTCTTTCTTTCTTTTTGAGACAGAGTTTGGCTCTTGTCACACAGGCTGGAGTGTAATGGTACAAACTCCACCTCCCAGGTTCAAGCGATTCTCCTGCCTCAGCCTCCTGAGTAGCTGGGATTACAGGAGCCCACAACCACGCCTAGCTAATTTTTGTATTTTTTTTTTAGTAGAGACAGGGTTTCACTATGTTGGCCAGGCTGGTCTCAAACTTCTGATCTCAGATGATCCACCCGCCTCGGCCTCCCAAAGTGCTGGGATTATAGGCATGACCCACCACACACTGCCTCTTACCTTTTTTGTTGAGATAGAGTCTCGCTCTGTTACCAAGCTGGAGTGCAGTGGAGCGATCTCGGCTCACTGCAACTTCCATGTCCTGGGTTCAAGCGATTCTCCTGCCTCAGCCTCCTGAGTAGCTGGGACTACAGATGCGTGCCACCACACCCAGCTAAAATTTTTGTATTTTTAGTAGAGACAGGGTTTCACCATGTTGGTCAGGATGGTCTCAATCTCTTGATCTTGTGATCTGCCTGCCTTGGCCTCCCAAAGTACTGGGAATACAGGCATGAGCCACTTCGCCCGGCCACCATTTATAAGTGTACAGTTCAGCAGCATTAAGTATAGTTGTACAACCATCACGACATCCCACCACATACCTTTCTTCCTTATGAAGAATGGAAACTCTGTACCCATTAAACAACTCCCCTTTTTGCCCTCCCCCAGCTCTGGCAAACATCATTCAACCTTTTGTCGCTATGAATTTGATAACTTAAAATACCTAATATAAACAGAATCATATAGCATGTGTCTTTTCATGACTGGCTTATTTCTCTTAGCATAATGTTCTCAAGAGTCACCCATATTAAAGCATGTGCCAGAATTTCCTCTCTTTTTAAGGCTGAATAGTATTCCATTCTCATTGCCTGGCCTGAAGCTCTTGAGACTATACCCCATTCCCAGCTTAATCGCCTGATACCTGCATCAAATCCACTATTATCCAGCCACATTGAACCATTACATTCTCTGAAAACACCCCTTGCTTCCTCCCCTATTTTGCTCACGCTATTCACACTGCCTGAAGTGTCCATTCCTCCTCTTTAAGGACCTTCATGCAGGTGCCCCTCCAAGAGTTGCCTGCCCGTCATGACCATCCCACATTCAACTCGCTCCACCCTCTCCATCTGGGGACTCTCTTCCACTCTCCTTGCTTTTACTCCACCATTAGGCTGATGGTTTCAAAACCTTTTTCTAGCCCATGTGTCTGTCATGAATTTTGATTCAGATTTCCAATTTCTCATGGGACTACTTCTTCTAGATGTTTCACTGGAGCTTCCAACTCAACATGACCAAAGCTGACCTCATCACCTAACCCTCAAACCTGCTTCTCCTCATTTGGTGGCAACACCACCCATCTACTCCATCTCCCAAGTTAGGCACCCAGGAGTCAACCCTGATTTCTCCTGAGCTGACTCCTTGCAGCCAAGAAATTCAGAAAGCCCACTAACATCACTGTCTGCCTTTTTCTCAAGCTTCTCCTCTCCTCCCATCCATTCTGCTAATAACTAAGTTCAGACTCTCTCTTCTGTCTGCAACACTACAATAATCTTGAACTTCTCTCCCCATCTCATTCCCCTCAATGCCATCCTCCATTGTAATCACTTTAAAATGCAAATCCAAGTCTGGCATTTCCCCATTTGAAACTCCTTCTCGTCTCCTATCATCCAGTTCTGATTCCCACTATACATTCAACATCCTGCGTGATCTCAATTCTTCTCCAGGCATATTTCCTGCCAATTTCTGCCTCCTGGCTTTATCTCCAACAACCCAGAATGGGCGCAATACTCTAACACTGGATAGTTTTCTACCTCCTGGGTCTACTCAGCTTCTCCCTCTATTGGGGCACCAACCTACCCCCCCCTTCACCTCCCCAACACTTCCTAATCCCTAAACTTAGCTCAGATAGGTATTCCTCACCTCTGCCTGGCACAGATGACATGACCTGCTCTGAGCACTATGGGTAATTGGGAAGCAGGATTCTATGTAGGATGGTTAGGAGTCTTGGGCTTGTCACCAATAAGAACTGGGTTTGAATTCCATATCCTCAACTTTCAAATGTTGAGACCCCTGAAATTTTGATTTAACTTCTCTCAGTGCCAGTTTTCTCATCTGAAAAATGAGGTTAGAACATCTGCTACCTAGTAAGAGGGGTATGGGAAATGCATGTAAAGTATTTAGTAAGTGTTCAATAAAATAAAACTATTGATTTATCTCATCATAGCCTGTGCATATTTCTATCTTTGTGCTTAAAGGATTCTAATTCTTTATGTATGTGTCTTGCTTAGCAGAATCTATTCCTTGAAGTTAAAGTTGGTGTCTTGTTCATCCTTGCAACCCCAGAGAAGATACTAGTTAAGTATTTGTTGAAGAAATAAATGTAGGAACAAATCCAGCACACCTGCCCCCGTGTTCATGTGGCACTGTGTCCTTCCCTTAAGGTACCTTCTAACTTGTATTATAATACTGTGAAAAAGTGTTTTATGTTTCCTGTTAGAATCCAAGTCACCTGAGGGGAGGAATCATGTCTTGCTCAATAAATGTATATACATCAAATTGAATTTAAGGCTGTCAAGTGTGGATTTTCTTTGTAATAGAATTAATGGTTTAGAATAGCAGGTTTCCTAGCCAAACATAGAAACAAATAAGTAAACTAAAAATTACTTCTTTTAATCATCTTCAGTCCTTTTCTTTCCATTAGCTCTACATCCTGACCATGATGAATTTTTATCTCCTCAAATAAGTCCTGCTTTTCTCTGCCTCAGGACCTTTCTATAGGCTGCTCCCTGGGTCTGGAATACTGTCAGACAATCAAATACATCATTATTTTCAGAAAAGCCTTTCCTGGTCCACAGACCAGGTTTGTTCATTCAAACTTACATTCCCACCGCAAGAAGAGCTGATTCTCTGGGTCAGGGAGAGTGTCTCTGAGGTTTTTTCTGTTTTTCTCAGCCTCAAGCATGTAGTCAATATTCAGTAAACTATGTTGACTGACTAAATAAACAAAGATCTGAATTTCAGTCTTCTCTTTTCTAAGACATTGGCAAATGCTAGACTGAAAAGGATTACACAGGAGTTACTCTACCAGAATTTACTTAAGACTAAATTCCTAAAGACTACATTACAGCAACAGAAGCCAAGGCAGTATTAGTGCTTTACTCTATAGCAGAAAAGATTGGGGAAAATTAAAAGGTGACCTCTATGTTGACCAAAAGCATTGACTAGTGTAATTTAACTTGGCATTAACGTGGTAGTGGAACTTATCCAATAATTGAACTGAGCAGGAGAAAGGCTTAAGAACAACTATTCTGTTCATACAGTTGGTCAGCAGTCCCTCTGGATCCAGAGCTTTATCTTGCTGAACTTCTGATGAGCAGTGTCTATTTCTGGTGTGGAGTTTGTAGAACAGGTACCACTCCTTCTAGGCATTGCTTGCCTATAGATGCTTTGCCATGCTTCCTCACTCATGTAATCTACTGAAACTTGATACACCCCTCCCCACAAAACTTAATGAGGCTCATCATGATTAATACCTTGTACTCATGACAAGACAAAATCCCAACCAACCCTCCATTAGTACAAGTGATTTTATGAAGTCTATAAAATAGTACCTTAATTTCTTTTCCAGGCACCCTGCATAAGGCAGCTTTAGAAGAGGTAGATCCTGGCCCAATGGTCCTCAGCCATGAGGACTGTGATATGGTTTGGCTGTGTCGCCACTCAAATCTCATGTTGAATTGTAGTTCCTATAGTCCCCATATGTCATGGAAGGGACCCAATGGGAGGTAATTGAATCATGGTGGTGGTTACCTCCATGCTGTTCTTGTGATAGTGAGTTCTAACAAGATCTAACAAGATGTGAGACATGGAATCAAAGAAGATCATTTTGGAACTTTAAGGTTTAATGACTGCCCTATTGGATTTCAGACTTGCATGAGGCATGTAGTCCCTTTGTTTTGGCCAATTTCTTCCATTTGGAATGGATGTATTTACCCAATGCCTATACCCCCATTGTATCTAGGAATAACTAACTTGATTTTTATTTAACAGGCTCATAGGTGGAAGGGACTTGCCTTGTCACAGATAAGGCTCTGGACTTGGACTTTTGAATTAATTCTGGAATGTGTTAAGATTCTGGGGGACTATTAGAAGGGTATGATTGTGTTTTGAAATGTGAAGACATGAGATTTAGGAGGGGTCAGGGGTGGAATGATATAATTTGGCTGTGTCCCCACCCAAATCTCATCTTATAGTTCCCATAATTCTCTCATGTTATGGGAGGAATCTGGTGGGAGGTAACTGAACCATGGGGGTGGTTATCTCCGTACTGTTCTTGTGATAGTGAGTGAGTTCTCATGAAATCTGATGGTTTTATAAGGAGCTTTCTCCACCTTCACTCTGCACTTCTCCTTGCTGCTACCATGTGAAGACAGACATGTTTGCTTCCCCTTCCACCATGATTGTAAGTTTCCTGAGGCCTCCCCAGCCATACTGAACTGTAAGTCAATTAATTAAACCTCTTTCCTTTATAAATTACCCAGTCTCGTGTATGTCTTTATTAGCAGCATGAAAATGGACCAATACATACTGCCAGGCAGTTGGCCCCTCTGCCCAGTCAGCTACAAAGACAGAGACAGCACAGCATACAGAGGAGGAGGCTGTCTTGGAGGCAGCCAGGACAGATTCTCAGAAGTCACCACCCTGCACTTTTCCTCATACCACCATGTGCACTGTGTCTGTTCCTGGCCGGCTCATTCTAAGGGCCATTTCCTCTCCTTTCTCTGCATCAGAGGACAATTGTAGGCTCTATTTCCAAGTCCCCTGATGCAGCTGGCTTCTAGTTGGGTTTAGACAATGAAAGACAATGGCAGGAGATTGGAGGTCAAGGAAGGGAGCTCCTGGTGCATTCTTCCTCCTCTCTCTTCTCTGAATAATGCTCCCACACACAGACTACCATAGTTCAAACATCCCTGATGAAAACAGTGCCAATGAATGTGCACCTATTAAGTGGAGGTGAGTTAATGTCCCATGGGTAAACTTTTAATCAAAGGGAAAAGTGACCATGTGGATATATTATTCCTCCTTTCTCTGTCCAATAGACAGTGGTTCTGTAGTTGAAGGCAACCAGCTAGATATCACATCCTCACATTGGCCATTGTCTCTCCCCTGATCACTGCCCTGACCCACTCTCCTGATTCCTCATACAGAAGTATTAGCATGCAAGGCGTAATAGCACATAGGAGTAACCACATGTAAGCTCTCTGCCTCAAATGCTGCCTTCTTGGGAACCTGGGTGTATTCGTTTCCTAGGGCTGGCCTAACAAAATACCACAAAATAAATGGCTTAAAACAACAGAAATGTATGCTCTCACAGTTCAGGAAGCCAGGAATCTGAAGCCAAGGTATCTCCAGGTTGATTCCTTTCAGGGACTCTGAGGAAGAACCTGTTTCGTGCTTTCTAGTTTATAGCAGTTGCAGCAACCCCGGGTGTTCCTTGGATTGTAGCTGCATCCCTCCAAGCTCTGCCTCTGCCATCACATGGTGTTCTTCCCTGTTAAACTCTATGACCCTGTATGTGGCCCTCTGATAAGGACACCAGTTGCTGGACTTAGAGCCCATCATCATCTAGTATGATCTAATCTTAAATAATTACATCTGCAAAGACCCTATTTGCAAATAAGGGTGACTTCTGAGGTTCTAGGTAGCCAAGAATTTGGCAAGGGTTAGAGGACACTCGTCAAGCCGGTAGACTGGCTACAACATTTGGAGCCAAGAATGATGTTATGGGAACCCCTAGCAAGGTGTGGCATCCCAGCTACAAAGGCTGCAGTTGATACCTGTGGTTAGTCAGGATGAGTTTCAAGTGGAAGGTGGGTCACTGGAATACGCAGAGTCTGGACTTGGATAACTATAAGGATTATGCAGTGGATTGGCTTTAACTGTATTTGAAACACTGAAGGAAGAATACGATAGGCTCAGAGTGGTCTATTGCTAACACCAAGTACATTGTTAAAGCCAGAGCCTTTTAACAGCTGTCAAGTGGACTCTCAACTCCTGAAGCAGCAGAGTGGATTGCCCTGGAAAATCAGGCCCAGGATCAACTGTAGAGTGGCAGAGCTGAGTGCACAGCCTCCACAGATCCTCTGGGTCAAGGTGAACGCAGTGATCAGAAGAAAATGGGACACTGAAACCCAGGATGGAGGTCCTTTAGATAAAAAGTCTGAGAACTTTGAATATCCAGACTGGAAAAAGCAGCCCTATTCCCCTTGCCAGAGAAAAGCAATTTCACCTTCCATGGAGATCACACAAAACCATATCTGAGGCAGGCACTTCATAAAACAATGTTTGCTTTCCTCAATATCTTCCCTCATTACTTCCAGATTGATAACCATGATAAGCCCAAGAGGGAGAGTTCTGAAATAAAATAGTTTGCTTGCTAAAAGCATTGTAAGACATCAACAATATAAATCATTAGCAATCAGGGCAATGCACATGAGAGTAAAATTTGAAGGTGTTGTATAAATGGAGACAAGTCAAAATATTAATGTAATTGACATGGTTATATTTACCATGCTTGGGACTCAAGTTCTGGCAAGAACTTCTGGATTAAATCTTAATAGTTGGTTGGGATGGCTCCTTGAATGTTGGATATGATGATGTCTGACTTAGTTCATTTTGTATTGCTATAACATAATAGTACAGACTGGGTAATTCATAAAGAAAAGAAATTTATTTCTCATAGTTCTGAAGTCTGAATTCCAATATCAAGGTGCTGGTATCAGGTGAGGACTTCCTTGCTGTGTTATCCCACGGCAGAAAGTGGAAGGGCAGGAGAGCAAGAGAGAAGGGGTACTAAATTCATCCTTTTTTTTCAGGAACCTACTCGCAATAACTAACCCAATCTCATGATAACAGCTTTAGTTGTCAGCTGGCCGGTTAGCTCAGTTGGTTAGAGCGTGGTGCTGATAACAGCTTTAGTCCATTTGTGATAGCAGAGCCCTCATGACCTAATCACCTTTTAAAGGTCCCACCTCTTGACATGGCTGCATTGGAGATTAAGTTTCCAACACGTGAACTTTGGGGATGACATTCAAGCCATCACATTGGTCTATGGAAAATGAAGTAGAGATACCAGAGCCTTTTGGTGCAGTACTGAGAAAGGGGTCAGAAGTCTCAGGATATTCAGATGTTAGAATGGACTGAATATGTAGAGTCCTAGAACCTACCACTGTACTATGATAGGATGGGCCACAGAATATTCTCTGAGGCAATATGGAATGCACTGAGGGGTGACTCTAGGATTTTTTTAGCTCAATGGATTTTTTTCTGTATGGTGAAACTGACTATTGGGGATGCTGTAACAGAACAGGGCTCTGTAATAGTACCAAGGATGATGGATTCTGGAATGGTGGAAGTTAGGTGTGCACTTGGCTTTCTCCAACAAGGTAGATGTGGTTATCATAATGAGCAAGAAGACTAGAGTTACAATGAAAAGACTAGACCTGTAGGGATCTATGGCAATGGCTAATAGATCATTTGTATCTAAGGCTGAGATAACTGGCCAGTTGACCAGAGTGTTGCTCAATTTATGCAATAAAATGTTGAGAGCAAGAGAACAGACAGTGACATCATTTGCCTCAGTGGAAAATCATAGATGTTCATGCACCAGTGTTCCTGACCTCCACTGGTTTACAACCAGAGCCTTTTGGTTGAAGAGAAGACCATGTCTCCTTAAAAAAGAAATCTCAAAACTCCTGTAAGAACATATGATAAATATTCCCCCAATCTTTTCAAAAAGGGGCTTGCCACCATTTGTTAGGGTAGCTGTTTATTGGGGAAATACCCAGACTTTATAAAGTCTGAACTAACTGATACCTAGGCACCCAAAACACCATCATGATCCTCCAGGTAGAGTGCAGGTTTATGGAGATCTGGCGATATATGAAATTCTGACTTATGTCTGTTTTTCAGTGAGTTCAGTGGGTTCACAGTCCTACTCTGTGTTTATTTCCTCTATCTCTGTGTTTGTAATTGGAATAGATATACTCAGAGTGGAAGACTCCTCGCATTGGTCCCCTTATAATTGGTCAGGACCATTTTTTTTTTCTATCTCTAGGTTTGTAATTGGGATAGATTTACTCAGAAGTGGCAGAATCTTTACATTGGTCCTTTTATATTGTAATTGGTCAGGACCATTTTAATAGGTAAAGACAAGTAAAATCCCCTGAAACTCCATCCACCACTGGCCAGGATGCTAAATCAGAAGCAAAAACACACCACAAGAGGAGTTTTAGATTAGTTCTAAAAGATGCAAAGGTGATGCTCCCCCAAGTCCTATTCAAAGGCCACTGTAATCTGAAACAAGCGACAGCTGGCCAAACACAGTGTCTTTGCTGTAACTAACCAGCACAGCCTCTGACATCTGGTTTGTGGATTTGAGCTAGTGAAAGCATTCTTCTCCTTCAATAGGAAAGATCAAACGCAGATCACCTTCACACAGAGGAGACAGAATACTTACTGACTTGCTCCAGGGCTATGCAAATTCTGTTGCCTTTTGTTGTAGTACTATCCATAGAGACCTCGATTGTCTTGACATTCTGCAAATCATCCCATCAGCTTACCATATTGGTAACATTAGGCTAATTTGCCCCATAGAACAGAAAATGGCAAGTTCTCCTTATGTCCTAGGAAGATACATGTGTGCAACAGAATGAAAGATAAATCCCATGAAAATTTAGAAGACTGCTAAATCAGTGAAAATCTGAGGAGTATGGCAGTTGTGGAGATATGCTTCTGGCATGTCTAGAAAATATGAGGCATTCTATCTATAGTAAATGACAAGTTGTTATACCTCATGCCTTCTACCACTAAGAAAGGGACTCCATTCTTGAAGAGCCTCTTTAGATTCTGAAGGTAGCAAACACTGCACTTGATAATACTTGTCTAACTCATGTTGGAAGTCACTCAGAAGGCTGCCAGTTTAACTGACATCCAGACAAAGAGAGGGGCTCTACAGCAATTCCAGGCTGGGGTGGAGATCTAGAATGGATGATGGAGGAGGGAGATGGTGAATATTTATTATAATATTGGGACAAGGCCGGGCGCGGTGGCTCACGCCTGTAATCCCAGCACGTTGGAAGGCCGAGGCGGGTGGATCACGAGGTCAACAGATCAAGACCATCCTGGTCAAAATGGTGAAACCCCGTCTCTACTAAGGATACAAAAAATTAGCTGGGCATGGTGGCGTGTGCCTGTAATCCCAGCTACTCAGGAGGCTGAGGCAGGAGAATTGCCTGAACCCAGGAGGCGGAGGTTGCGGTGAGCTGAGATCACGCCATTGCACTCCAGCCTGGGTAACAAAAGGGAAACTCCGTCTCAAAAAAAAAAAATATATTGGGACAAGTTCCAGCATAAGAGAAACTTCTTGTTTTATTTTAGAAATTTTGGTTTAGGACACTCTGTAATTTATTGGACTTATAACTTCCCTGTTGAGAAAAAAGTAAAGGCAACTTTTTGTAACAAAAATGGAAGCTTATATTGTAGTATGGAAAGATATGGAGGGCAGAAGTAGATCTGGATGGCACAAGGGGTGGACAGTATCAGACACATCACAGACACCACTTCAGGTCTCAGCCTTACATGCCTCCTATTTCACCTGTCACTGCAGCAACCAGCTTTGTATGGCTGGGCTCCACTAACTTCATGCAGGCCCAAGCTGACAGTACCTTCCTTTATGCATGTACTACTTGCCTCTTGTGTCTTACCCCAGGGCTTTCCTATTAAAATTTTGTGGGGATGTTAACATCCCATTGGGGAAACTTCTATTAAAAGAAAACAGAGGCTAGCAGATAAATTGTTTTCTTTTTTGAGATACTGGGGTATTTTTCTAGTTGCTCTGACAGCCCCTCAGTATGAGACAATTAAGCACCCTGAGTGGCAGTCAGCTAAATGATGAACCCTTAAATCTACTCTCTATTCTCCTGCTTCACTCTTCTTATCCCTCAGTTTTGCTCCCTGGGATGGATCCCCTGCACTGTATCAGTTAAAGTTTGATTAGGAAAGAAGAACCACTAGGAATGAAATTGAATGAGGGCTTTTTATAGGGTTTTGGCTTTATACAATTGTGTGAACCTCTGAGTTTATGGATGGCTGTTGCTTATGTATCTGGTGCTAGTCAGGGCGGACAGTTGGAAAGAAAGGCACATGGGAAGTGGGTGAGAGCAAGAGCAAACTAGAACCCACTAGGGTAAGCTGTAACCCCAGATAAAATGGCACCTGTGTCAGCCTCTTGCCACCTTGAAGCCCCAGCTTCCATGAGGCAGATGATGCAATGGGAGTCAGAAGTCACCTACGCTCAAGGAGAAAACTTACGGGCATTGGAGAAGCTGTTAGCCTGGCTGCTATCTCAATGGGCTTATGAACAAAATGGGCATAGAGACAGAAATGGAGATTACACACGGTCTCAGAAATATAGAGACATAAATGGAGATTATAAATGGTCTCAGATACATATACTTCTGCTCCTCAAGGCATATCCAGCTATGGCCACTGCTAAGATTCAAAACTGCCAACAATAGATTGGCATTCCACCCTGACCCCTACTGTAATATGGCACCATTCCCATTCCCCAGCAGAGTCTGCTCACCACTTGATGACAGGCTGATTATATAAGATCATTCCTGCTATGAAAGTGGCAGTGACCCTATGACTACTCCTAGTCATCTACTACCTGTATTGATCTTTTTCAGCCAGATATGTTCCTTCTACCTTGATCTCACATTCTAGAAACCATTCCCATATATATTCCCTAAGTTTCTATAGATGTAAATACTAATATTAAAAATCTCCTCAGATGGGATAGAAAGGCTGCATCTACAATAGGAGTGTCAACAGAACTTCACAATTCAAGATCTGACCCCATTCCCCGCTTCATGAGACTATGCCCATATTTCTCCAACTCAATTTTTTGAATCCTTCTCCTTCCCAATCAATGTTTTATTTAATATAATAGAGCCCATGAAATTGAAAACTCATTTTAATTTGTTACTCAGTCACCTACATAATAAGACTTTGGGTTTGATTTTCTGAAATCTCAGCCTTGTGGCTACAGAGTATAAGAGTTTCCTTGTAGGGGCTACTCAGAAACTTTCAATTTCCTTATGCTTGAGCTGGAAATTTAATGCACTGAATTCATCATTTTCTTCCTCCAAGTTATCTAACATACTTAGAAGTAAACAACCAACCCCACTGTGCTCCTTATTTTTGCTAAGATGGCAGCACATACTTAGTTGCCTAAGGGCATAATTTCTCTAGGCCCTTGATTACAGATGAAAAATTAATTAAACATTTGCCACTGAATATGATAAACTCCTAGTGCCTCTTTTATCACTATAAACAGTCCTATGGATGCCTTTAAATCTAATCAGTTAAAAGAACAATTCCAGCTAAGCCAGTCAACTGAGAGAACCCATCTTTGACGTTTTGTTTCTGTTCCTCCAGCACCAAATTTTGTATTAGTTTCAATTTGATCAGAGAGTAGACCATTATGTAATAAGAAATTCATTAGAAGGATTTGACATTGTGCCTTGTGGGAGCTGGTTAAACAGTCTACGAACGGCTGCTGCTTTTGTATCTAGAGTGGTTCGTAAGAAAGCAGGGGAGGTGATTGGGGAGGAAAGATAGACAGGAAGTGGAGGAGAGCAAGGACAAAGTGGAACCTGCACTCATCTCTCACTGCCTCCAAGCCTCCAACTTTGCTGAGACAAGTGACTTTGTGAGACGCTTCTGCCTTTTGTCATGGAACTAAATGTATACTTGGACCAGGAGTCAGAGAAGTTGACAGGAGATCCAAAAACATCTAGCCTGGCCTCTTAACTATAAGTCAGACTAAAGTCATCTTATAAAAAGTAACAGTCTACCTTTCATTTTCATGGGAATATTTGAAAGCCTTTTCCTATTCTCTAAATTCTGAAGATAAATTTGAGTTTAAGATGATCTTTCCAAAAGTGAACCATCTGGTTTTTTCTGAATAATTTAGTGGCACAAAACTCAGAGAAAAAAAGGTACTAAACTCTCTCATAACACTTATGTACATTAAGTGGAATGTACATAATTCTAGCTTTGCTTGTGCTGATTTTTAAATGTTTTTCCACTATATTTAATTGAATTTTAAAAGATTTATTTAACTCCTTTTTGGACATGCAAACTCTATCAAAGACAGGAATATGAATAAGATCCTGTATCAAAGATCATACATTTTAGAAGGGAAAATACAAATTTTACAAAACCTCAGACTGTGATAAATTTTAAACAATAACACTGAAGAAAGTTTTAAATTAATTTTTAAAAATGAGAGGCTGGGCTCAATGGCTCATACCTATAATCTCAGCACTTTGGGAGGCCAAGGCAGGTGGATTGCTTCAGCCCAGGAGTTCAAGAACAGACTGGGCAACATGGAAAAACCTCATCTCTACCAAAAATACAAAAAACTAGCTGGGCTTGGTGGTGCACACTTATAGTCCCAGCTACTCAGGAGGCTGGTGTGGGGGTTGGCTTGAGCTAGGAAGGCAGAGGTTGCAGCAAGCCAAGATCCTGCCACCACTGCACCCAGGCTGGGGGACAGAACCAGGAACTGTCCCAACCAAAAAAAGAAAAAGAGAAAAGAATTGAGAATTATATTCTTACATGGAGAAATTCAGTAATAATATATTTACGAAATGTGAAATGGCATGCAAGCTACATCTTAAGGCTTGAGTTGGGTTCCTACAAAGGTAGAAGAATAGGAAGAGAATATCTTTAAAGGCAGAGAAAATAGGATAGCACAGAGTATTTTTGAAAGAAAGAGTGGCTTCTGATAACAGGGAGTATTCCAGATTGGTTGGAGTGTGAGTTGGGAAAAGAAGGTTTAGGTAGGTTGAAGGAACAGATTAGGAGATTTATTGCTGGGTTTAGGAGTTGCTTGCTTTAGTTAGTAGTCCACAGGGATGCACAGCAATTTCTGAGTAGGAAAGTGACATGTTCAAAGCAGTGCCCCAGGAAGATGCCTTTGGCAGTTGTATGAAAAATGAACTGGAGAGAAACCAAGAAAGACTACAATGAAGTAAAAAGAGTTCCAGACGGCCAGGCGTGGTGGCTCATGCCTATAATCCCAGCACTATGGGAGGCCCAAGGTGGGTAGATTGCTTGAGGCCAGGAGTTCAAGACCAGCCTGGCCAACATGGCAAAACCCCATCTCTACTAAAAATATAAAAATTAGCCAAACATGGTGGCACATGCCCATAATCCGAGCTTCTTGTGTGGCTGAGACCCAGGAATTGCTTGAACCTGGGAGGCGGAGATTACAATGAGCTGAGATTGTGCCACTGCACTCCAGCCTGGGTGACAGAGCAAGACTGTCTTAAAAAAAAAAAAAAAAAAAAAAAGAACTCCAGACTGAGAGCTGAGAGATCTGGTCCCATCTAACCTGTATCTAATTTTTTACAATTCACTTCCCCCAATGGACCTGTTTTCTCCTATGAAAAATCACAAAGGAAGGATTTAGTTTTGCCTCAATTCCTTTCAGCTCTAAAAAGTAAAAAAAAAAAAAAAAAAAAAACCCAATAGCAAGAGATTTTGCAATGATGAAACCTTAAAGCAGGTGACTCTTCCATCTGTGGTTTGCTTTACTATAAAGAGATTAAAATGTGGCTAAAAGAAAACATTTCTTTATGGTATTCTGAAATCCCATGGGAAGTCTTTTATCAATAAGCAGTCCAAATGACTTAGTCTCAAGCTATCTCCAGGAAACTGGCAAGCAGTTTTAACAGCAATAATGCCTCCCTTTACCTATATACATTCTTGAACAATTATTAAGTATTTGTGGGAGTTACAAAGAGCCACAATGATAGGTAGGGAGGCAGATCTGGCAAATAGAGCCCAAGACAGCTCTCAGTCTCCAGAGAACAGTAGACAAGTCACCACAGAGACTCTGTGCTATCTGCCCCACTAAGCAGCAGAGAGCAGGCAATGAACCTAAGAAGCCCTCAGGGGTAATGAAGACTCAACACATAGACCAATGACCAGAGAGACACTAAGACGTGTTCACAGTCATTGCAAAGACACTAGATTGATGGCAGGCATCAGCAACCAGAGATCTCAGTGGACCTATGGACAGCTCAGAGGTGGCAACGCAGGCCAGAGGAAGACCCTGAAGTAGGCACTTCTACCCAGAGGTGATGAGGAAATTTAAGCTGCCCAGCAGTTAAAGGTCACCTTGGAAAGGAAGGTGGGAAAGAATGACCCCTCTAATTGGCAGAGATGATCTATCATCTATGAAATGCTGAGAAAATCCTAAATGACTGAGTTTGCTCAGAATTGGTAGATAAGCAATTAAATTATGCTACAGAAAACAAAAGAAATGACAACTTTTACACAACTGAATGGAAAGAAATGCAACACAGAGATTGAGAAAGAACGTACTTCAAGTTTTGGAATAGCCACTAAGGAAAAAAAGAAGAAAGCACCAAGGTAGGTTGATTGGTATATGGAACGCTCGACAAAAGTTGGACACTATGAGTCTCATTGACACCAATCTGCCCAATGATGGGATCTTGTATTTGTTTTGTGACCTGAGCTAGAGAAGGTGGGTTTGAATTGACATATGGTTGCATTTTACAGGATGGGACAGTTTTAAATAAGAGGTTTGCACTCTTAGCTAGAGGGAACTGGGGAAAGATAACTTGTATAATCTATGATGTTGAAAAAAACATGTGAATCACTGAGATAACCCTCAAGGATCTGTTTCCTTTACAATAATGCCTTATACTTTCATAGAAATTACAGTTTACCAAAGACTTTCAAATCAAATTATTTCAAGAAAATGAAATTAAGCACATCTATATTATCAGGAAGTAGATATTATTCACATTTTTGAAACGAGGAAATTGAGTTTCAAGAAATAAAGTGGCCTATTTCATGTGAAAGAACCAGCAAGTGACAGGACTTGAAGCAAAAATTGGCATAACTAAAAATAGCAATAGATCATTCCACAATTATACTTGATTTTGAAATTGCTTACACTCCTCTCTCAGCAATTGTCAGAACATTTAGTCCAAACAAAGTCAGTAAAAACATAGACAATCTGAATAACATTATCAACCACCTTGACCTATGTAATATTTGTAGAAACATTGCACTGTACAATTGTAGAATGTATCTTTTTCACAAAAATAGAACATATTTCTGGTTTCAGCTCTAATGTGTAAAGAGCTTGAAATCTCAGCCTTAAAACAACAACAAAAAGTCACTCTAAACCTTATAACAACAACAAAAAGAAGCTGACAAACTGAAAAGACTTCCCTGGACATGGGGTTACAGAGAAAACTGCAGCCCTGAAATCTAGAGACAGTCACATGCAGATTGTCACTTCTGCTTACCTGGAACAGAAGCTGCTGAGGCTACAAAATGACAAGAATACTGAGATGTCTGACAGTTTGCTAGAGGCTAAGTGTGGATTAGCATGAGAATGACAAAGTCCTTGCAGGTCACAAACTTAGGGAAGTCCCACACTTTTGTGGGCTTTACCTCCAGGATCCTCATCAAGTTTTCATGGTGAAGATACGAATATGGCTCTAGCATGAGGAGAAGAGTTATCATTATGAAATACACCAAGAGAGTTCTCCATAATAAAGGCCTACCTTGAAAGGGAAAGCACTTTGCTGAACCCTTATTGTTACTGAGGAAGTTCATTCCTCCCACTCCAGTCCCTCTCAACCCCCTGTCCCACCTAACAGTTGGGGGAAGGGGGAGGGAAATGGTTACTTAAGAGTTGAGGGTTTCTTCAGCACTGCCTGGGAAAAAAGAAAAAAAAAAGAGTTGAGGGGAGAAGGAGGGAAATGGCCAATAGGGACCAGAATTTCAAGAACTACTAATAGATAGAACATGCTGCAACCAGGGAAGGGAGTAGGAGACAGATGGGGTAGAAGGGAAGCTACATCATTGGAAAATATTCTAGTGAGGGTCACAGCCCCAAAATACAGGCCAATTTTAAAAACTCAGATTTAACTATAGAATGCTTCTCCTTTCATACCTTAACTCCACACTAGTAGAATAACAATGAATAACAGCTGAAAGAGTTGTAGGACACAGTTTCTCTCTAAGAAGGAGTATTTAGAGAAGACTGAAGAGAGGAGACAAAAACAAGCACATTAGAGGAATTTGAAGACTCTGGCACCTACACATACAGCAAACATTAAACTCAGCCCAATTCCTAGCCAGATAAATATAAATCCCCAAACTAAAGGCCTGTTTACCTCCATTTCTATTGTTTGATACAATATACTTGGATTTCAACAACAAAAAAATTACAAAGCATGCCAAAAGACTGGAAAAAATATAGTCTGTAAAAAGCAACCATCAGAATCAGACTCAGATGACACAGATGTTGGAGTTATCAAACAGAAAACATCAAATAATTATAATTAATATTTTAAAGTTTCTAATGGGAAAAATAGACAATGTGCAAAAACAGATAGATAATGTAAGCAGAGAGATGAAATCTCTAAGAAAGAACTTTCTTAAAATGCTAGAAATAAAAATCTCTGTTACAGATATGAACAATGTCTTTAATAAATCCATCAATAGATTCAACATGGCCAGTGAGCTTGAGATAGATCAATAGAAATTTCCCAAATTAAAATGCAAAAAGTTAAAATTACACACACAAAAAAAACAGAATAACATCCAAGAACTGTGGGACAATTTTAAAAGGTATAAAATACATGTAATGGAAATATCAGAAGGAGAAGAAAGAGAATGTGGCAGAAGAAATATATAAAGAAATAATAACCAAAAACCTTCCAAAATTAATGATAGACACTAATCCACAGATCCAAGGTGTTCAGAGAACATCAAGCATGATAAATACCAAAACAAAGCAACAAAAACCACAAAAAGCTACACTTAGGCATATGATATCATATATAAACTGCAGAAAACCAAAGACAAAGAAAAAATCTTGAAAGAAGTCAGAGAAGAAAAAAAAAGCGCCTAACCTACAGAGGCTCAGAGAAGAGGATTATAGTGGACTTATCAGAAACCATGTGAGCAAGAAGATGGAATGGAATATTTTAAATTATTTTCTTAATCTAGAATTTTAGATACAGTGAAATTATTCTCCAAAAGTGAAACAGGAGGATTTCCTCAAACAAATAAAACCAAGGAATTAATCACCAGCAAATCTGCCCTGCAAAAAATGTTAAAAGAATTTCTTCAGACAAAAGGAAAATGCTATATACAGAAACATGGATATTCATAAACAAAGGGAGAGCACTGGAGAAAAAGAAAAAGAACATAAAATCTTCTTTCCTTATTCTTAATTGACCTAAAAGATAACTATTTGTTTAAAGTCATAATGGTGATAATTACACGAATAAATGGCTGACTTAAGTATAAATGAATGAAAGAAAGGTTTTAGCTGAGGCAGGAGAATTGCCTGAACCCAGGAGGTGGAAGTTGAAGTGAGCCGAGATCGCGCCACTGCACTCCAGCCTGGGTAATGAGAGCGAAACTCCGTCTTAAAAAAAAAGAAAGAAAGGTTTTATCACTTTCAGATAGTAAATGTTTAGACCAGAATCTGAAATATAACTTAGGAGTTAAGTCACAGAACATTCTAAGGATGAGTGAATACATGCATGAATGAAACAATAAATTTACAAGTTGACTTTTTGAGTACTTGACTTTTATAGCAAACTAATGTTGCTACTAATGATTCATTCTTATTTCAAATTACATACAAAAGTATTATACTTCTAAAAGTAAAAATACATTTTTTAATATTTTAAATCTGATATTCTTTTCCAGCAAATAATGGTTTCAATTAAAATTAGTTTTAGATTATTCAATTATTGTCATTGAGAATCATTTTTAAAATATTATAAGTAACTGAAATGCCTGTCCTGACTTATCTGTTCCTGACATTACCAGTGACATAGCAGGTATACATTTTATAAAGTCTTTATTCAAAAAATTAAGATAATAACTTTTTGGCACAAGAAATCTGAAATAGCTACAATTATCATTACATTAAAAATTACAAAATAGAAGCCAGTGTTTTGTAAATTTTTTTCTGGATGACAGCTATAAGATTTGAAAATTCGGGATAAGGCTGTGTAGCCAATCTGGTTATCTACTGCAGTTACTATTATTAATTATTATTTATATTATATTACCATTTTTGCTTGTGACTTTACTTGTCTTCAAATCCTTTGCTGAAAGAAGCCATGTGTAAATACAAATGAAGACATTTACATTTAAACTCCACATTTTATGGTAAACAGCTATTAAAATATTGAGTATTTCAAAATTAAAAAGAATGAAACATGCACTGCTTTGAAGGAACGGAAACTGCACTGAACACTGCCATGTGGATTTACCAAAGGCCATTGATCTCCATGCTAGAAAAATGCATAATAGAGCACACATCTCTCTCTTCCCTCTCACTCACTTGTCCACTTTAATAATTATAACTTGCACAATCCCAAGGTCACTGCTTTCTCAGGCCATTAGTGTGTCTACCTAATTGGTCCTCCTCAAGATATTTCTAACAGCCCCCCCTGATTCTCCCTGTATTTATTAGAGTACTTTCTTAAAACATAAACATCATTCTCCTGACTAAACCTTGCTGATGGCAGGAGACATAATAAATGAACTGAGCTGCATCTGATAAGTAGAATACTATACAACCTTCACAAATCCAACTTGGGAGGACTATTTCAAGACATAAGAAAATGTTCACTTTTACACTGCTGATGGAAGTGTAAATTAGTTTAACCATTGTGGAATACAGTGTGGCAATTCCTCAAAGATGTAGAGGCAGAAATATCATTTGACCCAGCAATCCCATTACTGGATATATACCCAAAGGAATATAAATCATTTCATTATGAAGATACATACACATGTATGTTCATTTCAGCACTATTTATTCACAATAGCCAAGACATGGAATCAACCTAAATGTCTACCAATAATAGACTGGATAAAGAAAATATGGTACATATATACCTGAAAAACTATGCAGCCATAAAAAGGAATGAGATCATATCCTTTGCAGGGACATAAATGGAGCTGGAGGCCATTATTCTCAGTAAACTAACACAGGAACCAAAAAATCAAATACCACATGTTCTTGCTTATAAGTGGGAGCTGAATTATGAGAACACATGGGCATATAGCAGGGAACAGCACACAATGGGGCCTGTAGGAGGGTTGCGGGTAGGGAGAAGGACAGCATCAGGAAAAATAGCTAATGGATGCTGGGCTTAATACCTAGGTGATGAAATGGTCTGTGCAGCAAACCACCATACTACATGTTAACCTATGTAACAAATCTGTACATCCTGCACACATACCCCTGAACTTGAAATTGAAAAAAATAAAAGGTGTTCATAATGAATGGAACAAGTCAGATTACAAGTGTATATGTACAGTAGGATTTCAATTTTAAATGTTGTAAATACATTTTCAAATGTATGTATGTACTGAGATAACGTTTTTGAAAAACAGTAAGATTCTTGCATTTATGTTTATTTGTCCTGCCTGTAGTCAGCTTGAGTTGGGGATGGGGGTACCTAAGATTAGACCTATTTATAGCAGTGGTTCTCTAACTTTTTTATCTTAGAACCTCTTCACAACTTTTAAAAAGTATTGAGGACCTCAATAATTTCTAGTATTTTAACTAGTGATAGATATTTGCTTATGTGTATTATATCTATTAAAACTTACATTAGAAATTAAAACTGAGAAAAATTTAAAATATGTATTAACGTACTTAAAATATGTATTAATGTACCTAAAATAATAAATCAACTAAATTAACATAAATTACGGGAGGGGAAAAAGAAGATGGCGTGGTAGGAGCAACTCAGGATTGCAGCTCTCAGTGAAGGTACAGAGGGTGAGCCCAAGCCACATTTCCAGACAGATCTTGTTGCCCACAGAATGGGGAAATTCCCAGGTGTAGGAGAGACACGGGACGCCAGCGCATCTGTTTCAGCTGGTGCAGTAGTTTCAGCCGGCACCGCAGCGCAGCGGCACTCCACACAAAACACACTGGTCTGGGTGCCCTGTTAAACCAGCAATCTGAGATTTGGGAGGGCAGATTAGCATATCCATTTGATTAAACGGGACTTGGACAGTGAGCCAGACCAGGAGATTCCCGGGAAGTGACGTTTGAGCCGGCGCAGTGGGTCGCTGCACGGGAAATCACACAGATCCAGGTGCCCTATCAGCAGGCGACTGAAACACGTGGGAGAGAGTCAACCATTCAACTTTAAAAAAAAAGGGGGGGGGCTCTGAGGCAGGGAGCCAGGTGATTAGGCTCGGCGAGTCCCACCCCAACAGGGACAAACAAAATGGCAATTTGAAACGCTCAGGGTTTAGAGTTTCACTGCGGGCACAGCTGAACCCAGGATGGTGCAGCTCGGTGGGGGAGGGGCGTCCGCCATTACCAAGGCATTCCGCCCCTACTGAGGTACACTCCCATTGCTGACGCAGCCTGCCGTTGCTGAGGCAACCTGCCATAACAGAGAGACTCGGCCAACAGGGCGGAGCCCATGACAGCAGGGCAGAGCCCACAGCAACAGGGCAGAGCCCATGACAGTAGGGCAGAGCCCATGGCAGCAGGGCAGAGCCCACGGCAACAGGGCGGACCCCAAGGTAGCAAGGCAGAGCCTCGGCAGGCAAATAGTGACTAGACTGCCTCCTAGCTGGGCAGGACAGTGCAATGGATACTCATAAAGAAAGCCCTAACTCCCCAAGACAGAGCATCTGAGGAAAAAAAGGGGGGTTATAAGTTCTGCTGCAGCAGACTTAAACATATCTGCCTAACAGCCCTGAATGAACAACGGAGCTCACAGCTCAGCACTGGAGCGCCTATAAAGTACAGACCGTCTCCTCAAGCAGCTCCCTGACCCCTGTATATCCAAAGAGTCACCTCAAAAAGGACTGATCAGACTGACATTTGGCGGGCACTATTCTGGGACAAAGATAGCAGAAGAAGAAACTGGTAGCATCCCTCACTGTTCCACAGCTGCCAGAGGTGTACCCCAGACAAGCAGGGCCTGGAGTGGACCTCAGCAGTCATACAGCAGAGGGGCTAGACTGTTAGAAGGAAAACTAAGTAACAGAAATACTTCATCATCAACAATCTGGGCGTACACTCAGAAACCCAATCAAAAAGTCAGCAACTACTCAGACGACAGGTGGATAAATCCACAAAGATGGGAAGAAACCAGTGCAAAAAGGAGGAAAACACCCAAAACCAAAACACCTCGCCTCCTACAAAGGACCAGAATTCCTCACCAGCAAGGGAACAAAGCTGGACGGAGAATGACCGTGACAAAATGACGGAATCAGACTTCAGAAGGTGGATAATGAGAAACTTCCGTGAGCTAAAAGAACATGTTCTAAATCAATGCAAAAAGATTTGAGGAAATGATAACAAGAATGGACAACTTAGAGAGGAATATGAATGAATTGAAGGAGCTGAAAAACACAACATGAGAACTTCACAAAGCATGCACAAGTTTCAACAGCCGAATTGATCAAGCAGAAGAAAGAATATCAGAACTCCAAGATCAACTCAATGGAATAAAATGAGAAACCAAGATTAGAGAAAAAAGTGCAAAAAGGTATGAACAAAGTCTCTAAGAAATGTGGGACTATGTGAAGAGACCTAACCTACGTTTGATAGGCGTACCAGAATGTGACGAAGAGAATGAATCCAAGCTGGAAAATACTCTTCAGGATATTATCCAGGAAAATTTCCCCAACCTAGCAAGGCAGGCCAATATTCAAGTCCAGGAAATACAGAGAACACCACAAAGATATTCTGCAAGAAGAGCAACCCAAAGGCACATAATCATCAGATTCACCAGGGTGGAAATGAAGGAGAAAATACTAAGGGCAGCCAGAGAGAAAGGTCGGGTCACCCACAAAGGGAAGCCCATGAGACTCACAGCAGATCTCCTGGCAGAAACTCTACAAGCCAGAAGAGAGTGGGGGCCAATATTCAACATCCTTAAAGAAAAGAACTTTCAACACAGAATTTCATATCCAGCCAAACTGAGCTTCATAAGTGAAGGAAAAATAAAATCCTTTGCAAACAAGCAGGTACTCAGAGATTTTGTCACCAACAGGCCTGCTTTACAAGAGTTCCTGAAAGAGGCACTACACATAGAAAGGAACAACCAGTACCAGCCATTCCTAAAACATACCAAATGCTAAAGAACATCAACAAAATGAAGAATCTGCATCAACTAATGGGCAAAACAGTCAGCTAGCATCAAAATGGCAGTATCAAATTCACACATAACAATATAAACCCTATATGTAAATGGGCTAAATGCACCAATCAAAAGACACAGACTGGCAAATTGGATAAAAAACTAAAACCCATCAGTGTGCTGTATCCAGGAAACCCATCTCACATGCAAGAATACACAAAGGCTCAAAATAAAGGGATGGAGGAAGATTTACCAGGCAAATGGAGAGCAAAAAAAAAAGCAGGAGTTGCAATTCTCGTCTCTGATAAAATAGACTTTAAAGCAGCAAAGATCAAAAGAGACAAAGGTCATTACATAATGGTAAAAGGATCGATACAACAAGAAGAGCTAATGATCCTAAATATATATGGACCCAATACAGGAGCACCCAGATATATAAGGCAAGTTCTTAACGACTTACAAAGAGACTTAGACTCCCACACAATAATAGTGGGAGACTTTAACACTCCGCTGTCAATATTAGACAGATCAACCAGACAGAAAATTAACAAGGATATACAGGGCTTGAATTCAGACCTGGAACAAGCAAACCTGATAGACATTTACAGAACTCTCCACCCCAAATTCACAGAATATACATTCTTCTCAGCACCACATCACACCTACTCTAAAATTGACCACATAATTGAAAGTAAAGCACTCCTCAGCAAATGCAAAACAACTGAAATCATAACAAACAGTCTCTCAGACCATAGTGCAATCAAGTTAGAACTCAGAATTCAGAAACTAACTCAGAACCGCACAGCTTCATGGAAACTGAACAACTGCCTCTTGAATGTTGACTGGATAAACAATGAAATGAAGGCAGAAATAAACATGTTCTTTGAAATCAACGAGAACGAAGACACAACATACCAGAACCTCTGGGACACATTTAAAGCAGTCTCCAGAGGAAAATACATAGCAATAAGTGCCCACATGAGAAGAGTGGAGAGATCCAAAATTGATACTCTATCATCAAAATTGAAAGAGCTAGAGGAGCAAGATCAAAAAAACTCAAAACCTAGCAGAAGACAAGAAATAACTAAGATCAGAGCAGAACTGAAGGAGATAGAGACACAAAAAACCCTTCAAAAAATCAATAAATCCAAGAGCTGGTTTTTTGAAAAGATCAACAAAATAGACCACTAGCCAGACTGATAAAGAAGAAAAGAGAGAACAACCAAATAGATGCAATAAAAAACGATAAAGGGGAAATCACCACAGATTCCACAGAAATTCAAACCATCATCAGAGAATATTACAAACAATTCTATGAACATAAACTAGTAAACGTGGAAGAAATGGATAAATTCCTGGACACCTGTGTCCTCCCAAGCCTAAACCAGGAGGAAGCCGAAACTATGAGTAGACCAATAGCAAGGTCTGAAGTCAAGGCAGCAATTAAGAGCCTACCACAGAAAAAAAAAGCCCAGGTCCAGATGGGTTCACAGCCGAATTCTACCAGACATGCAAAGAGGAGCTGGTACCATTTCTTCTGAAACTATTCCAAATGATCTAAAAAGAGGGAATCCTTCCCAAATCATTTTATGAGACCAACATCATCCTGATACCAAAACCCGGTAGAGACTCAACAAGAAAAGAAAACTTCAGGCCAATATCCATGATGAACATAGATGCAAAAATCTTCAATAAAATACTGACAAACCGATTGCAAGAGCACATCAAAAAACTTATCCATCATGATCAAGTAGGATTCATCCCGGGGATGCAAGGCTGGTTCAACATATGCAAGTCTATAAACGTAATTCACCACATAAACAGAACCAAAAACAAAAACCTCATGATTATCTCAATTGACACAGAGGAGGCATTTGACAAAATTCAACAGCCCTTTATGCTAAAAACCCTCATTAAACTCAGTATTGATGGAACGTATCTCAAAGTAATAAAAGCTATTTACGACAAACCAACAGCCAATATCATACTGAATGGGCAAAAACTGGAAGCATTCCCTTTGAAATTCAGCACTAGACAAGGATGCCCTCTCTCACCACTCCTATTCAATATAGTACTGGAAGTTCTAGCCAGAGCAATCAGGCAAGAAAAAGAAATAAAGGGTATTCAAATAGGAAAGGTGGAGGCCAAATGGTCTGTATTTGCAGACGACATGATAGTATACCTAGGAGACCCCATCACCTCAGCCCAAAAACTCCTGAAACTGATAAGCAATTTCAGCACAGTCTCAGGATATAAAATCAACGTGCAAAAATCACAAGCATTCTTATACACCAATAACAGACTTAAAGAGAGCCAAATCAAGAACAAACTGCCATTCACAATTGCTACAAAAAGAAAAAAAATACCTAGGAATACAACTTACAAGGAACGTAAGGGACCTATTCAAGGAAAACTACAAACCACTGCTCAATGAAATAAGAGGGGACACAAACAAATTAGAAACATTCCATGTTCATGGTTAGGAAGAAACAATATTGTGAAAATGGCTATACTGCCCAAAGTAATTTACAAAATCAACACTATCCCCATCAAGCTACCATTGACTTTCTTCACAGAACTGGAAAAAACCACCATGAACTTCATATGGAACCAAAAGAGAGCCCGCATAGCCAAGTCAATTCTAAACAAAAAGAACACAGCGGGGGGCATCATACTACCGGACCTCAAACTATACTACAAGGCTACAGTAATCAAAACAGCATGGTACTGATACCAAAACAGAGATATAGACCAATGAAACAGAACAGAGGCATTGGAGGCAACACAACATATCTACAACTATACAATCTTTGATAAACCTGACAAAAACAAGCAATAGGGAAAGGATTCCCTGTTTAATAAATGGTGTTGGGAAAACTGGCTAGCCATGTGCAGAAAGCAGAAACTGGACCCCTTCCTGACACCTTACACTAAAATTAACTCCAGGTGGATTAAAGACTTAAACATAAGACCTGGCACCATTAAAACCCTAGAAGAAAATCTAGACAAAACCATCCAGGACATAGGAGTAGGCAAGGACTTCATCAACAAAACACCAAAAGCATTGGCAACAAAAGCCAAAATAGACAAATGGGACCTAATCAAATTCCACAGCTTCTGGACGGCAAAAGAAACAATCACTAGAGTGAATTGGCAACCAACAGAATGGGAAAAAATTTTTGCAGTTTACCCATCTGACAAAGGGCTGATATCCAGAATTTACAAAGAACTCAAACAGATTTACAGGAAAAAAACAAACAAGCCCATTCAAAAATGGGCAAAGGATATGAACAGACACTTTACAAAAGAAGACATACATGTGGCCAACAAGCATATGAAAAAATGCTCATCATCACTGGTCATTAGAGAGATGCAAATCAAAACCACATTGAGATACCATCTCACGCCAGTTAGAATGGCGATCATTAAAAAATCTGGAGACAACAGATGCTGGAGAGAATGTGGAGAAATAGGAACACTTTTACACTGTTGGTGGTAGCGTAAATTAGTTCAACCATTGTGGAAGACAGTGTGGCGATTCCTCAAGGCCTTAGAAATAGAAATTCCATTTGACCCAGCAATCCCATTACTGGGTATATATCCAAAGGACTATAAATCATTCTACTATAAGGACACATGCACACGAATGTTCATTGCAGCACTGTTTACAATAGCAAAGACCTGGAACCAACCCAAATGCCCATCGATGATAGACTGGACTTGGAAAATGTGGTACATATACACCATGGAATATTATGCAGCAATCAAAAATGATGAGTTCGTGTCCTTTGTAGGGACGTGGATGAACCTGGAGAACATCATTCTCAGCAAACTGACGCAAGAACAGAAAATGAAATACCGCATATTCTCACTCATAGGCGCGTGATGAAAAATGAGAACACATGGACACAGGAAAGGGAGTACTACACACTGGGGTCTATTGGGGGGAATAGGGGACGGACAGTGCAGGGGGAGGTGGGGAGGGATAGCCTGGGGAGAAAAGCCAAATGTGGGTGAAGGGGAGAAAGGCAGCAAAACACACTGCCATGTGTGTACCTATGTAACTATCTTGCATGTTCTGCACATGTACCCCAAAACCTAAAATGCGATTTTAAAAAAATTTTTTAAAAACACATAAATTACATGTTTTGTGAAAAAATATTTTAACCCACAAAAAATAAGTCATTATTTGTATTTTTGCAAATCTATTTAATGTTTGACTTAATGGAAGACAACTGAATTCATATCATATCTGTTTATACAATCTATTGTGATATATTGTTCTGATTAAAGAATGGGGAAACAAATCTACTCTCACACAGCTTGGAGCTGGAAAAAAAAGTATTTTAATAGCTTTTTCAGCTAATTGTTAATATTCTTCTTTAATGCTACACCAAAACTCAAAAAGCAATGTTTCTTAAATGCTACTTACAATATGCAATTTGAAGCCATGTAAATGAATGTTTATACTATTAGGTTAAAATCTATCTATCTCATACTCTGAAAGGGTCTTTTATTCATGAATGATTTTGAACACAATGCATTTATCATTTAGGAGAATGTTAGCTTTTCTGAGTTTCGTAGATTTTCCAAACATTGACATATTTTATATAACATCAAAAAAATCACATCAGTTACCATCATTGTAAATCTCATGTTTTAAAAAGTCTTTAAGTTTTGGGGAGCCATCAAGTTCATGGAGGCAAATACAAGTTTTTTGAACGTCTACATTTTGGTTGAAAGATCAAATTTTACTATTAGCAACAAATACTGTCAGTTGTTATCATTGAAATGACAGGCTCTCTTCATTCATTACTGAGAAAATGTCCACCAAATATGCAAGTCTGAATACTTTGTTTGTTTATTAGTATTGTTCTTTTAAGTAAAAATAATATTCCTTGAAGAAAAAAAAAAGCTGCTAGTTCCGCTCACAACTCAAATAACTGCATAAGTGTCTTTCCTAAAACAACCATCATGCCTCAGTATGAACCAGGAGTGCTTCATTTGGACTTCACTTGCCACACAGACTATACAAAAAGATGAGTCATCAAAAGTTATGGTTTAATATAATTAACAGTTGCATTGCTTTACCAAGGATGTTCTTAAGTAAAACTTGCAGGTTATTTTTGTCTTAATTTTTTTTGTCTTTGGGGGTTTGGTCTGTCTGTGTGTACGTGTGTGTGTTCACTCTAAGTGTGTGGTGTTTAAGAATGCAAGGACTTCTAGTAGAATTCAGTTTCCACCTTGATGAGTGCTAAGGAGCCAGCAGTTTCGTCCACATCACTTTCACATCATCAGTGCAAGTGTCACACAGTGAAAAGGGGAAATAACTTCTCAGTCCTTCTGAAAATAGTTTTGATCTCACAGATCCGCTGAAAATGTCTCAGAGACCCTCAGGGATCTGTGAAGTGATAGAAACCACTAAAGAAAGCAGTCATTAATTGGAATAAATTTATAAAACTAAAAAGAAATGTGTTCAGTGTTAAAAGTGGTTATCTCTGGGTGATGGAATTATGGATGGCTTCTATTTTCAGGCATATCTGAATGTTGTTAATTTTTTATAGTAATCATTATTTTAATAATAAGAAAATATATGGCTATTGCCTGAAAATTACTGTTCACATTTCTGACACTGGTTGAAAAATGCTCCTCCTTCTGCTGACTCTACTTCACCTCCTCATCTTCCTCTCCCCAAATCCCGCCAACAAGTGACTTACTGCTTCCCTTATGCAAAGTTTGCTCTGGTTTTTGAAGAGTTCTAGCAAGATATGCACACTTAACAGTAAATGGAGAAATGACCTCCGAAGCTCCCAGAACAATTTGTATTCCCCCCAAAATATCTTTGCATAATAAAGGGGGCATCAGTCACTTTCCAAAGCTCATCTGGTTAGCTAATATTTGAAAGAGTAAAATTACAGAATAATAAAAGATTAATTTAGCAACCTCTTAGAGCTGCACTGTTCAGAACAGTTCTACCTAGCCACGTGTAGCTGCTGAGGATCTGAAAATGGGCTTACACGACTGGGAAATTAAATTTTCAGTTTTGTTTAATTTTAATGAGTTTAAAATTTAAAATTCCTATTCATTTCAATTATTAGAAATTTTTATGTATGTTTATATATAAATTTTAAGACATCTGAATACAAATCAAGTATTTCCAATGAAAACTTAGCATCCAAATAGAGAGATGTTATAACCATAAAATACAAATTCCATACAGTAAGATAAAAAGTAAAGTATTTCCCTTCTAATTCCTTATATTGATTATATATTGAAATGATAATGTTTGAAACATATTGACTGAACAAACAGCATCAAAATTAATTTTAGGCTGGGCACTGTGGCTTACACCTGTAATCCCAGCACTTTGGGATGCTGAGGTGGGCAGATCACCTGAGGTTAAGAGTTTGAGACCAGCCTGGCCAACATGGTGAAACCCCGTCTCTATTAAAAATACAAAAATTAGCCAAGTGTGGTGGCACATGCCTGTAATCCCAGCTACTTGGGAGACTGAGGCAGGAGAATTGCTTGAAGCCAGGAAGCAGAGGTTGCAGTGAGCTGAGATCGCGCCACTGCACTCCAGCCTGGGCGACAAGAGTGAAACTCTGTGTCAATAAAAAACATAATAATAATTTACCTGTTTGTCTTAACCTTTTTTAATATAGCAAGTAGAACATTTTAATTACCTATGTGATTCACAGTGTATTTCTGTTGGACAGTGTTGCCTTAAAGTTGTCATGTGATAGAATTAGACCAAAAATAATTTTGTTTGCTATATGGTGTATTTTCTACTTTTGACTGTTACTATAGATCTACTTAAAATTCTTCTAAAGCTTAACTGGAAATTGTATTCTTCTTCTTCTCAAAGGTCGTTTCTCATAAGTACTGTAATCCCTAAGCAACCCAACAAGGTATTTGTAGTGTGTGAAAAGATTAAATACTTAACAACAATTATGTACTTATGAGAGCTATCATGTTATTGCAATGTAGCTGCAACTATGTCTCTTTAACTCTAGAAAGTTCTGTCTTTTAAAACCCGAGCTGGTGGGAAGTAGCTCCAGACATTGAGTACTTTTGTCTTAAAGCTAACAGTACTTTTATTTTCTAGTTGCCATTATGACTTGGACCACTTTGTCTTGGCTCTTTGGCAAAGGGTTGGACAACTCAAATTTTCCAGAGGTCCCTTTTCTTAACTCTTAATAAAGCCATAGCAAGTGCTTCTGTCTCTTATTTACAGCAATGGTTTTTGCCTTTCAATGGGAAAGTAAAACTGGGAATAGTTTCCAGAGCTTTCAGAACTTTTTCCATTGAAATGCAAACACCCCCCTGGCGCCTCTGAAAATTTCTGAGAAATTGTTGGGTTTTGGCGATGCTTCCAGAAAACCTGGCATTCTTCTCCTGTTCATGGCTGGTTTAAGTTCTTCCCTTTCCAAGTACATTCAAACGAAGTCAGTGGTTGACTGTCGCTTGCAGGGCAAACTCCCAACTTGAATGCTAAACAAAGAGTAATGTTTTCATTCCAAATTTGTCATTGTCTCCAGTAAACCTCTGAACTCTACCTTTGTTACATCTCCTCCCCAAATGTGATTTAGTTTCTCAACATGTACACTTCTCCTAAACCCTGCCCATGACTTACCACAGCCCTGCAGGCAGCTTACATAATGACAAGGTACACACAAAGATCAGCATGTGTTGTAAAGATAATGGCAGACATTGCCTTGGATTCTCTAATGTAGCCATCCTAACTGGTCTAACACTTATCCATCTGCATTTTAAAATATTTTATATAACCCATACTCTCTAATCCAAAGCATCAGTGTAACATATAATAAAGTCACCAATCTTTTCTATCTTCATTTCCTCAATAGGATAATTAATCTGAATAGGTAAACTAAGAAACCAACTGCCAAGTTACACATGTTCAATTAACTCATCACCAGATTCTGATCTTCGAATCAGCTCAGCTATGTCTTCCTTACTTTTTGTCTATAATACATAACCTTGGTCCTGTCGTGCCACTATACATACACTAGTAACCTGAAAAATGATGTGTTCCCCACTGTTTCACATGCACTCATCTTATGAGAAGATAACATTCTGGTTTTACTTTCATTGTTCATAAATTAAGCTGGGTGAAATTTATTTAATAACTGTGGCCTAAGAAAAAACTTATCTCATGGCTCCTAGCAAATTCATGCTCAAACAGAAGAGAAGCTCCATTTCATCTGGGGTGGAGCTAACAGTGGCTAACACATGTGGAAGAAGAGCAAGTGAAAACTAAGAAGGAATAAACTGTCCCCTATTACTTGCTAGGCAAATCTGGTAAATAATCGGCAATCTGTACTCACCAAATGTTAGATCTTCAAATATCAAAATGCACCCCAAATAAAAATTCTTAAGAAAAAATAGAGTATAAAATTCGAGTTAAAAACACAACTGTCAGCCAGGCACAGTGGCTGAAGCCAATAATCCCAGCACTTTCGGAGAACGAGGCAGGCAGATCGCCTGAGGTCATGAATTTGAGTCCAGCCTGGCCAACATGACGAAATTCCATCTCTACCAAAAATACAAAAAATAGCCAGGTGTGGTGGCCCACACCTGTAATCCCACTTACTTAGGAGGCTGAGGCAGGAGAATCGCTTGAACCTGGGAGACAGTTGTTACAATGAGCCAAGATCATGCCACTGCATTCCAGCCTGGGCAACAGGATAAGACACCATCTCAAACACACACACACACACACACACACACAACTGTTGACATTTAACAATAAACTTCTTTTAGAGTGTTTCATCTTCTGAAAAGCAGAGTCTTACTAGATGATATCCAAATTTTGGTGATTCTACAAATCAGTCATGGGCCTTTACTTATTGAAGTCTTAAATAAAGCTTTGAAGGCCAATGATCCAAAATAAAGTCAAAAGATCAGTACTCATCTTTAACAATAAAATTTACATATATAGGTAATTGTGATTTTATATATATAATTGCATATTAGGGTCTGGGGCACATGTAAAGAACATGCAGGATTGTTGCACAGTTACCTACATGGCCATGTGGTTTGCTGCCTCCAATCTGGCATTTCTCCCCATGTCCCTCCCCAACTCCCTACAAACCTCAGTGTATGATGCTCCCCTAGTCCCCCACCCCCACAGACCCCAGTGTGTGATGCTCCCCTCCCTGTGTCCATATGCTCATTGTTCAACACCCGCCTATAAGTGAGAACATGCGGTGCTTGATTCTCTGTTCCTGTGTCAGTTTGCTGAGAATGATGGTTTCCAGGTTCATCCATGTCCCTACAAAGGACACGAACTCTTCATTTTTTATGGCTGCATAGTATTCCGTGTATATATGTGCCATATTTCCCCTGTCCAGTCTATCATCGATGGGCATTTGGGCTGGTTCCAAGTCTTTGCTATTGCAAACAGTGCTGCAGTGAACATATGTGTGCATGTGTCCTTATAACAAACAGAATGATTTATAATCCTTTGGATATATACCCAGTAATGGGATTGCTGGGTCAAATGGAATTTCTATTTCTAGGTCCTTGAGGAATCGCCACACTGTCTTCCACAATGTTAGAACTAATTTACACTCCCACCAACAGTGTAAAAGTGTTCCTATTTCTCCACATCCTCTCTAGCATCTGATGTCTCCAGATTTTTTAGTGATTGCCATTCTAACTGGGATGAGATGGTATTTCAATGTAGTTTTGATTTGCATTTCTCTAATGACCAGTGATGATGAACAGTTTTTCATATGTTTGTTGGCCTCATATATATCTTCTTTTATAACATGTCTGTTCATATCCTTTCCCCATTTTAAATGGGTTTGTTTGCTTTTTTTCTTGTAAATCTGTTTTAGCTCTTTGTAAATTTTGGATATATGTCCTTTGTCAGATGGGTAGATTGCAAAAATTTTTTCCCATTCTGTTGGTTGTTGGTTCATTCAAATGACTGTTTCTTTTGCTGTGCAGAAGCTTTGGAGTTTAATTACATCCCATTTGACTATTTTAGCTTTTGTTGCCAATGCTTTTGGTGTTTTAGTCATGTAGTCCTTGCCTATGCCTATGTCCTGAATGGTTTTACCCAGGTTTACCTCTAAAGTTTTTGTGGTGTTAGGTCTTATGTTTAAGTCTTTAATCCATCCGGAGTTAATTTTGTGTAAGGTGTCAGGAAGGGGTCCAGTTTCTGCTTTCTGCACATGGCTAGCCAGTTTTCCCAAGACCATTTATTAAACAGGGAATCCTTTCCCCATGGCTTGTTTTTGTCAGCTTTGTCAAACATCAGATGGTTGTAGATGTGTGGCATTGCCTCCAAGGCCTCTGTTCTGTTCCATTGGTCTATATCTCTGTTTTGGTACCAGTACCATGCTGTTTTGATTACTGTAGCCTTGTAGTACAGTTTGAAGTCAGGTAGCACAATCCCTCCAGCTTTGTTCTTCTAGCTTAAAACTCACTTGGCCATGTGGGCTCTCTTTTGGTTCCATATGAAGCTTAAGGTGGTTTTTTCCAGTTCTTTGAAGAAGGTCATTGGTAGCTTGATGGGGAAAGTGTTGAATCTATAAATTACTTTGGGCAGTATGGCCATTTTCATGATATTGATTATTTCTAACCATGAACATGGAATGTTCCTCCATCTGTTTGTGTCCTCTCTGATTTCGTTGAGCAGTGGTTTGTAGTTCTCCTTGAAGAGGTCCTTTACATCCTTTGTTAGTTGTGTTCCTAGGTATTTTATTCTCTTTGTAGCAATTGTGAATGGGGGTTCGTTCTTGATTTGGCTCTCTTTAAGTCTGTTATTGGTGTATAGGAGTGCTTGTGATTTTCGAACACTGATTTTTGTATTCTAAGAATTTGCTGAAGTTGCATATCAGTTTAAGGAGATTTTGGGCTAAGATGATAGGGTCTTCTAAATATACAATCATGTCATCTGCAAATAGAGACAATTTGACTTCCTCCTTTCCTAACTTTATTTCTTTTTCTTGCCTGATTGCTTTGGTTAGAACTTTTTGGCAAGAAAAAGAAATACACTTTATTTCTTTTTCTTGCCTGATTGCTTTGGTTAGAACTTCCAATACTATATTGAATGGGAGTGGTGAGAGAACACAGCCTTGTCTAGTGCCAGAATTCAAAGGGAATGCTTCCAGTTTTTGCCCATTCAGTATGATATTGGCTGTGGGTTTGTCATAAACTGCTTTTGTTATTTTGAGGTACGTTCCATCAATACCTAGTTTATTCAGAGTTTTTAGCATAAAATGCTGTTAAATTTTGTCTAAGGCATTCTCTGCATCTATTGAGATGATCCTGTGGTTTTTGTCTTTGGTTCTGTTAATGTGGTGAAGTACGTTTATAGACTTGTGTATGTTGAACCAGCCTTGCATCCCTGGGATGAGACTACTTGATAGTGATGGATAAGCTTATTGATGTGCAGTTGCATGTTTGCCAGTATTTTATTGAAGATTTTTGCATCTATGTTCATCATGGATATTGGCCTGAAGTTTCCTCTTCTTGTTGAGTCTCTGCCAGGTTTTGGTATCAGGATAATGTTGGTCTCACAAAAGGATTTGGGGAGGATTGACTCTTTTTGGATTATTTGGAATAGTTTCAGAAGGAGAGGTACCAACTCCTCTTTCTATGTCTGGTAGAATTCAGCTGTGAACCTACCTGGACCCAGACTTTTTTTGGTTGGTAAACTATTAATTATTGCCTCAACTTTAGCCCTTGTTATTGGTCTATTCAGGGTTTCAACTTCTTCCTAGTTTAGGCTTGGGAGGGTGTAGTGTCCAGGAATTTATCCATTTCTTCCAGGTTTACTGGTTTTTGTGCATAGAGTTGTTTGTAGTAATCTCTGATGGTGGTTTGTGTTTCTGTGGAATCTGTGGTGATATCCCCTTTATCATTTTTTATTGCATCTATTTGATTCTTCTCTCTTCTTTTTTGTCAATCTGGCTAGTGGTCTGTGTATTTTGTTGATCTTTTCAAATAAATGGCTCCTGGATTTATTGATTTTTTTGAGGGTTTTTTTGTGTCTCTATCTCCTTCAGTTCTGCTCTGATCTTAGTCATTTCTTGTCTTCTTCTAGCTTTTGAGGTTTGTTTTTTTTCATCTTGCTCCTCTAGCTCTTTCAATTTTGATGATAGGGTGTTGGTTTCAGATCTTTCCTTGCTATAAATTTTTTGCTATAAATTTTCCTGTAGACACTGCTTTAAATGTGTCCCAGAGATTCTGGTACATTGTGTCTTTGTTCTCACTGGTTTCAAAGAACATCTTTATTTCTGCCTTCATTTCATGGTTTATCCAGTCAATGTTCAAGAACCACTTGTTCAGTTTCCATGAAGTTGTATGGTTCTGAGTTAGTTTCTCAATTCTGAATTCTAATTGATTGCACTGTGGTCTGAGAGACTGTTATGATTTCCATTCTTTTGCATTTGCTGAGGAGTGATTTACTTCCAATTATGTGGTCAATTTTAGAGAAGGTGTGATGTAGTGCTGAGAAGAATGTATGTTCTGTGGATTTGGGGTGGACAGTTCTGTAAATGTCTATTAGGTCCACTTGGTCCAGGTCTGAGTTCAAGTCCTGGATATCCTTGTTAATTTTCTGTCTCATTGATCTGTCTAATATTGACTATGGAATGTTAAAGTCTCCCACTATTATTGTGTGGGAGTCTAAGTCCCTTTGTAGGTCATTAATAATCTGCTTTATGTATCTGAGTGCTCCTGTATTGGGTGCGTATATATTTAGGATCATTAGCTCTTCTTGTTGTATCAATCTTTTTACCATTATGTAATGTCCTTCTTTGTCTCTTTTGATCTTTGTTAGTTTAAAGGCTATTTTATTAGAGACTAGGATTGCAACTCCTGCTTTTTTCTCTCTCTCTCTCCATTTGCTTGGTAGATCTTCCTCCATCCCTCTATTTTGAGCCTTTGTGTATCCTTGCATATGAGATGGGTTTCATGGATACAGCACACAGATGAGTTTTGACTTTTGATCCAATTTACCAGTCTGTGTCTTTCAACTGGGGCATTTAGCCCATTTACATTTAATATTAATATTGTTGTGTATGAATTTGATCCTGCCATTTTGATGCTAGCTGGTTGTTTTGCCCATTAGTTGATGTAGTTTCTTCATTGTGTCAATGATCTTTATTATTTGGTATGTTTTTGGAGTGGCTGGTACTGGTTGTTCCTTTCTATGTTTAGTGCTTCTTTCAGGAGCTCTTGTATAGTAGGCCTGGTGGTGATGAAATCTCTGAGCAATTGCTTGTTCATAAAGGATTTTATTTCTCCTTCGCTTATGAAGCTTAGTTTGGCTGAATATGAAATTCTAGGTTGAAAGTTTTTTTCTTTAAGGATGTTGAGTATTGACCCCCACTCTCTTCTGGCTTGTAGTGTTTCTGTTGAGAGATCCACTGTGAGTTCTGATGGGCTTCCCTTTGTGGGTAACCCAACCTTTCTCTCTGGCTGCCCTTAGCATTTTTTCCTTCATTTCAACCCTGGTGAATCTGATTATGTGCCTTGGGGTTGCTCTTCTTGAGGAATATCTTTGTGGTGGTCTCTGTATTTCCTGGACTTGAATGTTGGCCTGCCTCGCTAGATTGTGGAAGTTCTCCTGGATAATATCCTGAAGAGTGTTTTCCAGCTTGGATTCATTCTCGCCGTCACATTCAGGTGCACCTATCAAATGTAGATAAGGTCTTTTCACATAATCCCACATAATCCCTTGGACCTTTGTTCATTTCTTTTCCTCTTTTTTCTCTAATCTTGCCTTCTCATTTTATTTCATTGAGTTGATATTCAATCTCTGATATTCTTTCTTCTGTTTGGTCAATTTGGCTATTGAAACTTGTGTGTGCTTTGTGAAGTTCTCGTGCTGTGTTTTTCAGCTCCATCAATTCATTTATATTCCTCTCTAAGCTGTTTATTCTCATTAGCATTTCATCAAGCCTTTTTTCAAAGTTCTTAGTTTCTTTGCATTGGGTTAGAACATGACCTTTTAGCTTAGAGAAGTTTGTTATTACCCACCTTCTAAAGCCTGTTTCTGTCAATTCATCAGACTCATTCTCCATCCAGCCTTGTTCCCTTACTGATGAGTAGTTGTGATCCCTTGGAGGAGGAGAGGCATTCTGGTTTTGGGTATTTTCATTCTTTTTGCACTGGTTTCTTCTCATCTTTGTGGATTTATCTACCTGTGGTCTTTGTGGTTGGTGATTTTCAGATGGGGTCTCTGAATGGACATCCTTTTTGTTGCTGATGAAGTTATTTATTTCTGTTTTTTAGTTTTCCTTCTAACAGTCAGGCCCCTCTGCTGTCAGACTGCTGGAGGTCCACTCCAGACCCTGCTTGCCTGGGGATCACCTGCAGTGGCTGCAGAACAGTAAGGGTTGCTGCCAGTTTCTTCTTCTCTCATCTTTGTCCCAGAAGGATAACCACCAGACGTCAGCCTGAGCTCTCCTTTTTGAGGTGTCTCTTTGGTTATATGGGGGTCAGGGAGCTGCTTGAGGAGACAGTCTGCCCTTAGAGGAGCTCAAGTGCTGATCTGTGAGTTCCATTGTTCTGTTCAGAGCTGCTGGGAAGGTACATTTAAGTCTGCTGCAGCAGAACTCATAACTGCCTTTTTTGCCCAGGTGCTCTGTCCTGGGAAGGTGGGGCTTTATTTATAAGTTCCTGTCATTCTGCCGCCTTTTTGCAGAGATGTCCTGCCCAGTGAGGAGATAGCCTAGTTACAGTCTGCCAACAGAGGCATTGCTGAGCTGCTGTGGGCTCTGCCCAGCTGCTGTGTGAACTTCCTTGCAGTTTTGTTTATAGGGGCATAGTTAGAACTGCCTTCATAATGGCAGTCTGCCTCAGTAATGGCGGACTGCCTTGGTAGTGGTGGACTGCCTCGGTAATGGCAGATGCCCTTCCCACACAGAGCTGGACCATCCTGGGTCCAGCTGTGCTTGCTGTGAAACTTTCAATCCAGAGCATTTTAGATTGCTGGTTTTTGTGGGGGTGGGACCAGCTGAGCCAGATCACCTGGCTCCCTGTTTCAGCCCCCTTTTTTCACTTGAACAGGTGATTCTGTCTCCCAGGCATTCCAGTTACCAGTTGAAATTGAGCCCGGATTTGTGTGAGTTTTTGTGTGGAGACTCGCTGCGGCAGCTGAAACAACTGCACTGTAGACTCGTGGTGCTTTTCCACCTGGGAGTCTCCTGGTCTGTGAGCAGTAAAAATTTTTTTGGAAATGTGGTGATCACTCGCCCTCTACATTTTTGCTGAGAACTACAATCCAGAGCTGCTCCTATTCGGCCATCTTGGATCCTTTCTCCATGATTTTCTTGAAAAGGAAAACATTTTAAAAACCAGATGGCAGAAAAGACTGAAATACAAAACAACTTTTAGCCATGAGTCGATAACTACAGCTCACATCTAGAGGCTAAGAGGGCTCAGGCACAGTGCTGGCTGCACAGTATATGCTCAAGACATTTTTCTTGTTATGTAAATATATTCCAGAGCACTCCCTGAGAACCAAAGTAGCAGTTCTGCAAAACTGCTCATTAGCCTGCACATCTTCTGGATGTTATGAGAACCAGAAGAAAATGGCATCACCTATCTGAGCCATGTTGACCTTGACCTTGACCCAGGGAAGGTACTGTCTTGGACCTCTCCTCTCAGCCACGAATCTTCACCAGCTCTCTATTCCACTCCTTGGCTGGCCAAGATGTATTTTTCTGAACATATTTTACACACTTTTGCAGCCTTCAGGGGATTAATTTTTTTTTGAGGAGGCTCAAACTTGAAGCTGTAATTAATGTTCTAGCATTAACAGCACAGGAAGGGGAACATCATATTCCTGGGCCTGTCAGGGGGTGGGGGCTAGGAGACAGACAGTGGGGTGGGGGGCTAGGGGAAAGATAGCATTAGGAGAAATACCTAATGTAGATGACGGGGTGATGGATGCAGCAAACCACCATGGCACATGTTTACCTATGTAACAAACCTGCATATTCTGCACTCGTACCCCAGAACTTAAAGTATAATAATAATAATAATAAAGGAAGGTTTCTGAATATGGATTTTAAATAGCAATAAATTTAATCATTGAAAGTACTTTAAAACTATCATTCACAAGGAAAAACTTGTTGTTTGCAAACTCTCATATAGCACAATAGGTTTCTCTTTTATTATAGACACCACACACACACACACACACACACACACACACACACACAGGCTTTCCATATTAAGCTAATAATACAGACATGAGGACTGGGGAGATGTGTGGAGGTTATCAATTATCAATGTTTATATTCTGAGAAATGCAATGAACTTACTATTCATCATTAGAAGAAAAAAATGCATTTTTCTTACAGTTGAGGGATTACTGGGGGAAGTGTAACATATTAGTTAGAAAACAATTTAAACTGGGAAATAAGAGTTTGAGTAGGTGACCTGCATGTGTAGAAAATGGAAATTCTTTAAAAGCAATTTACTTAATTCTTAGAACTTTCCAAGCAACCAAATCAACAAAGGAATCTGTACAATCACTTACTAGGGAAAAAAACACTGGGGAGAGAATCTTCTCAGTTAAATCATAAATTCACTCAATTTTTACTACTTTGCTGCCTGTCTCCTTTTTAGAGTGCCATTTTGGGATTCTAACATATGGCACAGAACAGTACTGAGGGCCACAGAATCTGGGGTGGCAGAGGCAGGGAGAGGTAGGCAGACAGAGCTAGGCTTAGTTAGCAGCACACTGCTTTAAATCAGCTCTTCTGTTACAAAGTAAACATTGAGATGTGTCAGTTTGCAAAGAAATAAAATGAAAAATTGCTTTCAAAGGCCTCAGAATCCTCCCTGCTTTGAGGCATTGGAAAAAATTGATTTCAGTAATTGAAAGAGAGTTTTGCTGTGCATGAACAATCAGCTCCATAGAAGATTCTGCCTACATGGCTCACTGACTTCCATGATACCTAAGTTAAGATTGTTCTATACCCACAAACAAGCCGGGCAGACTAAAATCTGTGTCTCTTTTTCCAGATTTCATTACACATGTTAAGTATAAAAGTTAGTAATTATAAATGCCAATTAAGATCTTGAAATGATTGCTTCCCTTATATGGCCATATTACCAAATGAAAAATTAGCCCAGTCTGAGGGATGTTTTTCATATGATAAAGGAAACACTGTCACAGACACCCATACTTCTCCACCACAGCACAGGTAAACAAATTATTTTGTTTAAAAATCTATTTTTTCAATTCTAAATAATGGAATCAAGTTCTCATTTCTTTTTCTACCAGTGTAAGCCCAACTCAGAACAAACTTTAAAAATACCATGTTTAATTTCACATACCTAAAGACAGGCATGGATGACTTTATTTACAACCCAGTTCCAAACAAGTCCACATGGAAAATATTCCAAAATAGCCAAAATAATTCAATCAACTTTAATGACCATTCAAGACAATCACTACATTTTATCACAGTCATTCATTCTGGAATTGTCAAATCTTTTTGTTTGTTTCATTTTTAAAAATTTGTCTATCTTAAATGACAAGTAAAAATTGTATATATTTATAGTGTAAAATATGACATTTTGATATAGTTATATGTTGTTGATTAGCTAAAGCTACTTAACATACCTCTATCTCAAATACTTATCATTTTTTAAAAAAGAACACTTAAAATCTACTTTCTTAGCAACTGGCCATTTCTATGTCTTCTTGGAAGAAATATCTACTCAGATCCATTGCCCATTTGTAAATCAGGTTGTTTTCTTGTTATTGAGTCATTTGATTCCCTAATATACTTTAGATATTGACCACTTATCAGATATATGGTTTGCAGATATTTTCTCCCATCCCATAGGTTGTCTCTTCTTTCTGTTGATTATTTCCTTGCTTGGGCAGAAGCTTTTTAGTTTGATATAATCCCATTTGTTTATTTTTGGTTTTATCTCCTGTGCTTTTGGGATCATATCCAAAAAATCACTACCCAGATCAACATCATGGGGTTTTCCCTTATATTTTCTTCTTTAGTTTTACATTTTCAGGTCTTACATTTAAGTCTTTAATCCATTTTGAGTTGATTTTTATATATTTTGTGAGATGAAGGTCCATCTTTATTCTTCCACATGTGGATATCCAGTTTTCCCAGCACTATTTGTTAAAGAGACTGTCCTTTCCTCATTAGGTATTCTTGGCATCTTTGTCAAAAATCCATGGACTGTAACGTGTGGATTTATTTCTGGGCCTGCTATACTGTTCCATTAGTCTACACATTATTTTTATGCCAGTACTATGCTGTTTCGATTACTATAGCTTGCGGTATATTAGGAAGTCAGGTAGTGTGATCCCTCCAGCTTTGTTCTTTTTTGCATAAGATTGCCTTGGCTAATCAAAGTCTTCTATAGTTCCATGCAAATTTTAGAATTTTTTTTCTATTTCTAGGAAAAAAAGTTATTGAAATTTTGATAGGGATTTCATTAAATCAATAGATCATTTTGTGTAGTATAGACATTTTAACAGTATTAATTTTGGAATTTCCAAGTTTTTAAAGCTAAATTTCTCATACTGAACTTCATCTATGTTCAGTATACATTGAGGCAGTTGAATACAAATTTCTAGAACCTTTACCAAGCTTTGGAATCACTCTGCCGGCCTTTCTGTCTTACACAGCTTGGTAACTCTCTTATGGTCACATGCCTCCCACCCAGCCCAGAGATGATCCATTTAAAGACTTAAGAACAGAAACTGGCATATAGTAAGAGCTCAAAAAAATTGTTAGTGATTATGATGATGATAATTAGCCCAGGCAGCATGGCCAGCCACTTCAATATTCAAGTGGGTACTGTGCCAAGCTTGACCCAGTTCCCTCCACCCATTCGTCCTGCTCCTCTTCCCAACTGCAGTAGCTTCAAATGTACTGCTAGCTGACCAAAACCTTCTTATTTATATTATGTGCCTTCCATAGCACATTTTCCAAACATTACTCTAAATCTCTATGTTAAATATTCTCCACCCAGAGCCCCTCTCCCATCTGATTCCTGCAGCAATTTATTTTCACACTATTTCATTAACACCAGTGCCTTCCTTAATATATAAAAGATAGAGTTTGTTCAACACATATATATCTGATTGAAACCAAAACCAACAATACTTGGTGTCATTTCAATGCTAACTTCCATTTCCCTTTTTCCTAAAGAACTGGTGAAAAATCTTAGCCCAGTGCACATAAGGGAACATTCCCAGCACATCTCATGCAGAGCCTTTTTGCTGCCTTGTTTCCACTCCTGCTGCTTTTCTTCCTCTGTGTTCTACATTGCCCTGTTCCAATTCAGTCTATATCAAAATGGCCACAGTCAGGATTCTATGAATCTAGTCTTTGGTACTAACTGCACACAGCACTCCATCTCTTTCTGCTTGTTAAAGGTTCTCATTTTATTATTTATTTATTTATTTTTCTTTTATGAGACAGTTTTGCTCTGTCACCCAGGCTGGAGTGCAGTGGTGCCATAATAACTCATTGGAGCCTCGAACTCCTGGTTTCAAGGGATTCTCCCACCTCAAAGTAGCTGCGACCTCAGGCGTGCACTACTATGCCCAGCTATTTTTTTTTTTTTTTTTTTTTTTTCAGTAGAGATGAGGTCTCAAACTCCTAAGCTCAAGGGATCCTCCTACCTCGGCCTTCCAAACTGCTGGGATTACAGGTGTGACCCACCACATCCAGCCCCGTTTTAAATAAAGTCCTTCTCACAATATTTGCCCAGATGTGGATAATTCTAACTCCTACTACACAGTGGTGAATATGTGCAGAGGATGGCACTTGCAGGACATGCTCTTTTTAAACGGTCTTTCCTGTTCTCTGGGAATTGCATCTCTCTCTTTTGCTCAGTTCTCTGAGTTTGGGGTAATCAAATTCTTTCCTAATATTTGCATGACTGGGTCCCTCCCTTTTCTTTCCACCCATGACTCTACTCTGCAGCATAAGGAGCCTAGCATACAGGTCTGTGGACACCTCAGGCCAAGGTCCACCTACTAACTATTGGCTATCAGCTATCTATTGGCCATCACTGGGACCTAAGGTTGCCGATAGCAGCAATGTAGTTCAGGTGGGGAGAGGGATGCAAAAGAAGAAACAGGCCCAGGCTCTGAGAACAGAGACTTCCAGAGTCCCAGTTATGGAGAGTGTGGATGTGCCCAAGAAGGAAGGTGGCATACCCTGGGGAGGTACAAAGCATCCTAAAACAGGAACCCAGGGAAGGAGTCCCCAGTGCTGAGGTCTAATGCCAGGACTACTGCCTTCATCCTTTGCTGCTCTGCAGGGTATGTACCAACAGACAGCAGAGCCCAAGCCACCACTTGAAAAATGTAAAACCTCCATTCTGAAGTAATTAATTCTCTAATGATTTCTGTGATGCCCTATCCAACATTCCTTGATCTGTATTGCCTGAGGGGCTAACCACCTTTTATCACCTACAAATGAGATGCACACAAATCTTCATCTCCATCGTAATATAAGGCATTTTCTCCTGAATCCTCTTTTTCTTTCCTCCTTTCTCAAAAACAGTGTCATGCCTCATGATGGAGGCAGCATATGGGCCACTGATGATGGTATGCAAGATGCCCTTAGGTGATACATGGAATGGATTTTCCTGAAAGTATATATATTGAATTTAATATGCATTATAAAAATATAACTAGCATGTCAAACCTGTGGTATTGTTGCATAGGTTGATGCTAAGTAAAAATCTGAGTTGAATATGTGTGTTGATACACACACATCCAAGCACACATACACATACACATACAAAAATATATTAGTAAGGAGCTGACTTCAATATGGCAGAAATGGTGAACGTGGCAGAGAAATGAAAACAGTTTGGGAAATGCTGTGGAAGGACAGCTCATTAGGAAAAGCTAATTAGGAAACATTCTTTGTCGTAGGTCTTCCAGTTCACAACTGAACAAATCTAGCCCCTGTAAAATCAATTTTCCTCATCTGCCTACCTCAGAGCCATTAGGAGGATCAAATGAAGAAATAGACAGGAAAGCTATAATGTGGCTCTCTCCAAGGCTGACTTCTCTGTAATCCCAGTTCTCTTATTTTCTAGATTCTGGCTTTCTCAGCTGTACCTTTCTATTCAATCATTTTGGTTTTTTCCTATCCACTGCTGTCAGCTCATTCTCTCCCTCTTACTTGGTTGCATTCCAGTATCCTAGAAATAAAGTTCTCTCTCTTATTTTTAGTCAAGCTCACTAAAACAGGGTGGTTTAAACAAATAGCTATTTATTTCTCACAGCTCTGGAGGCTGGACGTTCAAGATCAAGGTACCAGCAGGATTGGTTTCTGGTGAGACCTCTTTCCTACCTTGTGGATGGCTGCTTGCTTTCTCAGTGTCGAGAGAAAGAGACAGAGAGAGAGAGAGAGAGACAGAGGGAGAGAGAGAATATTCCAGTGTCTCTTCCTATTCTTACAAGGACACCAGTCCTTTTGGATTAGGGCCCCACCTGTTTGATATCATTTAATCATCATTATTTATTTAAAGACCCTATTTCCAAATATAGTCACATTGGGGGTTAGGGCTTCAACATATAAATTTGGGGGGAATGCAATTCAGCCCATAACACTTCCCCTAGTCTTAGTTTCTTCATTACTGTACCAGCCAAACTAATAAAGTGATGGATAGACACTAAAGAGTTCCAAGCAGAGGTTCAGTCACTCATAATGCTTTTCAAAATTACAGCATCCCAAGCCCCATTCCAGATCTACTGAATAAGAAAACTGGGAATGGTGCCAGGTATAGTGATTTTTACATCTGTGCGGGTGAATCTGATGTGTGTACCTGGTTAACAACCACCGAGCTATAAATTATGCTTCACCTTCACCCTCAACTTCTTCCCTATCCACTTTCTCCTCACTCCCTGATTTTTATCTTTATTCAACTGCAACAGTTCTTTTAAAAAACACCAAATTATTTCATAATTCCAAAATCACATGGCATTTTAAAAATCTTTATTCCCTGCAATGTGTTTGCAAATGTTGGACCCCAGGGTATCCCTATTTTATGAACTTCCCACCTTTTGTTTCCACGGCATTGCAGCCACATGAATTTCATCTCTAACCCATGTGTTTTTGAGGGTTGTTCATAGACTCTTATTTTCCCACTTCTCAAGGCATTTTTTTCTTCTTTCTTCCATGTGCCTAATTCATTCCAATAACTTCAAACACTATTTCTGTGAAAACAATTCTGAAATCTTTAGACCACTCTTGTAATGACCTTTCCCCATTAACCACTTCCAGATACACACCTCAGGAAGGTCCCATGCATTCTTCACACCCCGCATGTTTATTTATTCATCAAATATTAAAGGACAACCATATTCCAGGCCCTGTACCAGATTCTGGGGGTGCAAAATGAAACTCAGACACAATCTCACCATCTCAAAGCTAGAACTCAATAAAGAAATGTAAGCCAGCAACTTCAATGCACCACAAGACAAAATACCACAAGGGAGGAAGCTCAGTGCACCAAGAGGCACAGCTAATCCAAATTTGAAAGTCAGGAAAGGCTTCTGGGAAAGAGTAGTATCTAAGTTGAGTCTTAAAACATGAGTAGGAGTCAGTGAAAAAGAAGAAAGAGAAGAATAAATCCTAGTGACCATTTATCAGTTCTGAATGAAGTAACATCCAATTATTCTTTGGCTTGAGCAAGTCCCTTGAGTACAGCCTTAAGGTACCTTCCAGAGTCAAAGGATACAAACCACCCATTCCCCAGCAGGCAAAGGCAGGGGCTGAGTGTGCCCATTACTCAGCCATGGCCAGTTAAGTAACCTTTCCCAAGACTTTTGCTTTAAGCAAAGGAATAACATGGGACAAGGGTACTTTTTTTTCCACATGCAAAGGAGACCACAGAGACCTAGAGAGGAAGGAAAATAAACCTGGAGAGTGGTACTGTGGGAAAGTAAAGTGAGTGTTTCAAAAAGGGGGTATATTGCAGTGAAAGCCTCTGGATTTGGGGTCATGGAGAGCTGATCTTGAGACGCTATACTTCTACTTGTGACCTGTATAACCTTGGTCAGTTTTCTTCGTTTTCTAAATTATGAGATGGAATAACAATCCAAGCTACATCACCAGGTTACTGCGAGGATTAAATGAGCTATCTCATTTAAAGCACTTAGCACAATTCGTGGCACAGATTATGATGAACAAAATGGTCAGAGGGCTCAGGTGCTGCAGAAGGGTCAAGGAAGGTAAGGACCAGAGCATGTTTCCGGGAGTCACATGACAGGAAAGGCCCTCAGAACCTAAAAAGAGCAGTTTACAGAAACAGACAAGGGCAGAAAAGAGATTGCAAGGGGTGTGAAAGCATGGAAGACGGCAAAAGCAGAGACAATAAGTAGAGATGATTCTTTAACGACATTTGACTGTAAGGGGAAAATAGATTTAATGGTCTTTGGTAGACAACTTGGAGTTACCTTTAAAGTTTTTTTCTAAGATGGGAGACACATCAGCATGCTTAGAGACACAATATGAATTAGAGAATTAAGATATAAAAAAAGGAGATAATCAATTAGATTAGGGGTCTCAAAGGGTGGTCTACATATCCCTAGGGGTCCCGAAAACCTTTCCAGGGAAGCTGAGAGATCAAAACTATATTCATAATAGTAATAAGATGGCATTTGCCTATTTCATCATGTGACTTTTGTATTGTCCATGCAAAAGCAATGGTGGGTGTATTTGTACATTTTGTGCTGCTATAATAGAACATCTGAGACTGGGTAATTGAACAGAGAATTTTTTTTCTTACAGTTCTGGAGCGTGGGAAGTCCAAGATCAAGGGGCTTGCATCTGGCGAGGGCTCTTTCATTGCATCATCCCATGGAGGAAGGCTGAAGAGTGAGAAAACACAAGAGAGCGAGAGGAAGGAAGTCAAACTCATCCTTTTACCAGAAATCCACTCCCACAATAGCTAACCCACTCCCTCAATATTGGCATTAATTCATTTTCTCCCCTCATGACCTAATCATCTCTTAAAGGTCCCACTCCTCCACACTGTTTCATTGGGGATTAAGTTTCTAGCACATGAAGTTTGCAGGACACATTCAAACCATAGCAGTGGTTACAACTGCTGGCCCCTGGCATGAATCAAGGCACAGCCATCACACTGTCACAGCTGTCATTATCCTCTTCACCACCAAAAAACAGTAAGATCAACACCAGTTTCATCTGAGAAAGTTCTTGGTGAAGCACACATATTTTAATCTTATTAAATCTTGATTGATAGCCCATATCTTTTTAGTGTTCTATGTGGCAAAATGAAAACTGCATATAAAGCGCTTCTCCTATTGACCAAGTGTGATGGCTTTTTTCAGGCCTAAAGAGTTGTGAGTTGAACTAACCCCTTTTTTCATGAAATACCATTTTTACTTCAAAGAATGGCTAACAAACCCCGGCTATTCAAATTGGATGTTTGGAAGATATTGTCTTGAAATAAGCAAAATGAGCCTGTCATCTCAGGAAAAACGAATAAAATTTGTTTCCAATATTAATATTTGAGCTTTTAAGCAAAAATTACAATTTTGGAAAATTTGTTTCAGCTTTATGAGTTTAACAGCTCTCAATGCTTAAATTTTCTGATGTCACTGGTCATCATATTAATGAATATGTTATTTTTTATGTTATAAAATAAAATATCCCAACATTTGGACGGTCAGCACAAATCAGTCAACCAATATTTTTTGAAAGACCATGGATAGTCTTAAAAATCATGACTTAGTAAAAAATTAGTTCAAAGTATAAATGGATGAATGAATTTTAAAGAACAAGGTATGAAAAATTCATCAATATGCTTTCAGATTTCACATTGCAGCTAGCCTTTAAGAAAGTACCACTTGTTGAATTTTCTTATAGTATCAAAGAAAAATATCCACAGTTATCTGAACAGATTATTAAAAGAGTCCTCCCTTGTCCAACTACATATGTGCATGAGTCAGGACTCTCTATCATACTTCAACTAAATAACTATTTCACTATAGATTGTATACAGAAATCCAGTTGTCTTCTACTAAATAAGACTTAAAAGATTTGAAAAATGCTCTCTTCCCATTAATTGTTTTTGTTTTGAAGATTACCTTTATTTTTATTTACAAATGCAATTTAGGACCAAGCATGGTGACTCACACCTGTAGTCCCAGCACTTCGGGAGGGAGGCAAGAGGATCGCTTGAAACAAGAAGTTCAACATCAGCCTGGCGACATAGCGAGACCAGCCCCCCACCGTCCCAACAAAAAAAGTTTGCAAATTAGCTTAGCGTGGTGGTGCATGCTTGTAATCCCAGGCTGAGACAGGAGGATTACTTGAGTCCAGGAGTTCAAGACTACAGTGAGCTAATGACAGCACTCCTGCACTCCAGCCTGGGTGATGGAACAAGACCCTGTCTTAAAAAATAAACAAACAAATAAATAAAAGTTCAATTTAGTCAACATATATTGAGTTTATTCTTGATATTTGAAGAAAATTATAACATATTTTTAAATTTTTCTGTTTCAATTCCTAGTATGGTATCAACACATATAGTTCAATTTGAGGACTGCTGGATTAGAGAATGGCACTAGAGGAGGTAGGAGAGAGTGAGATCCAGAACAGAAGTGGAGAAATGCATCTGAGACAAAGGAGGGATATGTCTCCTATAGGAAACAGAGGAGGAAGGGATGAGACAGACGTGGGGATGTTTTAGATTTGGTGGCAGAAATTTGAAGGACTTCCTTCGAAGGTTTGTTTTCATTGTAATGTTGGAGTTGAAATCACTGGGTAAACATAAGAAGAAAGTGTAGTGGATACCAGGAGTCTGAGCAGCCTGTGGAGTGGCTCTGGGGTACCTATCAGAGCCATGCAGAGGGAAGACAGAGCAGCATCGGAGCCCCCATGTTGGGGTGAGTATTCCCGAATCGTGAACAAATCTATGCCCATTATCCTGCTGAAGCAGCTGGGCAGGAACACTGAACATGCTAATATCAACCAGCATTTAAAATATGTGTTTAATTTCTTATTTATTTAATATTTAAACCATATAGAAATTGAATATCTCAAAAATCTGCCTGTCCACTCCCAACATTTCAATAATTTTAATGTTTTGCCATAGGTAACAGACTGAACGTCTAAACTAATTTATTTCTGGATGTTTTAATGTGTCCTAAAATACTTTATTAGTTGCTACATCCACTCTTTATCTTCTAATTTTATAAATATTCAGTTATTCAATTCTGCTTCTGCTGTTGATCTTGAAATCTAACTCTACTAGATGGACAACACACTAGGAATTGTACACAGAACACACACCTCGATCAAGATTGAGGTACTCATTGAAAGTGACCACCTTGCCACCTTTAGCTTCAGAAAACAAACAATTTTACTGGGAAAAATGGTTAAATGGATCTGGTTTCACTTTCTCTTTTAAAGAATATAATATGACTATTGACTCAATGTATTATGTATTATGTAGTGAGGATGTGATCCAACCAAACAAAATCTAAGTTCAGCTTCCTTGTCGGAGTGAACAAGTTCCATTGGTTAGAGCTAAATCTTCAGAACCCAAACTCTGGAAATAGCTCATGTCTACTACAACTAAGCGTTAGAGCTTTAATCTTATCAACTATGCAAGCACTTGCTCTCCTTTCACCAAAATGAAAGGTTCCTGGGATAACACAATACTTAGAAATGTCTGAGGAACTATATTCCCATATTCAGCTGTAGTTGAGCCTAACGATCTCAGCTGAGGCTGAGGCCTTGAGACATTCATGAGTTCTGATTCCAGCAATCTCTTTTGGCCTCCCTAATATCTCATGAGCTACAAGGCACTTGGGGCAGTACTTTGTCTACTCAAAATGTGGTGCAGTATGAAAAAGGTAATATGAGGTTTTATACTTATTCTGTGAGATCTCCAATGTGATATGCTTTCAAAGGGTACAGTGTTGGCACCATCAAGGCACTATAGAGTTCTTTCATTTATTCCACACAATTCCTCATTTTTAAAGTGGAATTATTAACAACAACAAAAAATAAGAATTACATTGCTCTTTAAAGCTTATAAGGTGATTTTCATATGCCCCTTTCTCAGTTACGAAGACTGTTCACAAAATCATGATTACAACAAAAATATAAAGTATATATTGAATGTGCCTATGAAACAGTTCAGACTTTGTTACAATGTTCTATTGTACCCATCACTCTCAGATATTAATACAAATTATAGTTCATTATATCAGTACTTTCCTAGTTTATTAAATTGTTTCTCAAGAATTCTTTCCCATTTGAAATAAAAATTTAGTTTTTTAGTCTAACCAGTTAAACAGTATAGGACTCTGTGCTTGTTTAAAGATTTTATCAAATGATTCTGAAATTAGACAATTTTTCTACAAACTTATTCTATTTTCAAAGGAAGACCAAAATACAACCATTAATTATGGAGCATATAATTATAACACAACCCTATATGTAATTATAACTAAAACAGCCCTGTGTACAATTCCTACCAAGTTGTCCATTACTGGTGATAAAGGCCTTTGATTCTTATACCTCCTTCCTGGGGCAACTCACATCTTTTGGGGAGAGATATGAAGGGGATCTGATATTTATATGCTTGGAAATAGGGAGGTATGAAGCAATTTTAGAAGGGTGTTGTGGGAGGAAAAAAAAGAGAAACAGCATCTAAATAAAATTAGGGGACTAGAAAAGGTTTCACAGAAAAAGTGAAACTTAAATTGAATTTTAAAGGATGAGATGTAAGTTATCTAGTCAGGGAAGGGAAGAGAGAACGTGTGAGAAGTTCCAGGACTTCTGTTAGACAGGTCCCTGCTAGGCACTGAATTATGTCCTCCCCCAAATTCAGATGTCAAGAAGAACTCATCAGGACATACAGAGAGATGCCAGGGATGGCCACACACAGAGAAAAGGCCATGTGAGGGCATGGCAAGAAGGCACCCCCTGCAAGCAACGAGAGGCCCCAGGAAAAACCCAAGTCGCCAAATTACCCTTGATCTCCAGTCTCCAGAGCTGTGAGAAGATAAATTCCTGTTGTTCAAGCCACCCAGTCTATAGTACATTGTTATGGCAGCTTGAGCTGACTAATGCAGTCCTGTGTAACTAGAGAGAAAAGTGGGTGTCAGGATGGTGGGAGCCCAGTGTGGGGAGAACCTGAAGCCAATTATCAAATGGCGAGGGTCAGCAGTTTGAAATCTACCTGGAAAACAAGCAGCACCTTTGAAGGATTTTAAGCCAGAGAGTCGCAAAATCAGTTTCAGGTTGTGTGTTAGAAAGCTTACTCCACAGCAGTTTGGGAGGCTGGAGCGGGCAGATAGCTTGAGGCCAGGAGTTCGAGACCAGCCCGGCCAACATGGCGAAACCCTGTCTATACTAAAAATACACACACAAAAATTAGCTGAGCATTGTAGTGCTCACTTGTAATCCCAGATACTCAGGAAGCTGAGGCAGGAGAATGGCTTGAACCCAGGAAGCAGAGGTTGTGGTGAGCTGAGACCGCACCACTACCCTCCAGCCTGGGTGACAGAGTGACACTGTGTCTCAAAATAAAATTTAAAAAAAAAAAAAAAAGAACACTTACTCCTGCAGCGATGATGGGTTAGAGGGGTACAGGGCTGTGGAAGGAAGACCATCTGGGAGGCTAATCATCCAAGGGTAAATCATTAAGGTTTGACCTAAGAAGGTGACAATGGGGTAAAAAAGAGGAGATGAATGCAAAAGATATCTATGAGATGACAGGGGCAGAATACTGTGATTGATTGGGAATGTGGATTGAGAGAAGTCAGGAATGACTCCCCACCTTCTGGCTTGGGGTAGCTGGGTGAATGGAGATGGCAGTTGATTTGGAGGGAAAAATACACGATTTTGTTTTGGCTATAGATACTTTGGAGGTCATGTTTGTAGGTGAAAGAGAGCGGACAGAGTGCTGGGTGGAAAGCCTCTACTTTCCCAGTGAAGAATGAGACATGTGTTATATGCAGAACTGGGGTAAAGGGAGACAGGTGGAAGAACAGTGCAAAGGCACATTTTGCTCTTTTTCAGCTGCCTGTATCGAGCTGCCTGCTGAGGTGCATCCCAGAGTCCTTTGGAAGAGGAGGCATGCTAAAGTGATGAAGAGCAAGAACTCTGAAGTCTGACTGCCATGGCTCAAATCCAGCTCCACTGTACACTGGCCGTGTGACCTTCAAGCAGAGTCTGTCATCTCTCTCTACCTCAGTCTCTGTATCTGTAAACGGGGATAGCAATAGTATCTCCTCCAAAAAGTTGTGTGAAGAATTAAATGAGATCATCCAAAAGAGCTGCCATCATTATTACCTCTCACCCACTGAGTGTGGCCTTGGGAGGAGGATAATTCCTGGTGACTCTCTCCCTCTGTGGAAGTCATCTATCTTCCTGACCCAGTATCACATGCTCACCTCTGTGATTTTACTTCTGACAGCAGCAATGCCAGAAAAGGAGGAAGGCTGGTAGGCCATCCATCCCAGCAGCCAACGTGCAGGTCCTGCCTCCAGCTTCTGGACTGCCTGTGGTGTTGCCACTTGCAAACTGGTTCTCCATCCTCCCCACAGTTCTTTGAGCCTCAATATACTTTCAATAAAGTTTCCTTTGTTTAGGGAAGCCAGAGTCATTTTCTGTCTCAGCAAGGGTTCTGACTGGAGAGGGAGAAAGATTACTCTGAACCCATATAGGACGGCCGGGTGACACAGAGGAGCACCTGTACTTTAGAAACCATGATTCTGCCAAGTTATCAATTTTCCACAGTGTTATTTGTAGCAGTATTCAGTAATGTCATTTATTATCAACCACAAAGAGTTAAGAAGCCAATAAGGAGATGACATACTAATCAGCTTCTTACTTTTTAATAAAATTTGCAAGATATTTTTTATTAATCCACAAAACAAAGTAAAGTTTTAAAATGTATTACTTCTGCCTTAAACTCTAAAATGTAGCCATGGAATTATCTATACCTATTTGAAGTTTGTGAAATGTTATCATTAATGTTAGTAATGTCCTAAGTCCTTATCTATGCACAAAAGATTTAACATTGCATTCTGTAATTTGGATAAGATTAAGAATACATGATTTTTTTCAAGGTTTGATGTGCATAAGTTTGTTAACTCATAAGCAAATGCCTTTTTTATTTACTTATTTATTTTTCAGCAACAGTGTCTCACTCTGGCACCCAGATTGGAATGCAGTGGTGCAATCATAGCTCACTGCAGCTCCAAACTCTTGGGCTCAAGCGATCCTCTCACCTCAGTCCCCCAGTAGCTGACTACAGGTGGGTGCTATCATACCTGAATAATGTTTTAAATTTTTTTGTAAAGACAGGGGTCTCTCTATGTTGCCCAGGCTGGTCTTGAACTCTTGACCTGAAGTAATACTCCTGCCTCAAACTTCCAAAGCACTGGGAGTAGAAATATGAGCTGCCACACCCGGCTTGAATGCCTTTTATAAAATGATGAGCCTCAGCATCATCCTTACATTTATTAATGCTGTTTGCAAAGCATTCCTGCTGATACTGCCTTATTTGAGCCATACTCACTTGTTTATTGCACAATTCTTCTTAATCTTTACAATTGGACTAATTAATTAGTCAGATGTTTGAGAGAGTGTCCCTACTCCCACTGCCGCCGTCAGACCAGAGTTAAAAGTAAACGAGTGATTCCAGCACGCCAGGAACGATTCTGCAGTCGGATCTGGGAGCCTAAACTGCTATGGAAGTACATAAAGTTGGCCCCAAACCAGACTGAGGTGAGAAGCAGGTCTTAGCCCATTTTTGTATTATTATGAAGAAGTAACTGAGGCCGGGCAGTTTTTAAAGAAAAGAGGCTTATTTGGCTCACAGCTCTGCAGGCTGTATAAGGAGCATGGCACAAGCATCTGCTTCTGGAGGGCTTCGGGAAGATTCTACTCATGGTGGACAGGGAAGCGGAGCTGGCATGTGGGAGAGCACACTGTGAGAGGAGGAAGCAAGAGAGGGAGGAAGAGATGCCAGACTCTTTCAACAACCTGTTCTCATGGGAACTAAGAGTGAGAATTCAGTTACTTCTGCAAGCATGGCACCAAGCCATCCATTAGTGATCCACCCCAATGACCCAAACACCTCCCACCAGGCCCCACCTTCAACATTGGGGATCAGATTTCAACATGAGACTTAAAAGGGTCAAACAGACCAAAGCATCACAGATAGCATTATAGATTTCCTATAAATTTGCAAAAACACAGAACAGATAATCATCTGTTCCATTTCACAGAGGAAGAAAACAGAGCTCCAAGAGCTCAAGGCTCTACAGCCGATAAAAGGTAAATGATTGAGTCAATATTACCAACTCTTACCCTTCTCCTTCCACTACACAATGGTATCATCAAAAAATCACTACCATCACTTCATCATCATCATCATCAACACAGTAAGAAATTTCATAGGACATATATTCCCATAACTACAGTTTATATTTTAAAAGAGATATAAGGCAGCATCAAAACACCAGTGAATGAGTCAATGCTTTACCCAGTTATAAATGCAGAGTATCACATAAGCTTTCAGGTTGTTTAGGGGCTTACGTGACTAGAACCAAGCAAGTGTGCCACGAGCAGGTTTCATGAAGGAGATAAATACTGAGGATCATTTAAAGAAGAATCAGAGAATCCTGTGGCAGAGAGAGAAGGGAAAGGGATTGAGGATAAAAGAACCACCGAAGTTGGCTCCAAGGTGGGACCTGACAAGGTGTGGTCACAGCATTCTCCCTGCAGCAGAAATACAGGCCAAAGTGCAGCAAGAAGTAAGAACATTCAAGAAAGATAAAACCGGTAATGCAGAGACTTGACACCGCTAAGGCCTTGTGAATTTCAGATGTGCCTTCCTGATTGTATGAATGTGGGGAAAAGTACAGAGGTTAAAGGGAAGGATGTATAATTATTTAGGAAGGAAAAAAAAGTGTCTGAATTATTAGCAAGGTCACCCAAGGGCATTTCTAAACAACTTGACTGATGAGATCAGTCATTCCTTTTTGTGGTCACTGATTATGGACACTTCTGCTCCTTTAATAAGTGTTCTGTTTCTAGCATTATTCTGAAAGCATTTTTTTAACCACCTAGTTTTTTGGCCTACTCTGCTTGTCATACCCCATGTGTACAGTATTTTAAACATCTTTTCTGTCCTTGAAGCTGGAAACATTTTTGTTAGTCTGTTAAAAATATGGGTCCTCTGAGCCCATCCATAATGATCACTGTAGATGACAGTGGTCACCAAAATGTTGGCTACGTTTTTAATATGGTTGAATTTAATTTAAATTCTAAAACAATTACTAGCACAGGCTACTTTCAGACAATTAACCATTTCAAACATTTTGATCCCCACCATTAAATCCCAAAGTCCTTTGCTTCCCAGAGAACTGATTGTCTACTATGGAAGTCTGAGCTGTTTTTTTAAATCCCAACCAGACTCTGAGCTGTCATATTAGCCAGGGAAGAGATAAGGTGTAAGAAAAGTATCCAGTCATCCAACCACATTTCTGGGTTTTTGTACCAGCTTCAGATGAAATACAGTCACTCAATAAAGTCCTTCTGTTTTCTCTTTCCCTCCCTCCCGTTCTCTCTCCCTATTTGCCTAGAGAGGGGAACCCTAAACCCTTTGGAGCTTTTCCAGCAGCTCCAAAAGAATCTCTTGACTATTTTCCCAGGGAATTCCTGCCTTAAATGTCAGCAGAGTACAACTCCCCCGCCAAAGCAGAATCCACCTGGATCTGAATCAAGAAAAATGTGCCTGCTATACCAAACATGAAAACCTGGATCTGTGGGGTGTGGGGGCACAGAGAGAGATTTACCGTGTTTGTGAGAGATTCAACAACCACTGGAAAGAGAGGTTTCCTTCAATTTACCTCACTAAGGAACAGGAAGCTAAGTTAAATACTCTGATTCCTTGCAGTTATTTGATCATTATTTTTATTTTACTCTTTCAGTGGTGAACTCTATTTCTGGAAGCCGCCCGAATTATAACCATAAGGTAAAGCCTCCTTGAAAAAGGAACAAAGTCCCATTAAGCTCTTCATCGTGATGGTTGTGGTTGCGGCTGCCGCTGCTGCTGTTGTTCTGTTTTTGTTTGTTTTTAATGAACATACTGATATATAAGTGCTCTGGGGGAATTCGTGATGCTGAGATTCATGAAAAGCATAGTAAGATTTATGAGTTGCGACTGAATCTGCCCCCACCAGCCTGGAGACACTTCCCGTCTGGTACTGAGGCATTGCTGGCATGTTTAGTGCTTTTGTTTCAGTTTTCCATCTCTGAACACATGAAGAAATATTAAAAGTTCTGAGGGTGAGGAAGGGAGAAGGAGTCCACAAATCCCAAAGATATACAACAGCACCCAAGGAAAATAGCATGGTGTAGTAGATTAAAAATTCAGAAACAAAGTTTGTCAATTAGCTAGTGTTTGCTAAGTGCCTGTCATTTTCACTTACGCTTCTCTCTGGTGCCTCATGTGTTACTGACCCACAACTTCACCAGGCAATTGAACTAAAGATTCACAAGGTGGTCTGGCATAAAGACAAATTTTAAATCAATGTGTCATGTAACTATCCTCTCCCAAAAGATCGTTAACACTATACAGTGAGAAAGTTAAGAAGATTTAATTAATAAATTGTTATTCAATTTTTAATAAATTGGGCCCTTTTAAACATACCAGTGGAGGGAAAAATTAGATTCCAACTCTCACTTGGATCCAGGTCCACATCAAAACACTTCAGCATAGAAGGTATTACTCATATTGACCAGACCTTCCCACCCGCTGGAGACCCACCAACACCACAGGCATGGTATAGCTGCTTTCCTCCATCATCACATTCTGCATATAAGGCCACAGACAATCCTGTGGGAAATTTCTGCCCCTAGTCCAAAGAAAAGCCATATAAGTAGCTGGCTATTACACAGAGCTGATAGTATCATAGGAAGATCAGTAGTAGCATCTTAAGTACAAAAAAGATCATTAGCAATACTTAGTAAGAAAAACTACCTCTGGTAGGTGAAGAGTTAATGCCCAGTCAATTTTAAGCTACTCCGCTGAGAGTACAAATAAGTGTAGGAGCTGGTGCCAATGAGGGTGGCCCCTTCCTTGATGGGAACAGTCATCCCTTAGGAACTGCACTGCCAATGCATCAGCCAGCCAGAAAACGGGGAAAGAGTCTGAGAAACCGTGGTAACCAAGTTTTGCTGGCATTTTGTAAAATGGTAACTGGAACTGCCAAGGCTGTGCACAGAATGCTAATGAGCCTAGGAAATCCTGTGAAGAGTGGACCTAGGCAATGTCCACCCACCGACCAGACCAGCAGCCCTAAGGAGCCCCACTCTGTAGACTCCTGGGGATCTGCCCTCAGGACTCATTCACAAGGAAGCACCTAAACATGGCTGCATGATGCATTGGCTTCACAGCCCTCAAAACGCTTCTGACTCAAATTTCCTAGGGTCAGAGTAATTACATTTAGCACATCTGCCTAGCAAGTCACAGTTTTCCAATTTGTAACAAACATTTTGCACCTTTTTAAAATCTCATTCTAAAATCCAAATAGTAAACAGCTTTAAGAATCAATATGAAATGTTTTAAGTGGTCTTTGTGGATTCACATAAATTTCCCCTGCCCCTCCCATCAGAATTTATTCTTTAATATGCAAGGAGCATATTAAAGGTAGAAACCACTGATGTACAATAATCAGTGTACAACCATATTCTTAAGAACTGAAATTCTATCTTGTTTAGCTGAGAATGCTTGAAATGGTAATAAAGTGCTCCTCTGAAAGTCACACTCAAATTTTTAATTCCTCTTTCTAATGAGAGCTCTTCACCAATACCCGTGTCTCAAAGACACAAATGAAAGCAACAAAACATCGAAACTGTAGCTGGGTTTCAAAGTATAACAGTCTTTCTTCTCTCTTCTGTATTTCTTTTTGTCATACTTCATTCTGGAAAAACAATATCCAATGTGAAATAGAAAGTGGGAAAAGGGAGGTGTCCATAGGTACTGTGAGTTATTATCATCGTTCTAGTTGTTGGGTTGAGTAATGGGTTCATAGATGTTCATGATACTATTTAAAAGCCATTATAATTAACTATTAGAAAATAGGAGGACCATACATGCATGAGTGGTGATGAGTGTCATAAATCAGGGCTTCTGGTTATTCCAGTCCCATGCACCTAACGTCTATTTAAAGAAAAAATAATAATGAGATGGTGATGCAGGTAGCCAATGGCTAGACAGTTCACCAGACTCCTTAGGCAAGGATGTCTTCAGAAGCACGAAGCCTGCGCAGCCGCACAAGGTCCTGCATTTAGAAGCACCCAGACAATCTTGGAATTTTAATAATGTTTTAGCAAGGTGTCCTACGTTGATTTTGCACTGGGACCAGCAAATTATACAATCCTTCCTGTCCCCGGGTTTCCAGATGTTACATTTACCTACAGTTCCCGGTGATTTCATTCCCATCCAGCCTCGATATTTTTTAAATTTGATACTTCTTACCCCCAAATTATTAATATAACAGTCAGGGGAGCACCCTAGAGCAGCCTTATTTCCTATGCTTCCTTACTTTTATTGTCCAAATCAGTGCTGCCTGTGCTACAAATGAAGCTGCAGTTACATATTGCGCTCAAATGCTTCTTCTCAAATCAAAAACTTCAAACAGAACTCATTAGCTCAAAAATAAATCCACTGAAGTCTCTATCTCAATTCATCTCAACTGCTGGATAATAACAAATTCATTTTCTAATAGTTGCCCAATTTCAACTATGACATATAACCAAACAAGACAAACTTTCAACAGTTCTTCGTGGTAGGAAGAATTCAAATAAAGATTTGAGGAAATTCTCATTTTCAAAAATCACTGGCTAAAAAATAAATAAACATAATATAAGTAAATGTTTTTGCATTCCTGAAATGCCCTGTGTCTGCAGTGATCAGGTACAGAAAAGTTATTTCAAGTTCAAATATAACAGAGATTGCCACATGGTGCAGAATCTTTCCACCCCTAACACTCCAAAAACCCAATCAGACAAGTGGCCGTAATCTGATTCCCAGCACACAGGGAGCTGCGCAGCAGGCAATGAGAGCAGCACTCTGGCTGGGGAAGGCATGAGTGACAGACCCACAGCAAGGCGGTGGGGGTAAGTCCTTCTTTGCCTTAAGGGAACAATGCTCAGGGCCAAAAGATGAAACTCTGTCTCTTTTATTACAGATATTTGTGCCTTCCTTGGCAAAATCAAGAGGGCAGCTATGGGGCAGGTGTGTGGTTCTTTTCAATCCAAGTACTGGGCGTTTTCAGGAGAGGCATAGAGAAGGTAGAAGAAAGGGGATGCTTTTTAGCCAAATCCTCCATATATCTGAGATCTGCAAAAGCCCAGGAAGATCACCCTATGGAGGTAAACCTAGCTATAGTATGCTTCATCAGAAAAATTACTCAACCAGATGCTCAGCTGTCCTGGAGTGGATGAAGCTGAGTGTTCAGCTAGAAAGTAATGTGTCCGATTTGGTACAACCGGATCACATCAACAAACCCCCTTTGTTCTGGGACAAAAGAAGCAAAACAAATTGTGTTGATCATTTTCAGTGAGTGTGAACATGTAAGGTAACACTGACAATAAAAACAGGGCGCTATGGGTGACGCTGGGGTGAGAAAGCCAGAGATATGTATATGCTGCCAGCAAACTTCAGGGTTCACAGCCAACTGAGGCTGGTCCATCTGCCTAGGAAGATCAGATTTTGTGGATTAAAAAGAAAAAAAGACGCTAAAAACACTCTTAAAGAGTGTGTTTGTGTTTTGTTTGTTTTAGTGTTTCGCACTGTGTTTTAAATTCCTCTGGCTGATGAAAATTTGAGGCTGAAAGAGCAACTGAGTTTCTTAAATTAGGTCTCTGGAGAGGTAGACAGGTGCATGAGAGACCAAGCAGGGAGAGAACTCGGGAAATGGCAGAAGTGAGGGGCAAAAGGGGTGGGCAGGGAGGCTGGCCTTCTCTGGATCTCATCTCTCCTGGTGTCTCCTGTGTGACTGAAAAGGACATTTCCTGCCCACCCAGCTTCCTTAGCCTCCTGCTTTATCCTCCTCCTTTTCCCCACCAACCCTGACCACAGAAAACAGCACCTGTGATCGCATTTTGTCCCCTTTGCTATCCCGGCTACAGCCCTGGGCTGCCAGTGAGTTCAGAAGTGACTCTCCTGACTTCGATGTGTGAGTTTTCTGAGTTTACCCTCTTTGGGAATATTTTTAACATCTCCTCCAGGGTTCCCTTCCTGCCCCATTCCAAGTACCGTTTTTGTCTCTTTACATTCTCTTCCTCTAGAGAGTATGATGTCGTTGTCATCCCACCTGGGGTTTACCGTATTTCTGAGATTTGCTTCACTGGGGCAGGGGATGACGGATTGGGGATGTGGCTAGCCACTCCCTGCTCCCCCTAGCACCCTTCCCCCTCCCTGGGCCTTCCTGCCACCGGGGCTTGGGCAGAAAAAGGTTTCTCTCTAAAGCAAAGCCCCATAGCAAACTAAAGGCTAGGCTGAGCTCGAAAGGTCAAGGGAGCATTCCCTCACCGTTTTTGGCACTGCATTTCCTCACTACCCATGCAGAAAGCAGGCTCCCAGGAACGTTAAGTGACGTGGAGAAATGAAGGCCCCACAATCTGTGAAAGGGAAAGCCACAATAATCCGAATCTCTTAAAGTACTTGGCTTTCTCGCCTAACCCCTTACGCGGTCCTCTGCAATTAGATTCTCGGGTAAGTGCTCTCCATATTTCTTGGCTCTCATGAATATCACAGGCAAAGGACAAGGGCAAGTCTTAGATAATAGGATAACTGGGGTAATTCCTCCCCCAAAAGGAGAATCCTAGCCATTTCATGCCAGAATGAGCAGTTGGCATCAGTATCTTCAAACCACCTTTCTCTGCTCCAAAGGCGTATCGACTGGAGGAAGAAAGCGTCCTCCCTCTCCAGACTGCCTGCCCACCACCCTCCCCCGAGAAGCTCCGCAAGGCGAGACACGTGGTCCTCTAATCCCATGTAAGCCATCAAGAAGACCTTAGAGAAAAGTCGTTTTCCATAGAGCCTTCTGCTCAGGAGCCCAAGGTTTCCCTGGCCACACCCCCTTTTCCTGACTCCCCAGCTCTTCCCCATGAAGGCAGGAAGGGTACCGGGGAATTGCTGCCACACTCCAGCCTCCAGGCTCCCTTTGGCGGATTTATCTGTGCGGTACTGTCAAAGACAAGGGGTGAGAGAGGGTCGGGCACGAGGAGAGGCTGCCCTACCTCCCCTAAAAGCATCCCCACCCCCATCTCTCCCCACCTCCAGCGGTCAGGATGCAACCGCGCCGGCCGGCGGGCTCTCGGGGCCGCTGCGGGGTGTGTGTGTGTGTGCACCTGGCCGCCGCCCGGGAGCCTGGCACGGGCCGGGAACGGCCGCTGCTCTGTCCCCTGAGAGGCGCTCCAGGCTCCCTGGGGACGGAGGTTGACACGTCCCCGTGCCTCGCGCCCAAATCTGGGCGGTGCGCAGTGTCCCTTGGGCGGCCTCAGCTTCAGGGCTCCTCCCGCTGGCAGCCTGCTCGGTCCTGGCGCACAGGAGAGGAAGGCAGCGTCGCTGTCCCAGCTGAGGCCCCGGCCTGTTCCCGTCGCCCACGCCAGTTACCAGAAGTTCCTCTCCCCTCAATGAGTTCACTTTCTCAAAAGACAGCCTTCAGCACCCTGGCTTCCTAGAAGGTTTCCCCTTAATCCGGAGTCTGGAGGAAGGAGGAGATTTTCAGAATGCCATTGCAAAGCAATCAGTGCAAAGCTAGAAAAGATGAAACGACCCCCCCAAACCTTGTTTTAATGCTTTATGTTCAAAATATAAGTGGCATAGAAAATGTACTTGAAACTTAAAAACTTGCTCTAAGGGAATTAAATACAAGGTAAATATATTTTATTCTTAATCTTCTAAGAAATTTGATTTAGACATTTCCCTTTCTAGGGACAGTTCGGATAATTTTCCAGTGAAATTGGATGATCTCTGAATATTAAATCAAAGGAGACTAGAATAATCTCCTGATTATTCATGAAAGAGCTTTTCAAGAAGCATTCTTTCTTGGTGCACAAATCATGCTTGGCAGTCCCTGCCCGCAGGAACCCATGATGGCTGCCCTTTTTCCCCTCACCTAAATTCATAAACCTGGGTGTAGTGGCTTCTGATGCTGATTTGTTTCTCTTTTCAGTAAGTGTGGACCTTTGTGTACAAGAGAGAACATCATGGTGGCTTTCAAAGGGGTCTGGACTCAAGCTTTCTGGAAAGCAGTCACAGCGGAATTTCTGGCCATGCTTATTTTTGTTCTCCTCAGCCTGGGATCCACCATCAACTGGGGTGGAACAGAAAAGCCTTTACCGGTAGACATGGTTCTCATCTCTCTTTGCTTTGGACTCAGCATTGCAACCATGGTGCAGTGCTTCGGCCACATCAGCGGTGGCCACATCAACCCTGCAGTGACTGTGGCCATGGTGTGCACCAGGAAGATCAGCATCGCCAAGTCGGTCTTCTACATCGCAGCCCAGTGCCTGGGGGCCATCATTGGAGCAGGAATCCTTTACCTGGTCACACCTCCCAGTGTGGTGGGAGGCCTGGGGGTCACCATGGTAGGGTCTTCAGCTTTATTCAAACTAGGACTCCAAGCCTCTTGCAAACACTTTGTTAAATTATGCCTTGGTAGCATGAGAGACATCCCTAAAATAGCTAATTCACTCCTAGGGAATTTTTGATGATTCTTAATACAGTGAAAACTGATTCTGACAGCATTTAGGTATACCTGTAGGAAATCATTGTTTGCTCTTGAATTCCTTAAAAATAACAAAATCTAGGTGGCCCAAAAGTTGTGTTGGTTTTTCCTCTCCTCTCATTCCAGTTACTACATTGACTTTATATTTAGCTTAACGCATTTTTCTTACAATAATTTGTTCACTAGCAGAAAAAAACTATTTTCCTGTCATGTTCATAAGATGTGAAATGATATACATAAAGGGTTACACTTAAGAAAATAGACATCTGATCTTCATTTTGTTCTTAGCTGATTAGGAGCATCAATTGTTAGCTCAGCACCAGGGCTGATTAAAAAAAAAAAAAACTCACATAGCTTAAATTTTAATTGAAATATATATTAATTAATTTAAACCTAATTAATGGATTTAATCATTGCCTTATAAAATTACAAGGCTCTCAAGAAATTCTTTTACAAGTTAAGTGCTGCAGTGGCACAATTTGCTTCCTTTGTAGAAAAGGACATTCAGCACAAACTCCTGCTTGGTCATCGCAAGAGTAATTATCTGTAATGACCCAAGATGAATATAAATTTATTCCTTCTTATTTGGGGGGGTGAGCGAAGGTCTGAACTGAAGGTGGGATAAAAGACTTACCTTTGCTTTTTACAGAGATAAACTGTGCCTTTCATAATGATATTAACACATTTTCATCGAAAATACTCTTGCTTCAATTCTGATGGAATATTTTTCTTTCTCTAGGTTCATGGAAATCTTACCGCTGGTCATGGTCTCCTGGTTGAGTTGATAATCACATTTCAATTGGTGTTTACTATTTTTGCCAGCTGTGATTCCAAACGGACTGATGTCACTGGCTCAATAGCCTTAGCAATTGGATTTTCTGTTGCAATTGGACATTTATTTGCAGTAAGTTTCCAAGTCCATTTAAATAATCAATCCCATCTCATTTATCCTCACTCTAGCTAGCCTGAAGATGATGTGTTTTATAGCAGTGGCTCTTCAGTATCCAACCGTGACTGTCCATTTTAGGTTATAATTTTTCCAACTGTGCAATGAGAATGTTGATATAGCTGCTAACATCTTGAGGTTCCTCTAAGTGACAAATGATAGCAAATTTCTTTTTTTTTCAATATAACTCATTTATTTATCTGTTTATCATTTCCCTCATATCACAATGCATGCATGTTTATGAGTTCAATTTTCAAAATGAAAGGAAGATGATTATTTTTAAAGCTCTGGTTTTACTCATTTTCTCTTGAATTCACAAATGACCTAGGTCACAAAGTTTAGAATAAAACAAGGAAAGTCATTTTTTACACTTACTACAAATGTATTAACAAACAATAAAGCTGAATGTGTAATATAATTTTAAGAATCTACCCAAACAAGTATAAAGTATAAATAAATTTCATTTTTTCTTTCAAATTGAGACACACATCATCTCATTTTTTTAAATTTCTTAATTACGGTATTTTGTTAATTTTTTTGTTTTTTTATTTTTTTATTGCATTTTAGGTTTTAGGGTACATGTGAAGAACATGCAAGATAGTTGCATAGGCACACACTTGGCAGTGTGATTTGCTGCCCTCCTCCCCTTCACCTATATCTGGCATTTCTCCCCATGGTATCTCTCCCCAACTCCCCACCCCCTGCTGTCCCTCCCCTATTCCCCCCAACAGACCCTAGTGTGTAGTGCTCCCCTCCCTGTGTCCATGTGTTCTCATTGTTCAACACCCACCTATGAGTGAGAACATGTGGTATTTCATTTTCTGTTCTTGTGTCAGTTTGCTGAGAATGATGTTCTCCAGGTTCATCCATGTCCCTACAAAGGACATGAACTCATCGTTTTTGATGGCGGCATAATATTCTATGGTGTATATTTGCCACATTTTCCCTGTCCAGCCATGATAGCAAATTTCAATGAATGATACTCACTAGTAGCCCTGTTTCAGCAATGTCTCAATTTGTTTTCTTGTTTCCTATAGATCAATTATACCGGAGCCAGCATGAATCCCGCCCGATCCTTTGGACCTGCTGTTATCATGGGAAACTGGGAAAACCACTGGGTAACCCTCATATTGATAGTTCCTATGTTCCTACAGTTGAGGACAATTACCTATGGGGTCTCTTTTATTTTTCAATATTTTGCTTACTAGTTTCTCTTGATTTCTCCAACCTTGACCTTCACTTTATTACATCTTTCATAAAGACTAGGGAAAGAATAACACAGATCTGCTGCAAAACATCTCTTCTATCTGTTCTAGGCCTTCAATAATTGTCTTTTCCTTTTTTAAAGTGCGATTTTAGACACTGTATCTGACAGATTGCAGCAGAATACGTTGTATATAGAGGTTGCCTATGTGGAACAAGTTAAAGTCAGCATGGTGTAGGCAATATGGTGTTTAAATAATTGAAAGTAAAGTATTCTCAGCAATAACAAAAACAAGCTTGCAAAAAAATAAAAAGAATGAATGAAATACCTAAAAGTGCTGCCCATAGCAAAGATATTTACCCTTTTTCATTGACAAATGCATAAACTCAATAGCGTGTAAGTTGCAAGTATTTGAACTGCAGATGGTGTCAAATAATGCAAACATTTATGCTATTATCACCATAACCGTAACTGGAAAAATAAATGACTTGCAGAAAAGGCCCACTTTCCAGTCGCAAGCCTAACCTATTATAAATAAATATTTATTAATGTGGTGGCAATGCCTCCAGAGAATAGCAGTGTCCATTTCAAAATATTATAATTAATTTTGTTTTAGCTGTTTTCTACAGCAAAGGAATTTAAATTCTTTAAAATTAAATAAGTAATGCAGCAGTTATGAAGGCCACTAACATGCTAACATATAATAACCAATAAAAACATGAGACCTGTAAGCCAGCTTCAAAGAGGCTAGCTTTTATTATAATTTATATACTGCAAGTATCACTTACAACTTTTAAAAATTCATGAATGTAACAGAATATGTCCCTTGTGTTTATGCGGACAGTGATTGCTAACCTAGTCACAGCCAGCCATCTATGTTATATGCTGCAAATAACAAGAAAATGCACCACTGCTATGTGCATTCACTTCTTAGAAAAATGTACCAAATCTTTAAAAGTCATCTATACCATTAAGTAACAGAATGAGAGTCAGTGTTCAAACCAAGACTTGGCCAACAGTGCCATCCATGAGACTAGTTATTTTGCCACAGATACCTCCATTTTTGTCTCAAAAAATATTACCACATTAACAGAAATGGAAATTTTTAGTGAGTAGTATTTGATCTTTTTTTTTCTTGAGATGGAGTCTTGCTCTGTCATCCAACCTGGAGTGTAATGGTGTGATCTCAGCTCACTGCAACCTCCTTCTCCTGGGTTCAAGTGATTCTCCTACCTCAGCCTCCTGAGTAGCTGGGATTACAGGCACCCACCACCACACCTAGCTAATTTTTATATTTTTTCATAGAGACAGGGTTTCACCATTTGGCCAGGCTGGTCTGGAACTCCAGACCTTAGGTGATCCTCCCGCCTTGGCCTCTCAAAATGCTGGGATTGCAAGTGTGAGCCACAGCGCCCGGCCATGATCTTATAATGAAAATACAACTTTCACTTCAACTTATTAAATTGAAACTGTTTTATAATTAACAACTTTTAGTTAAATTTATGAGCACTTGAAAATGTAGATGAAAACACATTTTATTACTTGTCAGTTGCTGTTACATTTTAAATAGTAGAAAAATTCTTAGATTATTGATTAAATCAAGTTTCCCCATGTTATATTATACCAAACTTAATTCTACTAAAAACGAATGTCCATTTTTGTAGCAATGGTTGTATGAAATTTAGAACTAGGGAGACACTGTCAGTAGGAAATGGGATAAAATATCAGATGACAATGAAAACACTGCCTTGACATGAGGTCCATCAAATTTACTCTTCATTTTCAGTGATGTTAGGAATGGAGTAGGTTTAAAAAAGGATGTTGAAGTTAGAATGTTTAATAGAAACAATCACAGAAGGTTCCTATAGGAGATGCTGCTTTTAGTCGTTTCTCATGGTGAAGTCTGTTTTATTTTTTTCCTCAAATTGTACTTACTGAGGCTCAAGCCTTCACGGTGAGTTGATGGTCTCTACAGAGAAGGGGAGTCTAGGGAATTTATTTTGTATTTGTAAGGCAAGAGGTGATTTTTCTCTAATACATGTGAGTTATTGTTCATTTAAAACTGTTAATCTAGTATAATTTTCTCTGATATGAAAAAATATGAATTTTTTTCACAGCAACAAAGTACTTTCTAACTTCCAATAGTTTGTAAAAGTTGGGGCTGAAGTACCTTAGTGTGAACATCTCTCATGTTACAGTGAGTGTAGAAATCTGAAAGTGCTTAGGAAGAAACTTTGCAAACATTTAATGAAGATACACTGTTCACTTTAAAAATTTGTTTATACTATAGTTTAAGCTAATGTATTTTATATTCTTTTGCAGTAAAACTTAACTCATATTTCTACAGGAGACAGTGGTTTTGTTTGAATTGCCTTCTATATAACAGGTTTCAATAAAGTTGGACAGACTTAAAAAAAAACAAAAAAAAGAAATTTAGAACTAATTTAAAGTGTATTTTTAGGTAGACAGATTAGGAATAACATTAAAATATTATTTCTGTATATTGTAATGATATTGTTTTCATTTTCTTTATTCTTTTATACATTTTCTAGATTTTTAGCATTAAAGATTCTTTAAAGTACATATGATTTGATTTTGAAATAGCAACTTGACACTGAGATTTGTTTATTTTTGAGAACATGCAGCTAGGTATTGTATTCACAGATGTTTTGGAAAGGGTAGTAATTATTTTACTGTTCTAGTCTCCCTTGTGGGATTTGTAGCTTGTGGAGTATTATATGTCTAATGAGACCTTACTAAAGGAACAAAGAGCAAAGACATTTAAAGGAGGGCTCCCATTTCTCCTTCAAAAAGGCATAGAGAAGATAAAGGCTCATATGGTTTCTTTCATGTTCAAGAGAAGGAACTTGATTCTTCCAACCACTCTAGCAACAGTTTCCCTGTAAATGTTATATCTTCAGCCTCAGCTGAAGTTTGAATTTTCTTTAAATCTTACAACGAGGATGCAAACTGAGATTGATTTGCAGAGGGTGTTTTAAACAAAAAAGCATCCATCATGTTTTTTTTTCAAATGAGTGTGTAGTATAGTTGAAAACAGCATACTACAGTGTTTTGAACAGTGTTTCAAAAGACAGGTTTTCATTTTGTTTTGGGCTTGTTTGGGGGTTTTTTGTTTGTTTATTTGTTTGTTGTTTTTGGTTTGAAGACAGGGTCGTATTCTGTTTCTCAGGCTGGAGTACAGTGGCATGATCATGGCTCACTGCAGCCTCAATCTCCCTGGGCTCAAGTGATCCTCCTTCTCAGCCTCCCAAGTAGCTGGGACTACGGGTGCACACCACCAGGCTCAGCTAAATTTTTTTGTATTTTGTAGAGACAGGGTTTCACCATGTTTCTCAGGCTGAATTGAACTCCTGGGCTCAAGCGATCCACCCACCTTGGCCTCCTAAAGTGTCAGGATTATAGGCATGAGCTACTGTGCCCAGCCTCGAATGAGAGGTTTGAAGTCAGACAGATCTGAAATCTCAGCTCAACCATTTGCTAAGCACAAAATTTTAAGCATCTTCTTACCCTCTCAGAGTATCACTCTTCTTTTTATAAAATGGGAAGATTAATAATATTCATCTCATAGGTTATTGTTAGAATTAAATGAGATTGTACAAGAAAAGTGCTAAGTATGGCTGGTTCAGGGACAGTGCTCAACAAACAGGGTTTCTGCTGCCCGAGTACATCTGTTAAATAAATGTCTGATATTCTACAGAACAAATGTGTTCTAAAGCAAATGCCTGCAGTTCATTCAAACTCAGAACTTTGTTCCAGGTGCATAATTAATATACAATACTAATTTCCATTTATTGAAATCCTGTGGAATTGCTACTTCTCAACTAGCCATAAACTCATGTTTTTTCACCAAGCCACCATTGTAAGAACAACATAGATGAAAGCTATCTGCACAGTAATGAACACATGAGGTTTTCACTTAAATCAAATCACCAATTTTTGGAAGCCTGGAATGGAGCAGATTACTATGAACTAAAAACTATTAAGTACTTTACAAGTATTATTATACTTAATCTTTTTACCCCATGAGGTTTGTATTATTATAATCCCCACTTTACAGATGAGGAAATTAAGGCTTTGAAAGTTAAGTGACTGATACAAGCACTCAAATTTTCTAAGTGGTGGAGCTGGGTTGGCTTTGATCCTGCTAACCTGAATAACTGAATCCCCAAAAGATCAAGTCTGTGTTATAATCATGATGGTGCAGGAAGCCAGTGTGAGATGGCGATACCGAGAAAAGAAGAGGACACTCCAGAAATCCTTTTTTTTTTATATATATTTTTGTTAAAGAATTCTTAGTGCACTTAAGTTGCAGTACTACCAAAGAGGAGCCATCTTTATGTTAAGGATTATCATAAGATGGAAAGAACATGATTAATGAAAAGAGGAAAGGAGATAAAAAGTTCTTTCTTGTTTTCTGTTCAAATGCTGTTTGATAATTTATGGATCTCTGATGAAGATTTGGTGTGTTTTCTTATTTCCTCTCCAATTCCCCTCTTTGGGATGCATGACACAAATGCACTCTTAATTTAACCCAGCTAGATTCTATATTCATGAGCTGCCAATGGAATAGTTTTTTTCTACTTATACTCTATTCTCTTCTATCTTTTCCTAAGATATACTGGGTTGGCCCTATCATAGGAGCTGTCCTCGCTGGCGGCCTTTATGAGTACGTCTTCTGTCCAGATGTTGAACTCAAACGTCGTTTTAAAGAAGCCTTCAGCAAAGCTGCCCAGCAAACAAAAGGAAGCTACATGGAGGTAGAGGACAACAGGAGTCAGGTAGAGACAGATGACCTGATTCTAAAACCTGGAGTGGTGCATGTGATTGACATTGACCGGGGAGAAGAGAAGAAGGGGAAAGACCAGTCCGGAGAGGTGTTGTCTTCAGTATGACTAGAAGATCGCACTGAAAGCAGACAAGACCCCTTAGAACTGTCCTCAGATTTCCTTCCACCTATTAAGGAAACAGATTTGTTATAAATTAGACATGTGCAGGTTTGTTGTTTCATGTCATATTACTCAGTCTAAACAATAAGTATTTCATAATTTAGCAAGGAGGAAAGAAAGAAACCTATTGTGAATTTCAAATTGAAAAACGAAATCGTTTTAAAATATCCTTATGCAAATATATATCTATTTTATCTAGTTACTGTTCATTAACAACCAATTCTAAATGTGTGTCAAGATTTGGTTAAGTCTTGCCTGATAGAATTCAAAGACATGTCTACCAGCTTATTTCTCCTCCACTGGGATATTGGTATGGTCAATTCTTATTTGATTATGTATTCTGTTAAATTGAGTTTAACAATGGAAAAATACAGTATATCCCAGTCATGCACATTCAAGATAGAAAATACAATGATTTCTTTTATTAGCAATCCCTTATTTATAGACTACCTCAGCAAAAGAGCATTAGCAAATGTTACTGCTAATTAGTTGTTTCCATTTATATTACAAATACCCAAGTTTAAATTCTAACTTTAATTCATAATATTTCTATTTCCTCCTCAATGCCCAAGGTAATGTGGAACTAAAGCCCAGAAATTTGAAAAGAATATTCAGAAACTCTTCCCAAATCATAAGGGCACCTATTGAGATTCAAGACAAGCAGACCCGTAAAAACTTTTAGACACAGAGGAAAAGTTACCATCATATAAAAATCACAAACGAAAAGGAAATCTGTATTCTGGTATCAAATGGTTGATCTGTTTTCAGTGCACACCCTCAAATGCACCACACAAGTTTAACGATCTAAGCTTTTAACCCCTTTATCACTTTGCTTATTTTTAAAAACTTTTATTGGCAAAACTGGGGGTTTTTGTTTGTCACTTTGGTTATCTATATTTAAACATTAGCTGAGACATATTTTTGATAACAAGAACTTTACTAGTTGAGTCCTGGCTTTTTGTTGATTACTAAGCTTTGCTCACTCCAGAAGGTGTAAAATGGTCCTGCCCTGTCCCAATCTCTGTACTCTTACTTCTCATAACATTTGGTGATAATGTTTACTCCAAGTGTAATGATATTTAAGTGAATTAAAATGCCTGACAGACAAGGTACAAGATGGTTGCAGAATAAAAGGGTGAAGACATCAGATCACTCTATATTCAAAGCTTACTAGACAACCAATCTTTCATTTCTGGATATATTGTTCATAACCCAACACATTTTTTAAGTATTTTTGTTACTGACTCATTTATTTGTCAAAATAATTTGTTTTTCTGTCCTGCTTTGCCTTTTGTCAGTAGAATGTTCTCCAGAAACCCCAGTTTCTGTCATCTTAACTGTCTAGTCTAGCCGTTATCTTAGACAAAGAGCTGCAAATGTCAATTTCACTGAACAAAAGCTATTAGAAGTAAAGCAGAAACCCATCACTGCAAGGAGTGACTGGTAAATAACTGATGATCAAGGGCTGTCTTCTCTCAAGCATGGTTCCAACTGTGTGTCAGTTTTTAGTGTTAATGGCACTTATGTGTCTGTGGCAGTGAGATAATGGACCATTATTAAACCTGATTCTCTTCGGTGCTAGGAAAGAGTGATGTGTGAGATTCCCAGAGAGTCATCACACCAGTCTTATGCCTGGGAATGCCATTGGCATACTGCAGGTGCCTAAATCCCAGGTCCCTTTCTCAGGGGGCGTGGCCACACCACACACTGCATCAGTGGTTACTTCCTGGCTGGGACGGCACCTACAGAAACTAGGGTGCAAATCTCCCAAGCATGGTTTGCACCATCATTTCAAATGTTTGCACAATATACCACTTAGAGGCTTAAAATCAGGGTGGTTCAGTTCAAAAGGTAATATCAACCATCAGCAAACATGTCAGTTTAAAAATAAGTTTGGTTAACAAGGAAGTGTTAAACAGATTTTTTGAATACACTTATAATATACTGGCTTATAATCATTTTTATTCTGCCATATGGTTTATTTCATATACACTTACTTCCAATTATAGCATTCAATAAGTTAAGGTTAAAAAGTGAATGATGTTTTTGTAATTTGTTTTCTAGTAGATAGCAGAGAGCCTGGCACATAGTAGGTATTCAAAACAAGGGTGTTAATTAATAAAAAATATATAAATCTCATTTGGGATTTAAGAATATAAATAATTTTCTTTTAATCTTTATTTTGCTCAATATTTAATAGGAAGCATGATTTCAAGGATTACTAAAGGAAGGCAATATAAATGTGAAAAACATAAAATATATTTTTGCATTCTACTGTTTTTAGGGGCATGAAGTGAATGAAAGCTTTAGCACTTTTTTTCCCCTACATATGAGACAACATATTTTGTATTTGACTCAAGGCTCTGCCAGTAAAAAGTAATGAAATTGTACCTTTCTAATGACTTCTAGGCAGCAGGGGTCTATTGCCTTGTGGATGGCACCAAATTATCCAAGTGTATTAGGAGACTGAGGCTTTTTTCTTTAATCCCTTCTTATTAATGAAGTGCATAGTGCCGCTCCCAGGAGACCGCTGCTGACAGATACACAGAGAGGAGATCAGAGAGGAAAAACTGGGAAGACATAAATGAATTATACCCAGCCATGAAACAATGCCAACTCTCTCTTCCCTAAGGAAGAGTATAAGTACCCCAAAATTGTAAGGTGTTCTCTATACTAAAAATACACATAGTTTGGCAAAAGAGTACAAAAGGGAAAGAGTCCTATTTTAAGCTTTCAGACTTTCTTAAAAACTTGGGGACCGGAATTAGACTGTATGTTTCCATTGTTGAAGATAACACTTTCTTCGAAGAGCCTTAACCTTTTACAAGGGAAGGAAATATCTTCTGGACCTAAGTAGTTGCCGAAGTTTAAGATTCCTACACTTTATTTCTTCCATTGATTCTTTTCCTAAACCCTTATACTATCTTTTTACTATCTGAGCCTTTTCCCAATACAGCGCATAGGTGCTAGCTACAGCTGCTGCTCAGTATTGAAGATTTTAGAAAGAGATTCAAAATCTTTGGAAAACATATGTGAAGAAATTGAGCTATATTATTTATTAGAGATCTGATTCCAAAGAGCACCGAATACTGTTCTCAGACCATGAAACCAAACAACACATGTACTGGTTTAAACTCGATAATGACAGGAAAATTCCAAAATACCACAGTAAATTCAAATGCTAAGATGAATCCTGGAAGGCCTCCAATTGCAGCATGTTGACATCAACCTCCATGTTATGAACATTTCACAGAGAAACTGCCTTTGTGACAAATGAAGATGGCAGTCTGGGGGGAGCAGACAACCTTATCAAACAATAGAAAAGCCAGTATACATTCATTATAAGCACTATAGAATATGCAAATTCAGAACATTTTATACCTAAAAGTAATTCTCTTTGCTAATGTGTTTATAACATGAAAATTATGAGCAAGATGTGGTTACTATTTGTAAAGTATAATGTAACAAAACTCTTTCTTTATCACAAATGTTGTGAGTTGAGCACTTTACAGATTGCCCCATAGGAGCAGCAGTATTTGAAACCCATAATTCTTTGAAATAAATGAAAGACATTTAATTCAAGGATCAAAAACTGGGGCCATTTTTGCAGCTGACTACCTATACCCTGTGAAAATACATTTCAAAAGACGTTATGTGCTGAACACTCAATTTAGGAGCAGTTACAGTGTGACCTACTCACATTAAAAGCAAGGAGCTAAAAAATACACCTAATTTATGTAACCCATTGGAATGAATTTCTAGATTTTCTTCAGGATTAATTAAATAAACACACAATTTATGAAAACATATAAACAATTATTTATCACTTTTATGACCCAAATAACAATAAAATTGTCATTTAGGATAAACTGGGGAGAATAGACTGAACATATGGTTATATTCACAGTTATTTATTAACTTAAATATTATTCCAACATTAGAGCTAATGTTGAAAAGATTTAAACTGAAATGTCTAATATTTGGAATAATATATTAAAGTATTAGCATTGTGGTTGATTTTCACAAATTATGCTGCATCTTGTACTACTAAGCTTGTGAAAATAAACTTGGATGTTTTAAAAGGTAAACATTATGTTTAATGAAGTTAAAAATTCATTTGTAGTTAGACTTTAAGATCATCCTTTAGAATGATCAGGAGGTTTAGATATTTGATTATGATCAACACCAAAGGAAATGGTGGCAGGCCCATGAAATCAAATGCAGTTTTTGAAAGCCTGCACTGTGGGATGCCCTGATGCAGAGAGTAAAAATTGTGTTTGTACACGCTGAATTCAAAATGTCCACATCTATGCAAAATAAACCATTGGATATCAGATATCATTACAGTGAATCTAAAAGTGAAGACACAAACAACTGTGATGGGTATTGCTAAATAAATGATCCGTCCTCAGGCCATTTGGCAGATTCTGCCTACCCAGATGGATAATGTAGGCTCAGTGAGTACTGGTTTAACCCCCGGGTTCTTGGTTTGAGGGGCTTCTCAATTTTGACAGGTTATACACTCTCAGTGGAAGACTGAAGACAATCATATATGTAGTGTACAACCCATCAGATGAGTGGTGAGTGATGCCTTAGGAGCCAGGTGGACATGTACCTCACTTATAGCATTGGTCACACTGTAGTGAAATCATTGGTTGTGGGTGTCTGGCTCCTCCACTAGATTCTAAAGTCCTTCAAGGCTGACTCTGTCTTATTTATTCTGTTATCTTCCCCACTCCCACCTCCGCTCCTTGGCACTGAGATGAGGCTTGACTTTTCACTCAATAAGTGCTTGTTGCACGGATAAAGAAAGAAATTAATATCTTACAATCATTAGGAAATGTCAAAAACACTACTCTTCAATCTAGCTGGGTTTTGCTGCATAGATGTCTGTTAAATATTTGAATTCTTATAGTTCCAGGTAGAAGCCCAAAATTAGCTCAAACACTAAAGAAAAAAGGAAATGCACACAAAGAATAAAACACTAATTGGATTTCTAAAATTTATACCTAATGTGTAGGCAACTAGACATGTTTTCATTGCTATATTTATACAATGGCCAGATGTTAGATAAAATTTAGCTCAATGAGTACTTCAGCAAAAAAAAAAAAAAAAGTATTTTAACAAGCATAGAAAGCCACAGATATAAATGTCAGCTTGCTTTTGGATAATTATCCCATTTGGAAAATGTCCAAAACAATGTCACCTGAATTAATTCTTACTATTTTTCAATTTTTTCCACTTCTTCAATCTTTGGGTTTAAGGCAACATTAAGAACTCTAAAAAGCTGAGTTGAGTTCTTCGATTTCCACATGTTCAGAAATCTCTGAGAAATGATGATGATGTCTGTAACCTCTTTGCATACCACATGGCTGGTGCTCAACAAATGCAAGATAGATAGATGAATGGGTGGATGGGTGAATGTATGAATGGATGATTGGGTGAACGGATGGTGATTAATGACTGCCTGGATGGATGGATGATGGATGATGGATGGATGGATGGATGAATAGATGGTTAGATGGATAGATGGATGATAAATGATGGATGAATGGATGACAGAACTTCCTTCTATCCTTTCAAGGACTACTTTTCATAGAAGAGTTACAGAATTATGAAAGCATCAGCCATGGGTATGAAGGGAAGAGGAGAAATGAATGGATTATAATAATTATCAATTGTGAACACATATATGGGAATTTTGAATTTATAAATATTATTCTCCATGACTCAATATTTGAAGCTCATTGTGGGACAAGCATTAATATCACTCCCATTTCCAAAGATGAGGAAACCAAGTGTCAAGGAAATTAAGTAAATTACATCTATGCAAAGATACAAAGATACATTTAAAGATAAAGCAAAAATTGGAACACAGATCCCAATTAATCCCAATCCCTGCATAGTTCCTCTAAATCACACAAGGTTCTCCCATTCATCTATCAGCCTAATTTCCCATTAGCCATGTTTCCTTTAAGTGGCAAAAAAATAAAAATGTATCTATACTATGAGAACACCTCATGTCAATACCACCAAAGGGCAATAAAGTGAGTACTACAGGGCTAGACTAAGAATTACAGAACTTGGAAAAGGTCTCAAATAAGAGAATAGCATTGACTGCTACAATGGGTTTAATTAAGGATATTTTGGATAATTTAGGAAATTTTTGGTTGGCTTATCCTTAGGAAAGTATTATAAAGCCCACTATTCAAAACTTATTTCATTTAGTCTAAAAAGACAGTTGCAAAGTTAGTGAGAAGATCTTCCACATTTCAGCATGAATAATAGTAACAATAGCTTTCTATTTTTGATCACTTACTCAAGATCTACACAAGTTTACTTATTCCTCGTAGAAGCCTTATAAGGGAAGTCCTGCTACTATTCCCATTTGAAGGTAAAGAAGCTGTAGTCTAGGCCAGGCATGGTGACTCACGCCTGTAATCCCAGCACTTTCGGAGGCTGAGGTGAATGGATAACTTAAGGTCAGGAGTTGGAGACCAGCCTGACCAACATCATGAGTCCCTGTCTCTACAAAAAAATACAAAAATTAGCTGGGCATAGTGGTGCACACCTGTAATCCCAGCTACTAAGGAGGCTGACATGAGAGAATCACTTGAACCCAGGAGGCGGAGGCTGCAGTGAGCAGAGCAGAGATGATGCCAGTGCACTCCAGGCTGGGCGACGGAGTGAGAACCTGTCTTGAAAAGAAGAAAAGAAAAGAAAGAAGTGGGGAAGGGGAGGGAAGAGACAAGAGAAGAGAAAAAAAAGAAAAGAAAAGAAAGGAAAAAGACTGCAGTCTAAGGAAAGTAAGTAACTTGTTCAAAGACACACAGCTACTAAGCCACAGAAGTAGGATTTGAACCCAGGCAATCTCTCTATAGATCTCTACTCTTAGTCACGGCCTGTGTGTCTCTTACCTGTGGTTCTTTGGGGTTCCACTAGTTCCAACTTTCGTTATCTGCTTTTTCCAAGCCTTTGACTTGTTCAGAGCCAACAGAGATTGCAGTACATTGAAACTCTTCAGTAGTTCCCGACTTAATCTCTATAATCATTTGACCACCTCTGAAGGAAGATTTAAACACTAAAGTGCAAATGCCACAGAGATAAATCAGCTAAACTTACAAAGTATTTTTGAAGGGACTTTGAATGGCCAATTAAACTCCTTCTTTAGTGAACAGGGGAGCGGGGGCAGTAACAGAAACCTCTTATACAATATACCTTCCACCTTTTAGCTCAGATTTCCTTGCTAGTCTTTAATTTACCTAATGTGGTCATTTCCCTCTGCCCTTCTTTGAGACTTAAGCCCTCATCTAATTTCAATTGTCAATATGTTTTTTAATCCTTATTTACCTATTAATCACCTGATTCATATATGCTTGAGTGCCTATTTTGTTCAAAAATCTATCACAACTTTTAAAAAGTTAAATTTATTAAATATTGATCTATCTTATTTTATAAGGAAATCATTAAGATGGTATTTAACATTAATCTGAGCTAGTGTTTCCTCACTTACCCTTTATCAGCCTAGAGAGTTGAAAGATGACTTTTTAAAAAAATAAATCAAAATTAAAGTGGGGTGTGTGTGTGTGTGTGTGTGTGTGTGTTTGAATGGGCCAAATTGTAACATTGTAACACTTCCAACAGCTTTGGGAAATGATTGGATAGAATTATTATTGCCAGTACTTTCTCTTTCTTTCAATAAGATAACAAAGATTTGCATTTATAAAAATAGGACTGAACATACCTATCACCATCCTATTTTCGAACTACTGGATTGTAGCCTAGGTCCCCAAACATTTTGACTTCAGACTCTCGGAAGAAAAGAAATATTTTAAAATGTGGAAATGTACTACCAATGACTGTGGAAAACTATTTTTAAATTTGGGGCCCCCAGAAAGGAAAGAGAGGAAGAGAGAAGAGGGAGGGAAGGACAGCACTCATCCCTCAGTAGCAGCAACATAAGTGGAAAGGGGGTCCCAGCTCTTCTGCCCATGACTGAAAACAGTAATCATGAAGACAGCAGTTGCCCTTGTACAGAGAAAAATCCCTGTACTAAGTCAGCATGTACTTGTCATCCTATGTTGTAATTAGTGCCCCAAACAGAACTGGGCTATGCATTGTCTTCAACAAACTTAAGCCCATATCTCAGTTTTAATTGTCAAAATGTCAGTTTAAAGGGAAACAGATTTTTCTTATGAAATGAAAAGACTCTCTTGATTTCATCAATAAATGCAGAATCTTGATTTCATCAATGAATGCAGAATAAAAACAGGATTTCTCCATTTCTCTCAAGAAATCCAGTCTCTAAAATTTACTTATTTAAAAAAAATTGAGTTTAAATTATAGCACTTGGCTCCTGGAAAGGTTTCACCATAGTAAGCCACTCCAAGATTTCAATGTCAAAACTTATCACAAAGGACTTGAGTTTTATCTTGTTGTTCCAAAAGCCGATATTATGGAAACAGTCACAGAACTGAGGAATGAGAGCAGCTGAGATTTCTCCAGTGACCTGCAGTAAGGAAGACTGGAGAAATTCATATATAGATTATTCAGCCCTGTGGTATTAGTACGTTGTGGTTAAATCATTCATATTCTTTGAACTCTAATAAAAAATTCTCATCAAACAACGACATTTTCATCTCATCAAAGTTTAATCACAAGACTATTGTAACTCTGATTTTCTTCACCTCCGTTCAAGTTGAAAGTAATTGTCAGACGTCATTTAATTCTAACCATTACATCCATTCTTATCTGTCCTCCCTCACATTATTATGGTCCACTGTGCTTTCCAAGAGGCATGTTATGTTTTTTCTATTATTCAAGCAGTTTTAAAAGAACTTTGTCACATACTTACAAATAGTATACTCAAGGTTCATTTTTTTAAATAATTTGAGATAACAAGTTAACGTGAATGGAAAATGTTTTCTTGAAACACTACGAGACATGAGGGGTAATAAAGTCTAATTATTGAATTGTTTAATGTGAAAAACCACTTAATTGCCTGAACTTTTGACTGTTTCAAAAACATTCTTAGCAACCACCAGAATGATGGACTTAAAACGCACAAAAGCAAAGAGGAAAATACAGCTTGTTTAATTTTCTTCCATTGATGTTTGGGGGAAAAACTCTCTGCTCTCGTCCTGAAATATCCTGGGACCTGGCTTAAGAAATGGGATGAAGTTTACCCAGTGGAGACAGAGAGGATTGTCTCCTTCCTGGCCGTGGCATGTGAATCCTCATCACACTTCCAAGGTATATGGAGAGCTAAAACAAAATCCAAAAGGATTATAGGATTTGGGGATAATATGCATGCTGTATTTTCTGTTTTCCACAATGGACCTGTGATACTTTTAGAACCAGAATGTAAATGAATGATATTAAAAGAGACCTGAGAGGTCCAATTTAAGTATATGGGCCAGAGAGGAAAACAGGATATAATGTGGGGCCTTTTCGATAGTAATGCTTCTCGTGTTTAAATCTATTTCAAAAACCAGTAAACTTCAACCAAGGTAGGGGTCTTAAGCTCAAATTCCTGCAGGTGTAAGTAGGCAGGCAATGGAAAGGAGTCAAGAAGGCCATGGTGAGGCTGGGACAAACTGGGGCAAACTAGGCTCTGCAGATTTTTGCCACCTGAATTCTTGGGTCCATTGTAGCCTGGTCTGATTTTTTAAACTTAAAATTAAAAATTGTTTATGAAGTGTTCAATTCTATCATTTACCAAATCGAAGACCTCTTAAATTCTTTTTGCCTCCATGCTTATTTTCTCTAACTTGGTTCAGGACATTGCAATAGATACCATTAGCCTCCAAGCTCAGTGGTTCTCAAGAAAGGGTCCCTTGCCCACCAGGAAATACTCCAAAATGTCTGGAGACAGTTTTGGTTGTTTCAATTCAGAGTGAGTTTCTGGCACCTAGATGGCAGCAATGCTTCCAGACATTCTACAGGACAAAGAGCAGTCCGCCACTCCCAACAAAGAATTATCTGGCCTAATATGTGAATAGTGCTGAGATTCAGAAACTGTATTAGTCCATTATATGCTGCTATAAAGAACTGCCTGAGACTGGGTAATTCAGAAAGGAAAGAGGTTTAATTGACTCACAGTTCCACATGGCCAGGGAGGCCACAGGAAACTTACAATTATGGCAGAAGGGGAAGCAAACACATCCTTCTTCACATGATGGCAGGAAGGAGAAGTGCCAAGGAATGAGGGAAAAGCCCCTTATAAAACCATCAGATCCCCTGAGAACTCACTCACTATCACAAGAACAGCAACATGGGGGTAACCACCCCATGATTCAATTACCTTCCACTGGGTCTTTCCCATGCCATGTGGGGATTATGAGAACTACAATTCAAAATGAGATCTGGGTGGGGACACAGCCAAACCATAACAGAAACCCTGCAACTTATCTACCTGCCTTCAATTTTGCTTCACACCAATTCATCTTCACATTGCAATCAAGGTTATCTCTTAAAAATGAAATAACCTTCCTTTAGTAAAACCTGGGAGACACTATTTATTTTTCTATCCAGATTCCATACACATACTTCTTTGCAACAAGAATCGTTTTGCTTAAGAGAAAGATGTGTTTTCAGTCCCAGGGAGTCAGTCCTTATTAGGCTTACTCAAAGGGAATAACTATTGCCCTTCTCAGTGACTGATTTAGAAAAGGGCTTGAGAGTAACTCATTGACTATGATTTGAGAAAATATTTCTTACTTAAAAGGGGACTCTCATAGGTTTATTTGCAAAGATGACCATAATAATGTATACCATTCCTATTTATGTGTACCTTTGAAATACTTTGAAAAACTTTGCTGTTTTTACCATCATGTGGTTAAAATCTATTCCTAATTCCTTGAATTTGAGCTGGCCACTTGCTTCAACCAACAGAATGGAACCAACTGGGTATTGTGGGATTTTGAGACTAGGCCCCACGAAATCTTGTAGCTTGAGCTCTCATTGCCTTGGAACACTGCTTTGAGATTGCTATGTGAAGAAGCCAAGGCTAGTCAACTGAGGGATGAGACCACATGAAGCAGGGAAGCCAGTTGCCTCAATCATGCAGCTGAGGCCCCAGATTTATAAGTAAGGTCATCTCAGAACCAACACCACCCCAGTTGAGCCACCAATTGACTGACTGCAGGTGAATGAGAGTCTAAGAGGAAGGAACAGAAGAACCACCTAGCTGAACCCAGCCCACTCTTCTGAGTCCCAGAATCATGAGCAATAAAATGGTAGTTGTTTCTGGGCATTAAGTTGTGATGTGGTAGGTTTCAGTGTAGCAATAAATAATTATACAGAAGCATATGGATGTTTCTGCCCTTTGGATGCTGTTGTATTTAACAACAAAAAAAAAGCAACATCTAGCTTTTGCAGCTATTCTGAGGGACATACTTGGCACCTAAGAAGAGGAGGGTAGAACAAAGAAATGCTCCTGATCTTTTACATTGCCACAGAGCTGCCAAGTTAACCACCCTACATCTAGGCTTTGTTGTTTTGTTTTGTTTTTCCTGAGACAGACTCACTCTGCCACCCAGTCTGAAGTACAGTGGTACAATCTCAGCTCACTGCAACCTCTGTCTCCCATGTTCAAGTGATTCTTCTGCCTCAGCTCCCTGAGTAGTTGGGACTACATGTGTGTACCACCATGCCTGGTTACTTTTTGTATTTTAGTAGAGATGGGGTTTTGCCATGTTGGCAGGCTGATCTCAAACTCCTGACCTCAGGTGATCTGCCCACCTCAGCCTCTCAAAGTTCTGGGATTACAGGAGTGAGCCACTGCACCGGGCCTATTTATTTTTTTAATAGACAGGAGTTCACTCTGTCACCCAGTCTAGAGTGCAGCAGTGCAATCATAGCTCACTGTAACCTCAAACTCCCGGGCTCAAGTGATCTTGCTACCTCAGCCTCCTGAGTAGCTAGGACCACAGGCATGCATCACCATGACTGATCAGTTTTATTTTTTATTTTTCTAGAGGTGGGAGGGTCTCACTGTGTTGCCCATGCTGATATCAAACTCCTGGCCTCAAGCAATCCTCCTACTTCAGCCTCCCAAAGTGCTGGGATTACAGGTGTGAGTCACCAGCCTAGATATCTTGTTATATGATAAAACATAGTAAAATGAGGTCCTTTATTGTTTAAGCTACTTTTGTTTGAGCTTCCTCTTACTTAAATGTCAAAGTGTTCTTCAATGTGAAAATGTTCTTTAAATTTTCGTTGTCCTTAGGATAAAATTAAAGCCCATTCACAGTCTAGACCCTGCTAATCTCTAGCTTCGTATCTCATTTCTGCCCTTTTCATTATCCCTACCACTCCTCTGCCCATCACACTCATATTGAACTTCTTCTGATTCTTCATATGAGCCATTATCTCTTTTCCTCTCTCTCCTGCCTTCACCCCCACCCCAAGGACTTTGACCCAGTCACCACAATGCCATCACCTAAACATTCTCATTTTAAAAAAAATGTAGTTTTTATACGGAATTTATCTTAACAGTTCTGCAAAGTTTGGCCTACTGATAATAATGCCCTACTGTTTCCATTCATTTTTTCCCTCCTCCCCTAAAGGCAATCACTTTCACCTATTTTAACTATATATTTTGGTAATTACCTCTATGTTTCTAAATAATAGATTTGTGCTGCCACTTGCTGATTTTGTTAGCGCTGGGTTTTAGACATTTATCTATTGACTTGACACTATTAAAGAAGATTTATTGTGTTTCTCTCCCTTGTTTCCAACACACAAATATATACATACACACTGAGCCATGCAGTTAACCCTAGTTTCTTTGCTTTTTTTGCATGAGTTTTTCTTTTCCCTGAAGTTAATGATAATATTAATTTTTGTTTTCCTAATTTTTTATGTATCTATCAGTTCAACCTCCAAATCTTTCATCAAACTGACAGAATGTTTGCTATGTCCGAACATTAAAAGAGAAAAAGATTTCTTCACCTTCCTAAAGAAACCTCTCTGACAGCCTTCCTGCTCCAACCTGGACTGGTGGAGCTTCTGTAACTATCTGTCATCCTAGAATCTCCCGTCACCATCATCTTGAGGATTTCTTTTACCCCTCTCAAGTGTTCCTCTTATTCTCTACTTTCCTCCTTCTTTGTTCATCCTGAAAATTGATTTGTAGTTTTGCTGAGTATCGAAATTGGGAAGGCCTCTGGCTTCTAGCTGATGAGAAATCTGATGCCATTTATCTTTCTAATCCTGGATCCTCTCTCTCTCTGTCTCTCTTTTCTTTAGTGCATTGAAATTTCATAATGATATGTCTTGGGCCTATTTTCATTCATTAATTTTGCCAGGCAGTCAGTAAGCCTGTCAATATAGAACTCAAATTCTTTAATTCTGAGATATTTACTTGATCCTTACATCCTACTTTGCATTTTATCTCTCTCTCTCTTCTAGAGCTTCTGTTATTCAGATACTGGGCTTCTTGCACTCTATTAGATGCTTTACTCAGACATCTGGTTATCCTTGTCTGATCACATTTAAGTGGGGGACCAAATCCTCCAAGCATAAGTTTATGTAGAACTTACGAACTGTGAACTTTAGGGTAACTGATTGGGCAGTTCCCCCAGCCATCAAGGCCAGGAAGCCTTTATGTCAATATTTGCAGGTCTTTGCTTGCAGGCTGGTCAGATTCCTCAACTAGACCTTCTGCCCCCTGCATGGAAGGTGAAGGCCTGGCTGCTAGACATCAGGAAGCTGAACGTGGGAAGGCAGCTAGGAGATGCTTTCAAAATCCAGTTTTGTATACGTGCACTTAATCTCCTAATTTTTTATGATATCTCCATCTTCAACTGAGCCCAGTGTCTCTAGAAAAAATAAATCCACCTTCTTCTGTCAGGGTTGGGAAGATCTATTGCCTGGCTTTATGAAGCTGGCAAGGTAATCTGGAAATCTGAGTACTTCAAAACTTTCCATCAATCCTCCTCATTTTAGTCCTCCTAAGCACCCCCGCTTTTGGAAGTTCTATGTGCTTCTTATTTCTGAGCTGTCAATCCTGAGGCGGAAAGTGCATTGGATTTCACCTTTTTCAACTTTAGCTTAGACTTCAGTTCTCCCTGGTCCTTTGCCACTCACCCACCTACTTTCTAGGTTACAGAACTTTGCAGTTATTGCCTCCTTTTTCGTTGTTCCCGTCCTTTAGGGTTTACGACATTTTTTAAAAATCACTGTATAGTTGTTTTATGGAGACCTTGGGAGAAAGTGAAAGTGTTTAACTTGCCAACCTTGCACAGAAATCCTGTCATCTCTTCTGCTCTTGGAATGCTACTTCCTCTGAGAAACCCCCAAACCCAGGAAAAGCACCTCTCCAATGTGCCCCCTGTTAAAACCTTGTGTTCCTCCCACAAATATGTGGATGTGGGTGTGGATGGAACCAACACGCAAATTTATATTTGTCTATTTGTATCCCTGTAAACTTGTATTCAGTGATGATAATCTCCTCTATCTCTATAAGGAAAGTTGGTGGATCCCCATCATTTTCTGCTTACATGAAAATGGCAGTCCTATGATCACATCAGTTCACAACATTCAATTCACTAACTGGAATGTGTTCTGCCAAAAATATTAAGCAACTCCTCAATATTTCTTCGAAGTTAAGAATTCTTCCTCTCTCCCTTGCTAAGGCCTACAGTTGGCAGCTGCCTGCTTCCAGGGAGGGGTGTGACCAGCTTCTGCTCTTTCACTACTCTCTTCTTTCACACTAGACAGCAGCTCATTCAGCTATGGACAGGAAGGAAAGGAAGCAAACAGAGTTGCCAGATCTAACAAATAAAAATAGTGGTTAGGTGGCTTTGAGCTATCTGCGTCTAGCATATTAGAGCTGAACTCTTTCCCTCGTGGGCTGGTTTTTAATATTTTGGAATTCTCATCCTTAAGGACTCTCATTATCTGCAGTTCTCAAGATAACAAGGGGATGCATTGATCTCTAAGTCCTACCATCAGCCCTCTCCCTTTGGTCCACAGCAGGATTTAATATGGTTCCAGCTCAGCCATTTCTTCCATGAAAAACACTCACACACGTCTTCTGGTGAACGCTAGGCACCCAGGCTGATCTCTGTGCAGCATCAAAGCAGCTTGTCATCCTTTCTGTCACCTTCTGGATTTCCCAAGGAAGAGTGAGACCCCAGGGCAAGGTTACCCCAATTCCTAAAAGCTGCAGAAAGCTCTCCAAGTGAACCTATTAAAAGACTGAGGAAAAGAATGTGGTGATCTCCTCCCACCCTACCCTTTTGAATAGAAAATCAGAGGCTCCTAAATATCATTTCCTCCAAGGAAATCTTCCTCAAACCCATCTTTCTGCTCTGCAAACTTGTACAACCTTCATCTGGATGAGGGGTCCAAATAGAAATCCTATGTCACAGGAAACTTGTTTCACATTGACTTTGATTTCTCATGTTCATTATGTCAATGTCTTGATCAAAACAAAGACAGAAGGGGTTCATTTTCAAAATTCTTTTTTATTTTATTGCTGTTGTCTCCACCTGCTAGTCTATAAAACTCATTAAGGATAAGCATTAATCAGAGTGTCTCCACAATCCAGCACATGCATAGCACATAGATGACAATCTATAAATATTTACTGATTGAAGACTCAATGAATGAATGGGTTGGTCTTTACTGGTTTTCCCCAATGGGCTGTTACGCAACAAATGGTCAACTGCTTCTACTTTCCCTGCTCAATAGTGGTATGAATTTTAGCTTCAATTTGCAGATGTAAATTAAACAGAAAGAATAGAAATGCTAAGTCTTGAGGCAAGTTATTAATGAAGGTCTTTAAAATAGCTTTTTCAAAAGATTTTAACACGGAATCAATATTCTTCTATTTCAAGTAGTTTAGGTGTTGCCCTGAGTAGAGAGTCAAATGAAATACCCAATTGCTGAGACTGCCCAACATCACTATTCTATAAAACTACAATTTAGAAAGTCTCATTTGTAAAAAGAAATTGAAACTTGACTAGAGCAGAGTACGAGTCTGAGGCGGAGGGAGTCATGGCCGGACAGGCATCTAGAAAGTTTCTCCCACTCTTTGACCGAGTAGTGGTTGAAAGGAGTGCTGCTGAAACTGTAACTAAAGGAGGCATTGTGCTTCCAGAAAAATCTCAAGGAAAAGTATTGCAAACAACAGTAGTCGCTGTTGGATGGGGTTCTAAAGGGAAGGGATTCAACCAATTAGCATGAAAGTTGGAGATAAAGTTCTTCTCCCAGAATATGGAGGCACCAAAGTAGTTCTAGATGACAAGGACTATTTCCTATTTAGAGATGGTGACATTCCTGGAAAGTACGTAGACTGAAATAAGTCACTATTGAAATGGCATCAACATGAAGCTGCCCATTCCACTGAAGTTCTGAAATCCTTCATCATGTAAATAATTTCCATATCTCTCTTTCATAATAAACTAAGTAAATAATTTCCATATCTCTCTTTCATAATAAACTAATAAGTAATTTCCATATCTCTCTTTCATAATAAACTAATAAGTAAATAATTTCCATATCTCTCTTTCATAATAAACTAAGTAAATAATTTCCATATCTCTCTTTCATAATAAACTAAGTAAATAATTTCCATATCTCTCTTTCATAATAAACTAATGATAACTGATGACATTTAGTATCTCCAAAATTGTTTCCTTGTACTGATATAAACATTTCTGAATAAAAATATATAAATGAAAAGAAAAAAAAGAAATTGAAACTTGATTAACATAAAATTAAGTTGGTCAGGACTCTTATTGTTCACACTAAGTGAAACATGAAAACTAAACAGGTTATATCCTATTCTAAAATGTTATGATGCTATGACATGAATAGTGGAAAATAATTTGAACTTTTCAAATACTTCCAGCAAAATTTTGCACTCTCTAGTTAGCATTTGGAACATCATTTATGTTAGAATTTCCATAATAAATGGTTTCCACAAGAATATTGGATTTGCTTTTATTATTCAAAAAGGAGTGAAGCAGTCTACACAGGATCACAGGGAAAATTTTGGATCACATAAAGTTTACCTGAAGTAAATACCACCTAAAATGTGTTTTCTTTCTAACTCTATTATTATGGAATTCATACATTTATTATATGTGCCCCTGCCTGCTTCCTAAAAGGATTTGAGGTAGATTTCAAGTTTTAGAATAGACACCTGAGTACACAGGACAAAGAAAAGAAACAACAAAGAATATCAAGAGAAGGATGGTTGTATATACAAAGTCAGAGATGAAATGTTTGCTGCACTTCGGCACTAAATTTAGCTCCAAAATTTCTGGTAAGTCAAAAGAAGAAATGTAGTAGCCTATATTAAATCTACCACAAAGTAAAAAATATTTATACCAGCTCTTCAAGAGTTACTATTTTAGTTTTTGTACCAAATTCCAGGAATAATTTGTCCTATGACTCCTTATAAAATAATAGCTAACATATATCGAATATCTACTATGTGCCAAGCACTCTCCTAAATTCTTCATATGTATTAATAATTTAATCCTCATAACAGTACTTAAAGGTAGATTACTACCCCGGCTTTACAGGTTAGAAAACAAAGGCACAGAGAAATAATTCACTCATGGTTACAGCTCAAACGAAGCAGCAATAACCTGGTCCCAGGCAATCTACTTTCAAACCCCTGCTCCGAATTGCCACACTGTGCATAAAATCCTCATCAGCGGCTCCACAGATGACCTAGAAGGTCTCCATTTCTTAAATCAACACTCAAAAAGAGCCAAGGGCATAATATTGAACTTAAAGCATTTTCACTATTAAAACTCAGCTAATAGAACTATTGGAACTTAGCTAATGACACACAAATTGTTCATTACTCAGTCCACTATAGAAGTAGAGAATAGCAAACCTAAAGGAATCATTATTAAACTCAACATTTATTGAATGCTTACTATATAGCAGGCACTGTGCCAAATAGCTTAGAAGCATTATACAATGCAGCCCTCAATCAAGCTTACAAAGGAGGTATCTATTTACCTATTCACTCAAAAATATTGACTGCATAACTTCTATGTGACGAATACTATGCTAAACTGGGCCATAGTGCTGAAAAAACAGGAGCTAATAATGATCTCAAAAGACACAATTATGAACACCATTGTTCCAAATGTTGAAATCCTGAAAATATTCTTATGAAAAAATAATTTTTAAAATTATTTTAACTATATTTACTTACATTTTTAAAAGGGATTTTATTTGATAAACATAAAAACATGAAAGAATACTTCATAGGTCACTCTATATAATAAAAAAGGCAATAATAACATAATATTTTTGCAAGCATAAACACTCAGGTATACTAATGACAGTCACATGGGTATAATAGTCATAAGCAGAAAAACCATATTCATAAAGAAATAGATAAGTGAATATTCAAGTTTTAGACTAGACACCTGAGTACACAGGACAAAGATAAGAAATAACAAAGAATATTGAGAGGATGATTGTATATACAAAGTCAGAGATGAAATATTTGCTGCACTTCAGTACTAAATCTAGCTCTAAAATTTCTGATAACAAGTCAAAAGAAGAAATGTAGTAGCCTATATTATATTTACCATAAAGTAAAAAATATTTATACCAGTACACATGCATACCATTCCGATAATTGTGTGCACTCAGCTTTATAACTACAGTCAGCTGAAATACTATGACAGACAACCTAAGTCTTCCGAAGAAATCAATCAAAACCTGTGATGGGTTGCCACCACATCACCACCACGCATCACCCAAAGAGCCAAGAGCTCAAGAAATCTTATCTTTCACAAATGTAGATGGACAAAAAGGACATCGCTTCATTTACTGAAGAGGTTTCAATGTTTTTATGTACATGCACAACGCCTACACACAAAGCCAGTGCTGTAACAATGAACCTTGCAGTGTTAAATTTGCAAAAAGAAATGCATAAAATGAATGAGAACTCTCTGAAAGTCTTCAATTTATAGCTCCAGTATTGAAATGATGCAAAGATGAAATACATAGCATAGTATATTGCAAAAAAATAATGCTGACAACTTAAAATAGTGGAAAACAATTTGAAAAAAGATAAAATCTAGACAACAATACATATTTTTAAAAGTGTATCACAGTGATAAATTATGGGCAGTTGCACAGAGCTAGTCCACAATCATTAACTTTATTTTGAAGTCTTGCATCCACATCTGGTTTTTTTGTTTTTGTTTTTTTCTTCTTTTAGGACATGACTCTCTTCAGTGAATACATTCACATTCATTTTCTACATGGCTCTGCCCTTTCTGGAATTCTTCTATAACTTGATATACATTGACATCAGCCTTCCTATTAAAGTTTCTCATCTTCTGTGCTCTGCTTCTATGTTGTTTGGGGCATGCAGAAATCCATTTTACATACACTCATATACAGACAAATGTGTCGGAAACAATACTGTGATCCAACAGCAACACCATTCCCTAACTGTCTTCTTATCTTGCTGTGCATATAATTATTTTCCAACCAGTCAGTAACTTCTCCAGCATCTTCAGCCAAATGTGGCTTTAATTTATTAAAAGTTCCTGCAATGTCATCAAGGGGAAGAAATGCCAATGCTCAAAAACGACAAATTTTTGAACTACAATTTTTGTCCTTGCCATATCTTATAACCAATCCATTCATTTGAATTTTCCACCAAATGCATTGAGCTGAATGGGAAAGACAAACTTCATTGCTAACAACTAGAAATTCACCTTTAGTAGCTTTCAGTGCACCTAATTCCAAATCTGTCATTATGGTTTAGGGATTCCATTGAAATTCACATTTCCTGTGACTGTGATTGTCAGGATTTTAGACAAGGATTATAGACTTTTGGGAGTTTGGTCTTTCAGAATTTCAACAACTGGGATTATGGCTTTCAGGATTGTGTCTTTCAGGATTATGATCCAAACCCAAACAAAACAGGGTAGTGCTGGAGGCGTGCATAAATTAATCATAGATTAAACAGAACGACAATAGAGATGCTTGAAGAAAAGGAACAATGTGTTATGATATCATTTTCATGATCATTTTGAAGACGCATTTGAAATGCTATCTGAAGGCTGTGTGGGAGGTAAGTAGGTGAATGGGGAGGAGGAAAAGGCTCTGCGACCCGACCTGAGGAAGCATGAAAAAAGCCCAGAGAGAACAAGAGTGAGAGTGAAAACCAGACACAGAGATTAACTTGCCCAGCACCAAGAGCTATTAAGGGAGAACGCCTGGATTCAAGTCCAGGTGTCTGCCACATCCAAGTTCAAGCTGTTAACCCCCTCGTTATGGTGCTTCCAATGCCCGAGTGTGTCTCTCTTATATAACTTTTGAGAGCTAAATGGCAGTCAGCTCAAAACTTGAGTTTCTGAATAGCACCGGATGTGCAATTGTAGGTGTTCTTTGGTATTTGACAAAGATCTCTCCAATAGAGCTTTATCATTCTTTCACTTAATTTTCACTAATTCAATTACTGGCACTAAAAATTTTTTTAATGTATAGTTAATAGTAAAAATGGTTTCACCCAGCATTCCACACTGAGTATGAATATCTTAGAATGAGAGTGAATGGGCAACATGAATCACTTATCCTGTCAGTTTCACCCCAGCCAGCCTCTCCTGGGGAGAGTCTCTCATTGAGAGATCCAGGGCTGCCTCTTATTGAGAGATTCAGGGCTCCAGGGGTTCTGGACACATATTCCGCAACATTTTCCTTAACCATAAACTGCATTTCCAGAACAAGCACTGTTCCTTCCACCTCCACAGCCAAGTGTAGGCCTCTGTGCCCTTGACCTGGGGGTGATCCCTCCACCCTGCCTCTGCCAAGCAGATTCTTTGAACTTTATCCAATGGCTGTTTTTTCTCATCGCTGTTCATGCTGTCTTCATTGGTCTGCATAAACTTGCTGGGTTACGTGTTTGTTCCCACACTAGACCTTGAGTTCCTCAAAAGCACTATTGATGCTCCAGAAGTGTGTCTTCCTAACGCCAAGCAGATAGCAGGTCTTCAATAAATGTTTCTGAATTGGTGAGAGAAAAGGTATTTACATTGATCATCTGTTTCTCCAGGGAATTCATGGCCTTTGTGTGGGCCATGAAGAGACTCTGAGCACACCATGCATGTTGACAATGGGCTTCCTTTTCCTATCCAGAAAATACTCCAATGTTGAAAGGAATTGCTTGTCTGTTAACAAGCCTCTGATCAAAAGGCTCACAGGCCAAATTCTAGACTCTAACTAGAGCCTGAGAGACTGTACCCACCAGTGTGCTTCCCATGTAGAGGCTGGGCACACCCAGGGCACGGCACCCCCATACCAACCATGGCAATTCCCAGACTGCAGTGTGGGAAGGGCAGGCAGCAGAAATGGCAAGGCATTGCCTGGGACCCTAGAACAGAAATTCTGGAGCTTATGCTAAGAATGGGCACTCTGGCCAGGTGTGGCTCACATCTGTATTCCCAGCACTTTGGAGGCCAAGGCAGGAGGCTCACTTGAGCCCAGGAGTTTGACACCAACCTGGGCAACATATCAAGACCCTGTCTCTACAAAAAAAAAAAAAAAAAATTAAAAATTACCTGGGCGTGGTGGCACGTGCCTGTAGTCCCAACTACTTGGAAGACTGAGGTACGAGAATCACTTGAGCCCAGGAGTTCGAGGCTGCAGTAAGCCATGTTTGCACCACTGCACTCTAGCCTGTGTGGCACAGCAAGACTCTGTCTCAAAAGAAAAATAGAATGGGCACTTTTGGATGAATTTTATGCTTAAGGAGATCTGCATTCTGACCTTTTAGAAATCAAGGTTAAAAACAACACATTGAGAGCTGAGCTGACCTGTCACCAAGAGAAAGAGAAAAGGAAAATAACTTAAGCTTTTAAATTCTTTCTTCCCACAATGGACCAAGATGTGGAGGGAAGAATGCAATCTTTTCTAGCAACTGAAAGCCAGAGATAGTGAGAGGTGGATCCTGGCCCTGGGGCAGGAGGAAATGTAACCAAAAATCTAGGCCTCAGCTGGCAGTGATGTTTGCATTTGATTCAGCTACAGACTTTGCTGCTGCTGAGTTAGAATCAAGGAGCTGACCAGGCCTCAAGCCCCATGATCCCTTGAAGCTTCTCCTAATGCAGAAAACATTCCAACCTGGCTGGGCATCAGCAAGGACTGCATCACAGAGGGGAGGAGAAAGACTGGAACCAGGCTGGGTGCAGTGGCTCACGCCTGTAATCCAAGCACATTGGGAGGCCAAGATGGGCAGATCACCTGAGGTCAGGAGTTCAAGACCAGCCAGGCCAACATGGTGAAACCCCACCTCTACTAAAAATATATATATATAGATAAATATATATAATATATATTTATATATATTTATGATATATATATTTAAAATATAAAAAATACAAATATATATTTTTATTTTATATATAAATAAAAAAAATTAGCTGGGCCTGGTGGTGTTCTCCTGTAATCCCAGCTACTTGGGGGGCTGAGGCAGGAGAATTGCCAGAACCTGGGAGGCAGAGATTGCAGTGAGCTGAGATCACGCCACTGCACTCCAGACTGGGCAACAGAAAGAGACCCTGTTTCATTAAAAAAAAAAAAAAAAAAAAAAAGACTGGAACCAGACAGGAAACCTCCTGCCCAAGGTCCTGGGCAGTAGAGGCAACCCCACAGCAGTCTGTCGCCCCGATGTGGTTTAGGTCTGTCTCTTCCATGTTGTCTAGGTGTGCCTCTCCATGTGGTTTAGGCATGTCTCCCACACATGGTTTAGGTGTGTCTCTCCAGTGTGGTCTAGGTGTATCTCTCCCATGTTCACATAAAGGGACCACAAGCAACGGGACTCCAGCTGTGTGTCTCTCCCACGTGGTTTAAGTGTGTCTCTCCCACGTGGTCTAGGTGTGTCTCTCCCACGTGGTTTCAGTGTGTTTCTCCTGCATAGTTTGGTAACCAACACAATATCATCTTGTACACTTTTTTGAAAAAATAGCTGCCAAGATTCACATTTTGGGAAATTTTATATAAAAATTAGATCTCTAAATTCTTAAAAATTAGGAAATGAGGCCACACTGGACCTCCATCCTTACAGGCAGGCATCAGCTAGAGTCCAGTTGCTTGTGGTCCCTTTGTGTGAACTGTGACTCTGGACACACACACACACTGTCCCTCACTCCACACTACCTCTTCCACCAGATCCTCTTGACTCATGTACGTCACCTTCCAGGTTCCTAGAAGCAATTGAGATCATGTTCCCAGTGACTAGGAGGCAGTAAGGCAGAGCTTTAAGCATTCAGTTAGAGCTCTGGTGCCACCAAAACATAAATGAACATTTGGTTTTGTCCTTTTCCCCTTTGAGAAAGAGTTTATGAAATTGATTTGCAGGTGCAACAAATATATCTAAGTGCAGACTAAAACCAAGTGGAGAAACTGGAATCCCTTTCAGGGATGGCTGCCCTAAATGAGACAAAAAGGAGAAATTCTTCAATACGCCAGGAAAAAAGGGAAGAACAGGAGTGAAAGGGTGGAGCTAGCAGACTGGGGCAGGGAGGGGGGAGGCTGTGCCCTATGATGTGACTCCTCCCAGTGACCCACCAAATCGTCAACATTTCCCAAAAAAGTGAAAGGAAGGTGGAAGTGAAAGGGGGAGAAAGAAAGAAGGATGAGAAGGAAAAGGAAAGGAGGGAAAGGAAGTATGAAAGGGCAGGCTAGCTTGATGTAAGAGCTTCTTCTAAACACAGCTAACAGAGGACAAATTCTGCATTTATGGTTTCACTAAACCTAGCAGAGCAGCCAGCATCCATACAGGAGCCCAAAGATCCAGAAGGATACACAGAAAGACAACTGTAGAAACTTGCAGAAATTAAAATGAGGCTTCTGTATTCTCATGGCCTCAGAGGTAGTGTTTCCAGCCAAATTTAAGTCAATCTGAAAAGCACAGGGCGTCCCAGTGTTACCCTAACTCATAAGGCAGTAATTCTTATAAAGGCTCATGAGGTCGACAGCAGGTAAGAGAAAATCAGTGGATAACAGTCTCTTAAACTATTTTGTTCATCTCTAATTTTCCAACATTTCATGAAAAATTCCTTTAGCAATATTAGAAAGCTTTAGATTCATAATTCTCCCCTCAACCCACCAACACACACAAACGCACACACATTCCTTCTCTAAAAACAAAACAGCAGTATCAGCAACCATGTCCCTTTTGGTATCATGACAAACTTATCTATGTATATTCTGAAAGGATTACAATGACTTGATGGGGAAATTTTTTAAAAGAGAAACATAAACCTGATGTAGGATAATTGCACCACTGGTAATCTCTTGGGATTTACATTCCTTTTTTTTTTTTTTTTTTTTAACTTTTCAACTGTTTGGAGGAAGCATTCCCCAGAGGCCAGGTGTTTAGGATCAGGATCTGACTAACCGACAGTCAAAATGATGTTGATGACAATAAGCAACAATAGTAATCAGAAGAAATAACAGTGATGATAGTAATAATCCTGGAGGTGCCGTCAGAGCCAAACGTTGCCATGGAAACTGCGAAAATGAGAGGGGGTGAGAGACATAGAAAATCTTTTACGATGGAATGCTGTGTTCCTGGAACTTCTGAGAATGAGCTCATGTATTGTATCCCAAAGAAGATTCAGATAAATATCAATGTTTCATGATTATACACAACAGAGTTAAGGACAAAATGACTTATCAAGATAGGAAAGGACATGCTGGGGCAATGGGTATTTTGGAGTGATGGGTATTTGCCTTCAGGGTCTGCCTCAGAGAAACAGCTGCACACCATCTTTTTAGAGAGAATTCAGACCAGCTGCACTGCAAGGAATGTACACAACAAAATGAAAATGTTTCGAGCATGGTAGTTCTTTTCCATCTGCACAGCTGTCCAGAGCAGTTCAAGTTATAATAGTGGCACACGTCGCTCTTCAAGGCACAATATAAAAACTTTCTGAGTCCCAGGATTGAAATCTGAACAGCTATAAAAACCTCTCCAGCTATTTCCAAGAACATAAAGAAAATGTTGGTGCAGAAAGAGGTCAGAAAATCCATCTGGATTGCTTTTCAGCTTGACAATTCTGTCTCTGGGGTATTTTTGTTGTTTAAAAATGCTTATCACAATGTTATATAATTATATATGAAAATATTCTCTGATTAGGCCACACCCTGGCTACTAAAACTTGCAAAGAGAATCACTCTCATTTCTTGGGATAGCCAGCCTGTCTACATGTGCGCCACTCTCATGCAAGCCCCAGAGAAGCTGGGTCACAGAAGGTGAGTCAGGCCCTTCCAGCCATGGTGCCCACACCCCAGGGACAAGCACAGCTCACCATAAGCACCAGAGATGAATACTTAGAATAATCAGTGATCTAGAAGTTCCTTCACAAACAAGAATAGTCTTCCCTTCTTATGGGCTGATACTTCGCATTAGCATAGAACGTTCTCCATTCTGCATTCTTCCTACATGTGAGACAATAGCTACTAATTTCTCATCCTTTTCCTGAATCAGTGTATTGTGATGGTAGAGGTATGATATCTGGTCAGCAGCATGCAAGCTAATCTTTTAATAATACAGTAACTAAAAGTATACATGTTTTTCTTTAGTTCTTCTTCCCAGAAATTTAAGAAGTTAGAGGGAATATTATGTGCTTACAGTTCTCTAACTCGAAGTGCATAATACAGAATAATTCTTCCCAGTGACACTCTGAGTTATACATGTCTTTTAGTGAAAGCCAGTTGAAGCAGCCAGATAGAACTGCACTTAAATCCAGTCCCAGCTTTGTCACTTACCAACTGTGGGAACTTCATCTTTCTAAACCTCATTTCTCTCCGTCATAGAAGAAGGATGATGAAATTACTAAAGATATTGAGAGGATTAAAGGAAAGTACATATGTACCATGCCTCGTCCATAGTAAGTGTTCGGTGTTTTTATTATAGGTGATAGGTGGATACCTGGTAAGTTGTTGTAAAACATTTGTTCACCCTAATGGAAAGAAGAGTAAGGCGGCATGATACAAAACTAAAGAGTTTTGTGCTGACAATGCCTTTTCTAGCCATGAGAAGTCACTTCCACTAGAGCCGGAAAACCAGCTTCAGAGGGTCTGCAGACTAGGAAGTAGGTGGCACCAGAGGGTCAGCCCAGTGTGGAGGGGGGAGCCTTCTACCCTTCCTGCAATAACCCCTGGAAATCTCCAAAAAGACACAGCACTTCAAGTAAGACATTGTTTTTAAAAAGAAAAAAAAAAAAACCCTCTACAGACAAAAACCCACTCTCATTTGTTGGTGCCCCAAGGCATCTGACAACAATAACAACAAAAATAGCCATCACCCCAGTTTGGAAACATTCTTAAACCACAGACCTGGCTCCAGGTTGCTTCTAAATTCTCACAGAGTGATGGCTTCCTCCGAGCCCTTTCCTGGTGCTGACTGAGAATTCTGCAAACAATCTAGAACACAGGCCTCAGCCCTCTTCATCACTAACAATTCTGTTTTCACACTGATCCAGCCAAGTTGCAGGAAGAACCCTGAAGTAATCTAAAATACATATCCAGTTATCAAAGTTTTTGGTCCTCAAGTCACTTTGATTTTACTAAAAGCAATCATTTGAAGGACATCTTGTCAGCTAGAATCCCAAACAAACAGAAGAGCATGAAACAGGAGTGATTTGAATTCTAACAGTTTTCCCTTGAAATAAGCTTTGTAGTAAAGGTTGTGATGCTGAGAAAAGATAAAAGGGAGCAGAGCTGCAGATACAGTTCAGGATGACTTAAAAATCAAATATAATCACAAAATGCTAGGAGTTTAGCCAGATGAGCACACAGGAAAATCACAGTCCTCCCTTCTTTCATTAAGATTTCTATTTCATATACTCTGAAGGTTGATGTCGGAGGGTGAACAAGCACCGAGGAGCCCCTTGGGGAGGGTTCAGAGGGCTCCTGGTCAAGGTTGGCCCTATCATTAGGCAGAGCAGGCAGTAGCCTAAAGCCAAAGACTATTAGGAGCGATGAAAACGTGTAGTGACTACATACCCTTTGGCTGACTTCAGGCCTGCAGGCATCACAACATTTTCCAGTGTACCTGGGGCAATAAAAGTCTTCATCTCCACCTCTCAATTCAATCAGGGACATACAGTATTGATTTCCAACATTAAATTACACCAAGGGGTTTTTTTGGTTTTTTTTTTAACTATTGTTGAAGACAGCTATTTCCCATTGTTTATAATGCATATCTCTTTTAGGAAAAAAGAACAGAAAAATAAATGTGAAAGAGCTACATAATTTGAGATACCATCTACTCAAAAGTCTTGTAATAAGCAGATTTTGTTGATTTATACATTTCTATTGCCTGAATAGATTCATTGAATCTGCAAAACAACACTGGATTTTAAACTGCATTTACTTAAAGACAAGGGGCGTTATCGAAGGGCTGCCATTCTGTATGTTGATACAGCTGTTGACCTACAAGAACTTTCATACTTGATGATAATAATTCAGAAACTATCTCTTCACTAGCCTCTATTCAAGTAGGAAAGTTTGATTGGAGCTCTCGCTGCCTTCTATAAAACCTGCTGGTTGGTACCATGGAATACCAAACTCTCACAACTGCTAGGCCACTCACTAGTACTGTATATCCATATAGTTCTGTCCCAGACCATGTCTTGTATGCCTAGCAACATGTAAGGATTTCTATTTTTTTTTTTTTGACAGTCTTGCTCTATGGCGAGGCTGGATTGCAGTGGTGCAATCTAGTTCACTGCAACTTCCGTTTTCCAGTTTCAAGTGATTCTCCTACCTCAGCCTCCAGAGTAGGTGGGACCACAGGCACTCACCAGCATGCCTGGCTAATTTTTTGTATTTTTAGTAGAGATGGGGTGTCACCATGTTGGCCAGGATGGTCTCAATTTCTTAACCTCATGATCCACCCGCCTCGGCCTCCCCAATTGCTGGGCTTACAGGTGTTACTACCGCGCCCAGCCGAGGATTTCTATTTCTAAATCCAGTAATGCCAGCTGTACTTATTACTGTCATTATGCAGTTTCATTAAATATTATTAAAAGCAATTATGAATATGAAGAACAAAAGATCTACTGCCTCTGAAAAAAACAAATCAAATGCTTTAAAAAGAGACTATAAAGTTAGCTCACCTTAAAAAAAAATACTGTCATCTTAAGTTTGAGCAAGACACTGTAAAAGATTGAGAGAGGAAATCAAAACATTTCAAAATGGGAAGAATAGTAGTTTTAGATTGCTTTGTAAGTTTCTGTAAGTTCTTCCTTCACCTAAGAAACTTAAGTTTCACATGATCAGTGATGCTGTGTGGGTGTCACTTGTCTGTGAGAGCCAATGAAGAACATCAATTAGAAGATACAAACTCAAGGACAAGGCCTTTTCCTGCTTCACAAAAATTGGTATATAATTATGGGTTTCTTTTTTTTTTTTTTTTTAATTTTTTATTGGATTTTAGGTTTTGGGGTACATGAGCAGAGCATGTAAGACAGTTGCGTAGGAACACACATGGCAGTGTGCTTTTCTTTCCTTCTCCCCTTCACCCACATTTGGCATTTCTCCCCAGGCTATCCCTCCCCACCTCCCCCTCCCACTGGCCCTCCCCTTTTCCCCCCAATAGACCCCAGTGTTTAGTACTCCCCTCCCTGTGTCCATGTGTTCTCATTTTTCATCACCCACCTATGAGTGAGAATATGCGGTGTTTCATTTTCTGTTCTTGTGTCAGTTTGCTGAGGATGACGTTCTCCAGATTCATCCATGTCCCTACAAACAACACAAACTCATCATTTCTGATTGCTGCATAATATTCCATGGTGTATATGTGCCACATTTTTCCAATCCAGTCTATTATCAATGGGCATTTGGGTTGATTCCAGGTCTTTGCTATTGTAAACAGTGCTGCAATTAACATTCATGTACATGTGTCCTTATAGTAGAACGATTTATAGTCTTTTGGATATATACCCAGTAATGGGATTGCTGGGTCAAATGGAATTTCTATATCTAAGGCCTTGAGAAATCGCCACACTGTCTTCCACAATGGTTGAACTAATTTACACTCCCACCAACAGTGTAAAAGTGTTCCTTTTTCTCCACATCCTCTCCAGCATCTGTTGTCTCCAGATTTTTTAATGATTGCCATTCTAATTGGCGTGAGATGGTATCTCAATGTGGTTTTGATTTGCATCTCTCTGATGACCAGTGATGATGAGCATTTTTTCATATGATTGTTGGCCTCATATATGTCTTCTTTCGTAAAGTGTCTGTTCATATCCTTTGCCCACTTTTGAATGGGCTTGTTTGTTTTTTTCCTGTAAATCCGTTTGAGTTCTTTGTAAATTCTGGATATCAGCCCTTTGTCAGATGGGTAAACTGCAAAAATTTTTTCCCATTCTGTTGGTTGCTGATCCACTCTAGTGACTGTTTCTTTTGCCGTGCAGAAGCTGTGGAGTTTCATTAGGTCCCATTTGTCTATTTTGGCTTTTGTTGCCAATGCTTTTGGTGTTTTGTTCATAAAGTCCTTGCCTACTCCTATGTCATGGATAGTTTTGCCTAGATTTCCTTCTAGTGTTTTTATGGTGCCAGGTCTTATGTTTAAGTCTTTAATCCATCTGGAGTTAATTTTAGTGTAAGGTGTCAGGAAGGGGTCCAGTTTCTGCTTTCTGCACATGGCTAGCCAGTTTTCCCAACACCATTTGTTAAACAGGGAATCCTTTCCCCCTTGCTTGTTTTTGTCAGGTTTATCAAAGATTGTATAGTTGTAGATATGTTGTGTTGCCTCCGGTGCCTCTGTTTTGTTCCATTGGTCTATATCTCTGTTTTGGTACCAGTACCATGCTGTTTTGATTACTGTAGCCTTGTAGTATAGTTTAAAATCCGGTAGTTTGGTGCCCCCCGCTGTGTTCTTTTTGCTTAGAATTGACTTGGCTATGCGGGCTCTCTTTTGGTTCCATATGAAGTTCATGGTGGTTTTTTCCAGTTCTGTGAAGAAAGTCAATGGTAGCTTGATGGGGATAGCGTTGATTCTGTAAATTACTTTGGGCAGTATAGCCAATTTCACGATATTAATTCTTCCTAACCATGAACATGGAATGTTTCTCCATCTGTTTGTGTCCTCTCTGATTTCGTTGAGCAGTGGTTTGTAGTTCTCCTTGAAGAGGTCCCTTACGTTCCTTGTGAGTTGTATTCCAAGGTAATTTATTCTTTTTGCAGCAATTGTGAATGGCAGTTTGTTCTTGATTTGGCTTTCTTTAAGTCTGTTATTGGTGTAGACGAATGCTTGTGATTTTTGCCATTGATTTTATATCCTGAGACTTTGCTGAAGTTGCTTATCAGTTTCAGGAGTTTTTGGGCTGAGGTGATGGGGTCTTCTAGGTATACTATCATGTCATCTGCAAATAGAGACAATTTGGCTTCCACCTTTCCTATTTGAATACCCTTTATTTCTTTTTCTTGCCTGATTGCTCTGGCTAGAACTTCCAGAACTATATTGAATAGGAGTGGTGAAAGAGGGTATCCTTGTCTAGTGCCAGATTTCAAAGGGAATGCTTCCAGTTTTTGCCCATTCAGTACGATATTGGCTGTTGGTTTGTCATAAATAGCTTTTATTACTTTGAGATACGTTCCATCGATACCGAGTTTATTGAGGGTTTTTAGCATAAAGGGCTGTTGAATTTTGTCAAATGCCTTCTCTGCGTCAATTGAGATAATCATGTGGTTTTTGTTTTTGGTTCTGTTTATGTGGTGAATTACGTTTATAGACTTGCGTATGTTGAACCAGCCTTGCATCCCCGGGATGAATCCTACTTGATCATGGTGAATAAGTTTTTTGATTTGCTGTTGCAATCGGCTTGCCAATATTTTATTGAAGATTTTTGCATCTATGTTCATCATGGATATTGGCCTGAAGTTTTCTTTTCTTGTTGGGTCTCTGCCGGGTTTTGGTATCAGAATGATGTTGGTCTCGTAAAATGATTTGGGAAGGATTCCCTCTTTTTGGATTGTTTGAAATAGTTTTAGAAGGAATGGTACCAGCTCCTCTTTGTGTGTCTGGTAGAATTCGGCTGTGAACCCGTCTGGACCTGGGCTTTTTTTGTGTGGTAGGCTCTTAATTGCTGCCTCGACTTCTGACCTTGTTATTGGTCTATTCATAGTTTCAGCTTCCTCCTGGTTTAGGCTTGGGAGGACACAGGAGTCCAGGAATTTATCCATTTCTTCCAGGTTTACTAGTTTATGTGCATAGAGTTGTTTGTAATATTCTCTGATGATGGTTTGAATTTCTGTGGAATCTGTGGTGATTTCCCCTTTATCATTTTTTTTGCATCTATTTGGTTGTTCTCTCTTTTCTTTTTAATCAATCTGGCTAGTGGTCTGTCTATTTTGTTGATCTTTTCAAAAAACCAGCTCTTGGATTTATTGATTTTTTGAAGGGTTTTTCGTGTCTCAATGTCCCTCAGTTCAGCTCTGATCTTAGTTATTTCTTGTCTTCTGCTGGGTTTTGAGTTTTTTTGATCTTGCTCCTCTAGCTCTTTCAATTTTGACGATAGGGTGTCAATTTTGGATCTCTCCGTTCTCCTCATATGGGCACTTATTGCTATATACTTTCCTCTAGAGACTGCTTTAAATGTGTCCCAGAGGTTCTGGCATGTTGTGTCTTCGTTCTCATTGGTTTCAAAGAATTTCTTTATTTCTGACTTCATTTCATTGTTTACCCAGTCAACATTCAAGAGCCAGTTGTTCAGTTTCCATGAAGCTGTGCGGTTCTGGGTTGGTTTCTGTATTCTGAGTTCTAACTTGATTGCACTATGGTCTGAGAGGCTGTTTGTTATGATTTCAGTTGTTTTGCATTTGTTGAGCAGTGCTTTACTTCCAATTATGTGGTCAATTTTTGAGTAGGTGTGCTGTGGTGCTGAGAAGAATGTATATTCTGTGGATTTGGGGTGGAGAGTTCTGTAAATGTCTATCAGGTTTGCTTGCTCCAGGTCTGAGTTCAAGCCCTGGATATCCTTGTTGATTTTCTGTCTGGTTGATCTGTCTAATATTGACAGTGGAGTGTTAAAGTCTCCCACTATTATTGTGTGGGAGTCTAAGTCTCTTTGTAAGTCATTAAGAACTTGCCTTATGTATCTGGGTGCTCCTGCATTGGGTCCATATATGTTTAGGATCGTTAGCTTTTCTTGTTTTATCGATCCTTTTACCGTTATGTAATGGCCTTCTTTGTCTCTTTTGATCTTTGCTGCTTTAAAGTCTATTTTATCAGAGATGAGAATTGCAACTCCTGCTTTTTTTTGCTCTCCATTTGTTTGGTAAATCTTCCTCCATCCCTTTATTTTGAGCCTTATTGTATCCTTGCATGTGAGATGGGTTTCCTGGATACAGCACACTGATGGGTTTTGGATTTTTATCCAATTTGCCAGTCTGTGTCTTTTGATTGGTGCATTTAGTCCATTTACATTTAGGGTTAATATTGTTATGTGTGAATTTGATACTGCCATTTTGATGCTAAGTGGCTGTTTTGCCTGTTAGTTGTTGTAGATTCTTCATTATGTTGATGCTCTTTAGCATTTAGTGTGATTTTGGAATGGCTGGTACTGGTTGTTCCTTTCTATGTGTAGTGCCTCTTTTAGGAGCTCTTGTAAAGCAGGCCTGGTGGTGACAAAATCTCTGAGTACTTGCTTGTTCACAAAGGATTTTATTTTTCCTTCACTTCTGAAGCTCAGTTTGGCTGGATATGAAATTCTGGGTTGAAAGTTCTTTTCTTTAAGAATGTTGAATATTGGCCCCCACTCTCTTCTGGCTTGTAGTGTTTCTGCCAAGAGATCTGCTGTGAGTCTGATGGGCTTCCCTTTGTGGGTAACTCGACCTTTCTCTCTGGTCGCCCTTAGTATTTTCTCCTTTATTTCAACCTTGTTGAATCTGATGATTATGTGCCTTGGGGTTGCTCTTCTCGCAGAATATCTTTGTGGTGTTCTCTGTATTTCCTGCATTTGAGTGTTGGCCTGTCTTGCTAGGTGTGGGAAGTTTTCCTGGATGATGTCCTGAAGAGTATTTTCCAGCTTGGATTCATTCTCTTCGTCCCCTTCTGGTACACCTATCAAACATAGGTTAGGTCTTTTCACATAGTCCCACATTTCTTGGAGACTTTGTTCATTCCTTTTTGCGCTTTTTTCTCTAATCTTGGTTTCTCATTTAATTTCATTGAGTTGGTCTTCGACTTCAGATATTCTTTCTTCTGCTTGGTCAATTCGGCTATTGAAACTTGTGCATGCTTCGCGAAGTTCTCGTATTGTGTTTTTCAGCTCCTTTAATTCATTCATATTCCTCTCTAAGTTATCCATTCTTGTTATCATTTCCTCATATCTTTTTTTAAGTTCCTTAGTTTCTTTGCATTGATTTAATACATGTTCTTTTAGCTCACAAAAGTTTCTCATTATCCACCTTCTGAAGTCTAATTCCATCATTTCGTCACAGTCATTCTCCATCCAGCTTTGCTCCCTTGCTGGGGAGGAGTTTTGGTCCTTTCTAGGAGGCGAGGTGTTCTGGTTTCGGGTGTTTTCCTCCTTTTTTCGCTGGTTTCTTCCCATCTTTGTGGGTTTATCTGCTTGTCGTCTGCGTAGTTGCTGACTTTTCGATTGGGTCTCTGAGTGGACACCCAGATTGTTGATGATGAAGTATTTCTGTTACTTGGTTTTCCTTCTACCAGCCTAGCCCCTTCACTGTACGACTGCTGAGGTCCACTCCAGGCCCTGCTTGTCTGTGGTGCACCTCTAGCAGCTGTGGCACAGTGAGGGATGCTACCCGTTTCTTTTTCTGCTATCTTTGTCCCAGGATGATGCCTGCCAAATATCAGTCTTTTGGATATAGAGGGGTCAGGGAGCTGCTTGAGGAGACAGTCTGTACTTTTTTGGAGCTCAACTGCTGAGCTGTGGGCTCTGTTGTTCATTCAGGGCTGTTAGGCTGCTATGTTTGATTCTGCTGCAACAGAGCTCATTAAAAAAAACCCTTTTTTTCTCAAATGCTCTGTGTTGGGGGGTTCGGGCTTTATTTTTCGATGTCCGTTGAGGTGTCCTGCCCAGCCAGAAGGCAGACTAGACACTGTTTGGCTGCCGAGGCTCCGCCCTGCTGTTGTGTGATTCGCCCTGTTCCTGCAGGCTCTGCTGTGGTCTCCGCCACGCCCTGCGGCGGAGTCTCTTCGTTGTAGCGTGTTGCCTCAGTAACGGCAGGCTGCGTCAGCAGTGGGCGTGTATCTCAGTAGGGACGGGTTGCCTCGGCAACGGAAGGCTGCTTCAGCAGTGGGCATGTATCTCAGTAGGGACGGGTTGCCTCGGCAACGGCTGGCTGCGTCAGCAGTGGGCGTGTATCTCAGTTGGGGTGGGTTGCCTCGGTACTGGTGGATGCCCCTCCCCCACAGAGCATCTCGGACCGTCTGCTCGGGATAGTTTGAAATCGTGGTTTTGTTCGTCCCACTGGATATCCCAAACGATCTGTCCCTGCAATCCCCTGGGCTGGCCTACTGTCCAAGTCTCGTTCAGTCTCAAGTCCAGCCCTCTCAAGTCTCAGGTTGCCGGTTCAACAGGGCACCCGGACAAGCGCCCCCTGTGGGGATTGCTGGGTAGGGCTGGCCACCGCCACCCCTGCTGCCGGCTTTGCCAGGCAGACCTACTGCCTGGCGTCCCGTGTCTTTTTTATACTTGGGAGTTTCCCCATTCTGTGGGCAACAAAGATCAGTCTGGAAATGCAGCTCCGACTCACCTGTTTGCGAATTCAACGAGAGCTCCAATCCTGGGTTGTTCTCACAGCGCCATCTTGAGTCCTCCTTTTTTTTTTTTTTTTTTGAGACTCAGTTTCGCTCGTTACCCATGCTGGAGTGCAATGGCGCGATCTCGGCTCACCGCAATCTCCGCCTCCTGGGTTCAGGCAATTTTCCTGCCTCAGCCTCCTGAGTAGCTGGGATTACAGGCACATGCCACCATGCCCAGCTAATTTTTTTTATTTTTAGTAGAGACGGGGTTTCACCATGTTGACCAGGATGGTCTCGATCTCTTGACCTCGTGATCCACCCGTCTCGGCCTCCCACAGTGCTGGGATTACAGGCGTGAGCCACCACACCCGGCCTTTTTTTTTTTTTTTAAGATGGAGACTTGCTCTGTTGCCCAGGCTGGAGTGCAGTGGCACAATCTTGGCTCATTGCAACCTCTGCCTCCTGGGTTCAAGGGATTCTCCTGTCTCAGCCTCCCAAGTAGCTGGGATTACAGGAGGCCACCAGTATGCCCAGCTAATTTTTTGTACTGTAAGTAGAGATGGGGCTTCACCATGTTGGCCAGGCTGGTCTTGAACTCCTGACCTCAAGTGATCTACCAGCCCTGGCCTCCCAAAGTCCTGGGATTACAGGCATGAGCCATAGCACATAAGATTTGTGTAAGCTATTTTTACGTTTCTCTATGTTAACTGACTTTTTTGATTGGGTGATCCACTAAGGGTTTTATTTTAGTCAAAGGAGTAATTTTATTTTGTTACACATAAAATGATATTTTGGGATGATATTGAGGTAGTTTCTCCTTTTTTATTTTCAGGGTCATCTTTACTTTGAAAGATACAGAACTATGTATATCCTTGCTTGTGATCTTCCCAATCAGTAGCATCTGTTTCTAGATCAGATAGCATATAATTCCTTCCCCTGCTAAGAGTTGTTGTTTTTGTGCCTCCTCCAAAAGATGTAATAAAAATAAGACTGAATATGGTCTTTTAATCTTGGAGTCATAAAAGAAATGTTGAGGGGCAGGGGCTCAAATCACTCCCAGATGAGACATTACAACTTGAACAATGATAGAGCATATGGTTTTGCATGTGTGAGGCTTCCTCTTGGAAAACAATAAAGGCAAATCACAGACAGGATCAGGAACACTGATTATTGCTTTGGTGTAATTTATTATACCTTAGATTCTGGAAAACAAAACATGGTAACATGCTTCATTCTTTTCAGGCAGAGAAGCTGTGACTATTTCTCTATAGATGATCAGAGCCTGGACAGTGGTCCTGAGATTTCATGCTACCACTATGAAAAATGCCTCAACCACAAATAGATTTCTAAGTAGCCAGACCTAATGGGCCACCTTTAATGATTAACAGAGCCAAATCTTGTTATTTTAAACTTAAGGTAACTGGAGCAGGTCAACCATATATGATCTAATCAGTGTACTCATCAGAGAAGTATTTGCTCTAATATATGTTCCTGTTTCAGATATATGTGCCAGTGACACATCAGAAAATTTTTTGTTACGTAGCTAATTGTCAATTAATTAACCTAATTAATTTCATAAATTAATTTTCCCCATAAATAGTATAAAATTTTTATGATGTGGTTACAGATTATATTTGATATTCAGATTAGAAAATATCCAGGTTAAACCACTTCTATGCAAATACTTCCTAAAATGTGGATACTATAGGACAACCTTACTTTTTCTTGCCTTCATCTCAGGATGCTTTCTTTTTTTATATATCTATCATCCCTCTGGTGATATTTAATTGCAAGAATTACTGCCATCATTTATCTTAGCTTTAACATCTTTGTCAAACTATTTTCTCTCTAAATTCTAAAAAAGCTCCACCATGAAAGGTGAGCCACCTTGAAATTACACTATTATGATGAAAATTTCCAGAATCACCATAGCTTACTGCCATAAGACACAGTCATCTTTGTCTTAGCAGAGTTCTAACAGGAAATCTTAGAATGTACTTGTACTACAGTTCACTTTTGAGAGCTGGTAATCACCTGGGACTCCATCAATCCTGAGTTGCCAAAAAAGAGATATCAGATAAAAAAGCATATTGTCTATTTCCTTATTTTGATTTTAAACTAGAATTTACTTGACAAAATGTAATTCCAATGCAAGCATTCTAAATGGGAAGTTTAACTGATAAATATAGTTGTGTTCTCAAGGTAGAAAGAAGATAGGAAGGAAGGAGGGATAAAGGAATGGAGGAAGGAAGGGAGGAAGAGATGGGGAGAGAAGAAGAAAGGAAAAGTGTGGAAGAAAAAGATGGCATGTTTTCTATAAAGAAATTAATTGTTTTTAGACATGGTCTTTTCTGTCACCTAGGCTGGAGTGCAGTGGTGTGATCATAGCCTACTGCAGCCTTGAACTTCTGGGATCAAGTAATCCCCCTGCCCCAGCCTCCTGTAGCAGTGAGATTACAGGAATGAGCCACCCTGCCCAGCCCTTGTTTTTTAAATATTATTTTTTAATAAAACAAGGAAAATAGACATGCAGCCACAATTGAAAAGCTAAAGCTTTCTTGAAGTAATGACTATATAACATTCTCAGAGAAAAATTCTAAGAGGTGTGGGAGAATGTAAAATTGTAGGGAGTTATAAACTATTCTCCATCCACCATCGCTCTCTGTCAACAGAGGGTTTTAAAACCTGTGTTCAGTTAGAGCCTAGACCAAAGCACCTCAAAGAGCTGGAAGTATTGGTCATCCTCTGACCATAGCACAAAATTACAAAGGGTGATCAACAATGTAACATTGATAAAGACATAAGTGTTGAGTGAGTTTAAATAGTAGGTACTATGTCATTCTTTTTCCCTCATACACAGCATCTTCAATTTTAAAAGTCCATAGAGTACAAAGACAGGTGCATATAGATGTTAACGGCAGCATACGTAGCCACGAAAAAATGAATATTACAAAAATGAGCATCAATAGAAAAAAGGTGAAATAAATTATGATATATCTGCACAGTGGAATACTATATAGCCATTTTTAATTTTTTTAAAAAGATACTAAGAAAATTGTTGTGTATGTGTGCTGCATATACAAAGAAAAATAGACAAAAAGATGTATAGAACTATAGGAAATACAGCAACACAGGAAAGAGTTGGAAGGGATATATACCATATTTAACAAGGACTACTTCTGATGGAGAATGATATCAGAAAGAATGGATGAGGAATACTTCCTACTTCTTATTTACATAATTCAAATTGTGTAGGATAGTATAATTTCTTTTTTATGATATCTTAGTATTTTTTTCAAATTTCAAAGATATTTTATGTTACTATTCCTAGGAATACTCTGGGTATGAACCACAACTTCCACCATTCCGAGTGTTTTTAGAATGGAACTTGAAGAACCTTAGACACAATAGGGTTCCTTTTATAGAATCAGCAAGCCCCCCGCAAAAGACAATACAAGAATTTGCGAATCCACCTAATCTCTCAGGGTACCCAAAAGGAGAAACTGCCTAAAACAATTCCTGGAGTTCGTAATCATGTCAGGCTAAAATACCTATCGGGTGCATTTGAGAATTGAGAGCTAGAATATCAAAGTTTACATTTCCTTCCCAAAATAATATACCATAGAGAAGTTTTTAGAAGGCAGTCACAGAATATCTTCAAAAGGTGCATTGCTTATTTAAATTAAATTTTGTGAATTTCATGGGTAAATAAAAACACTCTCAGGATGGTAAAAGAAATTGTGCATACTGCATTTAGGAATTTTTTATCTTGCCTACTCCCCAAAATCATTTGAGAGCAGTATAAGTAGACTGGGAAATGCAAAGACTCAAGAAAGACTGCAAAATAGTACTTTCCAGTGTTCATGCCCCTGCAAAAACATCAATTTGAACAATTATTGACACACAAAAATACCTTCACAAGAGCTAAGGAAACCAAGTGAGTGATTACAGTACCTGGGTGTAGCACAGAAAAGATGTGTTGACGAAGGCAGCCAGGCGTGGTGGCTCATGCATGTAATCCCAACACTTTTGGAGGCGGAGGCAGGCAGATCATTTGAGGTCAGGAGTTCAAGAACAGCTGGGCCAACATGGTGAAACCCTGTCTCTATTAAAAACATACAAAAAAATTAGCCAGGCATGGTGGCAGGCGCCTGGAATCTCAGCTACTCGGAAGGCTAAGGTAGGAGAATCGCTTGAACCTGGGAGGCAGAGGTTGCAGTGAGCTGAGATCACATCATTGCTTTCCAGCCTGGGTGATAAGAGCAAGACTCCATCTCAAAAAAAAAAAATAAATAAGTAAATAAAAGAAAAAGAAAAGAGGGTGGGAAGGAAAGTTCACATTACCCACCCATGACACCCTCCATACCCCCAGGCAGCATAGAATCAAGAGAGATACCCTTCGTTTGGGGGAAACAGAGGAAAGTGAGCACCAGACTCTGCCTCAGACTCCAACCCTGAGCCTGCCCTACCTAGTAAAATCCAGCACTGGGCAGCAATGGCTTCAGACTCCAGGTCAGTCTGGCAGGCTGAGCCTCCAGACTTGCCTTGGCATCAGGGCAGATCCTATATCCCCAGATTCCAGGCCTGCCTGGGAGACTTAGTCCCCAAGTACATCCTATTTCCAGGCTGACTTCGGTGTCCCCAGGCTCTGAACAGGCCCCAGTACCAGGTCAACTCTCCCAGACAGGCTCCAGGCTAGCCTCAAGGCCAGGTAATCACTAGTAGCCCCAGGTTCCAGACCACACACACATGACTCTGGATGAGTTGACTGGTAAAGGGTTTGCCCAGAAAAAGCCAGTCTACAAAGACTGGAATAAGTCTCTACTTCTTCAAATACACAGACACCAATGCATAACCACAAAGATAAAGAACAATCAAGGTAACATGACCTCACCAAAGAAACAAATTAAAGCTTCAGTAACAAACCCTAAAGAAATGGAGACTTACAATCTGCCCAACAAAGAATTCAAAAGAATCATTTTAAGTAAGCTCAGCAAACTTCCAGAAGATACAGAGAAACAATTTCACAAAATCTGAAAAATAATAAATGACCAAAATGAGAAAATTAATAGAGATTGAAATTATTTTTTAAATCCAAACAAATTCAAAGCTGAAAAATACAATGAATGAAATAAAAAATGAAATTGAGAGCATTAACAACAGAATCAATAAAGCAGAAAAAAGAATTTGAAAATTCAAAGACACGTTATTCGAAAATGTATGGTCAGAGAAGAAAAAAAGAAAAAACAATGAAAAGAAAAAAAGAAAGCTTACAGTATTTATGTATCAGCATCAAAAGAGCAAATATTCAAGTTATAGGAATTAAAGAAAGAGAAGAGAGTGATGAAGTAGAAAGCTGAAGAAATAATAGCATAAAACTTTTCAAATCTGGGGAAAGACATAAGTAATAAGGAAAAAGAAGGTCAGCATTTTTCAATCATATTCAATCCAAAGAAGTCTATACCAAGACAAATCAAAATCACATTGTCAAAACTCAAAGATACAAAGAGAATACTAAAGGCAGAAAGAAAAAAGAATGAAATAATAAATACATTCCAATAAGACTAACAGTCCATATAGGCCAACAGAGACCATATAGGCCAAGAGAGAATGGGACAGTATATTCAAAGTGCTGAAGGAAAAAAAAAACTGCCAACCAAGAATATTTACCTGGCAAACTGTCCTTCAGAAACCAAAAGATAAAGACTTTCCCAAACAAAAGCTGAGGAGGTACATCACCATCAGATCTGCCTTATAAAAAATGCTAAAGGGAATTCTTCAAGCTAGAATAAAGTGATGCTAATTAAAAGCACATAGAAGTATAAAATTCACTGGTAAAAGTACATGGTTGAATTCAGAGTACTTTAATACAGTAATGGTGGTGTGTAGATAACATCATTACTATAACAGTTTAAAGAAAAAACTTATTTAAAATAATAATATAACAAAAAATAAAACAAAATAGTAACAGCTACAATTTAAGGATATACAATACAAAAATATGTAAATTATGATAACAAAAACATAAAATTGGGGGTGGGTGAGATAAAAGTAAAGAATTGTATATGCAATCAAAGTTGTTACCAGCTTAAAATAGCCTGTTATAAAGTGTTTTATGTATGCTTCATAATTACAACAAATTGAAAACCTACTATAGATATACAAAGGACAAAAAGTAAGAAATCAAAGCACACCGCTAGAGAAAAACACCTAATCACAAAGGAAGACGGCAAGAGAGGAAGAAAGAAGCAAAGGATCTCTATCTATATCTAAAACAACCAGAAAACAATTTAAAAAATGGCAGTAGTATAATTATCTTCAATATAAATGGATAAATTCTCTAATCAAAAAAATATTCAAAGTACCTGAATGGATCAAAAAAGACCCAACTATATGCTGCCCACAAGAGATTTACTTCACCATTAAGGACACATAGACTAAAAATGAGAGAATGAAAAAAGATCTTCTATAGAAATGGAAGCCAAAAGAGAGCAAGAGTAGCTATATTTATATCAGATAAAATAGATTTTAAGTCAAAATGTAAAAACAAACAAGGTCATTATATAACGATAAAGGAGTCAATTTAAACAGGAGATATAACAATTGTAAATATATATGCACCCAACATCAGAGCACCTAAATATATAGAACAAATACTAATAGATTTGAAGGGAGAGATAGACTGTAATACAATAACTTTTAGACTTTACTAAATAGACCTAACAAATATATACAGAACTTTTCATCCAATAGCAATAGAATACACATTCAAGAACACATGAAATATTCTCCAGAATAGATCAAATTAAACCACAAAACAAGTCTTAATGAATTGAAGAAAACTGAAATTATATCTACAATGTTATGAAACTAGAAATCAATAACAAGAAGAGTCTTGAAAAATTCACAAAAACATGGACATTAAACAAAAGTCTCTTTAACAACAAATGGGTCAAGGAAGAAATTTAAAGGAAAAATTTTAAAAACTTGAGACAGATTAAAATGGACACACAACATAGCAAAACTATGGGATGCAGCAAAAGCCATCCTAAGAGGGAAGATTATAGCAATAAACACACACATCAAAAAGAAAAATGATTTCAAATAAATAGCTTCATTTTATGACTCAAGGAACTAGAAAAAGAAGAAGAAAGACCATAGCAAAAATAAATGAAAGAGAGAACAGAGGCAGGCAGGCAGATCACCTGAGATTGGGAGTTCAATACCAACCTGGCCAACATGATGAAACTTCGTCTCTACTAAAAATATAAAAATTAGCTGGGCCTGATGGTGTATGCCTATAATCCCAACTGCTCAGGAGGCTGAGGCAGGAGAATTGCTTGAATCTGGGAGGCACAGTTGCAGTGAGTCAAGATTGCACCACTGCACTGCATTTCAGCCTGGGTGACAGAGTGAGATTCCATCTCAAAAAAGAAAAAGAGAGAGAGAGAATTGAAAAAAATTAGAAAAGATCAACAACCCTGAGTTGGTTTTTTGAAAAGATAAACTCAGAAAACATTTAACTAGACTAAGGAAGAAAGACTCAAGTAGAATCAGAAATGAAAGAGAAGACATTACAACTGATACCATTGAAATACAAAGATTACTATGCACAATTTTATGTCAACAAATCAGATAGCCTACAAGAAATAAATAAATTCCTAGACACATAAAATCTATCAAGACTAAATCATGAAGAAGTAGAAAAATCTGAACAGACAAATAAAAAGCAAGAAGACTGATTCAGTAATAAAATGTTTCCCAAAAAAGAAAAGCCCAGGACCTGATACTTCACTGTTGAACTCTACCAAACATTTTAAGAACTAATGCCAATCCTGAAACTCTTTCAAAAGATTGCAGAAGAGGGAACATCTCCAAACTCATTTTATGAGACCACTATTACCCTGGTTTGAAAAAAAAAAAAGCCAAACAAGTACACAAAAAAAGAAAATTACAGGTCAATTTCCCTGATTAACATAGATGCAAATCCTCAATAAAATACTAGCAAACCAAATGTAACAGCACATTAAAAGGATTATTCACCATGATCAAGTGAGACTTATCCCTGGGATGCAAGGATGATTCAACATACACAAATCAATAAATGTGATATACCACATTAACAGAATGAAAGACCAAAAACCTATGATCATCTCAATAACTGCAGAAAAAGCAGTTGACAAAGCTCAACATCCCTCCATGATAAAAGCTCTAAAAAAAAATAGGCATAAAAAATATAGACATTTATCAAAAATACATACAAATGGCCAAAAAGTATATGAAAGGGTTTAACGTTAATCATCAGGGAAATGCCCCTTAAATCCACAATGAGATATCACCTCACACTTGTTAGAATGGCTGTCACCAAAAAGATGAAGGATAAAAAGTATTGCAGAGGATGTGGAGAAAATAGAGTCCTTACACATTGTTGGTAGGAATGTAAATTCGTACAGCCATTATGGAAACAGTATGGAGGTTACTCAAAACATTAAAAAAAGAACTACCATATGATACAACAATCCCACTACTGGGTATATACCTAAAGGAAATGGAATCCATATATTGAAAAGACATTGGCACTCTGATGTTCACTTCAGCATTATTTCCAAGAGTCAACATATGGAATCAACCTAAGTGTTCATCAACAGATGAATGGATAAAGAAAATGTAGTATATACATCATAGAATACTATTCAGTCTTTTTTTTAGATGGAGTTTCTCTCTTGTTACCCAGGCTGGAGTGCAATGGCACGATCTCAGCTCACTGCAACCTCCGCCTCCTGGGTTCAAGCCATTCTCCTGCCTCAGCCTCCCTAGTAGCTGGGACTACAGGTGTGTGCCACCATGCCCAGCTAATTTTTGTATATTTAATAGAGACGGGGTTTCACCATGTTGACCAGGATGGTCTCGATCTCTTGACCTCGTGATCCACCCACCTCAGCCTCCCAAAGTGCTGGGATTACAGGCGTGAGCCACTGTACCCAGCCTACTATTCAGTCTTAAAAAAAAAAAAAAAGAATAAAATGCTGTCATTTGGTATAGCATGGATGAACCTGGGCATTATGTTAAGTGAAATAAGCAGGGAACAGAAAGACAAATACCGTACAATCTCACTGATATGTGAAATCTAAAAAAGTCAAACTAACAGAACAGAGAGTAGAATGGTGGTTTCCAGGGGTTTGGGGTGGGGGTCAGGCCTGGGGATACGTTGGTCAAAGGATACAAAATTTCAGTCAGACAGGAGGAAATAAGTCCAAGAGATCTATTGAACAACATGGTAATTATAGTAAATAACAATGTGTTATACTCTTGAAAATCACTAAGAAAGTCAATTGTAAGTGTTCTTACCACAAAAAATAACAATGTGAGGTAATGTTATGTTAATTAGCTCAATTTAGCTACTCTGCAACATACATATATTTCAAAATTTAGGTTGTGCATAATAAATATACACGATTTAGGCTGGGCGCGGTGGCTCAAGCCTGTAATCCCAGCACTTTGGGAGGCCGAGGCGGGTGGATCACGAGGTCAAGAGATCGAGACCATCCTGGTCAACATGGTGAAACCCCGTCTCTACTAAAGATACAAAAAATTAGCTGGGCATGGTGGCGCGTGCCTGTAATCCCAGCACTTTGGGAGGCTGAGGTGGGTGGATCACGAGGTCAAGAGATCGAGACCATCCTGAGGCAGGAGAATTGCCTGAACCCAGGAGGCGGAGGTTGCAGTGAGCCGAGATCGCGCCATTGCACTCCAGCCTGGGTAACAAGAGCGAAACTCCGTCTCAAAAATAAATAAATAAATAAATAAATAAAAATAAATAAATATACACGATTTTTGTCAATTAAACACATTTTTGAAAATAGAAAAAGAAAAGTCATATATATATATATATAGCTATATAATGGAGAATAAATTCTTCAATGAAGGCACCATTTGGAAATAAGGAGAGCCAGAGAATATACTCTTAATCAAAACTTCTTGTTATTGTTTTTCAATTTTCTACTTACAAGATAACTTCTATAACAGCCCTGCAATAGAGTAAGTATGAGTAGTCAGTGTTATTGTGTGTCATATTTATCAATAGTCATGCATGTTGTCTCAGAAACATCCTTTTTTCATAAACTAACTTTCATGTAATTTCTACATTATCAAAAGTCAACATAAAATTAATTTTCTCTCCCTACAGTACTCCATTTATTCATTCGAAAAATGCCGTGAGTGCTTACTGCCAATATTCCAGGAACTCTGACATGTGAAACTTCTCTGTAAAGTGGAAAGTGCTATTCAAATATCAATGCCTGTTTTTCAGTCTGAGCAGCCATTTCTATGTCTGCTGCCTCCTTCGAGCGGCTATTGACTACTCTCCAGAAAAAAAAGAGTATCTGATAAGTCTTACAGAGGCGATAGAGAAATTTCAGCCACTTCCACCTTTTGTAAGAAAATCACATAATATTCGCCATTGTACCCACAATAAAGGCAACAGGACTCATGTAGGTGACCTAACAGGGAAGGGAATGTTGGTTAGGCAGCACCACCTAATGGCTGCTGGACAGAACCTGTATCCTCTACCTTGAGAACATGGGCTGCTTTATCACTGTTTTGTAGATGGGTTTTAGATATAGGCAGACTGGGCATTACCCTATTAATTTTTACCGAAGTCAAAAGAGACACATTATCTGCACTACCTCCTTAAATGCAGGTGGAAATGTGACTGGACAATGTCAGGCATATCAGAATCACTGGTAACCACTTAGTCTATTCAAAGCTAACAGATTTAGGACACCATGACTAATAAGATGGCATCTTATTTTCTGTTAAAGGCACTTCTTTTAATTCCTGCTACATACAAGGAAAGAAGAAATAAAAGCTACTAGAATGAACCCTGCTATAACTTAGCATATGTCTGGAAAAGAGCTTCAGGGGAAATTCAGTTGAGATTCCCTTCCCAACAATTAATTTCCATGATCATAATGATTGAGACAAGGACTGACATTATCCTGCACCCCACTCCCCACCTCCCTCTTCTCATTGTTAAACATTAATGTAGAAAAATGCTTTCTTCAGCTCTTTCTAGTCTAACCATAAGTTATTATCACCCAGAAACAGTAATGATACTTTTTGTGCCAAAAAGTACAAAAGACTGCTTTTTGTTGGAGTAATCCATAAATTCCAACTTCATTACTTCCACATTTCTTTTCTGAAAACAAAAAGAATAATTCCACCAGATAAACAGACCTAACTTTCCGCCTCTCCCATCCCTCTCACTGTTGCGAATCTAGTCTTTGTCTTCAAGGCTTTCAATTCCTTGATCTTTACATTATCTTTGAATCCTCTACTACTTTTGTCCATTTTCTCAGTCACACTTTCAATAGGATGGTAGTTTTCCAGGACCCATTTACCCACCTTCATATCCTACCTTCTCATTTTCAATTTCCATTCTTCAAGTCAGCCATTTTGCTTTTGAGTCGCATTTTGAACATAGAGCATTACTGAGGGGGAAGTTCACACAACTGAGTAGACTGGATCGCAGCATGTCCATCCCATCTCATTCCACCTCATCTCTGTCTGCTGAGCCATTTCATCAATTATGTATACTGACCCCTATTGAGATTTTCTATATAGCTCTTTGAAAACTTTTCCACCCTTTGCAAGTCCTCACCAAACTACAGCTACATTATCTGGCACTTACTTCACTGAGCTGCTAGATACTTCAGTTTGAACTCCTTCAATTATTCTCTCTTAAGCTTCCAATCTCTCTACTTCTCATAGTTTTTCCCTTTTCATCACATTCAACCAGAAGTGTCCTCCAAGAGTAACCTTTTCCCTCAGGATTTTATCTCATGCTCTCCCTCCTTGGGTACTTAATAAAAACTGCCTCTCCTCACATCTTCCACCTCTCCCTCTCCCTGGGCATCTTCCTTCTTTGGTTTAAAAATACAACTCTTCCCTTGAACCGTTTTTGTCATCAAGACGAAGTCCCATCCCGCTCCTCTGCTTTGTTGAGCTTCTGGAAAGCATAGCTGTAACTCACTATCACTGCGTCCGTCCATCTCTGTAGCCTTCTTATCACTGACTATCGGGATTCTCTGCTATTCCCCAGGGGCTTTTGGGTTCTCTGAAGTACCAGTATCCTCCTAATTACCAAATCCAAAGACCTATCCTTGGATTTTCAGTTTTGTCTCTCCTCAGTATCCAGCCCTGTTATCACTTTCTTCATGAAACTCCTTTCTCCATTGGTTTTCAGGAACACGTTGTCCTCCTACCACCCCAATCATTCCTCCCACTGCCCCCACATCCTTTGCCTTGAAGTTACCTCCAAGGTAACCATGTGCCCAGCACATGGGATACACAGGGAACAATGCAAATAAAACTTCCTGCCCCACTTTTATTTATAGAACATTCCAGGGGGAGACAGAAAATAACACAGCAATTAGGCAAATCATTTAGCATGTTAGACGGTGAATCAGGTATAGGCTGGGCATGGTGGCTCACACCTGTAATCCCAGCACTTTGGGAGGCCAAGACAGGTAGATCATGAGATCAGGAGATCGAGACCATCCTGGCCAACAGGATGAAACCCTGTCTCTACTAAAAATACCCAAAAAAATTAGCTGCGCATGGTGGTGGGTGCCTATAATCCCAGCTACTCAGGAGGCTGAGGCATGACAGTCGCTGGAACCCAGAAGGCGGAGGTTGCAGTGAGCCAAGATCATGCCACTGCACTCTAGCCTAGTGACAGAATGAGACTGTATCTCAAAAAAAAAAAAAAAAAGAAGGTGAATCAGGTATAATTGTCTCTCTTACAGATGACAAAATGGAAGCCTAAAGGGAATGAATCATTTGCTTGAGTACATGTAATCAGTATCGGGATTACTCCAATCTAACACCCTGACTCCCATTACCATGCCGCACAACATCTCCAATGCCCAAGAAGAGACCTCTGGAAAAGAACTTCCCTCACAGAAAAGATTCTGTGCAGCAGAGCCTAACTTTTCCCCTAAACTTTCCTTAGTGCTTATTCCCTTTTTAGGACTCTGACACTACAATACCTGGTCTCAATAGTATGTTATTCTCCACATCAAACTCCAACCCCAAACAGAAAAGAATCGCCTAAAGTTGCCTTTGTTTCCCTTCACTCACATAAGAAAGAAAGACTGAAATTTTGAAAAATGTCCACACCTAAGGAAAAATGTAGCTTAAAAATATGAAGAAAATATACAAATGATACAAAAAAGAAACATAAATATGGTTAATCTTATGAAGTACAGGTTTCTGATTTAGGCATAAATACCTAAGTGACTCATCCTACTCACCCATTGCATCCTTCCCCCTGCTTTTGGAAAATGTCTATAAATAAGTTCTCCAAGGCTTTTGTGTTGTCTTCTTCAAAGGTGGGGACACAGCAGAAGGCATGCTGAACTCCCATTGTAAGCCCACGATCCAGTCCTTGCAGATACAGGTTATTAGCTCCCCCCTCCTATGAAACAGTTCTCATTATGCTTCCACTCCTTCACCCAGTCCCCATTAAACTAATGGTCCTACTAAATAAAGTCTACCAAGTAGAAGTTCTCAATAGAATGACAACTTAACTAGGTAAGGATCCATAAAAGTTAGCTTAATTCAGTTAAGCAAACAATTATTCAGTTCCTATTATATGCCAGGCCCTGATACAGAGTAGTCATTTAATCAATATTGGTTGAATGAATAAATGAATAAACAAATAATTAAATAAATGCCTTGCCGTGTGCTAAGGCTACACGGGTGAATGAGACATATCCCAGCTCTCAAGGAGCAAGTTCACCTCTCAGGCTGAATATGTACACACTCAAACTTCAGCATACTCAAAAATCCTATTCATCTTTTTTTTCTCTCTTTTGAGACAAGGTCTCACTCTGTCACCCAGGCTGACATATTTTCGTGCTCCAGGCTCACTGCAGCCTCCACCTCTCTGAGCCCACGTGATCCTCCCACCTTAGCCTCCCAAGTAGGTGGGACTAGAGGCACACACCACTAATTTTTGTAATTTTTTTTAGAGGGTTAAACCATGTTGCCCAACCTGGTCTCAAACTACTGGGCTCAAGTGATCCTCCCACCTTGGTCTCCCAAAAGGCTGAGACTAGAGGTGTGAGCCACCATGCTTGGCCTTCATCTTCTTATTAAAAGTATACTTTGTTCTCCTTTCTTACTTCCCTTATGTTCCCAATCTCATTTAACCTCAGAGTCATTCATACTTGCCTCTCCCTGGGTCCCCACATCTTCTAAGTCCATGGCCTCATTTTCCTTCCTATGATTACTTTCCTAGGTCATGATCTTATCAGCTTCCATCTGAATAATTGCTGTACCTTCCTGACTAAACACTCCAACTTGTCTGTCCTGTCCACCCTAACCCGTGCCACCTACTCGCCACCTTGCCCCCAGAATCATCATTCTAAAACATAATAATCTCATCAACTTTCTTGTTAAAAAACAATGATTGACGTTTCATCATCCTCTATTGCGGTAGTCACGCCGTTCATGATCAAACAGCAGCCTCCACCTCCAATCTTACTTAAACCATACTCCTTTGTCTTACCTGACCTCCACATATGCTTAGCCCAACCTCACTGGGTTATTATCTGCTCTAGAGCAGGCTCTACCTCCTACAGCCTCTGTGCATACATCTGGGCCCTCCCTTCCGCCTGAAATGCCCTGACTGTGGGCCATGCCTGTTACGGTTCTATACCTCCTCCAGGAACTGATTTTAATTCTTTCTACTCCAAGGCATCTGCCTAATTGGAATGTCCTCTTTCTACTTTATTTCTCTCAATGAAATCCGTTCATACTTTCATTATGGCACATTTCACAGTTTTTCTCATGTTAGAATCACTATCTGTCTCTGTGAGATTTTGAGCCCCGGGAGTCTATCTAACTCATCCATGTCATCCCCACAGTGCTCATTCCAGCTGTGGCTGAACTGGCTTGTAGTAAAATATTTTGTCTATAACTGAACTGAGCATACATAGAAAGATGCCAATGAGAAGTGACTGAGGTTTAAACCCAATTTAAAATAGAAGAAAATAAACAGTTTGCTTTGCATGAAGAGGAGTTAGTACCCTGGTCATGAACTCTCTCAATCTCATCAGTCTTCCAGAAAATGCAGTCTTCTGGGAAACCCCTATAATTTTTCTACAAATGCAAAGTCAGATTCACAGGGGAGACTAGTGAGAGAGTTTCACTAACTCAAGTTTAATTCTTCACTACTACGTGTACAACTCAAAGCACATGCCCTGCAGGCAGTAGGTCAACAAGAGCAACACTTAAAGATGACCTTAATAAAGGACAAACTTGTTGAAAAACAATACAAAAACAAACTTTTAACTGTCCAATGCCAGTTTTTGAACCATACCAAAATATCACGTCTCGAAGATGAGAAGGCCCTGGGAGAAGGGGTAAAAAGAAAGGAATTGAGACTTCAAGAGTATTGAGACAAAGAGGAGGACCCACTACCATCTGCTGGGACCCACCCAGGGATTTTCCTTGTTCCGCAACCTAATATTTTCTTCCTAAACACCGATCTGGCACTTCAAATCCTCTTGATTTGACCAACAATTCTGCATCCCATACCTGGTGACACACTAATCGTTAGCCTGCGCTTTCTTGGATAACTACACGGGGTGTGGCACTCCCTTCAGATCCCTGACTCTAGCTGTTAATCTTATCTTTGATGGGAACAGAAAGATTTATGTCCCTGATCCCATATTCCTGAATCACCTCCAGCTTATCCGTCTACTGGTGAAAGAGACACAAAAAGAAGAATCTAGAGAAAAGATTGCCATGAACAATGATTGCTTGCCTGGTGTGCTCCCTCTATGTCAACCTCTACTTCAACCCACCAAGGGTGGCCTCGGCCATGGGATATAGGAAAATCTGAACATGAAGGGCCACTTCTACACAAAAGAAACATGACAAAAACAGACCACAATTTTTACTCACTGGATGCCCTGACATTGACATCCCTCATTCCTTGAATTTACAGTCACTGGTCAACTTGCACAGTCGAAATTAATTCTAACAAAACCTCCTCACTGAGACTCCTAATGCTGTCCGGTTCTTTTATCCCACCCTTCCCATAATGCACATCTCCAATCTTGCGCCACATGAATAATTTCACTGTACCATTACTGATACCAGCATTCCAATGATTTAATCAAAAACAACGCAAATTTTTTGTTATCCAGAATCTTGCTGATTGGACTTCTGATTCCTTTTGAGGGTTATACCATGTTGCCCAGGCTGATCTCCAACTCCTGGGCTCAAGAGTTAGGAGTCTCAGTGAGGAGATTATGTTAGAATTAATTTTCACTGTGCAAGTTGACCAGTGACTGTAAATTCAAGGAATGAGGGATGTCAATGTCAGGGCATCCAGCAAGTAGGAATTTGGTCCATTTTTGCAAAAAAAAAATACAGTTTTTTTGAAGAAAAATCTAAAGGACAACAAAAACTAATAGATATTTAAGTTTTCAGAAAATAAACTGCTAGAGACTGTCCCAGGATCAATCCATATTTAGCCCAATTTCCTGCAATGTCTCCTTGTGAAATATTGTACAATGAGAACTTATAGTCTGACTGGCAAGCCTCAGGCACTGTAAAATTCTTAATCATCAAAAATGCAATTATGCTCACTATACTGTAATTACTAAGGAAAGAAAGTGCACTCATACATTTTACAAAGATTTTCTAAAGAGAGGAAATGGTAGGTGGGGGGGAGAGTTTCTAATTAACTTTCAATTAATCAGAAATTCAAGTATAACCAGAAAACTCCACTTCTTAAACATTCCATGAGCACTTGCTATGCAGCAAGCACTCAATTACTATAAATTGGTAAAGTGCAAAAAAAGGCCATTTCCTAATTGATAGATGGAACCCTTTTCTGGAAATTCAGTTTAACAGATGATTCCACTTTGGGTTTGTACATCAAGGGAGGTCATATGTAAGTACCCAAAGCTTTGAAATTTTTAAACATTTTAGGCGTCTAAATCCAAATGAGATAGCAAGAATAGTTTTCAAGTTTCATCTTCTGAAATCATGAAGGGTTTCTGTTTTCCATAGGAATATTTTAACTGTAATTCAGGGTGTCAGGAGGGACAAACGATTTATGCTGCAGGTGACACACACACACAAAGAAAATCCTGCAACTCAGACTAAATTAATAAAGGGTATTTATTGAGTTGCAGCTGAGAAGGCTGGAGAAAGATGTGGTGAGTTTGGATCCAGCAGCTGGAAAGATACTGGCCAGGGCTAATTTCCATCTCTCTCCTAAAGCTGCCACACTCCAGATCTCACATTCTTGGGCTTCTTCAGCCAGAGGAAGGGAGGAGTCTCTTCCTATAGCATTTGGAAGAAGTGCTACATTTTTATTACCCAGAAACCCCAGCAAATATCTCCTCAGGTCTCTCTGGTGTACAGATCCTTCACTGAGCCAATCACAGGACCAGAGCAGATGAGATGGTCCTGACGTTGGCCAATTGAGGGCCACCCTGGAACCAGGGGTAGGTTAAATCTTACCCAATCCCACATGGCTGAGAAAGAAAGAAGGTCGTTTCCCCAAAGGAAACTTTAAGAAGGAGAAAGGGAGAGTGATAGCTAAAATATAAATACGTTAATGTCTAACTAGACCCTTAAATACAAAGCAAACTCGGAGGGCTTTACTCTGACTTGCCAGTCTTGGCATCAGGTAAATTGTAACTTTCCTATCAGAACTTTTATTTTTTTTTGAAACATGTTTATTTCATGAAACTTCTCTGCATGAGGGGTGAGAGGGTGGAGATAGCAATTTAAAGCTTCCCACATTGTTCTAGCATTCTGGTATACTGGGGCAAAACATCAGAGACCCTGGGCATGAAATCTCTATTACCTCTTTGAAAAAAATGAAACTAGTGGTCAGACCCTGGAATATATAGATCAAAATTTTCTAATAATACTAATAGCTGACACTGGTTATGTGCTTACTATGAGCCAGGCACCATCAGCCCGTTACATGCATTAAATCATCTAATCTTCACAGCAACCTCAGAAGTTGAACCTACAGTTACCCTTATATCACATATGAGAAAACCGAGGCAGAGAGAATTCAACTTATCCAAGGCCACAGTCCTAGGAAACAGAAAGGCCAGTATCTGAATCAAAACTGAACAGCTAGAGGAAGAATAGGTCATGGGCTTTATTCGGGAGTATAACTTGCCTGTTGGTGGAAAGAAACATTTTGGGATTTGATCATAAGCATGCTACTTAAATCTTCTCCAATCGAGCTTCAGGGGAATGCATTCCAAGTTCCTAGGGTGGGAGAACTATAAAATACTAAAAGTCCAAGGTCAGCCTCCTGCTGGGAGCCCAGCAAGAGTACCTTTTGCCATAGGAGTGATGGGCTCAACAAAATATTAATAACAGCAGGAGAGGCAGGGCCAGCATGGGCAGCACAGGTGTCTCTTCTTTGGGTGAGAAATCAGAGTGTATAGTGCCAGGTATAATAAAAAGAAACTGTAATGGTTTCCAAGGAGAAGAGTCTGTGCTGCCAAAAACTGTCAGGACTGGGGTGGGGAATTCAGGGACTTTGCCCTGAGATTCTTCTGGGTGGAGGACCTGGAACCAAAGACTATTACTGCCCCCCTTATGATTGTTAGCTGCACTTTGCAATTTGTCCCTCTAGCCAGTGTGACCTGAGAAAGTAAAGGTTACAGATTATGGGACAAAATTAAAGGAAAAGTATTACATAAGCAAATGCTGAGGGTCCTAGCAATTACCATGATTTCATTTTTTCGCTATTCTTTTCTACTTTTCTCACAAACATTAGAAGACAAGGATGGAATTCTAGAATCGCATTTGTTACAAAATACACCAACCCATTACACTAATTCTCCTGACTCACTGGAAATGGAGCGAATACAAAAGAGAGTCTTCAGTCCAAACCCAATGCAGGTTCTGACATGCACATGGTGATGAAAATCCTACAGCTCAAAGAACTAACACAGCAGGGGCCAGCCAGCTCAGACACCACAGGAGGGCAAAGAAAAGAAGCTTAATGTGCAGTCCATGCAGCTGAAGATCAAATGTTGAAACGAAGTGTCAAAGGTGCATTAAAATGCCTGCTGCTGGTTTCCATGCACATTGTCTTCTGCAAGCTGAAATGATTGAAAGAAAGGTCAAGGAAAGGGACCAAGAACTTCTGCTTTGGTGTCCTGGCTCACTTCCACCCAGCCTAAGTGACGGCTGGCTGCAGTGTGCCCGCCCCCTAATGGTGACACAAGTTGCTTTCTTATTTAAGTGGCTGATTGCACTTTTCAAAACATACAAAATTTTCTCCTCGCTCTAATTTAAGTGAAATGATAAGTGTATAAATTGCTTTGTTACAGTCCCAAATGGTAGCCCTGCTTGAATTTTTATGGCTCTAATGAAGATCCTGAGTATGCTTTTAAATATTAAAATTAGATTAAACATCAACTAGATGTAATGACGGCTTAAAAAACGTATCAGTGTATTGCTATGCTTAATGAATACAAAACCCAAAAAGGGCTGGGCTTCATTGACTGTGCTCCTTCAAACCCAGGAATTTCAGGTAAATTTCCTGACACCTTCACTTTCTCCCTGAATCCTATATTTTAGCTGTTAAATGAAGGCACGGCAAAGGGTTTTAGAACCAAACATTAAAGTTAACAATCCTTCTTTAAGAAACACATTTTCTGCACCATCGTTTTCTCTGGCCACTTATTTCTTCTTTGCATTTTATGCACATGTTGTAACAAGATGTGTTCTTTGAAGGGAGTGCCCCCAAGTATGCCCTCTCTACCCAGATCTTACGTCACAGGGGTGAACTGTTAAGGAATTTACACCACATTTAAATCAGGGTAAAATTACCCAGAAAAAACAAAGGGCTAAAAACCCAATACCATACTTCATTAGGAAAAGTAATGGAAGGTGGGTATTCATAAATCATTTTTAAAAAACGTCGTCTGATGGGATAGAAAAAGCCCCATCATTTTAAATCATTTTTAAAAAATGTTGTCTGATGGGACAGACTGGTCGTCTGTAGTTCTGCAGCTCCACTCTTGGCAGGTGTTGAAAGTAAATGTTTTCTGCATGAGCCATCCTGGATATATATAGACATATATATATATATTAGATGTATATGTGTATATAAAAATTTTGCTTTGGAGGATATTTTAATCTGCTTGATTGTAGTAATCATTTCTCTATGTATATGTATATCAAAATATGTTGTACATCTTAGCTATATACAATTAAAATATATTAAAAATGCATCTTTAAAAAAATTAAGTTTGAGGACATGGAGGATGACCAAGAGGGTGATGGGACTGGTTTTTGGCAAGGAATCATCAAAGCAAAACTGTGAAAGGAGGCATAATGATATTAGCTTTCCATTGGAGGATTATCTATGCAACTGCTTTAATAGCAATTGTAATGGCATTAAATCTGGTGCCTCAAAGTGGTGAAGATGATGAGCTCAAAGGACATAAAATCAAGCAATTTAACCGTAAGTTGGCCTTTGATCCTTTCACTTTCGGCTCTCCCTTGCCACACTGGCAAAGGCTAAATGCTCAGATCACTGCCAGTCATTTTTTAGATTCCGGATGTCTTGTAAACCAAGCAAATTACCCTACATATGCAAGCTCCATGGTGACATCGCACAACCACAAATTAGTACAAATTAGTAAATGTTCATGCCACATCCTCAAAGGCAGGAGAAACTATATTTAAGAAAAATAAAACCTAGGTTAGAAATAATGGCTGGTATTGCCAATAAGTAAGAGGAAGGGGTATAGGAGGAGGGAGTTAAGGTGCTGTGTGATGGCCTCTGCCTGCAGCTGTCTGCAGCCCAACTCGATTTGTTACCCACCTTCCTGAAAGAGCCTTAGGCTACCAGGGCCTGAGAGAGCCACAGAGGCTGAAGGGAGGACATGCTGGAAAAGGCTGACCATCCAATTGTGTGTGCTTCTTCAAGCCAGAGCTTATTTTCCTGCCTTCCAGACAGGAAGAATAGGCTGTTGGAGCCTAGGCTGTGTCTCACATGAGCTCAAAAAGCCTTTATCTTTGGCTCTGAGTTTATGAATTGTCAGCCACGTCAAAAGCACTATTGGGGTCTGCCTTGGGATTTTTTTCGCTTTTCAACCTTTGGGCTTTTAGCTTAGACTTCAGCACTTTTAAATTCAGGTCCTTGATAAATTCATTATTATAATTATGGTCATCAAAGAGGCTTGTCACAATGGACAATAAATACATAACAACAACTCAAAGGGGGATAATTCAATATCTAAAACCCAGGTAAGAAGGTTAGAAGTTTCTGGACCTGTGTTCCTCAAACATTTGTATGCATCTTCAACCGGGTGACTCACACCTTCCTCCTGTTAGAAAGCACTACCCTTGTGTATTGCTGCTTGGCTGACTCCCACTTCAAGAAATGCTAGTTATAAAGGGTAGAGCCCAGACATGAGTATTTTTTTAATTTCCCCAGTTACATCTAGCATATCACCAGGATCAGTTGTCCTAATTTTATTTTATTTTACTTTGTTTTTATTTCTAATTTGTTATTTTCAAATTTTGTGGTTACAAAACATCTCATGTACTCCATAAATATATACACATAGTAGGTATATATATTTATGGGGAACAAAATATGCTTTGATACAGGCATGCAATGCATAATAATCACATCATAGAAGATGGGGTATCCATCCCTCAAGCATTTATCCTTTGTGTTACAAAAAAAAAACATACTCTTTCACTTATTTTTAAATGTACAATGAAATTGTTATTGACTCTAGTCACCGTGTTTTGTTGTTAAATACTACGTCTCATTCATTCCTTCTAATTATTCTTTTTGTATCCTTTAACCATCTCCACCTCCTCCCCACACCCCTACTATCCTTCCTAGCCTCAGGTAATCATCCTTCTACTCTCTATCTCCATGAGTTCAATTGTTTTGAGTTTTAGATCCCGCAAATCAATGAGAACATGCAATGTTTGTCTTTTTGTGCCTAGATTATTTCACTTAATATAATGACCTGAGGTTCTATCCATGTTGTTGCAAACAACAGGATCTCATGCTTTTTTATGGCTGAAGAGTACTCCACTGTGTGTAAGTCCTACACTTTTTTTATCCAGTCATCTGTTGGTGAACACTTCAGTTGCTTTCAAATCTTGGCTATTGTGAACAGTGCTACAACACTGTCTCATACCCCATTATTTTAAGCTGATAACAACACTGTTTACAAACAAATAAGAAAGCAAAAAGAAAACCAATAAATATTCTATGTCAACTTTATCTCCCCATTTTTTAACATTCTGTTGTTTCTATTTATATCTTATTGCACCGTCTACCTGTTAAAAAGTTGCTGTGGTTAGTATTTTTTTTTTTTTTTTTTTTTTTTTGACACAGAGTTTCGCTCTTGTTACCCAGGCTGGAGTGCAATAGTGTGATCTCAGCTCACCTCAACCTCCGCCTCCTGGGTTCAGGCAATTCTCCTGCCTCAGCCTCCTGAGTAGCTGGGATTACAGGCACGCGCCACCATGCCCCGCTAATTTTTTGTATTTTTAGTTGAGACGGGGTTTCACCATGTTGACCAGGATGGTCTCGATCTCTTGACCACCCGCCTCGGCCTCCCAAAGTGCTGGGATTACAGGCCTGAGCCACCGCGCCCGGCCTCTATTTATATCTTATTGCACTGTCTACTACTTTTTTAAAAGTTGCTGTGGTTAGTATTTTTGATTCGTTCATTGCTTAGTCTTTCTACTTAGGATACAAGTAGTTTACACGCCATAGTTACAGTGTTATCATATTCTGTGTTTTTCTGTGTACTTACTATTACAAGAGACTTTTAAGACAGGACTGGTGTTGACGAAATCCATCAGCTTTTGTTCGTCTGGGAAATTCTTTATTTCTCCTTCATGTTTGAAGGGTATTTTCACTGAATATACTATTCAAGGGTAAAAGTTTTTTCCATCAGGACTTTTACTTTGTCATGTCACTCTCTCCTGGCCTGTGATTTCCAGTGAAAAATCGGCTGCCAGACGTATTGGAGCTCCACTGAATGTTATTTGTTCCTTTTCTCTTGCTGCTTTTAGAATCCTTTCTTTATCCTTGACCTTTGAGGGTTTGATTAAATGCCGTGTGAGAGTCTTCTTTGAGTTAAATCTGCTTGGTGTCCTGTAGCCTTCTTGTATGTGGACATTGACATCTTTCTCTAGGTTTGCAGAGTTCTCTGTTATTATTCCTTTGAATAAACGTTCTATCCTTCTCTTTCTCTACCTCTGCTTTAAGATCAATAACTCTTTAGATTTTCCCTTTAAAGCTATTTTCCAAATGCTCTAGAAGCATTTCATTGTTTTTTGTTCTTTTTTTCTTTCCTCTCTTCTGACCGTGTATTTTCAAATAACATATCTTCGAGTTCATTAGTTCTTTCTTCCGTTTGATCAATTATGCCACTAAAAGACTCTGATGCATTCTTCGGTGTACCAATTGCATTTTTTAGCTCCAGAATTTCTGCTTAATTCATATTAGTTATTTCAATCTCTCTGTTAATTTATCTGATAGAATTCTGAATTCCTTCTGTGTTGTCTTTAATTTTGTTGAGCTTCCTCAAAAAGCAATTTTGAATTCTCTGTATGAAAGGTCACATATCTCTGTTTCTTCAGTATTGGTTTCTAGTGACTTATTTAGTTCATTTGGTGAGGTCATACATTCCTGGACAGTCTTGATACTTGAAGATCTTTCTCTGTCTGAGCATTGAAGAGTTAAGTATTTTTTCACAATCTATGCAGTCTGGGCTTATTTGTACCTATCCTTCTTGGGAAGGCTCTGCAGGTATTCAGAAAGACTTGGGTGTGACGACCAAAGCTACATTTGCTTTAGGGGGCACCCCAAGCCAAGTAATGCTGTGTTTCTTGCAGACTTGTAGAAGTACCACCTTGATAGTGTTGGACAAGATCCAGAAAAATTCTCTGGGTTACCAGACGGAGATTCTTGTTCACTTCCTTGACTTTCTTCCACACAAATGGAGACTCTCTCTCTGTTCTGAGCCACCTGGGGCTAGGGTTGGAGTGACGCAAGCAACCCTGTGGCCACCACCACAAGGACTGCACTGAGTCAGACCTGAAGCCAACACGGCAGTAGGTTTTGCACAAGTCCTTCTGTAACCACTCCCTGGCTACTGCCTATGTTCACTCAAGGTCCTGAGCTCTACAATCAGCAGGTAGCAAAACTAACCAGGCCTGTGTCCTTTCCAACAGGGTGTAAATTTCCCTAGGCCTTGAATGTGTCCAGGGGTGCCATCTGGGAGCCAGAGACCTTAACCTTAGAAGTCTATCTGGTGTTCTATTGTACTGCGGCTGAGCTGGCACTCAAACCACAAGATGCCATCCTTCCCCTTCTTCCCTACCCTTTCTAAAGGCAGAATAGCCTCACCCCATGGCCACTGCCATCACAGACCCATGAGAAAGTACTGCCAGACTACCAGTGACATTCACTTAAGGCCCAAGGGCTATTCAGTCAGTTGTGGTGAGTGCTGTCTGGCCTCAGCTTCACCCTTCCAGGCCATGGGCTCCTCCCTGGCCCAGAGCAGGTCCAGAAATGCCATCCAAGAGCCAAGTCCTGGAATCAGTGACCCCAAGAGTCCACTTGGTACTCCAGCCCTCTGTGGCCCAGCTGGTGCCTAAGGTGCAATACCAAGTTCCCTTAAGTTTTCCCCACACTTTTCTCAAGCAAAGGGAGTCTTGCCCCATAGCCACCACAGCTGGGAATGTGCTAAGTCTCACGTGAAGCCAGCAGACCTCAGAGTCTCACCCAAGGCTTTCCACATAGTACCTGAGTACTGCTACTGGTTATTCAGGGCCTAACGGCTCTTTAGTTAGTTGGTGATAGGTCCTGCAAAGACTGGGTCCTTCCCCTCAAGGAAGTAGTTTCCTTTCTGGCCCAGGGTGTGTTTAAAAATATCATCTGGGAGCTAAGACCTGGAAAGGGGGCCTCATAACTCTAACCAATGCCCTATCCTTCTGTGGCTGAGCTGGTATCCAAGATGCAAGGTAAAGTCTTCCCACTCTTCCCTCTCCTCTCCTCAAGTGGAAGGTAGGGAGTCTCTTTTGAACCACAAGCTGTGCAGCCTGGGGTTAGGGAAAGAATAATGCCAGCACTCCCTTAGCCACCCCAGCTGCTAATTCAGTAGGTCATTTATCCCCCCCCACCCCCCCCACCCCCCCCACCCCCCCGCAAGTCAACTGGCCCGGGGCCCAATTCAGCACTAGGACTCGCCTAGGAGTTGCATTCCTTGTGGTCTAGACTGTGTTTCAGATTTACTTAGGACCCCCGAGCAATTTTGCCTGCAGAGGCAAGACTTGTGGGGAACTCCAGGTCTGACCACTAGGATCAGTGACTCCCTTCTAGGTAGGGCTGGTCCAAATGCTCCCTCCATTGGTGGGCATCAGCTGAATTTTGTCTGATATTGCCCTCTACCCTCAGGGAGGCACAGAGTCCAGTGCTCACAGTTGCTGTGTTCTCCCTCTCCTGAGCACGTGCAAACACCCTCTGCATCATACCACCACTGCCAGGGGAGGAGGGAGCAATGACATCAGCGATTCAATACTGTTTTTCTCACCTCTTCAGTGCCTCCTTCAGTGACATGACGTTAAACCCAGGTACTGTGAGAGCTCACCTAATTTTTGGTTCTTCTGAAGGTGGTTTTTGTGTGTGGACAGTTGTTAAATTGTTGTCTTTGCAGGGATGGGGCAGCGAGATGATCAGCAGAGACTTCCATTCCACCATCTTGCTCTACTCCCGAGAGCCCTAGTTTTAAATGATTGGGTCTAATTTATATACTCATTCGACATCCTTTAAGCCTAATGTGAGGGTTGAATAAGGAGTTATTAATGGTCAACTCCAAGGGGATTTGAGTGGGAAATCCCACTAGTGAACAGAGCTCTGAGTGGTCACAAGTCTTCCCTGACATTTATGAGAGGCTGGCAGAAGAGGGGTACATTCCTTAACACATTAGTGACCTGGTGATACTAACCTGTCTTCCTAATAGTTTTGTAATATTTTGCTTTACATTCTAAACACAAAGAATCTTTGTTCCTCCCTCTCTCCTGCAAACAAAGGAAAAGTTAACAGGTATCACAGCCCTTTCCCAAAGGATCGTTAGTTTGAAAACAATAGCTCCAACTGACAAAATTAAAATCTTAGTGTGTCAAAAATGACAGTAAGTTAAGTTTGTTGAACCTCCTAATGATAGAAAATTGGCCAAACATCTAAAAACATCAGCCTTCAGGCCAGGTGCAGTGGCTCATGCCTGTAATCCCAGCACTTTGGGAGGCCAAGGCAGGCAGATCACACGGTCAGGAGATCAAGACCATTCTGGCTAACATCATGAAACCCCGTCTCTACTAAAAATACAAAAAAAAAAAAAAATTAGCTGGGTGTGGTCACACCGGCCTGTTGTCTCAGCTACTCAGGAGGCTGAGGCAGGAGAATTGCTTGAACCCAGGAGGCAGAGGTTGCAGTGAGCCGAGATGGTGCCACTGCACTCCAGCCTGGACTCTGTCTCAAAAAAATTTTTGAAGGGTTGTCTTGGGAAGCAGGAGCCAATGCAACAGGGTCCCAGAGTTTTCTGCATGTAGTCTAGAAATAGACAAGCCAGGCAAGGCTTCAGATCCTTGGACTGAACTTTAATGTCACAAACTGAGTCTCCTCTCCTCTTCCATAAAATAAGGTCAATACGACTCCCCCTACTGACTTCATAGAGTTGTCGTGGAGACCAAACTGATCTAATGGAAAGAAGATGGTATCATCAAATATGAAGCCTCTTCCAAATGACGAGCTTTCGTCTGGGGCAGTAAGAAAAGACACCACAGCTACCAGCAGATGCCGCTGACTTATCAGAGGCTATGCAAGAGACTGTTCTAATTCCCTCACACGTGTTTTGCAAACTATTATTCCCCCATGACATAAAATGGTCCATAATCTAGGTATTAGAAGCCAAGTTTATTCCAAATGCTCACAGCACAGTTCAGTAAATCTTCCGGATAAATCGAAAAACAAATCAGATATGTAGAAACAGAAAAGAATGATAGTCGTGTTGGTGGTTGGGAGGGTGTTAGCGAGATGTAGATCAAAGAGTACAAAGTTTCAGTTCCGTAGGACGAATACTTTAGAGATCTCATGTATAGCACGAGGACCCTAGTTAATAATATTGTATTATACATGGAAAACTTGCTAAGAGCTTATGTTTTAGATACTTTTGCCACAAAGAAAGAAAGAGGGAGAGAGGGAAGGAGGCAGAAATGCAGGAAGTCAGAAGGGAGGAAGGAAGGAAGGAGGGAGGGAAGAAAACTCTATGAGATGATGAAGATGTTAACAAGTGTTAATTTGCTTGATGGTAGCAATCACTTCTGTATGTATATGTATATCAAAACATCATCGTGTGGACCTCAAACTTACAAAGCACAATAAAAAATAAACTAAAAAAATAAAAGAATTAATCTGTATATGGCAAAATAAAATAAAAATAACCTCAGTTGAGAAACAAATGAAAAAATTTCAAAATAACAGATAATAATTCATTTTTAGGATATTCAGAAATATTTGCATCTTTTAATGTGTTTATCAAACATTCATTAATACTCTATTATGAGACAAATATTGTCCATTCATAGTGTTGGCTACAAAATTATGCTACCCCAAATATGAAAATAATCAATATGTCAAACATTACAGAAGTAATTAGATGAATTTAAGATGTATCTAAATAATGGAAAGTAGTGTTTTGAAGAATAGTGTTTTAAAGATGTGAGAAAATGTTTGTGAGATAATGTAAGTAAAAAGCCAACATACCAAAAGAAATGTACACGAGCAATCTCCATTTTGTTTATACACATATGATTGAATGTATATACACATATACTAAAAGTGTTTTTCAGATTGCTTTACTCTGGGTGGTGAGATTATCTTTGAATTCCCTTTCTTATCTTTTCCATATTTTCAATTCATCTACATTAAGCATATGTTACCATCACGACCCCCAAATGAATAACTTATTTTTTCTAAACTTAAAAATATCACGTATTTAATAATGAACAAAAATTGTTGCTCTTATTAAATATTATGGTAAACCCTCACTAATGCCCAGATTTGGCATTTTTCCACATTATACTTTTTCCAAATTATATTCACTCAGCAAAGTTTAAAGAGATTCTCTTGTTTTTAAAAGACATTTTTATGAAATTAGCCATTTCTTTGTGTGTATTTAAGCTCTTAAAACTTCCTTTTAAGTTGGAGTGCAGTCATTCCAACTGAGGTCCTCTGGTTGCTATGACAATTTACCTCTTATCTCTGCTACCCTGTGATCCCATCACTTTGGCATTTGGCAGCATCTTACTTGAATTGTTTGTGTAGTGATGCAGAGAAGCTTTGAACATTCTTGCCTTTATGTAATATTCTTTAGTAAAGAACTAGTCCTTTGCAATGTGCCATTTGAAGAAAGTTCAGAGGGGGGAAGATAAATAATTCATAAGAAATAACAAGAGAACCATCACGCCTGCGTTGTTCTGAGCATAGACACACAGGCCATAGCCGAGTTGTAAATAGAATTTGAGTAGCACAGTTGTGTGTATTCTAGTTAAGAAGCAAGCCTGGGTTTGTCTTTTGAAATACACAGAAAAATAATGTTACCATCCCATTACTTATGTATTCATTCTTTCATGAAATATTTAAAAAAACACTGGCTCTGCACAGGGCCTTTGCTATCTGTAGAATAAAGAATACAAAGAAAAACAAGGCAGTCTCTGCCCTAAAGAAATTAACATTTGGGGTAGGGTGTGGGTTTAAGAGTATTGCCACCAAGAAATGGCTGCCTGGCCAGAGACAACATATTCCAGCCACCCTCTACATCCAGAGTTGGCCATATGACACTCATCATTGGAAGGAGGATGGATGTGATAAGTGTCATTTTCGGACAAGTGTTTTTAAGAAGATGGTGCGCATTCATGCTTTCTTCATCTTCCATCTGCTGGAAGCTAAAGAATGCAGGCCCTAGGAGATTGTCTAGCCCCAAAGAATGGAGGGAAGCATGGAAGGTTTCAGGGTGTGGTGGTTTTAAAAAGGGTACAAAATCCTTTGATATACTTTTCTTTGAAAGCTGGAGTTTAATTTCCCCTTGCCTGAGTGTGACCTAAACTCAGTCACTTGCTCCTAACACATAGAGTGCAGAAATAATGACAGAGTGCGACTTTTCAGAGTGGGTCACAAAGGACAAGCTCCATCTCACTCTTTCTTGCATCTTTGACTCTGGGGGAAGTCAGCTGCCCTGCCATGAGGACACTCAGGGAAGATGCTTGCATAGCAAGGTATTACAAGTGAGTTACCTTGGAAATGGATCTGCCAGCCCCAGTCCAGCCTGCAGATGATACAACCCCTGCCAATAGTTAGCAACCTCATGAGAAATCCTAAAGGCAGAACCACCCAGCTAAACTTCTCTCAAATCTCTGAGCCACAGAAATTGTGAAATAATGTGTTTTATTAAGCCAGGAAGTTTGATAGGGTGATTTGTTATGCAGCAATAGATAACTAATAAATAAAATAGGTAGAAAAACCTGAACTAGATTAAACTAATGCTGCCCTTGGATCAACATCTGGAGAAGAGCCTCCTGCTAACCAGTAACACCACATTGGCCTATTATGTTAAATCATTAAGTTGGGGGTTGTTAGAGAAGCTAGTATAACCTTAACTAATACAAGGAGATTACATATGTTTATATTCAACCTACCATGTACCATAATGTTTAGCACTTTAGGCACTCAATAAAAAATGATTATAATTATATAAAAATATGACACATCTTAAAAGAGGTAAAAACCAAGTACAAGAGACATTTAGAAGATGGAGAGTTTGTCTCCATTTGTGAGAAAAGAAATTTTTTTGTGAAACTGGTGACTTTTTTCTCTTTTTTCTTTTTTTTTTTTTTTTGAGACAGGGTCTCACTGTGTTGCCCAGGTTGGAGTGCAGTGGCTCAGTCACGGCTCACTACAGCCCCAAACTTCTGGTTCAAGTGATCCTCCTACCTTAGCCTCCCAAGCAGTGAGGCCTGCTCAAGACAAAGTCATCATCACCTTTGGGAAACCAAATGACAGCCTAAGCTGTTCCTGTGTTTCTCATACCTGTTCCTTCTTTCCATTCTGGGAAGAGAGGGATAGCTGGCATGTACCACAATACCTGGCTACATTTTTTTGTAGGGATCTTACTATGTTGCCCCAGCTGGTCTTGAACTCCTAAGCTGAAACAATCTTCCCACCTCAGTTTCCTAAAGTTCTGGGATGACAGGTGTGTGTGAGCCACTGTGCCCACACTAAAACTGGTGACATTTAAACAATGCCATGTCATGAAAAAAGTTTGAGATAATTGGTGAGAGGGTGTTTCCACCAGGTGTAACATCAGAAGAATGAACACAAAGCTGAAAAACACAGAGAAAATCTGAGGGCTAACAGGTTATGCAATCTGAGTGCAACATTAAATGACAAAAAGATGGGAAGGGAAATCAGGGATCGAACACAAAAAGCTTTAATTACAAAGGTATTGGGTTTTAACTTCAGGGTCATTAATGAAGATGGCATGAGTAGAGCTGCCCCTGGCCTTCATGTGCAAGATTATTAGAGTGGGAAGAGTCTAGAGACATGGAGAATATTAGAAACCTACCGAAGCAAGCTGTGACAGGTCACTAAACCTCTCTTCCCAGAATGGAAACAAGGAACAGGTGTAAGAAACACAGGAACAGCTTAGGCTCTGTTATTTGGTTTCCCAGAGGTGATGATGGCTTTGTCTTGAGCAGGCCACACTATTTCTCTTTGTGAGTAAACTCTGTGAGCATGGTAGAAATTTATTCTCTGCATAGTTAAACCACAAGAAAATGAGACCAAGATAATGGTCTCATTAGCATCATGTTCTAACCAACTGAGCCAAGTCTTTTAGAAAACTCATACCTACCTCTTGGGCTCATCTAATAAAAGAAAGCCAAATATCAATTACTCAGTCTTGCTCATGGCTGAACCCCCAAGAATCAACTGTTCTTTAGAGCAATTGACCCCAGGGAGTGAGAAATGATAGGCAGAATATACCATATTGTCCCTAAAAGTTCAAGTTTACATTTGGCCCAGCTAACAGAGGTGATTTGTTCACTTTAAATAAGCAAGTTAAGTCCCTAAGAAAATGGAAAAGCATCAGGCAAGATGAAAAAACATCATCTCAGGGTTAAAGGAAACTTCATGCCTCCTCACACAAAGCCTCCTCCTCAAATATTTTCTTGTCTTCCTCTGGCTTTCCATTCCAGGTCCTTCTCTCATACATTGACCTTTGTTTACTTTTACTGACATGCACGGCCTGTGCTAAAACTCTTCCTAAAGGCTCGGTCTTTCTGGAAGATGGACTCATTTCACCCAGTGATGCTTCCTTCCCTCTCTCTTTCTGTCATAAAGAATTATTAGCCAGGCCTCTCTCATCTTTCTTTTGGGGGCAGAAGCCATCCCAACCCACCCTTATGGATCAACTGCAGCTCTCAGAAGAAGATGAGAAAGTTGCTGGTATATTTCAGCTTGCTTTATTAAAAACAACTCTAGGCACTACAAAGTATGTGTTATTAATATGCATATGTGATATCTTTGAGGCAGAGCTGCCTTTAAGGTGTATTTTCAGCAGGACAACATTTTCCCACGTGAGGCAGGGAACAACAGTGCATCATATGTGTGGGAGGGAAAAGCCTGTGGGCTATGTACAATACTTATTCCCTTTGTGTCTCACTTCCCTCTCCCCCTCGCCCCCCTCCCACCCACTTTATTAATGGTTTCTGCAATTACTGGTAACAGTGCATTGCCAGCAAAGAGAAATCGGTGACTGTGTGACAGATTGTCGGAAGGAGGGGCAAGAGAGGTTGCCTGTGAAGAGAAAGGAGGGCATTGCTACAGCAAAATGGAGTTTCTGAAGCCAGGGTACTCTAGGATGTGTGGAGGTCAGACATCCAGGTGGATATAGGATCTGTGTTACAGTATCGACACTTTATAAATAAAAAGGGAGCTCTTAATACAGAAAAGATCACCTGAGAGCACATCTGATCATATCTAAGATGACACATCTCAAGGGATTCCAGGAAGGCTGACACGGGAGGCCCCAAGAAATTTTATTGAGCATATTTTTAACATCCGTTATAGGTTTAAAAAGACACACTTTACATGAAATGCAGTGGTTCAAATATCCAATAGATTTGGCCTTCATCAAATGTATTACTTGGTGTACAATATAAGGATTTCATATTAAGGCCAGAAATGGTAAGAGTACCTCTAAAAGAAATATCACATTAAATAAGTAAACAAATATCTATTTAGTCCCTAAGAAAATGCTGACAATGTCATTAAAATTTGGCTTTCTGGTTAGTAGATTTGACAATGGAAACATTAGCCCATCTAAATACAGCTGTATTCTTAGCCTAGCTAAACACAGCGGTAGTCTTATCAACATGTAGAGTAGAATGCTAGAATTGCACACACATTAAAATTGGTTTGAATGATTTTGCCCATCAGAATAACGATATTGCACCTAAAACCAAAAGCTAATATTGAGATTCAGTATAAAAGTATTTCTATTTATTTGCCTTTTATTGGTTTACAATATCCATCAAGCAGATACTACATTTTTATATTTTGAAAAATGTTTTGAAAGAGAACTGTTGGTTATAAGGAGATGTTTTGTTTGATATGGCAAGTCTTCGCTGTACTCTGGGCCTGTCGCATTTATATCTTATCCTCTAAGTAAAATATTTGGTAATGATGGTCATAATAACATATGATATTTTTCAAACTACTGTGGTTACAGTTTTTAGGATATGTGTGAATATATATCTAAAATTGAATGAACTTCATTTGGTTCCATTACAAAGTTTCGACAAGTTAAAGAAAATGTGGCTAAATCTCCAACAGGACTTTGGTGATTAAAATTCTTTATTTTATTTATGGATGAATCTTAAAAGAGGATCTGAATACCCAGGTCATGGCAATATTATTAGTATCTTCTTTCCTCTTCTCTCCAATTCTCTAGCTTCCCAAATCTGTGATTACAGACTCCTCAAACTCCAGCAAATTCTCTTACTCACACTCTTTTTTCACAGATACCTCTTTCTCACTCACACACTCTCCCAGCTTTTGCATAATGCTCTCTAACTGGCAACAATCCCCAGAGCCCACAGTCCCTCCAGCAGAGCAGTCATTTTTACCACTTCATAAGAGAACAAATCTGTCAGTCTGAATGGTCCTCATCCTGTCCTCTCATCTCCTGCATAGGGGCTGTGTTAATATCAACATGTCAATATGCTTGTTCTCCATAACACACAATTGCACAAACACAACTGTTATATGTATGTATACAAACGAACACACAGAGAGAGGCAGGGGGAGGGGGAGAGAGAGAGAGAAAGAGAGAAAGAGAGAGAGAGAGTGAGAGAGAGAGAGAAAACACACACCAACCTCCTGCTGTCTGGTTTGGGGATTTCTCAGATGCTCCATTCTGTAAATCCCACCTAGCTCTAAGATTCTGTTGATCCAAATTCTATGGAGTCTCTAGTAAACTCAGACCAACAAGTCTTCCCATGTCAGGCACCGAGCTAAGCCCGGGGATGAATGTGATAAAGCCCCTTTATTGGGAGATAACCAATAAATGTGGTTGCAAGGATTTGGGAAGCAAAGGAGGAGAGACAATGTCACCTGCTAAATCCAGGGGCTTTACCTAAGTACAGACATAAAAAGATGTCATTTTGTACCCACTAGACTGTTTTAAAAAAATGCTAAGTCTGACAATACCAAGGGTTATAGAGAAAGCAGATCAGTGGGGAAATCTCATAGATGGCTTTGAGGAAAATTGGTAGATCCACTTTGGAAAACAGTTTAACATTATCTTGCAAAGCTGAACACCTTCAGACCCTGCTTCTAAATGTATATACCCCAAATAAATGCATATACATTTGGTGTTTCATACCAGCCAAATAGAACAGCAAAAACATGTCAAATGTCTGTCAACAGGAAAGGGAAATAAACAATTATTATATTTCCACATCATGAAATATTAGGTAGCAGTGAAAATTAATAAGCTACATGCCACAACATTAATACATTTGGAAACAATTTTAAGCAAGGAAAAGAAAGCACCAGAAATCTACATGCAAAATGATGGGAATTTTTAAATAGAATTTAAAAACAAGTGCAACTAAACAATATATTGTTCAAGAATATATACATTGAGATAAAATTGTATTCAGGAGGAATCAATGGGCCGATAATCATAAGTGTTAGAAGAGTAGTTACCCACTGAACAGAAGCAGAGTTTGGAGTAAGAGAACACACAGGATGGGAGTTTAGTAACATTCTAACACTAGGATTGGGTGGTGACCATGGGCATTCCATTTATTTTTAAGCTTTGTAACTATCTATCATTTGTTTGTTTGTTTGTTTAAAGACGGGGTTTCACCATGTTGGTCAGGCTGGTCTCGAACTCCTGACTTCAGGGGATCTGCCCACCTCAGCCTCCCAAAGTGCTGGGATTACAGGCGTGAGCCACCGTGCCTGGCCACTATCTATAATTTTTTATACAAAAATATTTATAAGTACAAAGTAATAGAATAAAATATTAAAAATGAAATTTTCTTTATTTTAAAAATTAGTATATAAAAATATGTCTGAAACAGTAATTTTATTTAAAATGTATTATTGTTGTCCTTTAAAAGGATGTTGTGCTAGGAAATGTTGAAATTAAAAAGTAAGAGTCTTTGAACTTACGTTCAACTTTGAAGAGTCTGATGGGAGGATGGATACATCAAACTGGAGCACACATGAAAGCAAGCATCATAACAGGCCGTGACAGATTGGCTCATTAAGCTCATATTCAGTGCCTTCCATGTTAGGCACCCAGCTAAGCCCAGGGATGGATGAGATAAAAGTTCCCATTTGGAAGATCACAAATCAATATGGTGGAAGGGGGCCAGAAAGTAAAGGAGGAGGAGAGATGATGTCACCTGCTCAATCTTGGAGCTTCACCTAGAGAAAGAAGGGTGTCACAACCCTGAAACACACAAGATGCCCACTGGACTCACCTATTTTCCTGGTACCTGGCCTCATCCCCCTAGGCCTTATTCCTTTCTCTCCTTGGCACCTTGAGGTCAAATATTTGCTAATAATCCAACAGAGTCATCCTATTCCTCAGAGCCTAGCTGTGCCCCTGAGCACCGAGGATCCTGTGAAGATATTTCAGTAAAAATCTCCTGGCAGGGTTTTGCGGCCATGCCCTCCCCCAAAAAGCAGCTTCCTCGAGTCTTGACACAGGGTCGGTTCCTTCTTCCAGGTGGCCTCTGGAGTGATCTGCTGCTCTTGAAAAGCGAAGAACAGATGTTTTTAAAGCCTACGTCTCCTCTCTCAGCCTTTCAAGTTTCAGTCCTTCCAGTTCAACTCCAGCATTGGGAAAGTGCCTTCCACACTCAGGGCAGCCGGAGACACAAAAGCATGCAAGTTCAGGCCCACCCTCAGGGAGCACACAGTTCAGAAGGGATACAAACTCACAAGGAGCAACTTCTAAGGCTAAGTGAGATACTGAATGCTCTTGGAGATCCAAGAGAAAGCCAGTCCATCTTCAGAGGAATCAGAGAATGCTTTTGCGGGAAAAAATAGCATTGGAAACAGGCCTTGAAAAAAGGCCTTTGACTCACCCCCAAACTTGTCTAATTCTACACATGAAGATTCAAGAACATCTGGATTCTACATGTCACACCCCAGTACAGGAATGAGTTGTCACCACAAAATTAGACTGAGAGAGAGAAAGCAACAGAGACAGAGAGAGAGAGAGAGAAACAGAGAGACTGTTAATTTATCAAAAACCTCAGATTTCTGCTTTCCAAACCACCTACCTCTCCTCTCTCTTACGTAATTACAGACGCCAAACATCTTGTATCCACACAACCTCTTCATCCTCTTTCCTTCAGCTCACCCTTCCAAGCACTCTGGCATCTAGAAGCCTGGCACCTACTGAGCTGTTGTTTCATTAAAATGGTAGGAAAAGTTGCACTTCAACCAAAAAAGTTAAGGAGATGGGGAGACACTTTGCCATTGGCTTTGTTTCCAAGCATTGGCCTTTCAGTAAAATTGCCAGCCCTCCAATCTACAGAGGAAACATCAAAGTGTCCACTAAATACCAACCCAACACTTGAAAAATGTGTCAAGCTTTATTTGTACATAAAGCTTCTACCATTAATGTACATAAATGCCTTACTAAAAAAGGCCAAGAGGAAGAGTCATTAAGTAGACTGACTGAAGAGAAGGGACAGAGAGGGACTTACAAATCAATCTGTTACACAAGGACCCAAGCGTAACTCATGGAGTCCACGTGAGCCAACAGATACTAGCACGGACTGCCTGTCACGGTAAAAGTAATAGAGCTGGAAATGATAAGGGCATTTGTTAAAATGACGAGAATGGTGTCTATAATTTAAATTGGTTTCACCTCAATTCACACTATATTTAAAGTTATGTAAGAGGAGTTGGGAAAAATGCCCTGAAAAACTATGTACAGAAAAAAAATCATTTGTGATTTATTTGCATATCTCTTAGTCATTGTGGACAAAAATAACAATGTTAATTCCCTAAGGAACAAAAATGTGACAACTGAAAGTAGTCATCCAGATATCCTGAGGATCCTGAAGAACCCAGATAAGAAAGGTAAGTATTTTGATTATTTGAGCTATTGAACTGTAGGCATTTATGCTGCCCTGTGTAATATGCTAGCATGGATTTCCTGATCCAATCTGTGGGCTGATTATTTTAGTTTTCTCATTTGTATTATCAATTACCCCCCCAAAAATTGTTTCAAATAATGTCTAACACAGAATTCTTGACCCAGTCTTGCAAAGAAATACTATAGAAACCAAATACCCTTCATAGAAGAAGCTGTCAAAAGATATCTCTCTTGTTTTGTGGGGAGGCCCTCTACCAGTACCTCCACAGGAAAATATTAATTCAGAGACCAGAAGGAGATTCTGTTCAAATCAACCCAGCAGGAATTTGGCAAAGACTCACTTGTGGCCATCTAGGGTGCTTTGCTATCTTGAAAAAAAAAAAATCTCATCTTCCATCCCTAAGATGAGATATTTTTTGTTTGTTTAGAAGTTCTGTGATTTGGCTGCAAATGGGCTTCTGTAAGTGAAAACTGTTACATTTTTCTGATAGCCCAGACATCACCCAAACTCGTCACTGAAGGAAGTGATGCCTTTGCATTCACAACATAGACTGACATACAGCAGGGAAGTCCCTGCTCCCTGCTCAGAAAGATGCTTATCAAAGACACATAATAGATCATCCCATTCAGATTCTAAGAGAATTCTAGACTCTGCCAGCATTAATGAGCAAATGAAGTTAACAACATTGTGTTGGTTTCAAGGACTTTTTAAAGGCATGCATGATCCCAATGGAGCTGGTCATCACAGGACAGAATTTTATTTTGAGTACATAAGCTATGACTTTTTAAGGTTTTATTTTGATATCATAAAGCCAATGAACATGAAGACTGTAGTAGTAGAGTACAAATTCAATAGCTAATAGAGGGAAAGCTTGAGGGAAATGATGGAATCTGAAGGAGAGAAGCCCTAGGACCAGGTACAAGATGAATGCTATGGAAAGAAAGAATTTCATCTATGGGAAAACTTTCTAAAGTTAGAAAATCACTTAAAACAGAATGGGCTACCTTATTAGGTGGTGAACTCCTTAACACTAAACATATGTAAGAGAAGGCCACCCTTGTCAGTGAGGCTATGGGATCATTCTCACATTGGGGCAGGAGTAGGTACCAAATGCCCTTCAAAGGCTGAAAGAGTCAGGGGCTCCATCATATGCTCCATCCTGGCTCTCAGAAAAAAACGTGCTGCCCGTGCTTAGATAAGCACAGCTCTGTCAAACCAGGAGGTGTTAAACCATTATTCCAGAGAGCATGTTAATTCTGAATAGCACAGGGACCCTGGAGATGAGTCAATAATAAATAAAGCATTTCGTTTTTTGTTGGTAGCGTCTGTCCCTGTTCATTAACTCACTATTTCTGGGCAGCCGAGGGGGATTCTGGGAGGCACAATGCCTTTGGGTTTTCTCACCGCTGAGCAGAGCCACTCAACAGCTTGGAGCATGCTGTCTGCCCTCCTCAAAGGGAAAATCTAGAGTCTTTTAATTTGTACCGTCTGCAACACCCTACTTTTCCCCTCTCTCTCTCCTCATCAATCAATATAATATACATAATCTATAAACATATTCACACCCCACCCATTGGTATTCCTTTGTAAGTGACTCAGGTCTAATTCTAAGTCTCAGACTGGAAAGATAACTAATTATGGTGGTTTTTAAGCTATTCATTTTATATTTTCAAGCTCATAATACAGAATGTCATTTTTTTCATAGATTTTAGTTGAAATTTTAAAATTGGAGGCTTTTGTTTGCTCCTCAGAAAGCAAAATAGTCTGTTTTTCACCACTACCATTTTGTGTTTTAATTGATGAAAAATGACTGAATATAAGAATTGGGGAAGGGCCATCCAGTATATGAAGAAAGCTCATAGCATTTTCCACAGTGGCCTTGACGTGTCATTCCTGACATCTATCTCTCACCCACCATGGCACAATGGTGTCACAAGTTATATTCAAGCTGCTCATCCCAGGGCCTCTGGCAAGGCTGCATGCCGGCAGTCTCTCCCCAGCCTTCTGGATGTTGATTCTTCCTCTGCAAAACTCTCTTTTCTGACTTCTGTACCACTGAATTATTCTAAGTCTCTTCTTATTTCGCTGACGTTTCAATCCCTCTTTTGTTGATTTCAAATTCTCTTTTCTTCTAAATATCACTTTCTCTCTTCTTTCCATATTCCTCTCTCACCCCCAAGTTCTTGTTACCTCATTAAAAGTGAGTCCCAAAATTAGATCTTCATCCCTGACCTCTTTCTTCAGCTTCACACCTGTTTGTCAATTGCCTGCTGGATATCTCCACCTGAACTCCCCCAACCTTGGAATCACAATAATCCATTGACTAGTCATGTAATTGTCCTAGGTCAGTTCCCCCTAGGGCTTCCTCCACTGGACAAAGGAGCCTGACAAAGTACCTCCAAGATTCAGCCTAACTACAGTGATTTTGTCAAATATTGAACTCATCCTCTTCTCCCATAAATAAGCTCTTTTCCTTGTCTTCCCTTCTGCTTGACTTCCCCCAGTCATGACTGGGCTCAAACCGTCAGAGATCTCAAGGCACAGTTAAAAACAAGAAAGCAAATTTGAACCAAGTCTCGCCTCCAGCAAAGGGTCTTTTTACCTTACCCACCTCAGTATTTCTCAATCTGCCTCGAAGCTTCACCTTCTCCTAGACACAGATACCCCACACTCACATGGAGGGATTTTGCTCACAGTTCCCTAAATACCCACGCACTCACCCACCCTGTTTCACACTTCGTGGCTTACCTCATGCTTTTTCTCCTCTGCAAACATTTCCTTTCCCTTCCAAGTTTCTCTGCCTCTTGAACTCACACCCACTTTTCAGGGCCTTTCTTAAATGTTACCTGAAAGTAAACGATTTCTCACCCCAGCAACACCTGTTTCTTGGACACTCTTCACTAGGGGTCCTTAACCTCAACTGCACATTGGAATCACCTGAAAAGCCTTTCTAAAATCCCAGTGCCCAGGCTGTGCCCCAGACCAGTGAAATCAGAACCCCTAGGAGAAGGACCCTGGTGTTGGTGTTTTTAAAGCTCGCCAGGTGATTCCAACCTGCAGTCAAGGTCAATAACCACTGCTTTGCGCCATTTGTCACTTTCTTCCTTGTGGTCGTAATTACACTGTATTTGTCTTATTCCCAGGACTAAATTTGAAATTCCTTGAGGGCACAGACCATCTTATCACATCTGCTTATGCCCTGCAGTTCTTAGTGAATCAGAGCTGCAACAAATATTGTTGAATTGAATTTAGAAACGTTAACCAAAAACTTGCATTTTAGATTTTGCAAATAATTTTAAAAGAGGCATCATATTCGTGGAGGACTGATTTGAATTTTTTAAATGTGGTTCTGTCTGCCATTACTGAGAATATTCCAATATGATTTTAAAATCAGAATAGCTCTCATTAAAGACCAACAACCTGCAAATAGGTGGTCTTTGCTTTTATACTTTTGTTTTTGAACCCTTTACAAAAAAATCTTCTGTGATTCTTTGAAAACCAACTGCAAAATGTGACTGTGTGCATATGCTCATTTCTAACTGAAATAAACAGAAGCAGTCAGTAACATGTACAGTTATCTGCCTTGCCTGGCTCTGGTACAGAAGGTACCACAAGCAAAACTGCAATGTGAACTTAACACAGAGCATCTGACCTCTTTTCAGGAACTGCAGAAAATGAAATGAAAAATGAGACAAGGAAAGCTTGCCAGCCTTTCATATGGCTACAGTTGCTAAGGAAACTGCTTTCTTAGCTTCAACCTGTCCAGTATAGCCCATTTCATGCATTCTTCTGGGTTTTTGAAAATAAAAATACCAAAGAGGGAAAAAATGATAGGGAATAAAAGTCGGCATTGTCCTGGTGGAAACAGAGCCTTGCACTGTTTCTCTCTGCTATGGTGTTGCTGTTTCCCAGTCACCTAGAATATTTGCCACCTGGCAAAACCCTCCTGGAACTAAAATCATAGAATTAGCCAATAGGGTAAACAAAACAATAGGAAGCCCTATTTGACATGCAGCAGTAGCTAAAAAACTGCTTTCTCACCCCAACTGGGCTCTCTTTCCTGCTGGGAAAGTAGGAGGCAGCTCTTAACACAGCAGGAAAAGTGTCTCAGCTCTCTCCTGCCCCACATCTCAGAAGAAACTGCTCCAAGTTTCTCAGCACCATGAATACGACCTGGAGTTCCACCTGTGAATCAAAATTGCACATATGAGAAGGTGCAAGCCGGGAACTCCAGTCTTCAAGTCAAATGAGGATAATAGGCTGGTTATACACAATAGAGAAATCAAAGGTAAGGAGGGCCAGCTTACCTAATTCTACGTTTTTTTGTTTGTTTGTTTGTTTGTTTTTAGAGAAAGGGTCTCACTCTTTTGCCCAGGCTGGAATGCAGTTTCCAGCAGTAGAATGCAGTAGAATCACAGCTCACTGCAACCTCAAACTCCTGGGCTAACGTGATCCTCCAGCTTTAGCTCCCAAGTAGCTGGGACTATTAGCACATGCAATCATGCCTGGCTAATTTTCTTTACTTTTTTTTGTAGAGATGGGGTCTCGCTATGTTGCTCAGGCTGTCCTTGAACTCCTGGGTGCAAGCGATCCTCCCAATTCCACACCCCAAAGTGCTCAGATTACAGACATGAGCCACCATTGACCTAATTCACCACCCAATTTGCCTAATTCTAGAACCTCACAGAGGATGTGGAAACAGAAAAAAACACACAAGACCGAATGATGTGTTAGGAAGATGTCACTCCCTCAATGGCGCATTAAATGAGCAAATATTTCTCCACATCTACTGAGGAGGTATTACATTTGGGTAACGATTAACAGAGATTCATTTTGGAAAGTAATTTGGCAGTAAATACTACTGTACTTCATAAAAATAATGTCACTTTCCTTTTTCCCTCATTTTCTATTAAAACTTGTTTTCTGGGCTTTCAGTGAGAATAATCTATTTCCTTATCCAATTCCACTTAAATGTAGCATAAATAAAAGTTACCTATACAAGAACTGGTTGTGTAACCTTGGGCAAACACTTTCACCTCTCTAAAGAAACTGTATACAAGAAACTGTAGCACTGTTTGAATTGAAGAAGGGAAGGTTGGGTGGTTGGGAGACAGGCGAGCAAAAAGCTTTTAACTTTTAATCATTTGCCCTTTTGGAATGTTGAACTTTGTAAATGTTTTTAAATAAATAAATATCACTTTAAAATAAAATGAAGTGCTGTTTACTTAATTAAGAGCTAAAACATCCAAACTGAACTATAGTTTGAGAATATGTAAAATTAAATGCTGCTTGTTTAATTAAACGCTAAGATGTCCAAACTGAACTATACATTTTTAGGGTATCTTTGAGGAAATTTATATTGATTTTTTTTCTCAAATTTATAAGGTTTTCAAAGAACCCAGATAATATATCGAATGTGTTGTCTTCTAGTTACTAATCCTTTGAAAGGCAATTATTTAAATATTTTCTTCGATAATATATGGAATATATCTACATGCTATATTTTTTAAATGTGGAATCCTATAAGAAGTTCTATTCAGACTCCTGGGATATTACAAATTAGTCAGAAATAATGTCCTAGGAGCTAAAGATATTTTTTATTTTCTCAGTCCTTAAGTCAAAAATCATTTCTCTTTGTGGCTTTGAAAAGGAGCCAGCATTCATTACAAGGGAAGTGAACTCACTAGAGTCAGAAACTAGGAACTGACTGGTCTAATCATGAGTAGAGAACTCTGATCAAGTAATCCAAGTCTTCCACCTCCTCAGCGAAAAACAGGAAGCACGATGTGATGACGGTAATGTGAAAAGACTAATTAATGACCAGTAGGATTCTCCCAGAGCATGAAATCCAACCACACATAGATTACATTTGCGTTGTAATCTATCCACACATAGATAACATTTGCGTTTGATTTTTCAGGTGAATGAAAAGATGCCAGTGTGTTCTCTCAGATGTGTGTCTCCTGACAAGGGGGAGGTTTTCTGTGGATGTCACAGCCAGAGGCTAGTGTATTCTGCTAAGCCCCAAGATTACTGTGTCAGTCACATAGGACCTCCAGAGCATTCTTAACACTTCTGGAAACCTGCTCTGCAAAATCAATAGGTCAAAAGGATTTCCTGTATCTCAAAAGTGTGATAATAAAATACACAAGGAATCCACTTGAATAACAATCTTAAGAGCATACCGTAATGTGGCTTAAACTCTGATTCCTGCCATTCTGGCTTTCATCTAGGAATAGCAAGAAGGATGCATGAAGCAGGGGAGGAAGGTGCAGTGTGTAGTGCTTCTCCATGGACGTCAAGGTCCCCAGCCCCTGGCTACACATCAGAACCATGCAGGGGGCAGGTAAAAACACCCAAGCCTGGCGCCTGCTACAGAGCAATTAAGTCAAAATATCGAAGTACAAAGCCCTGGTGCTTCCTAGGTTGAAAATCACTGGTTTATATGAAGAATAATTTCAAAATGTGATTAGTCAAAGGTAAAATTATTTCTGAATGCAAGAGCCAGCTTAAGAAAGTGCTAAGATGTTAGTTGTTGGGTTCTGGTTACAAGGTTAAGTAGGGGTGTGGGTGTGTGGGTGTGTGTGTGTGTAACACAATAGTATGTTCCTTGTTCTTATTGTTCTTTTGTTTGTTTGCTTGGTTGTTTTTTTGTTTTTTCATTGTTGTGGTTTTTACAAAATTGCCTTAGCTAATAAAATCTTGGGATAACCTAGACATAGAAAGGCATACATCAAAGGAGCCAAAGATGTAGCTTCCCATTAGGAAATGCTTTTGTTGTATAGATGCCAACTACTTGGCCCTGCCTGAAGAATGCAAACTTCTATATGAAACCCTGGCCAACCCTTCCAGAGCTGGCTGCAAGATTCTACTCCTTGGGCCATGAAGCATTCTCTCTTCCCCACAGCATCAGTTGGCAAGGACTTTGCTCTCTCAGGTCTCATGGCCAGGAGCTTTTTGTGCACTCCCAGCAAAACTTCTCCTTGAAGGCTTCCTCATTTCCAGAATGAATGCATATATGCTCTCAACACATACGTGTTTTGGCAGGGGAATGATCTCCTTTAGGATATCCTTTGAGGATGCATTTAAAGTACTGACTTCAGGCAGGGCCAAAATGACCTGTGAGCAGAGGCATCTGCAGGCAGCATATGTGTTCTTTCCACCTAGCATGAAATTTGATACAGCATCTTTGGGTCTGAGAAAAAAGAAGGTGGAAGGAGAGCTGAGGAATGTCTTCATTTCCTTTCCTGTCATTAAGCCCTGCCTAGCCTGGGCTTTGTCAGCTCCAGGCAGACCTCCCATCTCCAATGTAAGGCCAGGCTGCTTTGATTTTGCTTCAATTGGGATCTAGCTCAACCTTGTTATATGCCAAATACCCTCCAGGCTGTCCTACTTTTTGGGATCTTCTCCAGTGTCAGAGCTCCAGTGACTCTGCCTTTCTGTCCTCTAGGAGAAGAGCTCCCCACCCCCACCTCCACCCTTCCCAGGGAAAGAGCTCTGAGGCTGGTTTGCCTGCTATTTTAAAATGCTGTGCAAGAGCATTTTTCAATCACAAATGAAAATTATGAAAACGTGAATTACTATGACAGAAATTATACCAGCCAGGTTTGCAAATAAATGGGGCATGCTCTGAATTTCATTGAAACAAAAAAAAAGATTCAAAAATCATTTGAAAATCGAGCTGGGGAAAAAACAAAGTCTCCTTTCTCTGCCCCTGCTAGGAGTTTGCTTGGTTCCTTTCCTCCCTCCCTACCCAAATCCAACTTATTCCCATTTCTAGTGATTTCTCAAGTCTGAAAATCTAGCAGAAGTGGAAGTAAATTTTTTTAGAAACAAATCATATTTCCAATCATATCAGCTCCAGAAAGAATTAAGGTGCATTGGGATTTCATGGTTTTGGAGTTACACAGACTTGGGTTAGACTCTCTCTTGATCTGTCACATAACAAACATGTACCTTGAGCACTACTCTTAATCCCTTAGGACCTCAGTTTCCTTATTAGTAAAAGAAGAACAATGCCCCGAGGGTTGTGATGAGTATGAAGTGAAATAACATGACGTATTGGTGTTCACTAAACATGTCTTTTGAAGATGCAAGTTGGTTAAGAATACTTTAGACTTCAAATTCCCTCCTTTGAACTTACTGGCTGTGTAACCTTGGGCAAACACTTTAACCTCTCTAAACCCCAGTATTTTTCAAGTATTAACTAGGAATTAAAAAATTAGCTCACAATTTATGATACATTTGAATTGCCCAAAAAGTCACAATTTTAGAAAAGCAAAATTTTAAACCACTTCCAGATTTATAATTATAATTTCTTTCTTTCTTTCTTTTTCTTTCTTTCTTTTCTTTCTTTTTTTTTTGGCAGAGTCTCACTCTATCACTTAGACTAGAGTGCAGTCGCTTAATCTTGGCTCACTGCAACCTCCATCTCTTGGGTTCAAGCAATTCTCCTGCCTCAGCCTCCCAAGTAGCTGGGATTACAGGCACCCACCATCATGCCCACCTAGTGTTTGTATTTTTAGTAGAGATGGGGTTTCACCATTTGGCCAAGCTGGTCTTGAACTCCTAGGATCAAGAAATCCACCCTCCTCAGCCTTCCAAAGTGCTGGGATTACAGCACCTGCCACCACGCCCAGCCTATAATTACAACATTTTTCTATTAGCATGTATATAGCTCTGTCTCAAAATATGTGTTTTAACAGTACATGAGAAATTGACTAAAGAGTGTGGTTATCTCTCCCCATATGCTAAATGTGTTTATGTTTAGTTAGCAAGTTCTTTTTATATGGAATGTTTGTTTTGAGTGTCTGAATCAAAGATAACTTTGTACTGGGCAATAAGACATGGCTACAAAATATTTCTGTCCCCATGTCTAACTACACCATGTCACCCTACACAAGATAATCCACTGCTCTATTATTGATTAGGACTTTGATGAGGATCTTAGCAGTAAAAAGTCAACAAGAGAGAAGTCCCCATTATAATTAAGAATTTTTGTGGGCCAGTAGGAATCCTGTCTTCTTCTGGTAGACAGGCGCCTGGGAATGGGGGTGTGGAGAGAGGGAGAAATGGGCACAGCAGAAGGACTACACTCCAACTGGGAAACTGAGCCCAGAACCCCACAGAAGGTGCAATCTCCCTGATCAGACAACACTTGAGACCCAATCTGACCCCATGACTTCTGTCAGCAGAGACACAATAATGACAAGATATGGTCCAATTTTACCTACACATCAGCCACATCCAATCCAACAGGGAGTATGCTGAAGGGATAAGAAAATCTGGGAACAGAAGCAGGAAACTGGCAGCCAGCTGGGGGCAATTGCTTCTTCTTTTTCTTTACTTACTTTTCTGGTGTTAAGAGTTTGCAATTTGGTTAGTAAATATGAATGAATGAGATAAAAGTTTGCAATATAATGGAACATGTGGGTTCAAGAATGAATTTCATAGGACTTCAGCTTTGTATTCCACAAAGTAGGTATTTGATAATTATTTTCAAGATATACAAATAGCCAACAAACATGAAAAAATATTCAACATGACTTATCATTGGGAAAATGCAAATTAAAACCACAATGAGATACCATTTTACTTCTGCAAGAATGACCATAAAGAATCAAAAAACAATAGATGTTGATGTGGTTGTGGACCACTTTTACACTGCTGGTGGGAATGTAAATTAGCACAACTACTATGGGAAACAGTGTGGCAATTCCTTAAATAACTAACAGTAGAATTACCACTGGATCCAGCAGTCCCACTACTGGGTATCTATGCAAAGGAAAAGAAGTCACTATATGAAAAAGATACGTGCACATGCATGTTTATAGCAGCACAATTCACAATTGCAAAAATATAGAACCAGCCTAAGTGCCCATCAACTAATGAGTAGATAAAGAGAATGTGGTATATATAGCCCATGGAATACTATGCAACCATAAAAAGGAATAAATAATGTATTTTGCAACAACTTGGATGGAGCTGGAGGCCACTATTCTAAGTTAAGTCACTCAGGAATGGAAAACCAACTATATCATATGTTCTCACTTGTAAGTGGGAGCTAAACCTATGAGGCCCCAAAGGCGTAAGAATGACACAATGGACTTTGGGAACTCAGCAGAAGAAGCTTGGGAGGGGGTGCGGGATCAAAAAACTGCATATTGGGTAGTGTGTACACTGCTTGGGTGCCAGGTGCACTAAAATCTCAGAAATCACTAAAGAACTTGTACATGTAACATAAAACCATGGGTACCCCAAAGACTACTGAAATTTTAAAAAGAAAAAAATGAGTTAAAAATATTATTATTATTTTCAGAAGTGAACTGAGAATGAAGCACTGAGTTTCCCAGTTTATGAGTCAGTGGTGCTCAACTCATCCAACCCAATTTCTCTCTACTGCATGCCCTTGGTCACCCATGAAGCATGTGAACATATGCACAAACACACATGCCTTAAAGCAGCACCCCTCAAATCACAACTCAGCAATCACCTACTTTGCCCTTCCTACAAGGCTAATATAATTTCAGGGACCATCTACCTCCACTCTCCCATAGTAAAATGCTAAATACATCTGCAGCTTCCACTTTCTGTGATATGTTTATTAAAGTAGGAACTAGCACTTGCTTATTATTCTTCCATAAGGCTAGCACTATACCTGAAACACAGTAGGCATTTATAATAGCAAGGGAGGGAGGGAGTCAGGAAGGGAGGCTGGCAGGCAGGAAGAATTTTTACAGTTCAACTAATACTAACTTGCCCCAACTTTTGTTATTATCTTGTTTCTTTTTCTCATTTTTTGCTCTGATTCCAAGGTCCCATGGGGAAAGAGTGATCCAAAATTAAGATCAGATACTTTACCGCTCAAAATACATGTATTTCTAGAAGAAAGTTTATAGATATAAAAACAGATTCTATATTATCCATATGCATATGAACTATAAAAGTCAGAATTCTATTAAAACTTTACCACAAAGAAATGGCTAAGTAAATATGGTACATCTACAAATTAGAACTGTGCCACCTTTTTTAAAAAACTGCTTTTAGAAAAATATTCCATTGCATGGAGAAATTTCCACAAAATATCTTTAAATAAGAAAAAAAGCAGATTGTACAACAAAATGTATAATAGATCCTCCAATTTTGAAAAAAAAGACCAAAAAATATGAAAGAATAAAAGGGTATACATCAGAATGTTAAAAATTGGTATTTCTGAATAATGAATTATAAGTGATTTTTAAATTTTATCTTTATGCCATTACAGATCTTCCCCAAATTCATGCAAAATTTATATTAGTATTAAATATATAATCAATCAAAAAATGAAATTATTATAAGAAAATAAAAGCCATGTGAATACTAAATGAGAAAGAAATTTAAGAAACTCTCTGCACGTAAGCCAAGATTCCCAGAATGTGATGGTTAGTACCAGATGTTGTAAAAGCAGGAAAGATTTTTAATTATTGTTTTCCAGATCAAAATTTCCAGAAACTACCATTGCTATGTGAGTGCTCTCTGATTACTCTGTACAACAAACCAAGCTCTTCATTTTTCTGCTCATTTTCCAACCAGGCTGATCATGATCTCTGGGGAAATACCAAGTCTTTATACTTAAAAAGTTCTCCTGAAAATTTAAATGCTACCACAGCTAATTTTGTTGTTATTGTTTGCTTGTTTGTTTATGAGACTTGTATAAATAAAGACCCACACACAGACAGGAAACCATAAAACAGAGACTACACTGTTTGGAAGCTCAGGGAGACCTATCTCCATGTATACCACGATAACATCTGTTTCTAATTGAAATGATTTATCAAAGTGGTCATCAGCAGGAATGGGTCAGCAAGTGCATAAATCTAGCACAAACACTTTCGGCTCTGAGCTTGGAAGCATAAAGTCTGGTCTTGTTTCTGACATTAAAAAGACAATAGCAAGCTGGCTGAGCCTACAGAAATCAATTATTATCTCAGTAACTCAGTTTCCTCATCTGCACAATGGAATTAATATTAGATATTCATTGCCAATTTATATCTGTGGTCACGGCAATGCTTCTCTTTCATTCATTTATTCTTCCAATAACTACGGATAGAGGGCCTTCCATGTGACAGGTATTAATCCTCCAGGTCCCCTGTATACAAGCTTATTCTTTATCCCCACAGACAGATTGCATGAGTGTTCCTGGGCCCCCATTAGCCTTTGCAAAATGCACCTTGATGCATGGCCTGTGCCTTAGCCCTCTAAGTTGAAAATGAAAGAAGGACGAGCACAGGAAAACAGCACCATGGGTGTCTGACGCTTGTCAGGTGATACGGTTTGGCTGTGTCCCCACCCAAAATCTCATCTTGAATTACAATCCCCATAATCCCCATGTGTCAAGGGAGAGACCAGATGGAGGTAATTGAATCATAGAGGTGATTTCCTCCATGTTTTTTTATGATAGTGAGTGAGTTCTCACGAGATCTGATGATTTTATAAGTGTTTGGTAGTTCCTCCTGTGTTCACTCTCCTTCCTGGCGCCTTATTAAGAAGGTGCCTGCTTCCCCTTTGCCATGATTGTAAGTTTCCTGAGGCCTCCCTAGCCATGCAAAACTGGGAGTCAATTAAACCTCTTTCCTTTATAAATTACCCAGTCTCAGGCAGTTCTTTACAGGAATGTGAAAATTGACTAATATACTAGGTATATTACAACATGACAGGTGACAGTGTAAATTATGTAGAACACAGTTGGCTTCTCAAATAAAATCACCTGATAAGCTGAGATCCACATTGCCATGTGGAGTGGTGATACCTGGAAATGATTAAAGACTTTGTTTTGTTTTGTCTCTGTTTGTTTTATTCCCTAGTCTTTGTTTGGGATATGCCACCACGACCTACTAAAGGTCAAAAGCAAATACACAGTAAACAAAAGATGACCCCAGATGCTGCCACAGGGTCAAAAGGAGGATAATTTTGTTTCATTTCAACGTTAGAAACACTTCTCTGGTCTCACCAGCAGGAGGAGAGAAGGCTCACTCTACTCAGAAGGTTTCTCTGTACAAGAAAGTGTTTCTGCCCTGAGCAGTGATAATCTGCAAACGCTGGTGCTCAGAACTTACTACCTCAAAAGAACCTCGTCTTCAGATTTAAAAATAAAATAAATCAGGTCTGGGATCACTGAATTCTTCATGACAGCACTGGGTCTGCCATATGCGCACCAAGTCACAGAATGAGTGCCACCAGGGCCCTTTCGCCCTTCCTTTCCTTTTTTTTTAAGTTGAAGTTTTGCTCTTGTTGCCCTGGCTGCAGTGCAGTGGAGCAATCTTGGCTCACTGCAACCTCCACCTCTCAGATTCAAGCAATTCTCCTGCCTCACCCTCCTGAGTAGCTGGACTTACAGGCAGACACCATCACACTCGGCTAATTTTTACATTTTTAGTACAGACGGCATTTCATCATGTTGGCAAAGCTGGTCTCGATCGCCTGACCTCATGATCCACCTGCCTCAGCCTCCCAAAGTGCTGGGATTACAAGCGTCAGCCACTGCACCCAGGGCCCTTTCCTTCTAAACAACAAGGAAGTTGATATCCATTCAAATGGCAGCGTGTAGCCTGGCATGGGGCAGAGGAAGCTGTTTATCCAGGATGTGTCTGAGATGTGTATCAGTGTAGCTTGCTTAAATTTTGTCTCATTTTTTACATTTTTCCTTATTGGGTGAATCCAACTCAAGCAAGCAATTCCCAAGCTTTAATTTTAAGCAGTAAGGCCTCTTCTCAAATATTTCTCTCAAAAAAGAAGACTGAAACAGAAGCACATCCACAATACTCACACAGGCTGTAGACACCAGTCCCCATGAGCAGAAAATAGTTCACGTAGTGACACATGCAGAAAAACAGAAAACAAAATTGTATCACTATAGGATGGCAGCCAGCGTTAATCCTTCTATGAAAGGCATAAACCTGAGAGTTACACAAGCAAGCCATAATCATAGTCTACACCACCTGTGATGCTTAAAAAATTAAGCATCTAAAAAGATGTCAACTTGCCTGGATTAAGGAATACCTAGAGAACCAGTAAAGCATTCTTTCTGCCTATGAGGGTGTTTTCAGAAGAGATTGCCATGTCAGTCAGTGAACTGAATGTTGAGACTCCAGTGACCCCTACCTCCCCGCAACCCCTGGCCCCAGCCTAGGTTCTCTGAGGCTTGCAGACAGGGAGGGAGCCACACTAGCAGCATCTCTGGGTCTCCAACTTGCAGAAGGCCTGTCATGGGACTCGTCAGCCTCCATATTCATACAATCCAAATCCCCTAATAAATCCCTTCTCATCTCTCTATCTGAAGCTATATCCATCTATCTATCTATATTCTATTGGTGCTGTCTCTCTGGAGAACCCAAAGTCACTGCCATATTTGTAAAACGTGGATAGCCATGTTTTGCAGCAGCATTACTCATAATAGCCAAAAGGTGAAGCAACCTGAGAGTCATCACTGGATGAATCCATACATGAAATGTGGTCTATACACACAATGGAATATTACTCAGGCTTAAATAAGAAGGAAATTCTGACACCTGCTACAGCAGAGACAAACCTCAAAGACATTATGCTAAATAAAATAAGCCAGTCCCAACATGACAAACACTGTATGATTTCCCTTATATGAGGTACCTAGAGTCAAACATAGAGATAGAAAGTAGAATGATGTTGCCAGTGGCTGGGGAGCGGGGGTGGTGGGAAGGGGAAGTCAGTGTTGAATGGGTACAGTTTCAGCAGGTAAATATGAAAAGTTCTGAAGATGGATGATGCTGATGTTTGCACAGTAAGGTACGTAATGGCAGAGAACAGTGTACTTAAACCTGGCTCGTATGGTAAATTTTATGTATATTTTACCACAATTTTTAAAAAGTTCTGTATTCATAGAACATCTTTGTCCAAAACTTATAGTAATAAAGTCTTTTGACCCCCAAAATGTGTATATACAGTCATCTGGAGTTATATTGCTAGTAGCTATGACATACTAATATTTACAACTGTTCATCTGCCTGTTTCATCCAGTGAAAGTTAGAGAGTGTAAAGTGACTGTCCAGGAGGAAGAGTGACATGTCTAGCCATAAAGAAAGAAAGGAGTTCTTTTTTCCTGCAAACTTGAAGCTTTCTCATGCACATGAAAGCGAAATCTCTGATCGTCCTTTGCTTCCACCACACACTATGATTTGCTCACCATTATCATCAATCAGCATTGAGCACACACACTGTGCAAACCACCAGTTAAGTCACAGTAGAAATGACAGAGATATGGGACACAGCCCCTACCCTCTAAGACATAACAGAAGACTTGGCACAATCAGACACATATGCAAAGACAAATACCAATACAAGATAGTATTTAACAGGTACTGAATCCAATCAGCAATGCTAACAAATAAGCAAATAAGAACTTACAGAAATACATGGTGGCTCACACCTGTAATAGCACTTTGGGAGGCCGAGATGGATGGATCACAAGGTCAGGAGTTCGAGACCAGGCTCGCCAAGAGGGTGAAACCCCATCTCTACCAAAAATATAGAAATTAGCCAGGTGCAGTGGCAGGTGCCTATAATCCTAGCTACTTGGGAGGCTGAGACCAGAGAATTGCTTGAACCCAGGAGGCAGAAGTTGCATTGAGACAATATTGCGCCATTCTACTCCAGCCTAAGTGACAGCGTGAGACTCCATCTCAAAAAAAAAAAAAAGAAAGAAAGAAAAAAAGAAAAGAACTTATAGAAAAGGAAAAAAGGCTAACTAACTCTCCAAGATTATCTAGCAAAGTTGCAGACACCACATCTATTCCTGCACAAATAATATACAGTATTTACTGAGTTCTTCTGTGCCAAGAACTATGCTAAACCTTTTCTATAGGTTGTCCCATTTATTCCATGTAAGAACCTAATGAGGTCATTATCATTGTTATCTCAATACTACAGATGAGGAAACAGAGGTTTGGTGATGTTAAGTGACTATGTAAGGCACTCAGTCATCAAATGAGAAAGCCGAGTTCTCATTCAGGTCAGTTCAACTCCACAGGTCGTGTCCTTAACTCTCATTCTCTATTGAATGTGTAATATCATACTTGATATCTGATTTCCTTTTTGCACCCTGTAAGTGTGACTTTGCCATTTGGCTTCACAATGTAAAATATTTGGCAGTCATATTTCACAACGTAAACTATGTCAAGCATGTAGAGCAAACAATACTTAAATTTGGTTACTCAGAGTCACATAGGGACAAAAGACAAAAAAGAAAATCCCAGGTTGTGATTTTAAACCACAGAATGACAATTAGCATTCCAGGAATCACCCATGCACTAATTAATCATGGATGTCATTTATTGCTTTAGGACACACGGATAAGAAACTGCTTTTAATATCCAATTCCATGTAAAGGATAGTCCTTTTCACGATTCTAGGAGAAAAGATAGGTATTATAACATCTTTGTAATGATATCCATTTATAATAGCACACAGATTTAGCCTAAACTGTGAAAGTCTGAATGCCGACACTAAAACATGTCTGGAGACTGGCCTTTTGCTTTCAAAAGACCCAATCGAATGTCTCTGGATTCCTACACCTCAAGCACCAACAAAAGTTAGCATTCTTCCACAGCAGTTCACTTTTAATATGATACCATCAACAACGATCACTAGATTATATGATTTGGGCCATTTTTATAACAGCAAGCATCCACTTGTGCTGATTCATCCACAGATTTTCCGGCCAGATGCCCCATTGGCAAAGCCCTGGAGCCTTCCCTTCATTAGTTCTCTGCTCCAGCCATCCGAGGTAATTCCTTCCTTTTCTCTCTCCTGATCCGTCGGTTTGCACATAGAAGGAATAAACAAACCTTCCAGAATGGATAAGCCAGGCTGCACAGAGGGATACACAGGAAGGATCTGCAGGGCTTACGGCTTAAACCAGGGAAAGGGCTTCCCTTCTCTACCCCTGATGGCTTCCTTTGAGCAGGGTTGAGGATAAGGTAGAAAAGTCAAGGGCACCAGTGAAAGAAAGATAATAAGGGGAACGTCTGCTGCTGTGAAGAAACCATCTGTATCCATCTTAAAATCTCCTATTTCTCTTCAAATGTGTTTTACTTTTCCCTGGTTAGTTTTTACTGTATCAGGACTCAGAGACAAGTTTTTAAGTGAGCTAGACCTTTTGTCTCATTGCTAAGTGAACAAAGAGAGAAATAATGTCACGTCCGTGTACACGTGTGTGTGCGTGTGTGTGAACACACATGTGTGAATCAGAAATATCACATTTTAGCCCCAAAGGTTTCCAAGTCAGTCAATGACTGAGGGAGAAAGTGAAGCAAGGACTGGTAAAAAAAAAAGCTACCAGGTAACTGATTATTCTCTTGATGAGTTTGCCTTGAGGGAAGAAAGACACAAAATGATCAGAGCCTGGAAAGGAGAACGGAAAGGAACTTCTACTGAGTAATTATTTTGTGTACAGGTGATTCATTTAAGGTAGCTTGTTAAATCCTCCTAAACCTTTCAAGTCAGCAGTATCTCCATTCTTGGTTGTGAAAACTGAATAACTCGAAAGGACATGTCCCACATGAAGTGGGATATGACTATGATATCCTAGGACATGTAACAACCCCAAAAGATTCAGAACCTGAAGATGGAACAAAACTTAACTAAGGGCCTATTGATTTTATAAAGTTTTAAATACCCAGAATTCATATTTAATTTTACACAGGGATTCATAGTCTGTATCCTGCTCTTTAATTCTTATTTAATAAAGAGATCTTTTAAAGAAAATATATAATCAACAGAGAAACATGATAATCTGTTAATTAACAATCTTCATGAACCTGTCCTACCTTAAACTGACAGCTAAGCCAGCATCTATAAGCCAATGTCAATAACTCATCATTATAGGGGAAATCTGCAGGCAAAAAAAAAAAATAGAGCAGTAGACTTAGAAATAGAAACTTATGAAATAACAGCTTATGATAGATCAAAGATGGCCACACTTTTTGTTTTACATTCTTCTAATCAACAGTTGGCTTATGACCACTCTTGGGCTAGATATCCCTGGATCTACGTGAGCTCTGTGACTACTTGACCAACAGACCACAGCAAAAGTGATTCTGTCCATTTCTGGGCCTAGGACTTAAAAAGGCTGACAGTTTCTTGGAACTTAGCCACCATGCTATGAGGAAGCCCAAGGAGTCCCACAGAGAGGCTAAAGTAGAAAGGAAAAGAGGCCCCCAGCCACAACCCCAGCTGAGCTCCCAAATGACAACCAGTGTTAAATACATGAGTGAGCCACCGTGGAAGTGAACCCTTCAAGCACCTCAGCTGGTGCTGTGTGGAACAGAGATAAGCTATTCCCACTGAGCCCTGTCCAAATGGCAGATATGTGAGCAAAACAAATGACTGTGGTTGTTTTAAGCGGCTAAATTTCGGTGGGAATTATAATGCACAATAGATAACAAAAACACACTTCATTGCTTCCTTAGCATTTAATAAGATTTGAAATTACATAGATATGTGCTTTTATCTTGTTTGTTGTCTGTCTCTCCCCACAGAGTGTAAGCTTCGTAAGGGCAAGAACTGTATCTGTTTCATTCATCTCTCTATACCTAGCACCAAGCACAGTCCTACCCAGAAGTGGTGCTCAATGAAATATGTGTTAATTTAATAAATAAATGAGAGCAGCATCATGCTTGTATATGCTGCGCTCCTTTCTTCCTCCCTAATTTAAGAACCAAAACCACAAATTGGAAAGATTTTAAGCATTTCTCTAATACATTGAGGTTTTCACAAAACAAAAGAACAGCAACAACTAAAAAAACAATAACTCAGCAAATATTTGACCCTAACCAGTGTGAAAAGAGGACTCACAGGTTCTCTAGTCAGCTGTTATAGGTCACTGGGCACAGCCGATCAAATACTGAAACATGGTGATGGTATTATATCTCTATGATACCATGGAGAAATATCAGAGACATATATTACCTTGAAGATGCATCTTCTCCAGGTCAAATATTCTCTGTTCCTTCTTTATTGCTCAAACAACAAGTGACATCAAGAGTGAAAATACACAGGATTTGACTCTTGGACACCTTATTTCACATTTTCTGTGCTTTGCATTCAAAGTACGTAAAGTCACCATGCTAAAAAGCCCTTTTAGTCTGATTTATTTATATGTTTCAAATGAAATCATTGCAAAATTAAAATTATAATTAGAAGATTTTTTTGGCTATAAAATGCAATTTGGCTGTCAGTTACCACCATAATTTTCATGGTGATGAATGAGTTAATATTTACAAAGAACTTGGAACAGTGCTTGGCACACAGTAAGTGCTGTGTACCTGACTGTGTAATAAAATACAATAAATGGGATCATTTTGCACCACATCACTAGAGTCCTTGGCAGTAGCCAACCCTACCTTGCATTTCTGACCTAAACTTGCTGCCCTGCTCTCATACTGCTCACTGCTTCCAAGACACATTGGCCCCCTTTCTATTTTCTAAGCCTTTCCTTCCACAGGGCATTTGCACTGGCTGTCTCTTCTACCTATAGAATTATTTTCCTGGGCCTTTCTATGCTTACCTCTTACTCATTCATCAGATCTCAGCTCTTATGGGAGACTTTCCTTGATCACTCTTCAATAAGCACATTTTTCCCATCTCCTACCATTAAGTCACTTTCTAGCACATCATCCTACTTTATTTTTCATAGATTTATTCCTATATATAATGATCTTATTTATTGTACAACTTTGCTACTTCTCTGTCCACTAGAACAGACGCTTACTAGGAACAGGGACCTTGTCTCTCTTGTTCGTGACTAGATCCCCAGTGTCTAGGAAAGCAGCTGAAACTTAATAGGTGTTCATCAAATATTTGGTGACTTTATGAATGAAAGAAGCCTCTCTTCTGGCTCCCTTCTGGTGTGCCAATAATCCTCATTAAATGCGGTGCCCAGTACTGAACTCAGTACAGTGGGTGATATCAGACCAAGACTCATTACAAATTCTATGGGCATCTATCAGTGCAGCCAAAGATCAAATAAGCTATTTTGGCAAGTGCATTTTAATACTGACTCACATCATTCTTTCAATTCAAGTCCCTGAGCCTTTTTCTGCATGCTACTCCCAAATACAGTTTCTCCTTTCTGTATTTATGTTTGTTCACACCTGGCTGATGCCTTTAACTGTTCCCTCTCTACCCATGCCTAAGGCCATGTCAACAGATAAAAAACAGTACAGCAACCATCAGCACAGGAACTGCCCCAGGCTTTGCCTACAACCTGCCTCCCCCACCCTCTCCAAGACTTCTTTGTCAACAGATCCCTATCTGACTGGCTTTGTAGCCAAATGCTCTCTGCCTCCCTAACCTCTTTGGATATTACTTGGTTGAATGGCCTGGCCAGCTTTTGGCATCTCCCCCAAGACAATACCATTCTGCCTTCTACACAACTGCATTGCGTACAATCCAATCCTCCCTTGTCTGAGGAACAAGAACAAATAGTACTAAGAAGTATGTGTATTAAATCCAAGTGTAGGACCCTCATGTAAGATAACACCCACTGTTCTAATAGTTCCAGATTTGTATTCAGTCATTCAACAGCTTTGCGAAGGAAGCTAATCCAGCTTCACAAAATCAACAAAGGTGATCAGCTTGTCATGAATAATCTCATCCAAGTTACTGATAACCAACATTGAATAGTACAGATTAAATACAGACCTTCTTCAAAGGTCTAGCAAGTTGACAATGATACATTAGTCAGCAGGATTCAGGAACTAGTGGGTCTATCAGTTGACAATGCTGCCTCAAGGCAGAATCATCCAATCCACAGGTTCCCTCAGATTCATAAAAGAATTTGCTAAACTGCCTTGCTGAAATTCAGTAGTTTGTTTGCCCGTGTAGTTCTTGTGCCATGCTTACAGGCAGCACAGTTAAGAACTGGAAATACAATACTCCTGTAAGTATTAACTTTACCCTCCTCTAACCATCAGGAAAGAATGGGGCCAGGGGCCAAGGTTCAGGATGGTGTATCTCGAGCCATCTAGATGAAGAGGGGTCCCTGGCTACACCTGGGGGCTATTACTGCCTGCTCAGACCTGATGGGCTCTCTCCCACCTCTCTGAGAGCTACAGAGGGTCCAGATGGATTCCCCTGCCTGCCCTGGTTGGATTTCTGGAGAAGGACAGATTGATCACATACCCATATGGCTGTAGTTCAAAGCAGTGAGTTAAGAGGCAAGGTGCCTGAGGGAGAGGATGTCTTTCTGCCAGAGTGAGAACACAAGACAGCTATAAATTCAAAGTCCAGAGTCCAGACCCAAAAATGCTACCACAATGGAATAGGAATGGGGAAGCCATTCAGGGAAGTCAGCATGGCCTTTTAAGAACTTTTTGTGCTATAAAGGAAGGAAAGATAAGACAAAGATGACTTCCTCTAAAGAAGAGTGGGAAGGCTGCCTCCAATCTGACCTTCCGAATCTCACCTCCCACATGGTTATTATCTGTGTCTAAAAAAGATGTACCGAAAAGTGGGGGAGGTCAGAAAAAAGCAAACTTAATTATAATATGGCTTGTTGTTTTTGTATTTATATTTTCATGGGTTTCCCCCCCATTTGACTAGGTCTTACTAATTAGTGATTGATATATATCTTTCTTAACACAGATCTCAGCAGCCAAAAGAAAAGATTTGTCAATACTACAATGCATCATCTTTTTAGGTGAATAGCATGAAAAATGTGGGCAAAGGCAGTCAGAAAATAATCAGGACCCAGAAGCTGTAGGTCAAATATTTTTCACCCTACTTTCTAAACTATATTCAATATGGTTCTTCATTAAACCTGCAAATGAGTAGAACTATTCATTCTCTAAATTCCTATACACAATATATATAATGTGTATGTGTGTGTGTGTGTGTATATATATATATATATATATATATATATATATATATATATATATATATAATGTTCTGTGGACACAGTTTTACTTTATTGATCAAGAAAAAATAAGCATGAACCTTTTAACTATGTGAACATAGCAGAATCAGACATGCCAAATATCAGAAGGCATGAATCCGAGTCATTTTTTGAAAACATCAAGAAAAACACGCCTTTACTGATTCATTCCAAAATGTTTAATGGCATTTACTATACGGAAAAAAAAAGGCCTTAAAGCCCTTACTAAAGACTTTGAGGGAGATGCCAAGGCACATAAAATATCATCTCTGGCCAGGCGCAGTGGCTCACACCTGTAATCCCAGCACTTTGGAAGTCCGGGGTGGGCAGATCATGAGGTGGGGGAATCGAGACCATCCTGGCTAACACAGTGAAACCCCATCTCTACTAAAAATACAAAAAATTAGCCAGGTATGGTGGCATGCACCTGCAGTCCCAGCTATTCAGGAGGCCAAGGCAATAGAATCACTTGAATCCGGGAGGCGGAGGTTGCAGTGAGCCGAGACCATGTCATTGCACTCCAGCCTGGGTGACAAAGCGAGACACTGTCTTTTTAAAAAAAAAAAAAAAAAGAGAGAGAGAGAGAGAGAGAGTCTTCTCTTTCCTCTTCAGAATTTTATTACAACATTTTTATCAGTCAGGTCCGGTGGCTCATGCCTGTAATCCCAGCATTTTGGGAGGCCAAGACAGGAGGGTTTCTTGAGGCCAGCAGTTGGAGATCAGCCTAAGCAATATGGCAAAACCCCATCTCTACAAAAATTAGCCAGGCATGGTGGTGCATGCCTGTAGTTACAGATATTAGGGAGGCTGAGCTGAGAGGATGGCTTGAGCCCAGGAACTCAAGGCTGCAGTGAGCTTGCCACTATACTCTAGCCTGGGTGACAGAGTAAGACCCTGTCTCAAAATAATAATAACAATAATCAACATTTTATAGAGGTAAGAGAAACCAAATGTTTATAACAATGAAGGCATTATATTATTGTTTGTGTTTGTATTAGTTATCTGCTACTGTGTAACAAGTTGCCATAAACTTTTGTATTAGTTTGTATTAGTTATCTGCTACTGTGTAACAAGTTGCCATAAACTTAGCCACTTAAAACAACACACATTTGTTATCTCAGTTTCTGTGTGTCAATAACCTTGGCACAACTTAGCTGGGTTCTGTGACTCACAGTCTCTCACAGAGCTACCATCAAGGACTCCAGCGGGGCCAGGGTCTCATCTGAAAGCTTACTTGGGGAAGAATCTGCTTGTTAGCTCACATACGTGGTGTTGGCAGGATTTGATTTATTTTGGCCTATTGGATGAAGAATCTCAATTTCCAGATAGCTATTGGCTCAGGCTGCCCTCAGATCCTCGCCACATTGTCTTCCCCAACATGGCAATTTGCTTCATGAAGCCATGAGGAAGGATCTACTAGCAAGACAGAAATCACACTCTCTTGTAATATGTTCTCAAGATTGACATGTCCTACTCATTAAAAGCAAATTACTTAATGGGGATAGATTACACAGGCAATGAATACCAGGAGATGGGGATTATTATAGGCCATCTTGGAAACTATGTAGTGCAATATTTAAATAGAACAGGAAACATAAGGACTAAAAGGCACCCATTCAAGTTTGCTCAACGTTTTGTTTTTCTTTATTATGTAAGGTGTTTAAAAACAGGAGAAACAGAGGAAAACCTTGGTAATCTTTACTGCTCCCTCGTATTGGGAAGATAAGAAGCACAGTTATTCTAGAGGTACCCTCACATGGAAAAGAAAATAGGAAGGAAAGGATGGGAGGAGGAACAAGCCTTTACTGAGTGCTGCTCTCAGACCAGGCACTAGAGAAGCACCAGCTAGCCACAGGACTCAAAGAGGGCGCCCCCTGTGGACTTGAGTGTGAAAAACATCAATGTGATGTAAGATAATAAAAGTTCTTCATTGCATTGTTAGAAAAGTAAGCTTTTGGCTGGAAAACAGCAGAGTCCAAGACACCTTTCCATCATCAAGGGATAGAAACCCTGTACCTTCTTAAAGCTAGAGCAGAAAGCTCCACCTAAAAAGGCATATGTCTTATAAACTTTTCATGATTGAAAAGGTCACATGTGCTCACTATTCCTTTAAAGCTATCCTCAACAACTGAGCCTCAAGAAAATACAAAATTCAGAGGAGTTCTTATATTTGTACTTTTTCTAGCTATGTCTCTTATTTAAATGAATAACATAACACTCTGTCCCCATATACTACTTTTCTGAAATTCATGGTTTAAAAACTAGACTCTCCATTTCATTTGCTGCTTTCTAGTGTCCTGGTATGTTTGCAATGAATCAGGCAGGGGGTGAGGGGAATTTGAATAGACAGGACAAGCCACATCCACAGTAGCAAGTTGAAACCAACTACTCTGACTCTGTTTTTCTAAGAGGGGAGTGTAAAGGAAACATTTGTTTCTCCCCCTTCTCTCTGACTCCAAGGCAAGCTGTTAAGAGTTCTATGGGACATACTAACAGGGAATAAAGCATCTTGGCTTTGACTTTGCCACTGAACTACCGTGTCGGGTTGCCAGTTGAGCATCTTACCTAAGAGTGAGATGAGAAAGCCCTCCACTGATTCCCTTCCTCTACCAGATTCTCCAAGGATGAAAATCTTAAAACTGTGCAAAGCAAATTTGTATTTTTCTTTTCACCACAATTATTACCAAATGCAAGGATCAGTAGCTAAGAAGCATGAAGTAAAAGCAGTTTCCCATGACTTGTTTCAGTGGTACCGAATGGAACCTAAATCTGTTATTGGTAATATTCCCATTAAGTGTTGTATGTACTTTTTCCTCCCTCCCCATTTCTTTTATTTCTGCTCTCCCAATCTCCCTCCATCCTTCTCTCCTAACAGACTTTGAAAAGACCCCTCTCCCCAGCTTGTTAAGGCTGCCATCCAGAGTAATGCAGAGAAGTTGATGTGCTCCGTAAGCTGTAGGGTCAAGTCCAGGCATCCATATTTTTTTGTTTCTTAGGTAATGATTCTACAGTGAGTTCAGAATCGAGAGCTTCTTCAATGCTTGGCTCAATTCTCTACTGCATTTGGTACCTATATTTGAAAAATTAAAAAGCTTTTGATCGAGAAATAGAGGAAGAACTTACAAAGCATGTCAGAAAGACAATACCGGTGTATCTATAACACCAAATGTACCTGTTTATCCTTCATAAGGTGGGTTCTGCTAAAACTGAGGATCGCAAACTTAAAGCACATTAGAAGCACCTCATGAACAGTTTTAAGCCCTGAGATCCTACCATACCCCACACCATGTAGGTCAGAACCTTAGGGAGTGGGACCCAGGGTGTTTTCCCGAGAAAGCTCCCAGACAGACTTGTTCCTCTTCCACTGAGTCAGTTTCCCTTCACCAGATCACCAGATCTCCTGGCAGTTGCCAAGTGCAGCAAGGTTGAAAACTACCAAGTTAGGATTATTTCATTTTGCGATCTAGCCAAGAAAGACATTTTGAATCAAATCCTTTAATATGCAATAGACTAAGACTTAACAGAGTACAAAGGCGGCCGTTTAATTCAAGGTGGTGGGTAGGAGGCAGGACAGGGAGGATGGGAGTCAATGAGCAGCTTCCAAAGGACAGTTCCTAAATGGAATGTTTAAGGAAGCCACGAGCAAAGGGTATCCCAGGCAGAGGGGACAGCTTGAAAAAGCCACAAGGTGTGAAAGTCCATGACACATAAAGGTCTGCTGTGTACTGTGAGGCTAAGGAAAACAGAAATGGAGCTGAAAATAAAGCCCCAATTAGGAAGCAATGGCTGGATCCAAGGGGCAGAAAGGGGCGGGCTGAACATGCACAGAGTGCTTGGAACAATTCTGCATTTTAAAGAGGGGACTCTGGCAACATCTTGAGTGAATATGAAGGTCACAAAGCCTAACTAAAAGGAATCCAAGAGAGAAATTACAAGGACCAAACTAAGCCCATGGCAGCAGGAAGAGAGCACAGAGGGATAATCGGCAATCTTAGGGTATAGGATTTGGTGACTAACCTAATATGTCCTGACTTTCTGGGTTGAGCAGCAAGGCGAATGAATGGTGGTGTGTGACCTGAAGAAGGGCATGTCTGAGAGGCTCTGATCCCAGGAAAAGATGAAGTCTCTCTGTGCACCTTCTTGGAAGAGCGTCCTAATGATCACAGCTATAACATGTGACTGGTTTTCACAGGCATTCCAGGACCTGGGACTCAGCTGCTGTTGGAAGAGCTTGGCTGAGTGCCTCCTCATGCCCACGACTCTAAAACTGGACAGCCATTTTGGGTGCCCGCTGGAATTCTTGATTACATTTTAGGATGATAACTCTCATTTCATCCAGAACTCAGATGAGCCCAAGAAAAAACTCATCCTTCAATGTTTGCTGGTACATGGCTTTACATCCCATTCTCAACCTCAGAGTTTCAGGACCAGGGCCCCTGCAGTTCCAGTCAAAAGAGAAGGCTTGGACTCATGATCCTGAGCTCAGGGGACAAGCAGGAGGCCTAATAGGCTCTGGGTCACAGATGGGTCCATATTAATTCTATAGCAGTACTTGTGGCTCAGACAAAGGAGAAGGAAAATGGGGAGGTTACGGACCCTACACCTAAACATTTAGATCATTCTCCAAAGCCTGGATCTCTGGAGAAGAGCCTCATTAAGCTGGCTTGAGCTGAATCAGACTATACCAAGCCAGTCAGTAATAGTACATCACCTGAAAGGCCTAGCCCAACACTCTCCCCTAGGAAAACAATGAGAATGACGATGTAAAATGCTAGAAAGTGAATTAACTACTCCCCAAATTTCATGCTATTTTAACATTCTGTGGTCATGTTTTTTTGTTGTTTGGTAAACGCTGACAAATGCTTAAAATTGCGTCAAAACAGACAGAACTGCGATCATGCTGTGTTACACTGACATTATTCACACTTGCTAATGATTAACTCCCTTTGACACTGTAGCGTTGTAGAAAGCAGAGTTGAACAAACAGCTTCAGGGGGCCCAGAAATGAGTTACATGAGACTGGGCCAACTGACTTGGAAGAGCTCCAGTGCTATTTCCCTAGTTTAGACTTGTCCTAAGGGGCATTTCCATTTGGGGACCTGAAGTCCTGGAATTCCTTCCTCTTCCTGGTTCAACAAAATTCTAATTTATTGACCTGCAGGGCACAGTCTAAGACATCTGTTAAGTTTGTCATTTCCTTGACCTGTACAGAGAATTCTGTTGAGTAAAAATGGTTTGCCTTTTTCATAACAGTTTTTGCAATGTGCATGCATCCCAACTCTGATCTAAAGGAAGTACCTTCTGATGAGCCCAAGAAACAAAAGCGTTTTGCTTTTCTTGCATCAAAGCTGTTCCCTTTGGGATATCACCTCAATGCAGTCGTCTCTTTTCAGTGTGACAAAACTTTGGATAAATATCCAAGAATCCTTTATTTACTGTACAAGAAGAAAAGAAGAAAGTGTACTGAACAGGATTTTTTTGTGCTTTGCATGGAGAAAATCGGTCCTGCAACAATGTGAGAAAATTTCTGTACAGAAGCCAAACAATTGCTTCACAAGCACTGCCTAAGAGCTCACGTTCACCTTGGATGAAAGGGTGATGAAACATAAACAAGCTTTGGAACCGAGGAGAAGAAGCAGAAATGCTTACAAAGCTCCCACCCTGCACACACGCCAGCCAACTACTGACAGTCCAGGCAATATTTGGCAGGTGTCGGAGATGGAGGAAAGAGAGGCTAAAGGTGATTCATTCTTAACACCAAATGAGAGGACCCCTGGGTAACACTCAATATTGCTTCATCTCTGATTTCCTATCAGCTGTCTTTGCCATAATGGGAGATGTCCATGGGAATTAAACTGAAAAGAGGCCTGGGGTGAAATCTCTCTGGTCCTTCTGTCAGCTAAGGAGAGAGAGAAAGGAAACTTACACAAGGGCTGGTGGGCTCCCCGCCCTCCTTTTTATCAGGAACAGGCTCCCCTAACTAAAAAAAAAAAAAAAAGCTTCTATTCCAAAATCAGAGATTTCTTTTTTAGTATATCCAGATCAAAAGGGAAAACAATTCCAATTTGTTTATAGAAAATGTAGACATGCCCAGGGGTTATGATAAATTGAGATCTAGACTTCATGTGGGATTTGAGGCTGCCCAGCTTACAATAATGCTAGACTGTTTGCAGTGTCTTTAATGCAATGTCCTCAGACCTTTCAAAGCCAGTATAATTGAAAATCGTAGGCAGGGGAAGATTAAGCTGTTTGATCAAGGATAGGAAGAGATACTTTTTCAGTGATGCTTAAGAGGAGCCAGGAAGTTGGGGGGGAAAGGCAAAAAGTAGACTTTTGTCTATGAATAAGAATCTCAGGAGTGAACACATAACACTGCTTATGTAAACTTAATAATCTAAAATATGAAATACAGCTTAATGTTTGATGTAAAAAGGAAGCTATTTTTTTATGTTTTCTGTACTTAAGTATTGAAAGAAAACAAAATATATATTCTTAAAACATCGGATCATACATTTCTTGCAGGTTTCTAAAGTACACGATAGAGTCCATTAAGAAAGAAGAAAGAGAAACTGTGTATGGTTCACATTAAATTAACTAACAATAATCCAAACTACTACACTTGGTTGAAGGTCAAAGATCTTGCCCCAGTGAGTCATTTTCTTTCAGATTTCCAGCAGTGGCAATGAAATCACACTGGCTTGCCATACTAATTTTTTCTGTAAACAGCTACAAAGACTGGGGTACAATCTACAGTTAGAGAGAACAGCTAAATGATGCTTGCCCAGCTCTGAACCATCAGATTGGTTTTCAGGGGCACCTTCAACTATACACGAGTCATACAGCAAAACAGAGCAGGACATTCCCTTTGTCTCATGTGGTTTTGCTAATTGAAAACAGACTAGTGCCGGGTCCTTCTTAAATTTATCCTAAACCCTGTAGCCATTTTCAGGGGTAAGGAAGGGTTGGAAGCTAAGATTTATTTCACTTTAAGACTTGTTTCAACTTTTTATGTTCTGATCCAAACACCAATTTTATGAGAGCATTGACAGGGAACCCAGGTGGGATCAAGTCTGGCTGCAAAAGGAATGAAAACAATAAAGAATCTGATTGTAAAAGTAACACATTTAGAGGAAAAATCCACACTTGTATTGGTTTGCTAGGACGACCGTAACAAAATTCCACAGACGTGGTAGCTTCAATAACAGACATGTATTTTCTGACATTTTTGGAGGATAGAAGGGTGAGATCAAGGTGGCAGCAGGGCTGGTTTCTTCTGAGGCCTCTCTCCTGGGCTTACAGACAGCAGCCTTCTCACTGTGGCCTCACGTGGCCTTTGCTCTGTGTATATCCATGTCCTAACCTCCTCTTCTTATGAGGACACCAGTAATATTTAATTAGGGCCCATCATAATGACCGCATTTTAATTTAATTACCCCTTTAAAGACTCTCCTTCCAAATACAGTCACACTCTGAGTTACTGGGGATTAGGACCTCGATACATGAATTGAGAGGACAGAATTCAGCTCATAGCAACAGTTAAACGGGCTACTATCCCCAAAAGGGACCCCTGCAAAGAAGACAGGGAACTGCAGACTCAGCAACTTGAAGAACTGCATGGGGTTTATTTGGAACAATTCAGTCTGCCACGCATGTAGCTAAAAGTTACCTGCACTCGAGATGAAAAAATTCAAGTCCCGCTTTCCATCCCCCACAGAAAAAAAACCCTAAATTCATCCCTGAAATGTTGTTCGCTGGCTTTAGAACTAAACAGGACCACAAAGAATCACACCCCAACCTTTCTGGGTTTATTTTATTTTATTTTATCTTTTTGAGACAGAGTCTTGCTCTATCACCAGATGCCTAGCTGGAATACTGTGGCGCAATCTTGGCTCACTACAACCTCCGCCTCCTGGGCTCAAGGAATTCTCCTGCCTCAGCCTCCCGAGTAGCTGGGACTACAGGCGCGTGCCACCACGCCCAGCTAATTTTTTTTTCTTTTTTTTTTTATTGCATTTTAGGTTTTGGGGTACATGTGAAGAACATGCAAGATAGTTGCATAGGTACACACGTGGCAGCGTGATTTGCTGCATTCCTCCCCTTCACCTATATCTGGCATTTCTCCCCATGCTATCTTTCCCCAACTCCCCACCCCGCACTGTCTCTCTCCTATTTCCCCTCAACAGACCCCAGTGTGTAGTGCTCCCCTCCCTGTGTCCATGTGTTCTCATTGTTCAATACCCACCTATGAGTGAGAACATGCAGTGTTTGATTTTCTGTTCTTGTGTCAGTTTGCTGAGAATGATGGTCTCCAGGTTCATCCATGTCCCTACAAAGGACACAAACTCATCATTTTTGATGACTGCATAATATACCCTGGTATATGTGTGCCATATTTTCCCTGTCCAGTCTATCATTGATGGGCATTTGGGTTGGCTCCAGGTCTTTGCTATTGTAAACTGTGCTGCAGTGAACATTCGTGTGCATGTGTCCTTGTAGTAGAATGATTTATAATCCTTTGGATATATACCCAGTAATGGGATTGCTGGGTCAAATGGAATTTCTATGTCTAGGTCCTTGAGGAATTGCCACACTGTCTTCCACAATGGTTGAACTAATTTACACTCCCACCAACAGTGTAAAAGTGTTCCTATTTCTCCACATCCTCTCCAGCATCTGTTGCCTCCAGATTTTTTAATAATCGCCATTCTAACTGGTGTGATATGGTATCTCAATGTGGTTTTGATTTGCATTTCTCTAATGACCAGTGATGATGAGCATTTTTTCATATGTTTGTTGACCTCATGTATGCCTTCTTTTGTAAAGTGTCTGTTCATATCCTTCGCCCACTTTTGAATGGGCTTGTTTTTTTCTTGTAAATCTGTTTTAGTTCTTTGTAAATTCTGGATAGCAGCCCTTTGTCAGATGGGTAGACTGAAAAACTTTTTTCCCATTCTGTTGGTTGCCGATTCACTCTAATGACTGTTTCTTTTGCCATGCAGAAGCTGTAGAGTTTGATTAAGTCCCATTGGTCTATTTTGGCTTTTGTTGCCAATGCTTTTGGTGTTTTGGTCATGAAGTCCTTGCCTACTCCTATGTCCTAAATGGTTTTGCCTAGATTATCTTCTAGGGTTTTTATGGTGTTAGGTCTTATGTTTAAGTCTTTAATCCATCTGGAGTTAATTTTAGTGTAAGGTGTCAGGAAGGGGTCCAGTTTCTGCTTTCTGCACATGGCTAGCCAGTTTTTCCCAACACCATTTATTAAACAGGGAATCCTTTCCCCATTGCTTGTTTTTGTCAGGTTTGTCAAAGATTGGATGGTTGTAGATATGTTGTGTTGCCTCTGAGGCCTCTGTTCTGTTCCATTGGTCTATATCTCTGTTTTGGTACCAGCACCATGCTGTTTTGATTACTGTAGCCTTGTAGTATAGTTTGAAGTCCAGTAGTGTGATGCCTCCTGCTTTGTTCTTTTTGCTTAGAATTGACTTGGCTATGCAGGCTCTCTTTGGGTTCCATATGAAGTTTAAGGTGTTTTTTTCCAGTTCTGTGAAGAAGGTCATTGGTATCTTGATGGGGATAGTGTTGAATCTGTAAATTACTTTGGGCAGTATGGCCATTTTCATGATATTGATTCTTCCTAACCATGAACATGGAATGTTTCTCCATTTGTTTGTGTCCTCTCTTATTTTGTTGACCAGTGGTTTACAGTTCTCCATGAATAGGTCCCTTACGTTCCTTGTTAGTTGTATTCCTAGGTATTTTATTCTCTTTGTAGCAATTGTGAATGGCAGTTCGTTCTTGATTTGGCTCTCTTTAAGTCTGTTATTGGTATATAGGAATGCTTGTGATTTTTGCACATTGATTTTGTATCCTGAGACTGTGCTGAAGTTGCTTATCAGTTTCAGGAGATTTTGGACTGAGATGATGGGGTCTTCTAGATATACAATCATGTCTTCTGTAAATAGAAACAATTTGACTTCCTCCTTTCCTATTTGAATACCCTTTATTTATTTTTCTTGCCTGATTGCTCTGGCTTAATTTTGGTTTTTTTGTTTTTGTTTTTGTGTTTTTTGAGACAGAGTTTCGCTCTTGTTACCCATACTGGAGTGCAATGGCACAATCTCGGCTCACCGCAACCTCCACCTCCTGGGTTCAAGCAATTCTCCTGCCTCAGTCTCCCGAGTAGCTGGGACTACAGGCACGCACCACCATGCCCAGCTAAATTTTTTGTATTTTTTAGTGGTGACGGGGTTTCACCATGTTGGCCAGGATGGTCTCGATCACTTGGCCTCGTGATCCGCCCGCCTCGGCCTGCCAAAGTGCTGGGATTACAGGTGCGAGCCACTGCGCCTGGCCACTCCCCACACTTTCTACAGGAAAAGGGGGTATTTGTTGATCTGTGAAGGCACCTTCTGTGGCCAATGAGAAACAAAATGGCACTTGGTATAATACCTGGCACATGCAGCCCCCTCACTAAAGGTTCTTTGTATCAGAAGTATCTGATTTGAAACCAGTATAGGCTGTGTAATTAAAAATTGCAAATAAATTTTTTTAAGAATTCAGAAAACGTATGCCTTCCCAGGGTTAGGTGACAAAAAGGCATTTGTTTCCTACCCCGTTTCCCTTTTTGCTATTATCTCATCAAGTAACCATGTATCCAGCAGTGACCAAACTCCAGAAACCACACTAGACGCTTCAGACAGTGTCCACCCTGGAGATGGTGACAGCCTAGGAAATGAGGCAGATGTGAAAACACACCATTAACCAAGTAACAGACAAAAGCTACAATATCTGTGTGATGGCCACTTTTTCTTTTTGTTTTTGTTTTTGTGTGTGTGATGGCTACTTTTATGTATCCGTTTGGCTTGGCCAGCGTGCCAAAATATTTGGTCAAGTTGAATTCTGGGTGATTGTGAGAAAATGCTTTTTGTTTGAGGTTAACATGTAAACTAGTGGACTTTTGGCTGGGCGTGGTGGCTCCACCTGAAATGCTAGCATTTTGGGAGGCCGAGGCTGGGGCCAGCTGATTGCTTGAGCTCAGGAGTTCAAGACCAGCCTGACCAACATGGCAAAACCCCATTTCTACTAAAATTACAAAAAGTAGCCAGGTGTGGTAGCACATGCCTGTAATCCCAGCTACTCAGGAGGCTGAGGAAGGAGAATCGCTTGAACCTGGGGGGCAGAGGGTGCAGTGAGCTGAGATTGCACCACTGCACTCCAGCCTGGATGACAGAACAAGACTCTGTCTCAAAAAATAAATAAATAAGCTGGTGGACTTTGAGCAAAGCAGACTGTTCTGTATAACATGGGTGGGCCTCACCTGATCAGCTGAAATCCTTAATAGAACAAAGCTTGCTCTCCCCTGAGCAAGAAGAAATTCTGTCAGCAGACTGCTTTTGGACTAAAATGCAAATCCCTGAATCTCCAGCTTGCCAGCCTACTCCAGTGGATTTAGCAGACTTTGGACCCACCAAGCCACCATATTTCTGTGAGCCAATTCCTTTAAAATAAATCTCTCTCTCTCTCGCTCGCTTTATCTCTCTCTCTCTCTCTCTCTCTCTCTCTCTCTTTGCCTCTCTTTCTCTGCACATATAAATACACTGTGTGTACATATATATATGTACACAAATATATACACATATGTACACATATATAAACATATGTGTATATACATATGTCTATACAAATATGTCCTGTTTCTTTGGAGAACTCTGACAAATACCAGTAAGTATAATGTTTTTAAACCTTTAAATTACAGAAGACTTCCCACAAGAACTGGTATCCATGTTAAACCTGGAGAAGAGAATATTTCCTAAAACTGGCCAGTTATAAATCTGGGGACTAAGCCAAGGGGCAGTTTTTCTGACACTAGTGTCCACCAATGAGACAAATACTCTGGAATCCAAAGATCTCTCCAAGAATTATTTTTCATTTCATGCTTCCATTCTGATATTTAAAGATTAGCATAAGCATACCTGGTATTACCTGGATAACTGGATAGTACCAGAGTACTTTCACGTAACGTTAATGTCTCCCATTGCATTTATGTTGATGATCAAGTTGCAAGAAATCACAATAAAATAGGATCTAGAAATGACATAAGAGAATTTTAATGCCACACAGCATGCCCTGTGCTGGATTGCCCAACAGTTAAAGAAAGGAGAGGTACATGCCTATAAACACATACACACACACAGATTCATTCACATGGGTTTAAAAAAAAAAGATCTTGGTATTTCAATAAGCCTATAAAAAGGTAGATTAAAGCTGAAATCCAGCCAGACACAGTGGCAAGCTCCTGTGGTCCAAGATCCTCAAGAGGCAGAGAATCTCTTGAGCCTGGGCAACAAAACAAGACCCTATCTCTTAAAAAAAAAAAAAATACACACATCCACATACATACACAAGGGAAATCCTTCACCTGCAGACACCTAGACGTGCTGCATGAAATGGAACAGTTGAGCTCTGAAAGAAAAAAAAGAGGGAGAGAGGACTATTGAAACTAGAAATAAAAGTGAAACTGAATCTTGATTCTGGCAAACACTCATGCTGATGAATGAGCATGGGGTGGGATAGGGGAAGGTGACTAATTGAAGGCAGTGAAAGCTAAAGGCTTAGGTATTATAATGAATAGAGAGTTATAAAATGTAGAAAGTTGGAAGTGTAACTCATACATAAAGTCACACCTTGGGCAGTGGCTCACGCCTGTAATCCCAGCACTTTGGGAGATGAAGGTGGGCAGATCACTTGAGGTCAGGAGTTCAAGACCAGCCTGGCCAACATAGCAAAACCCTGTCTCTACTAAAATACAAAAATTAGCCTGTAATCTCAGCTACTCAGGAGGCTGAGGCAGGGAGAATTGCTTGGACCCGGGAGGCAGAGGTTGCACTGGGCCAAGATCAAGCCACTATTCTCCAGCCTGGGTGACAGAGTGAGATTCTGTCTCAAAAAAAAAAAAAAAAGTCATGTCTTGAAGGACTGTAATTCTGGCAAAGTAAAACTAGAAAAACTCTGTGGGCTGTCTGGGACCCAACAAAGAATGTCTCTGTCTTGGCTCTGTGTAGGGAAAAACATTTTAAGAGAAAGCAAAAGACTTGGTCTCAGCCCCTGATGAGTTTGAAGTCTGAATGCTGCTACTCACAAGGACTGGGAAATCCCAAGCCAATAAAATATCACATACTTGCTCGTAACTTTGGGGCACCTTGCAGAAGACACACAAATCCCTTTTGGAAGGATGTTATTCATCTTTGTCACACAGAATTCTCACTTTGAAATGTGTAAGTCATATATATAATGAGCCCACAATAAGAAATGACAAGAGAAAGTCAGCAGACACAACAGGGTTGTGTGCCCTAGCTAGAACTAATAAAATAATAATCTCAATGCTAACATGAAAAGTATGTCTAAGCTGATTAAAGACATTAAAAAGCACAAAACAAACAAAAGAATACATATGACAAAAAAAATTTGAAAAATAGTAAATAGAAGTACTAAGGAAAAACATGCTAAAATTATAAACTCAATGGATGAGTTAAAGAACCAATTAGACGCAATTGAAAAGAAACATTAATGAGTGATATAAGTTAATAGGTCCTAAAAATATAGATATTTTTAAATATAATTGAGAAAATTAAGACATTTAGAAGAGAATAAAAATGTTTAACAATCTACTAGGAATTTAGAAGAAAAGAACAGAGGATCAAGGAGAGGCAATATTTAAAAGCATAATGGCTGAGCATTTCTCAAAAGTGATTGAAGTCATGTCTTCTCAAATGAAAAGTTTTTTGGTTTTTGTTTTTTGTTTTTTTGAGATGGAGTTTCGCTCTTGTTACCCAGGCTGGAGTGCAATGGCTCAATCTTGGCTCACCTCAACTTCCGCCTCCTGGGTTCAGGCAATTCTCCTGCCTCAGCCTCCTGAGTAGCTGGGATTACAGGCACGTGCCACCATTTTTTGTATTTTTAGTAGAGACGGGGTTTCACCATGTTGACCAGGATGGTCTCAATCTCTTGACCTTGTGATCCACCCGCCTCGGCCTCCCAAAGTGCTGGGATTACAGGCGTGAGCCACCGCGCCCGGCGAGAATAATTTTTTTTAAGTAGAATAGACGTTAAGAAGAACCAAAGAAAAAGCAGGCAGCTAGAAAGCACAAAATGAGATGGTAGAAACAAATTTTAAATATCAGTAATCTCACCCAATCTAAATGGATCAAACTCCTCAGTTAAAGAAAGCAAAAACTCTCAGACTGGATTATTTCCATTTAAAGGAAATATAGCAGCTTGTAGAACAGGACACATAATGTCATAATGTCACAAAGGAAAACACAGACTTCAGAAATACAAAAGATGGAGCATCCTACAAGAAACTAACTTGTTTCTGAAACGAGTCAATAGCATAGAAGAAAAGAAAGAGGAACTGTTCTATATTAAAAGAGATTTAAGAAGTATAACAAATTAAATACATTGAGCTTGTTTAGTTCTTGATTTAAATTACCAACCACAATAGGGCCAGGCACAGTGGCTCACAGCCCTTTGGGAAATCCAGGCAGATGGATCACCTGAAGTCAGGAGTTCAATACCAGCCTGGCCAATATGGTAAAACCCCATCTCTACTAAAAATACAAATTAGCCAGGCATGGTGGCACGTGCCTGTAGTCCCCGCTACTCAGGAGGCTAAGGCAGGAGAATCACTTGAAACCAGAAAGCAGAGGTTGCAGTGAGCAGAGATCGCACAATTGTACTCCAGACTGGGTGACAGAGCAAGCCTCCGTCTCAAAAACACAAAAACAAATTACCAACCATAAGAAAGCCCAAGAAAATTAGAGGAATTAAATTATATATTGGGTATTACTACATGACACCAAAAGGATCTTATTTTGCTGGATGTGATCATGGTATTTTGTTACATAAGAAAGAAAATGTATTATTTAGAGAGCAGTACAAAGTGCATATGATAAAACATGATGTTTGGGACATGCTTTAAAATACTTCTGCAAAGGAATTTATTTAAAGAGTTAAGGGAAGTAAGTATACTTAAGTTACAGTAATTGATTAATCTAGGTAATGGGCATATATGGGTTCACTGTACTGTATTCTCTACTTTTGAATAAGTTTTTAAAAGATTTTAGCCCAACTACAAACTGTTTTCAGAAAACAACTCTGATTGCTTCTCCGCTTTTTGGCTAAGATCAAGTATAAAATACACCTCTAAAGACAATCAGTTACAAAATTTTAAAATAAAATGATAGAAAATAATGCATATAAGACCAACCCAGAGAAAGCTGAAAAAACTATATTTATATCAGACATTATTTAACTTTTATTTTAAGTTTGGGGTACACGTGAAGGTACATTACACAGGTAAACTTACATCGTGGGGGTTTGTTGTCTAGATTATTTCATCACCCAGGTATTAAGCCTAGTACTCATTCATTATTTTTTCTGATCCTCTCCCTCCTTGACAACTGAATTTTAAAGCAATTAAATAAACCAAAAATATTTGGGAGGAATAAAGGAAGTCATCACATAAGGACAAATTAATCAGCGGGAAAAATCCTGAACTTACATGTACCTAATAATATGTCTCCCAAAATATATAAAATAAAAATTGGAAGAGGTATGAGGCATACCACCAGGCACAATGTAGGAAGTTAGAATACATTGTAGTGGGTTGAACAGTTACCGCCTCCAAAAAGATACGTCTAACTCCTCTAAGTTTGTGTGGTTTTTCCTTATATGGAAAAGGGACTTTGTATATATGATTCAATTAAAGCTCTCCAGATGGTATGATCCTAGATTGGATGGCCCCTAAATCCAATGACAAGTGTACTTGTAAGAGACAAAAGACAAGACACAGACACAGAAGAGAAGCTGTGTGAAGATGAAGGAAATGACTGGAGTTATGAGCCAAGTAATCCCTGGAACCACCAGAAATTGGACGAGGGAAGCAAAAAACCTCCCCTAGAGAACCTTGTTCAGAGGGAGCGTAGCCCTGCCGTCACCTTGATTCCAGACTCCTGCCCTGCAGAACTGTTAGAAAATAAATGTCCATTGTTTTAAGCCACCAAATTTGTGGGACTTGGTTACAGGAGCCCCAAGAAACTAACGCATATACCTCTCTGCATAGTTGGTAGATCAAGCCAACAAAAAGTAATATAAACACATAAAAGATTTCAAGAGCATAGTCAGCAGTTTTTATCTAATGAGGATATATGCGATCCTGCACTCAATTATTTGTTAAAAATACCCATGATTTTTCATTGCACATGAATCGTCTATATAAATTTGAGTCATATTGTAACAAAATAATTTGTCAACATTGTAGAGCTGAAATCATTTTTATCCTCTAAAAGAGCAGGTACATTGCCCAAGTATGAGGAAAATTGGCTTGGAACTTTCTGACCTTTTAGTATCCTAGAGACTAGGATACTAAATTTTAAAATAAAATGATAGAAAATAATGCATATAAGCTTGTCTTTTTTTCTGCTTAGGAGAGAATATAGTTCACTAATTAGCCACAAATAAACAACTACAACCAGGCTCTTAGTTTTATCTATTTTGGACGACTCTTACAGGAATTAAAATTTTCAAGGACACACAGATTCCATTGTCATTTCAAAGTAAGCACTCATGCTAGTCATTGTCATCGTTACTAGCAGGATAATTACTCTTAAAGTAACAGTCCCCGGAAGAAAGAAGGGGTTTTTTCACCCTCTGGTGTTGCTGATCAGCCCTGAGCCTTCATTAGTAAATACACACCAAGTTAACATGCTTAAATAAATGTTGCCTGAATCAGATCATGCATTTTATATGCCTCTCACAAAAAGAAGAAGCTTAACAAATATAGCACAGTGAACATCCAGAGAGAAAAAAATAAAATAAAAGTAACTTTTAGAAAATAGCCCTACCTATCCTTCTTAACCAGTATACCAACAAAAAACAACCATCAAAATACAGCAACATCATGGGAAGATCCTGTCAATATAAGCTGCCTTTTCCTTTATCCTTGAATTGCATCATTCATACCATTACCTCCTCGGGGCAAGGACTAGGTTATTATTTTTTGGCACAACTCTATTTAACAATGCAATACGTGTGCACTTCCAGCTTGTAGAAATATTAGATAATTTTATTAAAAGAAAAAAACTCTTCACACTTTTACACCCTATTGTGTCTCCTGCCCCCAGCAAGGAAAGAAATCTTTAGAACTGAATCCAGTTTGGAAGAAGGGATGTTTGCCTAGTGAAGCATAAAGTATGTCCTAGGATATCTGGGAGAAAGGTCACTGTACCAGGGTTTCCATTTCATCAACTATACACTGTCACGGCATTTCCTGGAGGGATTATGTAATGTATTTGGACAAAGACCTCTCTGGTTGCCCACTCTTAGTGAAAAGTAAGCATTGGAAAGAACAGTTTAAGGCATAAAAACACAATTCCTTAGGGCAGCTTTGCAGACAGAGCCAAAATGTCTCATGACCCATAAAATACTTTAAGGTCTAACCAGCCCTACCACAGAGAGTGTCAGAATCACATCCAACAGCATGAGCCACATCTGCCAGCAGACGTCACATGATGGGTTCCAAATTTCTGTTTAATTCTCATTCTTCCTCATAACGTGGTTTCTTTCTGAACTACATTGATTTCTTTTCAATTCTGACCTAGGCTATTTGCATGGATGCCTTACATGGGTAAAATGGTACCTTCTGCAAAGCCATCTAAAATGTTAGGTAACATCAAATTCCTTGTGCCAGATTTTCAGAGAAAAAAAAAATGTGGTCTTCTAATTGCCCTTTCTGAAAACGATGATTTGAAATTTTCTTTTTCTTTCTGAAGGGGTCATTCCAAGCTATCTGATGATAAACTGATGTGCTAATGCTATTCCTTGATTTGCAGGAGCAGAGCAGTTAGAACCAAAATCTTAGGTGAATTACAAGTAAATGTCTCATGAATATACAGAAGCACATTACTTTTGGGAGGTAGACATAATAAGCCAGGCGATGTTAATGAGTGAAGAGAAATGCTTACAGCTCGTGCTGGGAGAGACAAGTCCTGCAGTAAAAGGACTCAGGAGCTGCGCTGTCCCTCTGATATTCCCTGGACCTGCAGCTATAGATCATTTCCCTGGTTATCCCTGTATCTGGACGTTACAACTTTCTTCTCCAGTAGATTCTCCATATCACTGCCAAAGGCTGTATTTTCCTCATTATTTTCAACTACTCACACATTTCTGGAACCCTACAGCCATTTTCCATTGCCCGAGGCAGCAAGATTAGGCTCTGAGAAATTCGGCCCTGACAGTCTCCAAAGCCTCTGCAACCAAAATCCCCTATACTTCAAAGTCTCCCAAGGGCCCTCCTAAATTGTCTTTATTCCCTTGTTTTCTCTTTTGGTTTATTTTCTGTCCCTACTTCCCCTCCCCGCCATAAGAAAAAGGAGACGGGGAAGAAGATACACAGTGTTCTACCAGTTACATTGAAGTTACACTGACCCTGTGACACCAGCTCGTAGGCTTACCCAGCCCTCTCCAAGGTAAACAGTGCCTGAGCCCTTCCTGTCCTCTTTGGCAGCTTCATCAGCTCCCTGAGAGCTTTCACTGCCCAGCGCCTGCTTCCTTGTTCTCTGTCATATGCCCATCTTGCCCCCACTCCACCGTGTCTCTCTAATCCTTGGCTTCTTAGTGGGTATCAACCAGAGTGGTGTACACAGTCATCAGATAAACATGGTTGATCTCCCAGGGGTGACCATTCTTCTCAAATTGAAGATGGGTGGAATGAGGGGAAAGGAATTAATGAATTTATCTAAGTCATCTGAAACATAATTTCTGTATAAAAACAAACACGGATGTGTTACAGAGCAGAATGCAAAATCTACATTAATTTTTAAAATGAAAATGAGACTTCAAAGAAGTTTAGCATCTGTGGAGGGTGGCTTCTGGCGGCACCAATAGGTCTCTCCACTTGTACATTCTCACTTTCCTCAACCTGAGGGGCTGGCAGAGACACCGGAAAACACATGTCAAAATCCCAGACTGTTCTGGACTTATTAGTCAATTTCTTCCTTCACCAACTTGAGCACCTACTATGTGCCAAGCCCTGTGAATATAAATAAGATTTAAACAAGTCCCTACCTTCAAGCAGCTCACAGTCTAGTGAGATTAATGCAAATAACCAGCTATAACAGAATGTAATCACTTTTACAATAAAGGTATGTGCAAAATATTATGGTATCACATATAACATAGCAATTAACCATTTCTGACAGAACAGAGGAAGAACTCAAAGTCTGGCAATCCGGCTGTATTCCTTAAATTGTGTATGTTTTTCTATCATATCTCCTACCATCAACAAAGCCTGCCTTAGGTGTGACATTCCTGTATCTAATTAATTTATTTTGCATAGTACCAAAGGCATGTAGAACTCCATGTGTTATTCTGAAGCTGGGAAATGGTCATGGTTAAACAGATTGCTGAGGTTTGAATTGCATTCCCCCAGAAAGGATCTGTTGAAGTCCTAACCCCCAAAAAGGATCTGTTGAAGTCCTACCTCAGAATGTGGCCTTACTGGGAAACAGCATCTTTATGGAGGTAATCAAGTTAAAATGAGGCCCTCAGAGGGGCCCTAGCCCAATATAACTGGTGTCCTTATAAAAAAAAATAGGAGCATTTTGGACACATACACACAGAAGGAAGATGACGAGAAGACACACAAGAAGAGGGTGGCCATTTGACCAGAGTGATCTGTCTATAAGCCAAGGAGCACCAAGGATTGCCAGAAAACCAGAAGTTAGAACAGGCAAGGAAGAGTTCTCCCCTAAAGCCATTAGAGAGCACATGGCCCTGCCAACGCCTTGTTTTCTGACTTCCAGCCTCCAGAACGGGGAGATGATACATTTCTGCTGTTTTAAGCCACCTAGATTTTGGTACCTGTTATGGAAGCCCTAATAAACTAATATACAGATGCACGTCATTTCAGTGTAAGTTTCTAATCTTTTTTATAAAATTTAACCTTGCCTTTGTGATTCTTGGCAATATTCTTTGCTTGAAGCTAACCTCCAGGTCATTTTCTCTACTGCAGTGGCTCTCAATGTGTCCTCGCTGGGCCAGCAGCATCAGCCTCAGCAGGGAGCTTGTTAGAAATGCCCTACACTTCAGGTCCCAGCCCAGACCTTCTAAAGTCAGAAACTGTGTGAGCAAGTCCTCCAGGTGATTCTGGCTTGAGAACCGTGGCTGTAATGCATGCATGTGCCAATCTCACTTTGCTTCTGAACCCTATTCTATTCCAAGTATTAAGGATTATTAGAGATTAGTTCTCATCTTCTGAAATATCATAACAATAAAAATAAGCTACAGCTTTCATATCATTGTCCCCCAGCTAAACCTCCAAAGATCCAACAGAGTTTCTTTGGAAGGGCTTTTAACTCCGTGACAGACAAAACTGGCAAGTGAATGCAATGTAGAGATTTGGGGAATTTTCTCCCATACTTGGCACTGCCCTGATGCCTTCAAAGTGCCTCAATGCAGATGTTCTCATGCCACAGAATACCCACCCAACTCACCCGACCACCCCACGCAGGCCTTGCCCTGTCATTCCCCAGAATCCCGAATTTCCTTCTCTCTCCCTTCAATAAAATGTTCATTTTCTCACAAGATTGGTCTCAACAGAGTATTTGGAGAAAATTATTAATTTATAATTAAAATATTAATGACTAATGACCTCCCTTCTTAATTGATCCAGGTTGTATAATTTTCTACGGTTTTTTTTTTTTCTAACCCCAAAGAAGGTTTCAAGTACTGTGTCAGAATAAAATGAAGGTATTTTGTTGCTACTTTGGAGAGTGGGTCTGGAGAGTGGGGTGGCCAGTGCCCTTTAAATTACAAGATCATGGAGCAAACACTCAGCTCACACGAGGCCAGTCTGGTTTGGCAACTCCCGCCCGTTCCCGGGTCACCAGCCTGTCAGCTTGTTGGCCTTGAAGCAATGGCACCAGGCCTATCCTTGTACTTCTGCGGCATTCCATATTGGTGGGGTTTGTGTTTGGGGTTTCTTTGTGTGTGTTTGGGTTTCTTTTCTTTTTTTTTTTTTTTTTTAGATATTTCAACTTCTTAACAGGAAATTTTAGTTGCCGGTTTGAATCTAATTGAAGTATTTTGTATGTACACCCTGAGACCCTCAGGCTAGGGTATATTTTTAATAAATCAAACAAATAAACTCCAAGTTTGTACTAACTGAAATGTCCTCATGCCTTCAATGATAGCCCTCTAAATGAAAATAATGAAAAATGCAAGAATAATGCTGCCTTAATGGCAAATATATACATAGATATGTGTATGTATATATACATATATGAAAAGCAGCCAGATTTTAAAACAGAATGAAATTCATGGCCTAAGTTTTTCTGGAAATTGGTCCCAGTTCCAACTTCCGGAGATCACTCTGAACCCAAAGCCCCAAGTAGGAGGAAAGGGAAATTGTTGTGTAATGAACATTGTGCCAGGTGCTTATTTCTTTATGGGACAGTTGGGTTAAGTGATTTCAACCAATCAGACACAGCCCCCTGAAGAGAAACTCCCATTCTTGGTCAAACTGTAGGACTGACTCAAGTTTGCATATAACGGATCAGCCAAGGTTAAATCATCACTAGGCTCATTCCCAAAGTAATGCCTCACCCTTGCAGCTAAGTGGAAACCAAACCAGACACCAGAGAAATGGAAGTTAGGTCATTGCATAAGTCAGAATATTATTTTAAATAACCAGAGGCTTTGTTGTCTCTTAGAATTGGAATGTCTAGTGGGAAGATAAGTTTCAGGGGCTGCTTGATTGAGCAACCCAAAAATGTCATTAAGAAAAGATCCACCTTCTTTCCATCTCTCCACTCGGCTTTTTAAAATGCAATCAACCCATGTTTTTTTTTTTTTCCTATGGTGACAAAATGGCAGCAGCCATTCCAGACATCACACTGACATGCCACAGCAGCTGGAAGAAAGACACAATCTTTTCCTCTGATGCCTCTCTCAGAAGACTGAGGAGATTTCTTTTTTCAGAATACCCCAACAAAACTCTCTTTTCTATTTGTTTTTTCATCTAATATTTGCTGGGACTTACTATGTGACAGGAACTTGGAGTTTATTAGAAAACAAAACAAGATGGCTACCTTCATGTAGCTTCAGCAGGAACTCACATTTCAATGTCTTTTGAGTCTTATTTGAGCTGTCCCTTGACATATTAGATTCCGGTAACCTCACTTTCTCCCTTTGTCCCTGCAAACTTAGGTGTGGCAGCTGTTTTTAGCTATTAGTGATCTCTGGTTACCTGAATGTTCCCTTTTTCTCTCTTAACCTTTGAAAGAACAAATATGTTTGAGTTTCTCCTTTCTGAAAGGGATCCTGACTGACATGGGATGAAAACCTAAACAAATATCTATTTGTTATGAGAAGAAGTTGGGAAGGTTAAAAGTAAAGCCTGAGGAAGAAACCGGACTATAATTACTAGATGATGTATCCCCAGCTGGGACACTGCCAAGTGAAAGGCCATGAGTCAGCTATACTAATAGAAATTGAGGACTGATTTCTGCCAAGGTGGCACATATCTAGGCATAGCTGGTAAATTTATCTCTAGGCATCTATCGGCATTGAATGGGTTTGTTTTGAACGGAAGGAAACCTTCTAGAAGTTTTCTGAATGGGTACCCAGAGGCAGAGAAGGTACCAAAGGAGAAAAGGAAGAAGGAAGAAATTGTAGAAAGATATCACAGTGATGCTTCCTCTGTCCACTCACAGGGTGTAGGTCTGCAACCCAGGAAGAGACAGGGAGCAGGCTGGCCAGAGAAGACAAGCAGCACTACTTGAAGCCCAGGTGACGGTTGGCTGGGGCGTTCTCTGACTCTGAACTCTGTGGGGTCTGGCTCATTCTCTTTGGGCCCACTTTAACTGGGCTTTCATCTCATCATTCCACCAAAACTGCTCTTGTGAAGTTCGCAAACAGCCTCCATGTTGCCAAACCCAATGTCAGTTCTCATCTCACATCAATATCAGCATTGCAAATCTTTTGTTTTCTTCTCCAAAAGCTTGTATTTTAGAGACATGGAGCTGCTTTGAATGAGTGCCAAATAGCTAAAGGAAAACTAAACCATCATCTAATCCATTTGAGTAACAAGAATGATGACAATAGTAATAGCTGACATTATTGAGCATTTACCACGTGCCAGACAACATTCTAAGCACCTTATGTGGATTATCTCATTTAATCCTCACTGCAGTCTTGTGAGATAAATGTTATTATTATCTTCATTTTATACATGAGGTCTCTGAGGGACAGAAAGATAAAGTTACTTGCCAAAGGTCACAAAACCAGTAAGTGGTAGAGCCAAGAAGTCTCCATTATTTGAACACAAGGAAATCAAATTCCCTGTCAGAATTTTCAAACTGTCATCCGCCTATGTTTTGGTGATGTATATATCAGAAGGAGAGAGAACTGAGTTTAAGGTCAGCTTCTTAGAAAGATCTCCACTCTATTCTGTCTCCTCCACACTGCTATCTTAGTTCAGGCCATGGCTGGCCATGGTGCATTGACCTGCAGCCAGAGAGGTCAGAACACCAGTCAGAGGGGCCAGGAGGGGCAGGCAGTCCAGCAAGCAGAAGGTCTATGGATGGCTAATTCCCAAAGTAATGCCTCATGAGGCCCAGGGTTCACAGAGCAAGACAAAAGGAAATCTCAGGAGTAAATGACGTTTTTATCAAAGGCCAGTGGAGACATCCATTAGAGAGTTCCAGGGACTGAGACACCAGGTTGAGGTTCAGGAGTAGAACTTTTATCCCTGAGAAAGGAACTGGAAGAACAAAGCAAAACAGGAGCCCTAGTGGGAAAAACGTTTCAGCAGACTATAAAAATGAGACTCAGGAGCAACATACAAAGTATAAAACCATAGGCACCAGGAGCGCAGGTTACCTGTTTGTCCTGCCCCATCGTATTCTCCTACACAACCTGGCACACACCCCATACTGTTCTACAAGTTCGAGGTATCCCATCTCAAACCAAAGGCCTGCCACCAATAGTATGGTCAAGTTCATATTCAGTGGGGAATTGAGCATGTATACTGCGAAAGGTGCTGTGCCAGCTTCTCTCATGCTGGGTGTAGGAGCACTGGACTAGGAGTTCTTGAATGTCCCCAGCTAAGGATATACGAATACTAAGACCAGGTTGAGGCTGAATATGTTGTCTTGAGTCTTAGTAGCCAACAGAGAAGGCACGTGAAGGAAAGAAACTTCAATACACCAAGCAATTTCCTTTTACCTTTCATTCCAGAAGTCCTCTTCATATGTCTAAATTTCTATATAATTGTTCATTCAAGTCATACTGCTGGCAGAGGCTGAATGTATCACCAAGCACTCTCAAAGTCTGATAAAAACTGTTCGGATAGTCTGATATTTTTTGAATAACCTTAGCAATGAAATCAATTAAGATCAGAAGCAGATTGTTTCCCCAAATCCTTTTTTTTTTTGTAAATATTCTTTATGTATTGATTTTGACCCACTAAAATGTTATTATACATTTTTGACCATTGTTAAAATGCTCCATAAAAATGACTAAATACTAAAACTAAGTGGTATCAGTGTTCAAAACTAAATCAACTAATCAAAAAAGACTCATTCACATAAGCACAGGAGCACCTTTTGGTATTATTATTGGTTAATTATTGCTTTGTTATTAATACGGTTACTATATTGACTTCCCATTATTCCAAAATGTAAAATTATGCAGAACTATGAATTAGTTACAGCAAAATTTCCAGTGCTCTTAAAATATATTTTGTTTCTTTGTGACAATGGTGCACTTCCCTCTTTTGTTGGGTTTATCATCCCATGAACCATAAAGTTCCAGTCTCAATTACTGAATCTTTAACTGCATGAAGTCTCTGCATCATCAGAAAGTTCATGTCACCCAAAGCGTGGCATGTAGAGCAGTGGTCCCCAACATTTTTGGCACCAGGGATGGGTTTCATGGAAGACAAATTTTCCATGGACAGGGTGGTGGGGATGGTTTTAGGATGAAACTGTTCCATCTCAGATCATCAGGCATTAGATTCTCATAAAGAGCACACAATCTAGATCCTTCACATGCATAACTTCAGACCCCTGTGAGAATCTAATCCAACCGCTGATCTGTCAGGTGGTAATGCTGCTTGCCTGCCACTCACCTCCTGCTGTGCGGTGGCTTCCTAACAGGCCCTGGTCTGGTAATGGTCCATGGCCCTCAGGTTGGGGCCCACTAATGTAGAGTCAACTGTCCTTGCTCATAGAATTCCACTTTAACCTTCTCCATTTTAATATTTCCATCTGACCAAAAATACTTCCATTATAAAGAATGATGAAACAAGAGCAGTTAAAACACTGTAGTACTAAATTTGAAAGTAGCAGCATAAATTCAGTATAAACCAAAACATTGGAAAAGAAATTTTAAGACAACTAGAAATGTGAACACTGACTGGATATTTGGTAATATTAGGAATTACTGCTAAATCTCTTGAGTTTGATAATGATATAGTTGTGAATGTTTTTAATAGTCTTTATCTTTCAGAAAACCATACAAACATTTTTAAATAAAATAATATGATGCCTGAGATTCTCTTAAAAATAGTGTAGGAGTGGAGGAAGCAGGTGCTGAATTTGGATAATGGATATGTGGGTATTAACACTACTAACTGGTCTCCTTCTCTGTTATCTATGTCTATGTCTACATGCATTTTATATATACATATGTACATTCTGAAGTAGCTTGAGTATGACTGGAGAAGAGTCATACCTAACTTGCCTGGCAGCTTAACAATGTCTTCCTCCAGAAACTCTCTTCACATGTTTTTGCAAATTAAGGTATTTAATTATCTTGTTTTCAACAATCTTAATTCTCTTGCTTTCCAATATCATAGGGTTTCTCTCCACAGATTCACCTCATCCTTCTTTTTCATTTATAGAAACCAGGTTGAATCAGATTGAATATGAATAAAGAGAATCAAATTAGACAGTAATTCAAAAGGAAGTCATTTAGACATGTTTTTTGAGAAGTAAAGGAGTGAAATGCTGGCTTATTGTATTAGTCTGTTTTCATACTACTGTGAAGAAATACCCAAGGCTTGGTAATTTATAAAGAAATAGAGGTTTAATGGGCTCACATTTCCATATGGCTGAGGAGGCCTGACAATCACGGCAGAAGGTGAAGGAGGAGAAAGGCACATCTTACATGGCAGCAGTCAAGAGAGCATGTATGAGGAACTGCCCTTTATAAAACCATCAGATCTGGTGAAACTTATTCATTATCATGAGAACAGCATGGAAAAAAACCTACCCCTTTGATTCATTTATCTCCCATCAGGTCCCTCTCATGACACATGGAGATTACGGGAGCTACAATTCAAGATGAAATTTGGGTGGGGACACACACAAACCATATCATTTGTTTTTTAGTTTCTAAGGAATGTAGTGCTTATTACTAGTCTTCTGTGCTAGAGAAAAACCTTTGCCCATCATGTAGCATAAGATAGTCCTAATTCTGCTGTGCATCTTGGGACTGTTACTTCTGCAATCTCTAACATGCAAACAACTGAAGAACATTACTGTGTCTCTTGTTACACTTCCAGAATTTTCCCTCCAATCCCTTGAGTTACCAGCAGTTAGCATTCATTAAGAAGTCAAGGCCAGGCATGGTGGCTCATTCCTGTAATCCCAGCACTTTGGAAGGCTGAGGTAGGTGTCTCACTTGAGCCCAAGAGTACAGGACCAGCATGGGCAACATGGCAAAACCCCACCTCTACAAAGGTGGAAAGATCACCTGAGCCTGGGGAGGTTGAGGCTACAGTGAACCATGATCATGCCACTACCCTCCAATCTGGACAACAAAGTGAGACCCTGTCTTGAAAAAAAAAAGAAAGTCAATGGAGCAAGTTTCTGAGGGCTAACTTCAGTCCACTGGATGTCAATGATAATAATAATAATAATAGAAATTATTTCCATTTTATGTATAGGAAAACTAATGTTAAGGAAAGTTAAATAATTTTTCCAAAAAAAACAATAACCAGTGAGAAACAAAACCAGTTTTTAAACCCAATCTCACCTGATTCAATACCCATGCTCTCCACCATACTCACAAACCTCCTTCAAACTTAGAGAAGCTACTCCAGGGAAGAGCACACCATATTCTCTCTTCAAATGCATGACCACAAGTCTCAGTAGTTGCTCAACTCTGCTGGGAAATCCTGCTCCACTCCTCTATTTAGGTCACTTCCTGTCTACCTAAAAAGACAATTTACAACTTTTCCTTTCTGCTCAAATGTCCAGCAACCCTTCCTCATTCCCTCTCTCTTAATTGACTTTGCCTCATGCTTATTGGCAGAATGGAAGCCATCAGAGGAGCATTCTTTTGTCTTCCCCAAACAAATGTTTCAACCCATCTTCATCTCTGTCAATGCTCTCTGCCCTCTCTCCTGTTACTAAGGAGGACTCTACCGTGCATGGTATACTGGGCACGCACTCTCCTTCACCCTTCTCTTTTTCTGTCCATAGTAACCACTTCTCTGCATCTCCAAGACTCTCCACAAACGTATCCCATCAGCGTATAAGCATGCTCTATTATCTATAATAAATAAAAAACACTACACTGCCCTTTGCCACACACCTCCCTCCAACTACTGCCCCATTTCTCTGCTCTCCTTCGTAGCAAAATTTCTTGAATGAGTAGCCTCCTTTTCCCTGCTCCCCCATTACAATGAGGCATCCATCCCACAATAGAAATTGCTAATGTCATAGGGTCTAATCACCTCCATCTTCCCAAAGTTAGTGCAAGATTTTCTCAACCAACATCAATCACTCTCAACACTGTTGATCCTGCCCTCATTGAAACTCTCATCTCTTAGTCTCCATGACACCAAGCCCTGCCGCACCTAGGCAGGAATGAGGGTTTGGTGAATTAAGGGCACAGAAAGAAAACCAGCGTGGCTAGAGTGTACAATGATGGGAGAGCAGGACGACATGTTTGAGATGCTAAGGAGACACAGCATCATGTGAAAACCTAAAAAGTGAAGGCAAGAGTTTGTGAGGCTTGAAGGAGCTTTTAAGCAGGTTACCAGCGTGCTCTTTAAAGGTCACTCCAGCTGTGTGGCAAGTGGACTGTGCAGGCAAGAGAGTAGGAGCAGGGACGATTAGAAGGCTCATAATAAATTCTAAATAAGTGTTTGTTTGCTTGAATTAAACTGGGAAGAAGACGGAAGTCACCAGTAAGCAGAAATGTCTAAAGGACAGAAATAAAGCCAAAGACTGAAACTCCAGGCAGTAGATAAAGTGCTCTTAGAATTAGTGAGGGGACAATCTCACCCATGGGATTCAGCCCAGTTTCCAACAAACCCAAGAAACTTCCAGATGAGGCCCTCCTGTCCAGATGTGGCCAGGGAGCCCAGTTGCTCCTCTAAGTGGTGAGTAAGCAGCCCTCTTCAGCACCTGCAATTCCTATCGAGCAATGTTCAACAGCAGGGAGAATTTGACTCATTATCTTCCACTGTATCTGTCATGTCACATTACTCCTAGGGCCCTGACAGAACACTCTAGAGGCAAGATGCATTATGACTTGACACCAGTTACCCAATGCTGTACCTCATTAGAGGGAGCAGGGAAGACGTGAGCTAGGTAGGGTAACCTGCTTTGTACTATCCCGACTCTCCCCATGACTTCATTAGTCTCTTGATCTTTTCGTGGTTGTCATTAGGGGCCCAGAGTTTTATGTCCTGGTCAATTTCCAAATGACAGCTTTTAGTGTCAAAGTGATCAAGGAGAGCTGCTTTCCCCTCCCCCCATGACAGTGGTAGACAATCACAGGAAATTGATCATGTTGGATAAACTCACCTGATCCTAAAAATGATATTGGCTTCATGCTCCAGGGCAGAGCAAAAACAACTGAAAAATAATTGCTAGTACACCCCAGAGGGAGATTCTTTCCCTTCCCCAAATTTGACAATCAATCTAACCCAGTACACGTGACTAAAACTCGCTGCTGTAAAGAACGTAATTCCATTTACACACCAAAGACACCACGGCAGTTTGGTTTGAATAGGGGGTCATTTTGTCTAGGCTTTTATTTTTCTTCATGAGAGACTATATTTGCAAGACTAGCAAGGACGTACAATACTAAAATAGCAATCACATCTAGGACAAAATAAGCATGTCCTAATGCATGTTCTTATCAACCCTAGTTAGATTAACTTGTCTTTCGTTGTGTTTTCATCATTCCCTCTCAATTTTTAAAGCATTACAAAAACAAAAACTGTGTAGCTCACTGCAATGTTCTTTTCCACCTAGTCTCAGGGTTAAATGTGCTAGCTATGTTCAGAAAACGCTCAATATTTTGTGTTGCTTTAGTCTCTTACAAATGGAAAGTCTCCAGAATGGGTTTATTCATCTCTCTAGAAGTGAGGAATCCAACCTGATGGATATGATTCAGAGAGAGCGAGACTTTCTGTAACCAGGAAAAACAGTTTACATTCCTTTACATTTAGCCTCCAGATGCAACCAGGGCTTTGAATTTTTACATCCCTTGAAGTCTTAAGGAAGTACTGGGGAAGGCACTTGGGTAAAGCTGCTCTCTAAATTAGTAAGAGAGCTTCTGTTCAGAGGTTGTGGCTCTATAGTGTATGCTTCTCTCTTGAAGATATTCAACTAAATATGGCATGTCTGCTCATCACTTAAGAGTACCTGGCTGGGCACAGTGGTGCACGCCTGTAACCCTGGCACTTTGGGAATGCAAGGTGGATGAATCACTTGAGCCCAGGTGTTTGAGACCAGTCTGGGCAACATGAGAAAACTCCATTTCTACAAAAAATACACACACAAAAAAAACCAAGCACCCAACTTTCTACAACAAAAATGGCCTGGTGCTTATTTGTATGTTATTTGAGTCTGTTTGATTTGCTGTTTTTCCTCTGAAGTCTCTGCTTTCTCCCCAAATCCTGCAAAGGCCAGAGGTCCTCATCCACCATGCGCCCTACCTCAGAGCTACCCACCATGCCAGTTTGCCATCACAGCTCCTGCTTGCTTTTTTTCCAACTAGGAAAATGGTCCTGATTAATGTATAAGAAACCAAACTATTTGGGGAAAAAAAGAAAGCCAGAGTTCTAGCAAATGAACCAGAATAAAATTTCAGAACTGTGTTTCCTAGACTCTACATAACTTGGTTGGAAGGAGATTTGGTAGCCAATAAGCATACAAGAAACTCTGAACGTGAACAGTAAGGAGGTGCATTGATAAAGGACAAGGGAGACATCAGAAGACACATGACAAGCTTGCCCCATGTCATCCAACGACAGCATCTAACTATAAGCAGTATGTCCATAGTATTTCCCATCCACAAAATATGGCCTGTTTTTATACCCATGTATTTATCTATTTATTTACTCATAAGAGGAATGTATTGGTTTTTCTTCACATTTTCTTAAGATACCAAAGTCCATAAAACTTAGACATAAAAACTACAAATGAAAATTATGTGGTGTGCATGGTTTCTGATTTGTTTTAGAGGCCTAACAGTCAAATATTTCTGTCAAATGAAGGTTAGATTTACTTGGGTATGCGGTAATCTAAGAGCTCAGAATGAATGGAGCTATGTCACCCGCTTAGGCAGTGTAGACTCAGGTAGAACCCTAGCTCTAGCATTGATTTCTTGTCGTCATTCTTTGGGTAAGCTTTTACTCCTTCTGCATCTCAATTTTCTTCATTTTCAGTGGGGCCAATAATAACAGTCATAAGGTTACTGTGAAGATTTAGTAAGATAGTATGTGTCAAGCAACAAGCATAGGTCCTAGCATACTTTAGGTAATCAGTAGATAACTAGTTATTTCCCCTGTACCTCCAGTTAGATTTTAGACATATACGTCAATCTAGGTTTATAACATTTTTAGAAGTCCATACTTATATCATAGTATAATCTGTAATCAACCTGAATATAAGTATGAAGTGTTTTTCCTTTATTCTAGATTCTAGTATATCTTCCTCTTGCCTATTTGAGGACTAAAGTCAAAATGTCTATGCCATCCTATACAGCCACATGTGGGTCTTGAACACTTGAAAAGTGACTGGTCCAGCTTCAAATGTGCTGTAAGTATAAAACGCATGCCAGATTTCAAAGACTTAGCAAAAAAAAAAAATATACAAAATATCTCAATAAGTTTTACATTGATTGATTACTTTTATTATTATCATTATTTCAGAGACAGAGTCTCTCTCTGTCTCCCAGGCGGGAATGCAGTGGTATGATCATGGCTCACTACAGCCTTGAACTCCTAGGCTCAAACAGTCCTCCCGCCTTAGCCTCCTAAGTAGCTAGAACTAGTACCACCACACCCAGCTAATTTATTTTATTTTTAGTAGAGACGAGGACTCACTATGTTGCTCAGGCTGGTCTTGAACTCCTGGCATCAAAATATCTTCCCACCTTGGCATCCCAAAGTGCTGAGATTACAGGTATGAACCACACACACCTGGCACATTTTTTTAACAACAATATTTTCTGTATAGTGGTTTGAATTAAATATATTAAAATTACCTTCACCTATTTCTTTTTCCCTTTTTACCATGCCTATAGGAAAATTTAAAGTTATATATGTGTTTCATGTTATATTTCTATTAAACAGCATTAGTTTTGAGAGTAAAGACCCAGAGATATTCCAAAGAAATATCAAAAGGTGGGCTGGGTGTGGTGGCTCACACCTGTAATCCCAACATTTTGGGAGGCTGAGGTGGTCAGATCACTTGAAGTCAGGAGTTCGAGACCAGCCTGGTCAACATGGTGAAATCCCATTTTCAGTAAAAATACAAAAATTAGCTGGGCATGGTGGCAGATGCCTGTAATTCCAGTCACTTGGGAGGCTGAGGCAGGAGAATCACTTGAACCCTGGAGGTAGAGGATACAGTGAGCCACGATTGCACCACTGCACTCCAGCTTAGGCAACAGACCAAGTCTCCATCTCAAAAGAAAGAAAGAAAAAAAGAAATCTCAAATGGTGAACTATTGACCATGTTCACCAATAGCTCAGGACCAAGCTCAGAATTCAGAGTCCGCAAACTTAGTGAGCTCAGCCCTCCTGTTGCTTTATGTCTGGCTTAGCTGACCACTCCCCTTCAGTTCCTGCTTTTTCCGATGATAAGTAACCCACCACTGCAGGAAAAGATCTAAACCAGGGCTATCAATCTAAATAGGCCACACTTCCAGTGCTCAGTAACACAGGCGATCAACAAGGACTGCACTGGGCAGCCCAGTTCCAAAGAACAATCGTCTTAGATCTTCCTGAGTATAAGATTGTTCCCCCTGGTGATATTGGGGTAGGTTTTTACAAAAGAAATATTGTCTCCCCAAAAAGAACCAAGCTCAAGACCTTCCCCTTATCTTAACCAAGCCCTACATTTTTATGTATTAAGATTACAATAAGGCCGGTGCAGTGGTTCACACCTGTAATCCCAACACTTTGGGAGGCAGAGGCAGGCGGATAGCTTCATCTTAGGAGTTCAAGATCAGCCTGGGCAACATGGTGAAACTCTAAAAAAAACCCACAAAAATTAGTTGGGCATTGTAGCACATACCAGTAGTCCCAGCTACTCAGGAGGCTGAGACAGGGAGATCACTGGAGCCCAGGAGGTCAAGGCTGCAGTAAGCCAAGATCACACCACTGCATTCCAGCTGGGATAGCACATCTAGTGAGAGCCATCTAAAAATTTAGAACGATTACAATAACAACCTTGATTCAAATACTAGCCACAATTTAATAGTTTAGGATTGGCCTGGCAATGAGAAGTATTGGTCTTATAGTAGGCTTATAAAAGACTGACAGTCTAAGAGAAAGCAACTGAATTTCTCATTTGCTACTAGGTGCCAGATGTTGAATTTTAACCCTTGACTAATTGCCCACTGGATATATGGAACATAGACAACAGTGGCCATGTAAAAGTCTGAATCAAAAGGCGTTTTTAGGGTTTAGTTGTTATTTTTGCCTTTCATTGAATGCCAAAAAAATTTTTAAATCATGAAACCACCATGCAGTGTGGATCTCAGGTGTCTAAGTCCACATTAGTACAGCACCTGTATTATGAAATGGTGTATAATCTACACAGCCATACTAGCTTACTTCACACCAAAGATTGTACCTATGATTTTTTAAGTGAAAATGCTGGGGAAATAAAGAAGAACCCTTTCTGTATAGAATTCTGAAGACTAATTTTTTGCAAGGGCACTAATTATTATTCTGGGATAAATACAATTTGAGATTTCCTCCCCAAAGAAAGAAGGCTCAAGCGGAGCTCGCAGTCAGGGTGATTGGGGGAGCTGCCAGGAACTCACCATTGTATTGTACTCAGAGCAGTAACCATTTCTCCTCATTCCTTGATTTGACCAAATATCTTAAATTCATTTACCCACTTCATAAAATGCATTCCCTTTAGAAAGGCAGATCTGCATGTTTTTAAAGAGCAAATGTTACTTTGTTGAGTTGTTGGACCACACAGGAAGCACAATGGCAGGAACAGTGGAATTAGGAAAGCTGTCTTCTCCATGAACTAATTATTCAGCCCCTCTGAGTCTCTGTTTCCCATTAGTAAATTGAAAGCAATGACTGCAGCTCTCCTTACCACACAAAGACATTTGTATGGCTAGCAGAAATAACAGCATGGCCTCTTCCTTTACCTTGGGCACACAGGGCATAAAGACTTAACTACCTATCCCATCCCCTAATCCCCCTCCTTCTCCTGCCACCCCATCCATCCAGCTAAGAGCAGAGAAGTAGAAGAGAGGTCTGTACAGCAGGACTCAAAGAAAGTAGTTAACTGAAAGCAATTAATTCTTGGTGGTTTCGAGAAAACTCAGAACTCCTAGCTAACTTGACCCAGGTTTGTACGTCACTAAAAGCCCAATGCCTTTTCTGTCTCCAGCACTGGACCAGCCTCTGGAAGAAATGCAAGAGACCTTCCAGATCTAATCACCCCACCCTATTTATAATCTCGCCATGGAGAAGACATCCATCCATGAAGCCAGCAGAGCACATGTGGCCAACTTTCAAAAACTGAAGTAACAAATGATCAGCTCCTGTTCTTCTGTAGTGCTAAAGATGGAAGGAGAAAGAGTAAAACATATGCCTAATCCTACATGTGGTTGACAAAGTATAGTGGGGTTTGCATAGGCCAGCTCTTAAAAATTCACTGTGTAGTGGTCAAGGAATGGCAGGGATTAGGGTGCATTCAGCCACTGAATACGAGAAATATACAGTTTCAAAATCTGAAGCATACACAGTGAAATCCATAGATGTCTTCATGAATTTTTAGTAGAAAATATGAAATTTCAACAAAATGTGTACCAAGCTGCTTCAACTTGTCCTGCTCAAAAGGACATATTCACTTCCCTTTGCCCTTAGTGTTTCTTTGATATAAGTTTTTGAGAATTTACATCAAATTTCTTGAGCTTTTTTGATACCACTAATGGTACCTGTCACCCAAGTGTTTCAGCAGACATATTCTCAGAGAGGATCCTCTGAGGCACTGGGAGTAAGTGCTAATGTTCATCCTTCTGAAAAATAAATGTAAAATGGTCAACCCAAAAAACTGGGCCACCTCTTGTAGGTCCTCAGAAGCATCAGGCCGCGCTGTGGGATGTTCCTAGAGGCAAACAGCACACATTCCTGAAGAACTCAGTGTGTAATAATAGATCCAGCCTATCTTTTTTATTTTCAATTTACTTGTCAATATAGCCAAATTTAAAAAGTCCTGGAGTTGTGGGTCTGGCAGGCAAGTGGGTTACATGGAAGGTTCTGTTTGGAGGCAGAGAGATGGAAGATAAAGGATGTGCCTTTAAATTTCCTCTGAACTTGTTACTTTCTAACTCTAAAATGCTTTTGACAAGAGAAAATAACACATAAGACAACTTCTGCTTATAGATGAAATCGCAGAAACTGAATGTATCCTCCTGCCTTAAACAAGAGGAAAACAGAACAAAACCTATGACTGGTTTTCAGACATTCAGTAACTGACAATGTGAAACTGTGATGTCAAGAGGACAGTAACTGGCTACTATTGGTGAAAGCCATTTTCAGGCTGCAGGGCAGTGGAGGATGAATCCAAACACAGACCAGCAGTTCTACTGAGTTGCAGAGTCAGAGACCAGAGATAAGAGAAGCCAAGGCAGCTAGAACTTGAGGGATAGAGAAAGCAGGAGTGAAAAGACCATATATGTAAAGAGAGAATTTCAGTATCTATAGAGGTATATCCTCAAGTACTTGGCTGAGTACTGATCTGCAATTGCAAAAACGGAGGAGGAAGAAGAGGAGAAGGAGAAGAAATTGCCAGAGGCTGAGAAAAAGAATCACCAGAAATGAATACACAGAATAATTTCCAAAGCTTGTACAGGGCTGGAGATAATCTGTACTCCACCAGACAAAGTAGTTACCTGAAATTAATTAATCCTTAATGGTTTCAAAAAGACCCAGCTAACTTGATCTGGCTTCATAAGTCAGAAAGATCTCCTAATATGGGGCATCAGGTAGGATCCACAAAAAGGTATTGCCTTAACAATGGGATTAAATTAGACCTAGATTAAAGATTGCTGTGGAACTGCCCTAACAAAGTGTAAAAGCAAATCAAAAAGCTAATCCAAAGTCACTTAACAGTGCACCTGAACAAAATCCAACTATATTTTTAAAAATACAACAAAATCCAGCAAGTAACAGTATAAAATTTACAATGTACAATAGCTGATTTTTTAAAAATTACAAGGTATGAAAAGAAGCAAGGAAATGTGTTCTATAGCAATAGAAAATCAATACATGGAAACAAGCAAAGAAATAACAGAAATGATGGGACTAACAGACAAGAATGTTAAAACCAATAAATAATAAGAATAAATGAAAATGTACAGCTAATAAGCTAAAATAAAGGTGAAATGAAACCACAGAAAAATTAATCTAGCCAGGGCATGGTGGCTCATACCTGTAATCCCAGCACTTTAGGCGACTGAGATGAGAGAATTGCTTGAAGGAGATTGAAACCAGCTTTGGCAACAAAGGGAGAGCCTGTCTCTCCAAAAAAAAACAAAAAGAAAAGAAAGAACTACAAAAAAGTTAGATGAGCATGGTGGCAGATACCTGTGGTTTCAGCTCCAGAGGCTAAGGCGGGAGGATCACTTAAGCCAACGACGTCAAAGCTGCAGTGAGTTGTGATCACGCCACTGCACTTCGGCCTGGGCAACAGCAAGATCCTGTCAAAAGAAAGAAACAGAGAGAAAGGAAAGGAAGGGAAGGGCAGGACAGGGCAAGGCAGAGTGGAGAGTAAGACATGGATGAGTTAAAAGCAAAAGGATGGAAAATTTTATGTATAAAAACACAAATCAAAAGAATTTTGGAGTGGCTATGTCAGACAAGGTAGCTTTTTACAACACAGACTATTACCTGGGATAGGAATATTTTATAATAACAAGGGATCAACTTATCAAGAGGACAAAACAATTCTAAATATATGTACCTAATAACAGAGTTTTTAAATATGTGAAGAAAAATTGACAACATTCAAAGGAAAAATAAACAAATCCACAGTTATGGTTGGAGAGTTTATCACTCCTCTCTCAGTAAAGGATAGATCAAGTAGACAGAAAATCAGTACAGGCATGGAAGATTTGAACAACACTATCAATGAATTTGACCTGACATTTATAAAACACTCCAGTCAACAATGGCAGAGGGTATATTCTTTTTTGAGTGCACCTAGAACAATCTCCAGGATAGATCTTACTGGGGGCCATTAAACAAGTCTGTGTTCATTTGTGTCTGTGTGTACATATAGAAATTAATTTAAATGAAAACAGAAAAACAATGAAAACAAAAGGTGTTTTTTGAAAAGATAAATAAAATTGATAAAACTCTAGCCAAACTGATGAAAAATAAAGAAAAGAAGATATAAATTACCAACATCAGGACTGAAAGGCAGGCCATCACTACACGTTCTACAGCTATTGAAAAGATAATAAAGGAATATTATGAATTTGATGCTAATAAGCTTGATAACTTAGATGGAATGAATAAATTACTTGAGAGGCAAAGCTCATTCAAGAAGAAATCAATAATCTGAATGGCCCCATTCATAATAAAGAATTAAATTATTAAGTAAATTGAATTCATAGTTTAAAACCTTTATATGAAGAAAACTCCAGAAAACCTCGTATAAAGAATTCACTGATTAATTATTCCAGAATCTCAGAATTAAATAATACAAATTCTATACTCAATTTTTCCAAAATAGAAGAGAATGCTTCCCATTTCATTTTATGACATCATTACCTTAATACCAAAACCACACAACATATTATAAGAGAAAACTACAACCAATATTCTTAAATCTTGCATTTAAAAAAATTTTAAATTTTTTTTAAAGAATGTGCAAACTCTGTGACTCAGCAATCCCTTTCAGGTATCTATCCAAAAGAAATGAAAATAAACATTTTCACAAAGTTTGTACTTTCAAATGTTTATAGCATTCATCCCAGAAATGCAAGATTTAACATTCAAAACCTTCATGTGATCCAAAAACTAGAAACAATCCAAATGTCCATCAACTGTTGACTGGCTAAACAAATCTCAGTATGTTCATATAAAAGGAACAGACCAGTGACACACAATGATACGGATGAATCTAAAACACGTAAGCCAGACAAAAGAAACCAATTATGAAAGACCACACGCTGTGTGACTCTGTGTAAATAAACCTCTAGAAAAGACAAAACTCTACTGACAAAAGGCAAATCAGTGACGGATATGGGTAAGAGGTAGGAGGAGTAGAATCTCTACAAAGCGGCACAAGAGAACTTTCTGGGGCAATAAATTTTGCTGCTCTAGACATTTGTGTAGAAGTTTTTTCATGAACATGTTTTTGAATTGGGTACACCCCCAGGGGAATGAAATTACTGGATTGCATAATAAACTCTATGTTTAACTTTCTGAAGAATTATGTCTCTATCATGATTGCAGTGGTGGTTACGCACTGTATACATTTGTCAGAATTGTACATTTATATTACAATTAAGTGACTAATTAAATTGTCCACTTAAAATTGGTCCATTTTCTTGCATATAAATTACACCTCAAAAAAGCCAATTTCTTAAAGCAAAAAATATGAAGTCAAAGAAAAAGAAACAATTGTAATTAATCCTGAATCACACAGTTTACTAAAGTACAATGCTCAAATTAATAAGATGCAGCCAAATTTCTACTCACTTTGTGCGGTGTAGACCCTGCTAGTCTCCTGTGCCTATTCAAGATGCTGCGGTGGAAATATGGGCAGCAGAGAAAAAAGGCCTGAGTTTCCGTTCCGGAACTATCCCCTACCACCAGATGGGCATGTGGCACGTTAGCTGCCTCCAGATGTCCCCTGCCTCAAGAGTCCTCCACCTCCACCTTTAACAAAGAGTACCTTCTGGCTGGGCGTGGTGGCTCACACCTGTAATCCCAGAATTTTGGGAGGCCAAGGCAGGTGGATCTCGAGATCAGGAGTTCGAGACCATCTTGGCTAACACGGTGAAACCCGTTCTCTACTAAAAATACAAAAAATTAGCCAGGCGTGGTTGCAGGCACCTGCAATCACAGCTACTTGGGAGGCTGAGGCAGGAGAATTGCTTGAACCCAGGAGATGGAGGTTGCAGTGAGCCAAGATTGCACTACTGCATTCCAGCCTGAGTGACAGAGGGAGACTCTATCTCAAAAAAAAAAAAAAAAAAAGAGTACCTTCTCTGAGCATCACAGATTGGAGTTTCTTCTTCAGTCTGATTCTGTCTATTGCTCCTTGACAGGATTCTTCACAGTTTATGGTCCATGGAAAGATTCCTACTCTAGTCTCTGAATACATATATATGCATATATATATGAACACGTGTGTGTGCATATATGTTTATGTATGTATACACACATATGTGTTTCTATCATTTCTAAGGACCTGGAATGGGGGAACACTGTGTGTGCTTAGTCCACCTTCTTGTACCTCTCAGAGCCTAGTTTCAAATAATGACATAAAGGAGCTGTGCAAATGGAAAGCAAATAAAAGGTTTATAATTAAAGCCAGTATGTTATTCAACTGAGTTGGAAGTCAAATATGGCTCACGCCTGTAATCCCAGTACTTTGGGAGGCCGAGGCGGGTGGATCACGAGGTCAAGAGATCGAGACCATCCTGGTCAATATGGTGAAACCCCGTCTCTACTAAAAATACAAAACCTTAGCTGGGCATGGTGGCGAGTGCCTGTAATCCCAGCTACTCAGGAGGCTGAGGCAGGAGAATTGCCTGAACCCAGGTGGCGGAGGTTGCGGTGAGCCGAGATCGCGCTATTGCACTCCAGCCTGGGTAACAAAAGCAAAACTGCGTCTCAAAAAAAAAAAAAAAAAGAATTTAATTCTTTCACTAATAAATTAATCTAGTCTACATATGTCCAATCCCAGAAAAGTCCTGAAGTGTACTTTCCCAGAACGACGAAGGGTATCAGTGCTGGATATATAAAATGATTTATAGATGATAGAGGTAGCTAGACAGCTAGATAAATAGATAGAGAATAAATAGCTATAAATAAAAGGTTTATTTCTTGTTTTCTGTTTTTTAAAGGAACATTAAATGTATCTATATGTGTTTTTATTTAAAAACAATGAAACTGTCATCCAGTACATAAGAAAGTCCCTCTCCTGCAGTGGCCTTCTAAAATTCTGACTTAAAACACAAACGGAAATACATCTGACATCATCTCTCAGTCATAAAACACAAATTCAAAATCTCAAAAGATTTTCTTAGCTCCTCTCAGTAAATAGAAGCACGTTCTCTGCTTCCAGTTGCACAAAATTCCACCACGCACGCTCACTAGATGGTGTCTGCCCAGTCAGTTGCCCTGCCAGAGATGCCTTAGGACAGGAGAAAGTACCAAAGAATCATCAAGGAGCCAGAGTCAGAATACCTGAGACTAGAGTGAGTTGCATGGGCAGAGCTGAGCTATACTTGCACCATGCTGGTGTCCAGGTTCCAAAGTGACGTTAACAATTTTGAAAGTTAACAAATAAAACTTGCCATCCACAAAGGCATGCAAATATCAGGTCAAACTGCCAACTCTATTTCATTCACAAAGGAAAAAACTGGACTTGGTCAGAATTATGAATCCCCAAAACCAATGTGCAATCATTGCAGCATTCTAGCCAATGCTGGACATCACCCACAACCAGGAGACACAACCAGAGGCTGATAACACACACCACTGCCCCATTGCGGTGGCTTATCCCATCCAGCTGAGGGAAGAGGGCAGTTGTGTTCAAGACATTTGCTCAGAGGACTTCCAATGCAATAGAGACGAATGTGAATATGGAGTAATAGAGAGTGACATTCCTTATGTTGTGTCAGTTTTGAAATCCAGATTGACGGAGATATAGATGTCAGCTCGGAGGACAGGCAGGCTTCATTGCCCATGGACATCACACTGCCAGCACCTGTCCACTCAGCAGGTTGTGTGCCTTGAAGTGGAGGAGGACACATGATCTCCTCCCCAGCCTCCCCTCCCCAGGCTGCAGCGGCCATAAAGGGGACGCCTCCTCTCAGTCTGTGTCAGCACATGGAGATCAGTCAGGGGAGACCACTTATAATTATTTGATGCAGATGGTCACTTCATTAGCATACACACCAAGCAGCCAGTTACAGGATGTTGCCCTGCCTCCACAGCCCTCTTCCTGAGCCGGCCTTCAGGCTATCAGGCAATATATTTTAAGCGAAAAGTTAGCCTGCTCGGTCGGATGCGGTGGCTCAGGCCTGTAATCCCAGCACTTTGGGAGGCCAAGGCAGGCAGATCATGAGGTCAAGAGATCGAGACCATCCTGGCCAACATGGTGAAACCCAGTCTCTATTAAAAATACAAAAATTAGCTGGGCATGGCGGTGCACTCCTGTAATCCCAGGTACTCAGGAGGCTGAGGCAGGAGAATTGCTTGAACCCGGGAGGCGGTAGTTGCAGTGAGCCGAGGTTGCATCACTGTACTCCAGCCTGGCACCTGGCGACAAAGCAAGACTCTGTCTCAAAAAAAAAAAAAAAAAAAAAATAGCCTGCTCGTACCATTCTGGAGGCCTCTTTTGTGAGACATTTCTTTTAGGAAATCTAAAAGAATTACAAGTTTCTGGGTTTTTGGACTTAACAGCCAGATGCAGAGGCTCACCTATTCCTAAATGCAGTCATCAGAGTGTGTCAAACTTGTAATGAGAGCTGGTAGGCTCCTCAGCCCCCCTTCCATGGATTGAGCCTATGTGCTTTTGTAGCAGGTCCTGAATTATAGAAATGGGCTCTCACAGTGACACCGAGCTAAGGCTTGGTAGGCCCACAGCCTCATTTTGGCAATTCACCTCCCCCAGCAAAAGAAAAGAACCTGGGAAGCAGGGAACAGCTAGAGATGTAGGGCTCCAAATTTTAAAGTGAAAAAGAAACTTAAGAGACACACAAGTCCAGTGAGTTTTCAGTATTTTTTAGTAGGATATCTTATTTTGCAAATAACACCATTGAGTGAATGCTAATGTATAGAACAGGAAAAGCAAAACTGTTTTAAATGAGAGTTTGGGACTCCAGAGCCCCATCCACCTGCCTCCAATTCCATCCCCAGCTGCCTCAGAATTATCTGACAAAACCTAAGTCTTCTCACAGAGCAATTTGGAAAACACTATTAGTCAGATGCTTTTACTGGGGAGAAGAAACAGAGCCCCAAAGAAATGAAGAGACTTGTCCAAGGTCAAACAATGCGAGCTCTTCAAAAGAGGCAAAAAATTAAAATTAAAAAATTAAAACCCTGGTGAACCTACAGTCTCATCTCCCTACTCCAATGCCCGGCAGATGTTCCACTCTGACCCACTCAATTTGAAGTGCTATTTACAAAAGTGCAGTAACCTTCTTGGACAAAGAGCAATTTGTTTCACCTTCAGCTCCGCATTTTCTCCCCATAAGAAAAGATCACCATAGAGGGGTTACACATATAGATCAACCAACACAGCCAGCAAAGCTCCCCTAAAAGACACCTCATTCTCACCATCAGCCCAGCATATGTGCTGCTTGTCACCAGAAGGACATGCCCGACCCATGCTGTGCTATGTATTTTGTGGTGAATTGATAAGTGAGTCCCCTCTTCCCAGAGAAAATGAAACAGGGACTCAAGCATTTGAACCTGATCAATAAGGACAGACCATCTGTAAGAAACCAGGATCCCCCCCACTCCACTCCTTCTCACCCTCCCCTCAACAGGGTGCTTCTGCCTGAGTTACATAAATAATTGCACTTTGTCTGACCTTCGTACACACACTAGGGAAAATTATTCCTGCTCCTAAATGGAAATTTGCCCTGGCTCTTATCGATACATCTAGGTCTTTTAACAAAAACTTGTGCCATTCCTAAGTGCCAGCTATCTGGAGAGCGGATCTTAATCTCAGAGTACAAGGTTGATTTATATTTCTGAGGAATCACAACTAAGATATGCTGTGGCCACATTGATTTAATGGTTCCTGTAAGGCTCCTTGCTCGGTGCAGTCTCCATGCATCTTTTCACTAGTCAAGTCAACATTCGTGGCTTTTTAAAAACACAGTAAATCTCTTTGATTGGGACTTGCGGCTGGAATCATTCAATTTGTGTTAAACGAAACTGTCTTATCTCCTTGTGTGCCAAGCTGTCCCTGGCATGTCCAGAATGGCATCCCAGCATGGCCCAGGATGCCAGGGCATAAAAGCAGCAAACAGGATCATTCAGACAGGTCAGACAGGCTTTCTCTGGCTCTCCCACTACTTAGCTCCCAGTGATAAGAGACAGGAAAATGTCACGTGATTATTACTCCATAAAATGAAGAAGGCACTTCCTTCTCTACAGAGACAGACAGAAGCTTGAGTAAAGACCAATTAATTTCAAAGCGGAAGAGACAGCTGCACATATGTTCCCTATGAGTGATCTTAGGCAGAGTCTCCCAAATGCCAAGAAAAATATTTCTCTTTGGAGCTTCTTTTAAGAATAGCTTTTTTTTCCTGCAGTTTTAATGCTCTTTTTAATGCATTCATCCCACCGCCTGACATTTATTGAACACCTACTATATGCAGACATTTTCTTGCTCATGGATGCTTTCATACATCCCCTCATCATGGATTCATCCATTGAACAACTATTGAACAAGCTCTTTAGTGTCAGGACCCTTGCCAGGTGCTAAGCATGCAGAGAGCAAAGACACCATCCCTTGCTTGGAGAAGGTCAAGGAGCATAGCACTGAGTGAATTCCCACTCAGCACTGGGCCCCGGCTAAGATCTCTATGATTGTTGTCTTGTTCACAACTCACAGCGATCCCGGGCACATTTTACAGATAAAAAACAAAGGACTTAGACATTTTCAGGCACTGTTACCAGGCCTTTCCAATTTCTTTGTGGAAATTCTTTCCGGCTCACTATTGACTATAACCTCAGAGAACAAGGAATGTGCTATAAGAGAGATACATAAAAAATAACATGATAGCACCATCCTTTCCAGCCATAGATGACAGCAATTTCAATTTTTCTTTGTGCCCCTGCAGTTAAAAAGAGATGAATGATGTGAAAAAAGAGTTTGGCAGTTCTTTAAAAAGTTAAAAGTTGGGGGCTGCAGTGGCTCCGGCCAGTTGTCCTGGCACTTGAGGAGGCGAGGCCATGAGTTCAAGGCCAACCTGAGCAATGTTACAAGCTCTCATTGATTAACAAAAAAAAAAAAAAAAAAAAAAAAAAAAGGTTAAAAGTTAAGCCAGGCACATGGCTCACACCTATAATCCCAGCACTTCGGAGGCCGAGGTAGGCAAATCACCTGATTGATGTCAGGAGTTCAAGACCAGCCTGGCCAACATAATGAAACTACATCTCTACTAAACATATCAAAATTAGCCAGGCATGGTGGTGTACACCTGTGATCCCAGCTACTCAGGAGGCTGAGGCAGGAGAACTGCTTGAACCTAGGAGGCAGAGGTTGCAGTGAGCTGAGATTGTGCCATTGTACTCCAGCCTGGGCAACAGAGTGAGACTATCTCAAAAAACAAAAAAGTTAAACGTAATTACCACATGGACCAGCAATCCCAATCCTAGGACTGTACCCAGAGAAATAAAAACCTTTATTGACACACAAACGTCCACAGCAGCATTATTCATAATAGCCCCGAAGCAGAACCAACCCAGATGTCCATCAAATGATGAATGGACAAATGAAATGTGATATATTCATACAAAGGAATATTCTTCAGCCACAAAAAGGAATAAAGTGCTAATATATCCTACAACATGGATGAACAGGAGGGAAGCCAGACACAAAAGACCATAGATTGTATGATTCCATTTATATGAAAGTCCAGAATAGGCAAATCCACAGACAGAAAGTAATAGTGGGTGCCGGGGCAGGAAGGAGAAATGACTACTAGTGGGTATAAGCTTTCTTTTTGCGGTGATGAAAATGTTCTGGAACTAGATAGTGCTGATGATTGGAAAGTCTCATGAATAAACAAAAACTGCTGGATTGTACACTTTAATGTGGTGACTTTCACAATATGGAAATTACATCTCAATTTAAAAAGTGAGATGAATGGGCCGCGGCAAATCAAGATGCTGGTGAAGATCCTGCATCCTGCCTCCCTGAGAGTCACAGACCTCTGAGCCTCAGAATGGAATATACTCAGCCACAAAAAAAAAAAAAGAAGAATGTATACACATACACATAGAGGGTGGAATAATAGATATTAGAGATGCAGAAGGGTGGGAGTGGGGTGAACTGTGAGAAATTACTTAATGGGTACAATGTACACTATTGGGGTGATGGTTAAGCTCAAAGCTCAGACTTCACCACTACCCAATATATCCATGCAACAAAACTGTACTTGTACCACTTAATTTTTTTATTATTTCTTTGTTTTTTAAAAAAATTTATTTTAAGACAGGGTCTTGCTCTGTCACCCAGGCTAGAGTGCAGTGGTGTAATCTAGGCTCACTGCAACCTCTGCCTCCTGGGTTCAAACAATTCTCCTGCCTCAGCCTCCTGAGTAGCTGGGACTACCAGCATGCGCCACCATGCCCAGCTAAGTTTGGTATTTTTAGTAGAGACAGGGTTTCACCATGTTGGCCAGGCTGGTAACTCCTGGCCTCAAGTGATTCACGTGCCTCAGCCTCCCAAAGTGCTGAGATTACAGGCGTGAGTCACCATGCCTGGCCAAGCCTTTAAATTTATACAAACAAAATAAAAGAAGAAGGAGAAACACAAGCCTTAAAAAGAAAAAACAAAAGAATTGGATGTGGTGGCTCATACCTGTAATTCCAGAGCAAGGCAGAGGCAGGAGGATCACTTGAGGCCAGCAGTTTGAGACCAGCCTGGGCAACATGGTGAGACCCCATCTCTGTAAAAAATTATTTAAAAATTAGACAGGTATGATGGCACATGCCTGTAGTCCCAGATATTCAGGAGACTTAGGCAGGAGGATCACTTGAGCCCAGTAGTTTGAGGCTTCAGTGAGCTGAGCTATGATCATGCAATCTCGCCACAGTATTCCAGCCTAGATGACACAGAGAGATCCTGTCCCTGTCTCAAAATTAATAAAAAAAAAAAAAAATGCTTCCTCAAAGAGCACCTTTGCCAGCTCCTGCTGCTTCTGCTGCTCACTCTAGGGGGACCCAGCATTCCTAATGCGGATGTGCAGGGAGGGCAGCCCTCGGCAGAGCCCAGAAGCAGGAGATAACAGTCTCTCCAGCTCCCAGCTATCTGTCCTTATCCTCAGCTGGCTCTGGGCAAAGCGTCAGGGGCCCTTGGCAGTCATTTGCTTTTTGACTTCAGAGAGGTCTTAGTGCTCTTTCAAATAAGCTAACCCTTCAGACTCTTTGCCTCAAATTAATGAATGAGGAAAGGGGCTTCACCCAAAGTAATTTTTTCTCCTCTCATAAAATAGCAGCTACCTACTTAATCCGGAGCTTCAGCCGAGGAGTTGGAGGCTGCAGTGAGGTATAATTGCACCACTACACTCTAGCCTGGGTAACAGAGTGAGACCCTGTCTCAAAAAATGAAAACCATAATATCACAAACTAAAGTAAATTAAAAATCAGTCACTGACTGCAGATATAAAGCCCATGACTACTCCGTCTACCCATTCTAAAGTGAGCTACTGCAAACTGAAAACCTCCTTCGAAGGGGATGTCCACAACAGAGGCATCCCAGGAGGCTAAGAAGCCTCTCATTCCCCTGGAAGGCCCGGCTGGGTGCTTCAGTTCATTAAGTCATACATCTTCCGAGCTGGAAGAATCTTCCAGATTATTTCATTCAGGCCCTTCATTTTATAAATGAGATGGCTGAGCCCTGGACACATAACTTCCTTATCCCCAAGTCACAAGCTAATAGAGGCACAACCCCATTCTCTCCTGCCTCCTGCCCAGGGCTCTTTTTAACCCAGCACACTGCTGCTATAGTCAGCTCTCATGTGTAGAAATCCTACACTCTACACAGCCAAAATACATTTCTCCTAACACCTGCGCCAAGCCCAGTCCTCTCTGAACACACTGCAACCTAGATGTGAAATTCACTAATTAAGGTCTTTTTTTGTAGGTTCACACAGAATAATGGGACCCTAGTGATATGAAAGTCAAGAAAAAGCAAGGAGTATCGTTAGGGGAAAGTAAATGCTAGACCTCAAAAGCTTATCTTAGCCGTCTTATCTCATGAAGCCATTTCTCACCATTGTAGCATCTGTTTCATGGGTGAAGGCTATTGTTATATATTGTGACTATCAGAACTCTTGATTGGGAGTAAGAGAAACACCAGCTCAAACTAGCTTATGAAAAATGGGACATAATTAGCACACAGAAGTAGACTTTAGGAAGGACTGATCAGGGCTTCAAAAAAATGTCACCAAAGATTCAGTGTCCCTTTCTCTATCTCTTGTCTCTGTTCTCCTCCAGATTGGCTCCACACTCATGGGGACTCGCCCCATTCCAAAACTTACTCTTACTTTTTTTTTTTTTTTTTTTTGAGACGGAGTCTTGCTCTGTTACTCTTATTTTTAATTGGTGGAGAAGATTAAGTGTTCACTTTCCTGAGATCTCCAACAGAAGAGAAGTGAGGCCAGGCACAGTGGCTCACACCTGTAATCCCAGCACTTTGGGAGGCTGAGGCAGGTGAGTCGCCTGAGGTCATGAGTTCAAGACCAGTCTGGCCAGTCTGGCTAACATGGCAAAATCCCGTCTCTACTAAAAATACAAAAATTAGCCAGGTGTGGTAGTACATGCCTGTAATTCCAGCTACTAGGGAGGCTGAGGCAGACTTGCTTGAAGGCAAAGGTTGCAGTGAGCTGAGATCACGCCACTGCACTCCAGCCTGGATGACAGAACAAGACTGTCAAAGAAAGAAAGAAAAGAAAGAGAAGAAGGAAGGAAGGGAAAGGGAGGGGAGGGGAGGGGAGGAGGAGGGAGAGGAGGAGGAGGAGGAGGACGAGGTGGAGGAGAGCGTCTCAATACCTCAGATTGCCCCAACAGAGATTTTTTTCTTCCTCCATAGAACTAAAGTCTCATTTTCACTCTCTCTGTGATACTGAAGACTAATTAATAAAGGGCCATTAAACATAGAAGAAAATTCTACAATCATTGGGTTTATACTTATTAATAAAGAGATCTCAACATCAGCTTTTACTTTCTAAAGAGTGGCTTTCTCAGTCAGCTTGGACACCAAAAGATCTCAGTAAAGGAGTGAGGAAAAATAAAGCTTAGAGAATACTCCATTAGGTACACACAATATTTTCTTTAGAGTACGAGATGATTCTCTGGAGGTTTGCATTGCTAATTATCATACACAGTTTGAGACCTTGAAATTGATCTAGTATATAAGCAGACAAAAGCTTCCTGCTATCTGGGGTGATTCATCAAAACCAGAAAGTGTGCCATGTCACCCCAACCCCCCAAAAAGGAAATTGCTGGAAAGCATGTTATCTTTATAGAGTCATTTGGCTCAGCAAATACTTCCCCGTCAGTCAGCGGCAGCCACAGGCAAAAGCGTGAAATAAAACAGGTTGGATCTTCACTATGAGCAACATTCCTCACCCAAGCCTCTGTTTGGTTGTTTTGCTTTGGGTTGGTTTGGATTTTTGTAGAAACAGGCCTCACTGTGGCCCAGGCTGGTCTTGAATTCCCACCTCAGACTCCCAAAGCGATGGCATTATAGGTGTGAACCACTGTGCCTAGCTCCCAGCCTCCTTTTGGAGCAAAACTTTTCTCATTCTCAGTGCCCTTGACCTCTCCCACACCCCAGTGGCACCCTCCTGTGCCCCCAGATGCCCAGAGTCCCCCTTTTTGGATCCCTAGTCTTCCTTCTCCTGCAAATACTTCATCATCATTATTAACACACGTTAGTTAAGTGCCTATGTAGTGAAGGCATTTGTGGGGTGATTTGGTCATTGCTACTTTGTTGGTTCCCTGTATCATTTTCTTTGTAAGACTGCCTCTTCCCTATTCCCTGCCATTCTGGGAGGGCTGTCAATCAAAAGAAAACACTGTCCTCAGCAAATGGTAGACCTGCAAGTCAGGCTGGCCTATCAGCCCAAGTAAGACCAAGGAGAACCCTTTCTAGGGATTGCTATGAAGATTGAGAGAGTGACAAAGAGTATTTTCCATGTGCTCTAAGAACCACACACACCAGACACTGATGGTGTTTCTCTTTGGGCCTGAGAATAATATCAACCCAGAAGAAAGGAGAAGTGAAAATGGGAGAGATATGGTTCTAACCGCATTTGGAGTATTGGATTAAGCTGCACCTAAAAATTTATCCTTAGACTTTTTATTTACAAAGCCCTTAAATGTTCTCTTTAATTAGTTTACCCAAGTCATTGTCTTGCATGCAACCAAACAATCTTTTTTTTTTTTTTTTTTTTTTGAGACGAGTTTTGCTGTTGTTACCCAGACTGGAGTGCAATGGCACGATCTCGGCTCACTGCAACCTCCGCCTTCTGGATTTAAGCAATTCTCCTGCCTCAGCCTCCTGAGTAGCTGGGACTACAGGCGCGCGCCACCATGCCCAGCTAATTTTTGTATTTTTAGTAGAGACGGGGTTTCACCTTTTTGACCAGGATGGTCTCCATCTCTCGACCTCGTGATCCACCCGCCTCGGCCTCCAAAAGTGCTGGGATTATAGGCGTGAGCCACCGCACCTGGCCACAACCAAACAATCTTAACTGATCTAACAGACTATCAAGAAGTATAAGGTATCAACACCCTACTATATAATCAGCTGAAGAGGGCCATGGCCATATGACCCAGGGAAGAAATTTTAAAAATAATCCATCAACAACACAGGCTTCCTATCAGAGCTTATTGCATCCCAGAATTTTGCAACCAGCTGACTAATGATCTTCCTGTCTCCTGGTCCCTATTCTTTACTTTGTTTGTTTATTCGTTTGTTTTTTGATATCAAGTTTTGTTCTTGTTGCCTATGCTGGAGTGCAACAGCGTGATCTCGGCTTACTGCAACCTCCGCCTCCAGGGTTCAAGCAATTCTCCTGCCTTATTCTCCTGAGTAGCTGGGATTACAGGCATGTGCCACTACATCTGGCTAACTTTTTGTATTTTTAGTAAAGACAGGTTTTCTCCATGTTGGTCAGGCTGGTCTCAAACTCCTGACCTCAGGTGATCCACCCGCCTCGACCTCCCAAAGTGCTGTGATTACAGGCGTGAGCCAACACATCCGGCCTACTTTTTTTTTTTTAACCAAGTCTTGGGTTGGTTGAGTAGCTACGCCTGCTAACCAGAAGTTAGATTATTTTCCAGTGACATGATTCTGTCACAGCATTGATCTGCAAGCCTGATACCTGATACCTAGTGTCCCGCTAGAACCAGAATATCCCTTCTTATGACCAAGAAGCCAGACGTATAGTGATTTCCAGAATGGTACTGATACCTGCATCCATTCATTGCACAGACCTGCCTACCAGAACAGAGGAACCAGACATCCTACTAGCAAAATGGCCCTGCAGTGAGTGATTCAGGGCTTGATGAAAAACAATGTGTGTAGCCTCTGGGTCAGGGGGTTAAGGACTACCTGAACATTAAAACCGAAACCAAAGCCAGGAAGCCACTAATCCAAAGGGAAGAGGCAAAGGGAAGAATACCGGTAAAAGCATCATGACAGAACCCAGAATGCTTCAGGAACAGGCAGCAGTGGCTGCTCTCTACTCTCACCCAAGTTAGCCTCTCCTCTCACATCACTAATGGTTCCTGAGCGCTCCAGGAGCTGACTATAAAGTTGGTGAATAAGATACATACAAATGAAAGAATATCTACAACAAAGACAATGGTTTTTTTCTTCTCTTTCCTCTTTTTTGACTTTTTAAATTTTTTAAAAAGAGGGCCAGGGGTCTCACTGTGTTGCCCTGGCTGGTCCCAAACTCCTGGGCTCAAGTGCTCCTCCAGCATCAGCCTCCCACACTGGGATTACAGGCATGAGCCACTATACCTGGCTTCTTTTTTTTTTTTTTTTTTGAGACAGGCTCTCGCTCTGTCAACCAGGCTGGAGTGCAGTGGCACAATAAGCTCACTACAACCTCAAACTCTTGTCTTTAAGACATCCTCCCAGCTCTGCTTCCCAAAGTGTTGGGATTACAGGCGTGAGCCATCGCACCAGCCCAAAGGCAAGATTTGATTAATGAATGATACAGGCAATGAACATGAGGAATTCAGATGGAGGAGAGCTTACTTCTTTCTAGGTAGCTCAGAAAATACTGCAGAGAAAAGATAAGAATTGAAGTGGACAGTTGAGGCAGAGCTGAATTTCAATGGCAGCAAGGGTGTATTTAAAGCAATAGAAGATAAATTCTCAAAGGCCCATAGTCAAGACAGCAAAGGGCCTGTTGAAAATACCTTACCCAGCCCCTTTTCCAATCAGACTAGGCTTTCTATCTCCTATTCCTTGGGGTCTTGTTTTCTTTCCTCTGATCTGATAAACTAATCCTTCCTGAAGTACAAATGGATTGATGAGTAGCCCTTTCAGAGTAACATATTTGCATTTTAATAGGGACCTTCTGGTCAGAGAGCCTTAAACCAAAGAAATGGTCATTACTGCTACTATGATAAATTGGTAGGGGAGAAATTTAGGACAGGAAAGTTTTCCCTCAACTTTTTTCACATATAGAGCTGGTACTCATCTCAGAGATCAGAGTTTAATAAAACTCAACTTGCCTAGAGCCATATTTCTTGTGGAAATGCTAGCATTCGCATGCCAGCCATCCAAATCATAGCTACCTAAGAAAAGCTTACTTACCAATGACTGGTTTGTTTCTAAATGTTCTGTAGGTCAATTGATAACTTCAAATGGACCAGAGCTATTTCCTAAGTGCCCTGGACCTGTCATGCCTGCTAATCTGCATGGGAAAGTCTTTTAAATACAATAAATATTACATGTTACTTTGGGTTTCTTGATTCTAATGCTCTCAAGTTTGGGAAATCTTGTGAAGCAATGATTAAGTAATAAAAATAAATCGCAAAAGAAATTGTCTCATTTTTTTACGGTAGCAACGTCTTTTTTTTTACTTCAAGGTTGTTATAATTTTATGAGTATTAGTAGTAGCATTGCTCTGGAAAGAATGCTCTATTCACAAACATAAAATGGGAAGTAACTGTGGATTGACAACTTCTTACTCTAGCTTATATTTATTTCTTTTAAACACAAGTACTTGTTCATCAAACGAAATAAACAGTGCGATGTCACAGAAGCTGAACTAAATACATTAAGATACACAAAATAAATACACAGGTACGACCAGAGTCATGACAGAAAAAAACTCATTGATCTTTGAAAAGAGAGGGAAAGGTTGGTTGGAACCCTGCCTCAGCTTCTTTCATGACATGAATGCGTTCATTAATCTTTCTAGACTTGAATATTCCCTATTAGCAAAACGTAGACCTTGCCAACCCCAAAGTGTCATCATAGCTAGTTGAATAGTTTCTTTTGAAGACTCAACTAAATGCACAGTTTAAAGTATTAATATTTTGCATTATTTCACTCATTACAATTCAGCTTTAAAACATAAGGGAATACGTTACACAAGGTTATTTTGGAAGTAATTCTATGAAAACTTCAAAACCAAAGGGTATAATTAAGTATATAATTAACTTCTACCGTATCCATGTGATAGAAAAATTGTCCTTCTCCCGTGGCCTTTACTGGAACAATGATTAGAGTCAAGCCCAAATTGGCCATTTTTGGCCACAATGGAGTACCTGATATTATATCAAATACCCCTGGTTCTCACTACAGTCATCAAAGAATTTTTTTTTTAATTCCCAGAAGAACCACGGTAGGAGCCGTCTTACTTTCTCCAGAGTTTAACATATGTACCATTTCAGACCAAACACATTTCTTTTAAAAGCCCACATATCAAAATTGTGCACTGCATCTTAATGCTGTCTGTGCCCCAGTATGTAATTTGTTTGGGGTTTTTCTGTTGCTTTTTTGTTGTTGTTGCCTTACTTTGAATAAGTAAATTAACCAATGAATGCCTGAGGACACGCAGCACATGTTCAGGGCTTGTGACACAGGAGGGCATAAAAGCAAGGATGGTAATATCTGCTAATAGAACTTCCCATCCCAGGAGGGGGTTTTCATTTCTTTTGTTTGCACAATTTAAATAGGCAAAGCTACCCCTTTAAATGACACGAACCTTTTGTCCCTATGAGATTTCGGTTACCAGGCCACAGTCTGTCAGTTTGAAACCATTTCCTTCCCAATTAGCTTGCAGTTGGGTGGTGTGTCGTGCTGTTTTGCGGTTTCTCCACCTTCATTTGACCTTCGGCGTCATCTGCAATGCTCTCTCTTTAACACCAAAAATCACAATCGATGCAGAGAGGCACCTGGTATGTTTGCTCAAGAATTTTGTGCTTGAAACCTTATAGCTTCGGAGGATCTGGGCACTGTGGTTTGTCTGTAGTTGAAGGTTTCCTCTGTGACTGGGATACTTTCTTTTCCTGAGACTGCAGGGAATAACCCCAGAAAATCTCCCATACAGTTAATGCTCCTGTGCATTAGCAGCAGTGCAAGAGAACACACCTTTATCAGTAGATTCTATCTCTTCAACCCTTATCTTGTTTGAACTGAGATTTGGGCTATTTCCCCTTAAGCCAATCCTTTCTAGCTATTCCCATCCCCTTTCTTCCTGCTTCGAAATGATTGCCTACAGACAGATACCGCAACCCACCTAAACCTTGTTTCTCACACTCTTCTTTCTCTTTACTGCCACCGCCCAATTATAAAATACAACTGAATAGCAAAGAGTGACAATGTAAGTGGAGGGAAAAATCAGTGAGTCCAGTACAAACACCCAGTCTGAAAGAATCCCAGAGCTACTGTAAAATAAATACCAGCTTACCTCTGCAGTTTGAGGCTGAATCCTACCAGAGTGAAACTGCAGCATCTGAAAACAGTCAGTGACATAATTAAGGAAACCCTTAAATCAAAATAGAAAAGTGAGACCTGTGTCCATGAAAATACCAGGTTATTATAAAGCCATTGGAGAAGGTGTAGGAAATATTAAAGAATCACATAATTTTTTAAAGCAATAACTTCACCTTCAAGCTTGAAGAAATTTCTTAGCTTCTAACAAAATAGAAAGTTATTTTTGAAATTTCAGAAAGACAAAAAGCCCTAAATTTCATTTGTTCCAGCCTCCCTGTTCTACAAGTGAGGAAACAGGCCCCAGAAATTCAAGACACTCAATCAACATGAATGAAAAGACCCAGAGGCATAGCTGTGCACGTAAGAGCAGAGGCCAGTCCTTCCGTCCCCTACCTCATTTTTTCCATCCCATTCTCTGGGAATCAGAAGAGGCTTGAGAAGTAACAATGGCAGCAAAGAAAGGTCTAAGTCCTCAAAACTGCTTGTTCAGCATTTTATTTGGAGTCTGCCTCTTTTGACATTTAAATCATCAACCTTTTGCCGGGTGAAAACTCTGAAAAAGAAGAGAAATTGCAATCTGGCCTAAGAAGTTTATCTGACAAAGAAGTAAAGCCGAGAAATGTCAAAGGGTTAAAGCTAAGCATCCAGACTCACAAAGAAGCCCTAAGTGAGCTGATTGTAGTAGGAGCAATCAGCTGAAAATCAGTACTGCCCGGGAGCACTTCCATCTGTCAATCAGAAAACATTAGAGTGGGTACTTAGAGCTAAGAGCAGACCCAACAGCCAAAATGATGAGCCTCCAAGTAAAATCTAAGTAATATTGACTATAATTTGCTATGGAGACTTATCTATCACTCAATCATAACTATTGTCATTGTCATCAACTTCAATTTTCTACCTAGACACCCACCTCTAAACACTGACAGGGACATGGAGCAACACCATGCATTGTTGGTGGGACTGGAAAGGCAGAACCACTTTGACAAGTTCTGATAGTTACTTATACAACTAAACATACATCTACCCTTTGTCCCAGCAATTCTACTGCTTGGCACTTACCCAAGAACAACAAAAACATATCTTTACAAAAAGATTTATGCAACAATATTCAGAACAGCTTTCTCCATGAAATCTAAAAACTAGAAAAAGCTCATCAACAAAAAATGAATAAACAAACTATAGAATATTCATACAATGAAATATCAATCAGCAAGCAAAAGGAACAAACAATATTACCCACAGCAATATGGATAAATGTCAAAACATTACGCTAAGTGCAAGAAGCCTCCCATGAAAAGAGTCATTGGTGGAAAAGTCAGAACAGTGGTTGTCTCTGGAGGGGTGGGGCTGGAGAGAGGCAGAAATTGACTGGGAAATGGTGTGAGGGATACTTCTGGGATGATAGTTGTATTTTATATCTTGAGAGAAATTTGGGTTACACAGTATTTATTAAAACTCTGTAAATATAAACTCAAGACCTGTGCATTTCATTGCATGTACATGTTATATCAAAAGAAAAACTGTAAATGTATACTGAACTTTAGTTATATATGTATGTTATGAAGTATTTAAGGTTAAGTGTATTGATGTCTGCAATTTACTTTGAAATGCATCAGAAATACAGACTCATAGATGGATAGAGAGATGAATAGATAAATTAAAAAGATAAATAGATGATAGATAAATGATAACTAGAGAAAAATAGCTATAATACATTAATAGCAGAAGCTCCATTGTACATAAGTGTTCACTACATAATTCATTCAACTTTGTTGTTTGTATGACAAATTTTATAATAAAATGTGGAAGGCCAGGTGAGATGGCTCATGTCTGTAATCCTAACACTTCAGGAGGCCAAGGCGAGAGGATTGCTTGAGCCCAGGAGTTTAAGACCAGCCTAGGCAACGTGGCAAAACCTTGTCTCTACAATTAAAAAAAATATTAGCTGGACTTAATGGTGCCCACCTGTAGTCCTGCTCCTAAGGAGGATCACCTGAGCCTGGGGAGATCGAGGTTGCAATGAGCCATGATCACACTACTTCATTCCAGCCTAGCGACAGAGTTAGACCCTGCCTCAAAAATAATATTAAAAATGTGGAGAAGAAATCTATTAAGATTTATGACTATGTTTAATCTGTATTAGCAAATCTCTGTCTCTCTCGCTCTCTCTCTCACACACATACACACACACACACACACACACACACACCACCCTATTCCCTAGGAATTTCCAATCCCAGGTGTAAAGTTCGTCAATATGAATGTGAACATATCTGTGGGAACTTCATTTAGGGGTCCCTTCAGCATGCACAGGAAAAAACATGGTAGACTCATGACAAGCTTTTTCTGCCTGACCAGCTTGGGCTTAGACCCTGGATCTACTACTTTAGAAAAATCTGTCTATTCTCTCTGAGTCTCACTCTCCCTATCTGTAAAGTGACTCACCACCATCCACCTCTGTGAGTTGCTATAAGTTGGCGTGATCCATTTAATCACCAGCCAATCCCTAACCCCTACCGAGTGATCAATACATGGATCCTAATGGGATGGGCACTCAATGAACAATGATCAGTAGGGTTTGCTAACAGGTTAGCTCCAACACACTACATACTTCATTTAGGGAAAACTGTGCTTGAGAAATGGCCTATTTGGAAACACACTGTTTTAACATCCTAACTTCCTTCAAAGTTTTTCAAATAAAACCATCTCAGATGAGACAGGGAATGTTCGTGTCTTTTGTACATAGGGCAGCATGATGTGAACCAAAGCAGGCAAACAATACCATGAACTGGAAATGGTCAGGACGTGAGTGCTCCCTGTTCATTACTATAATTTTTCTAATTTTAAACACACAGGCATGCACACGCACACACACACCGTTGCCTTTACATTATTGGAAGGCTGCCTCGAAGGGCAGGCTAAATAAACACTGTTACCCATTTGCTCTCTTCTTGTCTCATGAGGACCTCCCACTCCTCACCCCTCCATGGAGCATAAGTACTTCATCAGCATTTCCTTGACGGGCACAGAGCCCTGACATGCTGAACAATAAGCGCTCTGTTTCTCACAGACGTGCTCATGCCAAAAAAAAAAAAAAAAAAAAAAGCCCTTGTACCTCGCCAAGATGAAAACCTTCCCCTTGTTTTATTCAAACAACTATGTTTCAACATCATGCATTCCTAGAGGAAACTGTATTAAGGTAGTCAGAGTTGCACATCGCCATCCTATACACCATACTCCTTAAGGAAGTAAACTAAAAAAACATTGTCCCTGGAGATTCTGCTCCCAACTTCTTTCTGCAAAGTCCCCAAAGCAAGATGTTTGGTGTACCCCCAAACAAGACGGGGGTAACAGCATGGGGTTGCCAGGAGGCAGTCACAAACGAAGCCACCAGTGTGCTCTGATTAACCTTCTTTGCCTATTGAGAACATGCCCTTGGTAGTTTCATAAATAGTGCACATTGCTTTGGGAGCATTGCCTCTGACGAAAGATTTTAATTATGGGTTCAAAGGACAACCCATAACGTGGAAGCCCAAGGACTGAGAACTAAGGTAATTCTGCAATGGCCATCCAAATGAGATAACTCATGAGCTGAATATAAATCTGCATGTTGCGTGATGGTATAGCTGGCCCTCCCCACAGGACACCCTATAGATTATGTCCCCAGTAAAAGGGCGGGCCTCATTCATCTTCCTTGATGGGGAACTGAATCACAGCAGGCATCATGTCCATTAGACCTGGCACCACGAGTACCCAGCACACATCCACGCATGTAGCAGGTCCTCAATAAATGTTGGTTGAAACTAAATTATAAGGCTGCAGGGCAGAGGTAGCATGGTACAGTGCTCACAAGCATAGGTTCTGGAGCCTCTTGGGTTCAAATCCTGGCTCTGCTGCTTAGACAAGCTATTTAACTTCAGTGTTCCTATTTTTCCATCTGTAAAAGGGAAATAAAAATAGAATACCAATCTCATGGGATTGGGAAGATTGAATAAGTTAACAAATGCAAAACACATAGAACCGTGTTTAACATATGGTAAGTGCTATATAAATGTTAGCTACTGTTTTTATTTTATCAGAGCAGTTTAGCAGGAGTGGGATTCACATGATACCTTCCTAGGTTTTCCTAGGTGAAAACAAGGTAACTGTCAGGCTGGGTGCTGTGGCTCACACCTATAATCCTAGCACTTTGAAAAACCATGGCGTAAGGATTGTTTGACTTCAGTCCTCAAGAGTTCAAGACCACCCTGGCAACATAGCAAGATCCCATCTCTACAGAAAATGTGTAAAGTTATCTGAGTGTGATGGTGGCTTGCCTGTAGTCCCAAGTACCCAGGAGGCTGAGATGGGAGGAATGCTTGAGCCCAGGAATTTTTTTTTCTTTGAGACAGAGTCCCATTCTGTCACCCCAGACTGGAGTGCAGTGGCACAATCTCAGCTCACTGCAACCTCTGACTCCTGGGTTCAAGCTATTCTCTTGCCTCAGCCTCCCGTGTAGCTGGGATTACAGGTGCCTGCCACCATGCCCGGCTAATTTTTCTGTATTTTTCATACAGACAGTGTTTCGCCATACTGGCCAGGCTAATCTCGAACTCCTGACCTTAGGTGATCCACCTGCCTCAGCCTCCCAAAGTCCTGGGATTACAGGCATGAGCCACACAGTGAACTATGATTGTGCCACTGCAATCCAGCCTGGGTTGAGAGTGTGAGACTCTGTCTTTAAACCAAAAAAAAAGGGGGGGCAGGGAGAAGAAACTGTCAGACTAATCACTGAACACTAGTCCTAAAAAGATCAGGCACATGTGGGAAGAACAGAAAGGCAATCTCAGGGAACCCTGTTGTACTTAGTGTCATTCTTCACGGCACTTCCATTCATTCTCAAAATTCTCTCATCTTGGACCACAAATTCTGTGATCACTCTACACATGATCCACCTTCAGAGCCTGGTTCAGAGTGAGTGAAGAATTCAATCATTCTTGCTGTTCCACCAATAAGTACCCTTTACAGATCCAGCCGCTCTGACTCTGGAGAACCCGTTCTGTATCTTGGCAGAAGCCACTAAAAAATGCAATAAGCAAGACTCTGATCACCCAAGAGTCACAATTATTTGAAATGAGGAGGGACACCCTCTAGCTTCGAGAATGCTGGACCATGGCCTGGCACCGTGGCTCACTCCTGTAATCCCAGCTCTCTGGGAGGCTGAGGTGAGTGGATCACCTGAGGTCAGGAGTTTGAAACCAGACTGGCCAATATGGCAAACCCCATCTCTACTAAAAAATACAAAAATTAGCTGGGCATAGTGGCAGGCACCTGTAATTCCAGCTGCTTAGGTGGCTGAGGCAGGAGAATCACTTGAAATAAGGAGGTGGATGTTGCAGTGAGCCAAAATCACACCACTGCACTCCAACCTGGGTGACAGAGCCAGACTCCATCTCAATAAAATAAATAAATAAATAAGAATGCTGGACCTAGAATAGCGGTGCTTAAGAGAGGACTGGCCACGAGGAAAGGCAGCCACACAAGAAAGAGAAGTACAGGAAGAACCGAGCAGAACACCCACTTTAAAGAAGCTTAGGGTCAGCCACAGCTGCAACAAAGACAATGGCAGCAGCCAAGCTACCATGGATGCTGAGGTAGATTGCCAAGTGCCTAACTCTGTCCCCGAGAAAGGGGTGGGTGTTGGGAAGCTGGAGTCTTAACGACCCAGGTACATATTGGATTAGTACCTGCATCCATCATGTACTAGGTACCTAACATATTATCCTTCTGAAACACAACTCCGATCACTATCGTTGGCCCTGTTAGCAAACCTTACTCATCTGTGTACAGAACACCCTGCTGGCTCCCAGAGGTAGGCTGCGAGAGTGGAAGCCAGGAAGCAATACAACTGTCTGGAACGCCGCCCCTTTCTAGTTCCTCACATATGTAAGGAGCTCACGGCTCCAGGGCTAACCTTGATGTCCATCTCTGGAATGAGAAGGGACACCCTCCAGCTTCCAGAATGCTGGACCATGGCCTGGCATGGTGGCTCACTCCTGTAATCCCAGCTCCCTGGGAGGCTGAGGCAAGTGGATCACCTGAGGTCAGGAGTTTGAGACCAGCCTAGCCAACATGGTGAGCCCTCTTGCCTAGTGTTTATCATGTGAGCTCTGATATCAGCCTTGGATTTCTCTAACCAGCAAACAGGCTGGTCCTTTGCCTCCCAGCTCCTCCAGTGCCCAGTTGAAGCTCCCTGCTCAAGACAGGTTCTTTCAGGAGCTGTAACTAGGTCAGTGCCACAGACAGGCACTTAGTGACCCTTCGACAAATGAAGGCATGTGCTTGACAATAAGACTTGTACCTGATTCCTGAGCTTCCTTCCAAGCAGAGGGGGCTGCACTAGCTTTAACATGCTTTGCCTTTCTGCACATTCTTTCTCCTTGCCAGCAAAGAAGGGCTAAAGAATCTAATTGAGAAATTCAGGGAAAGTAAGTTGGTCATGTTGACTCAGTGCCTCCCTTTCTGCTAACTGGTGAAAGGGTCTACCCAGGGGTGGTGGCCAGCTTTTTCCAGAGACACCTGTGCTGGATGGTTAAGTCAGCCAGATTCTGAATTTGCAGATCTGCAAGCTCATCTGGCCCCAGAACAAATAAAGCCGAGCTCTTTTCAGACCAGCTTTATCTGTGTGGCTGCACCTCCTCCTTCATAGGCAGGGCAGGCGGGCAGTCCTCTCACTCCACCCTAAGAAGCAGAGTGGCCAGGAACATGTATACATCTGAAGAGTTCTTTTTCTTCATAACTTCACAGCAACATGACCTACAATTATGCATTTTTCCAGCCTGAGTTTATCATTAGTCATCTTAATTACGTTCATTCTGAAGCCAACAGGTGAACCAAGACCAAAACGTTACTGTCTCTGCTTTCATTTTCCTGATGAAACCTCTGGACTAAGCACACATCTTCCTTGTTTATCTCGCTCAAAGGAGTGTGGGGTTCTTCATCTGGACATCCACAGGAAGAAGGAAGACATGAGGTAGGTGGTGCCCTTGTGTTCGCGTCAACGCAGGAGAAAATGCTGTGATCAAACAGTGCTGTGAAATAAAGGAAGGCAGCTCACGGTCAGGCATGCAGCCGTACCTCTCCCAGGACACTCGCACCTGGGAGTAGACACAGGCTGTTGGTTCAGAGAGGAAGAGTCGATCTTTTTACATTTACCCTGAAATGAATCCACCTTCTCTAAGGATCGCTGTTCTTGTCACGGTTTTGGAATTCGTACGCTCTTCCTTAGGCAAAGGTTCTCAAACTCCGGTCTCAGAGCCACTTTACACTCAGCGATTATCGGGAACCCCAAAGTTTTTATTTATGTAGATTATTAGTTTATTGGGAACCCCAGAGTTTTTATTTATGTAGATTATTAGTAACAATATTAGAAATTAAAGTGAGTCTGTAATCCCAGCACTTTGGGAGGATGAGGCAGGTGGATCACTTGAGGTCAGAGAGTTCAAGACCAGCCTGGCCAACATGGTAAAACCCCATCTCTACTGAAAATACAAAAATTAGCCAAGCATGATGGCTGGAGCCTGTAATCCCAGTCACTCAGAAGGCTGAGGCAGGAGAATTGCTTGAACATGGAAGGAAGAGGTTGCAGTGAGCTGAGATTGTGCCACTGCACTGCAGCCTGGGCGACAGAGCAAGAGTCAGTCAAGGAAAAGAAAGATAGACAGAGAGATGGTTCCCAAGTTTTCTCAGAAAAAAAAGATAGAGAAATTAAAAGAAAACTTTAAATATTCACGTAGATATTTATTTTAAAAGAACAATAAACCCATTACATGCTAAGGTACAAAACACATAGATAACATAAATAGCATTTTTATTCTATTTTGAAAACTATATTTTTCAAAGCGAAAAATGTATGAGAAGAGTGACATTATTTTGCATTTCACAAGTCTCTTTAACACCTACATTAAGAAAAGGCAGCTAGGTTCTTATATCCACTTCTGCATTCACTTTGTTGCAATATGTTATTTTACTGGTGTAGCTAAAGAAAATTCAGCCTCATATGACTACACAGTTGGAAAAGGGACGACCTCACACATTCTCTGAGAGGGTCCCTGAGTGAACTGGGGCACTAGCAAACTCTGGAAGTCATAAAGGAGAGTGACTGGGGCTGGGTTCTCTCTCTCACCGTCTCTCCTCCGTGCACTGTGCTCTTAGATCTCCATCCTACTCTGCTCTTCCCTCTTCCTTCTCAATGTAAGTAGTGAGGAAAAGTGTATTCTGCTGCGGAGGCCTCCCCTACCCATGCACTGCTGGACTGCCAAGCAGAGCAAGGGTGAAACCAAACTAGTACATTGCCTGGAATATTACATGCTATGAATATCCGCTGGGAACTCAGGGCAAGAGCTGGCAGCTTACTGCATATTCAACCATCCAGACGTCAGTTATGGCTTTTTCCCATTAAAAATGTCCTAACCTCTTCTCCTCATCTGATTTTTCTTTCTGAGCATCATCCAACAGTCTTTCCAGCTATGCCTGTGGGACATAGGTGGTTTACAATATTTACAAACCCATAGTTGAGGCTCATCTGCAGAGGGAACAAACATGCCCCAAAAAGAGATACAGAAACCATCCTGAGAGATTTTAAGCAGAAGCAAAGGTCAAAGATCCAAGAGGACAGATGAAAAGTGTGTGTATGTGTGTGTTTGTGTGTGTGTGTGTGTTTCATATGTTCCATTATCACTTCAAAGAAATTATTTTACGAAACGAAATATTTTGGACCCAGAGTGGAAATTAAAATTCCACTTAAGGATGATAACATCCACTTTAGGGACCATTCCTAAGATCTTGTAGATAAGCAATCTACATTATATATAAGCAGTCTTGCTAAGAGTTAGCCAATGGGCCACCAAATCATTTTACTTTTTAACCAGCATCTCTAAGACTAGAGTTGATATCTATTTCTGTTGGAGGGTATCAGATTTCCATGACCTGAATCTCCTTGACTTTCCACTTTTACTGAATATTTAGCTGAATAAATGATGCTGGTTCAAATATCTCAAGCATGACAGTGAGCCCGTGCCTCCAATTCCAGAACAATGGCATCTCCTGTTCCCTTTGTATAGTAAGATTGCTGAGCGCTCGGAAATGCATGTGCATCAACTCACAGCAGTGGTTTTTATGTTTGTATGGGTGGCCCCAGCCACTACCCATCATCAGATTCTGAAGTGTGTGTGTCCACACAGCCCTCCATCCACTCATCCAGAGGAGAGGAAAAAGCAGCTTTTCTCCTCCTGCACCCATTTATCCTAACCCTGCTAGTGTGCCTCTCATTCATCCCTTCCTCTTTCCTTAGAGCCCCAAAGCTTTAGTCTTATAAAGAATTATACCCTGCCCAGTGTCGCCCTCAATAGAGCTATGAAACTTTCAGTACATTATAAAGAGGCTAGGCGCAGAGGCGTAGGCTAATTCTCAGTCACCTTTCATGCTGCTAAGTGCAAACAAGCATTTTTTATCAGCTCTCCCCTCCTCAGCTCTCTCTCCCTCTCTTTCTCTCTCTCCCTCTCCCTCTCACTCTTACTTTCTAGCTGGAGGGTCAAACCTCTCTTCATTCTGGGTTGTGGGTAAGAGAAGTGCATTACACATTCTTGGGTGTAGACATGAGTGTATAGCATTTCACTTCCTTTTTTGTTTAATATCCTACCCTCATGCCTCTGTACCCCAGAGTCCCTGTTCCCCTGGGATGTCCTTGGTAGCCGGCTCCAAACTCTACAGGAAAGAACAGTGCTCCTGCAGCCCTGCACCATCCCCCACCTGATATCTCATTAGAAGGGCATTCAAAGAAGAACATTAGCTGACAAGGCTCTTTGAAGAATTTTTTCCATTCCCGTAAGAGTATCTTCCCAAAGGGAGATTCAGATCACTGCTTTGGTTTGTTTAGTGCTTTAACTTTAGTTTGCAGCTACCCCTTTGCAGGGAATCAATCAACAAATATTTAATCAGCACCTACTATGTATCTATCACTCCCAGCCTCTCCAAGTGAGAAACAAGAGAAACTAAAGCATAATCTTTGCCCTCAAGGAGAACGTGACCTACTTAGGAAGACAAAGCTAACACAGAACAATTAAATGCTACACAGTGTGGATCTAAATAAGGGAGAGAGTTGCAGAAAACTATATCCTACAAGAGATAGAATTTGTCTTAGGACTGGAAAGATGGATAGGATTTAAAGAGGGAAAGGAGAGGGGTCACTAAAAGCAAGAAGAGCTTGTTTAAGGAGGGGCACTAAGGAGAAGGCACCAGTTAGGAAGAAGCAACACCCTGGGAAGCCTTGGGAAAGAGGCTGATCAGACCGGAGTGTGGAAAGTCAGAGACTCCAGTAAATTTCAACACAATTCTGATGCTTTCTGTAATTCATAATTTTAGGGTTTTCTTCAGTGTTTTTGGGAAGGCATTTTGTTGTTGTTGTTGTGGTGGTGGTGGTGGTGGTGGTGGTGGTGGTGGTGGTGGTGGTGGTTGTTGTTGTTTTGAGACAGAATCTTGCTATGATCCCTGCAGCCTTGACCTCTCTGGCTCAAGCCATCCTCCCCACTCACCCTCCCAAGTAGCTGGGACTACAGGCTTGTGCCACCATTCCCAGATAATTTAATTTTTTATTTGTTTGTTTGTTTAGAGGCAGGGTCTCACTATGTTGCCCAGGGTGATCTCAAACCCTTGGGGTCAAGCAATCCTCTCACCTTGGCCTCCCAAAGTGCTGGGATTACAGGCATGGGCCACCATACCCAGCCTTCCTCAGATTCTTTCCCTGAAAAGCAGGGCACATTATCATGAGGGAGTGATGGCCAAGACGTCTGAGGTAGTGACAGCCGAGACGCCTGGAAGTATGTGACGTATATGCTGCCTGAAATTCAGTCTCTAGCTATGAACATTGCCCTTTTCTCAAACAATTTTTTTAAAGCATTATTAAAACAGTCAGGCTGCAAAGACATTAATTGCAATATTTCTTTAGGGCATTTGTTTTCACCTAGACTCCTCTGAGCCCTAGAATTCCAAAGGGGGAGCCTCAGGGCAGCCTTGGGAGATGAGATAGAGACAAGCCAAGTGAGGGCCTGGGTGCCTTGAGGCAATGCTGCTTTTATATACTTGTTATTGGTTTTCCATTTAGGATTTTCAGACACATCAATAAATCCCTGGTGCAAAGTTTTTTGTGACTAGTTATTCCACCATTTATGGTCATCAAAAGCACTTATCCACTTATTCAGGTAGAATCCTCCTTTGTATATAATTTACTTATTTATTCATTTTGAGGCAGGATCTTGCTCTGTCACCTAGGATGTAGTGCAGTGGCTTAAACTCCTGAGCTCAAGCAATTCTCTCACATCAGCCTCCTGAGTAGTGGGGACTTCCAGGTGCTCGCTGTGATGCGCAGCTAATGAATCCTCCTTTCAAAGACCACACACACACACACACACACACACACACATGCCGCTGCACCACTGCAATTATAATGTGATGGATAGATTGATTCACTCATTACCTATTTCTCATAAACTTGTTGAGGGCCTGAGTACCTAGCACCTACTAGTCAGCATCATATGATTGATGGAGTTTGAATACCAGCATAAGAAAATAGATGTGAGAGGCTGGGCACAGTGGCTCATGCCTGTAATCCCAGCACTTTGGGAGGCCCAGGCAGGTGGATCACCCGAGGTCGGGAGTTCAAGACCAGCCTGACCAACATGGAGAAACCCCATCTCTACTAAAAATACAAAGCACATGCCTGTAATCCCAGCTACTCAGGAGGCTGAGACAGCAGAATTGCTTGAACCCAGGAAGTGGAGGTTGTGGTGAGCCGAGATTGCCCCATTGCAACCCAGCCGGGCAAACAAGAGCAAAACTCCATCTTAAACAAATAAATAAGAAAACAGATGTGAGGAGGCTGGTTAATGACAATGATGGCAACAATGGTGATGATGATGATGCCACTGCTGAGTGCTTACTGTATGCCAAGCACTGTGCACCAAATACATTTATTAATTTAACTTTTGACACATTCTTATGACATTATTAAACCAGGACTGACTGAGGTTTAACATATATGCCCACGGTCATGCAGCTAGAAGAGGTGGAAATTAGCTTCAAAGGTCATGCTCTCAGCCACAAGGATGAACTAACACGGCTTTATAATGAAGACATGCTACCAGAAACATTTATTTGTTCTTTTAAATATTATTTTACACAAGCAGATAATTTCTGAATATTTTCTTTACAAAATCTCTCACACTTACGGGTTAAATAACCATCCCCTAAACCCCTAACCAGAGAAGGACCCTCCCACCATACTTTTCTTTGCTGTGCCAGCTGATCCTTCCCTCCTGCTCAGAATTCAGTGTCAGCCAAATGGGAGGCAACAAATTAAAATGAGAAAATGGACACAAGACCTGAAGATCATTTTTTGAGAAAATAGGAGCTCCCAAACTCTAAGGCAGTATATTTTTCAAAACATGCAACTGAGGTAGGAGACCAGCAGGACTCATTTCTAGGTCCCAAGGGGCCAAGGGGTTGAAGTGAAGAAACTCGCCAGACTCAGCAGATGGAGAGGAAATGGATCCCTAGCTGCCCTCACTGCCTGTCGGCATAAGACTCTTCCCACCAGTGCTACGACAGTTTACAAATGCCATGGCAACACCCTGAAAGTTACCACCCCCTTCCGTGGCAATGAGCTGGAAGTTACTGCCCCTTTCCTAGAAAGTTCTAAATAACCCATGCCCTCAAATTGCATTGACCCTCCCCTAATTTGCATGTAAGTGAAAGTGGGTAGAAATACAGTTGCCAACAGCCCATCCATTCCAAGTTGTAGGCCTGCTGCCTAGGAATTAGCCCTGCTCAGCAAGGAGCACTACTGACTGTTAGTAAAAGATTGCTGTTTCACACCTTCAGCTTGCCATTGAATTCTTTCCCAGACAAAGCCAATAATTCTCCAGGCTAAGCCCTTAAATTTTGGGGCTTGCCCAACCTGCATCACAGCCATTAAGGGGATGCACACCCTATTATATTGTTAGTCTAGAACTCGGAAATATAATAAAATTATCTGTTAACAGGATTTTGGTACTAGCTGGTGTCACACTGCAGTTTTAAAAGGGGGGAGGGGGTCAATTCCTCCTGGAAAGGTGGTCTCCCCCAGCATTATCCAGTTGCACATTAAGTTACTATTACTCTCATGGTCAGCAGGAACAAACACAGGCCCTAAGCAACTTCTTCTTTGTTGGGTTCAGCAATGCATTACCAACAGAGGCAGGAGGAAAAGTGAAATGAGAGGATGCCACCAAGGTGTTCCCTGGTTAGAGTTATTTCAGAACACTATCATTTCCACCAGAGAGCTTTAAAACATTTGCGCTGCTCCTATGAATCAGGCTGTATGGCATCACAACAGACAAAAAAAGTACATTATTAGCATAAAACAATATTAGCATAAATAGAGAATCAGGATATTCAGAGGGGTGGGAGAAAACAGCTTGTATAATATGTGGCCTACTCATTTCAGTCGACTTCACTGGAGCTGATAAACTGTGAAATTTCCATAATAATATGGAGTACAGAAAGCAAACAACAATTTTATTTGATAGGGAAATTGCATCCTGATACTGGATACAAAATTCTACAGCATGTTCAATGATATCGTCAAAGCACTGAAAATATAGACATATGTTTTCATTTTACAATGCAGTTGTAATGTAAATAATAAATCCACCACAATTTGGCTGGTCCAGAGACTGCTGGCATCATTAACTCAGAAACCCAGAGATACAAACGCTCTACTTATCTTGCCAGGCCCTCAGCCAGAAGTCTCCTATAACTCTGCGGATGTTTATACATGCCCTCTGCTTTGTCTACATTTCTGTCTTGCTTAAGGGTCTTCTGGGGTTCCCTATTGCTATTTGTATCACATTTTAACCAGCCATTGCTCTTTGATGCCCTTCTTTTTTTCCTGCCTGTATCCTCTTTTTATTTCTTCCTACTTCTCCACACATTTGTTCAACAACAAATCAAGACCATCTTCCCTCAGCTTCCTAATACTGTTCATGATAGTAGATTGATTGAAAAATGGCCACGCCACTCCCTTTCCTGTATCTATGCCTTTTGAAATGTGACTTTGCAGCGCCTCTTGTCAAAAAGGCTGGTCTTATCTTTTTTTGGAAACTATACTAGCTACAGTGGAAGGAACAGAAGATGAGATGAAAACCAATCCTTAGAATACCTTTCTTATATGTGTCCTCTTTCCTCTTTCCCCTTTCCCCTTCCCCCTTTCCTTTCTGACAGAGTCTTGCTGTATTGCCCAGGCTGCAGTGCAGTGACGTGATCTTGGCTCACTGCAACCTCTGCCTCCTGGGCTCAAGCAATCCTTCTGCCTCAGCCTCCTGACTAGCTGGGACTACAGGCCCAGGACACCATGACCAGCTAATTTTTGTAGAGACAAGATTTCACTATGTTGCCCAGGCTGATTTTGAACTCCTGGGCTCAAGGAATCTGCATGCCTCAGCTTCCCAAAGTGCTGGGATTACAGATTTGAGCCACCACACCCGGCTCCACTTTCTCCTAAAATTCTACTAGTACTATGGGAATAAATCCATATTAGCCTTCTAGAGGGATCACGTGGAAGAAAGTCCAGCTATTCCAACCAACAGCTGTCAACTCCCAGAAGACGCACATAGTCACCCCAGGGTTGCAAAAGACACATGAAAAAGATGAGATCAAAGCTGCCCAGCTGAGCTCAGCCCAAATTGTCAACCTCCAGCATCATACGCTACTGTCTTAAGCCACTAATATTTAGGGTAGTTTATTACGTGGCAAGAGAAAACTGATACATCTATGTTGTCTTGTTTTCCTCTTACTTCCCTTCATTCATCACACCTGACAAAACACTTATTTCTTCTAGGAATTTCAACAAATCTTGGAAAATGACATTCACCAACCAAACAAATCAGACCTATCAATAACTCCCTATTAATCACTATCAATAACTCCCATTTGTGAATGTGTGGGTAGATGGGTAGTCACCAAGCTAAAGGATATGAATGTTATTCCCAGTTTCCACCAATACCACTACCATGATCATTTTTAGTTTTTCTTTTCTGCCTCAATATCTATTAACATGGGAATGAACATTTGAATTTACCTACTACTGAGAAATTACTAATAATTATTTCAAAAATTTCCATAGATTTCCTAACATCCACTAATTTTTCTAATTTTAAAGCTGAAAAATACTTGCTTTCCTTCAAAGTCACCCAGCAATGTGAAGTGCCTCTATGAAACAAATAGAATTGAATCCAGTGATTCCTATGTAGTTTATTAATTTCAGCCCTATAGCATCTGAACCACAGCTATTGTGAAGCAGAGGCTTTCAGTGTCTATGCCCCTATGAACAACATTCATCCAACTACAATATTCATAGCACCTTCCTTCTCATTTCTCTCCTAAAATGCCTCAAAATCTTATCTTTGAATGTATAATTTAATTGATTTTATTCTGAAAATTAAATTTGTGTATAAAACTCACACTTTTATCAGGAGCATAACTGGAAGGAGACATCAAACTTCCTGAGTTCAAAATATGTAACAAACCAGGTGTGGCTCATGCCTATAATCCCAGCACACTGGGAGACCAAGACAGGAGGATTGCTTGTATCTATGCCTTTTGAAATGTGACTTTGTTTGAGACCATCCTGGCCAATAGGGTAAGACCCTATTGATTCTATAAAAATCAAAATAAAATAAAAATATGTTATGGAGCTACAGTAATCAAAACACTATGGTACTGGCATAAAAACAGATATATAGACTAACAGAACAGAAGATAGAGTGCAAAAATAAATTGATGCATAATGGACAAGTAATTTTTGACAAGGGTGCCAAGAATACACAATGGGGAAAGGATAGTCTCTTCAATAAATGTTACTGGAAAAACTGGATATCTCCATACAAATTGGACAACTGGACCTTTATCTTAAACCATACCAAAAACTCAACTCAAATTGGATTAAAGATTTAAACACAAGACCTGAAACTGTAAAACTCCTAGAAGGCAGCATAAGAAAATAACTTCTTGACATTGGCCTCAGTAGTGATTTTTTAAAATATAAAACCAAAAGGTAGGCAACAAAAGCAAAAGTAGGCAGATGAGATTACATCAAAATAAAAAGATTCTGCACAGCAAAGAGAACAATACACAAAATGCAAAGGCAGCAGAAGGAATGGGAGAAAGTATTTGCAAAGGAGATATCTGATCAAGGTTAATATCCAATACATAAAAATAATTTCTACAACTCAATAGCAAAAAAATGGGCAAAGGACCTTAACATTTTTCAAAGAAGACATACACATGGCCAACAGGTATATGAAAAGGACCCCAATATCACTAATCACCAGGGAAATGGAAATCAAAACCACAATAAGATATCACCTCACATCTGTTAGTATGACTATTATAAAACAAACAGATAAAAGATAACAAGTTGTTATTGAGGATGTGGAGAAAAGGGAACCATTGTACATTGTTGGTGAGAATGTAAATTGGTAAGTCACTTTGGAAAACAGCATAGAGGTTCCTCAAAAAATTTAAAATGATGGCGGGGGGTGGTGGCTCATGGCTGTAACCCCAGCACTTTGGGAGGCCAAGGTGGGTGGATCACCTGAGATCATGAGTTCAAGACCAGCCTGGCCAACATGGTGAAACCCCGTCTCTACTAAAAATACAAAAATTAGCCAGGTGCAGTAGTGCATGCCTGTAGTCCCAGCTACTTGGGAGGCTGAGGCAGGAGAATCATTTCAACCCGGGAGGCGGAGGTTGTAGTGAGCTGAGATCATGCCACTGCACTCCAGCCTGGGTGACAGAGCAAAATTTTGTCTCAAAAATAAATAAATAAATAAATAAAAATGAAACAACCATATGACCCAGCTACCCCACTTCTAGGTAGGTAGATATCTGAAAAAAGGAAAATCAGGATCTCAAAGGGATACCTTCACTCCCATGTTCATTGCAGCATCATTCACAATAGCCAAGATATGGAAATAACCTATATGTCCATCATCAGATGAATCAATAAAGAAAATATGGTACATACCTACACTAGAATACTATTCAGACTTAAAGAACAAAAGAGGAAGGCTTGCCAATTGCAACAACATGGATGAACCTGGAGGACATTATGGTAAATGAAATAAATCAGACACAGAAAGACAGATACTACATGATACCACTTACATGAGAAATGTCAAATGATCAAATTCATAAAAGCAGAGAGTAGAATAGTGGTTGCCAGGCACCAGGGGGAGAGAAAAATAGGGTTCTTAGTCAAAGAGTACAGAATTTTATAAAAGAAATATTTTGTTAAGGAAAGAAAAAATAAATTCACACCTTTATCACTGACAAATATCATTGGCCTAGCACAGCACCCAGCACGTAGGAAGAATTGGGTCACTTTGGTTTGCACTGAATCTAACTTGGATGTTGCTGCAATTGCTGATATAATATATATTGAAAGAATATATCAACATCATATGGACTTTACATACATTAGCGGTATTCATTTTCAGTTTCATGGGTAGTCTAAGAAAGATTGAGAAAATAATTTCTTGTAAAACATATTCTTGGAATTGCCATCAGGGAGTCTTAATTAGGATTAAGCTTGATGCTAACAAAAACTCAAAATAACAGTTACTTAAATAAGACAGAGGTTTATTTCTTTCTCAAGGAAGAATTCAAATATTGGCAAACCAGGGCTGGAAGATGGCTTGCTCCCTGAAGTCCCTAAGGATCCAGAATCGTTTTAGTTCACGTCTCTGCCATTTCTGAAGTAGAAATCTGGCCTCATGATACAAGATGATAGATACAAGAGTCTGATGAAGTCTTTTTTAAAAATTGCTTATATGCCCAGCTATAATCAGGATTTTAAGACGGAAAGAATAACTATCATAGTATATAACTAGAATCCCTGCAGAATGTCCTCTACATTTGGGAAATTTTACATTATCTCTGAGCATAAAACTGCCCACGACTTGCCAGTCTTCCATTTTGTCCTTGGTTTGCAAAATAGCCACCTAACAGACAAGCTCTGTCTATAGTTCACTATGGCATAGAGTGGGGAGAAAGAGATCATTTTCCAGTTAGGACTCTTGTATTAGTCTGTTCTTATGGTGCTATGAAGAAATACCCAAGACTGGGTAATTTATAAAGGAAAGAGGTGGAATTGACTCACAGTTCTGCAGGGCTGGGGAGGCCTCAGGAAATTTACAATCATGGCAGAAGGCACCTCTTCACACAGCGGCAGGAGAGAGAGTGAGTGCAAGCAGGGAAAATGCCACATGCTTATAAAACCGTAAGATCTCAAGAGAACTCACTCACCATCATAAGAACAGTATAGAGGAAACTACCCTCATGATTCAACTACCTGCCACCAGGTCCCTCCCATGACATGTGGGGATTATGGGAAATACAATTCAAGATGAGACTTGGGTGGGGACACAGCCAAAACAAATCAATTCTCTTCTGTTGAAAATGAAAAAACAAAACAAAAAAAACACTCCACCAAGAGTAGCTTAAGGCAAAAGAAAGTTTATTGGGTCACATAGGTAAAAAGTCCAGGATGGGACTTTCTTCAGGAACAGTTTCATTTAGGCTCCAATGATATCATCAGCACCCATTTTCTGTTCACCTCTCGGTGCGCTCTGTGTTCCTCCACTCATTAGTCTTATTTGATTTACCTGTGGTGGCAAGGTAGCAACAGTAGCACCAGCTCACCTGCTTCCAGGTTCAAGTCCCTTGGGAAAAAACAACAGCCTCATTCTGACTGAGTCACATGGTGGATGAATGACCCAAATCCTCTTACAAAAGAGAATGAGGACTGAACATAAAGCCCTTGGCACAGTTCTTGGCACACAGCAAGAGTCTGACGAATGTCAATTACTATGATCATCACTTTAAAGTGTAAATATAGGGCCCAGTAACTGGCACAGCATGGAGTTCAAGCTTGCTTGTCCCCTGCCTCCCTCCTCCCCTCCCCTCTCAAAAAAAGAGAATGTTAAGAATGGATGTGATGCTTTTTAAACTATGTGGCCTAAGAGTGGGAGAGGGTGAGTCCACAGATGGAATTTGAGGTATCATTTTAGCTTAAAAATAGTACATGGATACTAAAAGACAAATAGTAACTCTCTCCAGTGGAGACTTATTCCACACAATGTGCCATTCGATGGCTATTCTCCATGACTCAGTTGTAACCACTTCCAAAGTATTCCCAGGACCATGGGTCTAAGAATAAAGCCAACTTCATAGACTTGATGTGATAATTAAACAACAAAACATACTTGCAAATGGATAGTGTAACATCTCCAAGCAGGATGAAAACTTGTTAAGACACCATTCTGGGAAGGTTACTATTATCTTCTGCCAGATTAGGTCACTAGAAAAATGTCATCTTCAGTATTGTTCCCAGCATCCAATGGTGCCCAACTAGGGAACTGAAAAAACTTTTATTAATACTACAGAATCATGACCAGGTGCAGCGGCTCATGCCTATAATCCCAGCACTTTAGGAGGCCGAGGTAGATCACTTGAGGTCAGGAGTTTGAAACCAACCTGGCCAACATGGTGAAACCCCATCTCTACTAAAACTACAAAAAGTTAGCCAGGTATGGTGGCAGGCACCTGTAGTCCCAGCTAGTCAGGAGGCTGAGGCAGGAGAATTGCTTGAACTTGGGAGGTGAAGGTTGCAGTGAGCAGAAATCACACCACTACGCTCCAGCCTGGGCAACAGAGCAAGACTTCGTCAAAAATAAAATAAAACAAATAAATAACCAAAGAGAAACCCCAAGAAACCTACAGAATCATTAGTCTGTCTGTTGTCAGTATCCCAAAGTTCCCATTTCATGTATAAAGTCTTCATCATGTTCATTTCTAGGTAAATTTATATATCCCAACACATAGTCTCTGTAAAAATACCAGCTACAGAAGTTATCTGAAAGCAGCTGCCCTCAATGATGTCTGCCTGTATTTTCTTTGTCTCCTTTCTCAGGGAACTCTGGAAGAGGAGACAGGCCCCAGATTTGGGCAGGAAGTGAATAGTTCTCAGGCTGAGGCCAATCTATGCACACCAGGAACCTTCCAATATTTCTTCAGCAACAGTGTCCCAGCACTTCACTGGTTCACCTTTTGTGGCCACCATCCGTGGATTCCACAGCTACTTATCGATGGTGAATATTGATCATCATCATTATCTACTGAGCAGCTACATATCCCCAATACTCCTTGCATGTTGTTCATTATTTTCTCAACACTCAGCATATTTGCAATGTATTTGATATCATGGACAAGGAACCTGAACACAGAGACATTCCATTTCTTGCCAAACATCACAAGAGGATGAACAATGAATCATTTGAAACCAGGATTGTCTGAATCCAATCTCTGTTTTTTTTTTTCACTCTGATATGCTGCAATTAAAAAGCTGTTTCTAAGACAGTACTTTCAGGGTGTGGGTGTTGTTTTCTTGCAACTGCCACTTACCACTGATGATCGTCTCTTCCTCCCCAAGAGAAAGAGGAGAAGCACAGTTTCAGTGCTTCCTGTTTAATTAATTAATTAAGGGTGGGTACGGGGTCTCACATCTGTAACCCCAGCACTTTAGGAGATTGAGCAAGGAGGATCACCTGAGCCCCAGAGTCTGTGATCAGCCTGAGCAGCAGAGTGAGACCCTGCCTCAAAAAAAAATTATTATTTTTTAGTTTTATTTTTTTATTTTTTTGAGACAGGGCCTTGCTCTATTGCCCAGGCTGGAATGCAGTGGCGTAATCTCGGCTCACTGCAATCTCTGCCTCCGGGTTCAAGTGATTCTTGTGCATCAGCCTCCCAAGTAGCTGGGATTATAGGTGCCTGCCACCACACCTAGCTAATGTTTTTGTATTTTTAGTAGAGATGGGGTTTCATCATGTTGGCTAGGCTGGTCTCGAACTCCTGACCTCAAGTGATCTGCCCGCCTCAGCCTCCCAAAGTGCTGGAATTACAGGCATGAGCCACCGCACCCGGCCAAAAAATAATTTTTTAATTAGTCAGACGTGGCATGTGCCTATAGTCCCAGCTACCATGAGGGATGAAGTGGGAGGATAGCTTGAGTACAGGAGTTTGAAACCAGCCTGGGCACCAAAGTGAGACCCTGCCTCAAAAAAAAAAAAAAAAAAATTAAAAAGCTATTTCTTACACATATTGATTGAGTGGAAAGCAATTTAATTTTACATATAAGTTATTTCAAAAAGAATTATAGTTATGTGTGGCAATTTTTCATAAACGCCTGATATACATCAAGATCTACCACTGAGTCAGTAAGTGTGCTCTAGAGATCCCCTTCTTGACCAACGCAAAGCAGGGCAGGGATCGGGAAGCCTTTTGGGCTGGGTTCCAGGACACGATGACTAGGAGATGACACAAAGCACGTGCGAGTAGAGAGAACGACACAGTTTGCTTCCATATTAGACTCTGCAAAAGTAGTTCTCAAATGTTAGTGCACATGCAGCGCAGTCACATTACTGAGTAGATGCCTGGGCTCCACTCCTGGGTGATTCTTACAGGTGGTCCATTGACCAGATTAGAAGAATCATTGTCCAGGGTCTCAAAGCCCAGTTTAGGACGCAGAGACAAAGAATCCTAAATGGTTGAATGGGAAACTGATTCTCCTCTTGAGCACACCTTAGATTTAAATAATTGATTGGAAAAGATCATTCTATACAAAAATCTTCTGACCTGCAGAGTTTCTACAAAGAGTCTTGAAAAAAAGAAACGTATATTTTTGGAAAAGATTGAATTTAATTACAATTTTGCAAATTATTACTGTGGGAAAGGTCAATAAAAAGAAGCATATTGTGGATGATCTTATAGAACCTTTTGTAATGCAAACAATTACCTTTGGATTTGTCTACTCTGAACCCTTGATGTTTATTTAAATTGGATGTTCTCACAGGAGGACACACCTGATACTCGGCTTGTCTAAACACTTAGAAAGTCAAATTGCTTCCTTACCAAAGCCCATGCTTATTTCCCAAACACGGATGGATGGTCTTTCAGGAGTCATTTCACAGTGACATGCAGAGAGAAAAACAAACAAACAAAAAATCATTCTTCAGAAGAGCATTTTCCAGCCTATGTCTAACTTTCTAGCAGATAAAGCAATAAAAATGTTTGGGTCCAACATTGCAATATAATTTGAAATTCCTTGCTTGCTGAAATCCTAGCCAAAAGGCTTTCTTTAGTTTTGTATTAAATTATCCCATTTGGTTGGCTGCCTTAATCAACTTAACCAAGTATTTACCAGATCACCATTTCCCTTTGTGCAGAGACCCCATCAGAGTTCAGGTGAACAATTTCTTGGGCCAGAGCACCTTTCTTTTTCCTCAGTACCAAGACTGTCTGCTTTTTCCTCAACACCAAGACTGCCACACCCCTAACAGTGCTCTCCATCCATAATCTCAGGTTCATAATGCAGCTTTGTTATTTGAAAAACAATTAGTAGTTTCAGATTTTTATTTCCTATTTAGGGGAGAGATGATTTGGGGGAGAGTTGGGGAGGTGACTGAACAAAGCCAGTTGAACAGTTAATGCTTTAACCTTGCGTATAATTTATACAATAAACAAAGTCACATGCTTCCCTAATAATTTAGATGTAAGCAAATGTTGATTTATTCAGGAAGGCTACTGCCAGAAGCAAAGCCTGCAGCACTAAAATTTGAATTAAACTAGGACAGAAGCAGGCTAGTCTATAATAACATTTGTATAATTTTATTTTTGCCCTTGGCTCAGTTCATTTCCTCGTACAGTAGATGCATGAAATTGGTTCTTCAGCCACCTTTAGCTGATGTTCATTGATATCCAGGCAGGCAGAGAAGCAAGAGAATGCACCTTTCTAAGCTCTGTGTTTTCAATCATAAGGCCTTGACTTCCTAGGTCATTTCTGACAATGATTATCTTTCTCTGAATTGTGTTTTCGGCAGATATCTCAGAAAAGCTTCATTTAACCTAGAGATACGGTTTCCCCCCTCTTACTGAGAGGGGGCTCTGAGAACTGAGACAGTTAAATAGATGCAAATGTTGTGCTGTTTTTATTCCCTCATTCAAGCCCTGGGGCATGAAATCTGAGTTCTCTTACTCTGCTTTCAGCAGTGAAATAAGGGCCTGAAAAATTCTTTAAATGATGGTGAAAAATAAACATTAACTCAAAACAGTGAGGGATCAACCCCCCCACCTTTTACTATTAACCTTTGACTTCAGTAAAAATTAGGACCTACATTTTACAACTTACCACTTTTGTTAGGCACTGAGGCTCCTTTTGAGGGTGCAGACACGAGCTGGTAAATAATTTGGAAGAGCTTCTGAAAAGTAGATGAAGTTTTACATCCAAACAAAGGGAGACTTGGATTTTCTTAGTAGTTCCCCAAAATAATGACATTGCCAACACACACAGCACACAGATGGAAGTGTTCTCAACCCCCATAATCACCTGGAAACATCTTACAATTTTTATTCTGCCTAATCCATACTTCCATTTTAGGCAAAGTAACAGCACTTTACAGGGTCAAAACTTCTGAAAGGAAGAATTTATTTCCTTCATTCAGAAAATCAATTATGCTAAAAATTCTTTAGCATAATTATTTAGGGAGAGTTAAGAAAAAATAAAATCCTAAAAATTTAGAAATTAAAGAACTGGTATTTACACTTTATGTGCAATAATGCATTTATGTCTCCCTTCTTCCAACTGAGAAGGTAAATAGCAGCCCTAGTGTTTTGGAGGCAAACAGTGTTCTGTCCTATTCTTGGTAACAAAATCTGCTCCCAGGCCTTCTCCATCCCTGTCTGATTGTGCCCTGGGGCTGTTACAGGCGGCCAGAGGAGCCTTTCAGAAAATCCAGGCCATGTTTTGACTTCATTACAGATTCCAAATAGAACAAGTTTTAGCCTGGCTCAGGCTTTGGTTATGAAAGTTTCCCATAGCCCTCAAAAATATACAGAATAATAAATGGCTGGGCAGAGAAATAGAAGGCAATAGTCATTCCATCAAAGGTTTCTAGTCACATCATAAACTACAATTGCAGAGCCTGAGGAGCTTATGTCACTAGGACCCAGAGATAAAATATTTTGCCTTTGGCCCCCGAGGTCACGCGCTGGGGCAAGAGCTTTGAGGTTGACTTCTTTGTTTGCAGACTGGCAGGGGAAGGGCACTTGATCCCTGCCTAGGAACAGAAAGAATGCCTCTCTCCCTTACCCTCTGGCCCCCTGGCCTTCCCTGGGGACAGGCTGTGTGGCTCAGCGGGCATTGTGAAATCTTCTCACCCCAGGGGGTGGCTGTGAAGCTTCAAATGTTTTCGGGCATTTCCAGCATAAAGGCAAAAATTGATGAGTTTCAGTGGGATAAGCTCTGAGGCTCAAAGGAAAAACCCCTAAGGGTCTGGGTGTGAGGAGGAAACTTTTTATTGTCTTGCTGCAGACTTCTTCTTTCATTTTTCTTTTCTTTTTCTTTTATTAAGTCAAGATGTTATACGAATGCACCAGATAAATTATATGCAAACTTCTTACGGGAGCCATTTCCTCCCCAGTTTACAGATGAGTCTCCAGTGTGTCCATATTACTGTTCCCCATCCTCCTCCTCCTCTCTCCCTTGTTCCGGGTTCTCACTTCTCTTACACCCACTCTTTTTCTTTTTGGAGGAATCATAAAACCACACTTTAATGACAAACTCGAGAAGGCCAGAACTTATGAGGACCCTAGATATTCACCCTACCAACTTCCATGGAATGCCCTTCGTTTTCCACACAGTTTTATTTTAGAAAACATATGAACTGCTACAAGTCACTCAAACAAGGAAGGATTTACATTCATTTTTCCCCCAAATAGTCTTTTTTCTTTTTTGAGACGGAGTTTTGCTCTTGTTACCCAGGCTGGAGTGCAATGGCGCGATCTCGGCTCACCGCAACCTCTGCCTCCTGGGTTCAAGCAATTCTCCTGCCTCAGCCTCCCGAGTAGCTGGGACTACAGGCACGTGCCACTATGCCCAGCTAATTTTTGTATTTTTAGTAGAGATGGGGTTTCACCATGTTGACCAGGATGGTCTCGATCTCTTGACCTCGTAATCCACCCGCCTTGGCCTCCCAAAGTGCTGGGATTATAGGCGTGAGCCACCACACCCGGCCCCAAATAGTCTTTTAACATACATGTCTCTTGCTAGAAGCAGATTTTGTTGATGCTTTATTTTTTTCCAATAACTAACTATAGCCTGACAATTCCTATCCTATCACATTGATATTAGATTGTAGGCTGTGACTTTTATGACATCAAAGCAACTGATTACAATTTTTTTATATGTGGCTCACAATGCAGCCATTGCCATGATCCATACATTATATGCTAACCTCTGGGAATCACGGAAGTGATGGGAGAAATATGCTGTGGTTAGTGATTAAAGACTGGACACAAAATTGTCTCCAAACCCATTTTTTAAAAGTCTTTGAACATGACCAAAACTGTATTAAGGAGCTTTGGCTGGAAAGAACACTATCGTGCATCTCTATCTCCATTTCTTGCATTTTAGTTAAAACTATAAATCCTTCCTCCAGATGGGCTTCCCCTCGTAACCATATTAAACAGAAGCATTAAATAGAAGCCATAAGAAAATGTTCTCTTTTTTTTTTTGAGATGGAGTCTCGTTCTGTTGCCCAGGCTGTAGTGCAGTGGCACAATCTCAGCTCACTGCAACCTCTGCCTTCCAGGTTCAAGTGATTCTTCCACCTCAGCCTCCTGAGTAGCTGGGAATACAGGCGCATGCAACCATGCCTGGCTGATTTTTGTATTTTTAGTAGAGACGAAGTTTCATCATATTGGCCAGGCTGATCTGGAACTCCTGACCTCATGATCCACCCACCTCAGCCTCCCAAAGTGCTGTGATTACAGGCATGAGCTACCACGCCCAGTCTCATTCCTTTTTTAAGTGCATATACCACCCAGAAAATATATACCTTAAAAATAAAAAAAGGGGCTTAGTAAATATTTTATATTCCACTCAACTGGAATTATAATAGAAAGAGAAAACTGTTTTATTAGAAAATTTCCCATTTGCAGGAAAGTGTATGTGCCTATGAATCTGAGTCTTTCTTAAGGCAAAGGAGGAAAAACAGCCAGGAACAAGGTGAAAAGAAGTTCATTCACTGTCTCAGTAAATAAAGACCTCAGACTTTTTAAATGAAAATATACCATTAGCATCAGATACTAATCACAAGGTAATTATTTTTAAAGAGGTTCCTAAGTAAGACACACACCCATGACACCCTCAGGCTAATCTATGCACCTAGAGACTTATTCTGCCCTTCGTTGTATGTGAGTTGGTTGTCCTTGGAGTGAATAAAAGCTGCTTTCTGTTTTCCATGTTACTCTATCCTCCTGTAAAAAGAGGGAAAAAAATGTCACTTCAGAAGATACAGATAAAAATGCATCCGATTAAAAAACATTCCTCAAGGGCAATATGGATAAAAGTTAAGCTGGGCAACATCAAACCAGGCCCCTTCCTATAAAATACATCAAATTCAAAGAAGTTTCTTGGTTTTGTTTTCTTTTAAGTTACTAATCTTTTTAATGAATCTCAGATTCCATCAGCCAAACTGCTTTTTTGGTAAGAACAGTTTTTACCTATGTAAAGGCAAGGATTAGTTTAACAGAAAGCACCCAAAATATTAATCACATGGCAAAATATCTTTCTATTCTCTGTTTAAGAAAAAGACTCTGCTCAAGGAACTTCAGGTGAACAGAATTGCCCACACTGGAGAGGACAGTCCTCTCAACAATCCAGGTGACTTACTGTGGGCTTGTGATTCCTGAACGTGGCCCCCAGTACATCCCTATATCCTTGCAGGCATGAATTATAACACCAGGTCACCTCTTCGAGAAATCCCCATTAATAAGCCCCAGTAGTGTAAAATATCAGATGTTGGGGGATCTTTTTCAGGCATAAAGGTAGTTCCTGCCTTCATTAGGCTTCATTTTTATGACTCCATGTATGGCCATATCTTATACAAAGCCTATGAGCTATCCAACATTCTGTAACTCCCTTTGGAGCTATATGCTAGTCAGCACTCTTTCACTGATTGATTCATTCATTCATTCATTCATGTAACCTCCCTTATTGAAGAGCCCATAGTGTGCCAGCACTGCTTGTAAGAGCTGGGAAATCAGACATGAAGGAGACAGGTAACATCCTGCGCTCAAGGACTTTATTTTCTCCTTGGCAGAGGCATTCAATAAACCAGCAAACAAATGAAGAAAACCATTTCAGACAGTGATCACTGAAATAAAAATAAAGGAACGTGGTCAGATAGGGTGAACTAACATAGATGGAAAGGCTTCCTTGGGTAGGTGGAGATATTCAGCTAAAATCTGATTGTCAAGGAAGAGCCAGTTGTTGAGAAGCTAGGAAAATGAATTCTGCTTGTTGTTTAGTAAAGATTGATTTACTCACATTATTGTATAGATTGTACAAGCTCATAACCAGTATCACAAACAACTCACAGGATTCCAGGCAGAAATTCAAAACCCAGGCATAGCGAGAATGCTTAGGTTTTATTTGCCAGCAGGGCAACCCCAGGCATTATTGCTCAGCTGAGGGCATATTTAATTACCAAATGCTCTGCAAAATGTCTTCCAAATTGTATAGATAAAGCCATCTAAATTGTTGACTTTCAAGAGGATATATTTCTTCCTTCATCATAGAAATGCCCATATTCCCTGATGGATTTGCATTTCCAATGATTCGCCGTTCATTTTTAATTGACAATTATTTTCCTAAATTCTTCTAAACCACTGGGTATCCGCAAAGTGCATTTGCCTTATTTCATTAGATAACTAACTTCATTGCTACCTGAGCAATTCTTTGCTTGAAAAAAACATGCAGCACTCCTGCCTGCTATTTCACCATACAGGAAGCATACTCACCATGCCAGGCAGATTTAGAAATGATTGCTTTTGCTTGTGGCTTACAAGAAAAGACTTCATATCATATATTAATTTTTAAAATGTTTTCTTTAGCCCCATTTTAGCCTTTATGGCAAACCCAGTGGCCAGGTAAAAATGAATGGCTATAATATGGTTTTGTTTAAAGGCATGAAAGTTAGCCATAGCCTTTTCCCATGTCACATCTGGACACCTCTATTATGGTCACTTAGGTGTCTGATGGTTTGTCAGAAAGCTAGCCATAACTTAGGCGGAAAACTGGACTCCATTAAAAAAACATTAAAAGCTGAGAGGGAGGCAAGCTGATGTGGCATGGCTCCCAGCACTAAGAAAGCAAGAGTGCATGGTGAAGCTTAGAAATAGAAAGTGATGTCCTCATAAAAACATGGCTCTAGGCTGGTGTGCCACTAGAAATTCTTCTGTCAGTTTAGAATATTTAGCTCTAAGGGATTTTGACTTTCAAATGTATCTTTGGATGCAAAATAGACTGCACAGGAGGAGATAGCATAGAAGAAGGGAAAGAAGCATTTGCTCCCAATTATGATCAGCTTACGTTAAAGTGAAAATTTCTTTTCTTCCAGATAGAATACTTGATTAGAAAGGGGGCAAGTAGATTAGATGAGCTACCTTGCTGACATCAAGTGATCCTCTGGCCTCCATAACTAGAAAATGTTGCTGATAACTGATAGAGCTAAACAATATTAAAAGCTTCGGCACTACCGGTTATCAGGGGAACCTTTCAGCCTAATTGGAAAGCTCAAAGCTTCAGGCATCTGAAATTTTTTGGTCTGGGGCTCTTCTACAGCATTCCAATGCAGTATATCCAATCAATAATGTGATGCTATGCACAATACCATCACGAGGCTTATTAACTCCCCTGAGTTTTGTATTTGACTTGTTAAACTCTAAAAAGAGTTGGAGAAAGCACAGAAGAGAAATATCTTGGTCCCTAGCTGCCAAAATATAAAACAAATAAACAAACTCCAGTGCTCAAAGAAAACTGAAAAGGGCAAATGGAAAATGTATACAGATGTACTTTCATGCACAAAACATGCGCATCTTAGATGACTTCTCTTAGTGTGATGCTTCCTGAGTGTTAGGCAAAGGGGGCATCCATACAAGCAGATTGAATTATATGCTACAATTCAGTTATGATGACATAGATTCTACTCTAAAACCTATGGACGTGAGGCTTTTTTCCACAGCCGACTGTGATACTTTTTAGCCCACCCTGGCTACAAGCAGTGGTTATAGCTGCAGCAATTAGAGGCGGGCATCCCAAGGAAGTGCAATACAGTCGCTTCATCAGAGCGACAGCCGCCTGCATCTGGGATACTTGACAATTTTCTTAACCAATCTCTTTGCACAGAACCAAACAGCAGAATCTTCACACTCTGGTGACTCTGACAGAACACACTTGATTCAGATGTTTGTCAAATTGTCTTCTCCAGAGAACTTCCGCTGAAATCATCAGGGAAGTTTTTGACAGCAACAATCAGAAAAAGTTCTTCATTTGGTTTTGAATTTTCCTTTTCCCTTAAAGGTTCACCAAGCTGCCTCCATCCGAGGTTTGAAAGGGAAAATACGTGGTATTAACATCTGAGTGAAAGGTAGGGAGCAGAAGTCAGAGTTCAGATCAAATCCAGCACCTGCTCCTGAGCTATGATGGGAATGGAAATGGCACAAGCCCCTTTTCTGTGCATGAGTTAAGAGATACACAGACCTGAATTTCAACCTCAAGACATATATTTACTCACATTTGAATATTTCTGAAGTCATACTACAGCCCACAATCGCTGTCAGCCAGCAGCAGTCAGCCTTAGTCGTCATTGCCTGTACGAAGGCTGGGGAGAGAATCCTGCAGATAAGAGTGGAGACCTTTCTTAGGAAATGCTACCTCCCCAGCACTCTCGATGGCAGAGAGGATGATCCTGTGCCGCCAAACACAAACTTGATGACTCCAAGTCGGAAAATAATTCAGAAGAGTCAGACTCCAATTGTGAAGTTTTGTAAATAACTGATTTATTTCATTTATACTTTCCTTATTACATGCTCACAAGAGATGTATATGAGAGAAACCCATGCCAAAATAAGTTTAAAAACTTTTTCAGGGTCTCATTCTGTCATCCATGCTGGAGTGCAGTTGCTCGATCTTGGCTCACTGCAACCTCCACCTCCTAGCTCAAACAATCCCCCCACCTCAGCCTCTGGAGTGCTGGGACTACAGGCATGCACAGCCATGCCTAGCTAAGTTTTGGTATTTTTTGTAGAGATGGGGTTTCGCCATGTTGTCCTGGCTGGTCTCAAACTCCTGGGCTCAAGTGATCCGCCCAGCTCTGCCTCCCACAGTGCTAAGATTACAGGCATGAGCCACTGAGCCTTGCCAAGTGTATGCCATAAAAATTCTAAGGAATAAAACAATTACTGTGCTATAGTTGTGGTGGTATATCTTTCTTACTTCATGGTACATAAATCGGTACAAGCGATGACATCAAAAATTCAATGAAATATACAATATTTGTGACCTGGAAGAGTTTACTTAGCTGCTCTGAGCTTTAGATTTCTCTTCTAGAAAAGGAGAATAATAACCCCAACCTCCCAGAGAGATGGGGACTGACAGAGCCAGCCCAGATGGAGTTCACAGAACCCTGTGTCCAACGTTGTCTGTTTCCAATCAGTAGCAGCAGCTACTCTCCTCTTGTCATTTCTCTATTTCAGCCTGGCTACAATACAAATATCACAAACAGACCGTTTACTTATCTCAGTGTACTTTTCTTTGTTTGTTAAACTCACCAGCCATACACCAGGTGGACAAAACAAGCACCAACAAGGCCGTGATGACTAGTGCATTTTTTTTGGTGATCATCTAAGAAGCAGATAAAATGAAATGAAATGATTGTTTGAATACAGCGTTCTAATGGTAGAGTAATTGTGACGTCAAATAAAATTTTTAAAAAATGCCACTGCAGTGGAATAGAACTGAATACATCAATCTCAAAGTGGGTAGAGAAAATTGTTTCTTTTTTTTAAGGAAAATTTTGACAATCAAAGAATGAGCCAACTGAAATACCAAATTGTGTTCACGTCAAAAGGTTAGAGGACTGTTATTTTTCTCTGATTCCAACAAATGGGAAAAAGGGAATATGCAAATGAGCAAACACAACCTAAACTAAAATTAGCTTTTATTTTTACTTAATTTTTTCCTTTTAGAAAATCCAGTTTTAAGTGGTTGTTTCCTTTTAAAACAGTAGAGAAACAGAGCCAGTGGATTTCCAGTTTCCATTTTCATCTTTCAGAGTATTTTCCTGCACAAATCTTCACCATAATACTGTAGATATCTCCTTTCTGCTTTGTAAGTTCATAGTCGGTAGGTCATACACAGAAAAGAACAAGTTAGACCTTCTTATACCTTAACAAATGTGCAACCGTGCTGTTTTAAAAGACTAGATATGCAGACAGACAGAAGAACATCTAAGTAGAGAATATCAAAACAAACCAGCAATCATTAATGTATTCTTAGAGGCATGGCCTCTATTAAAATTATGGGATTATGATTTATGACCAAATCGCAATTCCATAACTTTAGGTCAGTGCACACCTCAAACAAACAAAAGCACAATCTGTTTTTAATGCATAGGGTGGAAAATATAAGAAAGAAATAACACCAAAAGAAAATAATTCTGCCTGAAAGAACCCCAGAAGAGCGAACTGAATAAGCAGGCAGGTGGACATCAGTCTTCACCTGAAGCGCCCTTCTTCCTCAGCCCAGTAAGCTAGACATTTGGAGCCGCTGTTGCAGGTGTAGAATATCCATGAGGCCCATTATTTCATGCTGTCTGCTGTTGTGTACTTTGGCAAATAAATATTTTGCATGTCCCAAAATAAGCTCACAGGTGGAGATGGCAGCACATCCAGAGCCACGAACAGGCCCATAAACTTATGTGACATGGCTTTGAGCTCCCGTGACAGCACAGTTGCTGCTGGAGTTAAGAGGGAGTGTTCCTTGCGCCTCTGCCCCTCTCTGTAACCCAGCCCCACGTTTTTAGATGAATATAGCTGAACAGAATCTATTCAGGGAAGGTAGAGAAAAATGGTACAGACTTTGGGCTCCCACCACCCCACCAAACCTGCTCTCTTTAAGGACACCAGTGACTTAGTAGCCAAATCTTCTGGAGAGTTTTTAGCATCTTCCTTTTCCTCTCTTGACCACATTCTCCTTAAAAATCCTCTCCTTCCCTGGGGGCTTCAGAACACCATTCTGTCTTGGGGATACTTCTACACAGAAGCTATGGTCTCTGTCTCTTATGTTTCTGCTTCTTCTCCTTCTTCCTCTTCCTTCTCCTCCTCTTCCTCTTCTTTTTCTTCCTCTTCCTTTGGTTGCTGTTGTTTGTAGAGATAGGGTCTCACTTTGTTGCCCAGGCTGGAGTGCAGTGGTGCAATCACGGCTCATTGCAGCCTAGAATCTTGGGCTCAAGCAATCTTCCTGCCTCAGCCTCACGAGTAGCTGGGACTACAGGTATGCACCACTATGCCCAGCTAATTTTTTTTTTTTCTATTTTTTGTAGAGATGCAATCTCATTATGTTGCCCAGGCCCGTCTTGAACTCTTGGCCTCAATTGATCCTCCCACCTCAGTCTTCCAACATGCTAGGATTACAGGTGTGAGCCAATGTACCTGGCCTTGGGTTCCTCTTGACACCCCTTGAAGTCTGGTCTTCCCCAGGACCTTCCCACTCAAGCTATTGTTCAAGAGCCAGCAGCATGGGTACCACCTGGGGGCTTGTCAGAAACCCTAGTGCTCAGAATAACGCTTTGAGAACAAATCTACCTACCAACATCTGCCATCTGACTCTACCTTTCTCTTCCCACTGTGACTGTCTTGGTTTACGACCTGATCATCCCTCATCTGGAGTATTAATCACTTAACTGGTCTTCCTTACTTCATTCTCTCCTCTTCCATAAATTTTGTAATGCAAATTTTATCATGTCTGGGGCAAGTTGAATAATGGCCCCTCAAAGATATACATGTTCTATCCCTGGAACTTGTGAATGTTGCCTTACATGGAAAAAAATGCAACTCTGCAGGTATGATTAAGTCAGGAATCTTGAGATGAGATTATCCTGAATTACCCAGGTGGACTCAGCATACTCTGAATGGTTCTTATAAAAGAAAGGCAGGAAGATCAGAGTGAATAGTTGGAGATGTGACATAAAAGCAAGGAAATAGGCTGGAGTGATTTGAGGAAGGGGCCATAAGCCAAGCAACACAGGTGGCCTCTAGAAACTATAAAATGAAGCAAGGAAACAGATTCTTCTCTAGAGCCTCCAGAAGGAACACAGCCTTGCTGACATTCTGAGTTTTAGATTTCTGACCTCCAGAGTGGTAAAATAAAAAATGTTCACCAGGATCATTTGAGGCCAGGAATTTGAGACCAGCCTGAGCAACATAGTGAGACCCCATCTCTACAAAAAAAAAAAAAAAAATTAACTGGGTACACCTGTAGTCCCAGCTACTCAAGAGGGCTGAAGCAGGAAGATTGCTGGAACCCAGGAGTTTGAGGCTGCAGTGAGCTATGATCATGCCACTAAACTCTACTCTGAGTCATCCCAACAGATAAGGAAACTGAGGCACAGGGGTTACATGGCTTTCCCAAAGTCAAACATTAAATAACAGAGCAGAGATTCAAACCCAAGCAGCCTGACTCCAAGTCCTGTATGTGTAATCACTGTGCTGCATATTTCATTGATTCTAGGATGCAGATTTTCTTCAATCAATTATTGTCATAGTTTAATTGGCTGCTTTCTTTTTTTTTTTTTTTGCTTTTTATTTATTTATTTATTTATTTATTTATTTTGCTTTCTTTTTTCCTGTGGAACATTGTATGGTCTGTTCTCAGGCTGCTAATAAAAGGCATACCTGGGACTGGGTAATTTATAAAGGAAAAGAGGTTTAATGGATTCACAGTTCCACATGGCTGGGGAGGCCTCACAATCATGGCAGAAGGTGAAGAAGGAGCAAAGGCACATCTTACATGGCAGCAGGCAAGAGAACTTGCTCAGGGGAACTCCCCTTTATAAAACCATCAGACCTGATGAGACTTACTCACTATCACGAAACTAGCAGAGGAAAACCCACCCCCATGATCCAATTACCTTCCTCAGTCTCTCCCACAACATGTGGGGATTATGAGAACTATAATTCAAAATGAAATTTGCATAGGGACACAGCCAAACCATATCAGACATAAAATAACACTATGTCTTAAGGTTGATGGCATCTTAAATTCCATGCTGTAGAGTGTGTTGCTTAATGACATAGTCAAGGTAGAAAAGCTCTGGCCCCTATGACATTTTCACTCTCGTTTCCCTTCCAATCTCAATCGGAAGAGTGATTTCAATGAGAGGGAGTACAAGACTTTTCAGGAAACCAAAACTTTCTATTATAGTTAAGCAAAGGCCAGGGCTAGGAGTCTTACCTTCTGCTCACTTGGACAGGGAAGGACCCTTGAGGGTCAGGGCTAGGTCAGATGCAGCCTGAACAGGAGCCACTTATCTCCCTCCTCACCCAGGAAGTGTGGGTGTGTGGGATTCCCAGAGTGTGTTCTCAGATGGGGGTGAAAGGCTGGCCAAAGTTCATAGCAGCAAAGACCCAGAAACTAATTAATAGAGTAAGATTCCCTATATTACCCTTAGGGGAAAACTCTTCCTTAATTAGAGACCAATTTGTACAACAGGACCAGAGCTCATGGAAGAGTCCCTCTACTAGTATCTCTGATCAAGCTTGCACTTAAGCCAATACAGAATTAAGTTTAGCAAGAGACATATAAACAGAACCATTGTTGTTTTATGATAGGAAAATTATATTCAATTTTTTTATTCTCCCCTCACCCTATATTCATTCTAAGTCCCTGTTTGTTCCTTTCCCAGCAGTCCTTAGGTCCCTACCCTAACAGACTTGGAACAAGCAACATCCCAAGACTATAATTCAGGTCTTATATTTATACACCTCATAGTCCCTCATGGGGCTTTCTCCAGGTATTTGTGGACCAACTTTATGAATTAATGAATGGATGTGATGAAAAACAATATTCTCAGAGCCCCAGAAGTCTAGGATAGGAGATGGTTTAGAGGAGCCTGCTTGGGGTCAGGAGTTCTAGGAATAAGAGCAGGGACATCTGGTTGACTTTTTGGGAATTAGGAGCAAGGTCATGTTCACAGCTATATTACATATTGTACTGGACCCAAGTGTTAACTGCAAAATCTCCAGAATGTTCTAATATTCTTTGGCCCTAAGAACTTCAAAGAAGTCCTAAATATTTTAAACATATTTTGGCCTTTTTTTTTTTTTTTTTTTTTGAGATGGAGTCTTTCTCTGTCACCCAGGCTTGAGTGTAGTGGCACGATTCCGGCTCACTGCAACCTTGGCCTCCCAGGTTCAAGCAATTCTCCTGCCTTAGCCTCCTGAGTAGCTGGGAATACAGGCACATGCCATCATGCCTAGCTAATTTTTATATTTTTAGTAGAGATTGCGTTTCACCATGTTGGCCAGACTGGTCTTAAATTCCTGACCTCAAATGATCTGCCCTTCTTTGCCTCCCAAATTGCTGGGATTATAGACATGAGCCACCGTGCCTGACCTGTAATATATTTTGAATAGACAGAAAGAGGGAAAGAAACTTGCTGGCTGATACGGGGCTGAGCTATTCTGCTGGACTAAAAAGTAGTGAAACAAGAATGACATCTGTAAAGACTCAGAGTCACCAGCAGAGGTTGGTTTTGAAGCTTACCTTGATGACTAAAGAGGAAGTGAAGCCTGGATGCAGTGGGTGGGGAGAGATGACTGGGAAGATAAGGGGGAAGAGGCGGGGTGGGGGGTGGTGGCTCACCCCTGTAATCCCAGCACTTTGGGATGATGAGGCAGGTGGGGCACTTGAGCCCAGGAGTTTGAGACCAGCAACACAGTGAAATCCCATCTCTACAAAACAAATTACCAGAATTAGCCAGGTGTTGGTGGTACACACCCTGTTGTCTCAGCCACCTGGGAGGCTGAGTTAGGAGGATGGCTTGAGGCCAGAAGGTTGAGGCTGCAGTGAGCTATGATGGTGCCACTGCACTCCAGCTCTGGGTAACAGAACAAGACCCTGTCTCAAAATAAATAAATAAATAAAATTTTAAAAACAGCAAAGAAAAATAAGGGGAAAGATAGCCTAAGAATGGTGAAGACACCTTCACTTCTAGTTGAAGGGAAAGCAAGAGCAACTGCTAGGCTCCTAAGGAAAGGAATGAAAGAATACAAAGGAAGGGAGAGAGGAAGGGAGGGAGGGAGGATCCCCACAGAGGAAGACTCTCCAAGAAGCCCAAAAGTAGTAACCTACTGTGACTTTTGCTACCCAAGAACAAGCACCCTGAAGCCCCTCCACATCTTTCCCCGAACCTCAACAACCCAAGTTGTATGTGTCTCATTGGGGAAATAACTTACAAAAATGAAAAAGCGATTCAGTTTCAAATCCCAAGCAACCAAAAGACTCTGATTTTAAAAAGAAATATGTGTACATCTAATCACTAAGCAACAACTAGACTTGCTAACACAATAACTGTAATTAGAACAATGAAAGAGAGATCAGGTTTTGCCTATGAGACGTACTAGGTGCAATGGGGGAGGCAATATGTTGATGCTTTATAAGCAACCCGGACTTAAGTGCAGCTTAAGTGAGTGTCTACTAGTGAGGAGAAGAGAATTCATTTTGTCTTACATAACAGGGAGGGGTCTGAGTATATGAGAGCTTGCGTTGTGCAGCTAGATCACCCCACAAGCTGGGTTTGATATTATAATTGGGGGTGACTCCCAAGAGAAAGTCCGCAGCAGTGAACTTGAGGGAAACGAGCATACTCCAGGAATAAGAAGAAAATGGTTAATAGCAAGCTGAAGGGTAAAGAAAAGCTCAACCCTCAGAATCAGCTGGAGGCAGTTCAGACGCCATGTGGAGGTGCACAAGGTCTGAACGCCTCTGAGCACAAAACCCAAGTCTGAAAGGAAGAGGTAAATTCAAGGTTGTTCAACAGAAAGTGTGTAGATTTATGAAAGCAGCCTTTCAAAACTGCACACTTTATCAGAAACTAATGAAACAGAAGAATCCTCTCCCTCTTCTCCCCTACTTCCTTTACCATCACTAATCAAAAGAACTGAGAAATAAAAGATCATGAAAATTTGAAGGGGAAAAAAAAAGACAGACAGGGAGGGGTTGCTGAGGAGAAGAGAATTCTACATTTGAAGACAGAATCCTACAGGTGAGACTGGGGGCAAGAGTTTCCAATTACAGGGAAGGGTGAAAATGGCAGAGAAAATATGAAATATCGTATTTGTGTTTGTTCTGTACCGAAAATGAGGATCTTCCTACCCCAAGGACAATTTTTACGGAAAGCAAAATGTACTGTGAGAGAAGATGGAATCTCTCTATATGTTCACAGAGCAGCCCAAACGGGACTGTTCCAACCACCCTTGACAGCTGATCATATTCCCTGACCCCCACACTGCAGCTACGAGGAGCCCAGCCATGACCCTCATGAGTCCTCCACCCCACCCTCGACTAATGTAATCTCCGTGAACCCAACAAAAGCATGAACACAAACATCTAGAGAGGTAGCTCCACTTTCTTTTTAAAGTAGAGACCAGGTCCTGCTATGTTGCCCAAGCTAGCCTCAAACTCCTAGACTCAAACGATCCTCCTGCCTTGGCCTCCCAAAGTGCTAGCATAACAGGTGTGAGCCACTGTGCCCAAATGCATTTTTAATCAGAAGCTACTACAATTCTCCTGCCGCCAATTTTTTCTCCCCTTGCTGGGTCCATCCATGTTCTGCTCTCTGATAAGTCTGGAAAGCTTGATCTTCTGTGTCCTTTCTACCACCCCAAGGAGGCCTTGGGGTGTCTCTGAGGTTATCTTTCAACCTTCAGTGACCCACCTCAGTACCACACCCCCATCTCACACTCTTCAGTGTGAACATTCTCTTGCATTCCCACAAATTCATGGTTACAAACTTGGGTTACATGGTCCATTTTCCCTCCGCTCTGCCCTTCTATCTCCTCCACCCATCTAAATACCACATCTTTTAAGATTCACCTCTTTTATTTATTGTTTTATTGAACCACATTTCATATACTATACAGTTCACTCACTTTAAGCGGCATTTAGTTCAGTGGCATTTAGTACATTTGCAATACTGTGCAACTATTGTCACTCTCTAATCTCAGAACTATTTTTTTTTTGAGACACAGAGTCTCGCTCTATCACCCAGGTTGGAGTGCAGTGGCATAATCTCAGCTTCCTGCAACCTCCACCTCCCAGGTTCAAGTGATTATCCTGCCTCAGCTTCCCAAGTAGCTGGGATTACAGGTGTGGACCACCAAACCCAGCCAATTTTTGTATTTTTGCTAGAGACGGGGTTTCACTATATGTTGGACAGGCTGGTCTGGAACTCCTGACCTCAGGTGATTTGCCTACCTCAGCCTCCCAAAGTGCTGGGATTACAGGTGTGAGCCACTGCGCCTGGCTTTTATTTTTTTCACCCCAAAAAGAAACCTTAGATCCATTAGCAGTCCCTACTTCTCTCTCCTGTCTCTCCTTACCCACCCTATCCCCTGGCAACCACTAATATACTTTCAGTCTCTATGGAAGCTTTGCCTATTCAGGACATTTCACGTAAACGAAATAATATGTGGTCTCTGTGACTGGCTTCTTTCTTTCCCTTTGTTGTCAAGGTTCGCCATGTTTTAGCATGTATCAGTACTTCACTCTTTTCTCTGACTGCATAATATTCCACTGAATGGATATGCCACACTGTGTTTATCCATTCATCAGCTGATGGATATTTGGGTTGTTTCTGCTTTTTGGCTACTATGAATACTGCTGCTATACTATTCACATACAGGTTTTATGTGTACCTATGTTTTCTTTCTCTTGGAATGGAATTACTGGGTCATAGAACCATTTCATGTGTAATGTTTCCAGGAATTGTGAAAATGTTTTCCAAAGTAGCTGGACCACATACATTCCCACAAGCAAGTATGAAAGTTCCAATTTTCCCATGACCTTGACAACATCTGTTATTGCCTAAGATTCACTTTTAAGAAAAAACACACCCATATATCCAATTTGGTGATCTTTCACTATGTGCTATGTCTGTGCTCAGTACTCTGTCTCCCATCCAAGTACTAACCAAGCCCGACCCTGCTTAGCTTCCAAGATCAGACGAGATCGGGCGCGTCCAGGGTGGTATGGCCGTAGAGTCAGTGCTGTGTCTCTATATTATCTTGTGTAATCTTTACAGACCCCAAGAAGTAAATATCATTTGCCTCTTTTCACATATGAGATAATCAAGGATTCAAAAACACTGGTGGTGGGGCAGGGACCCATTCCCATTTGCCTGCCTCCAAAGCCCACCTTCAAATACTACCATAGGTAGCCTCCATGATGGCTTTCCAAGCTAACCCCAGTCCCAGTGATCATTTATTCTTCAGAAATGTGAGCTAGCAATGGTTTGCATGCCACCTGGTCTTGTTCTCTGATGATTTCCTATATAAAACATTATTTTCCTGACTGGACAGTAAACATTTCATTGGCTAAAACTATTCTATTTCTGATGTGTACTTGGGAAGTTAAATGCTAATAAACACTTAATGGGCTGACAAAATTTTTGGAGAACGTGACATGTTTTGCTTTCTTTATCCTGAGAGGTAGGGGATAAGTTAAAGATACAGAACGTCCCTTTCAGCTTCTTGACTGAATGAAGCAAGAAGGTACAGATGTGACAATGCTTCCACTCAAATTCACACAACCCCAAAAAACAAAACAAACAAACAATACCAGAAATCTGTGTTTCAGAGATTATTATCTGTTTTTTAAGCGAGGCTTTATAATAGAAAAAATAACATATAATCTGGCTTTTCCCCTGAAACCCAAGATACACATAATTTACCACACACACAAGTATATACCTACATGTGTACATTTTTGGCGTGTCTATTATGTGCCATGGGCTTTCATATATGTTACATCTGATCCCCCTGACACCACCACAGAGTAGGTATTTGCTCCCCATTTTATATACAAGCAAACTGATGCCCAAAGGTTCATGCAAGCAACGCTGTGCAGCTAGTAAATGGTAAGGCCAACTTTGGCCTGGTATTCTTTTTCTTTTTTTTTTTTTTTTGAGATGGAGTCTCGCTCTGTCGTCAGGCTGGAGTACAATGGCTTGACCTCGGCTCACTGCAACCTCCACCTCCTGGCTTCAAGCGATTCTCCCATCTCAGCCTCCCGAGTAGCTGGGACTACAGGTGTGTGCCACCACACCCAGCTAATTTTTGTATTTTTAGTAGAGATGGGGTTTCACTATGCTGGCCAGGCTGGTCTCAAAGTCCTGACCTCATGATCCACCCTCCTCAGTCTCCCAAAGCACTGGGGTTACAGGCATGAGCCACCGCACCCGGCCTTGCCTGATGTTCTTTTCACGGTACCACACTACCTCTTTCAGATGTCCAAGAAGGAGCCGTGTAGCTTGGTTATGGGGTTCCATTAGTTTGTCCTCTTATCTTCTTTTGGCACCTATCCTGTGGCCGTGAACCACTGACTCATAATTTTCCTGAATTCTCAAAAAAACAAAGCTACCATCTATTGGCTCTAGGTTAGAACTAAAAGGTGGTTGTGGAGAATTGTTTCCCACAGAGGACTGAATTTATCCTAAGGGAAATCTCAAGGCCCTCTCCTTACCTCTTATAAACAGTACAATACAAAGTACTTAGACAAAGAATATGCATTCTGCTGTGCTCTCTAAAGGTTACTCCTCTAAGTAATGTGGACCAGTGTTTCTTCCTTTCTTTTTTTAAAAATAGAGATGGGGTCTTGCTGTTTGTCCAGGTTGGTCTCAAACTTCTGGCCTCAAGTGATCTGCCTGCCCCAGCCTCCCAAAATGCTGGGATTACAGGTATGAGCCACCATGCCCAACCTAGACCAGTATTTAGGTGATGCTTTTGAATACAGATTTTCACCATCACACACTAAACTTACTCAGTGAGCCTCTCTAGGACTGAGGTCCTAGAAATCTACATGGGATTGTTACCTACATTCCTGAAAATGCAGTAAAAGTACAGCATTATAATTTTATGGGACCATCACTCTATACGTGGTCCCTCATTGATGGGAATGCCCTCTGTGGTGCATGACTGCAGTTCCTCCTTATAGAAGCTAACAGTAATTAAATAATCCCATAAAGGAATACTTGCAAATTGATTAATACTCAAAAAAAAAAAGTCCAGTGAACTATGAGTGCTTATAACAGAGAACATTGATCTGGTCCCAAAGGGAAGAGAACCTTCCCCTAAGGTTTTCTCATGAGCTGAAGGATGAACAGGCATTACTAAGCGAGAGGAAGGAAACAGTGCGCTGCTTACAGGTGATGAGTCCTGTGCAAAGGCCCTGAGGCAGTGAGCTGAGCTGGAAGACCTAAAGGTGGCCAGAGCAGCAGAGGCTTCTCAGAGTGGGGCAAAAGGAGCCTCATGAGAGAGCAGTGGGAGACGGGCCAGATCAAGCAAGCCGTTGGGAGGTTTTGGTCTTTACTCCAATAGCAGAGAGAAACCATTGAATATATGGTTTTTATTTTTAATCTTTTAATGTTATTTTCAAATTTAATTTTTAATTTTTTTATATTTATCTTATTTTTTGTTAGGAGCCTACTGAGGGCCAGGGCCCTTCTATAAGCAAAATAAGTCTATGCCCTAGGAAGTAGAGAACTGCTTGCAGTTCACATCTTTCCTGCTTGTGAAAGGGAGAAGCAACCCGACTGCATAACACAAATGTGAGCGTGATGGGTGACTGACTTGATTTCTACATTACAAGTCAGTGGCTTGGGTTCATGCTCTTTTCAGACGTCTCTTCTTATTGTCCAGACAACCACTACTACAGCGCGGAACCCTGGACAGGGAGTTTAGAATTCTGCATCAGTCGGGTCTTTTGTTGACTATCAAGGACATTTGGAATTAACCAAGCCAAGGGTAATCAATTCTGATGCTTTAGGCTATTAGACCACCCGTGGGGCTTGGGAGATATTTCCTGTTGTATATAAAATGGTACAATGGCTTCGTGTATGACAAGCTCTCCTCCCTCTCACCCTAATGTATTACATAGTGGCCTCTGCCAGAGGCAAATACCTGACTACCTATTGCAGGGTCCAGTTCAGTTTGGGAAAACTTAGAGTCATTAAGAAATGATGGAATTTGTTCATTTGCAGGAACAAACTCCATTTTCTTCGTCAAAGGGATATGTGTATATCTACATCTATAATCAATATGAAACTACATATGAAGACAGAGAACAGGAAGAGAAAAGTGGGAGAAGCTTCTAACTTTGAAGTGTTCAATTTAGACCTCCTCAAGATTTTTTCTGTGATTTGACACATGTAATGTACAACTGGGCAGAGAGTGCAAGGCATTTATCTTCTAAAAGGTTCAAGTTTCACTGATGTGAAGTTTGGGAAATTAATTACTTAGAGAAAGGGTGGACAGTTTACTTAGGATAGTAGCTGTCTTATCCATGTAATTTGCCTGCAAGAGATAATATCAGCACTCCCATTGGGTTCTCCTAATTAGGACACAGACACAGTCAAGATTCTTCAAAATTAAGAGCCAGTTAATTAGGCGGTGAAGACGTTCCTCTAGAACTTGCTTTTGTTGGGAAACACCTTTCCCTTTATTTATCACCAACAAGGATGTGGAAAGGCACAGAGAAAGGGAAAAATATGTATGCAAGTTAAAAAAAAAATGGGAACAGAATATGAATGGGGTGTCCAAAGAATGGAGACCTTGTGTTCTGTTCTCTCCAGTCCTATCTGTGTCCATTTGGCTGCCAGGCATCCTGCGTTGGACCCTGTGAATGAAGCGAAGTTACAGGGATTATGACGCAGCATGGTGGTGCAGGCATATTAATCAGCAGGGGAGCGTGGGAAAGGTATCTTCTGACACTTGTCTACCCATCTGCCTCCCTGTCTCCCTCCTTCCTTGTGTCAAATTAAAAAAAAAAAACAACTCACACCTGTAATCCCAGCACTTTGGGAGGCCGAGGCAGGTGGATCACGAGGTCAAGAGATCGAGACCATCCTGGTCAACATGGTAAAACTCCATCTCTACTAAAAATACAAAAAATTAGCTGGGCATGGTGGCACGTGCCTGTAATCCCAGCTACTCAGGAGGCTGAGGCAGGAGAATTGCCTGAACCCAGGAGGTGGAGGTAGCAGTGAGCCGAGATCGCGCCATTGCACTCCAGCCTGGGTAACAAGAGCGAAACTCCGTCTCAAAAAAAAAAACAAAAAAAACACAGGTGTGGGCATGGGCAATAGATAGCTCAACCTCATCATGAATAGTTACCCTTCCTTTGGGGCAAAGCCATCCCTTTCCTGCTAACTCACAGGACAAAGGTCTTACTGAGGTTTCTAAAGAACTGCACCACAAACCACTATGGCACACATTTACCTGTGTAACAAACCTGCATGTCCTGCATGTGTATCCTGGAACTTAAAATTTAATTTAATTTAATTGTAAAAAAAGAGCTGCACTTTGTTTGATGTATCTGAGTTAACATACCAATGAATGAGCATGTTAACTCCTCCCAGGAACCAAGCTCTGTCTACAGAGAGATCATCACAGAATCTCAATAGCCCTTACCACAGGTATGACATCAGAACAACGAGAGTCAGCATCTTCATAGAAAAGGGAAAGAGAAGGAGGAGGAGGAGAGGAAGGAGGAAGAAGTCACTAGTTTCTTCCTTCAAACAAGAAGCTTGATATTCTATGGATAAAGAAATTGACTGATTTGATGTTTCCTGTTTCATTTACTTTTTGCAACATCGAACAAATTATGTGAACAGTTTATTCACTGTTTCAATTTATATATGCTTCCTACAAGAGCCTGTTTTTTGTCTCGGAAGCCAGAGATGGATATACAAAAGAGGGACTTGAGAGCAAAATAACTAGTTAGGAATAACGCAAATTCAAGGTTTCATCTGGTACAAAAAGCACTGGTCCTGGAATCAGACAACGGCTCTCTCTCCTCTGCTACCTGACTTTGGGGAAATCATTCTTTCTCTTTCCTCATCTTCAATACAATTAGATTAACAACACTGAGTAAAAGAACAAAACGAAGCAGTGGAGGTGACAGTGTTTGGTAAGTTGTATAAATATAACTTTTCATTGTCTCTGTCTGAATAAGGAGTGTTAGAAAAAAAGGAACATTATCACAGGAAAATAGCAGGACTAGGTAAAATAATGTCAGTGCTAGCAAAGGCTAAATATACCAGAGATTAAAATATAGACTCAAAACTGTGTCAAGACACTTTGAAATTTAACATGTTGTCTAAATGTGGACATTATCTTTTTTTTTTTTTTTTTTGAGATGGAGCTTCTCTCTTGTTGCCCAGGCTGGAGTACAAAGGCACGATCTCAGCTCACCACAACCTCTGCCTCCCGGGTTCAAGAGATTCTCCTGCCTCAGCCTTCCAAGTAGCTGGGATTACAGGCATGTACCACCATGCCCAGCTAATTTGTATTTTTAGTAGAGACAGGGTTTCTCAATGTTCGTCAGGCTGGTCTCGAACTCCTGACCTCAGGTGATACACCTGCCTCAGCCTCTCAAAGTGCTGGGATTACACAGTTGAGCCACCACGCCCAGCCTTAACATTATCATCTTAATTTACTTTCTGGTTCTTCCAGGAATGACAATGAGAACTTGTGACATCTATGAACTCAAAGAATAAAAGGGAGAAGTGGTTTTACACCTTCTCCACCGCCTAACCCCAATCCTACTGCCTATAAACCTGCAGAGAAGCAGACTACTTGGGCTTGTGTTTGTCCCTTAATTTACTCATTATCAATTTTACATTTTTAAGTTTCTATCATAGGTTTAGTTCTTTCTAGATCAAGCACAAGGAAAAACCTTCTCAGTGCTTTTGCGCTGATGTATTTCTATGAGAACCAAGACACATTTCGGGGAGGATGAGTTGAATATACCAGTATCTAGAAAAGGTGTGCCTCTAAATATGATTATGACAGGCCACTCTGCCATCAGCACCAATCCTCCTTGCAAATAATTCACAAAAAATAATAAAAGGTGAACTGCTGACGGACATCAGTTTTTAGGTTGAATAGATTTTAAAATCAGAGAGTGGCACCCTTATAGGAAATGAAGGAAGCAGGGAAAAGATGTGTTTTTACTCTTTAAAATTAAAAAGGTTCTCTTGGCCGGATGCAGTGGCTCACACCTGTAATCCCAGCACTTTGGGAGGCCGAGGTGGGTGGATCATGAGGTCAAGAGATCGAGACCATCCTGGCCAACATGGTGAAATCCCATCTCCACTAAAAATAAAAAAATTAGCTGGGTGTGGTGGCGTGTGCCTTACTCGAGAGGCTGAGGCAGGCTCCCAGAACCTGGGAGGCAGAGATTGCAGTGAGCTGAGATCGCGCCACTGCACTCTAGCCTAGCACCTGGCAACAGATCAAGATTCCGTCTCCAAAAAAAAAAAAAGGTTCTCTTGCTATTATTTCCAGAACAACCAAAAAAAAAAAAAAAGGAAGGAAAGAAGGAGAGAGAGAGAGAAAAGAAAAGAGGACCAATAAAACTATAGCAAGTACAATGAGACCAGTGGCTGAATGGACAGATTGGGCATCTCTAGATGGTCACAGAAATTAGGTAAGAAAATCAAGGCTGTGGCTATCTCTAATCCAATCCAAACCTCAAAGAAAAGTAAAAAACAGGTTATCGTTTCATGATTCTAAATAACCAGTTTAGTTCATTATTTTATGAATCTGCAAGCTGTTGTAGATTTTGTATTTTCAGGTACAAGTTCCCACCTACACAATGACAACCACATAGGGTATGTCCAAAATATTGTCAAACACCAGGCTGTTTTGCCTACATAATTCCAAGTATCCAGATACACCATTCGGCAATTTCCAGCGATTTGATTTGGCTCAGAATATCCAAGTTTTTATAACATAATGAAGGAATCTGTAATGAATGGGGCATTTTAGCTGTGCTGGACAAAGAATGGTGATCAGTCCCAGCTCTGGGTCTTTAATGTGATGACATGGTCAACACGAGGTGTTGGAGTTTCTGCCCCACTCCTTAGTGGGCCATCGTGACCAGGTGCAACTCATAAGTAACACCAATTAAGAAGAGAATCAGAGAACTAGATGCCTTGCTTTGTCTTCTTTACCATATTGTACTTTTCCCCCCTCACCTATTTAATATTTGTATAATGTATTCATTTTTAATTGTGGCATATATAGATATAAATTTCCATTGAAATGATTTTTTTTTTTTTTTTTTTCTGGAGACAGAGTCTCTCTGTCACCAGGCACCAGGCTGGAGTGCAGTGGTGCTATCCTGGCTCACTGCAACCTCCACCTCCCATGTTCAAGCAGGCTGAACCTCCCAGGCTCCTGACTCAGCCTCTCGAGTAGCTGGGACTACAGGCGCGCACCACCACGCCCAGCTAATTTTTGTATTTTTTAGTAGAGACAGGATTTCACCATTTTGACCAGGATGGTCCCAATCTCTTGACCTTGTGATCTGCCCACCTCAGCCTCCCAAAGTGCTGGGATTCATTGTGATGACTTTTAAGTGCACAGTTCACTGGCATTAAGTACAACCTTCACATTGTTGTACAACCATCACTGCCATCTACGTCCAGATCTTTTTCATCTTCCCAAATTGAAATTCTCTGTACCCCTTAAACAATAGCTCCCCATTCCTTCCTTTTCCCAGCCCCAGGTAACTACTATTCTACCTTCCATCTTTATGAATTTGACTATTCTAAGTACCCTATATGAATGGAATCATACAATATTCATCCTTCTGTCTCCACTCTATTTTGATATTGCCAGAAAATCCAAAAGTTAGAAAAGTTAAACCCTGGATAGGTTCAATAAAACTAAAATACCAAATATATATTAATAAGGGCCGTTTTTGCTTTCTCTTTGATACCTGTCTTTACTGTAAGTTTTAAACTATGTATTTGTTGTAGAAGACCAAAGGGTTAGCCTCTTCTCTCCCCAAAAGACATTTTTTTCTCTTTCTCTTTTTTATGAGATGAAATTTCATTCTTGTTGCCCAGTCTGGAGTGCAATGGCACTATCTCGGCTCACTGCAACCTGACCTAACTGTGTTCAAACAATTCTCCTGCTTCAGCTGCCCAAGTAGCTGGGATTACAGGCGCCAGCCACCATGCCTGGCTATTTTTTGTATTTTTAGTAGAGACGGGGTTTCACCATGTTGACCAGGCTGGTCTCGAACTCCTGAGCTCAGGTAATTTGCCCGCATCAGCCTCCCAAACTGCTGGGATTAGAAGCCTACGCCACCATGCCTAGCCCCAAAAGACATCTTTAAGTAGGCTTTGCTATAGAAAGAAAACCTGCAGTAATGCTTGCCCTTGCCTTGGGAAAATAAGGAATAATAGGAGTATAATAATGTTTTACAATCAAAATCTTCAGACACAGAAAAATAAACAAATAAATCAAAATAAAAGGCTGATGAGTTACTACCATTATCTGCAAGCCCTTTCACGGAGGCTTCGTTTTGTTTAGGGACAGCTACGATTAGAAAAGAAATAGACACACTAACTTTGTTTTCTCAGCAGGAGCTGCTGTACGTTTGGTACAATAGATTTCTTTTTCTTTTTTAAAAAATTAAGATATTCATTATCTACCAAGCAACCTTAGAGGGACAGATTGAGGATTTAATTCCAGATTTTCATGTCTGACTCTCAGAACCAGATGGTCTTTACGCAATGGAAGTTTTGCCCCATCAGTCATAATTGTTTCTTATCACTGCTATTATTAATGCTATTAGTAAAAATAATGTTGAAGTCATTTAAATGTCCATATTGAATACTCCTGCCAATTTTCTCCCATCTCCCAGTGTGCATTTTAACTGATCAGGCTAATACTCATTAAGACCCTCAAACTGCTTTCTCTCCTGATAACTTTAAAGAAAATGCTCAGATTCTTGCTACCAGTAGCAATTTGTTTAAATACTTTCTTTCTTTTTCTTTATCTTTTTTTTTTTTTTTTTTTTTTTTTTTTTGAGACAGAGTCTTGCTCTGTCCTGGCTGGAATGCGGTGGAGTGATCTTGGCTGACTACAATCTCTGCCTTCCAGATTCAAGTGATTTTCCTGCCTCAGCTCCCAAGTAGCTGGGATTACAAACGTGCACCACCATGTGCAGCTAATTTTTGTATTTTAGTCTAGACAAGGTTTCACCATGTTGGCCAGGCTGGTCTTGAACTTCTGACCTCAGGTAATCCATCCACCTCGGCTCCCAAATTGCTGGGATTACAAGCATGAGCCATCATGCCCAGCCTTGTTTCTTGTTTAATTATTACTTATTGACAAGATTTTGTGTTGTTGTTCTTGGCCTTTGGGTGTGCGTGGCGGGGTGGGGGGGGGTTGGGGTTTTTGTTTGTTTGTTTTGGGGGGGTGGCTATAGCATATTTGCAATTCTTTTTCTTTTAAATACATGTTATGTGTTTAACCATAGTATGATTCCATTGGATAAGTTTTATTGGATTTTTTCAGGGGTGGAGCAGGGAAAGGTTTTTTAAAAATTGAAATATGACATCCATATCATTAGAGTTTTAAAGTTAGTAATATGCTTAAGGCAGATTTTTTATGGTTAGCAAAGCTGAGAGGTTCTGACACCCAAAGGATGCAAGAAGAGATAACTTACATAAATGTATATGGTGCCCCGGAGGTGCTGCAATTGTATTACGGGGTTTCTCATGAACGGCCTTAGTTCAGATAGTAGAACAGTGAAGCAAAGCTAAGTGGTTCTGTACTGGATGGGCTGTGCATGTGACATATACACTGCAAACAGAAGTACCTTTCAGTGCCAGAGACTTTACTAGGAGGCACTGGAATATGAACTAGTACAGCATATCTAAGGAAATGTTTATCTTATTGAAAATGCTTCTTTAAAACAGCCACTGCATTTCTTTAAAAAGCCACTTGCTTTAAAATGGATAGCCTAACAGATTACACAGAATAATCTGAAAATGATAAGGTCTGAAGCTCAGCAAAGAATATATTTAATATATAAACTGGAGAATGTAGAAAATAGGATGCTATGATATGATTGATTGATTGGACTATTTCTAAGAGATTTGAATCAGCCCTGAAGTTTATTTCTTCCTATTCTGAAAACTGCATCTTCTCTTTTTAAAATTTTGTTTGTGAAGTGTTTGCTTATACTGATTTTGTACCTCCTGAAAGGCAAAAAGCAAATAATTATGAAGAAAGAGGTTCATGAGCAATTCAGGAGCAATTGTACATAATGCTTAATTAATTGTTTTATATGTGTGAGGCAGTCTTGTCAAAATCAAGAATTCTCAAAGGAACAGAAAGCAAGTATGTTCACTAGTAAGCAGCATCACAAACATAAGATTTTTCATAGCTAGGATTTACCTTGGAGAAAATCTCATTTCACCCCATTATTTCACATGTGAAAAAGTGAGATATCCATGTAATTTCTAGATGAAATAATAAAACGAGATTCAGTTATTATCTTTTAAAAAGATCAGCCACAGAGATGTTGATAAATTAAGCACTCCCGTTGCAAAGCCATTCTGCTGTTAACTTAAATAGTAACATCACTAGAGACAACGTGATTTATTCAACTACCATAAACCAAAATGATAATAGTTGGTATCATTTATTGAGAACTAACTGTGTGCTAGGCACAGTTCTAGACACTTTCCATGCATTATCCCACCTAATCTCAAAATAACCCTTCAAAATAGATATTTGCATTCATATTTTATGGCTAAAGAAACTAAGGATCAGGTAACACCACAAGTTAAGGTGGCAGAATTACTATTGTAACTCAGAGTCATAAAAACCTTCTTGTAATTATTTATCTAAAATACAGAAGGTAAGTATCCAGCAAAGAATTTCTAACGCCAGTAATGAATACAGATGTTTCACAACTTCCTTCACACAATTACCTCCTGTGGACGAATGTATTTCTCAATTGCCTAAGACTATAAAAAAACAGCAATCAGAGTACCCAGTCATAGTTGGGTTTTATTTCTTCATACATCTGTATTGTTTTATAATGTGAGATTGTAACTAATGTTCACGTTAGACAACCAGAGAAGAAACTTCGATAAAAGATCACATTGGGCTGGGTGCTGTGGCTCTTGCCTGTAATCCCAGCACTTTGGGAGGCCGAGGTGGGTGGATCCCCTGAGGTCAAGAGTTCAAGACCAGCCTGGCCAACATGGTAAAACCCTGTCTCTACTAAAAATACACAAATTAACTGGGCATGGTGTCATGCGCCTGTAATTCCAGCTACTCAGGAGGCCGAGGCAGGAGAAATGCTTGAATCCAGGAGGTGGAGGTTGCAGTGAGCTGTGAGCCGAGATTACGCCACTACACTCCTGCCTGGGGGACAGGGTGAGACTCTGTCTCAAAAAAAAAAAAAAAAAAAAGACCACATTGATTTAAGGGTCTCAATACAAGGGCTTGGTACACATCTCTGTTTCAGAAATATGCCCATTGGCATATCTGCAACTGTTAGAAGATTTACCTTCTCAGAAGATGAGATATTACAAACTCAATATTGACAGTGATAGAGGAAAACTAATAGGTTTTCCAGAGGCTAATTATAAACAGGTGGTGGCTGGGGCCAAATTCCAGGAATCACAAACCCATTTTGTTTGAGCTCATTAATGCTTCTATTCAACTCCAGGAAAATGTGCACATTCCAGCAAATTATAGGGGGTTCTGGTTGGCTGATAAAAAACAGGTGATTTTCCCACAAAACAAAACTGACCCAGGGATTAAATAAAACAACATAATTTGCCTTCCCGTGTGGCAGGGCCTCTCGTGGTAGTCACAGGTGGACCCTGCCGGAGCAGTGATGGAAATGCTGTCGTTCAGTGAGCAGGTAGGGGAAATTGCGGCAGCCTCACCACAGCTAGTGATATCTATGCACACCCAGGTTGAGCCCAAGCACTGGGGCTGCTTCTCTCTTTTTCCTGATGGAGAGCGCAGTGGGACTTTAAAATGTGATCTGAGTGTCTGACTGCTTCAGTGCAGGGCTCTGCAATTTCACATTTCATCTCAGCAGCTAATGTCCACATCTTGTCAAATTGCCACCACGAATGTACCGCAGGGCCATCCTGGACAAAACCGTGCTGTTCTGTGGGAACTTGCCCTCTGAGTGTTCAGTGACTGTGAGGCAACCAAATGTGCCGTCCCATGCTAACATTAGAAGGGAGGCTGCGGCTCCCCTGAAAGAACGTCTCATTTTCTCCTCCACAACGGTCATAGTGCTAACCTTTTTCAGCTGAGCGGCTAGTTTCAGTTCAAAATATCCTGTCTCGGTTTTTCTGCCTTTAAAAACTGGTATAACTTATTTTGACAGTGAGACCCTGGAAGATGAAAACAGAAAGAAAAGAGTTTTCTTCCTGACAATTTTATTGCCCTTGTCTTCCGTGTGGCTAATGGTTGTTAGGCTGCTGGTCTCACTCCAATTATTTATATAAAAAGGAGGTTAGGTGGATTTTTGATATACTCTTTTCCCCAATTTCTTAAAGACTGGGGGGGAAAAGTGCTATAGACACCACAAAATGCAGATTATTAATTAGATAAAAATACAGGCCGGGTGTGGTGGCTCACACCTGTAATCCCAGTCCTTTGGGAGGCTGAGGTGGGTGGATCACTTGAGGTCAGGTGTTCAAGACTGGTCTGGCCAATATGGTGAAACCCTGTCTCTACTAAAAATATAAAAATCAGCCAGTCTTCTAAAAAATTACAGTCGTGGTGGTGCGCGCCTGTAATTCCAGCTACTCAGGAGGCTGAGGCAGGCGAATCCCTTGAACCAGGGAGGCAGAGGTTGCAGTGAGCCGAGATTGCGCCACTGTCCTCCTGCCTGGGCATTGCAGCCAGACTCCATCTCAAAAAAAAAAAAAAAGGTACAAAAGTACTTTCAGGTCATTTTATGATTCAGAGGCTGACTGAAGTCTGTTAAGTTTGTCTCATACTTGGCAAGATGTGAACCTGATTTTTCACATGCTATTTCACTGACAGCCTATTTTAAAATTTTAAATAAATTGCTATCACTCTTGATTTAAAGGTCATGAAGTTTACCCATTTCTTTGTATTGCATGGAACAAAATACATTTTTTAAATATTTTATACAGCATCAACTTTCAGATCCCTTCAAAATGCAAGAAAATAAAGATTCCCACAACAATAAAATGAAAATTTACCTTCAGCCTATTTGCCACTGGAATTACTACAAGTTCAAGATCAACCAAACAGGTTGAATCACTTTAAAATCTCAATGGCCTCATGTTTCAAAAGATCATCTTTTTGTAAGTGACGTCATTCCGGAATATTAAAATGTCTTGCAAATGTACATTTCAGAACTTAATTCATTCAAATGAATAGTATTCCCTTCAGAGCAATTATCTTAAAAAGGAAACTTCTCTTTCCAGTAATAATTTCATTGCTTAAAATATTTTGAGAACTGTCTATATTCCTCTCAGGAACTAATAAGAAGAAAACTGGCCTGTTTTTAGTCCTATTTTCTTTTTTTGACTCTAAGTAGCACAAACCATCTTTCTCATCTACTTATTATCTAGACCTGGTAATAATTTTTTGTGTTGTTGTTTCCGATGATCAGAGACAAAAAAACATCTGTTGCCATCAAAGATATTTGGAAGATTGTGCTACAGGATTTGAGGACAATCTCAAAAAGGGAATTTCAAAAGTATGGTTCAAGCCATGTCAACAAAATTTAGAATGCTGCGCTCAGCTTCACAAGGTCAGGGCTCGTGGAGGAACATCACTCACCTTTCTTCTTGTTCTGCCTCTTGTGGCTGATCCCCTGTCAACGGTTGGCTCCTGACACTGGGCAAGCTGCTTGTTTCCTCATCTATAAAATGATGCCAAAGAACTAGATGCCTGCATCTAGTTCTAAATCTGAATCTTTCCAGTTCTATAATTCTAGAACAATGATGCATGGTTCTCTATGTGACACTTGGTTGTTTTTTTTGCTTGTTTGTTTGTTTTTAATTAAAAGTCACTTTAGGCCACACCATTAATGTATTCAGTCATCATATCAGTAATTGGAGATATTTCTTTCATAGTCTCTTTTCTTCTCACATTCTCCTGTATTAACATTTAGTGCCATTTAGGGGCAAAAACAAAGTTTTTATTCCATTGAATTTAGGGACTGTGGACATTTAAAATTTTTCATTGCAGATCAGAGACTGTATCAACCTTGTGTGGGGGAGAGAGAAAAAGAATGTGCAAAGATACTCACGTAACATAAACTTGTTACATTAAAAAAGAATCTGCCAACACCCCTGGTTCTCATTATGATGTTAATCTTTTGTGTATTATGGCACTAATCTGATTGATTCTACTTATTTTTTTAAAGCTTGGCCCTTCCCTTTCCTGTTGGTATTGCAGCAGTTGCTTACCTTAAAGGAAAAATGATGGTCAAAAAATACTTCCTGTGAAATGCTGCCAGTTGCAGGTATTTGCAGGACATGTCTGGTTCTATTTAGGATGTTTTCTTTTTTTTAGTATCCTTGGCCATATAACCTGATCTTTTTCATAAGAAATGTCAGCAAAGTCTTTGAATTAACGAACTGTGAAGTGCTCAAAAACATACCATGTCAAAAAGTATCCTACAAGGATATAATACTAATGGGAGGTGAGCTAACTGAAAAGAACTAAGATAACGACTGGCCCAGGCACAATCTTCTTGAACAAAGACCCAGAGAGGAAGAAGTGATGAGGAGTGGGGGAGGTCAGAACCAGAGTAGTAATCTGGAGAAATGTGTTTATGTTAGCTTTTCTAGCTGTTGAGCACTTCCGTCAAATAATGGAATTATACAAACCCCCCTACAAAAGATACCAGGAGGCAAGCAAAGAGAAGGGAGGAGGTGAGGTGTGTTCAGAAGGTTGATCAAATGAATCTGAATGGTAGGTCCTTGGCTACACCTAATGTGGGTTTTGTTTTCTTTTAATTTTGCCATTAAAAAAAAATGCGGTGTCACTCCTTCAATCTTTTTACAATTCTGCATGGTTGAACATTTGAAATGAGTTTATGTATCACCCTCAGGCGCTGATTCAGACTTGATTGGGGCAAAGCAGACTGCATGTGCTTATTTTTATCCACGTCATTTGGGACGTTATGTCGCCAAAGGAACCAAAAATGTGCTGATCTATTGCCAAATTATCACCTATCCTTTCATCAGACAGGGCGATGATCCTCATCAACAAGTTGTGCGACCTTAGTGTAACAGCAATGTCAGGTCAACTTGAGAAAGTGAAGCGAGAGCCCTAGACACAAATAAAAAGAAACAACCAACAATCCTTATAATTATCATCATCTGCTGCTTTTCCCTCTTTTGGCAAAGAAACACTCCATCCATTTGCAGAAATCGCCCGCGGAAACGTTACATCAAAACTAATCACAACGATTAAAATCAGCTTTTCTGTGCAAGAGGAGGGTGAAAAGCAAGTTGGAGGCTGGAATGAGACTGTTTTTCCACCAAAAAAAAAAAATCTGGAAAAAAATTTCCTATATGTATATTTCTCTATACGTATATGTAGAGCTTTATTTTTGAAGGAGATCAATTGTCTGCCCTGTGATCAGTTAATTTTAAGTTTTATTTTGGAGATTGATTTAGACTAGAGGTAGAGGCATGAGCTAATTGTATCCTGATCCTTGCCTTGAGGGGTTTCAAAGCCCTGGAGCAACTCTTCTCTGTATTTTGTTCTGTCTACCTTAGCCAAGCTATTGCATTTCTCTCTGGTGTGGCGAGCCGAGCAGATCGCTGGGAGAGAAATCGGAAAAGGGGGGAGAGGAAAAGGAAAAGGGGACTTGGAGAGAGACTTTGTGCTTCAATGTTTCAGGTAAGATCTGACGGTTTGGGTTTGTTATTATTTGCTAAGGAGGGTATGGCTGGGACTTTGGGCGCAACTCGCTTTTACGCATGTGCCAGGCATGGGGCGAGAGCGCGGCACACTCGCACACACGCCGCCCGCCGTGGCGGGCGGCTCGGGATCTGTTCGGACCCGCGGCGGAGCAGGGGCCGCCGCCTCCTCCCGGGCTGCAGCTGCCGGTTCTCGGCTTTCTTCCTCCAGTGGGAGCGGGCGCGAGCGGGGCGGAGCGGGTGCGGCCGGCCGGGGCCGCTACCGGGGGCCGGGAGCCCGCGAGCCGGGGCCGGGTTTCCGGATCTCTGGGTCGGGTTCCGGATCTTGGAGAGGAGCCGCCGCGGCTGTGGGAGCCCGTGCCAGCGCCGCCCGCCCGCCGCTCCGCGCGCCAGCCTCCCCCGCGACCGCTCCGCCGCGGCTCACCCCCGCCCTCCCCGAGCCCCTCCCTCCTCCCCCGAGCCCCGCGCGTCCCTTTCTTCCCCGGCACAGAGCTCTGCGCCCGCGAAGCGGCCCCGCCAAGAGCGCCCAGCGCCGCGGGTTCCCGGCCGCCGCCGCCGCCGGGGCGCCCCGAGCCAAGCGAACATCCCTGCGGGCCCCGCGGGGGGCGGTGGCGCCCGGGGCTGCGTGCCTGCCGGGGTAGGGAGCCCGCCGCCCCCTTCTCGCAGGCAGCTCGGCGGCGCCCCCGGACGCCCCGTGAAAGACGCCATTGTGACTGCCAAGCGGATTGGGGCCCGGGGCGGTTTTTTCTTCCCCTTTTGCCCGGGCCGGACCGCGCCGCTCCCCTTTGTGAGCCGCGGCCGGCGCCCGGCGCTGTTCGTCTCCGACCGGGCTGATCCAGATTCGCCGCCTCCTCCCACCCGGGAGCCTTTAAAGCCCCCTCCCACTCCCTCCCATCTCCAGCCCCCTTCCCTCTTTTGGATGCAAACGTTTCATTTATTTTTAAAAAGCTCTCATTCCTCTTCCTCCCCACCTCCTCCCCGGATAGAGGGCACGGCAAATGCTCTGGATTAGAAGTCTCCCTGGGAGGCGGGGACGGGGTGGGGGCGGCGCTGGGACCGCAGCAGGATGCGAGCGCTGCAGGTAATGGCTGTGGCTTTGCTGCGCTCGCCTCTTCTCCGCGAGGCCGGCAGCGCGGAGTCCGGAGGCCGCATCCTTCCCTCCCCTCCTGGCGGCCTAGGTTCCCTTAAAGGGACCGAGTTTCCCGGCCGCCTCTTGTCTCCGCCGTCTGAACCAGCGCTCGGGGCGCAGAGGTGGGCGGGAGGGATGCAGTTTGGATCCTTTCTGACCTCTTTCCTCCTCTGCTCCCCACAACTCCCGCCACCCCCCACCACTTTCGCCGCCCCCACCACCCACGCACTCCCACCGCCCCTCTTTATTGAAATGTGAAGTGTGCTTCCTCTCCTGCCCCCAAGAGGGACCTGGCTGGAAAACAGAGTCCGCGCCTCCCGGAAAAAGAACTGGGCGGGGTGGGAGGGGGGGCGTCACGGTGAATTCGCGTTTAAAGTGAGGTCGAGCCCCAAAACATCCAGGAAGAGGAAAGCAGACCTGTGGTGCAGGAATCCCTTACCTGCTCGCGCGCTCCGCACAGCCGCGCCGCCACCGCAACTTGCGAACTGTCGCGGGTAGACAGTGTCTGCCTTTGTGCTTTCGAACACTTGCACTGTCGTGGAAATGATTTTCTGGTATCAAAACGTTTTTCACAGTAACTGTGCTTCGGGGACCTGCTGGGCGGAAGCCAACTAAGTTAGCAAAGTTCCAAATGGGGCCGTTGGCTTTGTACGTGGAGAACGGCACGCGAGAACTGTCCGGGATCCCAGTGGCACTGGCTTCTTCGCTAAAAGGTGCACCGCAGTAGGCAGGAGTAATTTGGTACAAAAGCATTACCTCTTAGATCATAGAACTGGCCGATTTCAAGCAAATCCTTGACTATGCTGTGTGTGTGTGTGTGTGTGTGTGTGTGTGTGTGTGTGTGTGTATCCTGGGTGGTACTGGGAGACATAACAGTTTAACATATTCTTTAAGAAACGTTTGCCTTCTGTTTTCAATCAACTAAGCTGGCAGCTAGAGATACAAGTTTATTTGAGAATACCCTCTGGGTACCAAGCATGCTTGGATTGTTTTAGCAAATTAAAAATGAGCAAAATGCTTTTACCTTCTCAGCAGTAGACTCCTTAAGAGACCTCCTGTTTTGTGTGTATGTGTGCGTTTTTTTAAAGAAACATTTTCTGTGTGTATCTCAAATGTGTTTTTAATGTGGAAAAGGAGAAAATAAAGGATTTTAAAAGGCTGAGGCTGATGCCGGAGAATGATTCATTAAATCTGATTCTACATCAAGGAATTCACCTACATTTATGGGAATCTGTGGCAACTAATAGCCTACTTGGTGAATTTAAAATAGCAGTGGATCCATTTGTCTCCTGGATAATGGCAGTGTGCCGATTTATTCCTCGTGTTTGTATTTGTGTGGCATTGGGCTTACTATGAGGGGCTGATGTTCAGGAAAGTACACACTGACTGCAACAGTTGGACTCAGGAGTCCCGCTGCTGCCTGAATGGAAAGAATTGTGAGCGGTTGTTAGGATGACCGTAGGTTAAATGTTTACTAATTAGGTTGCAAAGGTGACCATGAAACTTTAAAACTTTGCATCGCTGAGAAAACTTCATTGGGTTAGGCTTATGTTTGTAAGAAGATCGTAACTAATGAGGCGCAAAAATGTCACACATTAGCCGGGAATAAATTTTGATATGAATTGAGTGTGCAATATATTTGGCAAAAATCTCCCACCACCGTATGCAAAATGACTGCAGTGATTTTGCTGTATTAAGTATGCCTGGAGCACAATATAAAGTTCTCCAGCACACACTAGAGGTCTCTCTTCTAGCTGTAAGATTTTTGTGTTTGTACTTTGCTGGGGCTTGCATAGTAGGGGTGCACAGTAATAGCTTGGTTCATACTTAAGTAATAATTATTTACTGGCCATTCAGCTTACTCTGATGTGAGATATTTATTTTGGGGGGTAGGCTTCAGTGATCGTTGTACAAATTATACCACTTAAGAACTAGGAAAGTAACTTCAGTAAGACTTCAACTAGATGATGATGAAAGCATACTATTCGATTTGTGTTGAATAATGCATTATGGACCTTTTGGCATCAAATTATTTATCCAAAGCAATTTGTTTTTAAATGTAAGAGTAATTAGTAACAGATGTATTTTTTCTGAGAACTTTCTTAAATTAAACCTCCATTTAGCTCTGTTTTAGGAGTAACAATTGCTTGCACAAATGCTTTCTTCCCTTAATGTCTGAATCAGAATGATAGTTTCCTACTTCTGATGTGATGCTTTTAGCTAAGAGCTTTTCCCATTTGCATTGCTTTTGAGTCGTTCAAATGATGTTGTGAACCATCAGTTCACCAACGCTTTTATTTTGTTGTTTATTAAACTGCATTTCTGAACCTTCTTTTGGATCGCAGTTTATAATTTCCCAAGCAAACAGAGCGTTTATTTGCTCCATCTTTAGAATGAACTATCTTGGGAATAAAAATGAAATTTTTGGATGCAAGCATGTATGCTTATTTTAATAGCTTATTCATGCAGAAGTGAGATACAACTCGCTCTGGCTTTTCATTCATAAAAACGTGCTAGATGTAAATAATGATGAGTTTGCTTGTTGATGAGTTTGCTTTGAGATAACTGCAGAAAACAAAACAGAGAGATTATCCTTTAAGAATACCAAGCCTGTGTTCATTAGGTCCATTCATTCATTGAACAAATATTTGTGCCTGCTTTGTAAAATCTACTATGTTAAATGCTGGAGACACAATGGTGAGAAAAAGCATTCAGAGCCTCCAATATCCTAGTGCTTATAGTCCAGACAGAGAGGCAGACATTCATTGAATAATTGAACAACCAACAGAGATGAGTGCTTTGAAGGAAAAGGAATACAGGTTCCCATAGCATTAACTTAAAGAGGAGCAAAATGGCCTGGACCAGGGTCAGAAGTGCCACAAACTGAGATCTAAAGGATGAAGGGGCCGGGGCAAGAGAGAGAGCACAGAGACTAAGTTCCAGGGAAAGAGAAGAAGGGACAGCATTTTACCAAGCCAAGAGAAGCTTAGCAAAGGGGGAGGAACTCAAGGCTTACCTGGCTGGAGTTGAGAGACGTAGAAGGCGCTGATGGGAGACCAGACTGACTGCAGGGCAGGCACCTGGTCTTCACCCTACAAGCAATGTGATGGAGAGGATTGGGAGAGGAGGAGCAGTGACATAATCAGATTGGTGTTTGGATAACTCTGCTAACACTCTGAGAAGTGGTTAGACGGACCCAGGTGGATGCAGCATAGCCCTTGGAGGGCTATTACAGTCATCCAGTCAAGAGAAGATCTAGCTGGGGTTAGGGTAGGGGAAACACTGATGGAAGGGGTTTGAGATCTCTTTAGAGGGGAAAGTTTACAGAATCTGATAAAGCATTGGCCATAGGTGAACAAGAAGAAAGAAATGTCAAGTGGACCCCAAGGTTTCAGGCATGTTAATTGAATAGACATGGGAATTCTGAATCCCAGGTGGATTTTGTATCTTTCACTTTATTTCTAACAGCCAGATTAAGCAGCAGTGAGAAGGCTCATTCACATCCCATGTAACTACATTCACAAAGGAAACCAAAGCATCTAGTCATTGTTTTATCCCACCATTTGTTCAACAGTTGGGTCTGGAGTGCCTACAGTGTATCAGGCACGCATCTGCCTGCTCTTTTTATCCTGTTATCCAAAATGACTTTTCCTTTATGAAGTACCGTGTGGTTCCATTTATTCAAGTTTGACTAAGTTGGAATTCTTCATTAAAGTAGGCCTGTGTTGAGACCTCTGAAACAAACCTGTGCTTTTATAGTGCAAATTAATTGTGTTAAAATATTATCAACCTGTCAAATGATTATAAAATCAATGGTTGGACACTTTTAAAAAGTCCGTTTACATACAAATAACTGACACAATGATGCAAATTACTCAACTGAAAACACTTAGAATATCACTCTCTCCGTAGGGGTTTGATGTACAAATGCAATTCCATAAGTTACTATTCTCGGTGATTCTCATGTGGATGGCCCTGAGGGCAAACTCCAGTTGGAAAAACAAGCGTCATTTTGGCCTATTCCTTTTTCTCTATAAAAATGGGAATGATGCCATCTTTCAAACCTACCTTATAGGATTGTTAAGAGGAAAAATAAGAGTGTGTCAAACTGAAGTAGAAATAAGTAGTATCAAGCAACCCCAAGGGCGCTTTCTCTGGAGGAGCCGCCCCAAGTCTGGCCCCTGCTGCCTCAGTCCCTCGGTCCACATCAGTCCCACCTTATCCCAGCTGCCTCTGAAACCCCAGGCACTGGTAACATCCATGGCTAAGATTTAGGGAAAAAGTAGCAGAGGTGACATCGAATACCTACCTCCCTGAGCGCTCCGAAGAAGACTGTGAGGCGAGTAGTATGCTGCGTCCATCTTATTATACAGTCGCCCTAGGTAACATGCCTGAAACCTCGGTGTCCACTTGGCATTTCTCTTTTCTTGTTCACCTATAGCCAACCCAAACTTTTATTAGGTTCTGTAAACTTTACTACCTTCTTTTTTTTTTTTTTTTTTTTTTTTTGAGATGAAGTCTTGATCTGTCCCCCAGGCGGGAGTGCAGTGGCATGATCTCGGCTCACTGCAACCTCTGCCTCCCAGGTTCAAGCAATTCTCATGTCTCCGCCTCCTGAGTAGCTGGGATTACAAGCACCTGCCACCATGCCTGGCTAATTTTTCTAAGCAGAGTCAGGGTTTCACCATGTTGACCAGGCTGGTCTCAAACACCTGACCTCAAGTGATCTGCCCGCCTCAGCCTTCCAAAGTGCTGGGATTACAGGTGGGAGCCACGAGGCCCAGCCAACTTTCCCTTCTAAGTAGATCTCAGACTCTTCCAACAGTGTTTCCCCTACCCTAACCCCAGCTGTATCTCCTCTTGCCTGGAGGATTAGAAAAGTTATGTGCCTTGTTTAAAGTCAAAGACTAGGCTACTGGCAGAGCAGGGATTCTAACTCAGCTGGCTGACTAAAACCCTGCCATTAGCCCCTGTTAGCCATTCTGCCATCTCATCTACACCCATAGTCCTTTCTGTCCAGAACATACTATTTAAGAGGGCTTGCTTGTTCTGGCACCAGCTTCCATTCCTCCTCTCCTCCCTTCGCCCTCACCTCTGTATCCCCTACCATAGCAGCATCTGACTGTTAAGCCAAGAGAGAAAGAAAAAACCAAAAACAGTGTGAGATTGTTGTGAGAAATTGTTGTGATCAGAACATGTGAATTGGTCTCTACCTCTTGCTGAGCAAATCGTTTACTCACAAGTACTCTGTCAAAATAGGGATTTGTTTTCTATCCAATGAGAACTGACAACAATTTAGCCCCTGCTGCCAACACCAATGCTGCTATTAAGAAGAAGAGTTATGAACTGAAGAGAATGTTAACTAGATAGATTTCGAATGCTGGCTAGAGAAAGGGATATTCTTCCTGATAAATCTTTCCAAAGCATCTAGGGCTATCATCACTTACGGGGTTTTTTTTGTAGCATTTTCACTTTGCCGGAAACTTGGAGCTAATAGAACAGAAAATGTGTGTAAACAAAAGACCCAGACTTACTATGTATCTGGGTGGCAGTGGGGAGTGGGGGTAGAAAAAGCTACATTGGTCCATGGTACTGATCCTCCCATCCACTCTCAGTACCCCGTATGCAAATCCCACTTCATCTCTGGAGTCTGTGCTATATTTTCTTGATTAAATTACTTACTCTCTCTAAGCTTCAGTCTTTTGAACTATTAATGAAATAATAATATAAGATCATTGTAAAGGAGATAATAATAGTCCTAGGGTGGTTCAGAGAATAAAATGAGATGTAACAGGACATATATGCCTAGAACAAAATAAGCACTCAGAAAATATCCATATATTATTCAGAGTAGAGACTGTGTTTATTCACCTTTGCTTTCTCAGTTCCTTAATACGATGCCTGACATACAGATAAGTGCTCAATAAATAACTGTTGGATACATGAACACAGAATTTCAGAGAACACAAGAATAAAGCCAGATGTTGATTTCACTTCCCTGTAAGTCCTTTTTGCCATTGACAAGAGGACCCAAGTTCTGCCAGATGCCCTTGCCTGCTGGTTATGGGCTTTTTCTAAACAATTAGCTGGATCATTTGGGAACAGATCAAATTTGATCTGGGGAAGTATTGATGCTAAGTAAGACGTTGCCTCAAAGATAGTCCTGTTTTGCCTTCTGATTACTCACATGGAGGTCTTCCTGTGCACAGTTGTCATGGGATTTCTGAAATCTGCAGACACTTATGCCATGAAATGATGCAAATACACAACTAGGTTCTGAACCCCCACAAGGGGAATCACTGAATTTGCCTATTAACACTGCAAAGAAACACGGGACCCGGTCTGATACCCATTCCATCCAGCAGATGGCAGTGACACACATTCGCAAATAAACTTGGCATGGCCTCTGGTCTTGCTGTTAGTTTCTCACCATTGCCTCTTCTGGAAAAAGAAAACCCAGCCAGCTTTTAAAAGCTGCCTTTTGGGAGGCCGAGGCGGGCGGAGCACGAGGTTAGCAGATCGAGACCATCCTGGCCAACATGGTGAAACCCTGTCTGTACTAAAATACAAAAAATTAGCAAGGCATGGTGGCGCGCGCCTGTAATCACAGCTGCTCGGGAGGCTGAGGCAGGAGAATCGCTTGGACCCGGGAGGCGGAGGTTGCAGTGAGCCGGGATCGCGCCATTGCACTCCAGCTTGGCAACAGAGCGAAACTCGGTCAAAAAAATTAAAAACAAAACAAAACTGCCTTTGTTCCTTCACCGAAATAACCGAGGCTCAACGGGGACAGCTGGAAGGATGAACAACTCCTAGCCGCCTGTTTCTTCCTGGGCTGTGGGGCAGAGAGGAGGGAGAAAGCAGACCTTGTTATCTGGTGCAATCCACATACTGCCAGTTTTCCAGAGATACGACCCATAAGAGGCCTGCTTTCCTGTGCATTTAATCAAATCAATAGAAGAAAGTGCTGTCAGCCGCCCGGGTCTACCATGCTACCAGGCTCTGGGTTGAGAGCACTTGCTGCCGAAACTAGTCAGATATACTAGTAAAGATAATGCCCAGTCTTAGGTAGTCATGGGCTGCCAGGGAATGGAACAGTGTCGTGTGCTCCTGAAGACCCATGTGAAGCCCTTTTATGTGGGCTTGTGCAATGACTTGGTCTTCTGAGGGTTAGAAATAGAGACCCACTGTTAATTGTGTGACCGCCAAGCCTTGGTTTCCTTATCTATACAATGTGAGTGAGGAAAACCACCTTAGGGGGTTGTTGTAAGAATTAAGTGTGTAACACCAATACAGTGCTTCTAAGTGCCGGAGTGTTTCTCAAGGGCTTTGCAAGATATTACTCATGGAATCCTCATCCATCACCTAAGAGGGTGATATTACTGGCATTCCCATGTTTTAGATGAGGAGATGGAGGTGCAGAGAAATAAAATAACTTGCCCAGGGTCACATATGGTGAGTGGCGGAGCCAGGAGTTGAACTGTGTATTCAAGCTTCCAGTCTTTGCTCTTAGTCTCTAGATGTGGCTGCCTCTTACTAATACTGATTAGTAATTACTAATAGCTAATAATTAAGCACTTTCCATATGCTAGGAACTTTACATATTTTAACTCCTCTCATATTTTCAGGTTCTCTATAAAGGTGGGAAGGATGACCTTCCTCATCTTAACAAATGAGGAAGAAATATTTACTCTGTGCCCACTCAGGAACATAATAAACACAATAAAGTAATTCCAAAGAGGTGTAATTACTTCTGCTCTAATTTACACGTGGATACAGGGATACAAATTAACGACAAGACTGCAATCTATTTAAGTGCTAAAGGGTGGGTCCCTCTGTAACTCCCTCTGTAATTGACTTAGCAATAAGAGAAATCAGCAGTTGGAGTATATGGGGCTTATGCTCCCATTGTACATGACAAGGTATGTGAACAATTTTTTTAATTGTCTTGCTCTTTAAAATTTTAATCAGGGGACCTTGGATGTTCATAGCCTCACAGCCATTTCCAGAAATGGTGAATGGCCTGCAGAGACTCGCTTTGGTTCCACTCCTGTTTAGCGCTGCTTCCCCTGCTGGGTCACCATCATCATTTGATGAAGAGGTAAGAAGATTTAGATGATTTAAAGCCTGGCACAGTGGCTCACACCTGTAACCTCTTCACTTTGGGAGGCCGAGGCAGGCGGATCACTTGAGGTTGGGAGTTTGAGACCAGTCTGGTCAACATGGCGAAACCCTGTCTCTACTAAAAATACAAAAAAAATTATCCAAGCATGGTGGCACAGACCTGTAATCCCAGCTGCTTGGGAGGCTGAGGTAGGAGAATCACTTGAACCTGGGAGGCAGAGGTTGTAGTCAGCCGATATTACACCACCACACTCCAATATGGGCAACAGAACGAGACTCTTGTCTCAAAAAAAAAAAAAAAAAAAACTAGGTGATTTGGTAAATGTCCATCACCTGAGGGCCTGCTCCGATGAGTTCCGGGGAACGTACAATGGTCAAAGAAATTCACCTGCATTATGAACTTCCTCAGTCTCTCCCTGATCAGAAATGCCATTCTAAGTCTGGGATGGAAGGCAGGTTTTAGGATCTAGAATAACTTTGGACCCTACCTTATGAGTCTGCACAAATGAGGTTTGGTAGAAAAAACAACTCTCAAAACAAGGCCAAAATTTCAGAATTCAGCCTTTTTTTTTGAGACAGAGTCTCACTCTATCACCCCTGCTGGAGTGCAGTGGCACAATCTTGGCTCACTGCAACCTCCGCCGCCTAGGTTCAAATGATTCTGCTGCCTCAGCCTCCCAAGTAGCTGGGATTACAGGTGCCTGCCATCGCACCCGGCTAATTTTTGTATTTTTATTAGAGACAGGGTTTCACCATTTTGGCCAGGCTGGTCTTAACTCCTGACCTCCTGATCCACCTGCCTTGGCCTCCCAAAGTGCTGGGATTACAGGCGTGAGCCACCATGCCTGGCCAAATTCAGCCTTTATTAGTGGCTGAGAATATTTTAGTTCAAACATTCAAAATATCTGAAATGTGAATCATTCAAAGGTCGCGTAAGTCACTCTATCTCTATAAGAATTGCAGGTGGTTTTCTGTAGCAAAAACAGCTTTTGATCTAGGCCTGCTCCCGTCTAGCTCGTTCCCCCTTAGTAGAAAGAGCCACAGGATTTCAAGACCAGTGGAGTCACAGAGACCTGACCAATCATGTATATTGCTGCAAGGTGAGTCAGGGTAGAGTAAGTGAAACACAATGGAAATTCTGCATACTTCCACCTTAAGAAATTTCTTTTTTTTTTTTTCTTCCTATTAAGCCTTTGTGTTTATGCAAATCTTTGCATATGCTATTCTTTCCCTTCTGATGTTTTTATGTCTAAATGCATTAGAAACATTTCTAGCTGAAGTTCAAATCATTTAAAAAGCTCAATATTTTAGCTATGCATAGTTGTTCAAGGGGTCTTCTTTCTTTTTCCCTCTTACAAAAACTCTGAGTCAAAATGCATTTTAGATTTTAGGCTAAGATTCAGATTTTACTTTTGAAAACATACACCCAGATTCCTTTTAGAGTCATACTTTTTTTTCATTGTACAGTTGAAGTGTTCATATAGCTGAGTTATTTTTGACAGCTCTTCTGCAAACTATAAATGTCTGGTAAGAACATCTCCAAATTATTCTGCTAAGGCGCATGACAGATACATTTTTTAACACCTGAAAATTATATCTTCTGATAAGTTTGGTAATTCAAGAGCTGATGATATCGTTTACATATGATCTATCTTCTCTCTTTGCTTTTTACTCTTTGCTCTCTTTGTCTACTTTTTGGCCTCATAATTACTTTTTTGGTACTTCTGGCAAAGGATGGAGAAAAGAAGAGAAAGGAAATACATTTCAAATTCATTTCTCTTTCTTTCTCCCTCCTGCTCCCGCTAACAACTTGACAAAGTAGATTTGAAAGGAGTCAGCTCTTGATCCATGCTAGCAGAGGGATGTAACAGCATGAATAATCCAAAAGAATAGCCAATCCAGTATCATTTTTGTTAATATGTTGATGTGATATATTAATTAGGCTAGTATTAAATATTGCAATCTTAGTTTGCACATTACTATTGGACTCATATTTTTCTTCATTTCACTTCTGCAGTCTTACTATATGGCTTCAGCATTAATATGAAAGACTTATCCAGCCCCTTACCAAGTAGTCTCTTCCATTATGAATATGAATCAGCCTTCCCAAAGTATTTTCTAGATCAGTGGTTCTTGAACTTTAATACACATCAGAATTGTCTGCAGAGCTTGTTAAAACACAGATTTCTGGCTCCACTCCCAGAGTTTCCAATTAGGTAGTTCTAGGATGAGGCCTGAGAATTTGCATTTCTAGCAGGTTCTCAAAGGATGCTGATACCCCTGTCCCAGGGACTGCACTTTGAAAACCCCTGTTCTAGGGGAATAGTAGACCGTAGAGATGATCCTAGAGGGAAATTTTGAAAAGGATTCACACAGCTAGGCACAGCAGCTCATGCCTGTAAACCCAGCACTTTGGGAGGCCAAGGTGGAAGGTTCAGTTAAGGTCAGGAGTTTGAGACCAGCCTGGGTACCATATCAAGACCTCATTTCTACAATAATGACAATAACAATAACGCGGCATGATGGTATGTGCTTGTAATCCCAGCTACTCTGGAGGCTGAGCCAGGAGGATTATTTGAGTCCAGGAGTTTGAGGCAGTGAGTTATAATTGCACCATTGCACTCCAGCCTAGGTGACAGAGTGCAAATCTGTCTCAAAGAGGAAAAAAAAGGATTTATGTGCCTGTAATCCTAGCTACTCAGGAGGCTGAGGCAGGATGATCACTTGAGCCCAGGACTCTGAGGCTGCTGTGAGCTATGATCACACAACTGCACTTTATTTTTTTGAGATGGGGTCTCACTCTAGGCAATAGTGAGACCCTATGTCTGAAAAATAAAAAAAAAAAAGGATTCATTAGTCAAATAAGTCTGGGAAACATGATACCCTCTTTTGAGGCCTTGTTAAATATTTTGAAGATTTGTAGAAGTCTTGCAAAACGGGGAATCCATTTTCTAACTTGCATTTTCTGAAGTTATTTGACCACAGAGCCCTTTATTCTGTCAGTACCATTTAACTCTCAGAATTACTATTCTTGGAACACACACATTAGGGAAGGCTGCCCTATTTTGCAGTGCCTTGATGGGCTGAACTTCAGTACTCTCACTTCTGCTTCATGTGGGCAACCCACTGCCACAGACACAGGTTGGCCATTTGCATCACTCGGCATCTCTGCAGCTCAGCAATCTTTCACTCCTGGCATTCTGTTGACCAGAGTATATTATTCTTCAACTTCTCACTAAGCCTGCTTTTCAACCTTGAGGCCATTTGCAGTCCCTTCTCTGCTACCTCTCTCTCTCTCTCTCTCTCTCTCTCTCTCTCTCTTTTTTTAATTCTTTTGAGACAGTCTTACTCTGTTGCCAGGCTGGAGTGCAATGGTGCAATCTCAGCTCACTGCAACCTCCACCTCCTGGGTTCAAGTGATTCTCCTGCCTCAGCCTACGCAGCATCTGGGATTACAGGCATCTACCACCACATCCAGCTAATTTTTGTATTTTTAGTAGAGAGGGGCCTTCACCATTTGGCCAGGCTGGTCTGGAACTTCGGACCTCAGGTGATCTGCTCACCTCAGCTTCCTGAAGTGCCAGGATTAAAGTGTGAGCCACTACACCTGGCCCCTGCTTCCTCTTTACTCACCCCACTGCCTGTCTTCCTTGTCACCCCTCCCTCCTTACTCAGCTTGGGTTCAGTGGATGCCTGTTTCCATAGCATGCTTACTACCCTTCTTAATTCTTTTTTTTTTTTTGAGGTGAGAGTTTCATTCTTGTTGCCCAGGCTGGAGTGCAGTGGCGCAATCCAGCACCTCCCAGGTTCAAGTGATTCTCCTGCCTCAGCCTCCTGAGTAGTTGGGATTACAGGCATGCGCCACCATGCCTGGCTAATTTTATAATTTTTAGTAGAGACAGGGTTTCTCCATGTTGGTCAGGCATGATCCACCACACCTGGCCATCATCCTTAATTCTTTCATCACCTAGACCTCTCTGTCCTTTCTGTCTTGCCAACAGTCGGTCCTAGATAACCTTCCTTCTTCCTCACTTTTGATCCTAGGGTCCTGAGTGGCACTGGTGGATTGTCACATAATTCTTCCTGCTGCCATTACAGCATCCATCCATTCATCCAGTATTTGCATGACTTCGTCTATGTTAGGCACTACCTTAGGCCTTAGAAATACAGGCATAAACAAGGCAAAAAATCCAAGATCTCACAGAGTATACTTTCTAGGCGGAGTGGGGATGAGAACCAAATTAGATAGGATTAAGTGCTATGCAAAAAAATTAAAGCAGGTGTGACCTCCATAAAGAGGTGACATGTAAGCTGATCTCTGGGTGACACTCACATTAGCTCACCTTAGTGGGTCCCTTGATGTGGCCTGGCAGTGCCCAGCTGACTTCTTATTTCATCCCTCACGAGGCTGTTCTAGATCTCTTTACTCTTCCCAAATTCCAAACTCATCCCCACTTATCAGATAATTTTGCTTCCTGATGTAGTGAGAGGACCACTCCCTCTACTCCTGACACCAAGTCTCCACCACGGCTTCACGAATCCTCTTTCTTTCTTGTTGTCCCTCCTAGTGTCTTGTCTTTCCCCTCTCCATTGGCCCCTTCCTATAGCCTACAACCATGTGTCGAACAACCCAAATTTTATATGCTGAAGCCCTACCCCCACGGTGGCTGTATTTAGAGATAGGGTCTTTGGAGACATAATTAAAAGTAATTAAGAGTTTGTAAGGGTAGGGCCCTGATTCAATACTACTAGTGTTCCTATAAGAAGAGACACCAGATAGCTCAGCCTCTCTCTGCTGTCACACAAAGAAGAGGCTGTGTGAGCACACAGCAAGAAGGTGGCTGTCTGCAAGCCAGGAAGAGAGCCCCTCCAGAATCTGTATCTCCGGCTCCTTGATCTTGGACATCTCAGCCTCAGGAACCGTGAGAAATAAATTTCTGCTGTTAAAGCCACCCAGTCTGTGCTATTTTGTTATGGCAGCCTGAACTCACTAACACACCATCCTTCAACCCAAGACAGAACCTCCCTGCCTCCTGCTTCCATTTCCCTTGCCCCCCTGCTCATGCCGGCACACGCCCCTCCCACCCACCGCCATCTGGCTTCTCACACCTTCCTCCTTCCTCCCCTCCCCGCAGGTTGTACTTTTCAAATTACATTTCCTTCTAGTGTGTTCATTTAGTGCATTCTTATGCCTTTTCAAAATGGGACAGCATTACAAAACATAGGATGGAACATGTTCTAAAAGGTTTTATTTTTAACTTCTCTTGGGATCGCAACCTCTGCAGTCTTTCAGTGTTTCACACTACTTAACTGACCTCAAACGCCAAATGTAATCTCTGCCTGTCACTGAATCCAACATATTTCTGTGAAGTTCCCTTTTTTACTTCCTTAACTGTTTTTTTGAATGACTTAGGGAAATAGGGATTAGTTAATGCTTTGGTTTGTATTTTTCAACATCAACACTGTCAGCTTCCTGCCGCTTTCCTACTGAATGGTAATAGTCCTAAGCAGGACTGAAAATCCGAATTGAGAAGCTGGTTTATTCTTTCTCAGGAAATTTTTCCCTCCTAAACATTTGTGTTTTCTTTTTAATTAATTAATTAGAATCCCATCAACCATTGCCAACTTAGTGGAATATGATCACAGGACATGCCCAAGAGGCACCGATTGCTGGGAGAGGACAAGGGTCATGGCTTCCCCAAGTTGACATCTTACATCCAGAGCCGTGGTCACTCTCCCTGAGGAGAGATGATGAGACATAGTGATGAGTTAGGATTAGGACATTCACTTCCACTGCTGTGGATTCCCTCCAAAGCTCCTGCATCGATTACAAAGAGTTCCTGGGTCTACTCTGTCACTTCTCCACAAAGAAAGCCAAAAAACCTACCCTGCATTGCAGTGACTTAAGCCCAATATTCCACAGGACGTGGGAAAGTGTCAGGCAAGGAAGGAGGGAATAAATAGAGCAACATCTATAGAGCACTTTGCATAGTGCCCAGCATGTGGTAAGTGATCAGAAAATGGTGGTCATTGTCATCAATGCCATTGTCAGTATAATTATTACTGGTCCTCATCATATAGATATACATATACACACATATGCACACATATGCATGTGTCCATGAGTGAGGATTCCTTTTGGCTCTAAATGGAACCTATCAGCCTTGAAGGAACTCAAAGTGAAATGGTGAGCTGATCTGATACCTGCCATTAGAGTTTCCTAGAAGGCTGGTTGAAATGGTACTTTAGGCACTGATTTTGTCCCTAGAAAAGGGGCATGGAGCAGGCTCTGCCCACCTAATCCCATCAGATCGATGAATACCTACAAAGAGTTAAACAGCCAGGCAAATATGGCATGCCGGGAGGACTGCGCCAGGGGTTTTGGATGGGGGTTGTCATAGCTTGGGGACAAGATGGGGTGGGAGGCTTACTGTGATAGAGACCAGTGGGGAAATGAAAAAAGGAAACTGAACAGAAGGTGAAACTTCACTCTCGGGCTGCCTGTGAAGAGTAGCAAAATGCTAGCCCAACAGGGAAGAATATGCCATGGGAAGCATTCACAAAGCTGTGACTGAGCTAAAAAGGGCAGAGGAGCTTCTGGTGAGTAGAGAAAGAATATTTTTAAAATTCCAAACTATACAAGTAAAATATTACACTCTGCTGTGGGTTACAAGCAACCAATTAATCAGCACCATGTGTCCAGGCACTGTGGGGCTGTAAGGAAGGCAAAGGCGCTGCCCCCAGGTGCTTGGAATCTTGGGAGAAACATGACAGTAGGGTGGGGAATTTGAACAGAGTGCGAGGCCCAGCAGCCAGTGGGTTGGGAAGGTTTCCTGGAGGAGGTGACGGTAAATACAGGCCTTAGATACGCACGCAGCAAACCAGGCTGGGACAGTGAGATGAACTGCAGGTAAAAACAATTTTAAAAGGCGAGTAAGAAATCAGTCTGGCAGAAACAGGAGCTTAGGGAGGAAAACTGAAAAGGTAGCCCCCTTTCCTGTTCCCATCCACCCTGCTTCTGGGATCTTGGCCACTCTCTCAGCTCTCGATCCCACAGTACCATCCAGCTCTACCGTCCTTGTCCTCTCTGTGTCCCCAAGCTTCCTCCGCAGATGCCTCCTCTTTCTATTTTGACCACTCTTCCCAGGGAACCTCATGTTCCTTGACTTTAGAACAAATCAGTGCAGCTGACTCCATTCTGTTTTTCTCTCTGCCTGTGTTTACCTGCCCAGTGCACACCCCCGCCTCACAGACAGCATACTCTCAGAAGGTCCCAAAGTAACCTTGTCACCTTCCTGCTCTCCTGAACATTTCCCCCTCCTATAAGTGCTCAGGTGGTCAGTACAGAATCCCCATGATTTTCCTGACTCCTTGCTTTGCCTCAATCCATCCTGGACACACAGACACATGTGTGTGCAGGTGCATCATGGTGCATGTGCATTTGCTCACACACAGGCTCATCAAGGTCATTCCTACCCCCTGAGGGTCTCTTGCATCCATGCCCCCCATCCCCTCTCACTCTCATTCCTATTTGTTTGTTTTTCAGAGACAGGGTCTCGCTCTGTCACCCAGGCTGGAATGCAGTGGCACCATCATGGCTCACTGCAGCCCGGATCTCCTAGGTTCAGCTCCCAGGAACCTCAGCTCCCCGACCACCTGCCCCACCAGTAGCTGGGACTATAGGTGGCATCATGTATAGATAATTTTAAAATTTTTTGTAGGGATGATGTCTCACTATATTTTCCAGACTGGTCTTGAACGGCTGGGCTCAAGCAATCCTCTCACCTCAGCCTCCCTAAGTGCAGATTACAGGCATGAGCTACTGCGCTCAGCCACACTCTCATTCTCTACACTCACTCATCTACCCTCTCTCCTCTGGACCACTGGACTTTATCCTTTACACCTTTCTTCTCTGGACCCCTGCTGTGGCCACCATGCTTGTCCCTCCTACCTCCTCTCTGCAAACCACTCCCCACCAACACAAGCTCCTTCCTCCTCTTACCAAAATTCTCTTTTGACAACCCAGTTCAGAATATCAAGATGCCAAATCCTAACTTAAACAAAACTGTTCGTCTACTCATGCACGTGTGTATTGATTCTATGCTGTGTGACTCCCCAGCAGCAGTGTGGCCCAGGGATTCAGAATACAGGTGCTGGAGCTGATCGCCTGGGCCTGGAGTCCTACGCTGCTGCTTCCAACTATGTGACCCAGCCTTTGAGTGTTTCCTCATCTGTAAATGGGAATCAGCATTTTACCTATAGCACAGCGGTGTTGTGAGGATTAAACAAAGCAAGCCCTTGTAACAGAGCCTGACGCATAATTAGCACCCATTACACAGCAGCTATGATGGGGGGAGAGATAATAAGAATACAGTAATGTTATCGATCACGTTTATCATTATTCTATTGTTATACAATAACGTTTAACTCTGGGCTGTAGGATATTTATTTTCAATTTTTTTTTCTATATTTTTCCAATTCTCTGTAATAACCATGAAATCCTTTTACAACCATTAAACTGATCTTTTCTTTGGAAATTGCATGATGTTACATCCTTGCTTAAACATGTTCAATAACCTCCCAGTGACTACAAGATAGGAACCAAAGCCCTGGGCCCAGCCTAGGGAGCCCTGCATCTGCTGGCCTCTGGCGACTCTTCCCACTGCCCCAGTTGCATTCCAGGCTCCACCTTCTCCAGGCCTCTTGGCTTCCAGATGCTGAGTCCTGCATCATCTTCTCTTTTCATTGTGTCCTTACTTCCCAGGGATTCTCAGCTCTTCTGACTTCACTATGGCCCAACGAGACCTCTGTTCACACTAGGAACTCCTGGACTCAAACATTCCTCCATGGTTCAGATCCCAGCTTTTCTTGGGGGAGGTGTTTCTCCCATGGGGACTCTGGAGCAACATGCGTTGCTCACCAAGACCAAGAGCTCCCTAAGTCTGCAGGCAGGGTCACAGTCCCGTGGGCATCTCTAAACACCTGTAGCATCCTCAGAGGTTTGAATAGAGGTAGAGGATGGAGAGGCAAAGAAGGCAGGGGTGCTATTGCATGCAGGGTTCTAAAAACAAGACTCAGCAAGAGGGAATGTTACAAGATTTTTTTGAGGACAACAAGATAAAAGCAACATTTTAGGAACAGATATGGGCAATAATATTATGCAAAATGAATAACGTGCAGAGGTCAAAAAGTCAGTAAAGGCCAGGCATGGTGGCTCATGCCTGTAATCCCAGTCCCGTAGGAGGCCAAGGTGAGCAGATCACAAGGTTAAGAGATCAAGAGTATCCTGGCCAACATGGCGAAACCCCATCTCTACTGAAGACACAAAAATAAGCTGAGCGTGGTGGCACATGCCTGTAGCCCCAGCTACTCAGGAGGCTGAGGCAGGAGAATCACTTGAACCCAGGAGGTGGAGGTTTCAGTGAGCCAAGATCACACCAATGCACTCTGGCCTGGTGACAGAGCGAGACTCCATCTTAAAACAAAAACAGAAAGTCAGTAAAGAGGCAGTTGGCTGTAGTTGAATCAATAGGGGCGAGGTCTTGTTCTCAGGTGGACTGGCCGCTGAAGACAGCACCAAGAGCTCCCAGGGCTCCTGTTCCTGGCCACATACCCATTGCTGCCTTGCTAAGCACACTTCCCCATACACCCCCAATGACTCCCACCAGCCTGTTTGACCAATACTCATGTCATAGCCACCTAACGTGAGGCACAGTCACACAGCTAACTGTGAAGCAATAGAGACGTGATTCAAACCTGATACAACTGACCCCAAAATGAGGGCTGCTAACTAAACCTCCTCCACTGCGGCTGCTGCTGCATCTGAACAGCCAGCAGATCTCTCGGCCTTCAGAACAGAAATGCTGAGGTTAAAAAATGAATTGTAAGCTGTGTTCAGGCCTGGAATAGTCTTGCAGTTGTATTTTAAGACTTTTTTTTTTAACTACTGGAAAAACTTGGGTGAGAGATAAATAAAATATTAAAGGAGGCAAAGAAGACATTCAAGTGTCTTCTAGGAAGTTCTGAAGGTTATGAATAGAATGAACTTGGACTGATTTGACACTGAACTGCGGAGTGTGGGAGTTTCTGGATAAATGAAAAACGCTCTGTTACCTAACAAGCTGCAGTGCTTTTGAACTTCATTACCTGCAGGTATGATACAGGCTGAAAATGTAAAGTGCGTGCAAAAGACCCAGATATACTGATAGATGATTAATTTGCAACTGATTTTTTAAAAAATAAACTATATATGGGAGAGATTTCCTTATGTTTTTGAAGTGATGCCCAGGAGAGCCAGCCTATGAATTCAGACTGTCCTTGCTAAGATGGTCTAACGTTACAAAAATGATAATAGCCACAAGGTGCCAGCACTCTGCTGACACCCTCTTACTCAGTTCTCACAAAAATCCTTTGAGGAAAGCATTATCATCTCCACTCTTCAGATAAGGAAAGTGAGGCATGGAGGGCTTATATAACTTTCTCAGGGCTGCACAGCTAAGAAACAGACAAAGCTGAGATTCCAGCCGGAGTCAGTGGACCCCAAAGCCCAGGCTCTTCCCATTATAGACACTGCCTCTAGGGTGGGCCGACCGCTGGACTCACACAGACCATGCCTTCTAATACTTTTGTGCTCTGGAATCTTCTGTAACAACAAGAAACAGGCCTCATCCCACTGAAGTGACAGGGCTACCTTTCTCCACTGAAAGGACGCCAGGCTTCTTAGTCATGGCCCGACTTCCCTCTGTCTCCAGCTCTTGAAATCGGCAGAGGGGAGGGTGACCACACTAGGTGGGCTGACCCCATAATAGAAGCCTTAACACATTGCACATTTCTGCCCACACACCCAGCGCCTCCTCCTAGCAGCTCACATCAGCACCACCCCCAGCAATCTGGATAGTCCTCCTGCCATTTGACAGAACATTCTTCGTTGTTCAGTCTCTGGGGTTCCCATAAAGCCAGAGTTTACACTTTGGAGTGTTCCTTTGTCGTGTGGCAAATCTGGACTGGGGTTCAGAAGGAGCATGGGAGGTGCCTAATCAGAAGCAATCCAGAGGCCATAGAGTCAGGAGGAGGAAGGGGGGTAAGAGCAAAACATGGGAGACGCGTGGAGAGTTCCAAGTACCACGCAGGAAAAAAAAAATTTAAACATTTTGAAAACTAGGCACAGCCTTGGTAGCATCAGCGGTAGATGGAGCACAGACGAGGGGTCTGAAGCTCTCCGAGGTGCTCTGGAGTGAGCCAGGCGTGGCGGGAACTGCGGCAGGTGAAAGCACTGGGAATCCCTGCTTCACCGCTTCTCAGCTGTGGAATTCCAGGGGGGTTGCTTAACCTCTGGGAACCTCAGTTTCCTCTTCTGTATAATGAGAATAATAATATCCTACAAAGTGAAATAGTTCCAGCAACTGCTGGCTAGGTTGGAATGGGGTCCAGCTGTTGGATGTCCAAGCCCCAGGCAAATAACTTTCGTGGGAGCCCATCTGTATGAACAGTTTGGGTTTCTCTAAAGCAGGGCAGGACCGTTCTGGCAGCTCAAGCCACTTGCCAGGCTGACCTCCTGGAGGAGGTGTCCAGACACAGGGCCATGGGTGATCACGTGGGTGTGAAGTCCTAAGAGCATCCAGAGACCCCATGCTCAGGTATTGGCTGGTGCAAAAGTAATTGCAACTTTTGCCATTGAAGGTAATAACAAGAACCGTGATTACTTTTTCAGCAATTTAATAGAAATTCAGAGAGCGCTCTGAGTGGGAGAAATGAAAGTATCAGTCAGGACTCAGAACACCTTGGTGTGATGGCATTGCCAGCTCTGGCCAGTCTCAGGCAGCAGGGAGGGATCCAGGAAATTCCAGGAAGTTTCTCCAATGTGAGGAGCCCTGAGAGGCACAGGGAACCAGCTTGCTCAGGTCAAAGGACAATGCTAGCTGAGATGTTCTTATGGGAACATAACTGTCACTCACATAAATGAAAACAATCATCAGATAGGGTCCCTCCATGACCTTGTAGGAATAACCCAGCAAGCAGAACACCATGAAACAGAGAGATGGGCACTCTGCAACCGCAAACATAAACTCCCCCCTCTTCTGACTAACCTGACTACTGCTTCTCTCTTCACAGCAGTCCTAGCCCACTTTAATCTTCCACCCTCCTGGACAAATGATCAAGACATTCCCAATCGTCAAATCCTTGCTCTTGGATTGCACTCAGTCTAAAACTGTCCACTCATTCCTTAACCCCTCTTCAGACTCTCCCAGCCCAAGCCCATAAGCCCCTCCCACGCCCTCCCGCAAGTGTGTGCCCTCACTTACTGCAGCAAGCTGAATTAATCTACCCTGGCGTGACTAGAAGTGTGTTCTTGGTGGTCTTTGGCTGGAGGGCTTCCTCATAAAAGAACCTATGTCCAGGGCTCTTTGTTGTTGTTACATAAATTAACCCATTTATTATAGGCCAATGATGTCTTAAAGAGTAGAGGGGCCTCTACTGGTCTTTCGGTTCCTTTAGTCTTCTAATGGTGGACTTGATCATGACTGCTGAGGTGGGATTCTATGTCCAGCCTCCACCAGCTACTGTCTTCATGCAGGAACCACAGTGCCAGATCCCCACTGCTCGTCTCTTCATCTTGGTTTTGCCACAGAAGGAGCAAGTGTGTTTGGCATGCTGGCTGATTTCAGTTTTCTTCACCATTTTCCACAGGGAGGCCCCATAGTGGGTCCCGTATTTACTGACGATCCCGACTTTCTTAGTACCTTTGGCCATGTCGCCGCGAACTAGATCCGAGCCCAGAGAACTTCCAGGGCTCTTTTAAGGATTGTGCACACTTCCTGGCGTGGAGAGGGCTGTCATTATTTGGGGGCATTTCACAGTCCTTCTGATCCATTCATTCACCAGGCGTCTAGCCTGGCTCCTCGGTCCTGAAAGCCCTGTGGCTTGTGGACTAGTAATCTCAGCATCACCTGGGGCTTGTTAGACATGCAGACCCTTGCGCCCCACCCTGGACTGACTGGCGCGTTTTTAACAAGATCCCCGGGGGATTTAAGTTGCAGTTAAGTTAAAGAAGCACTGCGCTAGCTTAAGAGATCCGTTCTTGCACCACATGCTCGGACCGGCGGAGAGGGGGGCATGATGAGGGAAGGTTCCTGTGGCTGCCATTCAAACACACATTAGGTTCCAGGCGATTTTCCAGCCATGGGTGTGGGCACGCCAGGCGTGCAGGAGCACGACCAGGTCTGGGGATTCAACTTGCTTATCCATTCATGAGCAACTCCAGTAGCAAGAATATGCCTGTTGCACTAGCAATTTTGTATTTGTATCGTCTTAGTTTCTCACCCTAATCCTGCGGGCGCAGTGAGCAGGGAAACTCTTATCGTTTCCACTTTATGGAAGGGAAATCTGAGCCTTTGAGATACACAGGTTTTGCTTAGTGTCACTTGCTGGTCAAATGATGGCGACAAGCAGGTCCACCACAACATTTAAGGGACATGAAAAAACTCAGAAACTGATATAAATAATATTTTAATGAAATATTTTTTGAAATAAAAATTAATGCAAAAGAGCTATAATTAGAAACAGATCAAAAGTTAATAAAGACAAGATTCCAAGGCAGCTGGGATTAGATTGAAAATGTTGATATTTTTGTTCAATGTGGATGTTTTCAACATTAATTTTATTGTTTTTTAAATGCCGTTTCTTTTGCTTTCTGAGTCTCTTGGCACTCCCTTAAATGTTGCCTCATTCCTTTCTGCTACAGCCTCAGAGGGTGTTCAGCAAATACCCAGAGTTGTGTGTGATTTGTGGAGTTAGACTGCCCGGATTCAGATCCATGCTTGCCATTTCCTAGCTGTGTTCATTTGGGCAAGTCAATTCAGTTTTACTGCTTTAGTTTCTTCTCTGTGAAATAGAGAGGGCTGAAGTTCAATTCGGTAAAGATAAAGAAGGACCAAGATGATGTAGTCCAATTACAGAGCTCTGAAGTTCTAGTTGAATCCAAATTTAAAATATCTACAAGATTGACAGCATTTACTTGAGTAATCCTCTATAAATATAAATTTTAATTATATAAATGTGCACATGTAATCATATCATACATACTGTTGTTTTTAGCTCAGTCTTTTAGCTCAATGCCCCTTTCTTCCTCTTTTCCTTCCCTCCCCTCCACGTGTAGCCGATGCTAACATGCCTGATAGGTGTCTTCCATATTTTCCTTTGTATTTCTATAATGAGGTACAGACCACAGCACACACACGCACGTACATATGTACACATTTTGATACGGAGGTTGCGATCACTGTTTCACAAAATAGATTATATCATAAATGCTTTTCTGCGCTCACTTATGAACCATATCATATAGAAATCCCTCCAAGCCAACTGGTGTAGCTCTATTCTTTTCCTCTTCATTGGCAGTATGCTAGTCTAGGGGTGCACTACCATGATTCATTTTCCCATTGTGTGCTAATGAGGATCATTTTCTGCCACTTTTTTGCCACCCTGAATAATGAGATATTTAAACATACCGATGCATATATTCCAATATTGTAGATTAGTTTTCCCTGTTCCGGAATTCGATATAAATGGAATCATAGAGTCTGGAATCTTTTATATGTGGATTATTATGTCAGCATGTTTTTGAGATTGACCACGCTGTTGAGTGTAGCATAGTTCTTTCCTTTTGATTGCTGAGTGGCCTGCTGTATGCATATATCACAGTTTGCTTATTCTTCTGAGTAGGTATATTTCAAATTTTGATAGATACTGCTACGTTACTTTCCCAAAATGCTGTACAATTTACATTTCAACTTTGTAATATATGTTTTAGTTGTCTTTAATTTTGGCAGGCCTGATAGGCATGATATGATGTCTCATTAGTGCTTTAATTTGCATTTCCCTAACGACGGTACATTCAAGCATCTTTTTGTACATTTGTTGACTCTCTGCTTTTGGGCTTCTATAAATTGCCTTTTCTTATCCCTTCATCATTTTTCTGTTGAGTTGCCAAATTATAAAATCTGTTTCTATATAAGTACATTCTTTTTTTTTTTATTGCATTTTAGGTTTTGGGGTACATGTGCAGAACGTGCAAGACAGTTGCATAGGTACACACATGGCAGTGTGTTTTGCTTCCTTTCTCCCCTTCACCCACATTTGTCATTTTTCCCCAGGCTATCCCTCCCCATCTCCCTCCCCCCGCTGGCCCTCCCCTTTTCCCCCCCCCCGATAGACCCCAGTGTTTAGTACTCCCCTCCCTGTGTCCATGTGTTCTCATTTTTCATCACCCTCCTATGAGTGAGAATATGCGGTATTTCATTTTCTGTTCTTGTGTCAGTTTGCTGAGAATGATGTTCTCCAGATTCATCCATGTCCCTACAAACAACACGAACTCATCATTTCTGATTGCTGCATAATATTCCATGGTGTATATGTGCCACATTTTCCCAATCCAGTCTATCATCGATGGGCATTTGGGTTGGTTCCAGGTCTTTGCTATTGTAAACAGTGCTGCAATGAACATTCATGTGCATGTGTTCTTATAGTAGAACGATTTATAGTCCTTTTGATATATACCCAGTAATGGGATTGCTGGGTCAAATGGAATTTCTATTTCTAAGGCCTTGAGGAATTGCCACACTGTCTTCCACAATGGTTGAACTAATTTACACTCCCACCAACAGTGTAAAAGTGTTCCTTTTTCTCCACATTCTCTCCAGCATCTGTTGTCTCCAGATTTTTTAATGATTGCCATTCTAACTGGCGTGAGATGGTATCTCAATGTGGTTTTGATTTGCATCTCTCTAATGACCAGTGATGATGAGCATTTTTTCATATGATTGTTGGCCTCATATATGTCTTCTTTTGTAAAGTGTCTGTTCATATCCTTTGCCCATTTTTGAATGAGCTTGTTTGTTTCTTTCCTGTAAATCTGTTTGAGTTCTTTGTAAATTCTGGATATCAGCCCTTTGTCAGATGGGTAAACTGCAAAAATTTTTTCCCATTCTGTTGGTTGCCGATTCACTGTAGTGACTGTTTCTTTTGCCGTGCAGAAGCTGTGGAGTTTGATTAGGTCCCATTTGTCTATTTTGGCTTTTGTTGCCAATGCTTTTGGTGTTTTGTTCATGAAGTCCTTGCCTACTCCTATGTCCTGGATGGTTTTGCCTAGATTTCCTTCTAGGGTTTTTATTGTGCCAGGTCTTATGTTTAAGTCTTTAATCCATCTGGAGTTAATTTTAGTGTAAGGTGTCAGGAAGGGGTCCAGTTTCTGCTTTCTGCACATGGCTAGCCAGTTTTCCCAACACCATTTATTAAACAGGGAATCCTTCCCCTATTGCTTGTTTTTGCTAGGTTTATCAAAGATTGTATGGTTGTAGATATGTTGTGTTGCCTCCAATGCCTCTGTTCTGTTTCATTGGTCTATATCTCTGTTTTGGTACCAGTACCATGCTGTTTTGATTACTGTAGCCTTGTAGTATAGTTTGAAATCTCATAGTGTGATGCCCCCCGCTGTGTTCTTTTTGCTTAGAATTGACTTGGCTATGCGGGCTCTCTTTTGGTTCCATATGAAGTTCATGGTGGTTTTTTCCAGTTCTGTGAAGTAAGTCAATGGTAGCTTGATGGGGATAGCGTTGATTCTGTAAATTACTTTGGGCAGTATAGCCATTTTCACGATATTAATTCTTCCTAACCATGAACATGGAATGTTTCTCCATCTGTTTGTGTCCTCTCTGATTTCGTTGAGCAGTGTTTTGTAGTTTTCCTTGAAGAGATCCCTTATGTTCCTTGTGAGATGTATTCCTAGGTATTTTATTCTTTTTGTAGCAATTGTGAATGGCAGTTTGTTCTTGATTTGGCTCTCTTTAAGTCTGTTATTGGTGTAGAGGAATGCTTGTGATTTTTCCACATTGATTTTATATCCTGAGACTTTGCTGAAGTTGCTTATCAGTTTCAGGAGTTTTTGGGCTGAGGCAATGGGGTCTTCTAGGTATACTATCATGTCGTCTGCAAATAGAGACAATTTGGCTTCCACCTTTCCTATTTGAATACCCTTTATTTCTTTTTCTTGCCTGATTGCTCTGGCTAGAACTTCCAGTACTATATTGAATAGGAGTGGTGAAAGAAGGCATCCTTGTCTAGTGCTGGATTTCAAAGGGAATGCTTCCAGTTTTTGCCCATTCAGTATGATATTGGCTGTTAGTTTGTCGTAAATAGCTTTTGTTACTTTGAGATACGTTCCATCGATACCGAGTTTATTGAGGGTTTTTAGCATAAAGGGCTGTTGAATTTTGTTGAATGCCTTCTCTGCATCAATTGAGATGATCATGTGGTTTTTGTTTTTGGTTCTGTTTATGTGGTGAATTACGTTTATAGACTTGCATATGTTGAACCAGCCTTGCATACTCGGGATGAATCCTACTTGATCATGATGGATAAGTTTTTTGATTTGCTGTTGCAATCGGCTTGCCAATATTTTATTGAAGATTTTTGCATCTATGTTCATCATGGATATTGGCCTGAAGTTTTCTTTTCTTGTTGGGTCTCTGCCGGGTTTTGGTATCAGGATGATGTTGGTCTCAAAAAATGATTTGGGAAGGATTCCCTCTTTTTGGATTATTTGGAATAGTTTCAGAAGGAATGGTACCAGCTCCTCTTTGTGTCTGGTAGAATTCGGCTGTGAACCCTTCTGGACCTGGGCTTTTTTTGTGTGGTAGGCTCTTAATTGCTGCCTCGACTTCAGACCTTGTTATTGGTCTATTCATAGTTTCAGCTTCCTCCTGATTTAGGCTTGGGAGGACACAGGAGTCCAGGAATTTATCGATTTCTTCCAGGTTTACTAGTTTATGTGCATAGAGTTGTTTGTAATATTCTCTGATGATGGTTTGAATTTCTGTGGAATCTGTGGTGATTTCCCCTTTATCATTTTTTATTGCATCTATTTGGTTGTTCTCTCTTTTCTTTTTTATCAATCTGGCTAGTGGTTTGTCTATTTTGTTGATCTTTTCAAAAAACCAGCTCTTGGATTTATTGATTTTTTTAAGGGTTTTTCGTGTCTGTATCTCCTTCAGTTCTGCTCTGATCTTAGTTATTTCTTGTCTTCTGCTAGGTTTTGAGTTTTTTTGATCTTGCTCCTCTAGCTCTTTCAATTTTGATGATAGGGTGTCAGTTTTGGATCTCTCCATTCTCCTCATATGGGCACTTATTGCTATATATTTTCCTCTAGAGACTGCTTTAAATGTGTCCCAGAGATTCTGGCATGTTGTGTCTTCGTTCTCATTGGTTTCGAAGAACTTTTCTACTTCTGTCTTCACTTCATTGTTTATCCAGTCAACATTCAAGAGCCAGTTGTTCAGTTTCCATGAAGCTGTGTGGTTCTGAGTTGGTTTCTGAATTCTGAGTTCTAACTTCTGAGAGACTGTTTGTTATGATTTCAGTTGTTTTGCATTTGCTGAGGAGTGATTTACTTCCAATTATGTGGTCAATTTTAGAGTAGGTGTGATGTGGTGCTGAGAAGAATGTATATTCTGTGGATTTGGGGTGGAGAGTTCTGTAAATGTCTATCAGGTTTGCTTGCTCCAGGTCTGAGTTCAAGCCCTGGATATCCTTGTTGATTTTCTGTCTGATTGATGTGTCTAATATTGACAGTGGAGTGTTAAAGTCTCCCACTATTATTGTGTGGGAGTCTAAGTCTCTTTGTAAGTCATTAAGAACTTGCCTTATGTATCTGGGTGCTCCTGTATTGGGTCCATATATGTTTAGGATCATTAGATCTTCTTGTTGTATCATTCCTTTTACCATTATGTAGTGGCCTTCTTTGTCTCTTTTGATCTTTGTTGTTTTAAAGTCTATTTTATCAGAGACGAGAATTGCTACTCCTGGTTTCTTTTGCTCTCCATTTGCTTGGTAAATCTTCCTCCATCCCTTTATTTTGAGCCTTTGTGTATCCTTGCATGTGAGATGGGTTTCCTGGATACAGCACACTGATGGGTTTGGTTTTTTTATCCAGTTTGCCAGTCTGTGTCTTTTGATTGGTGCATTTAGTCCATTTATATTTAGGGTTAATATTGTTATGTGTGAATTTGATACTGCCATTTTGATGCTAGTTGGCTGTTTTGCCCATTAGTTGATGTAGATTCTTCATGATGTTGATGCTCTTTAGCATTTAGTGTGATTTTGGAATGGCTGGTACTTGTTGTTCCTTTCTATGTGTAGTGCCTCTTTCAGGAGCGATTGTAAAGCAGGCCTGGTGGTGACAAAATCTCTGAGTGCTTGCTTGTTCGCAAAGGATTTTATTTTTCCTTCACTTACGAAGCTCAGTTTGGCTGGATATGAAATTCTTGGTTGAAAGTTCTTTTCTTTAAGGATGTTGAATATTGGCCCCCATTCTCTTCTGGCTTGTAGAGTTTCTGCCGAGAGATCTGCTGTGAGTCTGATGGCCTTCCCTTTGTGGGTGACCCGACCTTTTTCTCTGGCTGCCCTTAGTATTTTCTCCTTCATTTCAACCCTGGTGAATCTGATGATTATGTGCCTTGGGGTTGTTCTTCTTGCGGAATATCTTTGTGGTGTTCTCTGTATTTCCTGAATTTGAGAGTTGGCCTGCCTTGCTAGGTGGGGGAAATTTTCCTGGATAATATCCTGAAGAGTATTTTCCAGGTTGGATTCATTCTCTTTATCACATTCTGGTACACCTATCAAACATAGGTTAGGTCTCTTCACATAGTCCCACATTTCTTGAAGACTTTGTTCATTCCTTTTTGTGCTTTTTTCTCTGATCTTGGTTTCTCGTTTTATTTCATTGAGTTGATCTTCGACTTCTGATATTCTTTCTTCTACTTGGTCAATTCGGCTGTTGAAACTTGTGCATGCTTCGTGAAGTTCTCGTATTGTGTTTTTCAGCTCCTTCAATTCATTCATATTTCTCTCTAAGTTATCCATTCTTGTTATCATTTCCTCGAATCTTTTTTCAAGGTTCTTAGTTTCTTTGCATTGATTTAGAACATGTTCTTTTAGCTCACAGAAGTTTCTCATTACCCACCTTCTGAAGTCTGATTTCGTCATTTCATCACAGTCATTCTCCGTCCAGCTTTGTTCCCTTGCTGGTGAGGAGTTTTGGTCCTTTGTAGGAGGCGAGGTGTTCTGGTTTTGGGTGTTTCCCTCCTTTTTGTGTTGGTTTCTTCCCATCTTTGTGGATTTATCCACCTGTCGTCTGAGTAGTTGCTGAGTTTTCAATTGGGACTCTGAGTGGATGCCCAGATTGTTGATGATGAGGTCTTTCAGTTACTTGGTTTTCCTTCTACCAGTCTAGCCCCTCTGCCGTATGACTGCTGAGGTCCACTCCAGGCCCTGCTTGTCTGGGGTACACCTGTAGCAGCTGCAGAACAGTGAGGAATGCTACCAGTTTCTTCTTCTGCTATCTTTGTCCCAGAATGGTGCCTGCCTAATGTCAGTCTGAACAGTCCTTTTTGAGGTGACTCTGGATATACAGGGGTCAGGGAGCTGCTTGAGGAGACAGTCTGTACTTTATAGGAGCTCAAGTGCTGAGCTGTGAGCTCCTTTGTTCATTCAGGGCAGTTAGGCAGGTGCATTTAATTCTGCTGCAGCACAACTCTTAGAACCCCTTTTTTTCCTCAGATGCTCTCTCTCGGGGGGGTTGGGGCTTTCTTTATGAGTGTCCATGGCACTATCCTGCCCAGCTGGGAGGCAGTCTGGTCACTATTTGCCTGCCGAGGCTCCGCCCTGCTGATGTGGTGTGGGCCCCGTTGCTGGGGGCTCTGCCCTGCCACTGCGGACTCCGCGGCAGGCTCCGCCCTGCTGCCACCAGCTCCGCCCTGCTGCGAAGTCTCTCGGTTATGGCGTGTTGCCTCGGCAACGGCAGGCTGCGTCAGAAATGGGAGTGTACCTCCGTAGGGGCGGATTGCCTTGGTAATGGCAGACGCCCCGCCCCCACCAAGCTGCACCGTCCCGGGTTCAGCTGTGCTCGCAGTGAAAATCTCCACCTGGAGCATTTCGAGTTGCTGTTTTGTTTGTCCTTGTGGGGGTGAAACCTGCCGAGCCCGCTTGCCTGGCTCCCTGCCTCAGAGCACCTTTCTTTTTTTTTTTTTTTTAAGTTGAACGGAAGGCTCTCTCCCATGTGTTTTGGTCGCCTGCTGTTAGAGCACCGGGATCTGTGTGATTTCCTATGCAGTTAGCCACTGCTCTGGCTCAAACACCACTTCCCAGGAATCTCCTGGTCTAGCTCACTGTCCAAGTCCCGTTTAATCAGATGGATATGCTAATCTGCCCTCCCAAATCTCAGATTGCCAGTTTAGCAGGGCACCTGGACCCGTGTGTTTTGTGCGGATTTTTGGCGCTCCAGCACCGGCGGAAGAGACCACAACAGCCAAACAGGCTGCATTTGCGTCCCGTGACTTTCCTACACCTGGGACTTTCCCCGTTCTATGGGCAACAAAGATCTGTCTGGAAATGCAGCTTTGACTCACCCTCTGAGCATTCGCCGAGAGCTGCGATCCCGAGTTGTTCTTACTGCGCCATCTTGAAACCCCCCCCCATATAAGTACATTCTTTGTAGTTTGGGTTACAAGTATTTTTTCCAAATCTATCATTTTCATTTTGAATTTGCTTAGAATATTTAATACTGTACACATTTGGGGGGTAGTTATTTGATTTTTAATTGACAAATAATAATTGTGTCTATTATGGGTTCATACCACATTTACGATGTGGTCAACTATATCTTTCTTCTATGGCCTCTTGTATTTTCTGATCTTGTTGAGGTTTCCTTGTCCTTGGATTATACGTGAAGCCTCCTTCTACAGTAATTTGTCTTGTCTTATTGTGTACGGTTAGGACTTTACTCTCTGGGGAATGTATTCTTTGTGCATGTTATAAAATAGGGATTTAATTTTACTTTATTTCAGAGGGACAGCCAGTATTGTTTTAAAAATAATTTATTATTTTCCCACTGTTGACCTCCCACATTTGATATATGATGTATATTACATTCTCATATCCATGACCATTTCTAGATCCTCTTTTCTCTTTCACTGATCTATTTCTCATTCTCATACCAATACAATATTTACTTCATAACAGCTTTATAGTATCCTCTGATGTCCGGTAAGGCAATTCCCCTTTCACTGTTCTTTTTTATTATTTTCCTGCTATTCTTGAGCATTTATTTATTCACAAGTGAATAAATGTATTCCTTATGAAATTTTAAATAATTTTATCCATTAATCCTCCTCCCTCCTTCCCAAGACTGTTGCAATTCTAATCATAATTACATAAAATTTATATATTTCTTTGGGAGAATTGATAATTTTATGACATATTCCATTTCACATCCAAGAACGTGGTATATCTTTCCATTTGTTCAGACCTTGTTTTGAGACCTTTACTAAGATTGAATTTTATCCATATAGATGTAGCTATATTATTACTTATATCCCTAGATATTTTTGTTCACTGTTTTATGAAGAGGATACTTTTCTCTTTTCCATTTATATATGCTTATTAGAATAGATAAAAGCTAATAATATGTTTCATTATCCTATGTCCTCATACTCTTGTATTCTCTTAATTCCATTTTTATTTAGAAACTCAGGATCACTTAGATTTTCTCTTTTTTACTTATTTTTATTTTTATTTTTTTAGAGACGGGGTTTCACCATGTTGGCCAGGCTGGTCTTGAACTTCTGACCTCGTGATCCACCCGCCTCAGCCTCCCAAAGTGCTGGGATTACAGGTGTGAGCCACTGCACCCGGCCTCTCTTAGATTTTCATATCATCAGCAAAAATATTTATTTCTTCTTTTCAAGTGTTTATTTCAGTTGTTTACTTCCTTTTTATTACATTTACTAAATCTTCCACGACAAAGTCAAATTGTAATGGTCAGAGCAAAGTTTCCTGTCTATATGTTGATTTTTTTTTTTAATTTAATATTTTTTCTTTGAGACAGAGTCTCACTCTGTTGCCCAGGCTGGAATGTAGTGGTGTAATCTTGGCTCACTGCAAACTCTGCCTCCTGGGTTCAAACAATTCTCCTGGCTCCTTCTCCTGAGTAGCTGGGATTACAGGCACCAGCCACTACTTCCAACCAATTTTTTTGTATTTTTAGTAGAGAAGGGGTTTCACCATGTTCACCAGGCTGGTCTTGAGCTCCTGACCTCAAGTGATCTGCTCACCTCAGCCTCCCAAAGTGCAGAGATTACAGGTTTGAGCCACTGTGCCCAGCCTATATGTTGATTTTAAATGAAATGGTTTTAATGTTGTAGTGAATTTGATGGAGGTTTTTTAGGAAATATTTTTATTCTATTTAAGTGATGTTTGAACAAGGACAAAATTGCCTAATAATTAATTTCTCAGAACATATGTCCATGGTTAAGTGATACATTAGTGTAGTGATATGTTAATTTCCTGCTATGAAAATATTTTTGCATTCCTGGAATAAGCCCTACGTGGTTTATTGATACAGTGCTTGATTCTATTCCATTTAGAATTCCAGTATCTTTATTTATCAATTAAATACAGTTTCTTCACAAAGGAGATTTTGGTAAATTTCAATGGCAAAATTAGAGATTATATTGTCTGACAGGTAACTCGAATAGCCTCACCACCAATCTTACCAGAAAAGCATATGTAAGTGTTGGAAGGATATTAAGGTCACAGTTGCAGATACACGTTTTCCAAAATTCTAAAGCTTTCACTTGAGAGCTTCAGCTTTGCTGCCATTGGCAGCAAAGACTACAAGTTCTTTTCCTTTTGGTGATAAGCATCCTTCAGTCAAGAAAATATCTGCCAACTACCCAAGTCTCAATCGTCATAGTTTGCCACTTGTTCTTTCAGATTAAATGGCGTTCCATGACAAAGTGGCTAGTGCAGCTCACAACTCAACCACACAAGTGCTTTTCCTTGAGAACAACTTCACAGCAGAGTATGCAGCAAAAATGCTTTTGCATACTTTCCAGTCAGCAACACAGAACACTAAGCAGCCATGTGGGCTGGGCCCAGTGGCTCATTCTTATAATCCCAACACTTTGGGAAGCCAAGGCAGGAGGATTGCCCTGACCTCTCAGATTCCTAGGAGTCTAGGAATTTGAGACCAGCCTGGGTTGTACAGCGAGACCCTGTCTCTACAAAATATTTTTTAAAAAATTAGCTGAGCATGGTGGCATGCCTATAGTCCTAGCTACGTGGAAACCTGTGGTAGGAGGATCTCTTGAGCCCAGGAGTTTGAGGCTGCAGTGAGCCATGATTATGCCAATGTCACTCCAGCCTGGGTGACGGTGAGACCTTGTCTCTAAAACAATAACAACAACAAAGACATATACGCAAGGGACTTAATAAAATTAACAATTTATGCTGCTTTATCAAGAACATTCTTAAGTGAAACTGGATTGTTTTTAAAAACTGGCGGTGTGCAGCAGTGAAAAATACGATGATCACTCAGGCAGTGCGGAGCTGTTGCCTATATTAGCGGGAAGGCGCCAGCAGTTTTACCATCACTGCTGTTGCACCATTCAGATAAAGGTCATCACAGTGAAAAAGCAAATAAGACCTTAGTATTATTATGAACACAGTTTTGACCTTGCTGATCTCTAGTATGGGTCTCAAGGGACCCCAGAGTTCTGTGGGCTACACCTTGGAAACCACTGCTCTGGACAGATGAGGCTCCTTTTTAGTTCCTTGAAAGGGTCAAGCTCCAGGAGTTCGTAATCAGCCTGGCCAACATGGTGAAACCTCATCTCTACTAAAAATACCAAAATTAGCTGGGCATGGTGGCGGGTGCCTAGAATCCCAGCTACTCGGGAGGCTGAGGCCAGAAAATCGCTTGAACCAAGGAGGTGGAGGTTGCAGTGAGCTGAGATTGCGCCACTACACTCCAGCCTGGGCAACAGAGCGAGATTCTGTCTCAAAAAAAAGAAAAGGCCAAGCTCTTTTCTAAATCAGGGACTTTGCACATGCTGGTCCCTTGGACTGGAATGCTGATCTCACAATATCTTACCTGGTAACTGTCCCTTTCACAGGGCCCACTGCCCAAAGTAGGCTCAGCTGCTGTGCTCTGTGCTCTCGGTAAACCTCAACATTTCTGTCATAGCCCTTTTTACAATTGCAATTAACATATTACCTGCATGTTTATCCATGAATGCCTGCTCCTTCACGAATGTAAACTTCTGCTTCGCCTACTTCTGCCTTGGTATCCCCTGCACCTGGCACCTTCCTAACTGCATTCAATCAATATTATTGAACAAATTAAGGAGTGAATGATCTGTTTTGCTTATGGCTGGTTAGCTCAGTTGGTTAGCTTGCAGGGCAGAGGCCAAGGTCATGGGCTGGCCCAATTTTATTCTTTTCTCCTTTTACAGCTCCCATCACCAGCTTTTCTTCCTCAGGCTTGCAATGCACACCAAGTGGGATGGAGGTTGCAGGTAAATAAAGGCAAATCCATTGCATAAGTAAGAAAACACTCCACACTCCCTCCCTCATAATTTGTTGTAGATTTGTTGCCATCTGCAAAGCCAGAAAGACAACTCCAGCACTTCCTGAACATCTTGAGACCCACTTAAACTTCCTGAGACTATGAAATCTCTCCTATTTATTCATTTACTAGAAGTCCCCTGGTCCCCTAGCAAATACACATGTTTTGCAGAACCCAGAAGAGTAATCAGAAACTCTCCAGCAGTTATAAGCCATAGTTTAAAAACCTCTGAACTAACAAAATTATCATTCTGTCCCAGATTTAAACCGAATTGTGGTGATTATAGTGTGGACTCTGCAGTTCTGGTTGAGAGGCCAATTTAATTAGAAGCTTCTATCTTCAGGCTCTTATAACTCCACCCCATACCCTTTCCCCAAAAATAATTCTTTAGAATGAAATTTTTAATGCTGTCTCTCAGCCTAAAGGTATATTTTCTTGTAGAAAGTTGAGTAAGTTTTCATTTAGGCTATTTTTAAAACTTAAGAAAAAGGGCAAAAAAGGGGGATTTCACCACTTAAGAAATCACTCAGATACTTTTTTTTACTTTATTTTTTTCCCAAATGCAAACTGCTTCCTTTAGCACTTTCAAGTTGTCCTTCTTAGTGCCTTTGGCATGTTTGAAGAAATTTGGTTGAACTGTAATGAAGTTGTTCAGAAAATGTGAATTGCCCATAAGTAGATTTATTTCCACTCTTTAAAAGAAACTTGCATGGAAATGGTACATGGGGAATTATGATCAAAATTCAGATCTATGAAAAAAGGTGTGCATGTATATGTGTGAGGGTGTGTGTGTGTGTATTATAGGTGTATTAACATCTTACCAATGAAAGTGTCAATGGTCAACCACATGTCCTGTCACCAAAAATGACCTTAGACATCGTTTAGTCCAGGCCCTGTTTACAGGTGAGAAGACTGAAGTCCAAAGACTTACATAAATGTTTTAGTCTAGATGAAAAATGAATTAACTCAGAAATATGTGTCTTACATAGAGAACACAGACTTGTAAAACAAAAGTAAATTATATGGCCACTTTACCATTTTGGAGGGAAAGGAGGACCTCTAGCCCAGGAAAGGATATAATTTTCACCACTCTTGGCAGATCACGTGGTCGGAAGTGGGATGGGAGCCAAGGCAACCTCCCAGCAGCCTGCAGATCACTGGGGATACTGGCTTGTCTTCTTCCAGTCAGGCATAGAAAAGCGATTCCACCACCAAGTTCCTACAGCAAGAACCAAGTGATTCTTCTTTCTGGATAACTAAGTACAGTCATGGCTTCTATTAAGAGTGGCCAGGAATTTCTTGACTAAGGTCATCATAAAATTCAAATGCAGCATCTAAGGCTAAATGAAAACAAATGCTAAATTGCATAGTGTTGTTTTTGTTGCTGTTTTAATTATTTGCTGCCCACAACTAATTTCAGGGACAGTCAGGTGGCCAAAGATACATAGCTTCATTAGAGCAGAGCATTTCCTCAGAGGAGCGAGGTTCCAAAAAGAGAATTTTTCTGGAGCCATGACCAATGCATTGAGATAATTAGTTGCACAGTTGAACTATAGTGTAGTTTAAAATGATGTTTTAGTGTGTGGTGAGCTATACAACAATGCTAATGTTTGATAGTTTTGACCCACAATGAATGATAGTTGTATATGGTTCAATCTAATATTTCGAATGCACCCTGGTAGGGAGACAGTAAATCTAGAAGCTTGGTATGTTTTCACAGCAGTTAGGCTTACTGGCATTAAGCTTTTGTGACAGGCACATCAAAAAAGTCCAGAAGACTGTCCCAAAGGCTAGAATCTAATTGAGGAAAGGCAATAAAATCATAAGAAAAAAAAATCAAAGGCTATAGAAGACAATACAGTTCTATATTGTATTGAACTACTTTCTAATTTCCAGTTTCCAGGTGCGAAGGAGGGGAGAGCTCAGAACTCTTTAGTACACAGGAGGAGGGATCCTTAGCTCAGTCAGGGAGAGTTCAAGAAGGAGTAGAGCATAAGTTAGGCCTTGAAGTCTTTAAAAGATGTTCACAAAGAGGAGAATGTAATTAAGAACGAGGAACAAGCATCATTATTTCATGCCTTTTATTTCATACTGTTATTTACTATTTCATGCCCTTTGCTTAGCCATAGTGGCTCCTTTCTGTTCTTGGAATGTACCAGGCAATTTTCCACTGCACAGCCTTTTCACTGGCTGTTCCTTTTGCCTGAAATATTCTTCCCCTTCATCTGCTTGTGGATAGGTCCTGTTTCTTATTAAATATTACTTTCTGCTGGGCACACTGGCTTATGTCTATATTCCCAGAACTTTGGAAGGACAAAGAGGGAGGATCATTTGAGGCCAGGAATTCAAAAGCAGCCTGGGCAACATAGAGAGACCCTGTCTATACCAAAAAAAAAAAAAAAAAAAAGAAGAAGAAGAAGAAAAGAAAAAGTTAGTCAGGCATGGTGGCTTGTGCCTGTGGTCCCAACTACTCAGGGATTGAAGTAGGAGGACACTTGAGCCAGGAGTTGGAGGTTGTGGTGAGCCATAATCGCACCACTGCACTCCACCCTGGGTGATGGAGCAAGACTTCACCTCAAAAAAAAAATTACCTCCTCAGGGAAGCCTTCCCTGACGCCCCAATTTAAACTAGCTGTCCCTCTAACCAAGCTGTCTCTATCATTTTGTTTTGTTTTCGTCACTGAACTTACCAACAGATAAAGTTATCTTGTTTATTTATTTCTTGGTTTTTGGTCCGCTTCCTTCAAGTCCTGTGGTAGTAGGTTAGCTTCATGAGAATAAGGACTTTTCTGGAACTGTGCCTGGCATAGGCTTAAGCTGTTTGGATGCTCTTGATCGCAAGCAACAGAAAATCCTAATCAAGTTGGCTCCAACAATAAAAGGGTAAAGTTCAATGTCCCATTAAGAAGGATCCAGTGTCTTTCCATGTCTTCACTGTGGTTTCCACAGTGTTAGCTACAGCCTAAACCTCATGGTGGCAAAATGACCAGAGCAGTTCCAGATTTCACATCCATCCATACATCATCCAGGACAGAGCATCTTTGTTCTTAGATTCAGAAGTCTCAAAGGCACTCTGATTGACCTGATTTAGGCCACTCTGCATGCTCTCTCCAAAGCAACAATTGTAGCCAGGAAAGGGGAATATATGATCTGGCTAAGCCAGAATGGACTATGTGGAAAGATATGGAAATCAGAAGGAAATGCTGGATCTTGTTAGGCAGAGGAAATAGAGAGGCAAAAGACCCCTACTGCATCATCTAAACTAAAACTTGAGTGGGATCTTATATATGAATGGGCTTCTTGTAGTATGAAGAAGCAATGTTACAGGACATTACAACAGAAGAGTCAATGTATTAGTCCATTCTCACACTGCTATAAAGAACTGTCAAAGACTGAGTAAGTTATAAAGGAAAGAAGTTTAATTGACTCACGGTTCTACAGGATTAGGGAAGTCTCAGGAAACTTACAATCATGGCAGAAGGGGAAGCAAACACATTCTTCACATAGTGGCAGGAAGGAGAAGTGCCAAGCAAAACGGGAAAAGCCCCTTATAATACCATCGGATCTCATGAGAACTAACTATTAGAAGAACAGCATGGAGGTAACCAGCCCCGTGATTCAATTATCTCCAACTGGGTCCCTCCCATGACACCTGGGGATTATGGGAACTACAATTCAAGATGCGATTTGTGTGGGGCACAGCCAAACCATATCATTCTGCCCCTGGCCCCTGCCAAATCTCATGTCCCTACATTTCAAAACACAATCATGCCTTTCCAATAGTTTTCTGAAGTCTTAACTCATTCCAGCATTAACCCAAAGTCCAAGTCCAAGGTCTCATCTGAGACAAGGCAAATCTCTTCTGCCTATGAACCTACAAAATCAAAAGTAAGTTAGTTACTTCCCAGATACAATGAGGGGACAGGCATTGGGCAAATTCACCTGTTCTAAATGGGAGACATTGGTCAAAACAAAGGGCTACAGGTCCCACACAAGTCCAAAATCCAACAGGGCAGTCACCAAACCTTAAAGTTCCAAAATGATCTCCTTTGATTCTGTGTCTCATATCCAGGTCATGCTGATGCAAAAGGTGAACTCCCGTGGCCTTGGGCAGCTCTACTCCTGTGGCTTTGCAGGGTACATTCCCCCTTCCAGCTGCTTTCATGGGCTAGCACTGAATGTCTGTGGCTTTTCCAGGAGCATGGTGTGAGCTGTCAGTGGATATACCATTCTGGAGTCTGAAAGATGGTGGCCTTCTTCTCACAGTTCCACTGGCCAGTGCCCCAGTGTGTACTCCTTTTGAAGGCTCCAACCCTACATCTCCCTTCCACACTGCTCTAGTAGAAGTTTTCCATGAGGGCTCCACCCCTGCAGCAAACTTCTCTCTGGACATCCAGGCATTTCTGTATGTCCTCTGAAATCTAGGTGGAGGTTGCCAGACCTCAATTCTTGACTTCTGTGTACCCACAGGCTCAACACCACATCACCCGCCTATGAGTGAGAATATGCAGTGTTTGATTTTCTGTTTTTGTGTCAGTTTGCTGAGAATTATGGTTTCCAGATTCATTCATGTCCCTACAAAGGACACAAACTCATCATTTTTTATAGCTGCATAGTATTCTATGGTATATATGTGCCACATTTTCCTTGTCCAGTCTATCGTCTATGGGCATTTGGCTTGGTTCCAGTTCTTTGCTATTGTAAACAGTGCCACTATGAACATTCGTATCCATATATTTTTAGAATAGAATGATTTATAATCCTTTGGGCACATACCCAGTAATGTGATTGCTGGGTCAAATGGAATTTCTATTTCTAGGTCTTCAAGGTAGCGCCACACTGTCTTCCACAATGGTTGAACTAGTTTACACTCCCATCAACAGTGTAAAAGTGTTCCTATTTCTCCACATCCTCTCCAGCATCTGTTGTCTCCAGATTTTTTAATGATCCCCATTCTAACTGGCATGAGGTGGTATCTCAATGTGGCTTTGATTTGCATTTCTCTAATAATCAGTGATGATGAGCATTTTTTCATGTTTTTTGGCCTCATATATGTCTTTTTTGAAAAGTGTTCATGTCCTTCGTCCACTTTAGGAAGGGTTTGTTTGTTTTTTTTTCTTGTAAATCTGTTTTAGTTCTTTGTAGATTCTGGATATTAGCCCTTTGTCAGATGGGTAGATTGCAAAAATTTTTTCCCATTCTGTTGGTTGCTGGTTCACTCTAATGATGGTTTCTTTTGCTGTACAGAAGCTTTGGAGTTTAATTAGATCCCATTTGTCTGTTTTGGCTTTTGTTGCCAATGCTTTTGGTGCTTTAGTCATGAAGTCCTTGCCTATGTCTATGTCCTAAATGCTTTTGCCTAGATTTTCTTCTAGGGTTTTTACGGTGTTAGGTCTTATGTTTAAGTCTTTTTTTTTTTTTTTTTTTGAGATGGAGTTTTGCTCTTGTTACCCAGGCTGGAGTGCAATGGTGCGATCTCAGCCCACTGCAACCCGCCTCCTGGGTTCAAGCAATTCTCCTGCCTCAGCCTCCTGAGTAGCTGGGATTACAGGCACGCGCCACCATGCCCAGCTAATTTTTTTGTATTTTTAGTGGAGACGGGTTTCACCATGTTGACCAGGATGGTCTCGATCTCTTGACCTTGTGATCTACCCGCCTCGGCCTCCCAGAGTGCTGGGATTACAGGCTTGAGCCACCACGCCCAGCCTCGTGTTTAAGTCTTTAATCCATCTGGAGTTAATTGTAATGTAAGGTGTCAGGAAGGAGTCCAGTTTCTGTTTTCTGCACATGGCTAGCCAGTTTTCCCAATACAATTTATTAAACAGAGTATCCTCTCCCCATTGCTTGTTTTTGTCAAGTTTGTCAAAGATCAGATGGTTGTAGATGTGTGGTGTTACCTCTAGGGCCTCTGTTCTGTTCCATTGGTCTATATCTCTGTTTTGGTACCAGTACCATGCTGTTTTGATTACTGTAGCCTTTTAGTATAATTTGAAATCAGGTAGCGTGATGCCTCCAGCTTTGTTATTTTTGCTTAGGATTGTCTTGGCTATGCAGGTTCTCTTTTGGTTCCATATGAAGTTTAAGGTAGTTTTTTTCCAGTTCTGTGAAGAAGGTCATTGGTAGCTTGATGGGGATAGCATTGAATCTATAAATTACTCTGGGCAGTATGGCCTTTTTCATGATATTGATTCTTCCTAACTATGAGCATAGAATGTTTCTCCATCTGTTTGTGTCCTCTCTGATTTCGTTGAGCAGTGTTTTATAGGTCTCCTTGAAGAGGTCCTTCACATCCTTTGTTAGTTGTATTCCTAGGTATTTTATTCTCTTTGTAGCAATTGTGAATGGGAGTTGCTCATGATTTGGCTCTCTGTTAGTCTGTTATTGGTGTATAGAAATGCTTGTGATTTCTGCACATTGATTTTGTATCCTGAGACTTTGCTGAAGTTGCTTATCAGTTTCAGGAGATTTTGGGCTGAGATGACAGGGTCTTCTAAATCTACAATCATGTCGTCTGCAAATAGAGACAGTTTGACTTCCTCCTTTCCTAATTGAATACCCTTTATTTCTTTTTCTTGCCTGATTGCTCTGGTTAGAACTTCCAATACTATATTGCATAGGAGTGTGAGAGAGGGCATCCTAGTCTAGTGCCAGATTTCAAAGGGAATGCTTCCAGTTTTTGCCCATTCAGTATGATATTAGCTGTAGGTTTGTCATAAATAGCTTTGTTGTTTTGAGATATATTCCTTCAATACCTAGTTTATTGAGAGTTTTTACCATAAAGCCTGTTGAATTTTGTCAAAGGCCTTCTCTGTATCTACTGAGATAATCATGTGGTTTTTGTCTTTGGTTCTGTTTATGTGGTGGATTACTTTTATAGACTTGTGTATGTTGAACCAGCCTTGCATCTCTGGAATGAAACCTACTTGTTCATGATGGATAAGCTTTTTGATATGCTGTTGCAATTGGTTTGCCAGTATTTTATGGAAGATTTTTGCATCTATGTTCATCATGGATATTGACTTGAAATTTTCTTTTTTAGTTGAGTCTCTGCCGGGTTTTGGTATCAGGATGACATTGGTCTCATAAAATGATTTGGGAAGGATTCCCTCTTTTTGGATTGTTTGGAATAGTTTCAGAGGGAATGATACCAGCTCCTCTTTATATGTCTGGTAGAATTCATCTGTGAACCCGTCTGGACCCGGACTTTTTTTGGTTGGTAGGCTATTAATTGCTGCCTCAACTTCTGCACTTGTTATTGGTCTATTCAAGGTTTCAAATTCTTCCTGGTTTAGGCTTGAGGGTGCAAGTGTCCAGGAGTTTATACATTTCTTCCAGGTTTACTCGTTTATGTTCACAGAGTTGTTTGTAGTAATCTCTGATTGTAGTTTGTATTTCTGTGGAATCAGAATACAAACTGATTGTATATCCCCTTTATCTTTTTATTATTGCATCTATTTGATATTTCTCCTTTTTCTTTTTTATTAATCTGGCTAGCACTCTATTTTGTTGATCTTTTCAAAAAACCAGCTCCTGGATTTATTGATTTTTTTGAAGGGTTTTTGTGTGTCTGTCTCCTTCAGTTCTGCTCTGATCTTAGTTATTTCTTGTCTTCTGCTAGCTTTTGAGTTTTTTTGATCTTGCTTCTCTAGCTCTTTCAATTTTGATGATAGGGTATCGATTTTAGATCTTTCCTCACTTCTCATGTGGGCATTTATTGCTATAAATTTTCCTCTAGACACTGCTTTAAATGTGTCCCAGAGGTTCTGGTACATTGTATCTTCATTCTCATTGGTTTCAAAGAACATCTTTACTTCCGCCTTCATTTCATTGTTTATCCAGTTGACATTCAGGAGCCAGTTGTTCAGTTTCCATGAGGCTGTGCAGTTCTGAGTCAGTTTCTCAATTCTGAGTTCTAATTTGATTGCCCAGTGGTCTGAGAGACTGTTATGATTTCTATTCTTTTGCATTTGCTGAAGAGTGATTTACTTCCAATTATGCGGTTTATTTCAGAGTAGGTGCAATGCAGTGCTGAGAAAAATGTATATTCTGTGGATTTGGGGTGGAGATTTCCGTAGATGTCTATTTAGGCCCACTTGGTCCAGATCTGAGTTCAAGTCCTCAGTATTCTTGTTAATTTTCTGTCTTGTTGATCTATCTAAAATTGACAGTGGAGTGTTAAAGTCTCCCACTATTATTGTGTGGGAGTCTAAGTCTCTTTGTAGGTCATTAAGAACTTGCTTTATGTACCTGGCTACTCCTCTATTGGGTTCATATATATTTAGGATTGTTAGCTCTTCTTGATGCATTGATCCTTTTACCATTATATAATGCCCTTCTTTGTCTCTTTTGATCTTTGTTGGTTTAAAGTCCATTTTATCAGAGACTAGGATTGCAACTCCTGCTTTTTTAATTTTGCTCTCATTTGCTTGATAAATCTTCCTCTATCCCTTTATTTTTAGCTTATGTGTGTCCTTGCACCTGAGATGGGTTTCCTGAATACAGCACACCGATGGGTCTTGACTTTTTATCCAATTTGCCAGTCTGTGTCTTTTGATTGGGGCATTTAGCCCATTTACATTTAAGGTTAATATTGTTATTTGTGGATTTGATCCTGCCATTTTGATGCTAGCTGGATGTTTTTCCCATTATTAGTTGATTTTTTTTTCATTGTGTCAATGGTCTTTACCATTTGGTACATTTGGAGTGGCTGGTACTGATTGCTCCTTTCCTTGTTTAGTCCTTCTGTCAGGAGCTCTTGTAAGGCAGGCCTGGTGGTGTCAAAATCTTTCAGCAATTGCTGGTCCATAAAGGATTTTCTTTCTCCTCTTATGAAGCTTAGTTTGGCTGGATATGAAATTCTAAGTTGAAAGTTATTTTCTTTAAGGATGTTGAATACTGGCCCCCACTCTCTTCTGGCATGTAGAGTTTCTGCCAAGAGATCTGCTGTGAGTCTGATAGGCTTCCATTTCTGGGTAACCCGACCTTTCTCTCTGGCTGCCCTTAGCATTTTTTCCTTCATTTCAACCCTGGTGAATCTGACAATTATGTGCCTTGAGGTTGCTCTTCTTGAGGAATATCTTTGTGGTGTTCTCATTATTTCCTGGACTTGAATGGTGGCCTGGCTTGCTAGGTTGGGGAAGTTCTCTTGGATAATATCCTAAAGAGTGTTTTCCAGCTTGGATTCATTCTCTCCATCACATTCAGGTACACCTATCAAACGTAGATTAGGTCTTTTCACATAATCCCATATTTCTTGGAGGCTTTGTTCATTTCTTTTCACTCTTTTTTCTCTGTTCTTGCCTTCTCATTTTATTTCATTGAGTTGATCTTCAATCTCTGATATCCTTTCTTCTGCTTGATTGATTCAGCTATTGAAACTTGTGTATGCTTTGCAAGTTCTTGTGCTGTGTTTTTCAGCTCCATGAAGTTGTTTATATTCTTCTCTAAGCTGTTTATTCTAGTTAGCATCTCATCTAACCTTTTTTCTAGGTTTAGTTTCTTTGCATTGGGTTAGCACATGTTCTTTTAGCTCTGAGAAGTTTGTTATTATCCACCTTCTGAAGCCTATTTCTGTCAATTCATCAGATTCATTCTCCATCCCGCTTTGATCCCTAGCTGCTAAGGAATTGTGATCCTTTGGGGGAGGAGAGGCGTTCTGGATTTTCATGTTTTCATCCTTTTTGTGCTGGTTTCTTCCCATCTTAGTGGCTTTATCTACCTGTGGTCTTTATAGTTGGTGACTTTCAGATGGGGTCTCTGAGTGGACATCCTTTTTGTTGATGATGAAGTTATTTCTTTCTGTTTCTAAGTTTTCCTTCTAACAGTCAGGTCCCTCTGCTGCAGGACTGCTTGAGGTCCATTCCAGACCCTGCTTACCTGGGAATCACACATGGTGGCTGCAGAACAGCAAGAGTTGCCGCCAGTTTCTTCCTCTGCTATCCTCATCCCAGAAGGTACCTGCCAAATGTCAGCTTGAGCTCTCCTTTATGAGGTGTCTCTTTGGGTATAGGGTGGACAGGGAGTTGCTTGAGGAGACAGTCTGTCCCTTACAGGAGCTCAAGTGCTATGCTGGGAGCTCCATTGTTCTTTGCAGAGTTGCTGGGCAGGTACTTTTATGAGATGCTGCAGTGGAACTCATAACTGACTCTTTTCCCAGGTACTCTGTCCTAGGAAGGGTGGCTTTATTTGTAAGTTCCTGTCATGCTGCTGCCTTTTTTCATAGATGCCCTGCCCCACATGGAGTAGTCTAGTCACAGTCTGCCAGCAGAGGTGTTGCTGAGCTGCCGCAGGCTCTGACCAGCTGCTGTGTGAACTGACTCGGTAGTGGTGGTCGCCCTTCCCCCCACGGAAGTGGACCATCCTAGGTCCAGCTGCAGTTGCTGCAAAACTATCAATCCAGAGCATTTCAGATTGCTTGTTTTGTGGGGGTGGTACCCACCAAGCCAGATCACCTGGCTCCCTGTCTCAGACCCCTCCCTTTCAGTTGAATGGGTGGCTTTGTCTCCCAGGCATTCCAGGCGCCAGTGAAATGGTCACCCAGATTCATGTGAGTTTCTGTGTGCCAAGCCAGCACTGGCAGAAACTGCCATGCTGAAAACTCATGGCGCTTTTCGGCCCAGGAATCTCCTGCTCTGTGGGCAGTGAAAATTTGTTTGGAAATCTGGTGGGCACTCACCCTCTGTGTTGTTCTTGCTGGGAAATGCACTGTGGAACTGTTCCTATTCAGCCATCTTGGATCCTCCCAGTCAAGAATCATCTTTATTCCAATTCCCAAGTTCCTCATCTCCATTTGAAACCATCTCACCCTGGACTTCATTGTCCATATCACTATCAGCATTTTAGTCAAAGCCATTCAGCAATTCTCTAGAAAGTTCCAAACTTTCCCACATCTTCTTGTTTTCTGAGCCCTCCAAGTCTCTAGAAGGCTCCAAATTGTCCCATATTTTCCTGTCATCTTCTTCTGAGACCTCCAAACTGTTCTGACCTCTGCCTGTTACCCAGTTCCAAAGGCACTTCCATATTTTCAGGTATCCTTATAGCAGCACCCCACTCTACTGATACCAGTTTATTGGCCTGTTCTCATGCTGCTATAAAGAATTATCTGAGACTGGGTAATTTATAAAGGAAAGAGGTTTCATTGACTCATAGTTCTGCAGGGCTTGGAAGGCCTCAGGAAACTTACTATTATGGTGGAAAGGAAAGCAAACATGTTCTTCACATGGTGGCAGAAAGGATAAGTATCAAGCAAAGGGGGAAAACCCCTTATAAAACTATCAGATGTCTTGAGAACTTACTCTCATGAGAACAGCAGCATGGGGGTAACTGCCCCCATGATTTAATTACCTCCTGGGTCTCTCCCATGACACGTGGATATTGTGGAACTACAATTCAAGATGAAATTTGGGTGGGGACACAGCCAAACTGTAAGAGGTAGCCAAAATGGGGCTACCTCTTAAGGAAAGAGAAGTTAATCATTATTTGATAGGCAATAGGAAGCCGTGGAAGATTTTGAGTGGTGGCATAATAGAATGAAAGAAGTGTTGAGGAATGTCAGTTGGCAGCAGTTTGCAGACTTAGTGAGAAGAAATGTTAGGGGTGAGGAGCAGGTAGGAGGGATAGCCAGGGAGAGGGAAGAGATCTGGAGCCAGGTGAGCCAATGAAGAGATTGTCTACACATGAGGTGAAGGCCCAGACCAGACATTAAAAATGAAAAAATGTAAGAGACAGAAAAGATGTTCAACACATCTTAACCAGACTTGATGACTGATTGCATATAGATGATGAATAAGATGACTAAATAAAACATGACTAGCCATCTTTTGTAGAATAAAACCATTCCCTGGTTGGCCTGAAGAACTGTGTGCCTCTTCCACTGCGTCTTGCCCCTTTATCACTTGTCCACTACCTCCACATCATACTGGTCTTTTCTCAACTCCTGGTCCCCTCTGATGCACTCTCTGCAGCCCCAGAGCCCCTGAAAGCACTTCCACCACATCTGCCACTACCTTCACCCCTACCCATCTGGTAGGCTTCTGCTTCAGATCTCAACTTAAATGTCATCTTCCCAGAGAGACCTCTGCCACCCAAACTAGGCTCTTTTCTTTATTTCACATGCATATGCACAGTTTTTAAAAAAGAACCCTTCCTTTCTGCATGGAATTCATCAGTGTTTATATTGGCATATGTATTTGTCTCCCTCACCAGAATTTAGCTCTATGGCAGGAAACAGAGACAATGGCTGGCAAGGACTGCAGGACTGGTTGTAGGTGATATTCAGTGTGCGACCCACCAGCAGGCATGGACGCTGGGAAAGAGATGGTTTATGGGGAGAAGATAATGACTTTGATGTGGAGCAAGTTGAGCCTATGGCAGATATCCAAATGGAGATACAAAGTAGGAAGTAGCAGAACCTCAGAATGTTGAGCTTGAAGAAGACTTAGTCCAGTGTTTTCTCAAATTGAGGTACCTCTTCACCAACCCAAGCCTTCTTACCTCCTCTTTTGCACCACTCCTGAGTTCTTACAACTTGGTTCTTCTTAGCTCTTCTCACCTTCTTTTTCTTACTTCTTTTTTTTTTTGAGGGGGGGGATGGAGTTTCGCTCTTGTTACCCAGGCTGGAGTGCAATGGCGCAATCTCGGCTCACTGCAACCTCCGCCTCCTGGGTTCTAGCAATTCTCCCGCCTCAACCTCCTGAGTAGCTGGGATTACAGGCACGCGCCACCAAGCCCAGCTAATTTTTTGTATTTTTTTTTTTTAGTAGAGGCGAGGTTTCACCATGTTGACCAGGATGGTCTCGATCTCTTGACCTCGTGATCCACCCGCCTCGGCCTCCCAAAGTGCTGGGATTACAGGCTTGAGCCACCGCACCCGGCCTCTTTTTCTTACTTCTACTATCTTCAATAGAGAAACTAGACAGCTTGCAAGCCGTAGTTGTGTTGGATTGAGAAATGCCCTTACTAAGTCCCTCTGTTTTGCAAATAACAAAAATATGTCCCAGAGATGTTAAATGACTTGAAGCCACACAGCTAGTTACAGAGAAAACCTGGACTAGACTCCATCTTTTTTCAATTCCAGTTCAGCGCCCTTTCATTAGCCTGTACTCAGTGTAGAAGTGGAGGTCAAGCCTTGGGGGTGAATTGTCAGAAATCCATGAACTTCTTGGCTCCTTTCTGGAACCAATTTAAGTCTCCTTCAAAGAGCCCACAGAAAGCACGCAAGGACCTTCAAATGCATATTTTGTTCCTATTTAACCAAACAAAAAATGTGTTTTCTGGAATGCATGATGACACTGTGAAAGAAGGATTTGGGTCTTCCAGTGCCTTTTAACAAGAAATTGTATTTTCAACCCAACTCTGTATTAGCCCATACTGTTCTTAAAGTAACATTAGTGAAGACCAAGAGAGCCAACAGGCTGGTGTTCACTGTGGCTCTGCTCTGCCCCTTGTGCAAGTTTCCTCTTAGTGCATTTCCTTAGGATGGCTGGGGTAGGGCTTCTTTCCTCTGCCTTTGCCTCCCTTCTCTCCCCAAATGTCGCCCCTGCCTGTCTCCTTTTTCCACATATAGTCCACATTACAGCCTCAGTTCCTAGATGGCCAAGATTCTTGCACAAACATGAATTTCGCTGCCCCAATTTTTAATCATTCATTCAACAGGTATTTTGGAACAACTAGGAAGTGCCAAGCTCAGGGATGAAGGCAAGTGTCCTCCCTGACTTAACAGAGCTTCTGGTCTAGCAGGAAATGCGCACGATCAGGTAGTCGCTGGAGTGATTTTTTTGTGACATGGGAAGCACGAGAGGTTAGGGGAGTAACAATCAGGGGACCCAACCACATTCATCCAAGTGAGTAAGTAGCACCCTTTATTTAAAAAGAAAAGAAAAAAGATAAACATATACCTCAAATCCCCCCAAGGAAATAAATTCTTTAGCATAGCTTGAAAGAATTCTTTTCAAGTGTTTGAGGATGACTGCGATGCGGCGAATAAAACGACACCACCACCCTTATCTTTTATTTTGAAATTGCTATCAAATTTGCAATTTTAGGCCAGTCTCAGTGCCTCACACCTATAATCCCAGCACTTTGGGAGGCTGGGATGGGCAGATTGCTTGAGCCCAGGAGTTTGAGACCAACCTGGGCAACATGGTGAAACCCTGTCTCTACAAAAAATACAAAAATTAAGCAGGTGTTGTACTGCATACCTCCCAGCTACTCAGGAGGCTGAGGTGGAAGGATAGCTTGAGCCTGGGAGGTGGAGGATGCAGTGAGCCGTGATCGCACCACTACATTCCAGCCTAGGTAACAGAGCAAGACCCTGTCTCAAAAAAAAATGCAATTTTCCTCACTGTCATAATAGTGTCAGACTAACATGTTATATTTTTTCCTTGAGATTTACCTTCAGCAAATGCAAACTCACATGCAAAGGCCAGCTCCCTGGAGAACAGTGAGGACAACCTGTCATGCTCAATAAATGCTTGTCACCTACTATCAGGGCCTTTTAGACACAATAAGAAATTCAGTCATCAATTCCCTCATTCCACAGAAACTTAGTTGTGGAATGTGTCAGACATTGCATTCAGGTCTGATCATGAGACAGAAGAAATACCATAAAACAAACAAACAAACACCTCTCGTCTCTGCCCTGAGCTCAGGGACCTGTGAGGAGGGACACAGCAAATACCAACTACCATTGTGCAGAGTTTCCTTGTGAAGATTGTTCAATGACTAGGTAAGTGCATACAATATACTACTGAGGAAAGAATTCAACGTAAGTTAGGATGATTTTGGCTGAAAGTCACAGGAAACGCAGTTGAAAGTGATTTAAATGACAAGGCCACTTGTCATCTCACATAATAGGAAACCCAATAGCAGCATTTTGAAGCTGGTGCATTTGGTGGCTTCTCAAGAATAAGTGTGCTCTTCATCTGTCCACTCTGCCGTGGCATCCCTTATAGTCCAAGGATGTAGACTGTATCATCATTTAAGACACACTCTAGAGTCATGTCCAGTGAAGAAGGGGCATCTTTCCTGTGCTTCCATTTTACAAGGCTCCACTGCCTGCAGACCTCTCCTCAGGTCCCAGTGCCCAGGCTTGGGTCCAATGCCCAGACCTGAAGCAATCATTGGCCTAGTAAAATGAGACCTGCCTAGCTGTCAACAGCCAGCCTCCCTCAAACACTTGGCTATGGAAGCCAACACAAAACCATGTACTGATAGCAATGAAAATAAAGAGAAATGGCTATTCTGAGACAACCTGCAGTGTCAGGTACAGTACATCTGTATCACCCCCACAGACAAGCAAGTGACGTACAACACAATGTTATTTATTAGTGGCCTCACTGGGAAGTAATAGTATGGAAAATTTTCCTTTTCTTCTTTTTAATTTTCTATTGCCAAAAGTGAGCATATATTCTTTTTACAATCAGAAGTGAAATCTGTTTACAAAGTCAAGTAAATAAATAAGCAATACTTTGAGATCATCAGTTAAGACACATTCTAGCAGGAAGTACGGAGTGGGTATACCAGTGGCATCTACTATAGCTCCTGTACAGAAGAAGCTTGATACCTATTTAGCCAGGCAAGACATTCTAAAGAGTTTGTAAGCAACAAAGGCATCTATATACAACATATATCTAAGCTAAACTCGTTTTTCTAGAACTCAAAATTAGATACTTAGGATAGTACCAACCATGCTAATTCTGCCAAATACACAAGAATTGTGCAATACTCCAGAGAAGGCCGAAGACTCCAGGGAAGGCAAAGCCTCCTTCTGTAGGCAAGGAGAAATAGACACTGGCCTTCCCCTGAGGACTGTAACATGCCAACTACTTATTCTCAGAGAAACACGGGGACAGACGATTATTACAGTTTGTGAAAGGAAACATCCATCCACAAATGCAGTTCATCTGCGCATAGTTTTCCAAGTATCAGTAGAAACGCAGCTACTTTAATTCTACATAATAACAACCCTGATTTGGAAAATAGTTGAATTTTCCAAGTACCAATAAAAATGCAGCTACTTTAATTCTAAATAATAACAACTCTGATTTGGAAAATAGCTGAAACTAATTGGATTTGCAGCACATCAAGCCATCTACAGAACTGTAGATTAAATTGGCCCACAAAGTCAATCTGGAAACAGTCTTGCCTTAAGGTCCTTCCTCGTTCACCTTTATCCTTATCAGAGAATCTGGGTGTCTGAGAAAAATGGAGAGAGAGGCATTGTTTATTCTGTTTTCTTCAGTCCTTGATTTGTACTTCTCTGAAGACGGAGTAGGTAGGTGGTAGGTGGAAGGTACCTAGTTCCTGAAACGAGGGCTCTAGTCCACTTGGCAGGGTTCTCTGAAACTACAATGTATCCTAAAAAAGTACTGACATAACTCAATATGCTGATTCATCTCCCAATTCATTCAATTAACTTCCTGGAGGTAAATTTTCTTTTGAACCCACTTGAACAACACTTGACAATTTCTAAGGGCATTCCCACTGAGTCTGCACAACCGCACAGCCACTTGTAAGATGATTGTCTTGCCTACTTTGCAGATGAGAAAAATAAGATTTAGAAAGATAAAAAGACTTACTTAAGGTCACATGGCTTTGAGTGGCACAGTCTTTTTTTTTTTAACCTAGGTCATCTTTTTTACCCAAGTTCAGCATTTTTTCCTCATTAACACTGCCTTGATAACTGGGCATAGGCAGGACCAGTCAACAAAGAAGAACTAATTATTTGTACTGCACTGAGAAGGTTATAGCTTAAAAGTTCATGTGGACTGTCTTGCTTTTTTTCCTTCTTTTTGCTTCCCTCTCCCTCTCTTACCCTTCCTCCCCCTTCCCTCCCTCTCTTCCTTCCTTCCCTTCCTTCCTTCCTTCCTTCCTTCCTTCCTTCCTTCCTTCCTTCCTTCCTTCTTTCCTTCCTTCCTTCCTTCCTTCCTTCCTTCCTTTCCTTCCTCCCCTTCCTCCCCTCATTGCTTAACACCAAGCTCACAGCCGCAGTTTCGGGGATAAAAACAAATACATTTAACTAAGTTCTCTCTTTCACCCACACTCTTTTATTTGTCTATCCAACATTTAGTTCAATTATAACCAACATATGGGTGATCTGGACACCACATTATACATGCCAAAACCATTCTCTACCACATAGGAGGCTGTGGCATAGTTTGAAAAATTAAATGCATTAAAACGATATCATTGGCTACTTAAAATACCTCTCATCATTTATAAAACATTATTCCCTCTAGTGTCTCATATTTTCAGTTCAATAATAATATCCAACAGACTTAAAGACTCTTGCTTATCCTGATTTTCCCATGTCATATTTCAAAAGCTAAACTGTTAGTTACCCTGCCTATTACGAGCCTTTCCTTCTCAAACACGGCATGAGAGAAAGATACGTAGAGAAGCTTCAGCTATGATACACATCTTTGTACAGCAGTTGACAGCATACATTCCTCTTGGCTGACGTAACTAGCTCGGTGAATTACTGCAACGCCTATTCCTTAACCCCAATGTAACGGTACTCAAGACATAATCTGTTTTTCGAGCAGTATTTTTGAATGGACTTAGCCTGGAGAAGTGACCTGGAAAGGTTATCTTGGAATGGCCAATTTGTTTAAAATGCATGAGTCCACTACTCATAGGTGTTAAGTGAGCAGAGCAAGACATAACCAGAAATTCCCACCCCTTTCTGTTCCTTACTCCACCAAATCAAGGTCAGGCAGAGTACACTAACAGTCTGGGCAAAGTTCTGTGTTTATTTGGTGAATAATAACAATAATGGCAAGTATTGCTTATTTTCCACATTATTGAAATACAAAATATTGAATTTATATGTAAAACTATTGATCTAGATTGAGCATCCTATTCTCTTTGAAATAGCGTCCCAAAAGGCAAGAGCTCTGTCTATCACCAGGATAGTGGATTAGCAAAATAGGTGGAGGTCTAGATTGCATTACAAGTAATGTATTAGGCTGGGTGCCATGGCACATGCCTGTAATCCCAGCACCCTGGAGGCCAAGGCAGGAAGATTACTTGAGCCCAAGAGTTTGAGACCAGCCTGGGCAACCAGACCTGGTCTCTAGAAAAAAAAATTTTTTTTAATTAGCCAGGCATAGTGGCACATGCCTGTAGTCACAGACACTCAAGAGGCTGAAGCATGGGGATCACTTGAGCCCAGGAGTTTGAGGTTACATAACCGATGATTGTGCCACTGCACTCCAGCCTCAGAGACAGAATAAGACTCTGTCGCTTCATTTAAAAAATACATATATTATATATATATATATTATTTATCTGTCTGTGTGCGTATACGTATATGCATATGTGTATGTATATAAAAGTTAAGGATTAGATGTAAACGTGTATCATAGATGGGCTTTGAAAGAGTTGCATACAGTAAAAAAGAAATAGGCATAGAAAACAGCAATCTGCATCTGGTAATAACATATGAAACAAGGGAATAAATGTTAAAAAACCATCAGGAAGGTCACTTGTGGTTGGGAAATTTAGGGGAGAGAATGGGGATTAAAGCACGTGGTCAATCCATCAATCAATCACAGATATGATGATGAGCCATGTACTGTGGGGTCTGGTTAATTCCAACTCAGCACCCGAGGTCCAACTACAAAAAGAGAAGAAAAAAAAAGAAAAACAAACCAAAAAAATGGTCTCCCATGACAATTAAAAGCACTAGTGGGCTGGGTGCAGTGGCTCACAGCTGTAATCCCAGCACTTTGGAAGGCTGAGGTGGGCGGACCACTTGAGGTTAGGAGATTGAGACCAGCCTGGCCAACATGGTGAAACCCCATCTCTACAAAAAATACAAAAATTAGGCTGGTGTGGTGGCAGGCGCCTCTAATCCCAGCTACTTGGGAGGCTGAGGCAGGAGAATCATTTGAACCCAGGAGGTGGAGGTTGCAGCGAGTCAAGACAGGGCCATTGCACTCCAGCCTGGGCAGCAAGAGCAAAACTCTGTCTCAAAAAAAACCCACGAACGATCCCAATTCCTATAGCTAGTGCTATAGTGTTTCTTTAGAGTCCAAGTCCTTTCCTAGGAATTCTCTTTTGTCTCCAACCAACAAAAACACGCCCACCTCAAAATAGGTAGATAAGTGCTCACATTCTAATCAGTACAGGGAAGAATGTTGCATCTCAAATTTCTCAGGGGACCAGTACGGTAAGGGGACAGGATACTGAGGTTGGAGTGGACCACCCAAAACAGATATTTCTTTGACATCTCCTAGTCCAGCTTTAAGACCTAAGTTGATTTTGCACTCTACTCATAAGAGATCTTCATTTGAACATCAACATGCTCAAATTATTTCAGTCTCCCATCCCCTTCTCTATCAACAGACTCCTTCCCTAAAACCTTGAGTAAATCTGACAGACTAGTAAAATGTCCACATTGATGCGGTTTTATTTTCCAGTAGCCCTGACATAACCCATTCTCAGGTGAGAAATGAGAGGAAGTTCTCACCTGACTCACAGGTTTGGTTCAGCCACTGAGCAGCTGGGAGCCACAGAACCAGTCATTCAGTTCGCTGAGCCTCAGGACTGGGCTGAGTTGGATGGGGTGGGAAAAGAGGGGGCAGTTATTTACAAAGCTTTGTAGTCTATGAGGTTTCCATAAGTCCATAACGTTTCCCTTTCCAGGTGGGGAGGATGTTATGATTTGTGTCCCAAGTCACGTTCTGTCCTTCTGATTGCATGGAATTCATTTGGTCCGTGTAACCAAATCAAGAGCCTTCCTCAAGAAAGTGTTGGGTTCATTTTTATACAAAAACATAAACGAAGGTGAGTTTGTTTGTATGTTTGTATGTTTGTTCGTTTGTTTTACACAGAATCTCGCTCTGCCACCAGGCTGGAGTGCAGTGGCCCGATCTCAGTGAGCCAAGATCGCGCCACTGCATTCTGTCTTAAAACAAACAAACAAATAAACAACAACATCAAAAACAGAGTTAATTTGAACCCCCAGAATGCAACCAAAAAGTGTGATTCTCTCCTGTTGCTTTCACACCAAGTCAAGGAAAGCCTAGGTACCAATTGTGTTACCTTCTTCCTTGAAAGGAACTGAGAGACAGACAAAAATGACGATAGACAATTCAGATGAGCAGTGATAGGCTGTTTGTTTTACTTCACAGGCTGCGTGGTTTAGGCCCAAGAATTTCTCCCCCAGCTCTGCACTATCAGGTACATGACTGTTAATTCAAAAAGGAAATCATCAGAGTGTCACTTCTTTGAAAACAAGATAAGAACTAAAATATTTTAGTTTCAGGCTATTTTTCACACACCAAAAATATCAAGTGGAATAAGAAATTTCACATCCATTGATTTTTCATCATAAGTCAATCCTCAGTGTGCTGAGTCTGAAAAACCAAAAATACACTGTTTAGCTGAGATACTCATTGCACTCCGATCACGCGCAGGGCACAAGTTCAGGCATGTGGTTGGTACAAAGGCCTCTGGTCTCAAAGTTTATAATCCCCTTGGCAAACCAAGACATAGTCCCAGAATTGAAACAGGGACACTTGATGCTGTACAATTAAAAATCAAATGAGCAAGGACTTCTGCTTCCAGCCAAGAAGCAATAATAACAGGGGCCACATTTACCCTTGCACCTGAAACAACAAAAACCAAACCAACACTGGTATTTTTTTGTTTGTTTGTTTTTGAGACAGGGTCTTGCTCTGTTGCCTTGGCTGGAGAGATCTCAGCTCACTGCAACCTCCACTTCCTGGGTTCAAGCGATTCTCCTGCCTCAGCCTCCTGAGTAGCTGGGATTACAGATGTGTGCCACCACCCCCGGCTAATTTTTGCATTTTTTAGTAGAGACAGGGTGTTGCCATGTTGGCCAGGCTGGTCTTGAATTCCTGACCTCAGGTGATCCACCCACCTTGGCCTCCCAAAAGTGCTGGGATTACAGGTGTGAGCCATCTCACCCAGCCCTATGCTGGTTTTTAAGACAATGAACATCAAGCAATGAAAGAATGAGAGGTGGGAAACATACGTGCTGAGCCCTGTGCTTGCTCCTTCTTGCTGCCCGGAGATTTTCCAGGCTATAGCTCAAGGAAGATGTGTTCAGTTTGCCAGAGCTGCTGTAAGAAAGTACCACACACTGGGTGACTTACATGACAGAAATTCATTGACCACATTTGTGCAGGCCGGAAGTCTGAAATCAAAATGTCAGCAGCACTGGTTCCTTCCAAGGGCTATGAGGGAGAGTCTGTTCCATGCCTCCTTTCTAGCTTCTGGGTGCCCTGTTTCCCTTGGCTTGTAGATGGCCATCATCTCTGTGTTCTCATGTGGTCTTCCATCTCTACATGTCTCTGTCCATGTTCCTCTTCTTGCAAAGACACCCGTCCTATTGGATTAGGACCCAATCTAATAAGCTCATTTTAGCTTGATTACCTCAATAAAGACTCTATTTCCAAATCAGTTACATTCTGAGGTACTGGGGGTTGGGATTCCAATATATTTTTGGGAAGGGGAACAATTCAACCCAAAATAGATAGGGACCCCAGAGAGAACCTGGTAGACTCCCTGAATTGAAGAGATAAACCAAGAGTCCAGGGACACCAAGGCTGTGAAAGTTTGCAAGTCAGTATCAGAAACAGCTGCACAGAGAGAAGCTCTGGGGTCTGCACTGGGTTCCCTGCATTATGTAACAGAATATGATCAGCACATGCATGTAAGGAAACTATCCAAGTCAGGGGAAAGATTATTCAACAGGATGAGAGGAAACTGCCCAGTGCTTACACCGGGACAGGAGAATGCCGTTCCTACCAGCCAGATTGGAAAAACTCGTAATTTACAGGGCATTGGGTAGATTGCTAACAAAAGTCTTACTTCAGTAGTGGTGGGTAATTAGCTAAGCACTACTCCAAAGCAACCTAACAGATCTTAAAAGCAGAACTCCAAAAGAGCTGTTTCCAAGTAACTTAACTACATCCCAGAACAAAGCTCAAAAATATTTATAGCAACACGTAAGTCTTCATCACCCAGCAAAGTAAAATGCACAATGTCTGGCATCCAATTAAAGATATAGGCATACAAAAGAGCAGAAAAATATGACTTATAATGAGAATAGTGAATCAATCAAAACCAATCCAGAACGAACACAGATGTTAAATCAGCAGATAAAGGCACTAAAACAGTTATTATGGCTGTGTGCAGTGGCTCACGCCTGTAATCCCAGGACTTTGGGAGGCTGAGGTGGGTGGATCAGCTTAGGTCAGGAGTTTGAGACCAGAGTGGCTAACATGGTGAAACCCCGTCTCTACTAAAAGTGCAAAAAGTAGCTGGGTGTGGTGGTACACACCTGTAATTCCAGCTACTCAGGAGGCTGGGACAGGAGAATTGCTTGAACACAGGAGATGGAGGTTACAGTGAGCCAAGATCATGCCAGGGCACTACAACCTGGGTGACAGAGAAAGACTCTGTCTCAAAAACAAAACAAAACAAACAAACAAAACCCAGTTATTACAACTGTATTCCCTATGTCCAAAAAGTCAAGTGAGACAAATCAAGCTTCTAGAGATGAAAATTATAACGTTTGAGGTAAAAAAAGTTCACCGGATGGGATTAACAGTAGATGCAACAGATGCTGTTCAAAATGAAAGAGAAAGATTATTTTTTTAAAAAGGAAAAATGCACCAGTGAGATGTGGGACAACTTCAAGCAGCTGAATATACTCATAATTAGAGTTCCCAAAGAAGGAGAGAGACAGCCAGATAGAAAAATAATATTTGAAGAAATAATGACCAAAAACTTTTGAAATTGACAAAACCATAAACCCACAGATCCAAGATTAATAAACCCCAACGACAAGAAGCATGAACAAGGAACACCAAGACATGTCCTAATCAAATTGCTCATACTCAGATATACAAAGAAAATCTTAAAAGAGCCAGAGAAAAAATACATACTGAGTACAAAAGAACAAAAATAAGGATAATGGCGATATTTTGTCAGAGTCCAGAAGTAGACCCACAATTGCAAGAATCTGGTTGTTGACAAAGGCCACTGAGTAGTAAAAAGATAAACTCTTCCTTCCTTCCTTCCTTCCTTCCTTCCTTCCTTCCTTCCTTCCTTCCTTCCTTCCTTCCTTCCTTCCTTCTTTTTCTTTCTTTCTTTCTTTCTTTTTCTTTCTTTCTTTTTTCTCTTTCTCTTTCTTTCTTTCTCTCTCTCTCTCCCTCCCTCCCTCCCTCCCTTCATTCCTTCTTTCCTTTTCTCTTTCTCACTCTTTCTTAGACAGAACCTCCCTCTGTTTCCTAGGCTAGAGTGCATTGGTGCTGTCATAACTCATTGTAACCTTGAATTTCTGGGCTCAAGCAATCCTCCTACATTTGCCTCTCAAGTAGCTAGGACTACAGACATATGCTATCATGCCCAGGTAATTTTTTAATTTTTATTTTTATAGAGATGGGGTCTCACAAGTTTACCCAGGCTGGTCTTGAACTCCCGGATTCAAGCAATCTACCTGCCTTGGTCTCCCAAAGTGTTGGGATTACAGGCATGGCCTGGCCAAATGAGTCTTTTCAACAAGTGAGACTTAAAATTGTTTATTCATAAGCAAAAATTTAAAGTTTGAGCTATACCTCACACTATATCTAAAAAGCCACTTGGGGCCTGGGGAGCCCCACATGTTGCCAAGATCCTGGTGCAATAAAATCCTGTGTTTTTGTGGAAAAAAAAAAAAAAAATCACTCAATTGGAATCTGCTGATGAAGAAAAAAGAAAAAAAAAGTAATTCAAAGTGGATCTACAAGACAGATAGGGACAGACACCATAGATGTACCCACATCTTAGATTTAGTCTCATAATACCATGAGATGATGCCTTATTCTCTTGGCTTCTGTAAGTGAATTTTTGAATGAAGCATTTTTAATGAGTTGTTAAATGTTCAGTATTTCAGTTAAGATATTCATGAAATGGGTATGTGTAGTGCAAATATCTCCATTTTGCAGATCACAGACCAAAATCAGTTAAGTTGACCCACTTTATGTGTTTCATGGCAAAAATTTAGCTCATTTTTGGCAAAAGCATTTTAGAAATTTGTCACTGGAGCCTGTGGAATTTAAATGAACGATCCCAGATGAAATACAATTGACTTTATGCTTGTAAAAGTTATATTCTAGGCTCTTTCTCGTTCCAGAATTTGAAGGCTGTAGTTTCAGTCATTAAGAAAACAGAAAATCCTGTTGGCAGTTAGATGGACAGACATGTTAACAATCTTAGCATTGGAGTTAATCCGAACTTCCTTTGAGAGCTCAAAGGCAGGGTTTCCAAACCATTCTGAGAAACAGTCTTAATGGGGAAAAAAATCAATTATTTAAAAAGTAAATTGTATCCAGAATTTTAAAGAGCAAAGAACTTTACAGCAAGTCAACTCCATCCTTTGAGCTGTTATTGAGACACCACTTTTAGACATGGTGGTCCATCACCTGGTGATATGGCCCCATTAACCTCCTGAAGGCTGAACTTGGTGCTTAAGAAATCTTTTGCTTCATCCATATTGGTCTAATTTGCCCAATGTGGCAGTGGACTCTTATCAGTGAAGCAGGAGCTGAATTCATTTTAAAATCACAGCCCATTAGGGAGAATTAGGCCATGATGCATTAATGCCAGGCACTTGAGATGTTTACTCTTTTTATTAAAATTTTTTCTTCTTAAATATTTCATGCTAAGGGATTTTTATTTAAACGTATCATACAAAGTGCAATGGCTGACATGGCAGGACTTGTTCATTGCATTATATGAGGTGTTGGTACTACTTTAACATTTCATCCTAAAAATCCAAAGAGGTCCAGTAGATAGGACGCGAGAGTTATAACCCCAATTTTGACATCGGTCCTCTGCAGCCTTGGGCAAGCACCACTAATCTCTTGTCTTCGTTTCAATATCTATAAAACAAGCATCATAATTTACCGAGCCCCACTGGAATACAATGAACTATAACTAATTAGTGTTTATAATCTGGTCTGATGAAAGGCATTAAATGTTATTGTTGTTGTATTATTATGTAAATGATTGCTAAGTTTGACATCAGAAGCAGTTGGCTTGTTCCAGAAGAGTTTTCTGATGAAATCAGACCTTGAGCAAAAGACACAGTCCACTTCTTGCCAAAGGATTTCCTTCTTCAAAATAATCAAATATACTGTGTTCAATATAAAGTTGGTAAAGCATCACTATGCACAATAAGACTTAGGAGGTGATTAATTATACATGCAGACATTGTGGGACTGATACATCAAATACATCAAAGAATAATGAGGGGGCAGCAGGCTGAGGGGTGACAGTACTTAGGGTGGGAGCAGCTCGCCAAGCCTGTCCCATGTGGACTGATGTGCTCTCGCAGGCTCCTTTTGGGAATGCTACAGTGAGCAGAAGAATGGTTTTTGTGCCTTTCTTCAGGTTCTTTCTGTCACAAACTTAGCATTTTGCACTAAGAACTGATGCTTAAGCCATGTCCAACTGGCATATAACAAATGAAGCTCTAAGTAAACTGGGTGAACTAAAGAATGGAAAACACCGCAAGTCACAAGATCCCACCTAGTTGCCAATTAGCTTGTGGTTAGAACAATTTTCTCAGCCATTTCCACTCTCACTTGGAAATAGAAAATTAGTGAAGCAGGTAAGACAAGAGAACAAACAGAGTAGCTTTTAATCACTTTTAAGGAAGCTGACCGTAGTAACATTAAAAGTAAGCAATGCATTCAAAAGACGATTTTAAAAATTAAAAGCAAACTGGTAAACTTTTAAAATTTATTTATAAGATTAGTGGTGAATATTAATGGAAACTAAATCAAACAGTTGAGAAACTAAGAATTTGAGACCAGGTGTAGTGGCTCACACCTGTAATCCCAGCATTTTGGGAGGCTGAGGTTGGAAGACTGCCTGAGGTCAGGAGTTGGAAACCAGCCTAGGCAACAGAGTGAGACCCCAACGCTGCAAACACATTTTTTAAAATTAGCCAGATATGGTAGTACACATCTGTAGTCCCAGCTATTTGGGAGGCTGAGGCAGAAGGATCGCTTGAGTCTGGGAGTTTGAGGCTGCAGTGAGCTGAGATCACACCACTGCACTCCAGCCTGGATGACAGAGTAAGACCCTGTCTCAAAAAGTAAATGAAATAAAAAAATAAAATAAAAGAACTTGAAAAACTTCAAGCAGTAACATGACTATTCAATATGGGAAATTACCAATCAATGAAAATATGACACTGCGTGGGCTTAAAAGCCACACATGAGAAGGAAAAAGAGAGTAAACACATCTTCCAATATGTGCTTAATGACTGAAATTTGGGTGAGTAGGGACGTATCGTAGAAGGAAGGACCTAGGCATTATACAAAACTATATTTATTGTTTGGAAGAAAGAGAATAAAAGAGAAAGAATTACATATGCTTAACATCCTAGAACTGAGTTTTTCATTCGTACAACAGATACTTTTGGTGCACATCATAGGATAGATTGTCCTTGCCCTCAGCTAGCTCAGCCAAAAGAAGAAATGGCTGTGTGAACAAGTATCTATATGTTATATGCTATAATAGAGGTGTGAGGTTAGTCAAAGAAAGTGTCTAGCCAGACACGTGACTCATGCTTGTAATCCCAATTACTCAGGAGGCTGAGGCAGGAGTATCACTTGAGGCCAAAGTTACCAGTCTTGGCAACACAGCAAGACCCCATCTCTAAAAATAATATTTTAAATTAGCCTGGCTTGGTGACTTGCACCTCTGGTCCCAGCTACTGGGGAGGCTGAAGCCAGAGGATTGCTTGAGCCCAGGAGTTAGAGGTGACAGTGGGCTATGATTTTGCCACTGCACTCCAGCCTGGGCAACAGAGCAAGATCCTGTCTCTTAAAAAAATGAAAAAGAAAGAAAGAAAGTGGCTAGATCTGCCCAGATAGGGACAAGAAACTTTTCCAATTAAGATTATATTTGATCTGGGTCTTGAGAGATAGATGAGTTTAGGAGTTTACTAAGCCAAAAAACAAAAAAATAGGCATTTTAAGGATAGCACATGCAAAAGCACTGTGTCCTTGATCTAGTTCCATAGTGAATGCTAGTTATAGTGAACTTCCATTGCTTAGTGGCTTAAAGCAGCAACCACTCTTTATGTCACACGAGTCTGTGTGTCAGCTAAGCCATTGTGCTGATCTGAGTCTGACTCGGCTGATCTCGAATGCGCTGGCTTACAGAGCTGAGGTTGGCCAGCAGGTCAGCCAAGGGCTAGATGGTCAGAGCTGGCCTTGGCCAGGATGATGTGCAGCACTGCACATGGCCTCTCATCGTCTAGCAGGCTAGCCCAGGCTTGTTCTAATGCAGAGACAAGTCCAAAAGATAGCTGAAGCACACAAGGCCTCTTTCAGCCCTCACTCAGAACTAGAATGTAGTTATTTCACACATATTCCACTGGCCTAGCAAGTCACTAGGCCAGCCCAGATTCAAAGAGTTGGGTGTTAGACCCATCTCTTGATAGAAGGAGCTACAAAGTGTAAACCACAAATAAAACTCTAAGGCCCCCAACTGTCTGAATGAACCCCTCCTCCTTGGCCAAGGGCATTCCAAAGTTAACCTAAAAAACTGGTTCAGGCCAGGTGCAGTGGCTCACGCCTGTAATCCCAGCACTTTGGGAGGCCAAGGCGGGTGGATCACGAGGTCAAGAGATTGAGACTATCCTGGTCAACATGGTGAAACCCTGTCTCTACTAAAAATACAAAAATTAGCTGGGTGTGGTGGCAGACGCCTGTAGTCCCAACTACTAGGGAGGCTGAGGCAGGAGAATTGCTTGAACCCAGGAGGCAGAGGGCAGAGGTTGCAGTGAGCCGAGATCATGCCAGTGCACTCCAGCCTGAGTAACAAGAGCGAAACTCCATCTCAGAGCGAAACTCCATCTCAAAAAAAAAAAACTGGTTCAGGCTATGATGGGAAGGGGCAGTCAGACATGCTTCATCATACCCTCTTGAAATTAAGAAAAAGCCAACTGCCACTAACATCAACACAGACCTTAAGAAACATTTACAGTCTGACTTCTCTGAAGTGTGCTACCTGGAGGCTTTATCTATATGATAAAATCTTGGTCTCTACAACTCCTTTTTTAACCCAGACATTTCTCTCTATTGATAATAGCTATTTCAACCAATTGCCAATCAGAACATTTTTAAATCTACCTATGACCTGAAATCCCCTGCTTTGAGCTGTCCCACCCTTCCAGATTGAACCAATGTAAGTGTTACATGTATTGATTGATGTATCATGTCTCCCTAAAATGTAAAAAGCAAGCTGCACCCCGACTACCTTGGGCACATGTCAAGACCTCTTGAGGCTGTGTCACAGGCATGTCCTTAGCCTTGGCAAAATACCTTTCTAAATTGATTGGGACCTGTCTCAGATGCCTTTGGGGTCACAATAGTCACATTGCAAAGGGAAGGGTAAACAATTTTTGTAATCGATCTACCAGTTACTAAGATGTAAAATATATATATATATGGCATAATATATATATGGTATATTTGGGGGGAAATAACAGGATTTAGGTATGACTTGAGCAAAAAGTTCAAGTAGAGAGGGACAGACAGAAGCTACAGCTGTAACAGTGGTCTATGGCCAGATCATGAATGAAACTTGGAAACCACAAGACATTCTGTTCTATGTCTATGTGCCTGTTTTTGTACCACTATCATGCTGTTTTGGTTACTGTTGCTTTGTAGTATTAAATTAAAGAGAAATAAACTTCTATTCTCGTATTTAGGCCCTTTGTTCTTTGGAATCTTTGTTATTCAAAGCTGAGCCTATGCTGAATTGATATAGCTGTGGAAGGAGAACTTAAGTTACATGGATCATGATGTTACTAACCCAAGAGGAGGAACAGGTCTCTAAGGGGAGTTTATGAGATCTGTCATGTAGCTGATAAGTTCCTGATGCCTGTGGAAGAAACAGATATAGATCTTTACCTCTGGAGAGAGGAATTACGTGATGAGACTCTGGAAGAGGGACCTTGATGACTTAATCTGATACTAAAAACACTTTTGATCTTTAGTATTTTATACCATTTGCCTGTTCTGCCTAAACATAAATAATAAATATATATATATTTTTTTAATTGAGACAGAGCCTTGCTCTGTCACCAGGCTCAAGTGCTCTGGCGCAATCTTGGCTCACTGCAACTTCCACCTCCCAGTTTCAAGCAATTATCCTGCCTCAGCCTCCCAAGTAGCTGAGATTATAGGCACATGCCACCATACCCAGCTAATTTTTGTATTTTCAGTAGAGACAGGGTTTCACGATGTTGGCCAGGATGGTCTCGATCTCTTGACCTCGTGATCCACCCACCTTGACCTCCCAAAGTTCTGGAATTACAGCCACTATGCCCGGCCTTTTTATCTTTTGAGACGAAGTCTTGCTCTGTCACCCAGGCTGAAGTGCAGTGGTGCGATCTCAGCTCACTGGAACCTCCACCCCCTGGGTTCAAGTGATTTTCCTGCCTCAGACTCCCTAGTAGCTGGGATTACAGGTGCCTGCCACTGCACCTGGCTAATTTTTGTGTTTTTGATAGAGACAGGGTTTCACCATCTTGGCCAGGCTAGTCTTGAACCCCTGACCTTGTGATCCACCCACCTTGGCCTCCAAAACTGCTGGAATTACAGGCATGAGCCACTCTGCCCAGCCTAATAATTAAATATTTTCAAAAAATGAAATAGGAGAGAATGATTCCCAGCTTATTCTATGAAGTCAGTATTAACCTGATACCAAAATCAGATAAAGCCATCAAAAGACAGGAAAACTACACCCACATTTCTTATAAATATAGATATAAAAATTCTCAACACAATACAAATGGAATCCAGCAACATATGAAAAGATTTATCACAAGAAGGCAAGGTTCGTTTAACATGAAAATCAATCAACCATACTAATTGAATAAAGGACAAAAATCTCAATTGACACATGATTGTGAGGGCTGCTAAGTCCCAAATCTGCAAGTCTGGTGAGTGGGCTGGAAATTCCAGCAAGAGTTGATGTTGCAGCCCTGAGTCCAAAAACAGCCTGGAGATAGAATTCCCTCTTCCTGAGAGCCTAAATATTTTCTCCAAAGGCCTTCCACTGACTAGATGAGGCCCACTCGCATGATGGAGGGTCATCTGCTTCGCTGATTTAAATGTTAATCTCATTCCAAAATACCTTCTCAGCAGCATCTATACTGTTGGTTGACCAAACATTTGGGCAATGTAGCCTAGCTGAGTTGATATAAAATCAGCCAACACGGGGGGCTGTGGATCCACTAACAGGCTTAAAAGATACTCTCTGATTGCAATGCATTTGTGCTGCAGTTACCCTGATCACCTCACCTAGGGTCTACTGTGATTTTTGTCTTAAATTCTCTGTCATAGGAATAGCACAATTAAATATGCACTATATTCTTAACTTTAAAAGACTTAATTTGTTAAATATAAACTTTAGGATTTTAAGGAGACCCAACAAAAATCACTTCTCTCCTCCACCTTACTTCTAGACATCAATTAAGAAATAAGCCTGTACACAAATGCCAAAAGTTTACCTTTATTACTAAATAAGCTTATATTAGAGAATGCAGCATACATCTGCAGACAAGTGATCTTCCTAATACTTTACTGATTCAGGCTAACTTCTCCTCCCAGTCACTGGCAGCTCTTGACCTAGGCTTTCCCTAGCAGAAGGAAGGAGCAACCCTTCTAGACTATGAAGTAGAAGAGCACAGAGAAATGCCTGAAGGGCACAAGAGGAGCTGTACAAGCCCAGTTCCTTCAAGCTCACCAAGATGGTAAATGATGCCACTTGTTATGCTAATGTGATTTCTTCCACATAAGTGAAGGAATCAAGGATGGGTTTGGGGTATTTCCTATAAACATAAAATATTCCACTATTTTTATAATCCTGTTTGATTGCTTCTCCTCCCCTTGTCTTCTTTCTCTTCATCCTCCCCTCCTCTCCTCATCTTCCTCCTCCTCACCCTTTCTCTTCCTCCTCATCTTCCTCCTTCTCCTTATCTTCCTCCTCCTCACCTTCCTCCTCCTCACCCTTTCTCTTCCTCCTCATCTTCCTCCTTCTCATCTTCCTCCTCCTCTTTCTCTTCTTCCTCCTCCTCTTTATATTCCTCCTCCTCTTTTTTTATTTATGAGAATCTTCCGAAACAGAAATGTGCAGGGCCTCCCTGGCAAGCTAAATGCTCTGGGCAGTCCAAGAGCAAGAGTGAGACATGGAAGTGGTGCATTGTTCCAGGCTTGGTGTTAATCTGAACCGTGTGGTGGAACATGAGAGAAATGAAATGACTGACCCTGAAGCCCAGAGTGGGACGAGAGACTGGAAAGACCCGCATTCTCTTTGAGACCGAACAATAGTTAATAGGTGTGAGGGAAGAGGGAGGGAAGGGGAGAAACTAGCTCACTGAGCATCAGCTGTGTTGCTGGGTGCTTTCAGTCCTATGCAGCCCACCTGACAATCCTGCAAAATCCTCTGTCACAAATAATATAAGGCTCAGAAATATAAAGTCATTTACCCGAGGTCACAGAGTCAGTGAATGGCAGAGCCAGTATTTAAACCCAGATCTCTGCTTCTAAAACCTGCTCCCTTTTCCCCATTAGATTAGCTGCTTCCAGGGATGTAAGAAAGGTAGAAAATGGGAGATTATGGAGCAAGGGGGATTATAATGCTTAAGCTTTCAGAGCTGGAGCACTTGCCAGTGAAGTCAAGGATGTAGCCGTGGGGATGGATTGCTGAACTGGATGGAAGTGAAGATGTTTGGAGTAGAGAAGGGCAAGAACATATGGGGCTCATGTTGGATGGGCCATCAGCGTGGATGGTGATGGTTTATTAGGTTGGGATGAATAGAGGTGAGTATGCATGCAAGGTAGAAACCCCTGAAGAGATGCTGGGGAGAGAACTAGAGATTGCTGGCCCTGGAATGATGGCCACATAGCCATTACAGCTTGGCGATGGTACTGTGGAACTATTACAAATGAACAATCCCAAGGCAACTGCAGAATTCTGAGTTCTGCTTTTTCACATTTTTTCTCAGCAAAGCATATGTTGCCATTTCACCGTCGTCTTCATATACTTCACTGCAGAAGAATTAAATAACTTGAAAGATGATTTAAATTATTTTTCTGGTAAAGAAGGAAAACTGTTTCTAAGTTTTTGTATTATAAGAATCTTTTTTCAAGGATGGGTTTTAAGAATTAGACAATTCTACTCTTAAGAGATGGGGACCGAGACCGTAATTCTCATAATTTGTACTTCTGCCATGTAGTGATGAAGGCTCTGTGTGAGCTATTATTACACATGGTAAAGGCTTTCCTGAATATGCCCAGGTGCCAGAAGTTGTTACTAGGCTAACGAAGTAACTAGTAGTTATAGTTACTTATGAAGTGCGTGCTTTTGTGCTCTAATGTTAAAAATAGTGCTGTATCATGTATTCAGTAGATTCTGGCTAGGTCCCACATTGTATCTCTTAAAGGGACTAATTTTACACAAAAACTAATTTTTAAAAAATGTTTCCATGTCTAACAGTCCTGACTGTAAACTCCAATTCATGGCTGGTTGGTTTGACACACCAGGAGTGCTAATGATTTACTTATTATACATACTAAGAGGAATATAAAGTTCAGTGGTTCAGATTAGATCATTCAGTGTCCCAATTTTTTTTTTTTTTTTTTTGAGACGGAGTTTCGCTCTTTTTACCCAGGCTGGAGTGCAATGGTGTGATCTCGGCTCACCGCAACCTCCACCTCCTGGGTTCAGGCAATTCTCCTGCCTCAGCCTCCTGAGTAGCTGGGATTACAGGCACGCGCCACCATGCCCAGCTAATTTTTTGTATTTTTAGTAGAGATGGGGTCTCAGCATGTTGGCCAGGATGGTCTTGATCTCTTGACCTCCTGATCCACCCGCCTCGGTCTCCCAAAGTGCTAGGATTACAGGCGTGAGCCACCGTACCCGGCCCAAGATTTTTACTTGATTGCCTTAAACAGGACTTAACGGTAACTAGAGAATTTGTACAGCTTACTCTGTATATGTCGAGTATGGAGGTCTGTTGCTTCTACCCTCTCCTTCTGCACACCTTTTGAGCACTTTACTACATACTGCAATTTCTGCAGGAAGGTGGTCATGGTGAGGCCTTAGGGAAATCCCCACACCTTGAACAGAATTTGGGATATGGCGCTGTAGGAAGATGGACTTGTGGTTTAATCCCAGCTGAGGGCCTTATTATTATTATTATTATTATTAGTTGGGAGACCTTGAGCAATATGCTTTATCTTTTATCCTCAGTCACCCTTTCTAAAAGGATGAAATTATCCTTAAAAGATGAGTAAGGAGATTGAAAAGAATTTAGTTATTTAAAGTATTTTCAGGCCCTGCATGGTAGCACATGCCTGTAATCCTGAGGCTTTGGGAGGCCAAGGCAGGAGGACTGCTTGGAGCCAGGGGTTTGAGATCAACCTGGACAAAAAAGTGAGACCCTGTCTCTATGGAAAAAATAATAATAATTAGCTGCTGTGGTGGTGCACACTTGTAGTATCAGCTGTGTGGGAGGCTGAGGCAGGAGGATGGCTTGAGGCCAGGAGTTCAGGTCATAATGGCGCCACTCTACTCCAGCCTGAGCAACAGAGCAAGACCCTGACTCAACTGAAAAAAAAAAAAAATCAGTGATTTTCATATACATTATCAATCTTCATATTCCCCTGAGTGTGTATAATAAATAATAAACATTCCTGGTGTGTCACACAAAGCAGCTATGATTTGGAGTTTTACCATCAGGACTATTAGACATGGAAACCTTTAGAAAAATCATTGGTTTTTACTTAAAATTAGTCCCTGTGAGAGATACAATGTGGGACCTAGCCAGAGTCTACTGAACACAGGATGAAATGTTGCACTTTATGTGTGTAATGCATCCAGATTTCTGGAGTTAGAAATACCAAAAATGTATAAAGGCAGTTTCCACGGTTAATGGAACATCAGCAATAACCTAAATAAGTGACTATGCAGCTGCAGCGTGTAACCTTTTAACATTGCTCTGCAAATTCATTTTTCAGCAGGTAAAACTACCAGACAAGCAGAAAAGAAGGCCTGGTTAAGTTTATAATTTCTAAGAGAAGCCTTGTGAAAAGAAAACAACCAAGGGTTTTAAGGTGTTACTTGATCAGCTGCCTTTCTAAATAGATAGAGCAACATAAGTAACAATTTGCTTAAGATGCTTTGGGCCACTAATAATAAGAGACTCAAAAATGATCTAATACATTTCTAATAAATAAGAAAAATGCATTCATGGCTGGGCACAGTGGCTCATGCCTGTAATCCCAGCACTTTGGGAGGCAAAGACAGGAGAATCCTATCATTTGAGGTCAGGAGTTTGTGTCCAGCCTGGTCAAGAAGGTGAAACCCCATCTCTACTAAAAATGAAGAAAAAAAGAGCCAGGTGTGGTGCCACATGCCTGTAACCCCAGCATCTCAGAAAGCTGAGGCAAGAGAATTGCTTGAATCCAGGAGGCAGAGGTTACAGTGAACTGAGATCGTGCCACTGCACTCCAGCCTGAGTGACACAGTGAGACTCTGTCTCAAAAAAGTAAAATACAAATACATTCACTTTTGAAGTACAGAGACAGGGCTATTCCAGGATTCACTATTTCATCAACTTAACAACAGAAGCATTGCTTCCTTTCAGTTCTGCCTTCTCAGATCAACTCCCCTCGGGCTCACAAGGTGGCTGCCGATAATCTGGGTATCACATGTGGTTATGACTTCATGAAGTCAGAGAAGATGCTGTTTCTTCCCATGCATCCCTTTATCAGCAGGCACATATAGTAACAGTCTCCCAGTAAACTTCTCTTTCTCTCTCACTAGCCAGAATTGCCTTGTGTGCTCATTTCTGCCAGGGAATCGAATCACCCTGCTGCCCTTATACCAGTCAAGGTTGACCCACTGGGGTGAGGGAGGGGTCTAACCTTCCATGACACACACAGCCACCAGATTCCTGAATAAAAGCGGGGTGCTGTTAGCAAGAAAGGAAGGAGAGTGTCCAACGGCTAGGCCATTGACTAACTACCGCAGTGGCCAAGACGCTTTGAAAGCATTGTGACACCTTTGGTAGCCCTTTTCAAGTTTATTTAAAGTCTAAAAGACTTTATATAACTGGTTTTATATTGAGAATATCAGAAAGCGTGGCTTGACCACTGGGACCTATGCCCCTTTGCTCCAGTTACTTAATTTCTCAAATTCTGTTTCCGTGAAATGTGGAAAGTCATAAAATCTCACAGAGGTTTCATGAGGATAAAACAAGATCGTTTGTGGAAAGTGCTTAACTGAATGCCTTGCATATGATAAATGCTCAATTAACGTTGTTATTCATTCTTCACTCTTTCTAATGTCCTTTTGTGGCCAATGGCCAACCGAAGGTCCAAGACTGAAAATCTGAGCCACAGGCCTGAGTCTTATCTCCCTGTTGCCCTCATATTCACATTACCTTCCTGCCATTCCCCAAGTCTTATCCCATAGCCACAGGTCTAGGCAAAGTCTTTAATTATGTGGTGGCCTCATGCAGGTATCTCCCTTCATATCCTCCATCCTCACACACATAGGCCTAGGAGAGGGAACCTTAGAGAGGATTTATTCCTGCTCTGCTAATTGTTTACAGTTAGATCAGTGGTTTTCCTCCACTCTTCCTAGGAGCCTAGGGATCTGAGTTCATGCTGCAGTAAGCCAGGCCACACAGACCCCTTCCCTACTTCAACCAAACAACACACTGCTGTATACCTTATATATTAGGGCTTTGTGTTAGGTTCTTTTGAAAAAGAAGTTCTGCTCCTTTTAAAAAGTGTGAAAAGCAATGGATTGGATAATCTATCCAGTGGGGTATCGGGAATCTTCCAGAACCTCTCGGCTCTGCAAACTGTCTCCCATCTCATGCAAACTCCAAATAACCTAAAGTTCCTCACAAGTCTGCGTCTCCTTCTCTGTACTGTGCTTCTTTCACAGCTCAGCCTCCAAGAAAATGCCTTCTGGGCCCCTGATGATGGGTGTTGCACACATCGGCTACCTTGCTTCTAATGTCAACTAGTACCTGGGCAATTGCCACCCTTCAAAGCTGTACCCAACTCTTTATTACTCTGCAGAATTGTCACTATTCCATACTTACTGATAAACTCCTGTATTCAAACTTTGTTTTCCACAGAGTACAAATTCTTTTCAGCTAATCTGTATTCCAGAAGTTCTCACATATGGTCCAGGGACTCCTGGGGTTCCTAAAAAAACTATCCAGGGAGTCTGTGATAGTCAAAACTATTTTCACAATGATACTAAGGTATTATTTGTCTCTTTGACTGTCATTCTCCCACTCTCATTCTCTCATTCTCACATGGTCACATGACATGTGATACGGCAACAGGTTGAATGCAGAAGTGGGTATGAGAATCTAGCTGACGCCTCTTCAGCCGAACGTTAAAGAGATTTGCACACACTTCTCACTAAATCTTTTGTTTTAAAATATATAGGTATTTTTCATTACAGTATATTGTGTATCCTGATATGTAATTGTTTATTTTTAAATGAATTTAAAAATAAATATTGTGTTTTCTCAATTTTAATTTCTTAGATGATAGGGAGCCACAGTGGCCAGTTGTCCTGGCGCTTAAGGAGGCGAGGCTATGAGTTCAAGACCAACCTGAGCAACATAAGAAGCTCTCATTCATTAACAGCTGATAAATATTGATAGATACAACCCATGACAGCTTTTGGGGGGTCTTCAATAACTTCTACCAATGTAAAGGCATTTTAAGACCAAAAAGTTTTTTTTTTTTTTTAATGTTTGATGCGATTTATTTCAGCATGATCTGTTTCCTATATTTGATTTCACTCCTCCATTAGCTTAGGTTCTTTTTTTTTTTTTTTTAATTCTTATTTTTTTATTGCATTTTAGGTTTTGGGGTAAGACCAAAAAGGTTGAGAACTACTGCTTTCTACTATGCTATTTTAGTATTTCTCAGCACAGTGCTCTATATTCCACAGTGGAATCTAGAACATTCCACACAAACACTCTGTGATGGCTGCTAGAAAATACTCCAAAGATACTGGAAAATCTATTGTGTCAGAACGGTGCTAGATTGATTAGCTTATTTTATATTTTTCTAAAACACTTTTATTGACATTTAGTCCAGAGATACCCTCAAAGGGTTCAGTTCCAGACCACCACAATAAAGTGAGTCATGTGAATGTTGTGGTTTCCTAGTGAATTAAGAGTTCTATTTACATTAGACTGTAGTCTGTTAAGTGTGCAATAGCATGATGTCTAAAAAAGTACATTCCTTAATTAAAAATACTTTATTGCTAAAAATGCTGATGTTCATCCAAGCCTTTAGCGAGTCATCACATTTTGCTGTGGAGGGTCTTGCCTCAATGTTGACAGCTGCTGACTGGTCAGGATGGTGGTTGCTGAAGGTTGGGGAGGCTGTGGTGATTTCTCTTTCTCTCTCTCTCTTTTCTTTCCTTCCTTCTTTCTCTTTCTCTCCCTCTTTTTCTCTCTCTCTTTTCTTTTCCTTCCTTTGTTTCTTCCTCCCTTTCTTCCTTCCTTTCCCTCCCTCCCTTCCCCTCCTCTTTCTTTCTGTCTTTCTCTGTTTCTTTCCTTCTTTCTTTTGACAAATCTTACACTGTTGCCCAGTCTGGCACCATCATCACCCACTGCAACCTTGAATTTATGGGTTCAAGCCATCCTCTGGCCTTGGCTTCCCAAAGTGCTGGGATTACGGTGCACACCACCACACCCGGTCACAATTTCTTAAATTAAGACAAGTATGAATTTTGCCATATTGATTGACTCTTCCTTTTATGAAAGGTTTCTCTGTAGCATGCAAAGCTGTTTGATGGCATTTTACCCACAGACTGGGCGCAGTGGCTCACACCTGTAATCGCAGCACTTGGGGAGGCTGAGGCAGGTTTGTAACCTGATATCAGTAGTTCAAGAACACCCTGGCCAACATGGTGAAACCCCATCTCTACTAAAAATACCAAAAAAAAAAAAAGCTGGGTGTGGCGGCAGGCGACTGTAATCCCAGCTACTCGAGATGCTGAGGCAGGAGAATCACTTGAACTGAAGAGGTGAAAGTTGCAGTGAGCTGAGATCACACCATTGCACTCTAGCCTGGGCAACGAGAGCAAAACTCCATCTCAAAGAAAAAGAATTGGAGTCAGTTATTTCATACCCTGGTGCTGCTTTAACAACTAAGTTTATGTCATCTTCTAAATCCTTTGTTATTATTTAAGCAATGATCACAGCATCTTCCCTAGGAGTAGATTCCACCTCAAGAAACCACTTTCGGCTGGGTGCAGTGGCTCAAGCCTGTAATCCCAGCACTTTGGGAGGCTGAGGTGGGTGGATCACGAGGTCAAGAGATCAAGACCATCTTGGTCAACATGGTGAAACCCCGTCTCTATTAAAAATACAAAAAATTAGCTGGGCATGGTGGTGCGTGCCTGTAATCCCAGCTACTTGGGAGGCTGAGGCAGGAGAATTGCCTAAACCCAGGAGGCGGAGGTTACTGTGAGCCGAGATCATGCCATTGCACTCCAGCCTGGGTAACAAGAGTGAAACTCTGTCTCAAAAAAAAAAGAAAAGAAAAGAAAAAGAAAAACCGCTTTCTTTTCTCATTTAAAAGAAACAACTCCACATCTGTTGAAGTTTTATCATGCGATTGCAGCAGTTCAGTCACATCTTCAGGATCCACTTCTAATTCTAATTCTCCTGCTATTTCCACTATATCTGCAATTACTTCCTCCATTGATGTCTTGAATCTCTGAAAGTCATTTATGAGGGTAGGAATCACCTTCCAAACTCCTGTTAATATTGATAATTTTTACCTCCTCTCATGAATCATAAATGTTCTTAATGGCATCTAAATGGTGAATCCTTTCCAAAATATTTTCAAGTTACTTTACCCAGCCAGATTCATTAGAGGAATCACATCATCTATGGCTGTTTTAGCATTATGAAATGGATTTCTTAAATAATAAGACTCAAGAGTCAAAATTACTACTTGATCCTTGGGCTACAGAATGGATGTTATGTTAGCAGACATGAAAACAACATCAGTCTCTCCTTTGTATATCTCCCTCAGCCTTCCGGGTACTAGGTGCATTGTCAATGAGCAGTAATATTTTGAAAGGAATCTTTCTTCTGAGTAGTAGGTCTCAACAGGGAGCTTAAAATATTCAGTAAACCTTGCCGTAAATAGATGTGCTTTTTTTTTTTTTTTTAAAGAGATGGGGTTTCACCATGTTGGCTAGACTAGTCTCGAACTCCTGACCTCAGGTGATCCACACACTTCAGCCTCCCAAAGTGCTGAGATTACAGGCATGAGCCACCACACCTGGCCAATAGATGTGCTTTTATCCAGACTTTGTTTTTCATTGGCAGCACAGGCAGAGTAGATTTAGCATAATTGTTAAGGGCCCTACAATTTTCAGGGTTATAAATGAGCACTGGCTTCCACTTAAAGTCACGAGCTGCCTTCGCCCCTAACAAGACAATCAGCCTGTCCCTTAAAGCCAGACAGTGACTTCTCTCTAGCTATGAAAGTCCTAGATGGTGTCTGCTTCTAATAGAAAGCTGTTTCATCCACATTGAAAATCTGCTGTTTTGTGTAACCACCTTTATTGAAGAAATAGATCTTAGCTCGATCTTCTGGACAACTCACGGCAGCTTCTCCATCAGCACTTGCGGCTTTATCTTGCACTTTTATGTTATGCATATGGTTTCCTTCCTTCAAACTCATGAATCAAACAGCCTCTGCAAGCTTCCTGCTTTTCTTCAACAGCTTCCTCACCCTCTCAGCTTTCATAGAATTGAAAAAAGTTAGGGCCCTGCTTTGGATTAGGCTTTGGCTTATGGGAACGTTGTGGCTGATTTGGTCTTCCATCCAGAGCACTCAAACTTTCTCCTTACAAGGCTGTTTTGCTTTCCTGTTATTCGTGTGTTTACTGGAGTAGCACTTTTAATTTTCTTCCAAATCTTTTCCATTGCATTCACAGCTTGGATAACTCGTGCAAAAGGCTTAGCTTTCCACCTAGTTTAGCCTTCAACATGCGTTCCTTGCTAAGCTTAATCATTTCTAGTTTTTTATTTAGACATGCGACTCTTCCTTTTACTTGAACACTTAGAGACCACTGTAGGGTTATTAATTGGCTACTTTCAATATTGTTATGTTTCAGGGAATAGGAGGCCTGAGGAGGGGAAGGGAGATTGAGGAACAGGTTGTCAGTGGAGCAGTCAGAACACATGCAACGCCTATTCAGTTCATTGTGTTATATGGGTGCAGTTCATGGCACCTCAAAACAATGGCAATAACAATATCAAGTCATTGACCACAGATCACCATTACAGATATAATAATAATAAAAACTTTGAAGAATTGTGAGAATTACCAAAACATGATGCAGCGATACAAAGTGAGCACATGCTGTTGGGGAAATGGCGCTGATTGATTTGCTCGATGCAGGGTTGCCACAAACCTTCAATTTGTAGTAAATGCAGTATCTTTGAAATGCAGTAAAGCGAAATACAATAAAACAAAGCATGCTTGGTTTTTTTGTTTGTTTGTTTTTTATTTTTACTTTTTAAGAGACAGGGTCTTCCTCCATGGCCCAGGCTGGAGAGCAGAGGCCCAATCCTAGCTCACTGCAGCCTTGAACTCCTGGGTTCAAGCCTGACACGTAGCTAGGACTACAGGAATACACCACCATGCCCAGCGAATCTGTTTTGTTTTGTTTTTAATAGAGGCAACGTCTCGCTATGTATGTACTTTTAAAGTTTTGACTATAGTTAATCATATTAGGGAGATTTAAAAATTATCAGGAAAAATCTGTCCAAAGCGTGCTTATTATTCTCATTTTGCCAATTTTGTTTTTAAAAATAATTAGATGCATCACACAGCATAATTCAATAAAATATGAGACTTTGAATAGTAACTGCAAAATACATAACTAGTTCTCTGACTTGGACGATTAAACTGAATGAAATCCCATTTTTGCCTTCTTGGTATCGTATCTGGCCTTTTCCTAGTTACATAATTCTTTATTAGTGTGTACACCATTTACCAGACTCTGTGAAAGTTAAAACTAAAAGAAAACTAGAGATCACTGAGTTGAAACCTCTCATTAAAAAATGAAGAGGCCCCTGCATGTTAATTACCTTGTTTAAAGTCACTCATTAAATAGTTGAACAAAAACTTCTGACTCTAGTATTTATCGCAATGCCTTAGTCAAACACTGAATTCTTTGTACAGGTAGAGAATTCCATTTGGATGATAACTTTAGGCCTTATGTATATTACCAGTATAGACAGATAATGATCTTTCCATAATTGAAAATGTGTTTGTTAAAAGATATTGGTTACCAAAAGTATGCTGGTGGCCGAAATGAACAAGGAACATACCTTCCTGACAGACATCCTGGCTACACAGGTGGGGCAGTTAGGGGTCCAGCTAAGTTCACTTTTCTCTTTGGCTCCCAAAAGCAACCTCCAGCCTGGTATCAGGGGTCAGCATCAGACCAGGGCAAGGGTGGCCTGGAATGCTCATGAGGCGTCACTCAAAGTCAGAAGCAGGAGACACCTACAAAAGGAGGGCTCTTTGCCGTCTAGACCTGCCTGCCACTTCCATGGTCCCTCGGTTCACCCCCACACTCCAGCAGACTATATGCTCCTCCTACGGGGAGCTGCCGTCTCTCTGCCTCCGAGTCTTATACATGCCGCTATCCACATCCACCAACACCTTCCCCTTGTATTCCTTTTTCTCCTGATGCAGTTGACTCCTGCCCATTTTCAGCACTCAGTTTATACTTCACCTACTCTAGGAACCCTTCCCTGCCTCAGCCTCCATCATCACACCCTACACAGCCAGTGCAGTCTTGAGCCCCCTTCTATGAACTCACAAAGCACCCTGTGAATACCTGTCTCAGCACTTGTCATCTTCCTCCTGCACTAAATGAAAGCCCCTTAAAGGCGGGGAGGTGCCTCATTCGTCCTGATACCTCTTGGACCCAGCTCAATGCCTGGCACATAGTAATCACCTCATAAATAGTTGTTGAATGAATGACTGAAAGAGCTAATGAAAAGGAAACCCCCTAACTTAGCACTAACAAAAATGTAATGCAAATTACATATATAGTTTTATATTTTCTAGTGGCCACATAAAAAAAGGTTAAACGAAACCAATGAAATTAATTTTATTAATATATTTTGTTTAACCCAATACATCAAAAAATTATTTTCAACATGTAGTCTCTATAAAACATGATTAGTGAGATATTTTACCTTTTTTTCCCCAATCTTCACCAGTCTATATTTGATACTTTCAGAACACCTCAATTTGTCCTGCAACATTTCATGGCTAGTGGCTACTGTATTGGACAACATAGGTGGATCCACACCAAGAAATGTCTGCTCTGGATATTCCCAGCACACTTGATGAGCCATCAAAGCCCTCACTCCAATCCCAATATTGCCTCAGAACCCTGGTCTTTCATATAAGAAATGACTTCAAATACACAAACCTTCTGGGCTGGCACAAAACCCAAATGGATTCTGGAAAATACAAAGACAGGCCACTATACAGGATTTGTGTCTTGATCTGTGGACTGATGTTAACTTGAGGATGCAAAACAATGGGCACAACTCACAATCAAGAAATGTCTGGCATTCATTTACAGAGAAACTGGATGGCTGTCCTGTGCTTGAGAAAAATAGCTGTCATTACTGAGCATGTCATGATCTTCCTCCATCATCCTTAAAAGCTGATTTTGTGTTTTGATAGATAGACAAAGAAGTTGGACTGCTTCTCTTAAGCAGAAAGGATATTTTTTAATTTCCTAAAACACCTGTTAACATATGTAATCAAAACAATAGCTGAAATAACTCATTAGTGACTCCATTGTATTTTTGTTATGCTATAAAGATTTAGATGATAGCAGCATCAGATGAAATAAACTTTTATCCACTTTAATGAACCTTATGTATGGCCAAGTGCTTTTGAATTCTTCTAAGGTGAAACAGAGTGCATAAAATAGTATCATTTGCATAGAATAATGTCACACACGAAGCCAGATTACATTTGTTAAATGATTTGGTAGTTTTAGTAGCTGTCATAGTAAGTCCTATTACCCATATCTCTGAATGAAAGCTCATGCTAACTTTTCCTTTTTTTTTTTGGAGTGCAATTGTATGATCTCAGCTCACTGCAACCTCCTCCTCCCGGATTCAAGCGATTCTCCTGCTTCAGCCTCCTAAAGAGCTGGGATTACCGGCACCTGTCACCACATTCAGCTAATTTTTGTATTTTTAGTAGATGCTGGGTTTCACCATGTTGGTCAGCCTGGTCTTGAACTCCTGATTTCAGGTGATCCACCTGCTTTGGGCTTCCAAAGTGCTGGGATTACAGGTGTGAGCCACCGCACTGGCCTACTTTTGGTCTTTTATTTCCATCACATTTTTTAAAATTACCATCTACCTACTATTTAACATTACAGAAATATACAACTTAAAAGTGAAAATTCCTTGTAATTTTGTTGATATTCTTTCAGATTTTTCTATTTATACTCATTTTTTCTCTAAATTGAATTCATATGTTCATATTTCAATATTAATTATATTTGTAAAAGTTATCCTTCTCAAAGACAACCACTACTACCAGTTTCTTCTGTAGTTTTTCTAAAGATAGTCTATGCAAATAGCTCCATATAAATCTTTTTTAAAACAAATGGTATTATTCTATACTTGCCCATTATATTTTTTCATACTTAACATACATTGGAGATCCTTCCATATTTACACATGAAAAGCTGCCTCTTTCTTTTCTAGAGCTGCATGGTATCTTGCAGGCTGCACATTAATTTATTTCACCTATTGATGGACATTTAAATTATTTGCCACATTTTGGCATTGGAAGCAATGTCTCAATAAATAACCATGCAACTGTGTCATTTCAAATGTGAGTATTTCTATAGGATAACTTTCTGAAATTAGAATAATCAGATCAAAGAGTAAGTGCTCTTCAAATTTTGGTTAGATATTGTCAAACTGTACTCCCTAGAAAGTTCTGCCAGTTTACAATTTCACTAGTACATTGTGTTCTCATAAGCTGAGAAGCAGAAAAACAGCACCTCATTTAGTTTAATTTGCTTATCTCTTATGAGTGAACTTGGTCATGTTTAAATAGGTTTAAGGAGCCATTTTCAGTTACTTTCTATGTATTGCCTGTTATTATTTACTCACCTTTTTTTTTTTTTTTTTTTTTTTACGGGATCTCATTCAGGTTGGAGTGCAGTGGCATGGTCTTGGCTTACCTGCAACCTCCACCTTCTAGGCTCAAGTGGTCCTCCCACCTCAGCCTCCGAAGAAGCTGAGACCGTAGGCGCACACCAACACGCCTGGCTAATTTTTTTTTTTCGTGTGTGGTAGAGATAAGGTTTCACCATATTGCCCAGGCTGGCCTTGAACTCTTGAGCTCACACAATCTACCCACCTCAACCTCCCAAAGTGCTGGGATTACAGAAATGCATATTTGCACACTTTTCTATCGGGTTGTTGATCTTATTGGTTTGTAGGACTTCATTAAGGAATTGGCCCTTGGTGCTTTTTAAAAGTTTATCATTAGTTGGCTAAGTTTACTTATAATGGTTTTGGCCATGTAAAAATATATCATTTTATCTTTTAAATTTTTATGAAACCAAATTTGTAAATATTTTATTTATATAGCTCCCTAGGTGTTATGTTATATTCATTCATTCATTCAACAAATATGTATGTATTTATTTATCTAGAGATGAGGTCTTGCTGGCCTCCTGCACCCAAGAAATCCTCCCGCCTCAGCTTCCCCAGTAGCTGGGACTACAGGTATGTACCACTGTGTCCAGCTCAGCAAATATTTATTGAGAGTATATCAGGGGACACAAGGTTCTATATACTGGGGATATAACAGTGAACAAAGGCCGGGTATGGTAGCTCACACCTGTAATCCTAGCACTTTGGAAGGCTGAGGCAGGAGGATCTCTTGAATCCAGGAGTTTGAGATCAGCCTGGGCAAAATAATACCATCTCATGTATCAAAAAAGTTAAAAAATTAGCCAGGTATGATGGTGTGTGCCTATAGTCCAGGCCTCCCAGTAATACTATGGAGGCTAAGGTGGGAGGATTGCTTGAGCCTGGAAGGTCAAGGCTACAGTGAGCCATGATCACACAACTGCACAATAGCCTGGGAAACAGAGTGAGACCCCATCTCTAAAAACAAAAAAGTGTACAAAACAGACCCAAGGTTGCACTTACAGAACTGATATCCTAGTGGGATATTTAGAGAAGTCAAACATTTTACACTCAAATTGTTTTTGTTTGTTTTACTTATCACAGACATCATCCATGTGGACATCTAATTATTTTTCATACTTGTATAGTATTTTTCCAGCGCATGCCAAAATGTTATACCCAGTTCCTTGCTGAATATAAGCCATACCATTAGCCAGGGGCCAATCACAAATAGTTTAGGCTGTGTGGGCCATCCAATCTCATCACCACTATTAACTCTGCTTTCAGTACAAGACAGCGAAGACAGCATGTTCAAACTGAGCATGGCTGTGTTCCAGTAAAACTTTATGTATGAACACTAAAATTTGGATTTTATAAAATTTTCATATCACAAAATATTCTATCTATTTATGTGTTTATTTATTTATTTTTGGCCACCCATTAAAAAAATGTAAAATACAATACATCCTTGGATCATGGGCCCTATAAAAATAGACAGTGGGCTGGATTAGCTTCAGGCCATGGTATGCTGACCCCTGCTCTAAGCCATTTTGCCACATTGCCTCCCGGTATCCTCTGGTATGTGAGTTTCTGTGGCTTCTTTTAAAATCAGATTTAGAAACAGTGGGAACTTCACTGGCAAGGGCGACAGAGATGATAACAATGCTAATAACAAATCACATACTTGGGCTCCACACTAAGGCAGGCCGAGAGCTGCTTGCCCTGCTGTGTTGGCAAACAGAGTGTGCCCTGTCCTTATCAGAATTTAGATCTGACTGAATGATAAAGGTGCCAGGTTCACCAGGGAACCACACTGAGCTCCAGTATCACACTGGGTGTCCTAAGCTCCCTTACTAGTTGCAAGCTGCATCCACTGCTCAGTGCCTTCTGCCCATCACTCAGTATCCGCTGACCCTACTGTCCTTGTTGTCACTGCACTCAGGACACCTGACATCACAGTATGCATTTGTGTGATTCTTGTCTGTTTCCCCAGCCAGAAGCAAGCAAGACCTTTGCCTTACTCATTGCCTAGCCCCAGAGTCTGGAAAGAGGGTTTGCATAGAGTGGGTGCTCAATAGATGTTTGCTGACTCAATGAATCACCCACTTGGGCAGGTGGAGCCTGAATGCTCAGAAACATGGAAAGCCTTACTAAAAATGGAATGTACCACTTCCGAGAGAATCCTCAAGGACTGGGTTACCATTGGCCAACTTCTCCACATAGCTAAGTAGATAGAGGAGATGAGGCAAAAATGGGGGTAGCTCACAGTTTCATCATCCTATCCTTCCTTTGTGACTCAAAGGGTAAACAGGGCTCCTTCCAATGTATGGGAGTCCTAAGCACCAAGAGAGGGTGCCCAACTGAAGAAATGGCTTTAGTTTTTCCCTTCTAGCTACAGTCAAAATAAAAACCTTCTTAAGTGCCACTTATTGTTCCCAGGCTGTGGCTTGGCCATATATGGACTAGTTCATCATTATTAAATATTTCTGCATGCTAACAAGAAATGAAAATAGGAAAATTTGATGATGGGAAATAACTTCTGGGGTTTTGCATGTGATTTATGGAAAATCTGACTTTTTCTCAGACTATTTCCATGTAAGACTTATACTTTAAGAGAACACAACTAAATTCTAAGAAGGAAATTAAGCCTCTTAGGGGAAGCAATACAGAAATCCCTAAGTTAACTTTATCTAAACCAGGTAGAACTCACCAGATGACAATTATTGAAAAAATCTATAACTTTCATTTTCTCTGTAGTCATCTGCAAAATTGTTATTTAATTTAATTCATTCCTAAGGTCATGCATAAAATAAAGCCATTAACCAATGACCAAATATGTTTTGATTCCCAAGTGTGTAAGACAACACTAACTGGACAGCTAACTGAACATTCAAAACTTTGGATGCTTTGTGTGTGTGTGTGTGTGTGTGTGTGTGTGTGTGTGTGAGAAAAGCTCACACTGTGTAAAATTAACTTATTTTCTACTATAGATATTAGAAAGATCTAGTAAGTATGTTTAGAGCACCAGCTGGAGATACAGTGGAGTGAGACAATTAAGGAGTTTGCAGTCTGTACATTTCCTATTTCTTAAGTTTTCATCTTGTATATGCATCCAGTATTTGGCGGACTGAAAAAAAAAGCCACAGGTAAAAACACATCCTGTAGGAACTATATGGGACACATAAAATAAGTCTGGCTTTGTTGAGAAGTCTTCCTATTTCCTATGCAATTGGCATGTGGTAATTATATTTGCTTTCTAATTCCTAATGAGCACTTCTTAAGTAATTGGTACCCTGTTCATACTCCCTAGTACTAAGAATTATACTGGATAACCTCCACGGAAGTGTGGATGTGTAATTTGATCAACTGGAAGAGGTAAGACATCCACTGTAATTGAAATCAGTTTCCCTGGTGCATTTAATATTGGCATACAGGAGGGGAAGAGAGGTCATATATAATTATCATTAAAAGGGAGTTTCACAGGCATGTCAAGGGCTCCTTCATGCAGTCACCTAGGGAAGAAATGGGTAAAGTCATACTATTCCCATGGCTTAGAGCCCAGAGTCTGCAATGGAGAATCCACGGGTATGGCCAAGGTTGGTTCAGTTGAGTTCAGGAAACCTAATGGAGCACCAACTACATGGCATATACTTTGCTAGGAACAATTTTATTAAAAAAATGAATAAGATGCAAACTTAGAAAGTTCTTTATAATTCTCCAAGCAACTTACTCTTCACTTGGGAAGAGAAATAGGAACAAATATTGGCAATAGTTTGTCATACAAGCAATTTTAAATCCTTGATAGAGTTTTAATTTTAGTGTAAATACGTTTTCATCAAAGGCAGTTCAGTTCTTTTATAAACAACAATATACTACCAAAGTTTGTAAAAGTGATTTATGGAAGAGCAAAAACATGTATAGAAGAATGTCAATATTGCCACTTACTAAGAGAAAAGGTGGAATTACCCAGGCTTGGTGGCACATGCCTGTGGTCCCAGCTACTCAGGAGGCTGAGGCAGGAGGATTGCTTGAACCCCAAAAGCTGAGGCTGCAGTGAGCCAAGATTACACCACTGCACTCCACCCTAAAAAAAAAAAAAAAGCAAGGTGGAGATGAGACAAATAGAAAAATACTCAGTGAGTTACAGTGATGGCCCAAAAATAATCATCTTCATTGATTTCTTCCCAAATCCCTAAATTCTTCCCAACACAATTCAGATCACAGACATTGTCGTATTTATGGGTGATCAAAATTAAGAAATGCTCAGTCAGGCATGGTGGCCCACACTTGTAATTCGTGCAGTTTGGGAGGCTGAGGCAGGAGGATCACTTGAGGTCTGGCATTCAAGATCAGTTTGGACAACATAGCAAAACCTCATCTATTAAAAAAAAAAATCTAAATATAATTAGCCAGGCATGGTGTTGCATTCCCATAGTCCTAGCTATTCAGCAGGCTGAGGAGGGAGGATCCTTAAGCTCAGGAGTTCAAGGTTACAGTGAGCTATGATTGAGCCATTGCATCCAGCCTGGATGACAGAGCAAAACCTTGTCTCAAAAAACAAAAATTTAAGTAATACTCATGAGTTTATCTGAAAGAAATAATCACATTGAAAAGAAAAGGAAAGCCCTGTTCAAGATGCCACAATGAGCAACTGGGTTTATCTCTACCACCTCTCTAAGCCCCATCAACATGATAACAAAGACACTGAAAAAAATTGATTCGTAAAAACATTAACCACAAAGGAGGTATGATTAACAGATAAGAAATCTCAAAAATTTTCTAGAAGCCAAAAGCAGAAGCATTGGACAGAATAAATGGAAACTACTAAAGCCCAGATGTAAATATCATAAACCTTGACAGTGATGGATGGTATAGCTGAGAGAAGTTTGAAGAAGTGGAGGAAGAGTGTAGGTGTTCTCACATCTGCAAAGCACATAGCAGGGTGTAGTATTTTCCAGGTAAGGTTGATGGGACAAGATGGAATATATAGTATTTGATATAAGGTTATTAATGTAAACACTAAGATAACTAAATATAAACCACTAAATTCTTCAACTTATCAAGGAGTTGACAGATACTATCTAATGTTGGCAAATCAAGAAATGATTCATAGTTGTAGGGATAACCACCAAAACTACTAAAACTAGGGATGGTTACAAGTGTTTACCTCTGCAATATGGAATGAGAAAAGAGTGATAATGGACCAAGGCAGGTTTACTTTTCATTTTATACCTCCTGCACTGTTCAATTTTTTTAAACAAGTGCATTGAACATTTTAATAATGAATAAATAAATAGGTAGATGAATACCTGAATGAATAAATATTCTGAGCCTACATATATAAAATGTTATACATTAAGTAGAAATGGCAAGACAGAACAAATCCTAAAATATAACCCCATTTTTAAAAATAGTTTTGTTGTTGTATTTAAATATGTGTTTATAAATGTGAAGAAGGGCTTTAACAGTGGTTTTCTCTGGAGAAAGGGAGTGGGATTGATGAGGAATGATTTAAAAGACTCATTTTTTTCCCCTCTATATTTACTTCTGAATTGTTTGAAATGACTACCAGGAGCATGTTTAACTCTTGAAAGCTTAAAAGCAACTTGCAAAGATTAAGCAATTAAGGAAGACAAGAGACTTGCAAAAATACATGAAAAAAATTTTTTTTGAGAAGGAGTCTCACTCTTGTTACCAGGCTGGAGTGCAACGACACAATCTCAGCTCACCGCAACCTCTGCCTCCTGGGTTCAAGTGATTCTCCTGCCTCAGCCTCCCGAGTAGCTGAGATTATAGGCACCCGCCACCACATCCAGCTAATTTTTTGTATTTTTAGTAGAGACCTGGTTTCACTATGTTGGTCAGGCTAGTCTCAAACTCCTGACCTCAGGCGATCCATTTGCCTTGGCCTCCCCAAGTGCTGGGATTACAGGCGTAAGCCACTGTGCCCGGCCTTAAAATGTATTTTTATACATTTTATACGATAGAAATTCAGCATATGTTTGTGAAGTGGATGAATGGGAACACGTTTGAGCAGTCAAATCTCAAAATGGAGTAGAAGATGGATGATGTATCCATGCAGCCATTTAACAAATACGCACTGAATTCCTACCATGAGCTATGTATTGTACTAATCACAGGAGAAACAGCAATAAACAATACCGTTTTTGTCTTCAAATAATTTGTAGTCAAATGGTACAACAAACAATAACACACAATTATGTGGCACGGTGAAAAGTGCTGTGTCAGATGTGTGCATAAGAACCTGGAGAGGGCCGGGCGCGGTGGCTCACGCCTGTAATCCCAGCACTTTGGGAGGCCGAGGCGGGTGGATCACGAGGTCAAGAGATCGAGACCATCCTGGTCAACATGGTAAAACCTCGTCTCTACTAAAAAATACAAAAAATTAGCTGGGCATGGTGGCGCGTGCCTGTAATCCCAGCTACTCAGGAGGCTGAGGCAGGAGGATTGCCTGAACCCAGGAGGCGGAGGTTGCGGTGAGCCGAGATCGTGCCATTGCACTCCAGCCTGGGTAACGAGAGCAAAACTCCGTCTCAAAAAAAAAAAAAAAGAAAAGAAAAAGAACCTGGAGAGGGCTATAAAGGGACATCTACCCCTACTGAAGCTAGTGGAGCAGTTTGTTAGCAAAGCTTCCTGGAAGCGATGCTATCTATCCACAGGAGGATGGACATAGGAGTGCTGAGGCATGTATGGGGTGTATTCTTCTGTGAATACATGTATTTACCTACACGGCCATGTGACTGCAATGTGTAAGCATCTGTATGAAGTAAAAAAGCAAGCAAGGCGAGCTAATAGCAAGGTAACACCGAATATTGTCGCCGTTGACACTTAAAGCCTTATCCTTGGCTCATTTTCAGAAGCTCCAATAATCAAAAGATCAGTGCTTTCCATGAGGCTTTAGGGAGGGCAGGAGGAGGAAGGGAAGACGGCATGCTAAAGTTTCTGGGTGATCCAAACTCCCTGGGAAGTTTAGGGGAGCAGAATGAAGTCTGTAGAGCACAGCCTAAATGATGTACAAATATTTGAATAATAGTTCAGAGTCTTCCTTTGAAGATCGCAAAGCACTTGAGCAAATAAAGGCTTTTCTTTTCTAGCTGGCAAGCTAGAGGCTAAGCCATTTCCCCGGGTCACAAAGACCGGGACTTGCAGAAACAGACCACACCATTTCTGACCTGGCTGTCTTTGTTCTGGTGTCTGGATCAAGCCCCTCCCTCCACTCCTGGAGAGACAGAGAGGAAAGTTAGAAACGGTCCTGTCCGGGGGGTCGCAGAGTCTGGCATGAACTCGCTTTGTTTCCCGAGCCCTGCCCGCACGCACACCACGTTCTTGGGAGACGCTGCGTGCGGTTTCCCAGGAACAAAGGCTTTGGCGCGGCGCTCTGCATTTTCAAGTCTGCACGCGTATCCGAGTTGCCACCACTCGACGATGCTTTGCTGGCAGATTAGTTTATGCCCTGCAGTACTTTCGGTTGGTTTTTATGGTCTTTTAAAGCCACCGTGAAAGTCAATGGGTCTGGAATTCAAACTTCTGAAATATTCTACTCCATTGCTGAGATTCGGGTGTTCAAACCTGTTTCTGCAACAGGAGGCTCAGCGTTTAAGACAAGATGAATGTGATAAGACAATGGCAGAGGAAATTGTGGGTTTATGTCTCCAGGTGGGCTAATTTCCAAATTACACTGGAGAAAATTGCTCAGGATAATTTCACAGATTTCCTCCATGGTTCGTGGTAGCAGGATTGTTGCACCTGCAAAATTTAATTACACGTTTATTATTTTTTCCACAGCAAAGATATCACTATAATTGGGGGTTGCTTGTCCTAGCCAAACTTGTTTCTTGTAGGGCCCAGGAGAAACAGTTTTATCCTGGGAATGAATAAATGATGACGTGAAGCTATAAAACATAATTACTCTGCAGATTCCAGGTTCTTCATTTTATCTGTCATAAAAATCACTGGAAGAAGAACTTGTGCAAAAACTTTTGATCTTCACCACAACTCACGTTTCTCTTTATCAATTGTGAGATGACATACTTGAAAGTGAAATATAGTACATTAAAATGCTATCTGGAGGGACTGAAGCTAGTGAGTTTTGATTAATTAATATTGGTAGTTATTATAAATATTTTTACATAGACAAATTCAGTTCAACAGATAGTGTATTGGAGTGCTCAGAGCTAGGTGGGAGGCACTCAAAGGCCTGCCCTCAAAGCCCTTGCACTCTGAGAATTACTTTTTTTGTGTTTGAAAAGACCACTGTAGAAGTATGTGTTAACTGGGACCCATTTTAAGTGTAAGTTAATCCTTCTCGAATGGCTGGAGGATACTGTGCTACCTAAGGGCATCGCGAGTCCCATGGCAACGCGCACGGAGGGCTAATATTTAGAACAAATATCTGACATCAGCTCACTTATTTGTCAGCTTTTATAAAAGGAGTTGCATGTTTATAAAAGAGGAGATTGTGTTTATTTAAGATCCTATATTACTTGGTTTTCAGCTAATTAGGCAGCACTGTTAAAAGCCATTTTATTTTTTATTAATTATAATCAATAAGAGACAATCAAGCTGCGAGCTCCAAGACCAAGGAAATCATAGTGGAATGAGGGAGTTGACCAGCACTACCAAGAGGGTGCCTGAATCTGAGGCGCAAAGTGTGGCGAGCACATGTCAGTGGTTTTCAAGAAGGCTTGATGGAAACTTGGGGGACTTTTGGTTGTCACAATGACTTTGCGGTGCTACTGATTTGGTGAACAGGGACCAGGGATAGGAGATGTCCAGCAAATGCAGGGAATAGTATTGAAACACAAAAACTTATCCTGTGTCCTTCACAACTTTCACTTCCAACCCAGTCTGTAGGTGAAAAATCTGCTTAGAATTATCTATGAATTCAATTTGTTTTACAAATAAACACGATGTATCTTTTGCAAGATTTTAAAGAAAAAAAATGCAACTACCGTATACAGATAGACAAAACTGTGCCTTGCTTTCTGTAGAACTTTCTGAGTCGACCACCATTTGGCAAATCCTGTGCACAGCAGCATTGCTCTCTGGTAAGGCACTTAGAGGTGACTGGGTTTGTAGCACACACATTCATGGTGATTCCAGAGATAACCAGCTTCTCACCACCATATCACATCTTTCGGCATAGCTGTGCCCAAAATTTAACAGTTTATTGTTTGTATTAATTCCAAATAAATGACTTGCCCTTTATGTCTCTTTTATAAGTAGGGCAGCATCATGATTTTTAGAATTGTGGTAAAATGCATGTAATATTTACCATCTCAACAATTTTTAAGCATATAGTTCAGTGGCCTTAAGTACATTCACACTGTTGTACCAACCATCACTGTCATTCATCCAGAGAATTTCCATCTTGCACAACAGAAACCCTATCCATTAAACAGCAACTCCTCATTCTCCCCACCCCTAGCCCCTGGAATCCACCATTCTAACTTTGTTTCTATGAATTTGACTTCTCCAGGTACCTCGCTATATAGTGATTTTTGAGATTACAGGTGAAATTAGGTTATATCATCTATAAATTACATTGCAGGATGGGAAGCTGTTATTAAATATTTGTTATAAAAAGGGATTATTGAGTCTGTAGGGTTAGATAAATAAAGCAGACTATAAACACATGGTCTATATCTTAGAAATAGACCATTATTGAGTCTGTAGGGTTATACTATAAATCAGACTATAAATAAATACATGGTCTATATCCATTAACTCAGTTATATACTTGAAGTCATTTCCTTCAAACCTAAGCCATTTTGAGGAGGGCCTTTGTTTACTTGAGTTTTTACAGCATTGTTTCAATTCCTACACTAGTTTGACCTGCAACTATCTTGAGATTTGCAAACATGGGAGCTCCTCACCCAACTCATGGTCTAATTTACTTAGTATCTCAGGGTTTACCACCATGGTGGGGGCAGTTCCTGAATAAGTGATTGCTGGAATGTTTGGCAGCACCACCCCAAGTGGCTCGTTGGTGTAACCCCAATCTACTTTGCAGTTCCTGCATTGAAAGCAGCTGAGTGCCTCATTCACTGCGGTAATCCGCACACACTGATTTGTTTTAATAGGATCATTATGTTATAGTCATTTTGATGTTCACATCCCGTAGCTCTTCTGATAACTCTGGCCCTAATAAAATACCACCCAAAACTAATGCGAAGAACTTGGTATAATCGGACTCATGTACCATGCCTGAGACTTTTCACTTTCCTTAAATTACCTAATTTTCTCATACAGAGATATCTCATTTGTCATTCTGTTATGGTGACAGCCAAGAATTTTAAAAACCTTACCAGTTGGGCACGGTGGCTCATGTGTGTAATCCCAGCACTTTCAGAGGCTGAGGTGGGTGGATCACGAGGTCGGGAGTTCAAGAGCAGCCTGGCCAATATGGTGAAACCCTGTCTCTACTAAAAATATAAAAATTAGCCAGGCGTGGTGGTGCACACCTGTAATCCCAGCTACTCAGGAGGCTGAGGCAGGAGAATCACTTGAACCTGGGAGACAGAGGTTGCAGTGAGAGGAGATTGTGCCACTGCACTCCAGCCTGGGCTACAGAGTGAGACTCTGTCTCAAAAAATTAAAAACAAAAAAACCTTATCACTAACCTGAGATTGAGTTTTTTTTAAATGAATAAAGTATCATGAACTATCTCACATTCAAACAGAATAAATTCACTCAATAGGTTAATTTGTTCTTGACTTCTACACCAAACACTTCATATCATTGTCTAAAGAAGCAACATGGAACATTATATATTGTAGGCACCTTTTAGCAAAGCTTGCATTTGCTACCCTGTGACTTCTTTCTGTTTAAGGAATGGCTATTTGAAATGGGTTACATACACTATGAACGCCAGTTACTATGCACAGTCACCATACCATATTCATGATCCAAGAATATCTATATACAGTTGGCTCTCTGTGTCTGTAAGTTCCACATTCTCAGATTCCACCAGCCTTACATTGGAAATATTCTAAGTATAAATAAAACAATTAAAATAACACAAATAAAAACAATATAGTGTAACAACTACTTTCATAGCATTTATATTATATTGGTATTATAAGTAATCTAGAGATGATTTAAAATACACAGGTGGATGCATGTGGGTGATATGCAAACACAACACCATTTTTTATCAGTAACTGGAGCATCCTCAGATTTTGGTATCCTGCTGGGGAGGGTATCTTGGAACCAATGCCCCTCAGATACTGAGGGACAACTGTATAACCAGATATGGGTATTTTTTTAACTGTAATACGGAGTGTTCTTGATTATTTCTCTGTTTGATAAGGCTATGGCAATTTTTCCAAGGCTTGGAGAGTTGGAACTCAGTCATTCATTTACTTACTGACCCATTCATTCATTCAAAAACTTTTACTGGTCTGCTATGTGCAAGGGACGACACTGGTGCCTGTTAATGCAGAAATGAATGGAGACTCAGTCTCTACCCTCTAACTAGTGAGAGAAAACCTTTTTCACGTTCAGTGGTTACTTAGAAATCTACTATTAAGCCTTTACATTCTATAGAAGAAATAGCGGAAGAATTTTAGATGTAATGGCTATTTACCCGTAAAAATATTTTATAATTAGCAACAGAAATACAAGTGGAGTATTTGGAAGTGGTTATCTGGCCGAAAATATTCTTAGAACCATGGAAGTACCTGAAATAAACTCAGAGATTAATTGAGTTATACTCAGTATATGACTTGACAACCTCACAGAATAGAGCTACACATGACTGAGGGATTCTTAGGGAATAATGGAATTACACTCAGAGTACAGACATCCCCAACTTACGATGATGGTTCAACACAATTCTTCAACTTACCATGGGTTTATCAGGAGGTAAATCGAGAAACATCTGCATACCAGTACATCCTCAGAAAGTAATAGAGGTCAGGTGTGCTGGCTCATGCCTATAATCCCAGCACTTTGGGAGGCTGAGCTGGGAGGATCTCTTGAGCCTGAGAGTTCTAGACCAGCCTGGGAAACATAGTGAAACCTCATCTCTACAAAAAATAAATTAGCCAGACGTGGTGGCACATGCCTGTAGTCTCAGCTACTTGGGAGGCTGAGGCAGGATGATTGCTTGAGCCTGGGAGGTTGAGGCTGCAGTGAGCTATGGTCACACCACTGCATTCTAGCCTGGGCAACAGAGCAAGACCTTGTCTCCATAAATGAAATAAAATAACGGAGAGTTATGATTATAGTAAAACTGGAACATCCTTAGATAGCATGGTGTTATACTCAGAGTATGGCTAGAGCATCCTCAGACAAAATAGAGTTATACAGTCCCCCAATGAGAAGCTTTTTTTCCCCCTAAATTTTATTGTTTCTTTCAACTTAAACATGATTTCCCCTGTCCTTAAGGTTTGAATTGTTAAAATCATAATTTTTTTTTTTGAGACAGAGTCTTACTCTGTCGCCCAGGCTGGAGTGCAGTGGCACAATTTCATTTCCCTGCAACCTCCGCCTCTTGGGGTCAAGAGATTCTCTTGCTTCAGCCTCCCAAGTAGCTGGGACTACAGGCACGCACCACCACACCCAGATAATTTTTGTATTTTTAGTAGAGACAGGGTTTCACCATGTTGGCCAGGCTGGTCTCAAATGCCTGACCTCAAGTGATCTGCCCACCTGGGCTTCCCAAAGTGCTGGGATTACAGGTGTGAGCCACCAGGCCAGGACCCAAGAATGTTTTTAATGTTAGAAAAAGAAGGCAACTTACTTGTTTTCAGATGAAAGAACTAAGGTCCAGAAAGGTTCGATTTGCCCCAAGTGAGAGGTCTCATAACAAATTAGCAGAAGTGCTCGAGCTGGAGCCCAGTTCCCTTGTTGAGGATGTCTTTGCTGGATTCCTTTTAATCCATGTATATATCACATATTCTAGAAGGTGATCTGTAGTGTCCCTCAGATTTTGTTCTTCCTTGTCTCGGGTCCTTCTAAGCATCTTCCTCCTCCAAATTCCCCTGCACATTTAAAAAAATCAATATTCATGACTGGACATGGTGGTTCACACCTATAATCCCAGAATTTTGGGAGGCCAAGGTGGGAGAATCCTTGAGCCCATGCATTTGAGACCAGCCTGGGCAATATAGTGAGATCCCATCTCTTTAAAAAAACAAACAGAAAAAAAAAATTATATTCCCAGAACACAGATTTCTCTGTGTCACTCCTCAGAATGAGATCAACAATGGCCTAACCAAATACTCCCCAAAGGGTAACCCAAAGTTCTCCCCATCCATGAAGCCCACCTGTGTTTTTCCAAGGTGTATTTAGCTCTCCCTATTTGCAGTTCAGTTGCTTTACTACCTAGCATGTGAGCACAGCCTGATTTGTGTTAGTGGTCAAGATTTTGCTAATATAAGTCTCTTCAATAGTGTAGTCAAGGATCTTTGGTTCCTGAGAAGATAAATTCTTGCTGCAAAACAATTATCAATTCTTACTCATGGACGCTTGGTTCCCCCATCCCCTTGTGTTGCCATGGCTTTGGTTGGCCTTGGTGCCAGCTCTGTGTGACCTTTTAGTTAATTGACCGCTGATACCTAATTAATTCAGTTTCTCAGATAATATATTATTCCTAATTATCTGGGAGTGAATAGCTTTATAAACTTGTATGTCTTTCTGCTAAAACTAAATTCCAGTAGATGATTTCAGGTCAGAGCTAGGAGAGGGTTAAGATCAAGTTAGAGCAGGTATTTCATAACCCGAGGTAAGCTGGGAATTAGCTGTTCTTTGTGAATAATCTGTACCCTTTCTTCCCCCTCAACAATTAATGTAACAGTTTAGTTGTCATTGTCATGAGAATCAAGGCAATGTGCACCCCCCCTTCCCTGAGTCCCAAATGCTGCAAGATGAATATGACAGCCTGAATAGAAGAGTGTTGTCGGGGGCGGGAGAAAGGCGAGAGAGGTAGGAAGTGTTTCTTTTCCATGACATTTGAGCTGTGAGTTGTCAGGAAGGAAGGGATCTGAGTGGGTTTTATCAGTTACTGAGAGAAGCTCTGCCCAAAGCACTAAGATTATTTCTCAGAGCCCCATGTAGTACTTCTGCAATTTTTAGGTGGCAGCTGTAAGTATAGTGAAGAAATACAGGATTTGGTATTTAAGCCCAGGGTTCAATTCCTGGCCCTGTATCTTAATGCCTGGGTTATCTGGAGGCAAGTTGTTTAAATGCTCTCAACTTGTTTTCTTATCTGTCAAATGTAGAATAATAATACCACTTCCTCCTTTTTTGTTGTGAAGTTTAAATGAGATAACACACGTGAAAGTGCTTTGTAAACTCCAACACACCATACAAAGGTCATATTATTAAGTTACATATTATTATTACAAGTGCTTTAGCTCAGCTCTTTTGTTAAAATGCTACTTATGCAATAGAGGTGGGATAAGTTAACAGACTAATTGCCTTTTGAAAATATCGAACAGTAATTCCTGTCCCTTCCTCTTAAATTGCTATGCTCAAACCAAAAAAAAAGAAAGAAAGAAAAGAAAATAATCTTTATTTTCGCAACGAAAATACATTCAGAATGCAGCTTTAGATTTTCAACAGTATCAACACGGGTCAATTTAGCACAAAAAGATATCAGAGCAATTTGTTGAGCTTCCAGTGGTTTGCTTGCAGTCTACAAAGCTGGGTATCAAAAGTATAGCAGTAAGCAACAAGTAAGTTACAAATTAACAGGAAGCAGAGTGTTGGCCTTGATTAAGCTCTCCCTGGATCCTGTTAATTACTTTATTTTTTATTTGTCCTATTCTACAGTGTAATGGTTTTAGATGCAATGATTATATAAATGACTGTCTATACAACTTACCTCATTTTTTATTTTTATGTTGTAGGAAAAGAAATCATTTTAAAAATGTATGGGCTGAGGCTGGGTGTGGTGGCTCAAATCCATAACCCCAGCACTTTGGGAGGCCGAGGTGGATGGATTGCTTGAGTCCAGCGTTTGAGACCAGCTTGGGCAATGTGGTGAAATCCTATCTCTACTAAAAATACAAATATTAGCTGGGTGTGGTGGTATGTGCCTGTGGTTCCAGGTACTGAGGAGGCTGAGGTGGGAGGATCACCTGAGCCCAGGGAGGTCAAGGCTGCAGTGAGCTAAGAGTGCCACTTCACTCCAGCTTGGGTGACAGGGAGACCCTGGCTTGGAAAAAAATTAAAAAATAATTGTATGAGCTCATCCATTTATATTTGTTAACTACTCCACGCTTTGCCTCTTGATAATTCCACTTACATTACTTTTGCTGTGTGCGGGGTTTCATTTAACATCACCTTATGGAATCTATTAATCATGCTTCATTAGGTGGAAGGAAATGGGTAGGAAATGAATTTTCCAATGGCCAGAGAAGAAAAATATCTAAAATGTTGTGCTAAATTAAAATCCTATGAATGTTTACAAAAATGAGGCCTTGATCATCTTGATTTTGATTTCATAAACAATATTTTTCTGAAAAATATAATTTCATTGTTGTTTTCCTCCTTTTGGTGGCAGAAGAGAGGGGGCGAGTGGAGAGGGTCAGCTGCTTTTTTATAAAGATTAAAAGAAATCTCAATCTTCTGCAAAGTGTGCATTCAGTTTTCTATTTGCTGTAACAGTAGATGTTTTCAAAGAAGCACTTGGCCTGGCGCAGTGGCTCACACCTGTAATCCTAGGACTTTGGGAGGCCAAGGCAAGCAGATCACGAGGTCAGGAGTTTGAGACCAGCCTGGCCAACATGGTGAAACCCTGTCTCTAGTAAAAATACAAAAATTAGCCGGGTGTGGTGGTGCATGCCTGTAATCCCATCTACTCGAGAGGCTGAGGCAGGAGAATTGCTTGAACTTGGGAGGCAGAAGTTGCACTGAGCCAAGATCATGCCACTGCACTCCAGCCTGGGCAACAGATTAAGACTCGGTCTCAAAAAAAAAAAAAAAAGCACTAATCTTTGCCTCTAATACAACAGCATTTCCCTTTCATCCCCACACCTTGCCTAAAATGGAGACACAATTGCCTTACTCTCAAGAAAGCATGTTAGAATTGCAAATAGATTCCAGAGTGGTTGTTACACAATTTGTATGTAAATAACCTTAGGATTTCAGCACCTTTGAATTAGTAACACATTTCTGGAAACACTGAGAAATGCCTGGGGATTTCTTATCTGAATGTAAGGATTAGCAGAAATCCTCAAAGATAGAGACCTTGGTGGTGTTTGGCTATAGCTCTTTAAAATGTAATTGATGGAAGAGTAGGCAACCAGTGTCAAGGGAAGACTGGGCAGTATCTCAACTCCACTGGCAAAGAGAGGGTTTGTAGGACAGGAGACTCTCAGAGTCATTCCCTTTCCTTTCTTCCCTAGCTCCCAGAGAGCCACTTGCAGCTAAGAAAACCAACCCTCCCTGCTTGTTTGTCTCAGGGAACAGCCCTTTGCGGCACCACCCTCAAGGCTGATGCCTCCACCAACCCAGGGACATTGGGGCACAAATCCCTGACTAGAAGTGGACAGATGCATAGATCACAATCCCTTCCCTATCTGTCCCCACCCCCTACCTTTTTTTTTTTTTTTTTTAAGATCTTGCCTTGGAAGTAGAGCTTGGAGATTATTGTCTAATCCAAGCCACCAGGGGACATGCCAGTTGTGTGGGTTGTGACTTTGGGATGAGACCACAGAGCCTGTAGAATCAAGTTGAACCTCGAAGTGCCAGCCTTGTGGATTTCGGCCCACAGGCTGCTCCAGCAGAATGTTCATACAGATGCTCCTTGAACAAACTCCCTCCTCAAACTGCAAATTCAGCCTTCTCAAATGGATTTGTCAAGTTGGAAATCTCTTACATATACCCATCCTTACCCTTCGTAGGCAGAAGCAATTCTAGAGCTGTCTTCTCAGCGAATTGTTAACCAACTGAGAGCCTGGTGGTGTACCAGGAGTGGCAAGTTCTGTCGGTTTATTTCAGGACAGCCAGAAGGTGTTCGGTGGAACTGGTTTCGTGCCTCTGCAGTGCAGGTGTGGGCTGGTGGGGTGGGAAGTACAGCCAGGGAAAACACGGGGCAGAAGCCTGGGCAGAAAGTGTCCTTATGGAATCTGGCTTCCTTCTCTCTACCTAGGTCACAGATACAGTGCTAGAATCCTTGGACAGATCATGAAACCTGGAGAATTGGAATTTCAAAAAGAAAATGGTTAAAAATGCCAAAATCTTGCATGAAATTCATTGATGATGAAATAATGTTTAATTACAGCTATGTGATAGCATTTCAAAATGACAAGCCATTAGATTCAATTCAGTTCAACAAATCGGTCCCTACTGTGTGCTGGGGTCTGTGGTAGGCACTGATCACAGTGCCTGGATACAATGAATCCCATAAGGTTCAGCTTCTACCAAGGCAAGAAAGTTATCTTGAGAAAGAAAAAAAAAAGTAAAAAGTAAAAAGTACTTGTCAAAGAAACACATTTTTCCTAAACGAAACTTAGCATCATAAATTTTGAGAGAAAATTATCCAGTAATAATATACATTCTGAATGGAAAATCCCCACAATAATAACAAAATAACAATGATATATATACTTAGTACAGATCTATTTTTGCTTTTCATCTAATGATTTCAAAGAGTTTAGCAACCACTGCTGAGTTAATCCTTAGTACTAAACTTGACTCTTCCATCCTTCTTTGAAAAAAAAAAATTGGCACTAACACCTCAACATCCCACAGGGAAGAAGTTCTGGAAACAAAGCATGGCTCACTCCCACACAAGCATCAGCAGCAAATTAAAGACAGTCTAATTCATCCCGAAAAGTAAGTTAGGACCCAGAAGAATCAAACTAATGCCCACAAAATGAAAGTCATTAAAAAAGAAATACAAGTTTCCTTCTTGCAGGTGAAAAGGAAAAACTTATCAATGTACCACTGAGCATTCTTGATGGGTTTATATCTCTCAGAGACGTAAGTTCCAGAGTATACTCTGGGAAGGCTTTCATTTTCAAAGACAGAATTTAAATCCTGTTTTAAAAACAGAAAGGGAGATAAAGATTTCATTTCCATAACATGGTATATAAAGACAACCTGCTTCAGCTGATGATCTCCAAGCTCTTTGGTGAATCCCCTCAGAACCACCTCCATATAAAGGGAAAGGTTACGAATGAAAGAATTCAATTGTTTGCAAAAATAAAGGGATACTCTGCCAGAGATAGAGATGATCTGGAACAGAACTGATCCCTAATTACATAGTAATCTGACACCTTAGCACTCTTGCCCTGCAGTCTTTGCCTTCAAAGGATCTTCCCAATATTAATGAATTCTTCACCTCCTTCCCTCTTGTTTTATCCATAATAGCTACTCTTTAAAGAAAAGTTGGTCTAACTTTTTAGAAGACCTGACTAGCATCATTTTAGTCTAGGATTTAGTCAAGTATCTCTTTTCTTTTGATGCTTTGTGGTGTTTCCTTTTTGCCTGGCTTTGAATACATATTGCAGGCTGTGTTTATGACTCTTTGGAACTTTTATTTTAAAAATTTGTTTGTTTGTTTGTTTTGAGATGGAGTTTGGCTCTTGTTGTCCAGGCTGGAGTGCAATGGCACGAACTTGGATCACTGCAACCTTTGCCTCACAGGTTCAAGGGATTCTTCTGCCTCGGCTTCTTGAGTAGCTGGGATTACAGGCATGCACTACCATGCCTGAATAATTTTGTATTTTTAGTAGAGATGGGATTTCACCATGTTGGTCAGGCTGGCCTCCAACTCTTGACCTCAGGTGTTCTGCCCACCTCAGCCTCCCAGAGTGCTGGGATTACAGGCATGAGCCTCTGTGCCCGGCCTGAAACTGTTCTTACACACACACACACACACACACACACACACACACACGCACACGCACACACACACGCACACACACATATACACGTGCACACACATACACGCACACACACACATACACATGCGCACACACACGCACACAGAGTAGCCTTGCTGGGAAGACAGTATTATAATAAAATAATATAGAAGTATTACCATAGGACAAACCTCAGAGATGGCTTTCTAAAAGCCTCAAAGACATGCGTGAGCTGGGTCCTAACAGATAACTAGGACTGTATCAAGTGTGTAAGAGGGAAAGGCATCCTAGGCAGAAGGGAGCTGTCTGGAGAAAGGCCTGGGGCATGGATGGGCACTGATGTTCCAGATAGAAGGCACGCTGCAGTGAGGCTAGATTCCAGGCTGGGGTTATGGACTGAGTTAATCAGAATGAGACTGGAAAAGCGACTTGCTCAAGGTTACACACCCAGAAAGTAGCACTGCCTGACTTTAGTGAGGCTATCTGGCTCCAAGCCCATGCCCTGTCTGAGTTAGCACTCCAGTCTTTCTCCTTCTGCAAAACATGAATGGATACAAGGAGCTCACAGCCTAATGGGTGATACAGGCATGTAAATTCACAATTATAATACATGCAAGAAACACTTGTTGAATACCTTCTATGTGCCAGTAACTATGCTAGGCAATGTGAATGGAAATAATAATAATAATAAATAAGCACCTCTCTTTGAATGAAGCCTAAGGAGTCTGGTTAAGAAGAAAAATAGGAATTATAGTACATGCAACTTCTAAAACATGGGTCAGTCCAAAGTGCTGGGAAACCAAAGGAGAGATGTGCCATACAGAGCCAGAGAAGGTGCCTCAGAGGACTTGAGCTAAGACTGGAAGACTTACAATTCAGTGGCTGACGCGACCAAGGCAGGATCATGGTGATTGCTAACATGAATGAGTGCTTAACAGGCACTCTTGATCCATATTAACTCATTTTGTCCTCACAGCAGTCCCCTATTCTACAAACAATAAGGTGAACATTTTGTCCAAGATCACATAACACGTAAGTGGCAGTGCCAGAATTAGAATCCAAGTTGTTTGGTGCCAGAGCCCATACACTTACCACTACGCTGCACTCTCTTGCTATAGAGAATGGGAAGCCCAGGCCTGCTGAAGTCGGGAAATGCTTCCAAAAGAAAGTAACATGTGAAACCATTCCCAAAAGATCACTGGGAGTTGAGGTGTGGAGCCAGGAGATGAAGAGTATGGCCAAGGGCATAAGAGCCAAGGGGGGATGAGAGACAAGTGTTTGCAAGGAAGAGCTGGAGGATGAGGTAGCTGGAGGGTGAGGCTTGTTTTGGAAAGTAGCAGACCCCCGTAAAGGACTAGGCAGGGAGCATGTGATAGTTTGGTTTGCTGGTTTTTAAGGAAAAGAAACTTACATCAATAGTCTAAGTTAAAGGATACAGAGGACCAAGGACCAGAGACTAAGCTCAGCCTGGACATGTTTGCAGGCTGCTCACGCTCCCGTGGGTGGTGCTGCCTCCAGTCTCACCTTCTACTCTGTTTGCTGCATCACTAAACAGCAGAAGTGGCCTGAATTAGTATGATGCCATTGGAACTGAAGAGCACGAACCGAATGGGACGGATTTGACATAAAGGAGAGGGAGCAAGGAAGGGGACTACAGAGTTCCTAGCTTGGGTGCATTGCAGAGATGGGAAATAAAGCAGGAGGAGCAGATTTGAAGAGTGTCGTGGACTAAACTATGTTCCTCCCAAAGTCACATGCTGAAGCTCTAACCCCACAGTGTGATATTTGGAGATAGGGTTGTTAAAGAGGTAATCAAGATTAAATAAGGGCATAAGGGTGGGCCCTAATCTGATAGAACTGATGCGTTCCTAAGAAGAGAGAGATACTAGAGAGCACTCTCTCCAGGCTCTTACACAGAGAAGAGGTCATCTACAACCAGGAAAAGAGGCCTCACCAGGAACCAACCCTGCTGACACCTTAATCTTGGATTTCCAACCTCCAGGACTGTGAGAAAATTAATTTCTGTTGTTTAAGCCACCCAGTCTATAGTATTTTGTAGTGGTAGCCCAAGCATATTAATACAAAGGAGAAGACTATTAATCAACCTTTGGATGAAGACATAATAGATGGATTTAAAAACAAATCTTGAGGCCAGGTGTGATGGTGCATGCCCGTAATTCCAGCACCTTTGGAGGCTGAAGTGGGAGTATCACTTAAGCCCAGGAGTTCAAGACCAGCCTGGACAACATAGGGAGACTACCCTGCCTCTCCACCACCCCCAGTCTTCACACACACAAAAATTAAAATTTAGCTGAGCATGGCGATGTGTGCCTGTAGTCCCAGCTGCTTGGGAGGCTGAGGTGGGAAAGTTGCTTCAGTCTGTGAGGTCAAGGCTACAGTGAGCTGAGATGGTACCACTGGAGTCCAGCCTGGGTAGCCCTATCTCAAAAACAAACAATTCAGTGGAGTCTGAGAAGGAGTGAGAAGGAGGATGGGTTATTGTCCAGGTTTCAATTATGGATACAGGGTGACTTGTGGTAACTTTCTCTGAGTCTGAGATTTGGGAGTTGCACCTGGGCAGAGGGCAAAGGCATAGTTAAGATTTCTTGGTTGTAAGCAAGAGAAATTTAAGACAGGGATGATTAACTATAGGGATGTGGTGGGATGAAAAAGGGAAGTGGAACCTCATTCAAACCCAACATCAGCATTCTAGGAGAGTGAGACTCCTTGGAGGCCAGACAGTGGGTCTCGATACAGAACAGCCCCAGGCCCTCAGCAGGTACTCACGCCAGTATGGGACTAGGCTGCTTCTATGGCCCTGTCCCCTTTCTAACTATTGGCTACTCTGATCCTGATTCCTAGAAAAAGAGAGACTGTTTGGTTCAGGAGTTTCAATCCAGCCTTCTGGTTAGCCCAGAGATAGGCTTCCCCAGGACCCATCCTTGGGCATGTCCATTATAGTTGCTGGTTATGTGATAGACCACTTGGCTTGACAGATCTGTGCCTTCATCAGTGGCTGTGAGCAAGGCAGCGTCCTTAGAAAGGTCTGAGTGTGGCAGGCACTGTAACAGAAACACCTAGAACAGAGGGTGGGGGGGTGGTAAGAAGATCATTGTTTTGGTTTTAGGCTTACCAGGTTTGGAGGTCCTGCTTGACATGCAGAGAGACCCAGAACATATATCTACAATAGGCATCTGGAGACATGGGCCACTCAACAGAGAATGAAGGTCATGGGGACAGAGTTCAGAGATGACAGCATATGGACCCACTTCCTATTAAATAAGCAATAATGGGACACATACTCATGCTGCAAAATTCAGACAATAATAAAGTATGGAGTATAAGAAGTTAAAGTCCTGGGCTGGGCTCAGTGGCTCACGCCTGTAATTCCAGCACTTTGCAACGCCGAGGTGGGCAGATCACAAGGTCAGGAGATCGAGACCATCCTGGCTAAAACGGCGGAACCCCATCTCTACTAAAAATAGAAAAAATTAGCCGGGCATGATGGTGCATGCCTGTAATGCAAGCTACTCAGGAGGCTGAGGCAGGAGAATCGCTTGAACCCGGGAGGCGAAGGTTGCAGTGAGCCGAGATCTTTGCGTGACAGAGCAAGACTCTGTCTCAAAAAAAAAAGTTAAAGTCCTTCAGTGCCACTCTATTCTCCCAAAGTCACCACTGTAAATGATTTTATGTGTTTTCTTTTTTTCCACTGCGGTTACATTTGTTAAATTTGTATGTATCATTGTAGGTCAGGGTTTTTTTTTCTTTTTTTCAGCAAATGGGCTTCTACTTTTCATTAATGTTCTTTACTTGCTTAATAAAATGTTTTGGAGACCAGTGCACTCAGCACCTATAAACATACATTATTCTTTATATCTATAAATAGTGTTCTGTTGAATAGATGAGATATAATTTATTTATTCACCATCCGCCTCTGAAGTTAGGTTGCATCCAGTGATTCTTTATTACAAATAATGCTTCAAGAGCACCCTTGTACATAGATCTTTGTGTGCAGCCCATTTCTAGAAATGAATTACTGGGTTGAAAGGGATGTGCAGTTTACCACTGATAGCTATGCCAAAATGTCCTCTAAAAAGACTGTATAATTTACCCTTCTAGCAACAATAGAGGATGCATATGATGATTGCTCTACACCCATGTGGATGTTTCTTAAACTATTTTGTGTCACAGACTCCTTTAAGATTCTGTTGAAAGCCATGGATTTTAATTCTAGAAAAATATACAGATGTACACCTACAGAACATTTTGCATATAATTTCTGCAGGTTCACAGACAACCAGAACACACTGTTTCCCACCCGCTGCCAGACCTGATATTGAGGACCCCTGAATAGACATGTGTGAATGGGTGCCAGTCTAAGGGCACCAGGGGAGCTTTTAAAAATTTAAACACTTCAGAATAATTTAAGAAACAAATATTAGCCCTTGCCACCTTACCCCCACCATTGGCTGCATGTTAATATCACCTGGAGAACTTGCAAAAATACTGACACCCAGATCATTTTCCAAAAGAACCACATCGAATAGGTCTGGGAAGTGGCCTGGGCATGGGGAACTTTTCAAAGTCCTGCAGCTTATTGTAATGTGCAACTAAGATTGGGACCCACTGCCCTTAGACTGGCACCCATTCACAATGTCTATTCAGGGGTCCTCAATATCAGGTCTGGCAGGGGGTGTTGAGAATCACGTGCAATGTGAAGCCTCCCAAAGAGAAGGAACCCCAAGGAGCGAGAGTAGAAGGAAGAAAGCCAAATGCAGCCATGAGAGCTTGCAACCAAAGGGAGAGTGCTCCAGTGAAGAAGGGTGCTGGCAAAGGGGCCTGGCCATTGCATCCTGCAGCAGAAGGTCACTGTTTCGGCCTTCATAGAGATATAGGATTCGGGAGCTGGGCCTTAAAGAATCAATTTAGATCAGTGGAAGAGAGAAGAGGACTTTCCCCATTGGAAAGGAAGTTGATATTTTAGGGTGGAGCCCACTCTGCTTCAGGCCATTTAAAAGCCCTCCTCCCTTTATGGGAGCCACAAAAAAGATTTTGATCCCCCAGCCTTCCTGAATGGACCCAGAGAGGCTCACCAGGCTCCACACCCGGGATCCCTAGCCCCTCCATTCCTCCTTTGCCATGCTGACTCTTCCCTCTGGGGATGTGTATCTGCCTCTTCCAGGCCAGTGGTTCTTAGAGTGGGGTTCGGGAACCAGCAGCATCGTCATCATCTGAAAGCATGCACATCCTCAGCTCCACCCCAGACTGGCTGAATTAGACACTCTGGGGGTGAACCCAGCACTCCTTTTCTTCTCTCTTCTTTTCTTTTTTTGTGGGTACATAGTAGGTGTGTGTATTTTGGGGGTATATGAGATATTCTGGTAAGGCATGCAATGCATAATAATCGTATCATGGAAAATTGGGTATTCATCCCCTCAAGCATTTATCCTTTGTATTACAAACAATCCAATTATACTCTTTTAGTTATTTTAAAATGTACAGTTAAATTATTATTAACTATAGTCCCCCTGTGGTGCTATCAAATAGCAGGTCTTATTCATTCTTTCTAATTTTTTTCTACCCATTAATCCTCCCACCACTCCCCCAACCACCCCACTACCCTTCCCAGCCTCTGGTAACCATTCTTCTACTCTCTTTTTTTTTTTTTTTGAGACGGAGTTTCGCTCTTGTTACCCAGGCTGGAGTGCAATAGTGCAATCTCGGCTCACGGCAACCTCCTCCACCTCCTGGGTTCAGGCAATTCTCCTGCCTCAGCCTCCTGAGTAGCTGGGATTACAGGAATGCGCCCCCATGCCCAGCTAATTTTTTGTATTTTTAGTAGAGATGGTTTTCACCATGTTGACCAGAATGGTCTCGATCTCTTGACCTCGTGATCCACCTGCCTCAGCCTCCCAAAGTGCCGGGATTACAGGCTTGATCCACCATGCCCGGCTCTTCTATTCTCTATCGCCAGTGAGAACATGGGATATTTACCTTTCTGTGCTTGGCTTCTTTCAATTAACATAATGCCCTCCAGTTCCATCCATGTTGTTGCAAATGACAGGATCTCATTCTTTTCTATGGCTAAATAGTACTCCATTGTGTAAATACGCCACATTTTCTTTATCCATTTATCTGTTGATGGACACTTAGGTTGCTTCCAAATCTTGTTTATTGTCAACAGTGCTGCAACAAACTTGGGAGTGCAGATATCTCTTCTGTATACTGATTTCCTATCTTTTGGGTATATACCCAGCAGAGGGATTGCTGGATTGTATGGAAGCTCTATTTTTAGTTTTTTGAGGAAGCTCCAAACTATTCTCCATGGTGGTTGTACTAATTTACATTCCCACCAACAGCGTACAAGTGTTCCCTGTCCTCCACATCCTTGCCAGCATTTGTTATTGCCTGTCTTTTGGATGCAAGCCATTTTAACTGGGGTGAGATGATATCTCATTGTAGTTTTGGTTTGCATTTCTCTGATGATCAATGATGTTGAACACATTTTCATGTGCCTGTTTGCCATTTGTATGTCTTCTTTTGAGAAATGTAGGCACTGTGCTTCAAAAGCCTTCTGGGTGATTTGGAAACACACTCAAGTTCCACAATCACTGTCCTGGGGGCTCCCAGCCAAATGTCCTCCAGGCATCTGAGCTCTCCAGAACTCTCTGCAGTCTTCCCCAACAGAGAGCTGGACTCATATTAGGGAGATGAAACACAGAATGTCAAGAAATTAGATAGTGGCAAGACTATTGGAAGTTTGGACTTGAAACTGAAGTAAGAAAGGAGCCATGATGATGTTTTGACCAGGGGAGGATATGTATTAAAGTGGTATTGGAGACCAGGTAGCAGCAGAGCTTCAGGAATTCAGGCTTGACTCCAATCCCTGCTGAAATGGTAGGCAAAATTGGGGTGTGTGTGCGCACGTGTGTGTGTGTGTGAGTGTGTGCGCGCGCGCATCTTCTGAAGCGGTTTCACAACTTGCATTCAAGTTTTAAGTGAATTTATAGCCCCGGAATGATTACTAGAGAGGAAATTATTTTATTGCTTTATATATGAACTTTGAGGCAGTGTTTCTGGAAGTGTGGTCACATTCATATTAGAACTGTTTGAGCTGTGTGTTAAAAATATACACTCACTGGGCCATACCCAAGAGCTACTAAATCAGAATCTCTGAAGTTGGCACCCATGAATCTGCATATTTTAAGCAAGTTCTCCAGGTAATTCAGCTAATTCGGATACACTCTAAAGTTAATACATCTCGTTTCTGGCTCTAAATCTAAAAACTAACAATTCTAGGAAAGCAAAGTTAATAGTGAATTTAGAGAGCATGTTGACCACTAAGGCATGGTGCTAAAGTCTAAAAAGCACTTACAATATCCACAGTGTCACAGAACTGGGAACAGTAACCACAGCAAACACTTTCCTGGGCATTTCAGTGATCATCGATTTAAAAGCTGTATTATGTATGTATTACTATATGAATGGCAAAAAAAGACCTGGAGTAGAATTCATCCTCAAACTCTGACAGTTCAACTAACTTCCCAGAGTTGGATAAAGAATAAGTTTATGTATTTTCTACGTCAGATTGCACTAAGATAACCATCAGAAAGACAGAAGAAACGCTATTGACAGAAGAAACACTATTGACCATTTTGGACTTATTGAAAATTTGCCCCTCCTTGGAGTCAGGGAGTTCCTACAGAGAATCTTCTTTCCTTCCTGCCTCTTAGCAGGTGCTTGGCAGAGTTTGCCAAAAATCCACTGATTACATATTTTGAACTATAGATTTTCAAATACTGTATGTAGTACTTACATGGTAAATGGCATGTGATTGAATTCATGGAAATACACCCAAATGTATTTGGGTGGTTGTCTCTGGGCAGTGAAAATAGAAATGAAAGGTCCTGGTCTGGTGAGTTGTTGAGAAAATGTGTGTAACCTGGAGTCCGGCCTCACTAGCTCTGTGAGGTTGGGCAAGTTATGAAGCTCTCTGGGTTTCTATGCATGTGAAATAGGAATCGGAACAACCCTCACATATACTCAGAAGAAGGAATTGAGAGTGTTAATGTAAAAGCTCAGGCCCACAGCAAGCATTCATTAAACCTTAGCAAGAAAGAAACATGACACATATATGTTTCCAGATTTCTGGATTTCTCAAATCTTTGCCAGTGAACACTGCTTTCATATCTGAAAAGAATGATAAACCACATTTTTGTTTTGTGCTTTTTAGTTTAAGGGAATGGGCTATAGAGAAAGACTGTAAAACAAGCAGATGAAATCAATGTCAGGGGAGTTTTTCATTGGGAGTAATGATACCATGTGACCCCTGGAGTATCCTAATCCAGGGACAGGCTGTAGGAAGACTAAACATGAAGAATGGTGAGACTTCCCCTGGGAGCAATCATGCCCTGGCTCTGCAAACTTAGGTCACAGAATAGAGCGACCAGGTCACAATGTTTCCTGCTTCTCTGCCCCTCTCCAAGGCAGTCTCCTTCCATCAGGTGCAAAGCCTGAATCTCCAGCATCGAGTTAAAGAAATAGAACAAACCCATCCCAGGGCTTCTTTAAATATTCAGATAAACCCATGTGCCCCTGTCAGTTAAATTAAGCTTTCCTAAGAAAAAGTAAGTCAATTAGTTCAAAATGTGGGTTAGTGCTTCTGGGTATTTAAAAGGGGATTTTTTTTTTTTTTTCTTTTTTAGTTCATTTAGAAACACAGCCACGGGGCAGGTACATAGGCACTCCTCCGCACATCCTGTGAATTGCCCCAATACACCCAGATACCAATTTCTGATATCTAAGCTTCAAAATTCGGTCCTTAAACTTTCTGAATGTCATGAAGATACTGAAATACGAGCTTTAAGATTTATCTTGTTTTGCCCGTTGAGTACATATCGTTTATCTTCACTATCATTATCGATATTCATCAAATGGTAACTGATGCTGAGAAGATATAATTTTACCCTAACTGAACTTCTTTCTTCCTCCATTCAACAAATACTTATTCTCTAAACTTCTGTGAACAAAGAGAGGTCTCTAAGACATTCTGAAATGTAGTTCTAGAGCATATTTTGTGACATACACCACAAAATTCATTCAAGTGGCCTAGATGCGATAAACCATACTTTACCAAAATACAAATAAAACAGGATATTTCTAAGCAATTGAACTTCTAGAAGCAATTTGTGGGTCAAAGAATATAAACATTTTCATGGCTTTTGAAGAGGTTGCCTAATAATTGCATTCTTAAAAGGCTATTTTATTTATTTAAATTTTTGAGATGGAGTTTCACTCTTGTTGCCCAGGCTGGAGTACAGTGGTGCAATCTCAGCTCGCTGCAACCTTCACTCTCTGGGTTCAAGCAATTCTCCTGTAAAAGGCTATTTTAATTGATATTGACAACAGAAGAGGATGAGGGTAACATTTTCATACCAAAATTTGGGTAGAAAGTGTTTAAGTTTTTGTTATTTGTTTTGCTTTTACTAATTTAATAGGCCATTTTATTTAAAATAACAGCAAATCATTTCAGGAATATTTTAGATTGTGAGACCATTGTAAGCAGTTCTTCCATTATTTAAAAAATACATATTTGTTGCATGATATATTATCACATACCTTTATCTCCTTTTCTACCATAATTAGTATTCCAATGACATTGAAATAAAGTTTCATTTAATAACAGGACTAATGTCCACTTTAATCCCACATACTTTTTACAGGTATACAACTAGAAGATAGACAGACATGACTGTCATTCTTAATTTTAGGTTTCATTTAATTTTGACAACCTTTACATTTGACTTCTTTATTAACCAGGTGAAGTTTCATGATCAGAATATTATAACAATGAGAAATGGTACACTTTTAGGCTCCACAAAAAAACAATTTACTTATGGAAAACTACATTCCTCTTGTGCATTATTTGTTTTTCAAATAGCCTAGGAAACAATTAGGTGATTATTAAGTGGAAAGACCCAGAATTGTTGTTACCAGGTGGCAATTAGGAACTAAATATTCTATTCCTGTCAATTACCACGTTACCTTTACTCTGACCTGTTTTTTGACAAAGCATTGAAGAAAAAAATAGGGAATACCCTCTTTGCCCCAGGAGATTTAGAATAGCCCAGGATTTCAATAGAAAGCACCTCTTTCTAGTCTGGTTGATTCTGTGGGCGTTCTTTTTGTCTCTAAATTCTTCACTGCCATTTCTTCTAAGACACGGATGAGTCCCTACTTCCAATAGCCAAGAAAAAGTGTACCAATGTTTAGGTGGCCAAGTGACAAAGGTGACACTGTTTGTCAGTCCATTTATATGTTGTGTCACAGTCCATGGCCTTGGCAAAATATTATTCTGCCTTTCCAAGTTTCCCAAATCCAATGACACATGCATATTTTAACGGTAGGGAATTGTTTCCTCAAAGATTCTTTCTTTCTCTCTTTCTTCTCTTTCTTTTCTTTTTTTTTCTTTCCTTCCTTCTCTTTCTTTCTGAATTGTTCTATTGACGATTCATTCATTCTCTCCTTGCTTCTTTTTCTTTCTGAAATGTTCCCCTGAAGATTCTTTCTTTACTTCCTCTTTCTTTCATTCTTACTTTTCTTCCATTTCTTCCCTTGCTTTTCTTTTCTCTTTTTTCTTTTATTTCTCTCTGTCTTTCTCTCTTTGTTCTTTGGTTTCCAGAGGCTCAATATGGTCAAGTAGTTCAAGCATGGCCTGTGAAACTAGACTTGTCTGCCCTGATCAGGTCTGGAAGACCTTGAGAAAATGTCTTAACTTTTTTTTTTTAATCATCTCTGGCCTTAGTTTCTTTTTTTTTTTTTTTGCTATCGAGAAACAATAGAGCCTTAATAAATAAGAAATAATGGTTGAATATGTATGAATGCTCCAGACAATGTACTAAGTGCTTTGTGCATATCAACTTATTTAATTATCAAAACAATCCCAAGAGGTAGAGACTGTTATCATTATCACCCAGATGAACGACAGAACTGAGCCACAGAAAAGGGTGGCTGGTGAGGCAAACCGAGGTAGACTGGCTTCAGAGAGAGCTTTTCACCACTCTGCTATACAACACTTTGTTGAAGTTAGCTTTCTCCCCTCATGTAAATGTGTGTATATTTGTTGAGTATCTGTCATGTACCAGTCACTCTGCTAAAATTTACCAAGAAACTGAATTGGAAATAAACTGGAAATTCAGGAATAAATAAGACATCATTTCTGCTGTTGTGGAGTTATTTTTCTTTTCCTCCACTTTGTTGACTCAGATTACATGGCTTCAATTTTCATCTGAGTTCAAAAAACATTACTAAAGATGCTCTTCAGTTGAATTCAACAGAATTAATAACAAAACTCTGTGACAAGAGTGGTGGCTCACTTGAGTGAGTCCAGGAGCTCAAGACTAGCTTGGGCAACATGGGGAAACTTCATCTCTACAAAAAATACAAAAATTAGGAAGACTGGGTGGAGTGAGCCTATGGTCCTAGCTACTTGGGGAGATGAGATGGAAGGATCACTCGAGCCCAGTGGGTTGAGGCTGCAGTGAGCCATAATCATGTCACTGCACTCTAGCCTGGGTGAAAGAGTGAGACCCTGCCTCAAAAAAAAAAAAAAAAAAAAAAAAAAAAAGGAAACTCTAAAACCAAAATATGCCAAAATAGTTTCAATGTGAATTTTTGAATTCATATTTAGCCTTGAAAGCCGTTTATGAACCTTAGTAATTACATCAAGAGAGTATGGCTTTCTCTTTTGATTTCTGTCTTTAAAGTGATGAACTAAATGCTTTTTCTGGCCTCTGCTCTCAAGAGCCCACAAAATTTCTCAAATTTAACAATTCAAATCCTCCCCAGCCCACCTCTCTTAATAGAGACACTTCCATTCCCCAGATCTGCCTTCAGAAGGGCCAACATTAACTCTGCTGAGAGAAAAGGGTCCCTCACCTTACTTCTGCAATAACTTTCTAACGTATGTTCCACTAAAAAGGGAATGATAAGGAAATATTCATCCAAAGCAGCCATTAAATTCATTTTAACTTGCAAACAATAATGTTGACTTATAGTTACTATTTGTCCTCATTTTTAATGTAGAACTTCAGATTCATGTTGTTTTTAATTTTCACAAAAACTTCCCTGCTAAATGTAGGATTTAACCAAACACAGATTCCCTTCATTCATTCATTATAAATGAGGAGTGCTCACCATGTCCCCAGGCACCAGACTGAAATCACAAGGGTGTGCCTTGCTTTAGTAGAGAGGAAACAGGCAGATAAAAAGCAACTATATCAAGTATATTAACAGATGATACTCAGAAGACTAGAATCGAAGAGGAGGAAGAGCTGAATAAGTTTCTGTATAGTATAACCTTTCATAAAATGTGGGCCTGAAATAGAAGTAGTTGGGTTACGAATAGAGGGGGAAACATTTGGAGTTTTTCATCCCAAAATATCGTCACTATTTTCAAGTATTCTGAGAAGTGGAAAAGCACAAATATACAAAGAGACACCCCCACCCCTGCAAAAGGTGGAGAATCTTGTTAAAGTTGTAAACATCTAACCATAGTTTAGAGAGTTCTGATAGTTAAATAATTGCAATAAATGTTCCCTGTAATACTGGGATTATAAAGAAGTCATGTATCCTGCACAAGAAAAGCATCCTTTCAAAGGGGTGGCCGGGCAACTCTGGTTGTCGAGGAGGTATGCTGAATGGATTTGATGATATGGAGAGGTCAAGTAGAGGAATCTGATGCTGACTGATAGGCAGAACGACAACCAATATTGCCTCTACGGAAATAAGAAGAAAGCTTTTTTGATTCTTTCAATTTGGAATCGAGTGTACAGAACCACAGGATGTTTTTAAGGGATCATTTATTAAACTTGGAATTGAACTACTTTATGAACTCCACTGTAATTTTGTGTTATTGGGTTTTAAAAATTAAGCAACTTTTTTTTTTTTTTCTTTTTGGTCAAGGGGAAGCAAGGTATATATCTGTTTTTCCGGGTGTTCTTCCCGGTGACTCCTATAGATAATAGCCCAAAGAGGTCTTTTCCAGTATTTAATGAAGTATCCTACGGGCAAATCATCTTGGTAGCTCTTCCGGAGCTGGTGCCAACGAAGCAGATCCACAGTCGTCCGATAATCAGGCCAAGGCATACTCTCCAAGGTGCGTTTTTCGTATCAAATTTAAGCGCGGGTCTTGCCCGTTGTTTGCAAACTGTCTAAGCAGCACCCGAAACTGCTGCTTTTCCAAGTCCGTATAAAAGTTATTTGTGCTTGAGGTTTTTTTTCGGTTCTGCTATTCCCCGCCTCCTCCTTCTAGCTTTTGCCAGTAGAGACCTGCCCTGGGGGGTATTTTGTCCTGGGAGCACAAAACTATTTTCTTTTCTGGAAATAAGTTGACGTCAACAGGGAGCTGTTTTGGGTTGCTTTGTTTCCCGGAGCGTCCTACCCAGCACACCGCCTCCGGCAAACTGCGAGCAATTCAAAGCAGCTTGCCCAGCAGGGAGGGGAGATGGTGGGAAGGGAGTGGACCCCGCCGCCGGCCGAGGTGGGGAGACCTGGGGAGCGGCTCTGCTCCCAGGTTGGAGCCTGGGCCCGGGTCCCTGGCCGAACCGGGAGCGCTGCCCCAAGCCAGCGCGGACCCCAGGTCCCTGAGCTTAGGGCGAGGGCCGTGGGGGAACAGCCCCGGGTAGGTAGCTTGCCGGGCGCCCACCTGAGTTCTCCGCACCGCGGCTCGAAAATCTGGGAGCATCCCAGGACAAAGGGCCAGCCCTATGGAAGTAGCCGTGTGTGACTAGTGTGTGCCAGCTCGACTGTGCGGGTCCGAGTGTGCAACTAACTTAGCTGCTCACTGCAGCCTCGGAGAAACAAACACGCCGTTCTGCACGTGTCCAGGGCGGGTGGGAAGGGTAGTGCATTGCGAACAAAGCCGGCCACCTCTCCCGCTGCACCTCGGGGACGATTCCCGGACGGTTCTCCGCGGAGAGCCGGGCGGATGGGAGAGAGGAGAGGGAGAGTGAGAGAGAGAAAGAGAGAGAGAGAGAGAGAGAGAGAGAGAGAGAGAGAGTGTGTGTGTGTGTGTGTGTGTGTGTTTCCCCGTGGAGCCGGAGGCGGCCCGCGAGGCAGGGACTTGCTCTAACTTGTTTCACATCTGGCGCGGTTTCCCCAACGCTCTGGTGGCGTCCAGGGCCGGGGAGGCACACGGAGGACCAGCAGCGATCGCTGCAGAAAAAGCCATCGTCAACTCCCACTCAGAAGCCCACGCGGCCCTGAGACCTGGTCTTTCAATTCTTTTTTCCTTAAAAAAAAATTACAAATTGATGGATGGGTTTCAATTGATGCGTAAAATGATAAACCCCTTTAGAGCAAGGCAAGAGGCCCGGGGAAGCAGGGAACAGGCAGTTGACATAACTCTCGCAGCCTAATTGCCGAGAATTCGGACTTGGAGGCAAATTCGAGGACGCACCCGAGAAGCGGGCGAGGCAGCCTCTCAGGAGAACCGCTTGGCACCTTGGCGCGCTGCTGGGGACCTGACTCCCTCGGGTCCCCTCACCCCAGGGACTCGCAGCTGGCCGGCGCGCCAGGGGACACGCGGGCTGCGGGAGGAGGTGAAAGTTAGGATGCAGCGCGAGCTCCTAAGGTGGCCTGGGCCGTGCCTCCTCAGAGAACAGCCGAAGTCCCAGACGGCTCCCGGACGCTGCCCCTGGGCCGGGAGAGCTGGAAACAGCGACGCAAGGACGCGCCCGAAGTCTGGGCGCGCCGGGGGCGGGCGTTTGGCTGGAAGTGGGACAGTGTCTCCTATGGGAAAGCGGGACCCGGCGAGCTCTTCGGCTGCTTTTCCAGTTTCCGAGGTGCCTGCCCCCGCACGCCTGAGGCAGCGCAGCCCGGAGGGAGCACCAATGGCGGTTGGCAAACTTTGAGGGAGACTGCGCTCCGGATTCGAATTGCCGAATTGCGGCGGCGGCGGCAGGGGCGGCGGAGACCCAAGTTTTCTTTTTCCGCCTGCCGGACGGGCCTTAGGGAGACTTTAGCTCCAGCCGGGTGGAGCGCCTCCCCGGAGGGAATTGTGTCACTTTTCCTGGGGGCAGGGAGGGCGGCGCCCTGGGCGGGTGGGGAAGCGTCCCTGGGGCCCCTGGGGTCCAGAGCGTCTCTTCCCTTGTCTCCCCTCCCACCGGCCCCTCCCAGTTTTCTCTCCCTCGCTCCTTCCCGGGGCTGGTTGGACCGGCGCGGACTTGCCCCAGACCTACGGGGAGCGCCCCAGGTCTTTAATGACAGCTTAAATGTGGCTGTTGGAAAAGTCGAAAGGGATGAGGCTGACGTGGGGCGTGTTTCGCTCCTTTGCAAGAGTCGGGAAGGGGGCTGGGAGCCGCGCGGCTGGCCCCAGGCCCCCGCGCCTCGCCGCCAGCAAATAGGTGGGGGAGCCGCCGCCGCCGCCAGCCCCATCCCGCTCCCAAACCTCGCCCGCTGCGCCCTGGCCGCGGGCGCCGAGAGGGTGCGGGGCCTTGCCGAGCCTCCTCCACCCTGCTCATTAACCTGCCTGCTCCGCTCCGGGCGGCCCCAGACACGGCCTTCCAGCGGCAGCACCCGCGGCCCGCCCGGCGCAGCCGCCGCCCCGATCCCCCGACTCCGGGGGGCAATGAGGGGGCGGTGGAAGGGGCACTGCTCCTCGGGCATTACTTAGAGACGCGAGACCGTCCCGCCCTCCCGCCGGCCCTCCCTCTCTCCCGCCCGGGCCCGCGCAATTCTCCGCCAGAGGGTAAGTTGGGAGTGTTTCGCCCCCACCGACAGCTCTCCCTCCCTTTCCTTTTTTTTTTTTTTTTTTCCTTCAAAGTTTTCTCAGAAGTGGGAGCCGGGTGGGGGAGGAAGAAGGTCCGGTCAGCCTCCGTCCTTTACCCTATCTCTCCCCGTCTAACGTGCCCCCACCTTCCCACCCTCCTCCCCTCCATCCCAAGCGCGCCGCTGCCCCTCTGGAGCAGCGCTCGGGAATGACAATTGGAGCGCGGCTCCTTTAAGAGCCCGGCTTTGCCTCCCGGTAGCTGAAGGTCATTAAACACAAAAGCTCTCAGCGCTGCGGTCCAATATAGCGCATGCGCCCTGCCCGAGGACTGGCAGAGAGACGGCAATATGGCGAGAATGCCTGGCAGCGGGGACTGTAACACCAGCGCGGGCGGCAGCGCCAGCGCCGCCGCCGCCGCCGCCGCCGAGAACAATGGGGAGCGGGGCGAGGGCGAGCGCGGCGCGGGGGGCCGCGGCCGCCGCCACGGCCGCCCGCACTACTGCAGCGCGGGCGAGGAGGAGGAGGAAGAGGAGGAGGAGGACGAGATCCAGGAGGTGCAGATAACGGGGGACGAGGAGGAGGAGGAGGACGGAGGTGGGGGGCTGGAGGAGGACGAGGAGGAGGAGGAAGAGGAGGAGGAGATGGGGCTGGACTGGGACGAGCCCCTGGAGCCCGAGGACTCGGCCGGGGAGGAACTGGAGCCCGAGCCGGTCCATATGATCAATATGGACCAGAGCGCCGCGCTGGAACCCGAGGCGCCGCCGCGACTGCTGGCGCCCCGGGCCCGTAGCGGGCCGCCCGGGGACGGCGCGGAGCTGGACCCCGACGTGCTGCAGCGCCCCGAGCGGGCCCGGCTGAGCGAGAACACCCGGCTGGCCACCCGCTACGCCGTGCGCATCTTCCGGGAGTACCTGAGCGAGAAGGCGCAGAGCCCGGACTTCGAGACCATGGACAAGGGGGCGCTGTGCCGCGTGCTGCGCTCCTTCTACGCCGAGGCCCGCTCCAAGAGCGGCCAGCTCTACAGCAAGTCGTCGCTCATCAGTATCCGCAGCTCCCTCAACCGCTACCTCAACGAGCCCCCGTACTGCCGCACGCTCGACCTCACCAAGGATCCCGAGCTGCGCAGCGCCAACCTGACGCTGGCCGCGGTCATCCGCAAGCTCGAGGAGCAGGGCGCCGGACCGGTGGTGCAGAAGCAAGCCATCACGCGCGCCGACCTGCGCAAGCTGTACACCTCCAGCGTCTTCAGCACCAACACGCCCTTCGGGCTGCTCAACAAGGTCTGGTTCGAGACGTGCATGTACTTCTGTACCCGCGGCCGCGAGAACCAGCGTGAGCTGGAGGAAGACTCTTTTGGGCTGGCCATGGACGAGGACGGTCGCAAGTTCGTCTACTTCAAGTCCCTCGGGCCCTACCACAAGTCGCGCTCGTCGTCGTGGAGCAAGAAGCGCGCCGAGAGCAGCGACGAGGAGAACTTGCCCCGCATGTATGAGACGGGCACCGAGTTCTGCCCCTACGCCAGCTTCGTCAAGTACCTGTCGAAACGCAACCCTCTTTGCAAGGCGTTCTTCCAGCGGCCCCGGGACCACTGCAGCGAGGGCGATGTGACCTGGTATGAGAACAAAGCCATCGGCAAGAACTTGCTAGGTACTAGGATGCAGATGCTCTCCAAGGCGGCCAAGCTCTCTAAGACCTACACCAACCACTGCATCGGCGCAGTCTCCATCGCCACGCTCAACAGCATCGCGGGCATCGGCACCAAGCTGGGCTCACCCGCCCCGCAGGGCTGCTACGCCGAGGCTCTGAACGGGGCGGCACGCCACCACTCCCACCACCCCCCCACCCATCCCTCCCACCACCACCGCCCCCAGCCGCCCTCGCTGGGGAACACTTACATCCTCCCCAAAGACAGCCAGGTCGGGCCCGACGTGAAATCCGAGGCTGCGCCCAAGCGCGCCCTGTACGAGTCGGTGTTTGGGTCGGGGGAAATCTGCGGCCCCTCTTCCCCCAAAAGACTTTGTATCCGCCCCTCGGAGCCTGTGGATGCGGTGGTGGTGGTTTCCGTGAAACACGACCCCCTGCCTCTTCTTCCAGAAGCCAATGGGCACAGAAGCACCAATTCTCCCACAGTAGTTTCACCTGCTATTGTTTCCCCCACCCAGGTAACCAAACCAAACTCTATGCATGAAATGTTTCTCTGGTACCACTTTGGGACTAACTTTTGTGCTAATGCAGCTCTGGGTAGGGGGTACGTTTTAAAAAGTAGGTAATGTACTGAATCGGATTTAGTTTTACCCTTAGAAGTTAACCCTCTTGGTGCTTTGGGGGAACTTTACACCTAACCTTAAAAGATGTGAGAGGGGGCATGCTACCTAACAAATTACTGCTGTGCAGTAAGGCGAAAAACTTCAAAGTTCGCAGAACAAAAGGATTAGCTCACTCTTGCAGCCGCTCTTCATTGAATGCATGAGTTTTATAAAGCAAAGAGGGAGAGAACGCTGTAAACGTAAAGGAAGCAATTACTTAAGACATATTTGAGTCAAGTAACCCTTAAAAGACTCTATCACGTATTCGCCATAACTTTGGAAGGTAGAAAAACAGTTATAAATTATTGAAAAGAAAACGCGCCAGTCCCACTTCCTGTAGCTTTTTTTTTTTTTTTTTTTTAAGAAAAGGGGTGGAGAGTGGAGAGCCAGGCAGTCGAGTGCCAGTTTATACTGACATGTACTCGAATGTAAAGTGGCAGGTGGACTGCAATTTCCATAAACGAAAAGTCCCTTGTTAAAGTTATTATTCAGGTGGGAACGTGGTATCTGCAATTCCAATCAGGCTACAACTTGGAGTATGGGCCTGTGGTGCACAGCACGTTGGGCACTGAAACATGGCTGTCTGACCCTAGCCCCTTGGAGCTCACCATCAAGGGGGCAGATGAGACTTACAAAATACATAATTAGAGTAAGAGTGCTAACTCAGCATCTGAGTCAGCTTGGACAAATCACCTCACTTCTCTAGGCTTCACTGTCCTCATCAGAGAGGAAGAAACTATTTCAACCCTAACATTCTTTAATTCTAAGCAGTGTCAAATTCTGGGTCGAGACAGGGGCCTCTAGTGTTAGATGCTTCTTTCCTTATTTTCCCCAGGGTAATATTTTCACGCATATCATTAAAGTTATATTCATTTTGTGGACACTCTTCTCTAGGAGTTAGAAACCAGGGGTCTTCAGGCCCTGTGCTCTGTTCTGCAGGCACGAGTAGCCACTGGAGGTTTTACAACTTTGACCTGCCTATTTTCAAGCAGAAGTAGGAATTTTGTAATCTGAAGGTATAGCGCAGGCCTTCCAGGAACAGATGTCAGGTACCTCTGTGCTTTTTCCAAAGTGGAAATTCCAGTTCTGGACATAGTTACCCTTTCAGACGTTTACCAGCTAATGGGCAAGCCTCAAGGCCAACTGAGAAAGGGGCTGTGAGTGGTAATATAAACACCAAAGTTTTCTAAAATACACAAGACCTGTAGGCTATGTGTTTTCCCTATTTTGGGTGTGTAGTCCATTTCTGACAGGTTGTGTTGGAGAGTTTTAAGAATGGAGAGGAGAATGGGGTTTGCTTTTTCTTTGAAAGCAAAAATAAATGTTCACATTTTTCTGATACAGAAAATCCCTTCAGATGCCCTGGTTTAGAATAGCACCTGATTAATCAAGAGTTAAAAGCCTAAGAAAGTTTATTAAGGCATGCGTGGCCTTGGGTTAACAATGAAACAGTCTGTCTACTGGCATCTGTCTGCTGGTTTCTTGACACCAGTGTAATATAGAATTGTGATGTAAAGAACCACAAAAGATTAGAGGGTTTCGTTTCATCGGCTTTGTTGTGTTCTAAGGAATGCAGTCTTTCAGCCATTATCTTTTATTTACCTGAGCAAAATAAATCAGTTCCAAAAAACTGTACACTGATGCTTTTATTATTCTTGCGTTACTGTCAGGTAACTCCTAAGTTAAATATAGATTTGAGTGTCCCTATGCGGCTTATATGATTTTATGGCTCTCAAACAAGATCTTAGCTCTAAGTTCCTGTTAGTTAAACACTACAAAAAGTTGTTGTGTTTCTACATATTTAATAGTCAGTTTTTTACTTATGAAGTCTGAGCAATCAAAGTATTGCTTACTAGAAAGCTGATAGCAAACTTTTTCCTTCTGTATGTATGAAAATCACTGTAAGAGTTGAGGTTCAGTGCATTTCCTGGGGCATAATGCCTGGCGGAGGTTGCTGGCCTGTGGCATTGCTTTGGGTCATCAACTCTTCTGGCTGGTCATTAATCCCCAGGAAATGCCCTGTGCACCTCCAGCTTCAGTCATTATTACTTAATCATAAACATAGGCTCTCTAGCCTAATACTGACTGGACTTCATCAAGTAGTGTCACATGAATTCCGCGGTTGACCATATGATAGACTTCTTGATAACAGAGAGGTCATACACTGATGTTTCATTTTCTTCTAATATTGCAAGTTTTTCAAAAGATGAAGAGCCTGCTTCTTTAAATGCATTTACTCTTTTAACTTCTTGAGGGTGTTGTTAAGTATATTATTTATGGGAATGGTTGAAAAATGAATGCATTCAGGGATTACAAAGATTATGGAATTTGTGATTGCTCAAGGTTTTGGGGGGAGTGAGGAATTATGGCGATGTTTGTGATGGTTGCTTTTACTGGTACACTCTTTAAATGTCTTGAATGGTTGTGTTAAAAGTAAAGAGTAGCTTTAGTTCCCTTGTCCCCCAAATAGCTATTGTGATCTAAGATGATCCAGTTATTGGTGCGGTGTGCAAGCTCTCAGGTGGAGATCATGTAGTGCCTTTTCAACTGCTTACCACTGTATCTTCCATCCATGACTATTCTCTTTGCATACAAATAGAGCATTTTTCCTACCTCAGAGAATGGTACTTTAGCTTAGGTGGATGAGAGAGATTTATAATTTTCTTCTTTGTCATTCTCAGAGGAAAAAAATACTAATGGAAGTGTACATTCTGAATGTCGTAGTTTGTCACTACAGTTTTTGTAGACATGTCTCTCTCCAGTGCCGGACAAAAGTGTAAAGAATTTGCAAGCTGTGACAAAGGTGGCTTTAGTTGCACTTGCTTGACCCTAACCTAGATTATTTCCAGAAATACTTTTAAGGAATTCTATAGAGAGGACATCTATTAGTGGAAAGATTCTGGGGGTGGGGGAGTGGTAAACATCCCTGTTTATGTTTTATTGTCCTCACTGTGGGCCGCTGGTCCTAATAGTTTGCAGGGTGGAAACTGCAGCAGGCTGCAAGCAGGCTGACACAGTTAGTTGTTCATTAACTTACCTTTGCGGAGAAGCCAGAGGCTGACAGCTCAGGGAATCCACCCAGGTGGTATAGGGGCAAGGAAGAAGAAATATTTGATGTATCTACTTAATAGAAATAGGCATGCATTTTATGTATTATTGAAGTAACTGCTGAAGTTCTCTTTTGAATTTGAAGACTTGGGGGGTGTTCTTTATTTCTTAAGGATTGAATCAAATTTTTATAAACATGAAAGGAATATAGCAATTTTTACAGGACTTCTTGCCTTGGTTATTTGGAGCTATTAAGATGAACTGCCTTTTAAAGAGTGGGTATGTTTCTGATTTGTAATATTAGTATGTGGCTACATTCCTATTTCTACTGCAAGAATGTTTTCTTTCCTTTATGATAAGTTCAAGTTGATGGAGAAACTAAATGTCTTGTACATATGTATGTAACCTTCACTCATTCAGGAAGTAGTTACTGAGCACCTACTATTTTGGCTTTTATACCAAGAATCTATAAATTAATTGTTTTCCACCTGGGAAGTAGTCTCATTGGCAAGATTTTGGCTTCTTTACCTGTTTTAAACTAGATCAAAATAAAGACAGCTAAAAGGTAATGCCCTCAGTGTTTTGCAGCAGTCATTTTGGGAAAGAAATCTGTACCTTTATATTCTCTTTCATGCACTCATATATTAATGTTGCAACCAGTATTCAGGAGTATTATTTTAAATTGATGTAAACTCATCTCTGATGTCACTTCACTCTACTCAAGCTGACCCATGAAACAGAAAAAGAAGTATTTGCTGCCAAGGGAGAAAGTGGATCCCATTCATCTAAAACTTAAACCTTTGTATCACCCTGACTTTAAAATCTGGCTCCCCAAGCAGACATCACAGAAGGGCCACCCTCTTGTCATTACTAAGTAGATTTCAAGCAGAAAGAAGCCTTTCTTTACTAAGGACCACTAGTTACATATGAGACGAAATTCTCATCCAAGTGTGGCTGGGCCAGTCAAAGCCCTACTTCAGTTGTCCAATAAAACTTAACTTTCAAGATACCTTTTGGTGTTTTAACTGCCATTTGAAAAGCAGAATCGATAGAGGAGTTCCTGTGTAGTATGTGTGTTTAAAATGTTAGAACTTTCTTTTTCTTTTTTTGAGACCAAGTCTCACTCTGGCCCAGGCTGGAGTGCAGTGACACAATCTCAGCTCACTACAACCTCCGCTTCCTGGGTTTGAGCAATTCCCCTGCCTCAGCGTCCCGAGTAGCTGGGTTTACAGTCGTGTGCCACCACGCCTGGCTAATTTTTGTATTTTTAGTAGAGAGAAGGTTTTACCATGTTGGTCAGGATGGCCGCGAACTCCTGACCTTGTGATCCGCCTGCCTCGGCCTCCCAAAGTACTGGGTAGAACTTTGATTTCTAGAACTGATTTTACTTCTCTTTACTTATCTATCATTCATTGCATTGTACCAATAGTCAAGTTGCCTTTTTAAAGATTTCTTTGAGGAATTTATTAAGGGATAAGGTAATATGAATTAACTTGTCCAAAAAAAGAAAAGGATATGGCTTGACCTTGATAAACTAACATGAAAGAAAACATAGCTTTAGAATTTGAAACATTGCACAGGCACACTTTTTAAATTAACATTTTTAGTATTCTAAGATGCTAAATTCAGTTTATCCACTGTTAATTGACTATCTTTCTGCTTGCTAAGTGCTGCAAAGAGGAGCAGGATTCAGTCCTTGCCCTTGAGAGATTCGTAGAGGCTGGGCAATCAGTGGACGTGTACCCTTAAAGCTGAAATAATTCTCTGCTTGCTACGTGATCATCAGAGGGGGAGCAGGTGAGCTTTTAAAGTTTGGGGCCCTATAAAGTTCTTTTGGATTTTCAGATTTATATATTTTTTTTCCTACTCTTCTCTTTCAAGAAAAGTTGGGTACTGAATGGTTTTGAGTCTTTCTAACAGCATGAATTTCTAGATGGCCCAGAAATAAATGATCTTTTCAGCCCTTCAAGATACCTCACTACTGCAAAGGGTATAGGTTGGGATTAACCTGAATATGAGGTTGTGTTATCTAATGCCCATGATCTTAAACTGGATAACAGACCCCGCTGTGCCCACACCAGCACTACAGGAAGCTGAACCTAATGCGGCATGCTCTGGGTTTTCAGTAATTCTCCAAATTTGTTTCAATACTTTCTTTACAGTCAGACTTCTTACCTTTTAGCTTATAGTATATGGCAACTGACAGACCCTTTTCTTTACCCTAAATAAGATCCACTTACATATGACAGCAAACTAATTCATGACAGACAGAGTTTTTTGTTTGTTTGTTTTTTGGCAGGGGTGGATAATAACAGAGGTAGGAGCTATCTTGATATTTTAAGTGAAAGTGTCTGAGTTTTGCTTGGAGTTTTTAATCACATGTGCTTTTTAGGCAACTCCTGCATGTACGTAGTTCACTTTAGGCTAACTTTTCACATTTTCAACCCCAGTGAGAACTTCCTTTCTCTGAAGACCCTCTCCATTCTGAGATGTGTGATTCAGCTCCTGCTCTTTCTCCAGGCAGGGACTTTGGTTGTTTTTAATCCTGTGGGCTGCAGGGCAGAGGAAAGTTGGTACAGGCCTCTAATGATGAGTTCATTTATATAATCCTGGAGATCTGAGGGAGTTGGAGAGAACTGGAAGGAGAGGACTGAGGATGGACTAGAGCTGCTTAGTGATCCCCACTCTACCAGCCCGTTCTGCACCTGCAACCCTGCAGCTATCTCTACCCAAAGGGAGAGCCAATGCCATTTGAAAATCCTCTTCATAATGCAAACCCTTCCTGGAAGTATCTGGATTCATTTACACCCTGAATTACAGTTGACCCTTGAACAACTCAGGGCTTAGGGACGCCAACCCTCTTGTAGTAAAAATGCTGCTGATAACTTTTGACTTCACCAAAACTTAAGTAATAGCCTGCTCTTGACTGGAAGCCTTGCCAATACCATAAACAGTTTATTAACACATATTTTGTATGCTTTATGTATCATATCTCTATTTTTACAATAAAGTAAGCTAGAGAAAAGAAAATGTGTTATCAAGAAAATCATAAGATAGAAGAAATATATTTACTTATTCATTGAGTGGAAGTGGATCATCATAAAAATCTCCTTGGCCTCTTCACATTGAGTAAGAGGCGGGGGAAGAGGAAGGGTTGATCTTGCTGTCTGAGGGGTGGCAGAGGCTGAGGAGGTGGAGGAGGTAGAAGGGGAAGCAGGACAGGCAAGCACGCTTGGTGTGACTTTCACTGATAAACATTCGCATGTAAGTGAACCCGCACAGTTCAAACCCCTGTCGTTCAAAGGTCAGGTGTACTGCTTTCCCCTACTGGCAGTGAACCCTGGAAAGTTTTGATCCAGTTTGGGAGGAAGCGGGTAAAACGTGCTACCTGAAGAGGCTGGCAGATTTCAGATAGCATTAGGTGGTAGGCCCCTAGGCGAGAAGGGGAGGAGTTCAGAAAGGAATGCTAAGGGATGACAGAGACATATGTTGCTTCCTTTGTGAGTAATTCAGTTGCCAAATTAAAATGTCAGGACTAGTTTGGGAGCTTGTGATCATGAATTTCAAGTTTTACTTCATGTCCCTAGTCCGGTTTAACCCAGTTCAGGCCAGTATCTCCCCATTCAGTCCTCATCCTTTCTGTCTTTCTATAACACAAGAAAAAGGAAGCTATTATTTATAGCACCAGTTCCCATTTGGGCCCTTTCACTGTGTGCCAGGCGCCAAACTAGTTAAGTACACTATATATATATTTTTTTTTAAATCAAATTTCATAGTTGTAGATTTCTCCGCCTCACCCTCTATTTAGACAAAATGTTCATAGATAATCTCTCTATATATACATGTATATGTAAATTTGTTATTTAAAAAAATCCTTTATCATAATCTGAGAAATAAGCGTTAAGGATAAGTTTCTTGTGCTTGTAGATTAATTCTGATACTTCAAGTTGCTGTGGTTTTTGACATGTAGTTTTTAAGGAACTTAGAAATGTGAATTATTTCCACATTCCTAGCTGTTATGGGTCAGCGAGTATACTGTTAGACCAGATCCAGGCAGGAGTGAATGCGGGGAGCACTGCAGGGGAGAGGCACAAGGCTCCTATCTCATTGGACTGCAGTCTGCAGAGACAAACTTGATTCATTCATTGGAGAGTTCTGATGTAAACTGTCACAACCTCTAACTGGTTCTATAGCTATGGAGTAGACTGTAATCATTAATATTAATAATAACCAAGACATACTGAAAGCTTTAAAGTGGTCCACCAACCAGCAGCATCTGTATCACTTGGGAGTTTGTGAGAAATGCAAAAATCTCACCACTCTGTGCCCCTGAATCAGCTCCTGCATTTGAAAAGACTCCTACACAGTGCATGTGCAATGAACATCTTGAGCACTGGTTGATGTGGTCTCTCATTTAATCCTCATGCAGCCCTTCCAGGAGTTATGGTTACTATTTTCATTTTACAAAGGAGGAAGCAAGCTAAGGTTAATAGATGTTGATTTCACTTGTTTAAAGCCTGACAACTGGTAAGTAACTATGCTGGGATTTGAACCCAGCTTGTCAGATTCCAGAGTCTGTGCTTTCAAACCCGTGGGTTTGTCGATTCCAAAATTCTTATCAACTGCTAAAATAAAAGAATCCAATAAAGAGAAGATGATAGAACATGGAATCACATTATTACCTGTGATGCTTTCTGGAACAACTGAAGAGGAGGGAACTTTTTATAAAGCAATGATAGGAGTATGCAGAGGCACACAAAATTGGATTTTCAGTGTGGAGCATGCCTCCATTTTGCTGTGTGGGGTCCGCAGCAACCTCATTTGAGAAACCATATCACATAGTGGTTAAGAAAAGACCCCAGACCACATCCCCTGGAGCAAATCTCAACTCTACCCAGACCTCTGGGTGTTTCAGTTTTCTCCTCAGTCAAACGGGGATGATGATAACATTCATCTCACCTGAGCATTGGTGTTAAATAAGATACTGCTTGAAAACCGCTTCAAACATGAGCACTGTATGAGTGTTTGCTATCATTTTATCTTAGTGCAGAATGCTTTACATTTGAACAAATGCAAGTCTTTATCATAAAGTCCTAGCCTCAGCCTTCAGTTTGGCTCTTGGAAGTAGCTTATCCAGGTGCTGTGCAGGGGGCCCCTCTGCCATTTCTTCTTTTAGGGCATCTGTAGACTCTGGCCAGTAGCACTTTTTCAGGTCTTCTGGGAGATACGAAATCTCAGTGCAGGCTCTTACACTCTGGCCTACCTGGGCCTTCTTCCCTCTCACAATTACCTAAAAAAGTCAGGCTTTACCCAAAGCTTATTTTCTCTCCTCTACTTTTCCTTAAGATTTGTATGTTCTTTGGCGCAGATGGGATTTAACTCCAACCACATTCTAGCTTAGTTCTGCAGACTCTTCCTGTTTCTCTTTACAGAGCCTTGCAAATTTTCTTCTTTCTTTCTTTCTTTTTTTTTTTTTTTTTTGAGATGGAATTTCGCTCTTGTTGACCAGGCTGGAGTGCAATGGTGTGATCTCAGCTCACTGCAGCCTCCATCTCCTGGGTTCAAGCAATTCTCCTGCCTCAGCCTCCTGAGTAGCTGGGATTACAGGTGAATGCCACCATGCCTGGCTAATTTTTGTATTCTTGGTAGTGACGGGGTTTCACCATCTTGGCCAGGCTGGTCTTAAACTCCTGACCTCAGGTGATCCACCTGCCTCAGCCTCCTGGGATTACAGGCGTGAGCCACTGCGCTTGGCCAGAAATTTTCCAGTGCTAAAAAATTAGCACTAGGACTTGGGGAGCCCACGGATGGGCATACTTGCTGCCCAGGCTACAGCACATTCACAAATGAAATGAGATAACAATGAACAGAATGAAATCAGCAGTTTTTCAAAAGAGATTAAATTTGATTTGGAATGGCTTGAGATGCAGGGAGTGGTCATTATACTCAGATTCCTAAAATATAATGAAGGTCATTATAGCCATAAACACATACATCTCTTAATTTCAGTATTCTAAAAATCAGCTCTATATTTGGCTGGAGCCTATGTTATAATGTTTACATTTCCCTAATGTAAAAATGGACCACAGTTTTCTAATTCTTGACTTCTGTCTTGGATACTATGTAAATCAATGGGAAATGCCACTTAAAGTTGAGGTATACTAATATATGATTGAAATAGACTACCGAATCAGGATAAGTGGTTGGTATTTTAATACATTATTGATGACCAGTCAATGATCTTTTGTGACTTGTTTTTAGTGTGGCAGTGCAGGGATTTATTACCTCTGACTTAGTTTGCCCTTCAAATACTTAGACTATTCAGCCAGCAAGAGTCCTTATGGAATACGTTTTTGGGTTTTATAGATAGCATATTGTATTAAACCAGCTTATCTGGAGTCTTGGCTTCTATTTTGTGATATTCTTTCTGACAAAACTATATCTAAATAGATTTTAGGTATTTTCTTACATTTTGAACAAATACTGTTTTGTTTTGTTTTTTACTCCAGAAAAAAAAGAGACTTGCTGAATGTTTATTTTTCAGTGGATTGAGGTAGCAATTTAGAAACATGTTGCTGTAGAAACACTCAGACCTAAATAAAAGTGTAACAAGAACATTAGAAAGCTGGTTATGCTAGCTTTTCCACTCACCCCAGAGTTCTCTCATGTTTGTCTTTTATAATTAATGGTAGGGTGTTCACAATGCTAGAAATCACTATTTTCAAGATCATTTTATGGAGGTGGCGGGGGTGGTAAAGTTCCAGGAATGTGTCTCATGGGTTTTTTTTTTTTTTTTAATTACGAGAAGGATCATGGTGTCATAGAATCCCATGTCATCCTGTAACTCCTCCCTTGAGTGATGGTTTTTAGAACCACCTCTTGGGATGTAAGTGAAGATCTTACTAAGGAGAGACAGGCAAGGCGAAGGAGAATGCTATTCACAAAAACTCTGAAAAGCAGAGTCATTTATGAAAGCATTTATTGAGCACTTAGTGTGTGCAAGGTAGGAATTTGGAGGTGAAGAATAACTTAGGAATATTTAAGAGAGGACACTGGAGAAACTACAGTGGAATACCTAGGGCAAGTCCCAAGGACGGGCTGAGATGCAGTCTTATCTCATTTGATGAGTGTTCCCAGGTCAGCCCTGGAGAGCAAATGGTGTGTATTAGCATCTCAGAAATGGGACCAAAGTGACCTAACCGAACTGAAAGACTAAGCAGTTAAACTTGAAGTGCATGTAAGGGGAGTATGGAAACCTAGAAAAAAAATGAAATATTGCCTTGTCAAAAAACATAAGGCTTTTCTTTGCTGTAACATTGCAGGCTTCTCAGGTAAGCCTTAGTACACTTGTATTTCAGGTGTCCCCACTCCAAGTAAGCTGCCACATTCCACCACATATGAGCCACTCTAAATGTTCACCCTGTTGTTAAGCCACATATTTTAAGATTGAGCATATGCACAATAATCCCATGAAATCCAGGCGGGTGCCATGTCACAGTTCACGTGTTCATTACAACTCATGCTCACTAAATGCCTGGCTTTGGAGCCAGTGTGGTTTTGTTCACCTCTCAGGTGTGTGGGGCCACACTATGAGTAATCACTAAGATACTTGTAGATAGTGCTTCACAGCTGGCAAAGGGCTTTCTTGTATGTGTTTTCTTTCCAAGGGCTTTGTAGGGCAGTTCCTAGTGTCTGGTACTGGGCTAGACAGCCCAAGGAGACAGAAAAAATGATCCTTTTTTTTTTTATTTTTTGGAGGAATCATTCAGTCTCGTGGGGGAGGCAAGTAAGTAACCAGATGAATAAACCCTGACCGTATGATAAGTCCCATGAATCTATGCACAGAATATAAGCAAGCTGAAGGGGGAAGATAAGAACTTTCATCATACCCATTCTACAGATGAGGAAAACTGACCCCTCACATTCACCTCTCTCATAAGAAGCAAAGTTAAAGTTCTGGTTCCAACTCCAGGCCACTTCTACAGTGATACTTTTAAAGCTGTACCTTATAGAAAAAGTCATAAACACGGCATAGTTAGGTATTAAAGAGAAGAGATAAAGGACACCAAAGCACAAGTGTATTGATGGATGTGTTTTTGAAAATGGAATGAATCTGAATGTGATTTTGTGCTTTTGGAGCCTCAGGAAAAGAAAGGGGAACATGATGGTATCCAGAAAAACTCTGAAAAGCAGATTCGGGTGAAATGAATGGCCCCATCTTCCAAATGTCAGTATACACCCGAGACATCAGTGACTGAAAGCTACAGTCTTAGGTTGACTAATAGAGTCGAGTCCCCTGGAACCCTTTCTGCAGTGGATCTGCTGACTGGCTCCTTGTTGGGGGCCTGACGCTTGCTGGGGCCAGTCTTGGGTTTCTGTGGTTCTTTATCTGCTCGCTGACTGTTTGGCAGTTGAAGACTTGCTCCCCAAGGCCTTCAGTCTTTCCCACTTCATTCAGAGCACTTAATTAGAAGAAAAAAGGAATGCAGTTCTGATGCAGAGTTATAACTACTAAAGACAACCAATAAAAATTACTATAAAGTGCCAGACAAATAGAAAATGTTTAATAATACCAAGGTGCTTTATGGGGCAAGGGTTTACCTCTTGGCACAGGATGACAGTCCCCCCAACAACCCCCCTCCAACCCCAGGCTTTTCCCTCCATGATGCTCTTGGCAGGGAGCCCTTGCCCAGGCAGAACAGGCAAGTGAGAAGATGTGATGTCTTGGAGTCTCCTGACTTCTTACCACAAGAACATCCTTCGGAAGAGAAAATCACAGACACATAGGTCTTTTGCTGGTGACGACAGATAACACTAGGGATAAAGGACACTTTGGTGATATGAGAGTAAAAAGGAAAATGAGGAAAAGACAGTAGAAAAAAATATAGGAGAAGTAAGTGGTAAAGGAACCTCTGGTCATAAAGGAAGAAGTACATCAGTTTGGAGCAAAACTCATTCTCTCTGGGTTCTGGTAGAATTACCAAGATACAGACCAAGTTAAAGTTACATGAATCATTGACCTGAGTGATCCTAGGCAGGTTACTATACTTCTTACTTTTTAAATAGAGATAATACAAATACAGTTCTTGTATTAAAAGTCCATAGTAAGTGCTGAATAAGTGATAGCTTTAAAATGTACATATATTCTGTTGGTTTGAGATTATTGACAGGTTAGAGGAAAATGAGAGAGATTCAATTTACAGATGATCATCAGTATTTTCTTTGAAAGATAAGACAAAGGGTTCAAAGAATTACAAATTATTTATAAACACAGGAAAAAGTGTGGAGATGTACAAAGAAACCAGTTGGAGAACTCACATCTTTGGTAAGGATAAAATAATGATAAGAGAAAGTAATAAAACTAAGTTTAGAGGAAGATGGACATTAAATTATGGACATTAAGTTATAAGTATAGATATTATGTGACTCACTAGGAAAATAAAACACAAACTTTTATTCTCTCCTTTATGCCACAGAAACATTTTAATATACTTTTTGTAAATATTTAAAGGATTAATTTTGAACAAATGCTAAGTAGATTTTATTTTTATGTATATTTTTTGGTAGAATTGTAAATTTAAAAAATTGAAATGAATTACAAGTGTGGGCAATATAAGTCTTTAGGTTTCAGTAAGATTATCCATCTCGTAAAAAAAAAAATACAATTTGCATTTTCCTAATTATAAGCAGTGTACTTATAGAGATCAGTCACTTCATATTTATAATTTTCATTAGAATGTTGTGATGCCAGTAAACCATATTTTAAATTTGTTTCAATAAAGAAATATCTTGGCCGGGCAGGTGGATCACTTGAGGTCAGAAGCTCGAGACCAGCCTGGCAAACATGGTGAAACCTTGTCTCTACTAAAAATAAAAAATTAGCCGGGTGCAATGGCAAACACCTGTAATCCCAGCTACTCGGGAGGCTGAGGCAGGAGAATTGCTTGAACCCAGGAGGTGGAGGTTGTCGTGAGCCAAGATCATGGCCTTGTACTCCAACCTGGGCAACAAGAGTGAGACTCCTTCTAAAAAAAAAAACAAAAAAAAAAATCTTAATCATCTAGAATATGAAACTAGAACCTCTTATACTTTTATCATTAAAATCTAACACATAGACCAGATGATAAATTGCAAATGCCGTGGTTAGCTTTTTCTCTTTTTTAATAATAGCTTTTAAAAATATTCTCACAGGCAGGAGTGGTGGTTCACACCTGTAATCCTAGCACTTTGGGAGGCTGAGGCAGGCAGATCACTTGAGCTCAAAGAGTTTGAAACAAGCCTGGGAAATATAGTGAAACCCCAACTCTACAAAAAATACAAACATTAGCCGAGCATGGTGGCACATGTCTGTAGTCCCAGCTACTCAGAGGCTGCAGTGGGAGGACTGCTTGAGCCTGGGAGGTGGAGGTTGCAGTGAGCCAAGATCATGCCACTGCACTACAGCCTGTGCAACAGAGGAGACAAAAATAAAAAATTCTTATGGCCACTTAGCTAGAAAATATCTCATCCAAATACAATAAAGAATATGAAACTTTCTGGCAATGTGTTACATAGAACAGTAGCACTCTTTGTAATAAAGTGCTCAATTGAGACAAATTAAGTCATTCTCTTAACCCCCTTTTCCTACTTGACTGAAATAAAATACTTGCTCAGTTGACAAAAACCATCAAATAATTCACATTTTAGTCATAATTTAGTTTATACTAGCTTGTTTAGGAATAAAGTCAGCAAACATTATCTGCATCATAAAGTGAGAATTGCAGTTAGATCATTAGCCTTCGATGCATTGCTTGGTAACAGAGCTCCTACATATCTCATTCCAAAAGAATTTGTTCCCAGGATCAACCCAGTAACTAACATCTATGTATAACATGTCATGTGAATACTGAGGGTGCTCCATTCCGTATGATCCTTATAGCAATCTTGTAGGCTACAGAGGTTAAATGACCTGCCCCAGGAAGGAGGTGGTCAGTGGCAAACCTAGGACTGGATCCCAGGTCTTTCACTGGTTCTATTCATCCAAAAAATATTTATTGAGCACCGACTTCGCTGATCACTGAGGATGCAATAAAGAACAAGGCAGTGAAGGTCTTGTTTCTCGTGGACTTGACAGTTAAGTGAGAAAGACAGGAAAAGTAATAAAATTATATTTAATCTAGATGGGAGAGACTGAGCAGCTACCCTAGTCCCAAGGATTCCTCCTCTTAATGCATTATCTTTTTCCCCATTATTTGGGTTCCACCCCCACATAGCAGGACACACTGACCACTCATGCTGACATAATCACAATAAGGCATGGTGTAAACTCAGAGCCAGCCTTCTCTGACCACCTCAACCTGTTGTTAGGTAGGGTAGACATCACAGGTGAGGAGATGGTGTCCTAGAGAAGGTGAGTAGCAGATTCCAGCTTAGAGTCAGGAAGTGTTCAGCAGGGTACCGTGACTCATACCTATAATCCCAGCACTTTCGGAAGCTGAGGCTAGAGGATCTCTTGAGGCCAGGAGTTTGAGACCAGCCTGGGCAATGTAATGAGACCCTATCGCTACAGAAAATTAAAAAATCTGCTGGGTGTGGGAATGCACGCCTGTAGTACCAGCTACTCTGGAGGCAGGAGGATCCTTTAAGTTCAGGAGTTCAAGGCTGCAGTGAGCTATGATCGTGCCACTGCATTCTAGCCTGGGCAACAGAGCAAGGTCCTGTCTCAACAGCAACAAAAAAATAATTGGTCTTGACTCATAGATTCAGAATCTCTTTCCTTCTTGGCAAAGCTGCCTCTCCTCACTTGTTAGGTTATGTGTAGCCTTTATGGTGTGATTACATCATGCCTTATTAAGCCATCCTCATCCCGGCATACCACTCAAAATCTGAATGAATTAGTCAAGGGCTGAGATCTTTGTTCTCTGGGATACACACTTTCCTTCCAACTGCCTCTCTCTAGATAGGTCTGTCAAGAAATCAATGCCTTTTCCCCCCATTCTTATAAAAGAAAGCAGCTAAGGTGTTATTGATGAAATCAAAAGAAACTGGTAACAAAGGTAAGCACTTGTTTGTGAAATGCTTCATCCATATTTGTGATACTAAAGAATCGTGGGATTAGCTTTGGAGAATGAGATCAGCTTGGGGGTGCAGGTGCTGCACTGTTGGTCACAGCTAAACTGTATCCTGATCCTCCCACTCAGTGTCAATGAGGTGACCTCACCAAACAAATTTAGGAAGACCCCTTCTGAATAAGGGCAACTAGGATCCGGAAATACCTTGTCAGGTGATATTCAGAATCTCTTACCACCCTAAGAACCTATGGTTCTGTCCTGGGAAAAATGTCTGCAAATCAAATGCTTCTAAATTAGATCAAAGTTTAAGTACACCGAGGGAAATTCTGTTGTCCCTGATGTGAATTTTGGTACTGGGTCAGGCTTTTTAAAGTTAAACATACTTTGGTATACTTTACGATATTGTCATTTTGGGTTTGGTTAGGAATTATATACCCTTAAGACATATAAATTCTAACCAAAAATGACAATATTTTTGCCTTTTTTTTAAACAATATTTGGCTTAATGTAATGTGTGTGTATTTGATTTAAAGTAATCCAACCTGTGATTGAAATTTTCTAATTGCTTTTGGGTTATTTTATTTTATTATTTATTATTTATTTTTTAATAGAGACATGGTCTCCCTGTGTTGCCCAAGCTAGTCTCAAAACTCCTGGATGCAAGGGATCCTCCTCCTTCAGCTTCCCAAGTGCTAGGATTACAGGCATGAGCCACCATGCCTGGCCTCCCTAATTTATGTTTTATTTGCAATAATCAGAGTAGTCCTTCAAAAAATAATAATGGTTATATATTTTTTAAGAGTGAGAATTAATATTTCTATGATTTTTATCCTTCTCTTTAAATAAGTAAAGTCTATGTCTTGAGGGCAGGGACATGGCCTCTGTTGCTCACCCCCCGTCCCCCATGCTTGCCACAGTGGTTGGCACATGTTAGGTACTGAAAGTATTTGTAGAAATGAAAAAAAATATTTTATAGTAACATTTTAAAGTTACTTGATAGTCTTTGCCCTATTTGCCTTGAACAGAAAGGATCTAAGTAATCTTCCCTTATCTGAAAATATGAAAACAAATTCCTTAGCTATGAAACTTAGAAATAAAAATCTCTTCCAATAGCACCTAAAGCAATAACCCCACACCATCCCTTAAGTAGTTGTTACACACCTACTGTGTGCCTGGCAATGTGCTGTTCTCCACAGGGTCAGACGATGAAGACAGCGCCCTGAAGGTTAAGTCAAGTTCTCTACCACATATGTTCCAAATTTAATTTGTTCTCCTTTGTTGATGTCTCAGCACCTAACACAAATCACGTACACCCAAAACAAATCACCAGCCAGAGTAACTGTGGTTGTGGTGGTAGTGCTGCTGTCCTAGTGAGGTGTGGGCCTGGTTGAGTAGGTTGTGCCCTCTGTGGATGAGGGAGGGATAGGACCGAGATGGACTTGCTCCAAAGTAACCAAATCTGGACTTTCAGCCTCTCCTGGGTTTTGGGTCTGGATGGCTGTCCTTTTCGTCTTTACCTCAAGCCTTTTGAGTATCTTTTCTTTCCTTTTTTCCTTTCCCCATAACCCTCATATCTCTTTCGTCTTTCCTCGGCTGATCCTCCAACCCCTTGGAAATACAACAAAGAGAAACCGTTTTATAGAGGTTCAGAATCACCCAATATATATTTACTCAAAGTGTGGGATTGACAGGGCAAAACTGAGAATTTCTTAGGGAAGGAACTCCAACCAACTGGAGGGGATCAGTGTTACAATTTGGGTACAGGGAAAAGAGTAAAAAGAACTCCAGACATACTGCTTTGAAATACTAAGGGAATAAATATCAACCCAGAGCGTGAATCTGTCTAATCCATTTCCATTCCCTCGGGAAACCAGTTCGTAAGTAAGCACCCTTTCTACAGAAGAGAGGGGCCGGAGGTGGGCCTGGATCCTTGTCTGCAGGTCTAGCCTTTCAGCTTAGGGTTTTGTTAATGGTTTTGTTTAGTGCCCTCTTCTCACTTCCTGAGTTTAATTCTGTTACTGTTAGGACATATCATATGCTCTGTTAGGAAGTATCAGTGACTATTGTCACTAATCCTGGTTTATTTTTTACTTGTGTGGGATTTGGCCATGGATCCCATTTGTCTTTTTGTTTTTTTTTTTGGGGGGGGGGAAGGCAGGAAGGGAGGGAAGAAGGACGGTAGGGAGGAAGGAAGGGATGAAGGAAGGAAGGAAGGGAGGAAGCGGGGAGGGAGGGAAGAAGGACGGTAGGGAGGAAGAAAGGGATGAAGGAAGGAAGGAAGGAAGGGAGGAAGCGGGGAGGGAGGGAGGGAGGGAGGGAAGGGAAGGAAGGAAATCAAGCAATGAGAGAGACATTGCCGACCTGGATCTAGAGGTTTACAAGTTGATTTCTTTTTTTTTGAGAGAAGGAAAGAAAAAAAAATAAGTAAAGGAGAGGAAGAAAGAGGGAGAGTAAATGGAAATATTGCTTTATTTTGAAAAAAATTGAGTATTAATAATGGCCAATCAATGTTTCATTTAAACTTATGGGTAGGTGTGATGTGGTATTGACAAGAATGTATATTTTGTATATTTGAAGTGGAGAGCTCTATGAATATTTATTAAGTTTACTTGTTCTGGATCTGAGTTCAAGTCCTTGATATCCTTATTAATTTTCTGTCTCATTGAATCTAAGTCTCGTATCTGGGTATTAGGATCGTTAGCTCTTGTTGTTGCATTGATCCTTTTACCACTATATCTTTGTTGCTTTAAAATCTATTTTCTCTGATACGAGAATTGCAACTCCTGCTTTTTATTTATTTATTATTTATTTTTGCTCTCCATTTGGTTGGTAAATCTTTCTCCATCCCTTTGTTTTGAGTCTGTGTGTATCCTTGCATGTGAAACAGGTCTGGATGTAAAATGCCATTGGGTTTTGGCTGTGTCTTTTGATTGGGGGATTTAGTCAATTTAAATTTAGGGTTACTGCCATTTGATGTTGACTGGCTGTTTTATCCATTCGTTGGTGTAAATTCTTCTTTATGTTGGTGCTCTTTACTTTTTGGTGTATTTTTAGAAAGGCTAATACTGGTTGTTTCTTTCTGTGTGTAATGCTTCTTTCAGAAGCTCTTGTAAAGCAGTCCTGGTGGTAATAAAATCTCTGAGTTCTTGCTTGTTCATAAAAGATTTTATTTTTCCTTCAGTTGTGAAGCTTAGTTTGGCTGGATATGAAATTCTGGGCTGAAGGTTCTGTTCTTTGAGAATGTTGAATATTGGCCCCCACTCTCTTCTGGCTTGTAGAGTTTCTGCTGAGAGATCTGCTGTAAGTCTGATAAGCTTGCCTTTGTGGGTAACCTGACCTTTCTCTCTGGCTGCCCTTAGTATTTTCTCCTTCGTTTCAACCCTGGTGAATCTAATGATTATGTGCCTTGGGGTTGCTCTTCTTAAGGAATATCTATGTGGTGTTCTCTGTATTACCTGGGGTTGAATTTTGACCTGCTTTGCTAGTTTAGGAAAATTTTCCTGAATAATATCCTGAAGGGTATTTTCCAGCTTGGATTCATTCTCTCCGTCACATTCAGGTACACCTATCAAACGTAGATTTGGTCTTTTCACATAGTCCCACATTTCTTGGAGACTTTGCTCATTCCTTTTTATCCTTTTTTCTCTAATCTTTTCTTCACGTTTTATTTCATTAAGTTGGACTTTGACCTCTGATATCCCTTCTTCTGCTTGAACAATTCGAGTGCTTAAACCTGTGCATACTTCTTGGAGTTCCTGTATTGTATTCTTTAGTTCCATTAATTCACTCATACTCCGCTCTAAGTTGTCTATTCTCAATAGGATTTCATCAAACCTTTTTTCAAAGTTCCTAGTTTCTTTACGTTGGGCTACAACATGGTCTTTTAACTCACCGAAGTTTCTTATTATCCATTCCTTGAAGAGTGATTCTGTCATCAGGAGGCGCTCATTCTTCATCAAGCCTTGTTCCATTGTTGATGTGAAACTGTGATCATCTTTAGAGGGAGAGGCGTTCTGATTTTGAGTATTCTCAGCTTTTTTACACTGGTTTCTTCCCGTCATTGTAAATTTATCCTCCTGTCTCTTTGAAATTACCAACTTTCAGATTAGGTCTCTTGAGTGGACATCCAGGTTGTTAGTTCCCAGGGCCAGAGCAGCGGCGTTAAAACTGATGGTGCTTTTCTGCCCAGGATTCTCCTGTCTGGCTTCCTTCTTGTGTCCGTAGTAGGCGACTCTGCCTTCCTGGGGCTCCAAACCTCGGTCAGAAGGGAAACCAGTCCTGTTTACTCTACGCCTAGCGCTCCCGCGCCGAGGTGCCGTCACAGCCGCTGCCGGGCTCTGGTGTCATGCTGGGGACCCGGGCTGGTCCTCTGAACCTGTTTACTTTGCTCCGAGAGCTGCCGCGCCGAGGTGCCGGCGGAACCGCTGCACTGGCCAGGAGAGTCGCGCTGGCCACCCGTGTGTTTCCTCCACTGGGGGATCTCCTGCTCCCTGAGTGACCAGAATTTGTCTGAAAGTGTGGCGTCCTCTAGTTCTCCGCGCCTTCCCTGAGAGCTGCAATCCCGGGATGTTAGCAGTCGGCCATCTTGGATCGTCCCCCCCCATTTGTCTTTTTGATCATTCACAACTGCAGAAATTAAAATCAGTATTCTCGAAGTTATTTAATATCATTTGGAAATTTGTATTCTGTTAGGCACGACCTCCTTGGGTTGCATTTTGCTTTAAATTTAAAGAATGTGGTCTGAGAGGACAAAGTACAGTTAATAAAAGAAGATGAGGCCGGGCGCGGTGGCTCAAGCTTGTAATCCCAGCACTTTGGGAGGCCGATTGAGACCATCCTGGTCAATATGGTGAAACCCCATCTCTACTAAAAGTACAAAAAATTAGCTGGGCATAGTGGCACACACCTGTAATCCCAGCTACTCGGGAGGCTGAGGCAGGAGAATTGCCCGAATCCAGGAGGCAGAGGTTGCAGTGAGCCGAGATTGCGCCATTGCACTCCAGCCTGGGTAACAGCAGCGAAACTCCGTCTCAAAAATAAAAAAATTAAAAATAAAAGGAGATGAATGAACTTACCTTTCTGTTTTCTTTCTTGGTACTTTCTTCAACTGATTAGTTTCTCTTGGTTCTTCTTTTCCTTTGGGATTTGCTCTGTTTTAACTTCTGGGGGTGGAGAGAGAGCAACAAAGAGAAAGATTTTGGACTAAGAGACGTGGTAGACAGACAAAAGTAAATGAGCAAAGGCCCTGATACAGGAAGGAACAAAGAACATTCCAGAATATTCTAGAAAAGAAAGTTCCTGGGCTAGGAGCCTAGAGAGGATAGGAAGTGGTGAGAGCTTTCTCACCACTGAGTTCAGTGCTGAACTGAAGGGCCCTAAGGTGCAAGTGCCAAAGCCATTTAAAGGTTTCAAGCCTCCTCTTATAGGCAGTAGCAGTCATGGAAGAGTTTTGAGTAGTGGAAGAGATGCGGACCATGGATTGCAGAGGCACCAGAGCAAGGGGGGAGGTCATGGTGCCTGAGGACTAGGATGGTGGTAGTGGGTGAGAAGAAGGAGATACTGACATGCTGGTGCAGTGTGTGGAAATAGGACACTGCAGGGGAGTACAAGGGGCTGTGATGGGTCTGCTTTAGAAGCACTGGGCTTGAGGGGCTTATGGTGTGACTAGATGGAAATGTTGAATAAGTAGGTAGATATACAGGTTTGGCAAAGGTGTGTGGGCTGGAGGACTAAATTTGGAATTTAATCAGTTTACAGATGATAATTGAAGCTATTTGGGCAGATTTTTTGCTTAGAAAGAAATTATAGTAAGAGAAGAGGGTCTCAGGAAACTGGAATCTTTGGAGGAAAAGTAGAGGAGATGTTGCCGGCATAGAACCACAACAAGTGACGGGAGGGGAAGAGGAGAACTGTGGGCCTTAGTTTCGTGGGCAAAGGGGTGATCCATTTTGTTCAGTGCAGCTGAGACTTCAAGTGAGATGAGGCCAGGGTGTGTGCCCTGCAGCTTCTCTATAGGGAGGTCCTTAGTCTGCAAGAACAGTTTTGTGGGGCATGGGGCGGACGCCATATTGGCAAGAGTTGAGGGAGCCTGCGAGGTGAAGAAGGTGGAACAGAAGCATGGCTCCGGTTTGACAGTCAAGGAACCGGGCAGCAGAGCAGCAGCTGGAGAGAGGCAGGGCTCCAGAGAAGTTGGCAAATGGATCCGGTACGTTTTTAAGAAGAGGGAGGACCTGAACCCGTTTAGAAAGAGCAAGAGAGATTGCAGGGTGTAGGCATGGCAGGATCCTGAAGACAGGTGGAGTGATTGACTTTAGATTGTTCTATTCACTTTTTATAGACTTTAAATTCAGAAGAAAAGACTGACCCAGGTTCTGCTGGTACTGTGTTCTCACCTTCCTCTACCATCCTGGGACACTCCTCCTCACATGGGGTCCACTGTACTCCCTTGGGAGTCCTGGCCAGGAAAGGATCCTGGCTCTCTGTTAAAGGCTGTTCATCCTTCAACCAGATGAGCTCCAGCATCTTTTTTACTTTGAGTAGGAGATAAAGCTAAGGATAAAGTTCAAGGTGGGGTCCCACGGTATTGAAAGAAAAGCTAATAAAATAGGAGCACTGTCTAAAAATATTTCTCATACCACAGAGAGAACCAATGAGTTCCATTCTGTGCAGCATGCTGGGTTGGGTGTTTTTTGGATTAAAATAGACTCTTGTTAGCTTTGCTTTAATTGATTTTAAGTACAGTGCCTGTATGCAGAGAGAGTTTCTAGGTTTCAGGCTGAATTGGGCCTGAGTAGACTAGATGCTGATCGGAGAAGAGCTAGGCTGCTATTCGCTGGCTTTTCCTGGAAAAAAATTACTGGATTTTCAACAATTATAATATTTTCTCTTTATTTATTTTTTCCTTGATTAATAAAATTTGTCAGAGCAGTTTTAGGTTCACAGCAAAATTGAGCACACACTGTGTAGAGTTCCCATAAACTTCCTGCCCCAAAAAGATACAACTTACCACAAGATTGACATCTAGAAGCAGCCTGGTGTGTTCGTTGCAATTGCTGATGCAGTGATCCACCATTATTACTCAAGGTCCATACTTTACAGCCGGCTTCATCTTAGTGTTGTACAAACGTGTAGTGACATGTCTGTGCCATTATGGTATCATATAGAATAGTTTTACTGACTTAAAAACCCTGTGCCCACCTCATCATCCCTCCTGTTCCACCCCCCCTTTTTTTTTGCAGTTTCTTTCATGTAAACATAAAAATGTGTTTTTCAGCCTTACCTTTTTTAAGATCTTGACAAAATCTTTAAAATAGCTTTTTTTTTTGTTTGAGTACACAAAAGAAAAATTCAGTTGCTGACATGGAATTATGACATTAAAGCAGTAAGTTGTCTTCTGCATCTAATTCTAGCTTTATTCTGTCAGTTTTCCTCCCTCCCCTTTTTAAAAAACAATTTAATTAATTGTTTTTTATTATACTTTAAGTTCTTGGGTACATGGGCAGAATATGCAGGTTTGTTATATAGGTACACACATGCTACGGTGGTTTGCTGCATCCACCATGCATCTGCATTAAGTATTTCTTCATCTACATCACCATCATCTACATTAAGTATTTCTTCTCATGCTATCCCTCCCCTAGGCCCCACCCCCACAACAGGCCCTGGTGTGTGATGTTCCCCTCCCTGTGTTCTCATTGTTCAACTCCCACTTATGAGTGAGAACATGCAGTGTTTGGTTTTCTGTTCCTGTGTTAGTTTGCTGAGAATGATGGTTTCCAGCTTCATCCATGTCCCTGCGAAGGACATGAACTCATCCTTTTTTCATGGCTACATAGTATTCCATGGTGTATATGTGTCACATTTTCTTTATCCAGTCTGTCACTGATGGGCATTTGGGTTGGTTCCATGTCTTTGCTATTGTGAACAGTGCTGCAATAAATGTGTGTGCATGTGTCTTTATGATAGAATGATTTATAATCCTTTGGGTACATACCCAGTAATGGGATTACTGGGTCAAGCAGTATTTCTAGATCTTTGAGGAATCGCCTCCCTCCCCTTTTAAAGCTCTCTGTAGTTCCCATTTCATGAGAAGCTTTTTTTCCCTCCTCTGGGCAGACAGACATGCCCTCGATCCTGATCTCCCACCTTGCAGAGAGCCAGTCAGTGAGGGTGTGTATGGCCCTTCCTGGCATTGCAGAGTAAATTTCTGTCCCTAAAGGGCCAAGGAGGAGAAGCTTTGGCTTTTTAAGTCGCTGATGATAACATCCCAGGCAGAGGGCAGGGAGGTTAAAAAACAGGTCGTTTGGGAGTCAAGGGATGAATGCATTACTGCTCACAGCTCCACCGCTGATGTGTTTGGTTGCTTTAAATTCTAGTCATTGTATATTCTGTGGTTTGAAAGTTGTTGGAGGAAAAAAAAACCCAATATGTCAGATAAATGGGAATGAACATACCAATTCTTCAGAGAAAGGCTCCCTCAGAGATAAGCTGCTTTTAATCTACACATTGTTCTCCATTTCCTAGTCTTTTTTTTTTTTTCTTTATCTTTCTCAAGTGGGATTGGCTCAGCATTTTCAAGTCTCGACTGAGCCCCTCCTGAGTCTCCAGCATCCCTCTGGATGCGCTGAAGGAGGCAGAGGAACCCCTCTCTGTGCGCTTTGGGCTTGACTTTTGCTCGTTCTCATGTTGCCATATTTCTATTTCCCGGCACCTTTCTCTTGGCTGTTGAAGCCTCCTCTCAAGTGACAGTCACCATGAAATCCCAGGTTTGATGGGATATGCTAGTTTTATTTTCTAATACCTATCTGAACACAAGTAGAACTATTCAGAAGCAGTAAAATCGTCATCGCCTGCCACCTCAAATAACCCTGCAGCTCTGCAGACACCAGGTCCTCTATCTGGGAACCTGGATCTACGTCACAGCCTCTAAGAGCTGGAAGGAATCCCACAGATTTCTTGAATTTCATTAATTCCTTGCTCAGGGAGGTTCATTGTGCCTGGGCAGCATGGTCTCCCTCCTTCTGCTCCCCAAATCTCCGGAAATGGGTAACCAACACACGGGGTGTCCTCGGGGAGGGCTGCTTCTGCACTCCTCTCTTTTTTCATATTTAACTCTCACAATTTTGCGCCGCCTTGGATTTTTTTTCAACCCAGAGGAAATTGCTATTGAAGACTGACCACCTGCCTTTAACATAGGATCTGTGTAAACTGTCTAAAGAATTTGCCTGTCTCTTTCTGAACTACTCTTCGCTAAACATCTACTGCAGGGCTGTGTAGGCTCTGGAAATGATAGCAGGTCACAAGATGACAAAGGTCCTGCCCCTCAGAGCTTATATTCTAGGGGGAATGAGATGGACAGAAAGGAGAAATACATAACATTAAGAAAATACGCTGGGCACAGTGGCTCATGTCTGTGATCCCATCGCTTTGAGAGGCTGAGGTGGGAGGATCATGTGAGCCCACAAGTTAGAGGTTACAATGAGCTATGATCATGCCACTGCACTCCAGCCTGAGACCCTGTCTCGGAAGGAAGGAAGGAAGGAAGGGAGGGAGGGAGGGAGGGAGGGAGGGAAGGAAGGAAATATTAATATAGTAGTAAATGTAACTATCTACAGAAAATGGTAACAAAGGGGCCGGTCATGGTGGCTCATGCCTGTAATTCCAGCACTTTGGGAGACTGAGGTGGGCAGATCATGAGATCAGGAATTTGAGACCAGCCTGGCCAATGTGGTGAAACCCTGTCTCTACTAAAAATATAAAAATTAGCCGGGTGTGATGACGGGTGCCTATAATCCCAGCTACTCAGGAGGTTGAGGCAGGAGAATTGCTTTAACCCGGGAAGCAGAGGTTGCAGTGAGCCAAGACTGCCATTGCACTCCAGCCTAGGTGATAGCGCAAGACTCTGTCTCAAAAAAAAAAAAGAAAAAGAAAATGAAACAAGGGGACGTGACAGTTGGTTGTCAGGGGAGTGGGGCTGCTTAGATGTGGGCTTCGGAAAAGAAATTGCAGAGGCAGGAAGAGGCTGACCGTAGCAGAGCATCCCAGGCAGAGGGATCATCTCATGCAAAGGTTTTGGAAAATCTTTGGGAAATACCAAGTTCGTTCAGTTTGACTTGGCTGCAGAGAAGGAACTGAGGTGGAGCAGTTAGTTGGACCTCACCAGAGGCTGTGGGGAATTACTGAATATTGGCTTACACAAGGTAATCACGTCCCAGAATTCAGCCCTGGAAATGAAGCAGATTTGTTCCACAAAGCGGATCAGAGCACACTCATTGTTGCAGTTTGTCATGTGGTTACTTACTCTGAACTAGATTTGATCTGTGGGGATACTAGGGGCCCTACCTCACCAGAGTGTGTCTGCACCCTGCTTAGCACAGCGGAGCTTCCTCCTAACCCCTAAGGGCTTCTGGAAAGGCCGTACTGATAGAAAAAGAGAGTTGCATGTGCCAAATAAACCAGTTTTTTAAAGTTGCTGTTTGGATCATTCTGTCCTGTGCCACTCATCAAAGGAAGGTGTTGGGATTGGCAGTTAGTATTGGCTGGGTTTTCTACAAGAGAGATTTTTTTTAGCGAAATGAACTTTTTTGATATGCAGCTTTCTTTCCAGAGGTCCTTTCTGGGTGGAGTTCATCCAGGCAGTACATATAAACAGTGAGATCAAGGCATTTTGTTAAAAGAGAACTAAAAGTTGTGCCTCTAACAAATAACTCCAGAAGAGCATATGCGGTTTGTGCCTTTAGATTTTTTTTGATTAAAAAATGTCTTCAAATTTAACACATGTACATGTTAAAATTTTTAAATATCCCATGAAAAATGACTCTGCCTCCTGTTTCTGACTGCCAATCCCCCATTTTCCTCTTTAGAGACAACCACTGTTAACATTTTCTCATGGATTCTTCCAGAGATATCATATGTACATTCAAATATATATGTATGTATCACGTACGGGTTTTGAAAGGTAGAGATTTCTTAAATGTTTGGGTGTATGGCAGTTGCTTAAAGGTTAGGGAACAATTGAACCGTATTGAAAGAATAACAATATAGAATGAATAATATCATTGGGATACTAATTCCTGAGCCTGAGTGACTTTAGAGGCTCATGTAAATAATGCAGATCATTCCTACAGGAAAAAATAGAAATAATACATACAGTTAAAGTGAGCTAATTCTGGATTTGAAATAAAACGGGACCTTGAATTTCTCATTTTGTCTGTAATAGGGGAATCTTTGGGAGTCTTACTTCATGTCTCTCTCACTGAAGCTGGAAAGTGAACACTGTTGCGCATGCTCCTTGGCACCTTTACTTTGGCCCATGAGGGAGGGTGGATGTGGTCCTGGGAGCTGTCCCTAGCAACAGACATCCCCCTACCCCTGCTGGAAAGCAGGCAGTGTGTGCCTGGTGAGGACTAGATCCTAATCCAGTTGTTATGGGTAGGATGTACCTTTTCAATGGCGGTCTCAAGGTATTTGCATTAGAAGCCACCAAGATAATAATTGAGAAGTTTCTGAATTCACTCCCAACATTGTGTCCAGTGTTACTGCTGTAGTCTTCAAATCCTGCTCAGGCTGAGCTATTCTGAAACTGTAGATTCGAGTCTGCTCTTTGCTTGAAACCTCACCGGCCAGCGGTGAATGTGCTTAGACCCCAGAATCCAGGTCATCATTCCAGCTCCAGCCAGAGTTTGATCCCCTAAACATTACTTGTCGTTTCACAAATTGTATTTCCCAAGCCACTTGAAGGTTTTCTTTTAGGGAAGATAATCAACAATAGATTAAGGAAGGCTCCCCACTACTGTTTTTCCAGGCTCAAAAACCTGTGTTAGATGGTAAGATTCTCAAAAAACCATGCAAGGCTTACTTACCTTAGGTGTATGATGTTTTGGATTTTATTTTGTTTGTTTTAAAATTTTTAATGTTATTATTTGTTTGAGAGAGGATCTTGCTGTGTTGTCCAGGTGGGTCTTGAATACCTGGTCTCAAGTGATCCTTCTGCCTCAGACTTCTGAGTAGCTGGGATTACAGGCTTGAGCCACCACACTCAGCTTTTTTTCAGATTTTAATGTCCTCACAGATATCTAATTTGATCCCTGCAATAACTCTTTGGGGTGGCCGGGGGAGGAATATTACCTACATTTTATAAATGCAAAAATTGATTCTCAAAATAGCAATATCCTATGACAGTTTCATAGAGGAAGTTAGTCACTATTTGCAACAGAGTTTTCCCCAAAGTAGAGGGAACACTGACCCTTCAATAGGTATTTAAAGAAATAGGATTCCAGGGTCAGGTAAGCTGGGGAAACAGTGCCATCCTTTTGGAAGCACTGTATAGTGAAGCCTGTTTAACTCACTGTTTCCCAAACTGATCTGATCGTTAATCCTCCCCTACCTTCAATTGGTAATACCTAGCACCACAGTTTCTCGTAATATTTTGAGAAACGCAGATTCTAAGTTCTTTTTCCTTAGAACTACTTTTTTTTTCCAATCACCTTTATTGAAGTATGGTTTATATACAACAAAGTGCATCTGTTTTTAAGTGTACATTTTAGTGAGTTTTGACAAATTACAACATCACCATGGAAAAGAAATGTAATTTTTGTGTAACTTTTTAAGAAACGCAACTCTGTAAGTCTGTACTATTTAAAATAGTTTGAACTCTAATTCAGAAACTCCAAAAGTTATCCACATGGCTGCCAGCTAACAGTAATACTTCTAGATTCACAGCGCAGTATACAAGGCACTGTGGGAGAGGTTTAAAATCTAGTTTAGGTCTCAGATACTTACTAGGTTGTGACTTGATCAAATTACTGAACCGTCTGTAAGCCTCAGTTTCTGAATCAGAAAATGGTATTTATTCTTACTTCATGGTCATTAAAGAGGGTAAATAAGCCGACTTGCACACAGCACTTGACACAGTGCCTGGCATGTAGTCAGTGCTCAGAAAATACTCACTTTTATTCTTAGTTCATGAGCTCCAAGCAGATTTGCTGTTCAGAAGGGCCCAGTGCACTCTGTCTTGGGGATGGTAATGGGCATGGTCCAGAAAGAGGTGCCATCAAGATTTGATTAAACCTGAGAAAGTTACAGTTGGTTAAAGTGTCTCTTTAACCTAGGTATCTGGAGAAAAAAGAAATCTACCAGATTATATTATTTTCCTAGGGCCACTATAAGGAAATACTCCTAACTGAGTGGTTTACATAACAGAAATGGATTGTCTCACAGTTCTGGAGGCCGGAAGTCTGAGATCAAGGTTGTCTGTGGCTGGTTCTGTCTGAGGGCTTTGCGGAGGAATCTGTTCCATGATCCTTCCTGGCTGCTCATTGGTTGCTGGCAATCTTTGGTGTTCCTTAGCATATAGACAATCACCCTGACCCATCCCTGCTTTCATGCTCACATGGTGTATTCCCCTTGTACCTGTCTGTATGCAAGTTTCCCTTTCTATAGGGATGCCAATCACTGGATTAGGGCCCACCCTGTTCTCGTATGACCTCATCGTAACTGATTACTTCTGCAGCAACCCTATTTCCAAGTAAGGTCACATTTTGAGGCACTGGGTTAGAACTTCAACATACGAGTGTTTGAAGGACACAGTTCAACTCGCAGCATGAATATAGTCTGTTAGTCCCAGTAAGGGCATGCAAGAGGAATTTGGCTAAGCATCCAGTTGTGAAATTTTGTGCTTGCTTCTTTTTCCTTAGAACTACCTTTTTTTCCAATCACTTTTATTAAGGTATGGTTTATATATAACAAAGTACATCTGTTTTTCAGTGTACACTTTACTGAGTTTTGACAAATACACGCACCTGTGCTACCACTGCCCCTATTAAGGTATAGACCGTTTCTATCAGGTTGGAAAGGTTCCTCCTGCTCCTTCCCCAGCAGCCCCTCCCATCGCCACTGACCTGCTTCCTGCCGCTGGAGACTAGTTATGGCTGTACCTTTTCTAGCGTTTCATGTGAATGAAATTATACAGCATGTATTTTTTTTATACTGACCTTTCTGCTCTTATCTGCTTTGAATTTGAACTGTGAGTCCACAGGAATTGAGTTTAGAAGTTTTGATAACTATAAATCCAGCCCTTAGAATATTATAGCCATTGGGGCACAGTCTTGATAGATCTTTAAGGAAAAATGTATTACTTTCTTACTGTGTCCGTGGCCCTGTAGGAGACATCTCATACTCTAATTAAATACTCAGACAGCCCTGTGAATTAAGTTTTCTTTTCTCATTTATAAAAGAAGAAGTTTCTTAGGGAATCTTTTTTTTAAGTCTGTGATGACTGCTACCTGGAAAAGGGGTTGAACCGAGAGAAACTGAGATTTTGCCAAAAAGCATTTAAGAATATTGGTGTATGCCCATAATGGTGTTTCTAATGAAGTGTCTCAGGCCACTGTTAAGATTAAATGAGATAGTGCATGTCAAGGGTTGAGAATGGTGCCTAACACACAGTGAGCACCCCAAATGCTACCTGACATGACTGTGATTAGCGGACTTGCAGGCTGTCACAGCCAAAGCCCCTCTGTGATGATCCAAGCCAGTGCTCCACCCTTCAGGGCCCTGAGGTTGCCCCCATCTCCAGGGAGGACTTGGCCTGTCCCCGACTTCACTCCTGTTCCCCCAGCAGCTTTGCCTTCTGGTTTTTATCTGCAGATAAAATGTAAGCTTTCCTCTGAAAAGAAAAGGTTCCACAATGAACAGGTGTGGGCACTCCACCAGTGGGGTTCTGCTCCCCCCTTTTTACATCATGAGAAGGCGTAGCGACTTTGGACAGCAGGTGTGTGCAGGAGCCCTGGAACCCAGCTCTCTGAACTTCCAGCCTTTAGGAAATTAAAATAGGGAGATGCCAGCCCAATGTTGTGCTAATGTCTTTGCCAGTTCAAAGTGAGGACTGTTCTTACTATCTCAGAATCTATCTCCAGCCAAGCTGGAGGAGGAGTTTGTAGGCATAAATTGAAGGCTAATAATCTTCCAGTCTCTTGTTTGGGACATAGTAAATGTTTTAGAGCTAAGGAATCAGCCAACACCATCTTTTCAGCAGTTATTTTTAATTTGAGGGGTTTTGGGGGGTTCTAATTTGTCAAATTTCCTCATCCCTTATCTTTCATATCACTTCAGAAATACGTGTGAATTAAGGTCAATTAACATCCACCTCAAACTAAATCTCTAAATTATCTTCGTATAAATCTTGAAGAGGTAGTAATTTCAGCTTAAGTGGCAATTAAAAAGCAAGGATTATACTTAATAACCTCTGTGGGGGTACCTGAGGTCTTACGTTATAGAGTCTTGACAAATGCTGCTAGTCATCAATAATTTAGGGGAGATATCATCTGACTTCCATTTAGTTTTACATGCTTATGCAGGCTCTGCCTCTCTGGGAAGATGACAGAAAGAAAACAGCCCGCACATGCGTGTGTTGAAGCTGGCCGCTGTGCTTACCAGGTGCTTCTCAGCTGTGGCCCTGAGCAAGCCACCCAGTCGCTCTGAGCCTCAATTTCCCTTTCCTCAGAAATGATCATGAACCAGATCTTTTCCAGCCCTGAGTTGATTTGCTATTCATTATCAAAATGCTAATATGCAGTCTATTTTAGAGCTACTAACTCAAATATGGTCCTGTGTTACGGGATTAACATTAATTTAGTTAAGCGTACTGTCAGATTTGACATTGAGGACATATTCATGCTAATTAGAACAGGTACAGTGAATAGGCTCTCGCTAGAGCTGTCTCATTAAGACTGAACTGAACTGATTTTCATGCTTTCTTACAGATTTTTAAATTAAGAGTAACAAATGGCAGCAATTGGCTCCGAATATATAGACTTTTACCTACAGCAGCCACAGTCCCACGCCACAATTATTTTTTACATTTCAAATTGCTAATTTCTCACCTCTTCCTATCTTTCTCTTTATTCTCATCCAACTGACTTATATTAGTACAACTGAATATATCTTTAGAGAGAGAAGTGATAATCAGTGCTTAATTTGTTTAACATTTTAATATCCGTAGACTAAGTACATGAAACAGGATATCAAGTACATTATTAGCAGATAAAACAATTTCAGTGATGGAATTTATTTTGAGTCTTAGTTTATATAAATGATTGAGCGACTGTTAATATCAGGTCATCTCCTCTAAATGGTGATAAACAGGCCAGAACATTTAAGTGTCATTATTATTAACGTCATTTCATTTCCTCTAGTTTAGGATTTCCATTAGAAGACCAGTACATTTTCAAATGTAAAGACTTAGAATATTTTAAAATTTCTCTTGACAAACCATTTTTCCACAAAATACTGGACTGACTTAGAAACAAGTGGTTAATATTTTAGTGTCACTCACATACCAGAGTCTCATCTTTTGCATATTTGCCATAGGTAAGACGTACAGGACGGAATTATATTCTGTACTTCCAAGGGCACTTTTTCATTTGCATGAGGATTCTTTTAGCAATGACTATCTAAGACCATCATTAAAGTTAGGAGTTTCTGAATACAGGTGAAAATGATCACTTGTGAGATTTAAGCATAAATGTAAAAGTCAGGCAAATTTTCATTTACCATGTCTTAATTGAGATAGAATTTGTATTTAAAAAGCTTTGAGAATATAATAAAAGCAGGAAAAATTAATGAATTTCCCACGTATTATTCTTATACTTAATAATATCAGAAGTTCATTAGTACATATTATCCCTCAGCAGAAAAGTTAATACTTACAAAGTTTACATTTCCGGGGTTTTGTATATCACAGTATCCTGTGCAGTATAAAGTGTGTTGGGATTTCGCAGTAAGTTCACTGGAAAACAGAGGGAATAAAGAAATAAAAATGGCTGGTGTAGTGGCTCGTGTGTGAAATCCTAGCACTTTGGGAGGCCAAAGTGGGAGAATCACTTGAGGCCGGGAGTTTGAGATCAGCCTGGACAACATAGCAAAAACCTATCTCTACAAAAAATTTTTTTAATTTTCAAAAAGGAAAAAAGGAATAAGGATGGGTATAAGCAACATGTGTAGACTGGAATTTTATAAGTATCCCTTAAAAATTGTCATTAAATCTTTAAAAATAATTATCATTTGGAAAATGTTGAAAATTTTCATGAAAAATTATAGCTTTGCATTTTTTTAAATGAATTTTTTTTTGTTTCCCTTTCTGCTTTTATTCTACATGCTAAAGTGTTTTCTAATACTTTCTATGGTTATTGGAGAGAAGAAAAAAGTTTATGTGAAGTAAGGTGAAAGATGGGGCGCTGTGGTGCACCCACCTTTTAAATTCTCTTTCAGAATTCCATATGAATGTTTATTTAGTGCCTACTGAATGTCTTGCTCTGTGCTGGAGACTGGGGGTACAGAAAACAAAACATAGTTTCTACCCCTGCAGAGCCTGCAGGTAGACTGATTTCTTAGGGTGATTCTGAGTACCATATTTCATTTGGGAAACACTTTGCCTGGTTGGGGGCTTGGGGAGACCCCACCCCACCCAAGAGCTGCAGGAATCTAGAGTCAGCCCTGCAGAGCTGTTTGGCTGCTGTATTAGTCCGTTTTCACACTGCCGATAAAGACATACCTAAGACTGGGCAATTTACACAGAAAGAGAAGTTGATTGGATTTACAGTTCCATGTAACTGGGGAGGCCTCACAGTCATGGCAGAAGGTGAAAGGCACGTCTCACATGGCATCAGACAAGAGAAGAGAGCTTGTGCAGGGAAACTCTCCCCCACTTTTTTTGGAGACAGAGTTTTACTCTTGTTGCCCAGGCTGGGGTGCGATAGTGAGATCTCAGCTCACCACAACCTCCACCTCCCAGGTTCAGACGATTCTCCTGCCTCAGCTTCCCCAGGAGCTGGGATTACAGGCATGTGCTACTATACCCGCCTAATTTTTGTATTTTTTAGTAGAGACGGGGTTTCTCCATTTTGGTCAAGCTGGTCTTGAACTCCTGACCTTAGGTGATCCACCTGCCTTGGCCTCCCAAAGTGCTGGGATTACAGGCATGAGCCACCACACCCAGCTGTAAAGCTCCCCTTTTTAAAAACCATCAGATCTCGTGAGATTTATTCACTATTAGGAGAACAGCATGGGAAAGACTTGCCCCATGATTCAATTATCTCCCTCTGGGTCCCTCCCACAATATGCAGAAATTATGGGAGCTACAAGATGAGATTTGGGTTGGGACAAGAGCCAAGCCATATCAGCTGCCTTCTTGTCATTCTTTTAAAACCGCAGTACTATGAGCACTACTAATGTCCTGCTTCTTGGAGTGTGGGCTGATAACCCAGAGACCCCTCAGTGAGCACAGGCTGCCTTGTTGCTCCTGGGTACTGGAGTTTTTACTGTGCAAGGTGACTGCCTCAGTGTTTCTGTGCTGGGAAGTATTATGTGTTTATTTCCACAAAGTCTTTATCATCTTTTGAGTGTTTAATTTTCCTTTACTTGACGTGTGCCTGTTAACAGCATGAAATTGTGGGGTTTGTATTTTCTTTTAATCGACATTTGGGCTGGGTAGATAACAAATCAAAAAGCATTGGATGCCCACTGTCCCGAGGGACAAATCCCTACTGAGGTCAGTTACGGAAAGAGATCAGGGCCCTCCATTCTAGAGCTTTAGAGGCTTGGTTTGTCATCAGCAGTACTGTTTATTCATTTTCTACCAAGTACCAAAAATTTTTTTTAAAAAGTATTTCATGAAGTACTGTGGGGAGTTGATAGGAAAAGTAATTGGGTGGTACTCACCACCTGTTCTATTCTTATTGCATCTGCAGGCTTTCAACTGATGCCTGCGATCTTCCATTCTACTTGCTGTAAACATTTGTCTATGAGCTTATTTAGTGGTGAACTTTCCATCAGGGCCAAGAATCTACATGATTCTCTAAAAATCAGCCTTCTGCCCCAGGATCTTCAGAAGGCAGCCATACAGACAGGGATCATTCAGATTGGTTAGCAGGATGACTGAAGCAAAATGCAGGACCTGGAGGACCCTTTAAACTCTTCTTCCAAACCTGTCTCATGCAAAGGGGCCCACTTGCAGAGGGATCAATTAAACTCCTCCCATGGGGTAAACAAGATCTACAGGGAAACACAAAGGCATTAGCAGCTGACCTCCTGAATACATAAGTGGACAGGAGGTAGAGACAATAAGGAGGTAAAACTAGTCTGATCCCGCCTTCCCAATGCACACACACCCCTGTCTTCCTGTCTCTTGTCTCCTACGTTTCTCTTCCCATCAGTTTCTTTCTCACTCCCTCCCACATGACTGTCCTTCCCTCACTTCCTGCTCTTCTTCCCTTTCTTCTCACTTCTTGGCCTCTTTGGGGCTGCTTGCTGTCTCTTTCCTGCTTCTCTGACCCTGACCCTTTTTCTTCTTAGACAAAATTGCATTTACCCATTGTCTCCCAGCCTTTGTCATCGTCTTGGCTTTACATACGGTGTCTTGTGCTTTAAAAACCATCTAATGAAATTAAGCTGGGCTCTAACAATACCGAAGAAATTCTGTCATCCATTTCACTTCCTTGGGCAGGAATGCTCTAGTGCAGCGCCATCTGCTGTCACAGGTAAATGAAAGCCCTGTTTTTTTGCCGGGCACTGTGGCTCAAGCTTGTAATCCCAGTACTTTGGGAGGCCGAGGCAGGCAGATCACCTGAGGCCAGGAGTTTGAAACCAGCCTGGCCAACACAGTGAAATCCCATCTCTACTAAATATACAAAAATTAGTTGGGCTTGGTGGCACGTGCCTGTAATCCCAGCTACTCACCCAGGAGGCTGAGACAGGAAAATGGCTGGAACCCAGGAGGCGGAGGTTGCAATGAGCCGAGCAAGATTGTGCCATTGCACTCGAGCCTGGGTGACAGAGTGAGACTCCATCTCAAAGAAAAAAAAGGCCTGTTTTCAGAGTCTAAGCCCTAGTGTGTCAGACACCACCAGATTGCCCCAGACATCTAAGATAGGAGGATGCAAGTTTAGATCCTAGACTATTTTGCTAACTTTTAAATCAACTAATTTTTTTGAACTTGAGCAACTGATCTAAATATTGCTGCCTCCATGTTTTCCTTCTTTGCAAAAGACGGTATTAGCTTCCCTTCTGCTTCCTCTGGACCTTTTAAAACCCTCAAGGGTCATGGTTGTTCATAAAGTCTTTGGAGTTCTGGGATCTCGTAGATGTTGGCTTCATATACATAAGACGCTGTCTGAATACAAGATACAGTGGTTTTCTAATGCATTTCCATTTTTATAGGAAACTTTTCTTCCCAGTCAAGTTGATCTTTTAAAAGTTGGTTTGTTTTGTACTCTTGTTGGTTTTTATTTTAAGATATATCTCTAAGAACACAGATGTCTCCTTTACAGTGTGAAAATGGTAAAGAATAGCTCAATGCAATAAAATACTGAGGAGGATGATTGTTCACTGCTGTCTTTAGGGCTCATTCGAATGCCTGCTTGTTAATCTGTGCTTTCAGTGACATCTTCTCACCCATCTGCCTCTAAGCAGGAAGTTTCATCAACCACTATCCTCTCCAAATTATTCCAAGAAACAAATCTCCTGTGCTAATACCAGGTCTGGCAGTTCAGCTGCAGGCACTACTGGGCCAAATAGGAAGAATGTAACTAAGAACTGGATAGCCCAACAGCCCGAAGAGAATTGGTCTTCATCTAGATGTCACCTAGATCCAGGCCTGGAGCATGCCTATAACAGGACACATGCCCCATTCAGTCTAGGGTGTAAACGTGACACTACTTCCCTCCAACATCTCTCTCACTTTTACTTTTTTTTTTTGAGACAAAGTCTCATTCTGTTGCCTTGGGCAGGGATGCAATGGCATGATCGTAGCTCACTACAACCTTGAACTCCTGGGCTTCAGCAATCCTCCTCTTTCATCCTCCAGAGTCACAGCCTGTAGGCTGAGACCACCGCACCCAGCTAGCTTTTTAATTGTTTTAGAGACAGGGTCTCACTCTGTTGCCCAGGCTGGTCTCGAACTCCTGGCCTCAAGCAGCCCTCCTACTTCAGCCTCCCAACTCACTGGAATTATAGGCATGAGCCACTTTGCCTGGCTTTCTCCTCCCCCACACCTTTACAAATTTTTATTACCCAGTATGTCTTTTGTAAAACTTGGCATTGATTCCGCTTACAAGAGATCATTACTTTATTTTTATTTAAAAGCATCACTTTATATCACTTTTTTTTCTGTTCTACAGAGGAATCTCAAGCTGCTTTCAGACTGCTAATATTCCAGAACAATGAAAGATACAAATAAATAAATGATACTCCAATAAAATGACACTAAGTAAAGAATCTTTCCCAAGTAGGCATTTTGCTTATTAAGCACCATATTTTATTTGCTGTTTTCTTCTACCAGTGGAGACAAATAGAAAGCAGTAGTGACTAAAATGTAATCTTCCCAATCAGCTAGAGAAAATGGGATGATTGTTAAGGAATCTCCCTGGGTGGGTTCTTTTTTCACTCACACTTTTGGAATGCCTTTCATTTCATGACCAGTTCTCCTTTCTTTCAAAGGCATTTTGAATTCCAATTCTGACCTTCTAAAATGCTAGCTTTCCTAAGATATTTGAATCTCTACAGCTTATATTTTTAAAAAATCGTAGACTAGTAAAAATCCAGAACTGGAAAGAGCATTATAGAGCATCTGGTCTGACTGCATAGATTATAACTGGGAAGGCTGAAGTGAGAGAGAAAATCATTTGCCATGGCCACACAGCTCACTGGTGACATGGCTTAGACTAAAACTTAGTCTCCTATGTTGTTGCATTCTTGGGAAAACATTCTGAGTTTAGGTACCTCAATTCATGAACGCTGTTAGAAGTGCCACATACAGTTTGCTCTTTAAAAGGTAATTGGGGCAAAAGTTAGAAGCTTGATCTTTGTAATGTGGAATTACTAAATATAGGTATGTCTTATTCAAAAATAGTACACCCAGGATTTATAAAACCAAGAAAGGTCCATTCTTTGCAGTATTTAAGTATTATTTAGTTCTCAGAATATTTCAAGCATAAATTGATTTAAAATTTTTTTATTTTTTTGAGACAGACTCTTGCTGTATCACCCAGGCTGGAGTGCAGGGGCACAATTTCAACTCATTACAGCCTCCACTTCCCTGGTTCAAGCAATTCTCCCACCTCAGCCTCCCAAGTAGCTAAGACTACAGGCATGCATCACCACACCCAGCTAATTTTTGTATTTTTAGTAGAGATGGGATTTCACCATGTTGTCAAGGCTCGTCTTAAACTCCTGGCCTCAAGTGATCCACCTGCCTTGGCTTCCCAAAGTGCTGGGATTCCAGACATGAGACACTACACTTGGCCAAAAAATTTTTATTTATGTGGAGTCTCTTGTCATCAGGAATTCCCTGTCCATATGGCTAATTCTCAAATTAAACTCACAAACTCCCTAAGGAGTTCACTTCCACAGTGCCCTAGCCTGGCACCAAACAGAGCAACTGGCCAGCCTTTTCTAAATGAATGAACAAATAAGCAAATGAACTTTTTATGAACACATTTATTATGTAGAGTAAGTCATATATGTATAAATCTGTGTATTTAAATTTTTATTTTTTTGTAAGGCAAAAATGTCAAGCAAATAGACCCTTAAGAATCTCAGAGGGCCCGGGAACAGTGGCTCACGCCTATAATCTCAGCACTTTGAAAGGCCAAGGTGGGCAGATCACGAGGTCAAGAGATCAAGACCATCCTGATCAACATGGCAAAACCCCGTCTCTACTAAAATACAAAAAATTAGCCCAGCGTGGTGTTGCATACCTATAGTCCCAGCTACTCAGAGGCTGAAGCCAGGAAATTACTTGAACCTGGGCAGTGGATGTTGCAGTGAGCTGAGATCGTGCCACTGCACTCTAGCTTGGCGACAGAGCAAGACTCCATGGCAAAGAAAAGAATCTCTGAGAAGGTTCCTAGTGATTCAGTTTAGGTTAAAAGGAGCACATTTATCTTTTGATACTCTGCTGAATGCGGAATTTCTATGACCACATCCAAGAAGTTAGTAAGTCAAGTTTATGATCTATGTAGAGGCCAGTGTGTCCTGCTAAATGCACATGAAACTAAGAGTTAGGGGAGTGAATAAAGTGCCAATTCTCTGTGGTAGGTGAGGTGTCCACTTCCTGGGCCAGCTGGTCACTGCCTTCTCTGTGATCCGTGACCCTCCTAAGCCTCCAGCCAGCATGTTCACCCCCAAACACAGACAGGGTGAAAGGAACAAGGCACATCTCTCCCTCCTCTGGGGAATGCCACAGCATGTATAGCTTAGTAATAAGAGAGTGGCAACCTTATCTGGGTATGCAATGGCTAGCGTGTAAAATATCACAGTAAATTTATTACTAGATAATTATAGGGAAAGCCACTTGACCTCAGAATCAACTTCCTTCTCTGTGAAATGGTGATAAAAATACCTAACATTGTGCAGAGGTTTCCGATTTCAGACTCGCAGGCTCTCTCTATGTGTTAGACACCGTTTCATTGCCAACCTTTGCTGTCGTTCGCATCTTCCCCACCAAGAGCGTGTGCAGGGCGACTTTGGGAAACGCATGCCGTGTACTTGGATAGTTTTAATCATTTTGCTCTTGCTGTGTTTTAGGGCTGGGAATGGAGGGATCTGAAAGAGGGGGCAGATGACCAGATAATCCCCGAGAGTGTGGGAACCATAGGTGATTGCCCCTTTCTTTCAGGATCACATGAAATCATCTTCTATGTCAACAGAATACGAGCTTCCTTGACTTGAGGCCCATGTAATTTTCAGTTCCATGCATTTCCTCCCTGGCAAGAAAATTAAGGAAAGGGAAGTATTATCCCTAAGTTGAGTTCCATTCCTGTATTTCTTCATTTGGCTTGCTTAGAAATGTCAAAAATCCCTACCATGAAGGTAAAGTATAGCAGTGTGTCAAAAGTATCTACTGAATGATTTAATTGGGCCATAGAGCACTGTTTTTTCCATTTTTTAAATTCACAAGTAGGAAATATTCAACTCTGTACAGCCTAAGGGAATAAAAACAACTGAAAATTTTTGCCTTTAACATCATCACCCAGTCCCAATCCCTACTAATATTTTGGGTGCATTTAATGCTAGAATTGTTTATATACCTACGCACATCTGCAGAAATGGGCTTTCCCTATAGAACTACTATTACTGAAGCTGCTCTGTCACTGTTAATGCTTCGTTTTAACTTTTTAAAAGTAAATAATACCTATGGTTGAGTTGTAGTATGTATTTAAAATATTCTTTAGTGTTTTAAGTATATTTAAAAATATGCAAGAAATCTAATTTAAAATTCAGCTACAAGAAACATGCAAAATTCGATTCAAATGTTCTTTTTCTCAAGTTCATTTTCCTTTTGAACTAGAAGCAGAGAAATGTTGGCCAGTAGTCGTTCTTTTCATGGCCTCAGCTTGGTAATCTAATAAGGGAGCTTTTCAGATACATACTTCACTATGAAAAAGAAAAAAACAAAAAGGCATGTCGAGGGCACTCACTCTGTATCTGGCAGAGGGACTGTGCATTGAAAAAGATAAACAGCAGTAACGCCTCGTGCTGGCCCACAGCAAGAAGGGTAACATTTCCCACTTCAGATTAGGAAAGAACTGTAAATTAATTTAACACAGTTCCTGGTCATTTTGAAACAACTTTGAAGCACCTTTTTTTAAATTTGTTTTTAATTCTGTGAGATTATGATTTTAATCTGAAAAGAAAAAGCAATACAGCTCAAGTGCCCTTTCATGAACCTACTGTGATGATTTCATTCTCTACCTCCTTTCATATACTTTGTCCAAGGCACCTAATTAGCATCTTGTCTCATTTTCTTTTTATTTATGTGTATGCCACAATGTAATACTGTGTTACATCAGTGCAAAGCACTGCCTTTTTATTGGGCCTTGCCGCACAGAGACCTTAAAGTTGTTCTCTGTACTTCTCCCAAGGTCCATAGAAGGCTTATCTGTCTGTTCATCTGGCTTGTCAGATTTTACTTTTTATGTGTTCAGAGGAAAGAAAGAAACTTCATTTTTCTTACTAAATGCCAGACACTCTGTTAGATGTTTCCCCAAACACTGCCTCATCCACTGTCATCTTTACCCTCTGTTGAGTAGGGCAATTTATTCCTCTCTTAGAAATGAGGATACTGGGGTTACGTTGCTTTGGTAACTTCTCGGCGGTCGCACAGGGTGGGAGGTTGACTTCAAACCAGGTCTTCAGATTCCAAAGGAACGGGGCTCTGTCTCCTGTGGCCTTATTTAGGGGGCCCTGTGTCCCTCTATATATGACTTTTCCAGCTATATGGAGTTTTGAAAATTGTCTTAACTTAGAAAAATGTTTTCCTTTACTGTTTTGGGATAGAAATTTGTATTCAATATATTATATACTTTCCAATCTAATTTAGTCTGAGGTTTGATTTTTGGATGACTTAATTTTAGATGATTTTGGCAAGTAGCTACTGTCGTATGAGCTAGAAAACCAATAATCACACTTCTTATAATGATTAAGTAACACAAATGATACATGGTTGAAGTGATAGATATCCTAATTACTCTGATTTGAGCATTGTATACATATATGGAACTAACACTCTGCAATTCGTAAATATGTACAATTAAGTATCAATTAAAAATAAAATTTAAAATATTTTAAATTACATTCTTAAAAAAGTTAATACTCTCTATGAATTTGAAGGAGACTCCTGTGAATAAAGTGACTAGAAAGCTTGACATCAATTTGGATATTAGAAGACTTTTTCTAATATCCAAATTCTTTGCTGTTTTCCAAATGGTCGAGATTGACAGAAACTGTTCTCTAAATAAATTATGCATATAGTACTCATCAATTTTGAATCACTGCTGAGGCTTTTTTTTTTTTTTACCTAAGTGAAAGTATCAGAAAGATTATTTTCTCTCTCTTCAGGCTCATTCTGTTATTTAGTTAAAGTCAGTAGAGATCATAGAGTTTAGCAGATGATAGGTGCCCAATAAATAGCACTTGAATGAATGAAGAAACCATCGAGGCCTCTTTCAAAATACATTGACACTATGGTTGAGAGTCTTGCTATGCAATTAAGAAGCTATGGTCTGTAAAGTGATGCTTTCCTATAAGAACTATTACTGAGAGTCCAACAATTATGTCATTCCTGAAATAACACTCCCAAGGCAACCACAAATTTCCATCCCAGGAAGTAAGATCCTTGCCTATTACACTTGTCAGACTATCAGAATTAATCAGTACACTCCCATATCCAAGTATGCTATATAATACAGATGTTGTGTGTGTGTGTATGTATGTGTATGTGTGTGTGAGAGAGAGAGAGAAAAGAAAGAGGAAAGGCAGAAAAAAGAACAGGGAAAGAGAGAGAAAGAAAGAAAAAGGAAGGAAGGAAGAAAAGAAAGAAAGATTGAGTTAAATCCAGTTTGAAATTTGTGGAAAAGTTAAAATCTGTATTAAATTCGTTCACTGCTCTATTGAATGTTAACAATTAAAATGTCAAAGAATATAGGTATTTTACCACTGATATGCTTTTCTGGAACTATCACTAAGAAGCCTGTTTTTTTCTACAGTGAAAGAGGTAATGTGGTCAAACTCAATAGTGAAACGTGACATAAGACAGGGACATACATTCTTAACAAATAAAGTCATTAAAACTTTCAGTTTTAACTTCAGCTCATTTGTTCAAGGCAGTACCCCCAGGGCTTCTGTTTGAACAGCACACAGCTAGGTTGGAAGGCAGATTTTTCATTTGCTTCTTCTGAAAGATGCCTGAAGTCAAATCCCTTGAAGGATTCTACTACCAAAAAATCATTGCTCCTCTGTTGGGTAGGTGAGATGGATGATGAAGCTCCAGGAACCAGCTGGGAAATGAAAATGTTAAGGAGTCACCAATCAGCACGCCTGGCAAATCTGTACAGGACAGATACGGGAAAGGAGGAATTAGAAATAGAATTCCTAAGGGCTGATCGTGTCAGAGTATATTTTAGTCAGATTTGGTGAATTCTATCAAAGAATAATAAAGCACTTTTTTGGCTTTAAAACAAAGTGTTATTTCACAGAAATTTAAACAAGTCTTCAACCAGTAAAGCGTTCTGATTGGAGGATTTTTTCCCAGGATTATTTTCAGTTTATCTTAGTTTTGTTTAATAGAACTTAAAGTGAATGAATCGTCCACATGCATATGTATACAACTGCGTCATCACTCAGACCAAGATGTGCAGCTTTGCTAGTCACTCCCTATTCTAGTCACCACTCCCAGAGGTGGCCCGTGTTCTGATCTTTGTCATCATCCTGCCTGCCTGTCATTTCATATGAATCCAGTCATACAGTACATGCTTTTTTGTGCCTGACACCTTTTCTTCAATCCTCTACCAATCCATAGGGCGTCATTCTTTTTTTTTTTTTTTTTTTTTGAGACAGAGTTTCCTTCTTATTGCCCAGTCTGGAGTGCAATGGTGCCATCTGGGTTCACCGCAACCTCCGCTTCCCAGGTTCAAGTGATTCTCCTACCTCAGCCTCCCGAACAGCTGGGATTACAGGCATGTGTCACCATGTCTGGCTAATTTTTTTGGTAGTTTTAGTAGAGATGAGGTTTCTCCATGTTGGTCAGGCTGGTCTCAAACTCCTGACCTCAGGTGATCCACCCACCTCAGCCTCCCGAAGTGCTGGGATTACAGGCATGAGCCCCCATGCCCGGCCATCATCTTTCTTTCTTTCTTTCTTTCTTTCTTTCTTTCTTTCTTTCTTTCTTTCTTTCTTTCTTTCTTTCTTTTTTTTTTAAATATAGTATCAGTAAAGAAGGAAGAACTATTGTTAGAAAGGGAGAGGGAAATGGATGTATTTTCAAGGGGTCATAAGGTATTTGATCAGTTGAGGCCAGGAGTTCAAGACTAGACTGGATAAACATAGTGAGTCCCTGTCTCTACAAAACCTTTTTATTTATTTATTTTTTTTAGATGGAGTCTAGTTCTGTCACTCAGGCTGGAGTGCAGTGGCACAATCTCAGCTCACTGCAACCTCCACCTCCACCTCCTGGGTTCAAGGGATTCTCCTGTCTCACCATCTTGAGCAGCTGGGACTATAGGCATGTGCCACCATGCCCAGCTAATTTTTCTTTTTTTCTTTTTGTTTAAGTAGAGACAGGGTTTAACCATACTGGCCAGGCTGATCTCGAACTCCTGACCTTGTGATCCACCCGCCTCAGCCTCCCAAAGTGCTGGGATTACAGGTGTGAGCCACCACACCTGGCCCAACTTTGTTTTTTTTAAAATTAGTCAAGTGTGGTGATGCACACCTGTAGTCCCACTTACTTGGGAGGCTGAGGCAGGAGGAGCTTGACCCTAGTAGCTTAAGGCTGCAGTGAGCTCTGATAGCACCACTGCATTCCAGCCTCTGCAACAGAGTGAGACCCTGTCTCTAAGAAATAAGAATAAATTGTATTCAATTGTAAAATACCCCTGCTTCTCCATCACATGAGTGGTAAATTCAAGTTTGTCATGATTTGGGCTTCCAAATATTAAGAAAAATTATAGCAAAGTTTATTTGCTACGCAAAGTTACTACACTGTCCAATATGATAGCAACTAGCCACAGGTGAGTATCTAAATTAAAATTTATTTATTTATTTACTTTTATTATTATTTTCTGAGACAAAGTTTTCCTCTGCTGCCCAGGCTGGAGTGCAGTGGCACGATCTTGGCTCACTGAAACCACCTCCCACATTCAAGCAATTCTCCTGCATCAGCCTCCCGAGTAGCTGGGATTACAGCCGCCCACTGCCATGCCTGGCTGATTTTTGTGTTTTTTAATAGAGATGGGGTTTTGCCATGTTGCCCAGGCTGGTCTCAAACTCCTGACCTCAGGTGATTTGCCCGCGTTGGCATCCCAAAGTGCTGGGATTGCAGGCATGAGCCACCACTCCTGGCCCAAATTAAAATTTAAATTAGGTAAAATAAAATGAAAGATTCAGTTCCTCAGTCCCACTATGACACCCACTTGTGGCTGGTGGTGACCATATTAAACTGTGGAGATCCAGAGACTCTCCTCTGCTGCAGAAAGCTCTATGGACAGCTCTGTTTTAAATGTGGGGTCTTAGCTCCCTGCCTTCCTACCACCTCTTCTACAGACAAAGGATGTTATAGTGGGCTTCATTTATTTTTTCATTGTAAATTATCATTTAATTCTGTGGTTCTCAGACCACACATCACCATATAAGCTTCTGCCTCCTGCATTATCCTTCAACCTTGGGGAAAAGAATAAGTGGTAGCCACACTATGCTGAACTTTTCATTTCTGGAAGGTACCGTGCACTCCCCACTTTGGAGCCTTGGGAATATCGCTGGGCACTCTCCTTCCTACCTCCCAGTGTTTGTTAACTTCTCAGTTCTCGGTTTCTAGGGATCCTTCCCAGCCCCCAACACTGAATTAAATGTCCCCTCCATCAGCTGCCGTAGTAGCCTGGCCTTTGCCCTGTCCTGATAGTAGTCGTGTGTTTCATGGGCTCTCCCACTGAGCAGCAGGTCTGGTGAGGCCAGAGGCCAGTCTGTTTTGTTTACTCTTGTTCACCCAGCACCTGAATGGGTGCCTGGCTCTCAGGAGATGTTAGTAAATGTTATGCGCTGGGCACAGTGGCTCACACCTGTAATCCCAGCACTTTGGGAGGCCAAGGCGGGCTGATCTCCTGAGCTCAAGAGTTTGAGACCAGCCTGGACAACATGGCGAAACCCCATTTCTACTAAAAATATGAAAAAAAAATTAGCCAGGTGTGGTGGCGTACCTCTGTAGTCCCAGCACAAGAATCACTTGAACCTGGGAGGCAGAAGCTGCTCTGAGCTGAGATCACACCACTGTACTACAGCCTGAGTGACAGAGGCAAGACCCTGTCTCAAAAAAATAAATAAATAAAATGACATGGCTTGGGTCTAGCGGCTCATGCCTGTAATTCCAGCACTTTGGCAGGCCTAGGTGGGAAGATCAGTTGAGGCCAGGAGTTTAAGACTAGCCTGAGCAACATAGCAAGACCCTGTGTCTACAAAAAAATTTTTTAATTGGCCAGGTGTGGTGGCGCACACCTATAGTCCTAGCTACTTAGGAGTCTGAGGCGAAAAGATTACTTGAGCCCAGGAGCTTGAGGCTATAGTGAGTTTTGATTGCACCACTGCACTCTAGCCTGGGCAACAGAGAGAGACCCTGTCTCTAAAAAATAAAAATAAATTAGTAAATTAATGTTGTGAAGGAGAGAGCAATGGCCTGCACAGGGAAGGAGCAGTAACTAAGTAGCTCGTGTTACAGGGTTCCTCTCCCAGGTTCTTCTTGTCTTCTGGAGGGAGTTTTATCAGAGAGCTCTCTGCCTGAGCTCTGTGCAGAAATAGAAATAAGTCTTCAGCACTCTGAGTTGTTTCTTCAGCAGTGTGATGGCACATCCAAGTCACCTGTACTCTTTCTGGTTAAAGTTTATGGAAGACATACGCAAACAAGATGATGATGGGAAGGTAGAGTTGAGGATGACGGTGGAATGAATGACAGAAGACTCTGCTGCATCTCAGCAGGCAGCCGTTCTTGGCATCCCTGGCTGAGGTCCCCCAAGCTAAACAACCTTGCAGGGAAGCAGCTGTGTAACAGGAAGGATTCCTTACCAAGACAGGTGGCAGAACTCCCACTTCAAACTAGCTTTAAAAATACAGAAATGTATTTTCCTAAGTCACAGGAAATCTAGAGATGGGAGGCTGAGAGATGGCTGATTGAATGTGTCAGCAGTGTCAGTGAGGACCTGGCTTCCTTCCAGCTCTCAGCTCTGCCATCCTGGGTGTTGGCTTCATCCTTAAACTGCACTGAGATGGCAGCCGCACGTAGCAGCATCCCATCCCAGACTTCAGTGTCCAGGTAAAGTTGAGAAAGTGTCAGTTCCAGCTGCTGGCCAAGGGAAGAGGTTGCCACAGTTGTGTCAGATGAAGCGTCTGGAGTCGATGGGATAGATATTGAGCATCAACTCCGTCTATTACAAGTGCCCAAACTCTCAGCCCCAGATATCCTCCCCCGACCCCAGCCTAAGGATTTTCGAAGTTCTTATGCATTAGGTACAGTGGCTCACACCTGTAATCCCAGTGATTCAGGAGGCTGAAGCAGGAGGATTGCTTGAGTCCAGGAGTTCAAGGCCAGCCTGGGCAACACAGTGAGACCCCTGTCTAAAAACGTTAAAAATAAAAAATTAGGCCAAGTGTAGTGGCTCATGCCTATAATCTCAACACTTTGGAGGCTGAGGCAGGAGGATCACTTTGAGCTCAGGAGTTTGAGACCAGTCTAGGCAACATGGTGAAACCCTGTCTCTACTAAAAATACAAAAATTAGCTGGGCATCAGTGGCCTGCACCTATAGTCCCAGCTACATAGGAGGCTGAGACTGGAGAATCACTTGAGCCTGGGAAGTGGAGGTTGCAATGAACTGAGATTGTGCCAACCCCGGGTAACAGAGTGAGACCGTGTCTCAAATAATAATAATAAGAAGAAAGAATTGGCTGGGTGTGGTAGCACATGCCTATAGTACGCGTTACTTGGGAAGCTGGGGTGGGGGGATCGCTTGAGCCCAGAAATTTGAGGATGCAGTAAGCAGTTTTGATCACACCACTGCACTCCAGCCTGGCAATACAGAGAGACTCTGTCTCTTTAAAAAAAAAAAAAAAAAGTTCTTAGAATCTGCCCCATGTGGAAAATACCAAGTGGAAAGCCCTGACTGTGTTAGCTAATATCAGTTAATGCCTTAGAAATGAGCATAGCCAGGGCACCCCTGCAGAACAAGGAGAACATCCAGGACGGGGAGAGCCCCTAGGAGAACCAGGAGAGCTCACCAGAGGAGGGCAGTTCTAATCCTTGCCCTCAGGGGTCAATCCTCACCCCATCCCACCCCTACCCCCAGCTGAAGAAACACTGGTTTAATTTTAAATTTAGCAATATCCATGCATTTATGACTTACAACGTAAATGGTATATGTGCTGAGAAATCTGCAGTCCTTCAACCGATCAGTTACGCTTTCATTTTTTTCTCTTCCTATATAGACCTGGCAGTGTTAGAACCGTGCTGAATGAGGTCACAGTCTAACGACAATATTAACCCTGCAAATCTGTTCATTTTCGCCTGAGCACCCTCAGGCAGGATAGAAAATGTGTCCAATTGAAAAACTATTACAGACTCTGCCTCGCTGTGATGGGCTGAAATGTAACAGGGAGGGAGGGGTGAGTGTGTGTGTGTGTGTGTGGCCAGGAAATCATTTTTTAAAAGGAAGTCGGTATGTATCTCTTAAAAGTGGAGGTTGTCTGATTGCATTTTTAGAGGAAACAAATGTGTTTTCTGTCATCCAGATTTTAAAATGCTACTTTTAGTATTTCTGAACCTTACGTGTTTTATATTTCCTACCAACTGTCTTTGGTTTTTATATTTTTTTCCAATACCCAATGCCCCTTTAACTCCTTTTCTTTGTGTGTTACAAACATCCTGTTAAGTTTTTCAAGATCTATTTTGCATTGTTAAAAATATATAGAACATATAAAGAAAAAAATATATAGTAAACACCCTTGAGATGACCACCCAATTTGAGAACTAAAACATGAACTCTTTTTCTCTGACCATTTCTAGGCTCTGTTAATTCTGCATGTAGAAGCGCACAACACAGATGGTAAACATTTTGGGTAAAGGCCCAGTCACAACCCCATTCATAGTAGATGTTGAGTTTCAGAAGGCATGTGCATTCATAGTCTTGCTTGGACATGTGGTTAATGCTAAGAAGTCTAACAGTTGTGCCCCAGGTAACTCCTGGAGCTGTTCCAGATCATAACATCTACGATGTTTTACAAATTTATATTTTATGCTGCGTTTTATGCACAAAAACGAGATGACTTCCCCTTTGTGGTCTCCATCAAAGGCATTTTTCAAAATCCCTTTAGCGTGCCTTATTCCTGGCTTTGTCATACATTGTGTGTTTGAAAACAATCTTTGGCTAAATTATAAATCTGAGAGTATACGTGTATCATTAGTGTTACAGAATTCACACATAAGGGGTATTTTAGCTTATTTCTCAATTAGGTACTCTAAATATTTGACCCCTTCATTGAATACCAGAGACCTGTCTTTACTTGTCTGTGGTTTGGGCTCTAATTTAAAAGCAAACAACCATGTTTTGATAGCATTTGAAATATTTATATTGTATCCATGGAAAGGATGTAATAATGTATTTTCTCAAGAGTATAGTTTCTGCCCAGGTGGGGTGGTTCACGCCTATAATCTCAGCGCTTTGCGAGGCTGAGGTGAAGAGATCACCTGAGCCCAGGAATTCAAGATCAGCCTGGGCAACGTGGAGAAACCCTGTTTCTACAACAAATATAAAAATTAGCTGGGCATAGTGATGTGCCCCTGCAGTCCCAGCTACTTAGGAGGCTGAGGCAGGAGGATTGCTTGAGCCTAGGAGGTTGAAGCTACAGTGAACTGTGATCACACTAGTGCACTCCAGCCTGGGTGACAGAGTGAGACCCTGTCTCAAAAAAAAAAAAAGAAAAAAGTAAAACTTCTTAAACAGGTTCTTGCTGCCACCAGGTGATATCCTGATTCTGGTCTGTTTGCTCACATCGAACCTTTGCTTATGCAACCACATGTCAACATCTGCCTCAGTTCCTTTTTGGGAACTTGATTTCTTCAAGAAGTCAGACATGCAGAAGAGCAGTTTGCTCATGGTTCATGAGCAAGCACATATTTATCATTCGGGGCATATTCTGTTGACTGATAAACTTGTGGTGCCTTGTTGTGAAGTTGCTTTATGTATGTGAGCTGATGGCTAGACCAGTATGCTCCCTTTTTCCTGCTTTGAAAAATAAAAGTTTAAGAAAACATTTTGTAGAATACTCGTGTCAAGAGGTCTGTTTTTATTCCAAATGGATAGCAATGAGGAAGTTTTCAAAGAGAAGGCTAACTCATATGCATTTTATTTAGATATGTTTTGTTTTAAGTGTTTGTCATTTTATTTGGAAGGAGTAGACTTTTCATATCATACTAGTTGCCATTTGTCAGTTAAATGCAATAATTTATTAGTTTAATAAGGCTTCATAGTCCTCAGAGTTATTTGAAGTGAACCTGAGTTTAGTTCCTTATTTCTGAGCATATGAAGATTTCCTTTTCTTTGCTACAGAATTTGTTTTTCTGATATTCATGATGACAAAAGGAAGAGCTTGCTGATTTTTCAGGTTTTATCACCGAATGAGTATCGTTAATCACTCATTTGTTCTTTATGCTGTGTTTATTTCCTTTCTTTCTACTGTAAAGAGAAAAAGTGTCTAAACTTGCTTATCTCTCTGTAGGACAGTCGGCCCAATATGTCAAGACCTCTCATCACTAGATCCCCTGCATCTCCACTGAACAACCAAGGCATCCCTACTCCAGCACAACTCACAAAATCCAATGCGCCTGTCCACATTGATGTGGGCGGCCACATGTACACCAGCAGCTTGGCCACCCTCACCAAATACCCTGAATCCAGGTAATCTGAAAAACTGAGAAATCAGACTCCGACGTGCATGTATTTGATAATCTAACTGTTTTTCCTTTAACTAACATAGCAGCGTAGCCTCATGGAGGCAGGGGTTAGGACATGAAAGCGCTGCGTGGGCCACCCTGCTGCCCAGGCCAGACGTCTTGGACAATGGCTGGACATCTTTGAATCAGGATTGGACGTGCAGCGTAGTCAAGTCCATGTAAAAACGTCACAGGAGAATGGGATACTGTGACATTTTGCTCTACAAAGATATTCATAATTCTCAATGTAGTACAAAAAGGATGGTGATTTCTCCCCACCACCTTTTTCCTTCTTTTCGAGCATCCTTTCTTATAGATTCTGATAATTTTATAGGAGATCAGTTGGCTCATCGACTTCGAACTAGAAAAAAAGAGATTCTCAGCAGTGAGGCATTATATTTAGATCCATATGCAAAAGTCCAGGAAGCCAAAATAGCATAGTTTTTTGTTTTTGTTTTCGTTTTAGCACAAAACTAACTTTATTATATTTTCCTAAAAATGGACTGGGCATGGTGGCTTACACCCGTAATCCCAAGTCTTTGGGAGGCCTAGGTGGGTGGATCATGAGGTCAGGAGTTCAAAACCAGCCTGGCCAAGATGGTGAAACCCCATCTCTACTAAAAATACAAAAAATTAGCTGGGCACAGTGACAGGTGCCTATAATCCCACCTACTCAGGAGGCTGAGGCAGGAGAAGAGAATCACTTGAACCCAGGGGATGGAGGTTGCAGTGAGCTGAGATTATGCCACTGCACTCCAGCCTGAGTGAGACTCTGTCTCAAAATCTCAAAAAAAAAAAAAAAATGAAGGGCCATGGAACTCATGAACTTACGGGAGATAAATAAATATATAAATTGTTTAAAGGTGGAGAGTGGTTTACAAATAGGCAGTATACATTTATGTTTATGAGACGTCACCTCCCATGCCCCTGCCCACCCATTTCTTCTCCTCCTCCTCCTCCTTTCTTCTTCTTTCTGTTGCCCAGGCTCAAGTGCAGTGGTGCAAACATGGCTCATTGCAGCCTTGACCTTCTGGGCTTAATTGACCCTTCCACCTCAGCCTCGCCAGTAGCTGAGACCACAGGTGCATGCCCCCATGCCTGGCAATTTTTTGTGTGTTTTTTGTAGAGACAGGGTCAGATCATGTTGCCTAGGCTGGTTTCAAACTCCTCGCCTCAAGCAATTCTTCCATCTCAGCCTCCAAAAGTGCTGGGACTACAGGTGTGAGCCACTGCACCTGGCTAATTTTTAAAATTTTTTGTAGAGATGGAGGTCTCACTGTGTTGCCCAGACTGGTCTCGAACTCCTGCCCTCAAGCAATTCTTCCACCTTGGCCTTGGCCAAAGTGCTGGAATTACAGGTGTGAGCCACTGCACCTGGCCCCCCAACTACCCATTTCTAAAGGAGTTCCAAAGAAATGATTTCCTTTCCACCCTGGACAACCCTCCTGGCTCTGCCCTAGATTTGGGGGCTATGCCCAGATCCTGTAAAGGGAGTTTTTTGCTGGTGGATAGGGGAGGAGGCATACACTCACGTGGGCTGATACCGGGAAACAGGGTGTTTCTCTGTTTCTGATCACAGGAAATGGAAACACACCACTTGAACTTCAGAAGGCCACCGGCTGCATTTTTAAGAATGTCTTACAAAGTGACAGATAACAGCTTACAGTCTGAGTAGACAGCACTGACATAAAAATCACTGCCACTTTGAATACCACATGAAGGCTGACTTTTTTGTTTTTTGTTTTAAAATCTCACTCCATTACTTGATAATTTATGAAAGAATGTGAAGGTTGGAAAGAAGAAAGATGAAATGTTTTCTCTCTTGATTTCCAGATTTAATTTCTACAATTGAAGTGATTTAAATAAAATAGATGTCCATGTGTTCAATTATCCAAAAGACTATATACTTTGAAATGATTGTATTAGTCATCTATTAGTATTATTGAGTTCCCACCTTCCCTAAGTATATTGGAGTAGGCACTACAAAATCATATTATAATAATGGTTTTATTTTTCAAGAATTTTGTTATGTAAGTAGTGTTGTTTTTGAAAATGCCTATTACTGTTCCCTCCAACCCTCTCTTAATACCTCCATCAACTACCGAAAATCACAGCTGCCTCTTTAGATGAACACTTAATTCTAGGGTTTGAGTCACAAAATGCACATTAAGAGTCAAAAAGCAAACCTTCAACTGTAACAAGATTTACTGGTCTGGTCTGATGGCCTTTTGCTTTAGTTTTTTTTTTTAGAGGTGGGTCTTGATCATATTACATGAAGCTTTCTGCCATTGTAAACGATTAGGCAAGGCATTAGTGACAGAGGCATCACTGATAAATACAGAGCAACATTGGGGCAGTAAAGAGGAAGCTACAGAGACATCATGTTTCCTCAAATATCAGAAGCTTCCACATCACAGCAGGAGAGCTGAGGATGAGCTCCATCTCCCGAAGCCTTAGTCCAAAAACTTCCAGTTGGCATTTGCACCAAACAAGGCTCTCTGGACTTCTGGCATCATCTGCTGGTCTATGAGATCCAGCCGTCTTTCCAGGGTGTTGAAAACCTTTATTTTACAATCCCCACTGTGGATCTCAACTCCACCAACTATGTCCTCAGGCAGGTAGGACTCCCGGTCAATTTGGACATCAACATCGTTTTTGGTGGCAATTTTGTACATTGAGATTGCCTTTGCACCACAGCCTTTACCAGACGGAAATCTTGTTTCCTGCGTCGAACAGTCATTCGGGGCTCCAGCAACTGGTACAAACTCTGGAGAACCAGTCCATCCAGCAGCATTTGGTACCTGGTTGTATCTTTTACTACCTTGCTCAGCCTCTGTTGCGCTTCATTTAGTAGGTCTGTGATAAGGTCTTCTCTTGCTCCAAGGACTTTGAGCCTTGCTTGATTCATCAAACTGGACATCTGAATTTTCCTCTGCTGCTCAATCTGTTTCTCTTTCTTCTCATAATATTCCATAATCTTTAGTCTTTGAGTTTGCACAAGCTGACCTTTCTCTATGTTGAAGTCTTCTGCCTTTGCATCTGTTTCTTCTGCTTTCTCATTGGCTTCTTATTCAATGAAAGCCATCATATGCTTAATCTGCTTTTGCACATCAGCATCTCTGAGAGCCATGGTGAGAGCAGTGCTAGGCCGGTGAGCAGCAGGTTCAAATTTAGGTTTGAAGGGTGAGGTGGGTGGAATAGCAGAGACAACCCTCCGCTTCAGTTTTTTTTTTAATTAAACCTTGAGACAGGAGGGAAGTTAGTAATAACTCCACTTTCTGTGACTTAAACAATAGGTTTTCTACTGTGCTCATTGGAACTGGATGGATCTCCTTCCACTGACTAATGCCCCCCAGGGTTTAGCCCCTGGGAAGCTTCCTGGTATCACTTGGTCTGTTGGCTGAAGTAGAAGACAGAGGGAGAGAGGCTCTATTCATTCAGTTCCTATCTCTCAAATAATTCGCTACTTTAATCATTCCAGCACTGCATATTATAGGTAAAGACTTCAAGTAGTGTCCCATTTGGAGATTCTCTTTCCCAGCCCTTCTTTCCGTGGGTGGTTCTAAGTATCCACTTTTGTTTCTTCTTATCCAAACCCTGAGACATGCATCAAATTCCATGGATCTCATAGCTTTCACCTGGGCTGTCTCATACAGTAGCCAGTAGCCATGTACAGCTATTGAGTGCTTTAAATGTGGCCAATCCAAATCGAAATATCCTCTAAGTGTGAAATATACACTGATTTTTAAAGACTTAGTACCGAAAAAATGTAAACTTGTAATTTTTTATGTTAATTTCATGTTGGAATAACATATTGAGTTAAATAAAACATTATTAAAATTAATTTCACTTGTTTGTTTTGGTTTTTTAATGTGGCTACTAGAAAATATAAAATTACATGTGTCTCGCTTTTTATTTCCATTGGACAGCACTGAACTATGAAACATGTTTTTATAAAAGCATCTCACTGAACCTACCCCTCCCCCAACCTAATACTGAAATACATCAAAAAATGAACATCTCTTTCACCAATGTAATTAGAAAAGATAGAATTGTTGGTCTTCCTTTCCCAGTCTTTTCCTATGCTTTCTGTCACCAGTGAGTCCTAGTGTCATGAGAGCAACAGCAAAAATAATTTGTGATTCATTAGTTCTCAGATTGGATGTTGGCAAATGCCTAGCAGTTCTTTGGTTATGGGTTAGTCTAATTTCTGAACACCTGTCGTCTCTCTAGTAAAATAGACACAAACAGGTCTCCTTGCAAGGTTATTAGGAGGATTAAGTGTGATTATGAAAAGCACACGTGGCCCCATGCCCAACACATAGTATTGTCTTCATACTTCATCTTCTGCCAAACCCAGGAATTGTTTCTTTTCAAACTGCCTTTCAAATTCCAAATATATCCCATTCCTTGCTTTCCTAGCCATGGAAACAGCTTTACATCTGGATTCTTGCCTGGATGACTCTCATGTCGGGGACTCCTGGCCTGCACCTTCTCTTCCTTTATCTTAAATACTCCAGCCTGTCACAAGTTCCGAGATATCCTTATCATTAGGAGATATCTTTTAAGAACTTGTGAGGACTCTTTGAAAGAAGGCTTACAAAGTAACTTCCGTTTCAGTTGCTAGTACCTAAAGCAAATGACACTGCTCAGGGAACACTGGTTTTGCTGTTGAATTGACCATCCGGTATTGCTTTGTTTCCTCTTGGGTTTTGGGGGGCGTATTTTTGTAGATAATTAAATGTTCATTTCAAAGCAACATCCAATTGAATGGCACCCATACACAAATTTTAGTTACCAAAGATACAGAGAAGAAATAGTTCTTCATGGTTTTCCCATAGGTGTCAGGTGCTCCTTCCAATTTCTGGGAAAAGCTCTTGCATATGATTAACTGCTCTGGGATAAATCCAAAGACTTTAGGTTGCCCATGGCCATGGAATCCCAAGTAACTCCAATTCTAGTTTTGTAGATTCTGGGGTTCTTCAAACTCTTCCTGCCCTATGGGACCATTCTCTTCCCTACCCTCTTAGATCCCCTGGTTCCATGCTCACCTGCCACTTCCTTAGTGTCACCCAGAGGATAGGAGGGCTTTTTCTAAGTGAGGAAAACATTTGTAGTTTAAAAATACTAATTCATATGTAACAAATGACCTTAAAAGATGTAATATTATCTTTCTATAATGTCAGAGGTCCTGCAAAGAACCTTGACTCCATTTTGAAATGTTGTAGGTGTTTTTAAAATTCTGTCTCTACTTAACCTACCCTCTTGGCTAACGGGCACCCTTAGAACTTTGTCCCCAGAAAGTAGTATGATGGACTATATGGCTGAACATTAGAAGCACCTGGGAAGCATTAAAAAGCCATGCAAGCCCCCGCTCCAGACCAATAAAATAGGAACCTCTGCAGTTTTCCAAAGAGGTCTTGATATTCACCATCTGGCTCTGAATGGCACCAAGATGTATGGTCCCTTCAAGAGAATGTAGGCCTCTTCCTCAATGAATATTTCATGTATCTCATAATGGCCATTTCACCAAAAGAAAATAGCTTTCAATCTTCCTTTCTTTAATTACCAAGGTTACCATTGGTTCCACTATGTGTGTGTGTGTGAGCACGTGAGTGTGTGTGGGTTTTTTTTTTTTGGCTTGTAAACCCTGAGTAATGATTCCGTGAATAAATTTATGTCTCACAAGGTTAACTACTCATGTTGTTACTCATTTCCATCAAGTGATTTTTTTCTTTTTAGCTAAAGGGACTCAAGTTTCCAAATTAACTGAAGTATTACATATATCAGTAATGTACTTTGTCTTAACCAATGTGTATGTATGTAAGATGCAAAACAGTTCTTTGGAGGTATTTCTGAGACAGAGGTTAATCTCCACCATCTCAGTGATAAACTGATTCCTTTCAGAGGATCGTTAAGAGTCTCCAATTCTGGCTGCTATTCTGAATTGTAATCCCCAAGAAAAGCACCCGGTTCAGATCTGCAATAATTTCACGTTAAATAAGTATTTTTTTATGTCAAGAAAAGTTTATCACCATCAAAAAGGATTGTAAATGGATAAAGAAGATAGAAGATATTTTATGTAATAGCTTGTTAGCTTGATTTGCAGCTTGTAAATATCTAGAATTATGCAAAGTAGACCTCCACTTGCACTCTTGCCCTGGACCCTGCAAATTTTAAGGGCAGACCTGATTGTATCTTAGTCAAGAGTCCAAGGTACCCATTATTAACTTTATTGGTAATAAAAGATCTCGGTAACTAAGTAATTTTTCATAAGTAATTAATATTGGTATCATATGGCCTCTTTAAGATCTATTGACACTGAAATATCCTCTTAGCTACATGCATAATATTGAAAATACATTCTATTTCTGATTTAAAAGAAGGCACAAATCTGAGTTCAAAGTTAGGTCTATTTCATTCTCTACTATCACCTCCAACAAAAACAATCTTAATCGTAGCTGTATTGATGGTTATTCAGATGTGGACTTTTTACCGCTTGATAGGTTCGATTACTAATTAATCAAACCTATCAAGTGGTAATAAGACAGAGGTCTTAGCTAAAAGCACTGACTATCAACCAGTGACCTAGAGGTAAAAAGTGAGATCTCATGTTTCAGTCCCCTGAGCCATCCAACCTGACTGCTTGACAAAGCTTTTGTGTATTTTAAAACCAGTGTATGAGTTAACTCCCACATAAGTAGCTTATATTAAATTGGTCTCTTCTAAATAGCAGTAGTGTTACTGAGCACGCTGGCATATGTAGGTAATTGCAGAATGCAAGAGTTTCTACTTTCAGCCCTGCAGTCGACACCTATGGCCACCCAGGGGTGTGTGCATTTGGAGCTTTAGAATGGAGATGCCAAACATGTGTGCCCTGCCAGCAGCAATCCAACTTTTGGCATGCGTCACTCTCAGATGTGTTAGCTGTTACCAGATTGCTTGTGTGGAGCTACACCAAAAGGAAAGTCAGACAAGTCCAGCACTAAGGGACTGGTGCATACGTTCAGAGGATGATGGCATTCAATAGTTGACTTTCCATGTAATTGCTGTATGCCAGCCTAGGGAGTTTGCTGTAATCCTGTATTAGGTTGGGGATTCTGTGCCATCACTTTTTATGACTTTGTGGTTCCAGTTTTAACACTACAATTCCTAGACATGGGTCCAGTCGTCTCATCACACAGGACTGTGTTTTAGGGTGTCAACAGAAATGCCAAAAAAAAAATGGATTCCATTTATTCAGTAAACTTGCTTTCAGAATCACTGCATGACATTGAATAGAGAGCTTTTTATTATAACCTGCTTTCTACATCCACATGCTTTATAATTCAATGTTGATAACAAATTTAAAAGTCACAGAATAGGTTATTAGGAATTTTTAGATGAGTTGAAATCAACCTTTGCTAGATAGTCTCCACACAGATGGAAAGAGAGCATATCCTTGCTGCTATGAAAAGACCTAAGGAAATGAATAAAATGATGAACAGTTTTGATTGGTAAGATGGGGTAATCTTTAAAAAAGAAAAAAGAAAGTTATTTATGGAGGGACTTAAAAGGAGGGAAAGCACCTGGCAAATGAAAAACGGAAAGTTTCTCCAGGGTAATAGGAGAATTTTTCCTCTTTTCTCTCTGTTCTTTTCATCTTACAATATTGCTTTTCCAAAATTGCTCCTTAGTTATATAGGTAAAGAGTAAATGAAATGGTTGGCTTCAAAAGACTTAAAAAAAACAAAAAACAGTGAAACTGGATCTCATGTTTAATGCTGAAGCCAGTCCTTCAGTAACTTACCCTGCACAACTGCTGGATTTCGCAAACTGCCTTTGCCACTAGGGAACAAAATAGGCCTTAATTTTAAAGTGATCTAGCTCATAAAGTCTTGTCTTGGAGCATAACTTAAAGGAAAGGTAGCCATACAGTGCCTGAGTTTCCTCTGTTGTGTTTTTTGTTTTGTTTTGTTTGGTTGGGTTTTTGTGACAGTCAAGAGACCTTGCTCTGTCACCCAGGCTGGAGGGCAGTAGCAGGATCAGAGCTCACTGTAGCCTCAAATTCCTGGCCTTAAATGATCCTCCCACCTCAATTCCTGAGTAGCTAGGACTACAGGTATGCACCACCGTACCTGACTAATATTTCTGTTTTTTGTAAAGACGGGGTTCTCACTATGTTGCTAGGGCTGGTCTCAAACTCCTGGCCTCAAGTGATCCTCCCACCTCAGCCTCCCAAAGTGTGAGCCACTATGCCCAGCCTGTTCTTTCATTTATTTAACAGATTTATTGTGTGCTCCTCATCTGCCAGGGCATAAATAGTTACCAACAAAAGTCTTTGCTCTTATGGTTTACCTGGGGGAGGAAGAAGGACAGCCAGTAAACAAGTAAACACCCAGCAAGCAGGGTTTCAGTGAGTAGTGATATTAAGAAAAATATTTAGGTTGGTGCAGAAGTAATTGTGCATTTTGATAGTTGCATTCAGATTAGCGGGGTGGGGGTGGGGGTGGAGAAGAGAGGGGAAGAGAGGATGGTTAATGGGTACAGAAAGAATCTAGAAAGAATGAATAAGACCTAGTATTTGATAGCACAACAGAGTGACTGTAGTCAATACTAATTTAATTGCACATTTTAAAATAATTAAAAGTTAGGATTGGGTTGCTTGTGACACAAAGGATAAATGCTTGAGGGCACGGATACCACCATGATGTGATTATGCACTACATGTCTGTTTCAAAGTATCTCATGTACCCCATAAATATATACATACCTACTATGTACCCACAAAATTTTTTTAAAAAAGAAAAACAACATCTAGATGGAAGTGTGACATCTAGATGTTCTTTATCTAGAACAAAAAAGAAAAATAACACGATAAGTAGGCCCACTTTGACATATAGTTTTCTCCATATATTAAAACTAATTTTATTCCTACATGTTTTTCCCCCAAAAAATACATCTTTATTTGTCCATCTAGGTTTTCAAGACAAAACCTAGTTTGCATGTTAGTTTAGATTTAGAAGCAGATCTTTGTCACTCGCTACCACAAATCACACTTCATCTATGAAGCTGAAGGCCACTCTGCCAGCATAGACATCTCATGTTCACACCCCTGCCAGGGCTTTGATGGCAGGGCAGTGGCTTCTGAGTCATACTGGGTATCCTAATGTGAAATAGCTCAGGGCAGGACTCCAGGTCATATGCTCAACTTCCAGTAACTTCTCACTTACCCAACTCATCTCATCATAGACAGAAACCCTCTCCCTAGAAAGCCCTTTCTCACTTATTTTTCATCCTGTATCCTTGGGACCTGGTAGCATGCCAGCCACAGGGTGGACATTCACAAGTCTGTTCAGTGTATAAATTAATGATTGGATAAAATATTTTACTCAGAGGCCAGATCCTCCAAACAGTGAAGGGAAAATAACTGAGTAATGTTATTTAAATTATAAAGTTAAATTCAAAGGCTTATTGCATAGATGATCTCATATAACCTTATGGTAAGGACTGTATTTATTCTGGTTTACAGAGAGGAGCTCTGAAACTCAGAGGCTAAGTGGCTTCACCTTAAGAGTTTTCTCTGGGAAATGGGGTAAGAGCCAGGCCTGTGGCTTCCATTCTTTCCTCCTCTTTGATAACAATGGTTCTCTTTTTTTAATTTATTTCTTTTTTCTTCCTCTTCGTTTTTGTTTTGTTTTGTTTTGTTTTGTTTTGTTTTGTTTTGTTTTGAGACAATGTCTTGTTCTGTCACTCAGCCTACAGTGCAGTGGCATGATCCTACCTCCCAGGCCCAAGCCATCTTTCCACCGAGTAGCTGGGACTACAGGCACACACCACCATGCCTGGTTAGTTTCTATTTTTTATAGAGACAGGGTTTCACCATGTGGCCCAGGCTGACCTTGAACTCCTGGGCTCAAGCAATACACCCTCCTTGGCTTCCCAGAGTGCTCTGATTATAGGCATGAGTCAGGGCCCCCAGCCTGATAACGATGGTTTTCAAACTTAGGACAGGTTAGAATCAACTGGGACTCAAATAACATTGCCTGCCCCTGCTCCTCAAAGATTCCAATTTTTTTTCCAGATAGAGTCTCACTCTATTGCCCTGGCTGGAGTACTATAGCAGCGCACTCACGGTTCACCGCAGCATAAACCTCCTGGGCTCAAGCAATCCTCCCACCTTAGCCTTTCAAGTAACTGGGACTACAGGTGCATATCACCACACCTGGCTAATTTTTTATGTTTTTGTAGAGACGAAGTCTCACTTTGTTGCCTAGACTGGTCTCGAACTCCTGGCTCAAGTGATCATCCCACCTTGTCTTCCCAAAGTGCTGGGATTATAGGCATGAGCCACTGTGTCCAGCCCAAATGGGATCTTTGGATCACAATTTTACTGGTCTGGGACAGAGACTGGGCACAGGATTTTTAAATGTTTCCCATGTTCAGCCATATAATCCAACACACCCCTTTTGGAACTATGTTCTAAGAGTGGTTTTCAGACAATAGGTCAAGTTGTCTAGAGTATTTCAAGCCACTGTCTTCTCAAGGCAACCTTCATCTTATTCCCTAGCCAAGGGCATCTCTGTTAGTGCTGGGACATGGGTTACTCATGTGGAGCCCTTCAGCCCCCGAGTTAACCAGACCAGTCACTTCCTGCCATGAACAAAACTTCGCTTGCTACCCTAGTGTCATACAAATACGGCACCATCATTGTGTGTGTGTCATAACTTAGAACAGTTTGGAAAAGACCACCTTGGACTGGGCAATGGGATAAGCGGATCTTGTTCTTATTTGCCTGTGGGTTTCTGAAGTTCCTTTTTTTTCATTCCAGTGTACAAGTGTGCCTGCAGCCAGGGACAAAGTTGGCTTTGGACCAGTGACCTTGCCACTTGTCTGGTGGCTGGTTGTTTGTACCTATGAAGAGAAAGTTGTTAGCAACAGTCAGTGACCAGCTTCGATCCACCGGAAAGAATGGTACACTGGACCATGCTGGGATACTGAGGGCTGCTCTCCAGGCTGGGAGGATCGAGGCCGTGGCTGTTAGTCACCATTCTCCTGCTGTGCCCTCCCTTCTTGTTGCTAATGGAACAGTAGACCCCAAAACACCCCACCAATGCAACAACCAGTGTAACACTCAAGGTTCACTCCTTCTACATGGAACACACATAAGCACACATGGATGCACACACTCACACACCAATCCAGGAAACTTTGTTTAAATTTTTATTTTAAAAATAGGCTCTCCTAGGCCGGGCACGGTGGCTCAAGTCTGTAATCCCAGCACTCTGGGAAGCCAAGTGGGTGGATCACTTGACCTCCGGAGTTCGAGACCAGCCTGGGCAACCTGGTGAAACCCCGTATCTACTAAAAATACAAAAATTAGCTGGGAGTGGTGGCACATGCCTGTAGTCCCAGTTACTCAGGAAGCTGAGGCATGAGACTCACTTGAGCCCGGGAGGCGGAGATTGCAGTGAACTAAGATCACACGGAGATGGAGACTCCGTCTCAAAAAAAAAGAAAATGCCCTCTAAACCTGTGCCCTAGGTTTTAAAACAAATAATACATCCACCAGTAGTCTTCAGTACCTGGCACAGAGCAAATGCTTGACAAATATTTGTCAAATGTGAATGAATTTTGCTTAATATCTCCCTTTATGACCTGGAGCAACTCAGCCAGCCCAGGGCAGCTGCAGCATGAAAGTGAAACATTTTGAGTCTTCAGGTGCTAGAGCAGCCTTAGGAACTGCCTGGCCTGGTCCAATCTGGACACAGCAAATATTTATATCCTTTGTTCTTCAAGGCACAAACCAGAAGGAAATTACCCTGGAGGGAAAGAGCAATGAACCAGAATAACAGAAGCGTGACCCTGCCTTCAGAATGCTTTCCTCCAATTGATAACTTTTCCCTAATCCCCCTGTATCAGGGTCATCTCAGGGTACTTGAAATGATGCAGATTCCTCAGCCCCACCTGCTGTTTGCTTAATCTCTGTCTCCCAGGTTGTGAGGGAAACCTTTAGTTTTAATACGTTTCCCTGCATCCCACATGCCTCTCCAAGTCGGGGTACCTGAGCTGCGGAGAAAGGTGGGGAAGCGTAAACGCGTCACTGTGCAGTACCTTGGGCACCATGGTAGAGTAGCAGGAGACTCGCTGGCAGAGTGTGGCCTTTCCTATTGACTCTGGCACAATCCACGTCGCTTGGGACAATAATACTGACTATACTTGTTTTTGATCACTCATGAGTAGGATCATTGAGCAACAACACCCCAGTCACTTTTGCTCTGTTTTTTCATCGTATTTCGAGTTTACCCTCTTCCTACCAGGAAGAACCTTTAGAATAGTAAACCACGTGATAGATTTACTCTTTTGAAAAATTTGTAGGTATTTCATAGAAGATTCAGATAATCTCTTACAATGTTAATGTAACAAAGATGCTCCACTTTACTGTGTCTTGAGAACAATTCCATTCAAAGGGGTTTAGAATTTTAGATGTTATTTCATAGTGCCCAGCCCACGAATCTCACACATCTCCTTTCAGGGAAGAAAATCCTGTGCAAGTTGTTCTCTAGCTGGGGGAATCTTTTTTATTAGGCCAATGTGGAAAGCAACCTTTCCCCCCAACTCCCAGACAGAAGCATTTATTCACACCCCAAAACCATGATGTTATAATTTTCATTAAAAAATTCAGGGCCGGGTGCTGTGGCTCACGCCTGTAATCCCAGCACTTCGGGAGGCCAAGGCGGGTGGATCACAAGGTCAAGAGATCGAGACCATCCTGGTCAACATGGTGAAACCCCGTCTCTACTAAAAATACAAAAAATTAGCTAGGCATGGTGGCATGTGCCTGTAATCCCAGCTACTCAGGAGGCTGAGGCAGGAGAATTGCCTGAACCCAGGAGGCGGAGGTTGCCGTGAGCCGAGATTGTGCCATTGCACTCCAGCCTGGGTAACGAGTGAAACTTCGTCTAAAAAAAAAAAAAATTCAGGATAAAAAAAAACAACAACAGATCAGGCACAGGCACAGGCACAGTGGCCTGTAATCCCAACGGTTTGGGAGGCCAGGTGGGAGGATTGCTTGAAGGCAGAATTTCAAGACCAGCCTGGGAAACACAGGGAAACTCTGTCTCTGAAATAAATTAATAAATAACCCAAACTTCCTATGAGTAGTATCAGAAAGTCCCTCTGAAAGATATCTCATGGGTCCACTGCCACATAAGTGCCCTCCACTGAAACCTGGGCTGTGTTAGAAGTGTCTGGTCCTCCACATTTACCACACAGTTTAGTCTGTTATTACTGTATAAGTCACCTATAAAAATACCATTTCTTTGTGCTAAAAATGCAGGATTTTTATAGCGTCAGTTAGATGAATTATCAATATTTGGCTTCTGAAAGATGACTCTCAAGCTGCCTGGAGATAGGAAGTGGTGACAGTTTGTCCCCAAAGCAGCCAGCTGCGTGGGTGCAGAATGCTTTCCATGCTGGCCTTTCGGGTACCCGGGATGGTGCTGGTGCAGGCAGGGGATGAGAGTCAGGTGTCATCTTACAAGGTGTGTGTTTTTCATGCATTCATATTCAAAAGTAGACACCCGGATGCTCCAGTCCGATGGCAGTAAAATGTTTTTTAAAAATCATGTTTCAGTGCCACAATTGTATCAGCTATTTGCCGGCCTGTCTGAGTCTATTCAAGATGTAACAGTGGAAAAGACACTGTCTCTGGATAATGGCTTCCTGCTGCTACTGAGTGTCAGTTTGCTTAGTAATAGCATTGCTGTTTATCTTTTCTGGTGGTAATGATTATTTTTACTCTTATGCAACTTTTCTTATTGTGTTCTCCATATCCAGAAGATAAATTATGACTGTACATAACAGCTAACCACCACTTTCAAACAGTGACAAACCTTGCCAGGCTGGGAGGGCTTCATAACTGAAAGGCTAATTTGAGCTCGCCCGAACTTGTTTCTGTGATTGGAGCTGTGTTCCAGAACTCCCACCCAGCCTCATTAAACGTGGCGAGGCCCCTTCCAGCCCTCCAAAAATTGATTTTTAAAAAACAGCCTAGGAAGCCCTGCGGGCTTTAGAGCTTACCTAAAAACGGAAAACACTTCTAGTCTCAAAGCAACACACAGTCAATATAAAAGAAAAAAGAAGAAGAAAAAAAAGAATGCTCTTTTAAGTATATCCCATGGATCTGTAATCGTAGGAACCCTAAAGAAGATACTTCGTTAAAACATGATCATTTTGATGATACATTGCAGAAGGAGCAAAATGGCATTAAGGGTGGAATTCAGAGAAAATGGACTGGAATAAAGGTTTTAACAACCAAGCAAACCTAGGGAACCCTGTTAAAAACAAATGAAATTCCAGTCTTCACCCTAGCTTGATGTCTATAACTATTAGAAGAACTGAACAGGAAGGTACGGTTTGTATTTCCTAGTACACCACGTGTCAGGCTCTTGAGGAACCCACTGATAATTCTTTATGCAGATTTTTAAATTAGAAAAGTATTTCTTTCTCACTCAGGCCTTCTGAATGGAAAGTTAGTGGAACAAGTTATGGGAAGCGATGCCATCAAACTGAGACTTTTCAATGTCTCTACATAATGATCTTAAAAGGAAAAGAAAAAAATGAGAAATCTTCTTAGCTGGGAGACTTTTATTTCTTTAAATGATTTTCAGGTTAGGGCTTGGTTCCATTCTTCTTTAGATGGGTAGAGAGAAAAATCGATAGATATTCCTATCACCTAGCATGGCTATGGACTGGCTTGAGGCCTCTGGGTAAAATTTTGAACTATGATAAACCACGACTGAGCCCAAAAGGGCGTAGACGGTTGCACAAGACACACACCTACAGACCGTGTATTGTTGGCCGAGGTGCACCCCAGGGCAGAATGCTGTCAGCGCCTTCTTGGGTATTTCCCAACCACACGCACCCACAAGTGTTGTCTTTGAATCATGAGCTGATATAAACTTCATATTTTTTCACGTCATTTTGATCTAGTGACTATTTAAATAGGCTTGCGACATAAATTAGAAACCTTAAGCTTCTCAGAGCATAAAGCCAACCAGGCACATCCTCCATTGTGATTTGAAGAAGCAATTAGACATTCTTAAAAAGTTGGGTTATATTGCCATTTGATATATTCTTTTAAATGTCAATATACTTTTGAAGCTGTATAAGTAGGACTCTTGTCCAATTTTCAGCTTTCTGTCCTCCTTTGCAAGAGACATAGCTCACATTCTGAGGCTGTCTCCTCCCTTTGACTTTGTCATTGCAAGACTTGGCTTCTGAATGTGTTTTTCGGCTTGCTAGTCACTCTGATGTCATAAATGACAGAATAATTCATTCCTTTTCATTCATCCAACCATCTTTCAATATTCTAAATATTTGAAGAGATATTCTGTTGACTGATGTCATTGATGAAGTTGTGTGTGTGTGTGTGTGTGTGTGTGTGTGTGTGTGTGTGTCTGAGTATGGAGGGGCAAGGTGGGGGTGTGAATGAATCAGGGTAGATTCAGTAATTTTCTTACAAATATCTTATGTCAGGTGTCCAAAAAGTGTTTACCTAGTCTCTGGGTAAATTATGTCTGTTTTCTAGTTTTTTCTTTTTGGATTAAGGACTGTGTTAAGTCTCTGGTTTTTCACTTGTAGGTAAAAAGCAAAAGATGTAAATACTTCCATTGTAGGCAGTTCTTTTGCTAGCATGATTGCAAGTGGGAAAAATTGTTAAATTGAAAATAGAGCTGGCTCGGCCATATGCCTCTGATAGTGTCATATAATTAATATGATGTCATGATGAAGTGATTGCAGTGACATGTAAGTTAATTCCAATGGTCTAGAACAGTAAATAATCACCAAGTAGGAAGAGATGAGGCCACCTGGAGAGCCGCAGTCACAGGGGGTTGGGCTCAGAGTCTGTTGCATTTCTTAGAGCTGCTGACACCACGGATGAAGAATCTAGAATGTCTTTTCACCCAAGAAGGCCCCAGTCCAATAGTCAGGGTTACTAATACTGAGAAATCCAGGCACAGAAGCAGTCCTTCCAACGCAGATTTAAGTTCATTAGGAACACATGCAAGAGAGTTTGTTCTATAACAAAGAACACAACTGTGAGATGGAGAAAGATCAGCAGGAGGTGCCAGAGGAGGAAGGGACTAGGACTTCTGGGACAGACGGACACTGTGAGTCAGGGACAGCATCAAGCAGGGGATGGCCCTCACTCTTCAGGGACAGCAGACTGTTTCACTCAGAAACCCTCTGCGAGTTACTTGATGGCTCTGCGACTCAGTTTCTCCATCAGGAAAATCAAAATACTTCATAGAGCTGCAATAAGATTAAATCAGGCCTGGGCACAGTGGCTCATGCCTATAATCCCAGCACTTTGGGAGGCTGAGGGGGGGTGGATCACTTGAGGTCAAGAGTTTGAGACATGGTGGCCAACACCGTGGAACCTTGTCTCTACTAATATACAAAAATTAGTGGCACATGCCTTATAATCTCAGCTACTTGAGAGGCTGAGGCAGGAGAATCACTTGAACCTGGGAAGTGGTGGTTGCAGTGAGCCAAGATCACATCACTGCATTCCAACCTGGGCAAAAAAAAAAAAAAGATTAAATTAGATAATCCATAAAGTTTTTAGAAGAGTGCCTGATACTCTCAATACATGTTAGCTATTTTAACATTTTTTTTCTCTGAATAGTAATCATTGTGAAATTGAAATCATATTACGGAGTTTTAAATTAAGAGAAGGGCTGTGTCAGAAATACCTCCAAATATAGAGCAGTGTTGGGAGGAGGGTGGGCGTGGGCTGTGGGAGCAGGCTCTGTGCATATGTTCATGCTCGCCTGCCCAAATAAAAAGCAAGGAAAACCTAAACAGAAACTGTTCTAGCTGAAAATATACCAAACTGGGCTTCCCAGGGAGGGTATGATGTTCTGATCCTGGACTGATCTTAGAGAAATAGCCATTTGCCCTAGAAATCATGTTTAAACAAACACTCAAATCGAAGAACAGGCCTCAGGTGATCTTCAAAGTTTTCTTTCAATTCAAGATGCACGCAGGATTTTCCATTGGGTCAGAACTCTGTTTCGGTATAGCACATCATCCCCCAAGGATGCAGGCCTGTCAGCATTTATCAAGGCTTTACCGAGCAGCAGAATGGCCACAGTGAGGGTGTGGGTCCCAGCTGGGCTCTGCGGTCCAGCCGCCTGGTTGTGGATTTTGGCTTCACCGTGGATTCGTTGGCCGGTGTCCTTGCCTGTAAAATAGGGATAATAGCACCGACCTCGTGGAGGTGTCAAGACTCTGTACTGTGCCCTGCGCAGGTGAACACTCAGTTCAATGTAGAGTTTATTAGATATCCACTTATTCCTTATGAGAATTATTTGAGCTGGGTCTTATCCCATTGCTCAGGTGGAGAAATCAAAATTCAAGGCAAGTTTCAAACCCAGGTCTATGGGTCTTGGAGCTGAGCATGCCAGGAAGTTCCAAAGGCATGACTGACGGGCTGCGCCAAAACTCTGTGACTAACGGCGCCCTTACCTACCCCACTCAGGCCAATACTGAGAGGCGCTCTGCCCTGGCTGTGTCTGCACCTCACCCATCACACATGATGTTCTTTCCTGCCTCTGTGGCCTCCCTCCAGCTGAGCCCTCAGGTTAAAATCTCTTCTCCAAGCACATGTGCCCCTCTTCCCCTTCCTCCAAACTCTGCAGTCATTGCCTCCAGTAGGAGGCCTTCCCTGCCTGCCTAAGCTGGCTGGTTCCCTGTCCTCTGTCCTTCCATGACACCCAATGGGACCATATCGTGCCCAGTTTAAGAGGCCTCAAAGAGCATGGGGAACATGGTGGTCATTCAGTAAATGAAGAAACAAAAAGTCTACTTACTTTCAGGGTTTTTCTTCAAAAAAATTAAGGTTCATTATAATAGTACTTTTCATACTAAACAGTCAGTGTAATCCTCTAATTTTTAAGAATTTTCTTTTTTTGAGAGTGAGTCTCACTCTGTTGCCCAGGCTGGAGTGCTGTGGCATGATCTTGGTTCACTGTAACCTCTGTCTCCCGGGTTCAAGCAATTCTCCTGTCTCAGCCTACTGAGTAGCTGGGACTACAGGTGCCCGCCACCACGCCCAGCTAATTTTTGTATTTATAGTACAGATAGGGTTTCACCATATTGGCCAGGCTAGTCTCGAACTCCTGACCTTGTGATCCACCTGCCTTGGCCTCCGAAAGTGCTGGGATTACAGGCATGAGCCACGGCACCTGGCCAAAAATTTTCTAACCAAAGTCAGGGGAGGGTTCATAAGCTTCCTGGAGAATCAGCTACCCCCCGAGTGACCCTGAGCCCTCAGTGATGGATTCTCCAAAACGCCGAGTTCCTGACTTGTTACTGTGCTCATACTTACATTTTAAACTTGCCTTTCCTTTCTCCCCTACTTTCTTCAGTTCTATGTATTGTTTAAGAAAATGATGCCACCTCAGGGAACAGGTACTGGAAACATTACCTCCTCTTAAGTAGATATAATTTGTTTTGTTTGTTTTTACTTAGAAGGTATTTTCCCCCTTCTCTTAAATTACTTCTATCCATTTCCATAACAAGCTCTGAATTAATTTTTATCTGTGTTCATGAAATATAGATGAAATTTCTTGAGTGGAAATTTTAAAGAGCTATTCCTAGAATTTTTAACAGTTATAAACTAATTAAATGCTATTTATGATAATGCAGACTTCTGAAACAACAAATTGACTGGTGATATTTTTACACTATAATTATCTCCAGCATTGCATTCCTTTTTTTTTTAAACAGAAAAACTTACTATGGACATTTAAAAATCTATGCAAAAACAGGGAGAATACAGTATTGAACCCCTATTTTTCCAAAGGATTCATATATTAAACTAGGATTTCTCTTCCCTTCCACCTACTTTATTTCCTTCCTCTCTAATCTCAGCAGCAACGAGGCAAAGGAACCCTTTGGTTGCAACACCAAATCCTCTCTCTGGGTCTCCTTCCCTTCCTGCATTTAGGTTGCACCTGTGGTGTCAGCTCTCCACATGCCTCTCACACGCACAAACATGTCTCTGTTGGGCATGCATACACCAACTGACACACCTTCACCCAGCCTCCACCCCGGATTTATCTATGTTAGGTTTCAGATATTAGGAAAAAAACTAAGTTGAGAATCCAAATTAGTAGCCATAAAAAGTATGAAGCTACAGGTGCTTCCAAGAACACAATGGTTCAAACTGATGCCTGTAATCCCAGCATTTTGGGAGGCTGAGACGGGTGGATCGCCTGAGGTCAGGAATTCAAGACCAGCCTGGCCAACATGGTGAAACCCCAACTCTACTAAAAATACAAAAGTTAGCCTGGCGTGGTAGCAGGCATCTGTAATTCCAGCTACTTGGGAGGTGGAGGCAGGAGAATCACTTGGACGCGGGAGGTGCAAGTTGCAGTGAGCCAGAATTGTGCCATTGCACTCCAGCCTGGGTAACAGAGCGAGACTCACTCTCAAAAAAAAGGGAAAGAAAGAAAAATACTCTTGAAATCAGAAATCAGATTTTTTTAAGTGAGGCCCTGCTGAGCGGTGGGCTCACCACAGATCACTCTTCTGTGTCGCTGCCTCTTCACCCTCTATACTTTTCCAGTTGACAACATGAGCAGGTATCACTTTCATTATAAAATATGTCCAAATGCTAAAGATGTAATTTGTAAGTAGCCTCTGAATCTCTTAGCCAGCAAAATATATCTGGACCAGAAACTAAATGAAATCTTTTCCTAAAGTCTAAACCATATTTCCCATGGCTTGGAAGCCTAGGGGTAGAGAGAAAAAAAGGCATTTCTTGGCAAAGGAGAGCCAAGTGGACAAAAGGGCTCAACCACCGGTGCCCTTCCCTTTTCTCACCCCTTATCCTGTGGTCCGTCGTGTCTTTGCACTTCATTCCCCAGCCTCACCCCTGAGCGGGATGTCTTCAGCCTCTCTGGGTAGGTTGATCTGGCAGCAATGCAGATGAGCCCTCCCTCTGTAATTAACACAGGGGAGAGTTGAAAGGATTAAGCTGCTGGCATCTGGGTAAGGCCCGGCCTGGTATCAAGTTACATGCCTTGGTGCTTGAGGTGACATGGGGTCTCCTAGACAGCACAGCATGGGAAAGATGGGGTGTAGAGAGCCTGGAGCCAGAAGGCAGCTTTAGGAGAGTTAGCAACCTCTTCAGACTAAACTTCTTTAGCTGTAAAGCAACAAATGCCATAAGAGTTTTCAGGATTAAGTGTAGGGACACAGAACATAACGGAACAAGAGTTACAAGGTAAATATGGAGATGAAACCTCACGTGTACTACTCTTCCCAGAGGTTTCCACTGCCCTGAGAATCCTCTATCCCATCCCTCCTTAGGCCTCTTTACAGTTGTGCCAGCAGTGTGAGAAGAACCTCAGAAGTCTTAGGGTGTTTCGAGTTAGTTTGGTTCAGTGTAGTATAGGCTATCTTCTCAGTCTACCAGTGATTTCCCCGACCTCACGGTAAAGATTAAATGAGATACAAACCCTTAAAGCAGCCACCTTGCTCTTTGGCACATAATGCTATTCAGTGAGTAGTAACTACCCTTAGAGCCATTGTCCCCCATGGGCTTGAACCGATCACCACAGGGTCAGCCTGGCAGGTTCTGGAGCCCACTCTGTGTCTAGTCAGCCATGCATCCTTGAGTGTTATGTATTTGGGACTTGGTGTCCCCATTTGTAAATGGGAGGCTGAACTTGGTTGTCCTGGAGCTTCTTCACAGTTTAAAAAAGTATGCTGTGACACTTCAGAATGAAGGTCTCAACTGATGCTGACTTGCCTCTTTGGTCTCTCTGCTCATCCTCCTTTACACTGGTTCTCAACTCAGTTGAGACTTAGAGAGTTTTTTTAAATACAGATGCCTGGGCTTCATTCCCAACCAAATAAATCAGAATAGCTGGGGGTGGGGGCCTGACATCATTATTTTTTCAGAGTTGCCCAGGTGATGCCACTGTGTAGCCAGAGTTAAGAACCACTGCATTATGCAAATGATGTAGTCAACGCAAGGCAAAACACACAGGATTTGGATAAGCCAGTAGCTGTGTCTGTGAGAAGGCATGATTTCAGATATGGCATCTTGACTATTCTCACTCCTAAATGTGCTCTTTTACTTACTATCCCTGACAACGTAGCCTGACATCAGTCACCTTTGCCGTTGAGACCAAATCTAAGCTCCTTGGCCCGGCTTACATGGCTTTTTTATGATCTGACTTCTGCTGCTCCTGCCTCGTTTTCCAGCCAGCCTGACTACGCCCCAATAGAGAGTACTCACATGGCAAGCTTTGGCTACAAGCCTTTGTATCTTTCCCCATCCTTCTCCCTGGGTATCTAACCTTACCTCCCACCCCTGTACCTGGCCAACTCTCCTTCAGGTCTCCGATGAGCTTTCTCTTTCTTCCCTGCCCACCCTGGATTGAGTTAAGGGGGCCAGGTACACCTCCTGAGCCCACTGTGCACACCCAGTGACACACTTGATCACACTGCACTTGACCTGCACTCCCAGCCCCAAAGACTTAAATTCCACAAAAGCAAGGACTGTGGCTTGTTACTGCATCCCCTGTATCTGGCATAGTGAGGCCCCACCAAGACTGGTGGAAAGAATGAATGAATAACTGAATGATTACCCAAGAAAGAAAGAAAGAGAAATTCTTAAGGGTCTGAGTCACAGTAAATTAGAGAAACCAGGTCTATAAAATGAATGAATACACAAGAAAAAATTCTTACTGAATGATTCACACTAAGCCAAGTGTAGGATCCTAGCCCTATACTCCCTTTCACTTAAGACCATTCTTTATTGCACAGTGTGGACAGCACGCAGTGCCAGGGAGAGTGGAGAAAACCAGACTCACTTCCCACCAAATGAGCTTGGTTTCCTCAGAGATTAGGTCTTGCATTATTTGCTCTATAAACAAGAGTAATCAAGAGAGTGCTAATATTAGAAGGGCTACTATTAAGAGTGGAATTCAGCTGGGCACAGTGGCTCATGCCTATAATCCCAACATTTTGGGAGGCTGAGGCAGGTGGATCATGAGGTCAGGAGATCAAGACCAGCCTGGCTAACATGGTGAAACCCCGTCTATACTAAAAACACAAACATTATCTGGGCATGGTGGCATGTGCCTGTAGTCCCAGCTACTCAGAAGGCTGAGGCAGGAGAATTGCTTGAACCCGGGAGGTAGAGTCGAGGTTGCAGTGAGCCAAGGTCGCACCATTGCACCCCAGCCTGGGCAACAGAGCAAGATTCCATCTCAAAAAAAAAAAAAGTGGAATTCAGTATCTGTTGTTTTTAGTGATCTTTTTTAGTGAACATATTTTCAGTGAACTTTCTAATCTTACTCATTTATGAAATATGTACAGTAAAATAATACAGTGTTTGAGATTTAACTCAAAATTACCAGTGGGAAGGAGAGTGAGGCATAGAGGTAAAGTTGAAACAGAATTAACCAGGAATTGGCAGCTTTTGGAGCTGGTTGATGGTCATACGGGGGTTCATTCTGTTATTTTTTCTGCCTTGGCATAAGTTTGAAATTGTTCAAAATAAAATGTTTTAAAAGTAAATTAATTAAAATGGTAATGATCATCCTTAAAACACAAAAAGAAATTGGTGGAAGACAGTCGTTCTCAGCCTTGCCACTTGATTCAATGAGTGTAAAAAAAAGAAAGAAAGAAAAAACCAGCCATACATTGTCTGGAGCCAGTTTGGTCTTGGTTAGTTGGAAAACAGGAATGTTCTCCAAGGTTAGTAAACTGTAATGAGTTCCACATAGTTTTCAGGCACCAGAGTTTACAAATCACTGCAGTTTGATTTGTAACTCCATTCACATGTCCACAAGAAACAGCCTCCGCCGATTTTCCCCATTATTTGCTCAGCCAAACAATACTTTTCCACGGCAGCCCGGCCAATCTCAAAAACCACCCAGGGACACCATTTTACGACCCTTGGCATCGCACGGCCGCTCCACCGTGTTTTCACAGCTCCAACGTTCCTCCCTTTAAAGTTGGCAGAAATCAGCAGCACTGCATTTTTTATTACTTCTAACGTTTCTTGCTTCCAATGGGGAACGTTTTCTTCTCCGAGAGGCCTTTCACCTCCGCCACGCCTGTGCCTCCGCGGCCCAAGCACCCTTCCCTTCTATCCTTTGCTCCTCCTCTCTTTCCACAGCCCTTGCCCTCTCGGCGCCCACGCAGCCTTTTCTGCCCTGGCAGCGGGTGTTTTTCAGCCCCTTCCGCCAGACCTGGCCGAGCTGGCCGCCAACATTCTCATGGCCTGGCCGGGACCTGCGGTTTCACCCGGCAAGGGGGCCCTGGGACAGGGCCTGGGCCTTTCTTGCCGCCCTTTGACTGGACCCCCTCATGAGAAAAATTCCCTGGCTAGGGTTCCTCTTGTGCTGGGTGGAATCCAGGCCTTCCTCGGCTTCTCGTCTCCTCTGGTCTTCGTGGAGGCCACCTGGTGAGTCCACTTCTCCCCACTGTCTCTTGCCCCCTAGGCTGCCTCTCGGTTACTCGTGGGGCCAGCTCTGCTAGTGCTCGCTTCAAATCTCCCTCCTGCCCTTCTCTTTGCAGCTTTTTCCTATTTTAGCTAAATTGGAAGTGAAGATGCCTCATTGCATCCACAACGGAGGTAGGTTGTTTTTGTTCTTGGTTTTTGCATCCTAAAAACCATTTAAATGACACTTCTCTCCTGTTTTTAGAAAGGTCCATAAACAATGCACTTCTGCCAGGGTTGTTCCTTTTGCTCCTTAAGTCCTGTGCCTTAGCGCGTGCAGTCTTCTAAGAGCTGCTTTTAGAGAAATTTTTGTTGACTAGCTTGGAATACTTTCTATTGCTATGCACGTTTTGAGCTCACCATGAGCACGTTGGATTTCCTCCTCAGCCTTAGACAAAGTTAAGGCTATTTTATAAAACAAAGTGAGACTTAATTTTTAAAAAGCAATGGAGACAGAGAAGTCAGTTCACCTAGATTACAGCTAGTAACTAGCCAAACCTCTTTCTCATTCCACACTCCCTGATCCTCATTCCTTTACACATTCACTCCGTGTAGGTTCATTAATCACTCATTCTGTACCAGCCAACATCCAAGTCCAGACCAGAAAATTAGTGTTTATCTAAACATTAAAAAACAGGATTTTTAAAAGAACAAAATACTGACTTTCTTTATCTGTTTACTAAAGTGACAAGATCACTAATACTGACTTATTTTGGTATAGATGCTTGGATTTTATTGTAAAATTCTTGCTCCACAAATATATGGCAGAAATAAAACTCTAGACCATAAGCTTTCATTCGACAGTGGTCATTCTTTTCATTCTGATCATTGTAAGGGAGGCCCCTTTAGGATGAGACAGACTGTGCACAAATCCCCCAGTGCTACTTAACTAGTTGAGCAAGTTAGTCATCTTTTCAAACCTATTTCTTCAACTTTAATATGAAGATAATGGGTTTTGTTACATAAGGATAGTGCAAGTCAAGGCCGGGCGCGGTGGATCACGAGGTCAAGAGATCAAGACCATCCTGGCCATGGTGAAACCCCATCCCTACTAAAAAGACAAAAATTAGCCGGGCGTGGTGGCACGCGCCTGTGGTCCCAGCTACTCGGGAGGCTGAGGCAGAAGAATCACTTGAACCCAGGTGGAGGTTGCAGTGAGCCGAGACTGCACCACTGCACTCCAGCCTGGCAACAGAGTAAGACTCCGTCTCAAAAAAAAAAAAAAAAAAAAAAAAAAAGGATAGTGCAAGGCATATGGAAAACACTTAATATAGCTCCCTTTTCTTTCCCTGTCAACTGGAAATTTATCCTGTTATTAAGAGTGAAGAGTAAAATGTTTTAATAATAGGGAAACAAATCTCATTCTTTTTCATCCTGCATCAGATTGTCCTGGAAACATTACAAGAAGTGACTAAGCATATTTTAGTTTCAAGCCTACTGTTTGATTGATGTGTCAATGAAAAATGAATGACTAGGTGGCATGCAGTGAAAGAATCCCAGGAAGGTTATAATCCACACCCTGGATAATCACAGGCAATTCCTGGAAAGTTGGACAAAAACACTAGCTCAAAAATATTTGTTGTGTTTTAGAAAATAACCCTACCATAATTACTTGTTTTCCTCTTTGCACTGACTTCCTTCAGTGTAAGGTAACATGAGTTTTTAAACATGATTTTAAAACATTTTTATTGAAGCAAAAATTCACATGCCTTTCTTTTTAGGGAGAGAGGAAAGTAGCTTTCTTACTTGTTTGCTTGTTGTATTTCAGAAGAGGTAAAATTACTGATTTATCATTACACCTGCCCCACTTCAACCTAAGATTAGAAAATATATAATTTCAAAATCATCTTCGGAGCAATAAAATGATGTTCCAGATCAGAGAGAGAGAGTTTTTAGGAGATCAGCAAAAGCTTTTCATTAATAATGGAGCTGTTTGCCTGTCCACACTGTTAATGAAAAGTAAAATGTACCTTTTAGTACAGGAACTGATTTCTAGTGTGCAAATTCTGTTCTCTAATATGGAATGTTTGCACATCATTAACCAGCCTTCTGTGTGTTCACAGTATAGATGTGACCACCTTCTATTAATGGAATATATACTAATGTGTGTAGGTTCACCCTCAATGGGATAAATGATGATGGATGCAAAACACTTTAACTGTAGCACACTGTACAGATGTTCATTCTAAAACTGGGAAAAGCATATTATGGATTCTTGTTTTATTTTTATTTTTTTTGAGACAGAGTTTCGCTCTTGTTACCCAGGCTGGAGTGCAATGGCGCGATCTCGGCTCACCGCAACCTCCGCCTCCTGGGTTCAGGCAGTTCTCCTGCCTCAGCCTCCTGAGTAGCTGGGATTACAGGCACACGCCACCGTGCCCAGCTAATCTTTTGTATTTTTAGTAGAGACGGGGTTTCACCATGTTGACCAGGATGGTCTCGATCTCTTGACCTCGTGATCCACCTGCCTCGGCCTCCCAAAGTGCTGGGATTACAGGCTTGAGCCACTGCGCCCGGCCTATGGATTCTTGTTTTTAAGCATAGCTACTCATGTTCTAGAACCAGGTCATATTTTGAGGGAGGCCAAATATTCCTTTGTAATGATGCCTGGCTGTTAAAAATGCTTTCTGCTGAGACCAAAGATATTGTAGTGTATATTGTTGTTGGAAAACATTCTCCTAGATGAGTGGTATTTTAAATTATTGGGTTTTTTTTTATAATTAAATGTAGATGTCAGCATATAGGCTTTGCCTTATTTTTAGAAAGTCTGGGATTTGTGGGTGGAAAAACTCAGAAAACCGATTTCTTAAAAACAAAATTGCATTTTTAGTAGAATCTGTTTCAAAGATGCTTTGGAGCAATAACGTTTTTAAAGTGGCAGAGAAGCTTGTTTTAAGTAACATGGGGAAAGATGTGATCTTCCATTACCGTGACAGCACTTAGCCATAATCACCATGCAGGAGCATTTTCTTTGCAGATGAGACAGTGAATAAAAGAATTTATTTGACAAAGCCTAGGACTATTTTGAATTTTCTGATCCTGAGCTATTTATCAAGCATGGACCAACACTTTGCAGATAACCGTGATTTTTCCCTACTGCCATCTTCAAAAGTGCCACCTTTGACAGTAACAAAGGACACCTTTTAGTCTTAGTGCCCGAGCAATTGATCTAATTGTCTTCACTGTTCCCTCTTTTCTATCACAGAATCGGAAGACTTTTTGATGGTACGGAGCCCATTGTTTTGGACAGTCTCAAACAGCACTATTTCATTGACAGAGATGGACAGATGTTCAGATATATCTTGAATTTTCTACGAACATCCAAACTCCTCATTCCTGATGATTTCAAGGTGAGGGATCCATTTCAAATCACCAATAGCATAAATATAAATATGTGATTTTTTTAATGTGCTCCAAAAAATATTTCTAGTTCTACATTATTAACATACACCAACTCAAATGGTGCGAGAATTCTCTTTGACATGGTTATACTGTATTCATGAAATAGTGGATATGGTCATTAAACTTCTATATGACTAAAAGAGGATTGCTATTCATTTGAAGAACTGAATTATAATTCACTTGAACAAATTGAAAAGGAGTTGATTAAATTCAAAGCTCATTTCTGATAGGTCTTAGAGAGCTAGAGAATAAAAGGAAACCTCCTTAGCTTAATGAAGACTTCCCCGTCCTCACTCCCAGAAATCGAAAGCAAACAGGAACAGTAAAATTTTAGAATTGTTCCCTTTACAGTTAGTCACAAGTGTTAAGGTTAGTCACGCTGAGATAGTCCACATTTTGCTGGTAACTCTAGGCAATGGAATCAGACAGTGGGAACAAATAGAAAGTGTTACTATTAGAAGGGAAATCACGAAAATGTAATTTTGCAGCTGATAATGTTCCTTCAAATTGATGATTCTAAAGACTCAATGAAATGCTATTAGAACTTATAAAGAACTCATTAAAGCAGCTCAATTCAGGATCAATATATGAGAGTCTGTAGCTTTTTTAGAGAATAGTAAGAGCCAATCATAAGCTATAATAGAAAAATACACAACAAAAATTATAACACCTAGGAATAAACCTAACAAGAAATAAGCAAAGGCTGGAAACCACAGATCTCTACATACAAGTGTAAAAGAGTTGAATAAATGAAGGAACATTCTCGGTTCCTGGATGGGAAACCTCAGTATTGTTAAGATGTCAGTTATCCTCAGATTACTCTGTATAGTCACTGCAAACTCACTTAACTAATATATCTTTCAAAATTAAATTTGAACCATTTAAAGTTTGTATAGAATAAAAAAAACATAAGGATAGCTAAAAAAAAGTATTTCTGGTCGTTATGATGGGTAATGGTGGATGCGTCCTACCAACATCAAAATAGACTGTAGAGCTATATTAATTTAAAGGTGTGGTTCTGACAGTGCTAAAATATACAAATAAATCTATGGAGAAGAATAGGGTCCAGAGATAGATATACAGGTACATAGGAATTTGATATACTATAAAGATGGCATTTCACATCAGTGGGAAAATAAAAGCAATAGTAATAGGCACTGAGATGATCAGCACTGACACATTTGGGGAAATTGTAAAGCCAGAGCCCTATCTCACATCATAAGTTCACAAAAATTTCAGAAATAAAAATAAAAACAAGGGCAATAAAAATATTAGGAAAAAATACAAAGAAATTTCTAAAAATATAGTTTTGAGACAGAAAGGGCCTGTCTAAATGAGACTTCATACCCAGAAGTTATCCTTAAAAAAAAAAAAAAAGTTGAAGACATCATATACAAATAGAAATATTTGCAACAAAAGATGAATACCCATCGTAAGAGATCTGTCTTAAAAGTCTGTAAGAAACATACAAACAGCTGGGCATGGTAGCTTATGCCTGTAATCCCAGCACTTTGGGAGGCCAAGGTGGGCAGATCACCTGAGGTCGGGAGTTCGAGACCAGCCTGACCTACATGGAGAAACCACGGCTCTACTAAAAATATGAAATTAGCTGGGCATGGTGGCATATGCCTATAATCCTAGCAACTGGGGAGGCTGAGGCAGGAGAATCAGTTGAACCTGGGAAATAGAGGTTGCAGTAAGCTGAGATTGCACCATTGCACTCCAGCCTGGGCAGCAAGAGTGAAATTCCATCTCAAAAAATAAAAATAAAAAGAAACATACAGCACAGTCGAAAATTTTTTTTGCTATGAACAAAATTTTCCCAAAGAAAAAACCAGAAATTGTCAACAAACAATTTGAAAAGACATTCAGTCTCTTTTGTATCAAAGAAACAAAATTAAAACGAGATACTCCCTTTTATCCATTAGGTTGGCAAAAATTAAAAAGATGGATTATATACAGTGTTAGGGAAGATACAGTGTGGTTGGAAGTAAATATTAAACATTTTTGGAGGACAATTCAGTAAATACTAAAGTTTCAAATATACATGCTCTTTGATCTGCTAGAAAGATTCATGTAAATATATACATATATTTGTATATAGGATGTTTATTATAGTCATGTTTATAATACTGAAAACTGGACTTTCTAAAACAGAAAGTTTAACAATGGCAGATGGTTACAAATATAGACTATCCATACTATGGACTAGTTTAAAAGATGTGGTAGATCTATATCTGTTGATATGTGGGGGGGGAGATCCCATCATTCTGTGATTCAGTGAAAATATTAAGTTGCAGAACAATATATATAGTATGTTTCTATTTATGTAAAAGATCAGATATCTATGCATATATGAATGCGTAGAAAAAGATCCAGAAGAGTAGATCTCAAGTTAATAAGAAGCTCAGGGGCCCCTTATTTATTCTCTCCTTCAGTATTTTGAACAGTGGGGCACATGCCAAGGATTATTAGCCAAATGGGAAAGAGAGCACAGAGGAGTTGCCTCAGGTATACGTTTTTACATGTAAACAGCTCTATGCAATTGGCAAGAAAATAGAGTATAGTAACTGCGGCCAGTGAGTGTGCTTCCCCACAGCCCTGAAAAGAGCCTGAGGAAGATGCAGGAGCCCTCTGCTCCCAGCCAAGGGTAGTTCCCAAGGCCCTCTCAAGGGTGTGCAATCTCAGCGCACTGAGGTTGATTCCAGGGTCTAAAGACATGCGGGCTTGGTTTGTGCAACGTGACTTCTAAGCAAAAGCCGCTTCATCATTAGTGATCTCTTCCAGCTCAGGAACGGAAGCATACTGAGGAGGGATTTCTTTTTTTTTTTTTTTTTTTTAATTTTAAGTTCTGGGGTGCATGTGTAGGATGTGCAGGTTTGTTACATAGGTAAACGCGTATCATGGTGGTTTGCTGCACCTATCAACCCATCACCTAGGTATTAAGCCCTGCATGCATTAGCTATTTATCCTGATGTTCTCCTTCCCCTCCCTCCACTGCAGGCCCCAGTGTGTTTGTTCCCCTCCCTGTGTCCAGGTGTTCTCATTGTTCAGCTTCCACTTACAATTGAGAACAATGCAGTGTTTGGTTTTCTGTTCCTGTGTTCGTTTGCTGAGAATAGTGACATCCAGCTTCATCCATGTCCCTGCAAAGGACATGATCTCGTTCCGTTTTATGGCTGCATGGTATTCTAAGGAGCAGTTTCTAATACGATACTTCCTAGAGGCTTTTCAGGAATAATTTTCCACATAGTATATACACTTTTTTCCTGACATGACAACTTTTGAACCTCTTTCCTGCCTTTTTCTCCATGCTTCTTTATTAATTTGGGCAAAATTTTATCTGGGGCTCTCAGATAATAGCTGGATTAGACAACATCCTTCAGGCCCACGGCCAAAGTGCAGTCTGCCCAAGGCCAAACCTCCAGCCCTCAGTCTGCACCTGGGGTCACACACTCTCAGACATGATCAAGGCAACTGACTGGGTTTAAACAGCAGCCCCAGGACCTCGAGGCCACAGCTGATGAGTAGCACAGTTGAAGAGCACAGGGCAGCTTCCCACAACAGCTGCAGGTGGCACAGAGAGATCTAGGGAGGGAACCAGGCCTGTTCTAGAAAGCAGATGCTTGCCGAATGTGGAGACAGGAAGAGGAGTCAGGAAGCTGGGTCCTTGTTCAGGGCACACATTTCAGCGGTGACCAGCCACTAGTCCAACCTGGTGCCACCCGTGTCAGGTGCTCCCCAGGCAGCTCTGGACCCTTTCCCACTTTAGGGAGCAAGTAAGCTCACATAGAGAGAAGGGCCGAAGGAGGATGTGGAGAGGTAGGGGAATGATTTCTTCTCATATTTTCCTAGAGGAACGGCAGTGGAATTGGAAAGGGGTGAGGGAGGATATTTCACTTTTAGTCATATGCTTCAGTATGAATTTTATCAGTAGTTTTTACAATGAGCAGGCATTCACATGTGACTTAGGTCATTAAAATAAAACAGTAACAATTTTAAAATAAAGTTGTCAAAAAAAAGTCAAATTACCACAGCTACAGACACGTATACTGGTAAGGAAAAACTGCCATAGGATTTCATTTTATTTTTCACTAAGTTATGTATAGCCTGGACTTTAGCAGGAGAAGGTTTGGTTACGTACAATATGAAAATCACCACGTTTAGGTGATTGCATCTCCAGATGCCCACCCAGAATCCCTGCCTGGATAGTTCATTTGCTTTTTAAACTTCAGATGCCCAAAAGTGAGCTCCCTCTGCCTGCCTCCCCCTCTGCCACCACCACCACCAAAAACCTGCTCCTCTTCCTTTGTATCCTATCTCAGTAAAAGATGCCAGAATCCACCTACTTGCTCAAGGCAGGAACTTAAAGTCCTTCTGGACTTTTTCCTCTTCTTCGCCTCCCACATGTGATCTGTCAGCGCGTCTGTCATCTTCACCTCCTGGACGCATCATGAATCAGTCCACTGCCCTCATCCCACCTCCCTAGCCCAAGGCCCAGCAGCTCTCTGGACTACTTGGAGTGGCTTCATGATTGGTCTCTCCTCTCCCACTCTTAACCCTTTTAGACTCATTCTCTGCATTGAAACCATGAGACACTTTTAAATTTCAACTTTTAATTTTGACATCATTATAGATTTGCATACTGTTGTAAGAACTAATAGAAGTGCTGTGTTATCCAGTTCCCCTCAATAATAACATCTTACAAAATACTAGGATCACAACCAGGATATTGACACTGATACAGTCAAGGTTCAGAACAGTTCCATCACCACAAGGATTCCTCCTCTAGTCCTTTGACAGTTACACCCACCCCGTCTCTCCCTCCCCCTCCCTCAGTCTCCCACCCATCCCTTTTTAAAAAGGATACTGGCTGGGCACAGTGGCTCACGCCTATAATCCCAGCACTTTGGGAGGCCTGAGGTCGGGAGTTTGAGACCAGCCTAGCCAACATGGAGAAACCCTGTCTCTACTAAAAATACAAAAAAAAAAATTAGCTGGCCGTGGTGGTAGGCATTTGTAATCCCAGCTACTTGGAGGCTGAGGCAGGAGAGTCCGTTGAACTCAGGAGGTGGAGGTTGCAGTGAGCCAAGATCGCGCCATTGCACTCCAGCCTGGGCAATAAGAGTGAAACTCTATCTCAAAAAATAAAATAAAAATACAAAATTAGCCGAGCATGGTGGCGCATGCATGTAATCACAGCTACTTGAGAATTGCTTGAATCCGGGAGGCAGAGATTGCGGTGAGCTGAAATTGTGCTATTGCACTCCAGCCTGGGTAACAACAGCGAAACCCTGCACAAAAAAAAGGATACTGTGTCATGAGTTGCTCCTGCTTGAAACTCTGCAGGGACTTTCTCTTATTCCTGAACTGTCGAATGAAGAAGATAAAGCAAGCTTTTAAAGAATTAAAGTTAGTTTTACGCAGAAGTCTTACTGAGGTCCCACACAGGATCTCAGCCCACAGTTTGTATACAGGCGGTGGAGGTTCAGTCCATGGAAAATCACATCACACTTGCTCAGAAGCTACAAGCAGAATACATCGAGCTGTGGCCATAAGAGTGCAGTAGGTTATAGATTACAGAAGTGTTGTCACGAACCCATCAGACATTATCTCATATGGAAGGAAAGGCAAAGACTAGGGTCATGTATCTTTTAAGGAATGTAGTGACTCAGGCAGGAGACCTGGGGGGCCCGTGTGTGCTCAGCTCTGCTGTGTCTTCAAGGCATTCTCCTGGAGAGCTGCACGTCCTCACAGTCAGAGGGTCAAACAGAAATGAGCAGCCACAGCTTCTTCCGTTCATTCCTTTGTCTAACAGAGCAAAGCACCACATCCCCATCAGAGCCCACCAGGCCCAGAAGGCTCTAACCCCTGCCTGCCTCACCCACTGTCACCCTCCACATGTCCCTACTTCTCTCGGTCCCTTAGACACAGCCTCCTCTTGCCCTCCTCACAACTACCCCTGCTTTGTGCCTTTGCAGCCTCCCGCCGCCCTTCCCCAGGACTTCACTGGAATTCAGGGCTCCTCTTTTTCACATCCCCCAGCCTGTTTGGGCCTAGTGGAGCTTAGGCTCACCTGTACCCCTGATTCTCTGTGGTCACATGCAGTGCGTCTATCGTTCATTGTGCAGTTGTGCAGCACCATCTGCCCAGGTGTGAGCTAGGGATGCTTCCAGCTACGAGAGTGGGAACAGCCAACTAACCGCAGCTTACACTATTGGAGATTTGTTTTTCTCAGGTGAGAAGTCAGAGGCCCGTGGTTGTTGGCAGAGGTGTATCTGCCCAGTGATGTTATCCAGGACCAGGAGGTTTTCTGTCTTTTCGTTTTGCCATCCTCAGTATTGATGTTCTGGTCTCATGCCTCTCACCTCAAGATCATATGGTGACTGCATCATGGCACCAGACATGGCCGTTCCAGGCATCACATCCTCAGTCAAGGCAGGAAAAAGGGGCAGGCGGCTTTTCAACTCACAAGACTCTGTCCTTTTTAGAAGATCCCACAGAAGACTTTCCCTCTGTGGCTCATCAGCCGGAACAGACCCTCCCCTCAGTGGCGGAGAAAGGGATTTCTTTTTTTTTTTTTTTTTTTTTGGCGATTTTTTTTTTAGCTTCGGTAGTAAGAGAAATAGGCAAGAGAGAGAGATTGGAATAGCTGTTGGGAAGCTAGCCAGCAGCATCTGTCCCACACACTCAGCACCTGCCACATATTAAGCATGTAAATATTTGTGGCCTGAGTGAACAAACGCATGGTGGGGTAAATAGATGGACTGAGGCTCACATTCAACACATTCAAATGAGGCTCTGGTTCCCACCAGCTCTTCTGAAACCAGCTGATCTACTTCCTGATGTTTGGACTCTGGATATTTTGTGTACATAGCTTCACTTCCTTGCTGCATTGTAAGGTTCTTGCAGGCAGGGACATTTTTATGTTTTTCCAGAGGACATCATATGCTGGGCATATAATCAACATTTAGTATGAATTCACTGACATACAGCAGAAAAGGGTTAAAAGAGATGCAGGAGGCCACAGTCTAAATATGAGTAGGCAATGCACTTCTATTTAAAATTATATAGGACTAAGTAGAAGATACGTATAAAACGTGTATATAATATCATCATTGCGTGCTGCCTATCAGAATAATACTAATTTATAATTCCTGTTATTAAAAAGGATGCAGGCTGCAGGTAATCACAAAGGAATATATTGGGAATTACAGTTAGAAATGGTAATCGCCAGCCAGGCATGGTGGCTCACGCCTGTAATCCCAGCACTTTGGGAGGCCGAGGCGGGCAGATCACAAGGTCAAGAGATCGAGACTGTCCTGACCAACATGTTGAAACCCTGTCTCAACTAAAATACAAAAATTAGCTGGGCCTGGTGGCTCATGCCTGTAGTCCCAGCTACTCGGGAGGCGGGAGAACTGCTTGAACCCGGGAGTGGAGGTTACAGTGAGCCGAGATCGTGCCACTGCACTCCAGCCTGGCACCTGGTGACAGAGCAAGACTGTCTCAAAAAAAAAACAAAAGATAATCGCCATTCATTTTTAGTTGCAGTATGTTCCAGAAACTGAGCTAGGTATTTTAGGCATGTACTTTTGGTTTAACTCTCAGCACATAAACCTACATAGCAGGCATTATTTTTCCTCCAAGAGCATTCAGGTTAGATGGTGGGGAGGGAAAAACTTCAACATGGAGTTCAGCTGTGGCTGATTTCCTTAAGGGTTCACCTACCCACCTGCCTAGGATTGGCACAGCGGCTTCTCTGTACCTTTTGCGTGCTTCCCAAAAATTCCAGAGCCCTTCAAGACCTGCTATTCATCAATTCTGTGTACTCAACACACCCTTTAATTGGCTAAGGATTTATCTGTAACCCAGGCTTGAGGGAAAAAAAAACAAAAGCATGTCAAATGAAAGTCACGTATCCCAGGACCTTCAAATGTTTCCCTCAGAACCTCTGGGTGACAGGCTGTAAATTACAGTACGGGGTGTTCTGGAACCTGGGAGGGGCAGCAGAAGCTGAAGGGGTCCTTCCACTCTTGTGGCTGGTGATGGAATTGCATCAGCAGCAGCAGTTCGGTTTACAGCAGTCACACAAATACAGGTACGCACATAGGAGCTTTCAGTGTATTGAACAGTACTATCGGTGCTTTCTTCCTCATCAGAGTTTTCTCTTGAACCTGGAAAGGACATTGTTTTTTGGTTTCTTTTGAGGCAAAGTCTTGCTCTGTCACCCAGATTGGAGTGCAGTGGCATGATCTTGGCTCACTGCAATCTCTGCCTCCTGGATTCAGGCAGTTCTCTTGCCTCAGCCTCCCAAGTAGCTGGATTACAGGCATGAGCCACCATACCTAGCTAATTTTTGTATTTTTAGTAGAGATAGGGTTTCATCATGTTGACCAGGCTGATCTCAAACTCCTGACCTCAAGTGATCCACCTGCCTCAACCTCCCAAAGTGGTGGGATTATAAGGTGTGAGCCACCAAGCCAGACCAGGACGTGGTGTTTTGCATGAGGAAAGAATCTCTTTCACTAAGTTTGCTAGAGAGAATGTTTATTGATTACCTGCTTCCCTCCCTAGCCATTTAATGCTGGGTGAGCAAGTGCATGCAATCCTGAAATCACAAGAGCAAATCTCATTCCGCAACTGTGCTGTCCGAGCTGGATACCCATTTAATCGTTGAGATAATTTCATATTTCAGAACCATTTAAGTGGCAGCTGCTTGTGTCCTGGCTCCCACAGAAAGCTGTTGAGATCTATACTCTGCATAAGTGATTGCAGAACTTCTCTGCAGTGTTTTATTATGGATACAACTGCCCCTCTTCCCTTAATTTTCCCCTCCCTCCAATTTTACTGATTTGCTCAATGTTGCATTATGCCCTTCACATGAACATGTGCACACGCAAATACACACACACACACACACATGTGGTTCAACTCTCAGCACCCCGAGAGTCTACAGCTTTGGCCCAATTTTTTTATGGAGAATCACACAATGCACTCTTCTCTCTCTCTCTCTCTCTCTCTAACATTATCTTTGGTAAATGTCGCCCATGTTGCTTACATCTTTCATGGTCTGTCTGTATGAATGTCCACCATTCCTAGACATCAACAAATTTGCTGGCAGACAGCTCCTAACTTACCTAGCCTCTGGATATGTTCAAAAGTCTATTGGGTATTTTGTTAATTAATTCAAATTATCATTTTTTTTTTTTTGAGATGGAGTCTCGCTTTGTGGCCAGGGCTATAGCACAGTGCTGCCATCTAGGCTCACTGCAGCCTCCACCTCCTGGGTTCAGGTGATTCTCCTGTCTCAGCATCCCAAATAGCTGGGACTACAGGCACCCACCACCACCCCCAGCTAACTTTTGTATTTTTGGTAGAGACAGGTTTTTACCCATATTGGTAGTCTGGTCTTCAACTTCTGACCTCAGATGATCCACCCACCTCGGCCTCCCAAAGTGCTGGGATTACAGGCGTGAGCCACCATGCGCAGCCTTACATTTTTTTGAGACAGGGTCTTGTGCTGTCACCCAGGGTGGAATGCAGTAGTGCAACAGTGGCTCACTGCAGCCTCCACTTCTCAGGCTCAAGCAATCCTCCCACCTCAGCACCCCCAAAGTAGCTGGGACTGCAGGCATGCACCACCACACTCAGCTAATTTTTTACTTGTAGAGATGGGGTCTCACTATGTTGCCACAGATTGGTCTCAAACTCCTGGGCTCAAGCAGTCCTCCTGCCTTGGCCTCCCAAAGTGCTGGGATTACAGGCATGAGCCACCACATCCAGCCTCTATTATTTATTTTTAATAACGTTTTAATATTATAGAGGAAGTACATATACATTGTAAAAAATTTAAAAATACAAATTTTTAAAAAATCTATACAGTATGTTCCCACCACTCAGATTGCCAATGTTAAAACTTTAGTGAGTAGCCTTCTGGATCTTTTCCTGTGCTTATTTTGGACAATAACCTTTACCTTTCCATTTTACAAAAAAAATTATTTTCTCTAATTCTGCAACTATATTCTACTTTTTCTGCTTCACCCCACAATGTCCTTTATAACTTGCTGGAGGTTGGGCCAGCTGTCCTGCAAAATGTCCCACCATCGCAATTTGTCTGGTTGCCTTGTAATGTGTAGTTTAGCTCATGAATCTATCCCCTAATTTTCTGTAAACCGGAAGTTATCTCTAAAGACATGATGGGTTTAAGTTAGACAGGTTGGGGAAAATACATCACAGTGATGCTGTTTGCTTCATATTACACCACAGTAGCAAAGGCGTGTGGTTGAGCCACCATTCATGATGCTAGGAATGAACTGATCATTGGATCAAGGTGAGTTGCGTGCTCCTTAGGCTGCAGTAAAAACGATCTCTGTCAAGCTCAGAGTTTCTCAACCTTGGCACTATGAACAATTGGGGCTAAACAATTCTTTGTGGTGGGGGCTGTCCTGTGCGATGTAGGGTTTTCAGCAGCATCCCTCCCTACCCACCAAATCCAGTAGCACCCCCTTCCCAATTGCAACAACCTAGAGTGTCTCCAGACATTGCTAAATGCCCTCTAGTGTCAAAATCGTTCCTGCTCAAAAACCAGTTGTCTAGCTTAAGGAAAAGTTAAAGGGAGAATTGACAGGAAGCGCTTACAGGTTTATCTCATTGAATTAGTGGAAACTTTCTCTTGGGTGGAAACACCAGGATCACCGCAGGACTTCAATTGCAGGAGCTGCCATTAACATATCTCAGCCTCAGCAAGTCTAGGGGCTCTTTTCCCTTCCTTGGTCCTACAGAGACACCATCTGATTGGCTCAGCCTGGCCCCGATGCCTGCCCTTTAGCCAGTCAGCTGTGGCAACACACATATTGCTTCTAGGTACTGATTCCTGTGGATAGAACTTTCTGGGAGAAGGCAGAGTGGGGAGCTGGGTAGGTCCTCACTCACCTGAGTTTCTTCACTGGTGCCTGCGGGAGTGCTCACTCAGAACATGCCCCAGACCATGGCCTCAGCTGCTGCCACCGAGGCTCTATCCCCCTGGTGCAGAGACTGGTGCTGTCTAGTACTGTCCATGCCCTCTTCTGTCCTCCCAAGGATATTCTCCCAGAGGCAGGACAGGGAGGAGGGCAGAGCAGCCAGTCCTAGCCCCAGCACTATCTCCGACGGTGTGTCTGGCCCCCGCCGTCAGCACACCCTAGACATCAGGCCTAGCTGCTCCTGTGGTGTGGCGTCCTCGCGACTTGCCAAGCCAGGGTGTTGTTTCAGAATGCTGGTGGGCCTGCCTTCCGTCCTGCCGTTAGCACCCTGGCATGGTCACTTGTGTGTGCTTTTGTCTGTAGGATGGCGAGTGGAGACAGTGGCACCGTATAGACAGGACAGCACTGCTGCTTCCATTTCTTTTTCTTTCTTTTTTTTTTTTTTTGAGATGGAGTTTCACTCTTGTTGCCCAGGCTGGAGTGCAATGGCACAATCTCAGCTTGCCCCAACCTCCACTTCCCAGGTTCAAGCGATTCTCATGCCCCAGCCTCTCCCAAGTGGCTGGGATTAGGCATACTCCACCACGCCTGGCTAATTTTGCATTTTTTTTTTTTTTTTTTAGTAGAGACGGGGTTTCATGTTGGTCAGGCTGGTCTCAAACTCCTGACCTCAGGTGATCCACCCACCTTGGCCTCCCAAAGTGCTGGGATTACAGGTATGAGCCACCACACCCGCCCCACCATTTCTTTCAGTAACCCATCAGGACTAATCCTAGTCTAGGTATCCTTGCCCCCGAAAAAAGAGTAGTTGGGAGAAGCTGGGAGTCAGTGCCCCTGGATGGGGAGGGGGCCACCTAGTGAGAAGTATCAAGTGGTGTCAGGAGAAAAGGAGCACGTGGGTCAGTCCCTCCAGGCTTTGAAGAAAAGAAAGAATGGGCCAGGCACAGTGCCTCATGCCTGTAATCCCAGCACTTTGGGAGGCCAAGGTAAGCAGATCACCCAGGATCAGGAGTTCGAGACCAGCCTGGCCAACATGACGAAACGTCGTCTCTACTAAAAATACAAAAATTAGCCTGGCGTGGGGGCGGGTGCCTGTAATCCCAGCTATGGGGAGGCTGAGGTAGGACAATCATTTGAATCTGGGAGGCGGAGGTTGCAGTGAGCTGAGATTGTACCATTGTACCATTGCACGTCAGCCTGGGCAACAAGAATGAAACAACAACAAAACAAAACCGAAGAATGCCAGCCCAAGGGAGTATTCCAAGTCAGGGCAGTTAAGCGCTTTAGTGTCCCAAACACTGAAGAACTGCAGTAGCTACTCTCCCAGCCTCCCTTCCCCCACAAGAAAAACATCTTTAAACTAAAGGAAAGTGCTACAGAAATCTGTCTTTTCTTTTCTTTTCTTTTTTGAGACGGAGTTTTGCTTTTGTCGCCTAGGCTAGAGTGCAGTGGCACGATCTTGGCTCACTACAATCTCCCCCTCCCAGGTTCAAGTGATTCCCCTGCCTCAGCCTCCTGAGTAGCCTCCTAAGTAGCTGCGATTTCAGGTGCCTGCCACCATACCCAGCTAATTTTTAGTAGAGACTGGGTTTTGCCATGTTGGCCAGCTGGTTTTGAACTCCTGACCTCAGGTGACCCATCAGCCTCAGCCTCCCAAAGTGCTGGGATTACAGACGTGAGCCACCATGCCCGGCCCAATCTGTCTTTTCTTATGATGACTACTACTTGGATGCTATTTTGGAAATGGAAAAGGTAAAATCCTCTCATTTTCTTGGCACCCCTGCTTTGCTGGTGGTACCCTGCCTGCTAGGGAACCACCCACTGCCAAGGTTGCAAGAGCAGGATCCCACTGCCCAGAGCCTGGGAATGAGGAGACTAGGGCTCTTGCGAGCTATTGGAGACATTCCCCAGAGAAAAATTCCTTTTGTACTCATGGTGCCGTCCATGGCATCTGGCACCTGCACAGTTTTACAAATGAAATAGGTGAACAGTTGAGTTGCCTTTTGAGTGTAAGGACATGTCAACTACTGTGTAAAACCTCAGGTATTTTAGGAAAATAAGCCTTTGAACTGTTCTGCAGATCCATTGACTGTGAGGGGGAAGCTTACCCCAGTCCCCAGAACCTGTGAATATAATGCCCTACATGGTGAAAAGGACTTTGCAGATGTGATTAAGTGAAGGAGCTTGAGATGGGGAGATTAGCCTGGGCAATCCTGTGGGCCCTATATAATTATAGGGGGCCTTATTCAAGGGAGGCAGGAGAGGGGTTTAGGAAGATGGGATGAAGGAAGTGATGTGATTGCTGGCCATGAGCCAAGGCATGCTTGCAGCCTCTGGATACGGGAAGAGACAAGGAAATGGATTTGTCCCTAGAATCTCCAGAAGGAAGGCATCCCTGCTGACACCGTGACTTCAGCCCAGTGAGAGCTGTTGTGGACTTCTGAACTCAAGAACTGTAAGGGAATAAATTTTTGTTGTTTTAAGCCACCAAATTTGTGGTAATTTCCCACAGCAGCAATAGGAACCTAATACACTGAATATATCATTTTCCTCCCTCTAGGGAGATGTTTTCTGAATTCCAACTATTTAATCAAGAAAGATGTTTCAAAACCTGGCCTGTTTGCACTTTGGAGTCTATCACTGTGTCTCTTTTCTTGTCCCACATACCTGTCCTCAGGATCTTATGGAAGCTTATATGTAAAATCAGATCTTGATCTTCTTGGCTCAAAAAAATCATTGTAAACCTTAAATTATTTTAAAAATATGTATTTTGGCCAAGCATAGTGGCTCACACCTGTAATCCCAGCACTTTGGGAGGCTGAGGCAGGTGGATCACCTGAGGTCAGAAGTTTTTGAGACCAGCCTGGCCAACATGGCAAAACCCTGTCTCTACTAAAAATACAAAAATTACCTGGGCATGGTGGCAGGTGCCTGTAATCCCAGCTACTTGGGAGGCTGAGGCTGGAGAATAACTTGAACCCAGGAGGCAGAGTTTCCAGTGAGCCAAGATCGCACTATTGTGCTCCAGCCTGGGTGATGAGAGCAAAACTCCATCTAAAAAATGATTTAAACATGATAATAGGTCTGTGAGGAACTGGTTTCCCTTTATGCATGGGGCTAAGCAAGAAATATGGATGGTACTTTTTTTTTTTTTTTTTTTTTTGAGTTGGGTCTCTGTCTCCTAGGCTGGATTGCAGTGGTCCCAACTTAGCTGGGACCACAGGCCTGGGCCACCACACCCAGCTAATTTTTTTACTTTCTGTAGAAACGGGGGTCTCTCTATGTTGCCCAGGCTGGTCTTGATCTCCAGGCCTTAAGTATTCCTCCTGCCACCACCTTCCAAAGTGCTGGAATTACAGGTATGAGCCACTGTGCCTGACCAGATGGTGCTTTCTTAGTCAGAGAGGATAAAATGGACATCGGAGCAGGGCAGACAGTGATCGCATCTAGCACACTCTTGAGTTGCTTTGCTGAAAGCTCACTGCTCAGAAGGGAGGATGTTGTGAATTCATTTTCTTCAGAAAAACAGGTGCTAAAGCTGCTGCTGCCCCATAAGCTCCTGCCTATATCCACCAAGAACCTTGGAAACAAGCAGGAGCTTGACTTTCTCCTCTGGCTAGATCTAGGAGACAATACATTTGCACAATTTTAAGCCACTGAATTTGTGGTAATTGTTACAGCAGCAATCGTAAACTAATACAGGCTGCATTGATCCTGGTTTGATTGTCTGGTCAAAGGTTGTACAAGGCACTTATTAGAGCATGTATGACATGCTAGGTTTAGTTCTGATGTGGGTTTTGGGAGGCATGTTGACAAAGTCAAGTACACAGTGGATGTTGGAGCACCTTGGAGTCATAACAGATAAGAAGAAGCTAGAAAGATTGGGTCTTTTCAGCCTGACTCACACTAAGACACAACAGTTGTCCTCAGATGTTTGAAAGGTTAACATAGCAAGGAAAAATTAGAATCACTGCCACCCCAGAGAGCAGAATAAAACAAGTAAGTCAGTGGTACAGGAAAATTTAGGTCTCTCTCATAAGACAGTTAGAATACTCAGAGCTGCCAACAAAGTAAATTTGGCACTGTCTTAGATAGTAAGCCTCCTGTCACTGGCAGCATTCAATCAGAGGCTGAATGGTCACTGCTCAGTGATGTTAGAAAAGAATCCTCCACGGGGTCAAGGTTGGTCAAAAAGACTGCTGTAAGCCTTTGAACTCTAGGATTTGAAGGCTTGATGGCTATAGAAAAATAAGTGATTTTTTTTTTTTTTGTGACACATTTTGCTCTTGTTCCCCATGCTGGAGTGCAGTGGTGTGATAGCAGCTCACTGGTATCTACCTCCCAGGTTCAAGTTATTCTCCTGCCTCAGTCTCCTGAGTAGCTGGAATTATAGGCACCTGTCACCCTGCCCAGCTAATTTTTTGTATTTTAGTAGAGACGGAGTTTTATCATGTTGGCCAGGCTGGTCTTGAACTCCTGACCTCAGGTAATCCACCCGCCTTGGCCTCCCAAAGTGCTAGTGGTTTACAGACATGAACCACCGCCTCCAGCCAATAAGTACTATTTTCACTGGAGTCTAGATCCTTCCTTGTGCTAAAATTTGTAATTAAATCTCACAAGAAAATAAAAAGCAGTAGCAGAAGTTCTCACTTCTCTTGCTTGTGTAACTCTCAATGCTGTTTTAAAATCTCCTTGAGAGCTATCATCTTGATAAATAAGTATTTGAGTCAATGTCTCACAGTTGGTGTGATGCCAAGATGCCAAAGCCCCAGAGTGGGGATCCCAGGCAGAGCAGGAGGAACCTGCAGAGGCTTCCTCACTCCCACCCCTCAGGCTGAACTAGGGGGCCCTGTTCTGCCCTGTCTTAAGAGTGGCCACACCTCGGCCTAGTTTTCAACTCCTTAAAGCAAAACAGTATCTCCCCTGGGTCAGGAGGCTAAGCAGGTAGAAACATGTGCAAGGAAGATTATGGGTTCCTTTCCTGCACAGACCCAAGACTCCTGTGGTAAGTGGGTAGCCAGGAGAAGGGCAGAATAAAGCAGCAGCCCATTCTGCTGAGATGAGTGTCGACATCAGCATCTTCCTCCGGCCCGAGTTTCTTAATATGGAAAGTGGATTACCCAGCTCAAGGCCCCCAGGTACTCTCATCTCTCCATGCTGTTTTCTCTCAAAGTGTTAAATTCATGCTGCTGATGCTAGCGCTTGATTTACAAGAGGCAGAACAAAGTGCAAAATAAAAGTAGTTCTCCCGTGGCCATCTCTGCTTTATCCCATCTGGACATCAGGGACCTCTTTGAGGCACTCGGGCCACATGTTTGCAACATTGGCTGTCAGGCAGGCACCGGGCATCCCCTGCCAGCTCTTGCCCATGGACGGAAGGCACAAATGCCTGTGTCAGCTGATTAAAATGTTCTCAGTCAACGTGTCTGGACAAGTATCCACTTATCTCACACCCAGAAATGATTGTGGCCATAGCTACATTTAGCCATAACATGGACCTGCTTGTTAACATTGTTCCTGAGTTGCTGCCTCCCCCTCGTTCTCATTTGTCTTCCCATTCAGTGGCTTATGTGTGTGTTTTAATACCTGTTTTGTTAGATTTCTGTTTCAATTCAATACATTTTTTTTTTTTAACTGGAGGAAAGGAAACCATGCCAAAAGACCAAGTGTTCATGCTTTCAGAAATGGACAGGTTTTCTTCATTGCACATGTTATCTTACAGGAATTGAGGCCTAATGTTTATGTCTCTGACTCTATGATGGCCACTCCAACAGGTGGCAGGGGGCGGTGCACTAGCCTTCCAGATCTCCACCAGCCTCCCCCAAACCATCACAGATCAACACTCAAGTTCAAGTAAAAGCCATGTGTCTGCCCTGCAGGCACCCATCCCTGACTGTCACTAGCCTCATATCTGTCCCACACCCTCCTGTGGCCACCAAAGGTGACCTGGAGCTTCTGATGAAGGAAGGGTACCCATGGGCAAGGTTGTGCTCCCCTTGGTCAAGTATGCGTTCCATCCAAGAGGAAGGAAATTGAGTTCTTATCGACACAATCAAACTTGAAATACCCAGAGACATGTTTTCTAAAAAAAAAAGCAAGTCGGCCAGGCACGGTGGCTTATGCCTGTAATCCCAGCACTTTGGGAGGCCAAGGTGGGCGGATTGCCTGAGCTCAGGAATTTGCAACCAGCCTGGGCAACGTGGTGAAACCCCATCTCTACTAAAATACAAAAAATTAGCTGGGCATAGCGGCATGTGCCTGTAGTCCCAGCTACTCAGGAGGCTGAGGCAGAAGAATTGCTTGAACCTGGGAGGCAGAGGTTGCAGTGAGCCAAGAGCACGTCACTGCACTCCAGCCTGGCAACAGAGCAAGGCCCTGTCTCAAAAGAAAAAGAAACAAAGAAATCATGGGTGAATCCTTTCGCATCTCAGTTTTCTCATCTGCAAAATGGGAATAATAAAGGTTCCTAATTCACTGGGAAGTGATGAGGGTTACAGGATTTAAATGATGCAAAGCACTTAGAAGAGGCCTAACCAACCCTAATCTACTCAGCTCCTTTTATCCTCAGTGAATGAATGAATGAATGAATGAAAGAAAATGGAGTCTCTACAAACATGTCATAAGTGAAAAACGACATGCAGATTTGATTATTGACATAACAAGAGGTGGAAACAATCACCTCTTAAATGTGGACACGTTCAGTACTTTATGTTTGCATTTTGCACTGTGAAATACCTTTTTTTTTTCAGGACTACACTTTGTTATATGAAGAGGCAAAATATTTTCAGCTTCAGCCCATGTTGTTGGAGATGGAAAGATGGAAGCAGGACAGAGAAACTGGTCGCTTTTCAAGGCCCTGTGAATGCCTCGTTGTGCGTGTGGCCCCAGACCTTGGAGAAAGGATCACACTAAGCGGTGACAAATCCTTGATAGAAGAAGTATTTCCAGAGATCGGCGACGTGATGTGTAACTCTGTCAATGCAGGCTGGAATCACGACTCGACGCACGTCATCAGGTTTCCACTAAATGGCTACTGTCACCTCAACTCAGTCCAGGTATGGCATTGTTACACACTGTGTGGCATCAAATGTCACTCTTACTCTTGTCACTCTTACCCTTGCCCTCACATGGTGCCTTTCCACCAAAGAGCTGAGAAACTCTCCCTCAGTGACACTTCTGTTGGATAGGTGAAGTATCCCCCTCTATAGCAGTCATTCCACAAGTGTTGTGAGTGTGCCAGGTGCTGGGATGAGCACTGGAGATGCAGAAGAGACAGATATAGAACACAACACCTGGGCACGGTGGCACACGCCTGGAGTCCCAGCCACTCCAGAGGCCAGGGCAGGAGGATCACTTGAGCCTAGGAGTTCAAGTTCAGCCTGGGCAACATAGCGAGACAGACAGACAGAGAACAAGCAGACAGCTCTGTGCTCATGGACCTGCATTATGGGAGTGGAGTGGGAGGCAAACAGTCAATATAAATCTATTGCCAGGAGGTGGTAAGTGGATTTCTGGGGCAGAGTATGCTGGGCATATTCAGTACTATCAGGATAGCCAGTTTGGCTTGAAGCAAGTGACTCAAGGAGAGAGAGTGCCCAGACAGGTGGCCAGGGAAGACTAGGGAGCGATCACGGAGAGCCTCTTTAGGGGGTGGCAAGTGCTCTAGGATTGTTTATTTTGGAGTCTTTTGGTTTTGGTTCTTTTGCTTATGTGAGCCAAATGGAAAGGCACTGGAGGGTTTTGAGCAGAAGGGCAACCTGACAGAACTCAGATTTCAAAGTGAACTTTGCGGCAGCAGCTAGAGAACAGGAGAAGCAAGGAGACCAGGCAGAAAGCTGTGGTTCAAGCAGTTGAGAAGGTTCTGAGTGTCTGCAGGGTAGAGCTAACAAGGTTTTCTGACTATGGCTGTGGGTTGTAAGGTATAAGCCCGGGGTGACTAAGATTTTTGACAGGGGAACTGGCTGAGTAGAACTGCCATTTCCTGAGATGGAGAAGTCTAGGGGAGCAGGAGATGTGGGGGTGGAATCAGAACTTAGAGGCTCACATGTGCTGAGCACCAGCTCTCTGCCCTACCCTGGGCCCTGGCCTGAACATGCATTGTCTTCATAGCCCTAACAGGTAATCACTGTTAATCCTCTGTCTTGCTGATGGGAAGGCAGAGGCACACCTGGGTCTCGATTGCCACTCTGTGTGACACAACCGTCTGAAGTCAATGGAGTGAGGGTTCTGCTTTTTCCCCTCTTTTAAATTGGAATGGGCCCATGACTTTGTTCAATATTTAGTCAGCAGAACCCTTCCCCAAGCGCAGAGACCAGAAGCACCCACTCTTCGGTGCTGCCTCTTGAGGATTGTTCCATGACTATTTATAACTTTTTAAATGTATGAACAGATGTCTGAGAACAGAAGAGCAGAAAACTCTGGCAGAAAATGTTCCCTAAACATGCTAGCGGAAGGCACATGTTCCCACTCAGTCGCAGGGTTCCTGAGGAAGACATGCGCCTTCTCACCTGTCCTGTGCAGAGGGCGCCCCCTGGAGGTGTATGGCGCTCCCGTGTGGCTTCTGCAGTTTAAGCCTCTAAAGCCCAGAAGAACTGTCCCCTCCCACACACACCCTGCCCTGGCTGCAGCTGGAGCAGACAGAAGGGCAGAACCATTCACAGCCAGGACAGGAAGGCCTTGGCCCCACCCTCGGGCCAGGGAATAACCATCATCAATTCATATGCTCAACAGTTTCCCATATCAGATGTGGACATTTTCATCTGGATTAACGTGGCCGTATGACACAGCCATGACCTACCCTTGCTTCCTGCTCCACCAACCAAGGAATATGCACCAGCTTGTGGACACACAGAGTCTGGGATAAGGCTAACGACACCCGATACCTCACTAAATTGTTTTAACAGTCTCATATGATCACCTAGTTTAAGGAACTTTGCTGTGAATGCATTGTTGTTTCCAAAGTAATAGCTTCATCAGCTGTTTGCATTACATTGAAATAAGCTTTTGACCACATCCAAGGTAACATTGGATCACAATGAATAATTATCAGATGATGCCTATCAGACCCCCTTCCCCACCCACGCTGGGAGGAAGAGCTTAGAGATTTCCTCCTGTTAGCAATTGAGTGACCTTAAGAACACTCAGAGAAAAACGGGTATCAGGGTTAGGTTCTCTGTTGTCCACAGCTTTCTCCCCTTGGGATTTCCTCTCCTAATCAAGGCAAGGAATCCTTTCTAAGGTGCTGGTTTGGCCAGGCAAGCTGGGGTGCCTCTTGCTGAAGGCTGCATTCCTGCCTCTGCTGAGGAATCCGTGGAGGGAACTGTTCTTCCTCTTTGTGTTTACCTGCTACCAAAGCACACCTTGATTTTGAATTTAGGGATTGTTTTCTTCCTGTCCTTATGCTGGTGGGTGTGCACATGCATTGTGAATTTACCTACAGAAATAGAGCACTGCTGGGTAGAATGTTAATTTTGTTCTCATAAGAACTTGTGTATGTTTTTTGAATTTGCCAGCACTTGAGGTTTTACTTTTTAGAAAACACGCTCTCTTGCTTTCCAGTCTCATCCAGTAAGCTATTTTGCAGCATAGTAAATTATATTCCATGTAGGAGTAGGTGACTACAAAATAATTTTTTAAAAATAAGGATTCAGTTTACCTTGACTACATTTCATTTCATTCCAAGAAAAGTTTTTTTGAGGTGGACCTTTCTTTTTATGAAGTTATGATTGAATCACTTTGCTTTTAGGGTGGTATGGAAATAATTTTATTTGGAACTCCAGCAGGAAACATTTGCAAGTCTAATATTTGTTGGATTCCTAAAGAAACTGAATGCTTCAGATCAGTTTCCTGTATTTTTGTCTATCTAAGAGTTACAGGTACTGTTTACTGCATTTAAGAGTGTCAGGCATGTGGTGCCAAACCCAGGAATATTGCTGGCGTTAGGTATTTGATTTCAAAATTAAGGAACAGATTCTGTGGCTTACGTTTGAATAAGAAGTTTAGAATGTCTTTACTTTTCATACATGTTCTAATATGTAACCATTGTGCTTATTCTTGTCTCCTCGAATGCATGCAGGGCTCTAACTCTACTTCAAATGCTACAAACTTGAAAACCTGCAGATAAACCTCCAGTGTCTTCAGTAGTCTATTTGTTCTGCTATTGAAATGACATCAGTCTTTGTCAGGGTGTGAGGCTGGATTAAATGAAATTTTTCTTTTTAAAATTGTCCACGTTGAGCATCAAAAAGAGGCTTGAAAGCCAGGGTCAGTTTTGAAGTCAAAACCTACTAAAGGATAAGGATGTCATCACCTGTTCCAGACATTTGTCTCTGACTCAGCAAATGTTATTTCCTGTGCTTTGGCATTCTGCATTGGTTAGCAAGGATGCTTCTGCATCGCAAGCATATATATTAACTTGGTATCAGGAAACTTGGACAATGGTAGCATTGAGAGTACAAAGGAATCACTGGCTAAGTAAACTCTGCTATCACTGTCTTTCCAGATCCTCTATCATCTCATAGGATGCATTTTAGTGATAAATGAACTTTGAAATGTGAACCCTCATTTTGACAGAGATAGCAGCGTTGCATATACAAAAAACAGAGGATTTGAGGCCAAACAGACCTTAATTGGAAACACAGTCCCATCACTTACTAGCCATGAACCTCAGTTTTCTCATCTATAAAATGGGCCTAACACCACTGAGTGTTATAGCTGGTGTGTGTAAAGCAAGCATGTAAAGGCACATTTCAGGCATTAGCAATGCTTGCTTCCTCACTCCTGCTTGTCAATCCAGGGCCTTTCTTTGAGAGGAGCTGCTCAAAGGGGCATGGATGCTGGATGAGGTGAACCAGAGCTGCATATCATCTCAAACTTTGGGGTGTTTATGTAGCCATAGTACTTACCTCACCCCTAACCGGACACTTGACTTGTTCTCTCGCAGGTCCTCGAGAGGTTGCAGCAAAGAGGATTTGAAATCGTGGGCTCCTGTGGGGGTGGCGTGGACTCATCCCAGTTCAGCGAATACGTCCTTCGGCGGGAACTGAGGCGGACGCCCCGCGTACCCTCCGTCATCCGGATAAAGCAAGAGCCTCTGGACTAACGGACTTATTTCTTATGCAAAAAGGAAAACACACACAACCGATAACTCAAACAAAAACAAAGGGACATATATGTGCAGTTGGGACAGCAAACCAAGTCCTGGACCTAAAATTGAATAAAAGACACATTTATATCCAATAGAGACCACACCTGTATTCATATGGGAACAGTTGGAATAGTGATATCCTCAAGGTGTAAAAAATATATAAATATATATATATATATATATGTCAAAAGGTAGGAAATGCAAAAAAGAAAAAAAAAGGTGATAGCTGCAGTTGGTGCTGTGATGGCCGTGAAGTGTCCTGGGCCTGCCTCCCGAGGCCTCTGACCAATAAACAAGCCATGAGCAGTGAGGACACAGTCTCCTTACAGTTTCCATTGCCAACAGCCATCCATTATTTCTTTTTCCTTTGTCTTTCTTTTTCCTTTTTTTTTAAACAAAACACCTTGACTTGAGTTTCTTTGTATATGGAGTTCCACGTCTCTCTTTAGGCAGGGACCAGGCAGGACTTCAGAAGAACCCTCATGAGCACATTGCATTGGAAAGATGTTAGACATGAAATTTTAAATGCAGTTTGTACAGAAGTCACACTTGTTTGTCCGCCTCACAGATGTGAACTTTACTTTGTTTTAAAACTGATCAGTTTTGCCAAGGGGCCAGAATTATTCCTTGTTAGAATTGCTCCAGTTCAAGTCTGCTGCTTTCCTACAATTTTTCAAATTTTATAATGTATTAAATACAATAAACTCTGTTTAAAAAATAAGGTCTGTGTGAAACACACGTGTGGAAGACTGGATTAAAATGAAATTTTTCTTTTTGAAACTGTCCGTGTTGAACATGGAAAAGAGGCTTGAAAGCCGGGGTCAGTTTTGAAGTCAAAACCTACTAAAGGTTAAGGATGTCATCACCTGTTCCAGACAGTTGTCTTCCGACTCAGCAAATGTTATTTCCTGTGCTCTGTCATTCTGCACTGGTTAGCAAGGTAAATCTTCCTTCTTACGGATTTTTCGGTTACCCCTGTTTCAGTTATCCATGGCTGCGAAGCAAGCCACACCAAAATGGAATGGCTTAAAACAGTTCTGGCCTGTGACTCTGTGATCTCGTGTGTTAAATGGCTATGGTGGGCTGCATCTGCTCCACATGATGTCACCCAGGGGTCTGATTGACGTGGAATGTCCTAGATAGCTTGCCCAGATGGCTGCAGATACTTGACTGTTGGCCTCCATGTGGCTTGGGCCCTCTCAATGTGGTAGCCAGATAACAAGAAGGCGGCAGAGAGAGCCACAATCCTCCAAAAGGCTTGGCCCGGACTGCACAGCACACTTCTGCTGCTTTCTGTTGGTTGAGCAGCCACAGGGCCAGCCCAGGTTCAAGGAGGGGGAAATAAGAACCTCCTGTTGGGGAAAGTAAAGCATTTGTGAGCACCTTCATTCCACCATAACACCTGTCCAAAGCATCTTCAAAGTAGGGCAGTATGGCTTTGGAAGAAGTGGGGAACATCTCAGAGCCAGAACTATCATTTTATTATTAGCCAGGAAAGTAAGAAACCTGCGATTTCAACAGCACTTTAGAATGAAGGCCTCAGCTTTTTCAAGGTATTAGTGATCCTGGTTCCTCCATCGGCCCTGCACTCACCTTTCTTCCTTCCTCTTCCTCATTCCAGACACTTAAAATAAACCTGGCATGCTGGTAAGATTGACAGGTGAACCAGAAAGTGTTTCTGCTGCAGAGATGTTCCTGTGGTGATGGGCTATTTCCATCCTGAACTTACTTTCTTTTTTTAAATTAAAAAGTCTGTGCCTGAGGACACTAGTAATGAAAATATCTGCGGCTTCTGAAACTAAAAGTAAGCTGTTAATGGCTCCTATCACTGCCTGAAACACAGAGGCGGCCCAAACACTGAATGACTTTAATGACAGCTAGCCAGGCTTCCACATGGCTGTGTGATTTCCCTATTTGAGACTAATATACCACTCTCTCAGATGGGGACAGACGGGGCTGCTCCCACCAGCTGCTCGGTCATCCACGTCCTACTGGAAGGAGAAGAAAATTGCTCTATGATTCACTAGCAATCCATTCTCATTAGGCAGCATTTCCTAAAATCAATAATGCAAGGGCCTCACTTTGGGACTCTGCTGGTTACTGTCATCAGTTAACGTTTATGCAGCACTCCCTATGTGCAGTTAGTATTGTCCCAAACAAATACTGCACAGAATGGTGTGCACTGGCTACTGCATCCACTTTGTTCTTTTCTAAATTCTTCGGTCCATTCATATGACTGCAATCCAGTTGCACATTAATTCTAAAAAAAACTCTGATCCAATTCAATGGAGAAAACATTTCACTAGTAATGTTCACCTTTTTAGGTCTTGAATCCCAGATACCAAACTACTTCAGAAAAGGCCAGGTCAATCAAAATGTCAAATACAGTTGAATCACCTGTTTTCTTGGAGACCGGGTCTCACACCTCTGCTGGAGTGCAGTGGCACAATCTTGGCTCACTGCAACCTCCACCTCCAGGGTTCAAGCTATTCTCCCACCTCAGGCTCCCATGTAGCTGGGACTACAGGCATGTGCCAGCATGCCCAGCTAATTGTTTTTGTTTGTTTGTTCATTTGTTTTTGGTAGAGACTGGGTTTCGCCATGTTGGCCAGGCTGATCGTGAACTCCTGGCCTCAAGTGATCCACTCCCATCAGCCTCTCAAAGTGCTGGGATTACAGGCATGAGTGAATCACAATCTTATTTTTCACTACTTGTTATTATTCAATATGCAATTCATATTCAAAAAAAGGATCCCAAAAAAAAGGATCTTTATAGCTGTGCTTATTTTTCCCCTAGAGGATCTGATCAAGGATTATGCATTGCATTTATTAATAATAACCCCCACCCCTTGCTTTTTTGTGTGTGTCTTTCCATGACATTAATTTATTAGAAGAGTCTAGGTCAACTGTTTTATAGATTGTTGTATAATTTGGATTTGTCTGATTTGTCCCTCATTGGTAGAGTCAGGTTTTGTTGTTTTAAGAATATTACATAGGTGATACCACATCCTCAATGCATCATATCACAAGACTCAATTTGGTCCGTAATAGTGATGGCAGTTTTGACCTCTTGGTTGAAGTAACATCCACCAAATTATCCAGTGTAAAGGTAGCTATTTCTTTTTGTAATTAATGAGTTACCTGTGGGATGACACTATGAGACAGTAAATATCCTGTTTCTCAACACACTCTCACTGAATGGTTTTAACATCCTCTGGTAATCCTTTCCTAAATCAGTCATTATCTTGGTAGCTATAAAAGTTCGCTTTTTCTTTTTCTTTTCTTTTCTTTTTTTTGAGACGGAGTTTCGCTCTTGTTACCCAGGCTGGAGTGCAATGGCGCGATCTCGGCTCACCGCAACCTCCGCCTCCTGGGTTCAGGCAATTCTCCTGCCTCAGCCTCCGGAGTAGCTGGGATTACAGGCACGCACCACCGTGCCCAGCTAAATTTTTGTGTGTGTTTTTAGTAGAGACGGGGTTTCACCATGTTGACCAGGATGGTCTCAATCTCTTGACCTCGTGATCCACCCGCCTTGGCCTCCCAAAGTGCTGGGATTACAGGCTTGAGCCACCGCGCCCGGCCAAAAGTTAGCTTTTTTAAAAGCCACTGTTGCCTGAATCTTTGATAGTTGAAATAATTTTTTTTCTTTAGTAAAATACATTTCTTTAGTCTAGGGCAAACAACTACAATATTTGACCTGCTCTTTTCTAAGAAGCATTTTAGAAAAATAGAATAAGGCAAGCCACTTATAACCTGATTCTTAATATTAGATGAGTTTCTCCATAGTAATAATAATAGTCACCCATTTATTGTTTGCTGTGTGCCAGCCCTGTGCTGAGGGCTTTACGTGTTAACTCATTCAATCCTTATAATCCCACTGGAGGTTGTATTATCCATCCCTATTTCTTGGTTAAAATAACTAAGACTCTAAGACATCAAATAAATGACATAATAAAGGCTAGTGTTCGGTTAAGTCTTATAAGGAAGACCAAAAACAACTGTTTAAGAAAAAGTAAGGCCAGGTGTGGTGGCTCACCCCTGTAATCCCAACACTTTGGGAGGTCAAGGCAGGTGAATTACTTGAGGTCGAGAGTTCGAGACCAGGCTGATCAACACGGAGAAACCCTGTCTCTACTAAAAATACAAAATTAGCCAGGCATGGTGGCGCATGCCTATAATCCCAGCTACTCAGGATGCTGAGGCAGGAGAATCTCTTGAACCCAAGAGGCAGAGGTTGCAGTGAGCCGAGATCACGCCATTGCACTCCAGCCTGAGCAACAAGAGCAAAACTCCGTCTCAAAAAAAAAAACAAAAACAAAAACAAAGAAAAGAAAAAAAAAGTAAGTTTTTATGTTGCAATAGAAGTAGAAAGTAGATTATTAATTAATAGCATTTTATCCTTATGGAAATTTATCCTTATGGTATTTTCACCATCTTCTACAATATGTTGGGCACTTAGCTTTGCTGATACTAGGGTGACAATAACATGGTTTCTGCTGTGGGTTTCTGGGGAGTGAGAGGAGCAGGGCTCTCTGCACATCACTACATACAGTCCAAGGCACAATGGGATATGTGTCATTTCATATTTACAAAGCAAGGATTCTAGAAATGCCCAATCATATGGGATCATATCTGGTCAGGGAAATTAGAAAAAGCATCATTGGGGAGGCAGCACTTGAAAGATAGGTAGGCTTTGCAAGGAAGGAGTATTTGGGGGTGGGGCAGAGGCTCTCAGCTGAAGAAGCACAAGGCAGGGCAGCACATGGTGTGGGACGAGGGAAGCATGGGCTAGAAAAGGAAGGTGGAATTGGATTGCGGAAGTGGGAGAGGGGAGCTGATCTTGACTGCCACACGAGGGTTTGGACTTTATTTAGGAACCACTGGAGAATCACAGAAGGTAGGCTCTGCGGATACTTGTTTAGGGAGTCTGCAGGCTTGACTGGCCAGGAACGGAGTTGGTGGGAAGGCAGTTAAGTGGCTGTTTTTTCCATTCATCCAATCACGATGTACAAAGCAGGCTAAGAGCTGATGACATAAAGATGTATGAGAAAATAAGACATCACCTTTAGTGTTGGGGCGGCAAACTCAGATGTCTCCAGGGGCTGGGCATGCAGGAATCAGTAAGAGATAGCCAAACTGGAACACCGGAAGGAGAAGCCCCTGCTCCACCCCAGCAGGTCGCAGCTATTGAAAAACAGCGTTCTTGTACTTAAATGTCTCATTTTTCTAGAAAACCTGGGAATCCAGACTTCTGCGTGAAATTTTTAGATGTGTAGATATTGGAGCTCACTTTTTTTCAAATGTACAGCCCTATCAAGACATCTGCAGACTAGCAGTTTGTAACTCTGAGAGTTATGAAATAAAACACTTTTAGACACGCTAGAAACATTTCATTTAGGTGACATTGCACGTGACATCAACAAAACTAAGTTGATCAAGGACATACTCTATAAAAAATGAAAATTTGATGCAAATTTTAGTTTGATTTGATAATAACATCTGATCACAAAGAACAACGCTTATTCACATACACATACGCCATGTCTGAATAATACCTTGAACTCAACTCTTTCTCCTCTTCCAACCCGTGGAAAAAATGAGCTTGCTATCACTGGCAGCTGCCATGTGCTCCACTGCAAGACACTAGACAAAAGTGTCATTGAAGTAACTTTAGCAGGAATCTACTGGCAGGAATTACTAATAACATATATTAGTGTTACATATATCCTATAATTACATATATCCTATAATATTCCTATATAAAACCCTGAGAATATGCATTGTGTCTGACTTCTCACTGTCAGGCAGCTCTTTTCAATCAAAGTTGATCATGAATTCTGTCAGTGATTTCCAAACTTGCCTGTTCTTAAGACATACAAAAGGCATTTTTTAAAGTTATAATTCCAACCCACTACCACCTCTCCTCCCCATCTCCCCATAGTTTCTGAATTCCACTTTTTTTTTCTTTTGAGATGGAGTCTCGCTTTCTCACCCAGGCTGGAGTGCAGTGATCTCGGCTCACCACAACCTCCATCTCCTGGGTTCAAGTGCTTCTCCTGCCTCAGCCTCCTGAGTAGCTGAGATTACACGCACGCGTCGCCATGCCCAGCTAATTTTTTGTATTTTTAGTAGAGATGGGTTCTTGCCATGTTGGTCAGGCTGGTCTCAAACTCCTGACCTCAAATGATCTGCCCACCATGGCCACCCTAAGTGCTGGGATTACAGGCGTGAGCCAGCATGCCCGTCCTGAATTCCCCTAAGTGAAGAGCCTGGGATTCCATATTTTAATAATGCCCAATACAGTGACCTCTTCAGACAAGCATTAAATCCACTGTATAATGTCATTGTGCTCCCCCAGTGTAGCCTAAGAACAGGAAATGAGGATCTTCTGAGTGTGCTTTTGTGATGTGCGTTTTAATGATTTCACTGATGTAAACAATAGCTGGCATCTCCTATTCTTTTGAAGTCCAGATTGAATTCTTCCAAATGGAGTTAACGGAGGAGGTAGGGAACGCGTGTTGGGGGCGTTGCAGGGAAGTACTTAAGTGACATTTAATCCAAGGGCCTTCATCCTTTCCTAATTAGTCAGAAAACTGCCCAATCCTGTGGAAATAGCCCACCAGCTTCAGAATTCTTATACCTCTTCTTAAAAAACTGCAATCCAGCCTGGGCAACAGAATGAGACTTTGTCTCAAAAAAAAAAAAAAAAAAAAAATGCTGTCAGAGGCTTGAGTGAACAGAAACCAGCACAGGAAGTAATTACCATAGTATCTACCACCTGTAACAACAGCCTACTGTAGGTACTGGTCTGTCTTTTCCCACATATTTTAATGTGGGTGAGTTTCTTTGAAACTTGATGATTTCAGAACTTCAGAATTTGAAGGGGAATGTAAATTGATAACCCTAACCACGTAGCAGAAAGCTCCCTTGCACGTGCTAAAACGTTCGAGTCAGAGAGCTCAATCCGACTGCATTTCATGTGACTCCAGGTTCACTCTCTCTTCACCTCTTCTTTTCCCCTCATTTCCACTGTGAATCACACAGTGCTGCACTGCTCCTCCCAATCTGTTTATCAGATCATGCTTGTTAGAAATGTGAACAGATAGTACAAGTAGTAAATTATGCTGTTGATCAACAGGACTGAAAAAGCCACAAAAACATGTATTGTGCATTCCATTCAAACTCTGGAACTCGGCTTGGAAAGCCTGTCCTGAAAGCTGAAGATCAAATCCTCGACACAGTGTCACACTTGTTGGAAAAGAAGCAAGATCAGTTCATTAAATCCAGTTTGAGGAGGCCGTAAAAGATCATCTAAAGGTCTGCAACTTGAGCAATCTGGTGCAGCTGGGTTTTTAAGTTAATCAGCAGTAATGGGAAATTGGCTTGGGATGGAGCAATGGTGGAAGGTAGATGGCTTATACGCCCTAAAATTTAATTTTTCATCCATTATTGCTCTTTACATGAAATTTAAAAAAATTATTTAAGGTGTTCTTCTTCTATAAGTCATATTCTTAAATGTTTAGCCTCTTAAATATACAAATAACGGAAAATTTGAAATTCTAAGTAGAATGCATATTCATGAAAATAATTTAGTTACAGCTCTTAGGTTTTTTTTTCTTTCTCACAAATAAGACTTTTTATTTGCCAGTATTATAAGTCTGAACTTTAAACAGATTCTTGGACTGGTGGTTCATACCCATCAGCTCGTTCATCCCCAGCGGCTTTTCCAGAACTACTGCCTTCACCATGAAGCTCCATGAGTTTTCCCAATTCAAACTTGGGCTTCTTCAGCATTTTTACTTTTCTAATGGAGACATCATGGAGAGGATAAACAGATTGGCAAGCCTGTTCTATGTCTTTCCCAATGCTGTCTGGAATCAATTTATTCACCACTTATTTCAAGTCATTTGTCTGCACCTCTCGGGTCATGATTTCCATCATCTCCTTCCGGATTTGGCGGACCTGTTGGTGCTGAGCATAAGAGGTCTTCCGTATCTGATTATTGTGTTTTTTAGTAAAACCAACAGAGAACAGATGAAGCAAGTAACCATCAGTAGTCTTGACATCAACATGAGCTTCAATCATTGTCTGCCATTTTCTGACCATGGAACACATTTTGTCACGGTTCAGATCCATGCCATGAAAGTTAGTCAGGCAGTTTTTGCCCTGAACATCTTCAGTAATCAGCTTGAATTTCCTAAATGCAACTTCATCATTCTGCAAATCAGCAAGACTAACTTCAAACACTCGACCCTTGAGGCCATCAGATGCAATTTTGGTTCCTTGGGTCCTGGTGACTAGCGTCTTTCCAATATTCCTTATATTGAACATAGCGGGTGCTTTCACATCATACCGATCTTTCTTAGAAAATGGATCAACCACTTTCTTCTTGGCTCCCTTTTTGCTGCCTTTCGTAAGGCGTTTGTTCTTGCCAACCGCCATGGTGCTGCTCAGAGAACCAAAAGGGCGGAAGTGGCTCCAGCTCTTAGTTTAAGCACAGTAGACATATTTCTGAAACAGAATATTGACCTGTATAATCTTTTCCCTACAGCCATTATAATACTAAAATCAGAGTTATTTTCCTCTAGGTAGGGAAGGAGTGGGAGAAAAACTGCGTGCGCGTGCACACGCGCATCTCAAATTCTTCCTTCCAGTAGGTTCTTGCCTCTGCCCAGTCTGCAAAACCCCCTCCTCCACTATCCATGCCCCACTTTTCTTCCAAGCAAAGTTAGCCAAGCAATGGATGGAGATGATTTCTGCATAATCACTAGAAGCCTTCATATTAATATTAGAAGCATACAAAGAGAATGACTTACCTGAGCACTGACAGGGCTGCAGGCCTGCATTGAGCTGGTCTGTCACAGGCCCATGGAAGAGCCACAGACAATGCCAGGTCACCAGATCACTTACTTCTCAAATTCTCACCCCAGGTATGAATGTCTTTTTGCATGTCACTGCTTTTCTCATCTGCTTTCCTCTCCCTGGGAGATCTCAGCCATCGATGGCTTTCCTGTCACCTGTGCTGCAAGACCTCTCCCAGAGCTTGGATAGGGTAGCCAGCCCTGAGGATACAGGACGAATAACACATGACCTTGCCATTTGACTTTTAGTCAGGCAGGAGGGTAAGCCATGTAAACCCATACAGTTTCAATATACTGTGTCATAAGCAATGACAGATGTAGGAAGCATTTCCACTGGACTATCCAGAACTGAGCTTACTTTGCCCCATGGGCCTTTCCTTTCTCCTTTTAGATTTCCTATCTCAGTTAAGGATGCTTCCTTCCATTCACACCAGGGAGCCATTTCTGCGATCCCCATACTTACATGGTCACCAAGTTCTACAGAAAGTATCACTTAAATACTTCTTAAATTGGTATTTTCCTCTCCACCTATACCTCTACTTCCCCATATCATATTATCAATTCCTCCTATATGGACCATTGCCATAGGATCTTAATTGGCTTTTCTGTTGAGAATTGAGATTGTCACCCCTTAAAATCCATCCTCCACATTGCAGCCTGGTTACTCGGTCCCTATTAAAAGCCTGTCAGTGATTTCTTGTTTTCAGAATCATCTTATCTCCTTAGTGTGGCATCCATGCCTCCTTGATCTAACTCTACCTACCCCTCAACCTCATCTGTGGCCACTCCTGGCCTCCTACAAAATCCTTTTAGTGTTATATTGGGTTTCTTGTGTTTACTGTTTTTTTTCTTTTTCTTTTTTTTTTTTTTTGGTGTGTGTGTGTGTGTGTGTGTGTGTGTGTGTGTGTGTCTTTTGGAGACAGGGTCTCACTCTGTTGCCCAAGCTGGAGTGCAGTAGCACAGTCATGGTTCCCTGAAGCCTTGACCTCCCAGGTTCAAGTGATCCTCCCACCTCAGCCTCCAAGCAGCTGGGACTTTAGGCATGCACCACCACACTTGGCTAATTTTTTTTATTTTGTGTAGAAATGGGGTCTCAATCACTATGTTGCCCAAGCTTGTCTCAAACTCCTGGACTCAAGCAATCCTGCCTCAGTCTCCCAAAATACTGGAATTATAGGCATGAGCCACCACACCCTGTATGTCATATTGTTCTAAGTCTCGCTGCTTTGTAATATATTCATCCTGTTATTTGTTTAATCACTTGCCACTTATCCTTCACAACTCTCTTTACCCTTTTTATCACCATCTTTTCATGTGCTCCTCAGCCGGGTGACCTGTCTCTATGGTTCTAAAGCACCCGATTTGTACTTTTATTATCACACTTACCATTTAACATTGAAATATCTACATTTATGTGTCTACTAATCTAATGGCCATCCTCAAGATCTTCAGTGGAAGAAGTCTGACTTATTTATGTCCTAGCACCTAGGAAGTACTAACTAAATGTTTGTTGTGACAGATGAAATATACAACTGAAGTCTATCATTTGTAGAACTAGGGAGAGTATGGGTTTCATGTTCCTCACTCCATACTTAGAGAACTTACTTCTACTCATAAGCACTAAATTAAATAGGAAATAATGTAAATAATAATAACTGATATATGATAGAGAATCAGTTACTAGTAATATTAAATTCCTCAAGCACTTTGGTTCCTTGATGTTTACTTTGGATTTTGCCCAATTGAAAGTCATTCAGGAGTTTCACATTTGGCCAATATAAAGTAATAGATTGCTCTCCCTCCTGAAACAACTCACAAATTGGACAGAATATATGAAACAATTATTTTCAAGACATTAAATATGAGGCAGCAGAGGACAGTGGAGAGCAAACAAGGTGAGCCCTATGGTTGCCCTGGCTAACTGCTGGCTTGAGGAAGTTTCCAGGTCATGTTGCAGGGAGGGGTAACCCAGATAGAGGCTGACGGTTTCCCTGAGCTGAAGAGATGGAGATGGTAGTACAGGGAAGCCAAGACAGCTGGAGTTCTTAGTGCAGAGCAATGGAGAGAGGATAACTACCTGCAGAAAGAAAAGACTGAAAAACAGAAGAGACTCTTCAGCTGAGTACTGATCAGTGCGTATATTGAAAGAAATCACCCAAGGCTAGAGGAAAAGTTATGTAGACGAATGAGAAAAAGCAATCCCCATAGCTCACTCAGGACCAGAAATAGTTTCTGTTCTCAGTAGACAGAGTGGACAGCCTCATAATGAATGGGGCATTGGGTAGAGTACTCAGAACACCACAGTGGTGGAGGGAAATAAGCCCTAGACTAAACACAGCGCCGATCTTGCCTAAAGCTTAAAAGCAAATCCCAAAAGGATCAAAGTGTTTCCAAATAACTCTATTTCATTCAAAACAAAATAAAAAATATTCATAGGGATACACAAATATTCAGCACCCAACAAGGTAAAATTCACAATAACTGGCCTCTAATTTTCAAAATTACCAGGCATTTAAAGAAGCAGGAAAACATAACTCATAGTAAAAAAATAAAGTAAATCAATCTAAACCAACCCAGAGGCTGACACATGTAGCTCATGCCTGTAATCCCAGCACTTTGTGAGGCCAAGGCAGGTGAATCACCTGAGGCCAGGAGTTCAAGACAAGCCTGGCCAACATGGTAAACCCCCAGCTTTACTAAAACAACAAAAATTATCTGGACGTGGTGGTGTGTATCTGTAATCCCAGCTACTTGGGAGGCTGAGGCAGGAGAATTTCTGGAACCCAGGAGGTGGAGGTTGCAGTGAGCCAAGATCATGCCACTGCATTCCAGCCTGGGCAACAGAGCAAGGCTCTGTCTCAAAAAAAAAATAATAAAAATAGAAATAAATAAACCAACCTAGAAATGATAAGACATTTCACAATTAGTTGACAAAAATGCTGAAACAGTTAATAAAATTTATTCTGTATGTTCAAGGAGCTAAAGAATTAATGTGTTAAATGGTGATGTGAAAAATATAAAGAACAAAATCTAATTTCTAGAAATAAAAATTACAATGTCTGAAACACACATCTGATGGGATTAGCAGCAGAGTATAAAAAATTAGCAAATTTGAAGATGTATTAAATAGCAATAGAAATTGCTAAGATGAAACACAGAGTCTTAAAAAATACTGAAACAAAATGTACAGAGCATATTGAACTGTGGAATAACTTCAAGCAGCCTAATACACATGTAATTGCAGTCTCCCTCAAGGGGTCAATGGGAGAAACAGAAAAATCTTTGAAGAAATAATGGCTATTTTCCAAATTTGATGACAACTACAGTATAAACCCACAGATCCAAGAACCTTAATGAACTCTGCAAAAGAAATGTAAAGAAAAGCACACCAAGACACATCATGATCAAATTGGTTAAAACCAATGATAAGGAAAAAATCTTAACAGCAGCTACTTGGGGAGGGAGAAAATACTTTATGGACAAAGGTGGAAAGATAAGGATGATGGCAGATTTCTTTTAAGAAACATGCAAGCCAGAGACATTGGAACAATACAGTAAAATTATCCTTTAAAAACAATGATAAAATAAAAACTTTTTCATGAAGACAAAATCTAACAGAATTCATCACCGGCAGATTCCCTCAAAAAATGCTAAAGGAAGTCCTTTGGGCAATAAGAAAATGATGCCAAATGGAAAGCAGCTTCTACACAAAGAATGCAGAGCACCAAAAATGATAGCTATGTAGGTAAACATAAAGCACTTTATTTTTTACTGTTAAAATTTTTATAAGGATAACTGTTTAAAGCAAAATAATAACATATCGTGGGTTTACAGCTTACATAGAAGTAACATTCATAACAACAGTAGCACAAAGATTGGAAGGGAGAAATCAAATCATAAGATGCTTATATGTTAAGTGATATCAAATTATTTGACAAATAAGACTGTGATAAGTGAAAGATAATACTATAAATCTTAAAGCAACTTTTAAAATAATGCAACAGAAGTCAATAGGGATAAAGTGAAATTATTTTTTAAAATACTACTTTTATCCAAAAGAAGGCAGAAAAAGAAGAAAAACAAAACAAAATGCAGATGGGAAAAGTAAAAAATAGCAAGAAGATATAATTAAAACCGTATCAATAACCACGTTAAATGTAAATGGCCTAACACCTCAATTGAGACAAGATCATCAGGCCGGCTAAAAATACGACATCCAACTATATGCTGCCTAAAAGAAATCAATTTCAAATTTAAAAACAAATAGGTTAAAAGTAAGAGCATGGGGCCAGGCACAATGGCTCATGCCTGTAATCCCAGCACTTTGGGAGGCTGAGATGGGTGGATTATGAGGTCAAGAGATCAAGACTACCCTGGCCTACATGGTGAAACCCCATCTCTACTAAAAATACAAAAATTAGCTGGGCATGTGTTGGACGCCTGTAGTCCCAGGTACTTGAGAGGCTGAGGCAGGAGAATCGTTTGAACCTGGAAGGCAGAGGTTGCAGTGAGCCAAGATTACACCTCTGCACTCCAGCCTGGTGACAGAGTAAGACCCTGTTAAAAAAAAAAAAAAGAAGGAAGGAAGGAAGGAAGAAAAAGAGAGCATGGAAAAACATATCCCATACTAACACGAATCTAAAGAAAGCTGGAGTTACTATATTAATATCAGGCAAAGTGGACTTCAGAGCAAAGTATTACTAGAAATAAAAAGATCATTTCATACTATAAAGGGGTCAACAGGACATAATTCTAGCCTTTTTATTTCACATAAGAAGGCTTTAGAATACAGGAACTAATCATTGATATAAATTACAAGTAAATATAGGCAAATCACATGTATAGTCAGAGATCTGAACACTATCTGTCAAGAAGTGATAGGAAAAATAGACAGAAATTTAGTAAAAATACAGACTTGAACAACTCTAAAAACATAAAACAAATCTCAATGGATTCTAAAAAAGTTATGTTATACAAAAGAAATTCTCTGACCACAGTGGAATTAAAGAACTCTGGAAAATCTACAAATTCTTGAATATTAAACAATATATTTTTAAATAGCCCATCAAAGAAGAAATCAAAGGGCAATTAGAAAGAATTTGAACTGAAAGAAAATGCAAATACAACATTTCAAAATGTGTGAGATTCTGCTAAAGCAGTACTCAGGGGTAAATGTATAGCACTAAACAACTACATGAGGAAAGAAGAAAACTTTCAAATCAACAACTCTGGCTTCCACCTTAAGAAACTAGAAGAAGAAGTTTCACAAAGAAAATCCAAAGTAAGCAAAATAACAAAAATAATAAAGATCAGAATAGAAATCAGTAAAGTAGAAAAATAAAAAAATAATAGAGAAAACTAATACAATAGAAAACTGGCTTATTGAGAAAATGAATAATATTAATTAACCTCTAACCAGACTGACTAGGAAGAAAAGCAAGAGGACACAGTCAATATCGGGAATAAGTAATGAGTCCAGATTCTAACCTAGATCTAGCCAACTATCAAGTCCACACCAAGGGGACTCTGGGGAGTTAAGTGAGGCCTACCAGATGGACAGTCGGTTGGGCTTATATAAGGTTTTTCTTGATCCGTAAATGGGTCCCTATAACAAGCTGAATAACCTTCCAGATTACATGCTGACCACCCAAACACTTTCTGGCAGCACATATTTCTAAAGAACGTTATATTTTGTTGCTCCTAGATGAACTGTAATACATTTCTAATGAATTAAAAAAACAAACATTACTTGTTTACTTGGTAAATTATCTGACTTTTCAACATTAAAATAATTTTTTAAAATAGATTCTTAAATTCTGTAATTCCCTCAAACAAAATGCATTTGCCAGAAAAACAAAGTCATTATGGCTCATATTTCTCAGATGGTTTATGCCTGGCTGCGTGCTTGAATCCCAGCTATGTCCGAGTTTTGGATAGGGCTGCCGCCTCTTCTTGATAAGCATTGGGAAGTAACGACAGGGTTAATGAGAGTGATGGAATGGGGTGGAGAAAAGAAACTTTGCCAGGCTGATCTCTCCCTCTGCCTTTCTAGTCTGAATGCAGCTGATAAATGAGTTCATCTGCCACACAAAATAGCCTTTGTTTCATCCTGTAGCTTTCCGGCTTTCCACTGCTAGAAAAAGAAAAGAAGCAGTATAGTTTGCCTCAACTTGCCTACTTACCACCGGAGCTTTTCATTTTCAGACTTACGATACAGTAAAACTATTTCCTGAAATTTGCCTTGATGTCAGTGTTAACCATTTCCCCCCAGCTTTCACTTTAAAATATTCAAACCTGCAGAAAAGTTGAAATAACAGTACAAGTAACGCCAGGCACTCTTCACTTAGATTCATCAGCTGTTAATATTTCACCATGTCTGCTCTCTCCTTGTCCCTGTGTATTGTTTTTGCCGAGCTATTTGAAAGTAAATTGCAAGCAGCGCAGCAATCACCCCAAGTACTTCAGCACGAAATTTCCTAAGAACAAGAACATGCTCCTATTTAACTCTCAATGTGATAATACATACACACACACACACACACACACACACACACACACAGCCAATATTCAAATTCCCCACTTGTCCCATTTTTTTTTTTTTTTTAACATGGAGTCTCCCTTTGTCACCCAGACTGGAGTGCAGTGGCGCGATCTCAGCTCACTGCAACCTCTGCCTCCCAGGTTCAATTCTCCCTTCTCAGCCTCCCAAACAGCTGGGACTGCAGGCACATACCATCATATGTGGCTAATTTTTATATTTTTAGTAGAGATGGGGTTTTGCCATGTTGGCCAGGCTGGTCTCGAACTCCTTACCTCAAGTGACCCGCCTGCCTTGGCCTCCCAGTGCTGGGAAAAAAACAGAGGCCTCAACTTGCCTACTAACCACTGGAGCTTTTCATTTTCACACTTACGATACAGTAAAACTATTTCCAGAAATTTACCTTGATTTCAGTGTTAACCATTTCCCCCCAGCTTTCATTTTAAAATATTCAAACCTGCAGAAAAATCATGAGCTCAATGATTTTTTTAAAAAACTGTTTTGCTTTGTTTGCTTACTCTGGACCCAGTTCAGCATCACACATTGCATTTCGTTGTTAGAATGCTGAGTGCTTTTTTTTTTTTTTGAAAGAGAAAAAAGAAAGAAAAAAGGAAAGAGAAAAAGAGAGAAAGAAAAAAGAATGAAAGAAAGAAAGAGGAAGAGACAGAGGGAGAGAACAGAGATCTTGCTCTATTGCCCAGGCTAGAATGCAGTCTAAAAATGGGTATTAAAAACCTCTTTTATGCCAATAAATGTACTTAACAGTGAAGACAGGAAGGAATAAGGGAGGAAAATAACAAACAAGCAGCCAACCAATATTTCATTTAAACCTGTGAAATGCTATGCAATTGCTGAGGAGTGATTTACTTCCAATTACATGATCACTTCTAGAATAGGTGTGATGTGACAGTGAGAAAAATGTATGTTTTGTGGATTTGGGGTGGAGAGTTCTGTAAATGTTTATTAAGTTTACTTGTTCCATGTCTGAGTTCAAGTCCTGCATATCCTTGTTAATTTTCTGTCTGCTTGATCTGTCTAATATTGACAATATAGTGTTAAAGTCTCCCACTATTATTATGTGGGAGTCTAAGTCTCTTTGTAAGTCATTAAGAACTTGCCTTATGTATCTGGGTGCTCCTGTATTGGGTATGTATATATTTAGGATCGTTAGCTCTTCTTAAATTGATCCTTTTACCATTATGTAATGTCCTTCTTTGTCTCTTTTGGTCTTTGTTGCTTTAAAGTCTATTTTATCAGAGACAAGAATTGCAACTCCTACTTTTTTTTTTTTTTTTTTGCTCTCCATTTGGTTGGTAAATCTTCCTCCATCCCTTTGTTTTAAGTCTTTGTGTATCCTTGCATGTGAGATGGGTCTGATACAACATATCAATGGATTTTGACTTTTTATGCAATTTGCCTGTCTGTGTCTTTTGATTGGGGCATTTAGTTTATTTAAATTTAGGATTGATATTGATATATGTGAGTTTGATACTATCATTTAATGCTAGCTGGCTGTTTTGCCCATTAGTTGATGTAGATTCTTCATTATGGTGATGCTCTTAACCTTTTGGTATGTTATTGGAATGGCTGATACTGGTTGTTCCTTTCTATATGTAATGCTTCTTTCAGAAGCTCTTGTAAAGCAGGCCTGGTGTTGATGAAATCTCTGAGTACTTGCTTGTTCGCAAAGGATTTTATTTTTCCTTCACTTATGAAGCTTAGTTTGGCTGGATATGAAATTCTGGGTTGAAAGTTCTTTTCTTTAAGGATGTTGAATATTGGCTCCCACTCTTCTGGCTTGTAGGGCTTCTGCTGAGAGATCTGCTGTGAGTCTGATAGGCTTCCCTTTGTGGGTAACCTGACCTTTCTCTCTGGCTGCCCTTAGTATTTTCTCCTTCATTTCAACCCTCGTGAATCTGACGATTACGTGCCTTGGGGTTGCTCTTCTTGAGGAATATCATTGTGGTGTTCTCTGTACTACCTGGAATTGAGTATTGTCCTGCCTCACTAGGTTGGGGAAGTTTTCCTGAATAATATCCTGAAGAATATTTTCCAGCTTGGATTCATTCTCTCCATCACATTCAGGTACACCTATCAAATGTAGATTAGGTCTTTTCACATAGTCCCATATTTCTTGGAGACTTTGCTCATTCCTTTTTACCCTTTTTTCTCTAACCTTGTCTTCCGTTTTATGTCATTAAGTTGGTCTTCAACCTCTGATATCCTTTCTTCTGCTTGGTCAATTCAACTGTTAAAACTTGTGCATACTTAGCGAAGTTCTCGTATTGTGTTTTTCAGCTCCATTAATTCACTTATATTCCTCTCTAAATTGTCTATTCTTGTTAGCATTTCGTCAAACCTTTTTTCAAGATTCTTAGTTTCTTTGCATTGGGTTAGAACATGTTCTTTTAGCTCACAGAAGTTTATTATTATCACCTTCTGAAGCCTGATGCTGAGTGCTTTTTAATCCACATTAAACATATGTCTGATTTGCCACTCCCACTGATTAAGAAATCTCAGATAAATGAAAGCTTGATTCTGCAATTAATCCAGAAGTTATAACTCTCGAAGTGCAGCCCCGAGTATCAGAACATACTGTTCCACAAAGCGGAAGTGGCTACTTCATTAAATTATCCTGTTGAACAAATGACATAACTCATTTAGAAATGGTGCAGGACATAAAGGCAGCAAAAATGTTACGTGTTCACCACCTGTTATTGTCTGTAGTCAGGGACACAGAGTTTGCAGCAGACTGACATTCTGACCTCGTTGAAGTCACAGACACAAGGAGCTGTAGGAGCTGGGCATCTTTCAAGGCAGCCCTCTCCCTCCCATGGAAGGAATCACCTCTATGGCATCCCATGGAAAACCCCACCACAGTCTTCCAGCTTCTCCTTCAATGTTTTGATCAAGGGTAGCCTGGAAACCAGAATGTCTGGGTTCCAGCTTAGCTCTGCTGCCTGAGCTATGTGACATTGAGAGGCTCACTTAAACACTTTAGCAGCACAGCTTCTTTAGCTAATGAGAGCACACTGCCATCTGCCTCAACTGCACCTCCGGACTGTTGTGGGGAACAAACAAGAAAGAATGTGGGGAGGCACCAGGTCAGCCATCACTGCCTGGACAAGGAGCTTGTACTGTCAGATGCTGGGTGCCTTTGCTGCCCTAATGGCTCTTCGCCTGGGTCCACTGTCCTCAATAAGGAAGAAAGGCATTAAATCAGTCCTTACTGCTTTCTTCACCAGATTAAGCAGCCCCATTTTCCTCTGCTAAAATGCCCTTGATCTGGGCACTGTACTCAACTTACTGCAGCCTAAGAAGCAGACACCACCCAGACCTTGGGTTTGATCAAGCCAGATATCCCCTATCCTTTGAGCAATTGATCATTTATAACCAAAGAAAGAACTGGCCCTTATTCCCCATGAAATTGCACAGAATTGGTGTTTTGGATGCTTTGGGGATCTTTGATCTGTCCTTCAGGAAGCTATTCACTCCTTCAGGCCTTGAGTTGTTTGAGAACTTTCTGAGCATGGCCTGTTGGTCTTTACCCGAGCCACAGACATCATAGTGGACCTCAAGCACACCATCCAAGTTCTCCCCCCAGGATGATACCAGCCTCTTCACCAGTATTACTCACTCACTCATTCATTCATTCATTCAGAGCTGCTGAGCACCCACTGTGAGCCAGCCCTTCACTTGGCACTAGCCTCCCCAAGACAAAGAGGAGGAAGCTGGCACATTTATGGCTTTTCCACTCAGATCCTCCTTATTACAAATCCCTGCATTATCCTTTTCTATCTCTTTAGCATGTCCATCAAGAAGGAAATAACTTCTTTGGAAGGGCCTGAGCATCTGCTTTCTTCAATACACTGTTCATAAACAGTCAGTGCAGAATTTATCAAGAAATTTGCATATCAGCTTAGACACCAATGCAGCTGAGAACAGTTCCCTGCTCAACTTTCTGAACAGAACACACGAACACACACACACACACACACACACGCACACACACACACACACACACACATTTTCCTCCACTGCACCATAGGTGGAGAAGCTACATTTACTCAGGACACCACTACCCTCTTTAATCGGCCCAGAGGGAATAACTGTGTCTTACTGAAAATATATCATTGAGTCCAGGAGGCTCATCTCTGTCTGGCTGGGCTGCTGAAAAGAGGAACTATCAGCCTTAGCTCTGTGGGCTGCCAAGTTCATGGGCAAGAAAAAATTCAGAGGCAGGTGCACAACAGAAGCAGCAACAACAGCAGTTGATTTCCTGGTTCTCGTTGCCTCTTGAGGCCTATTGGGTCCCTGCTGTCACCTCTGAGAGACAGCACTGTACTCTCAGGGTAAGCTCCACTTCCTTTAAGCTGCTTAAATTGATTTATATTTGCAACTTAAAAATTCCACCCAGTGGGGCACAGTGGCTCACGCCTCTTAACCTCAGCACTTTGGGCGGCCCAGGTGGGTGGATTGTTTAAGTCCAGATGTTCAAGAGCAGCCTGGCCAGCATGGCAAAACCCTGCCCTAGAAAAAACACAAAAATTAGCCAGGTGTGTAATCCCAACTACTTGGGAGGCTGAAGCAAAAGAATCACTTGAACCAGGAGGTAGAGGTTGCCATGAGCCAAGATCACACCACTGCACTCCAGCCTGGGTGACAGAGCAAGATTCAGTCTCAAAATAAAAATAAAAATTCCACCTAATCCATAATGTAGAAAAGGTGCCATTAATGGTTGATTTCAGATGGTTTTTGTCCCCTTTTAGATGAGAAGGAACATTATGATTTTGTCCCTAGTTACTGATTTTCCATTGTGAAGAAATCCCGTTGTTACCCTTCCCTACTTTCTCCAGGAAATCTCACTGGTTAACACATCTACAGGTTCTGTCCTTATCTGGAAACGTATTTCATCCAAACCAAGAAGCTCCAATTCAGGTAAGCTGCCAGGGCCAGCCCACTCTGCACCTGTCCTGAAATCCAGTTCCTCCCGCACTTTGTTCCACCCTTTCTGATTTGAAGTCCATTCTCTGAGATGGAGAAGGCAGAAATAAGACAGCAGTGACGTGTGTCTGCCTTGTCTTGGCCACCAGTCACATTACACTGACTGCTCTAAGCTGTGGCACCATGGCTACCAGTGTCGGTTCAGATCCCTGTCCCCTGCTTACTGGCTGTGTGACCTTGGGAAAGTTAGGTACCCTCTGTGCCTCAGAGTCCTCATCGAAAAACTAGGAATCGCAAGCCAGGCACGGTGGCTCACACCTATAATTCCAGCACTTTGGGAGGCCGAGGCGGGTGGATCACGAGGTCAAGAGATCAAGACCATCCCGGTCAACATGGTGAAACCCCATCTCTACTAAAAATGAAAAAATTAGCTGGGTGTGGTGGCGTTCGCCTGTAGTCACAGCTACTCGGGAGGCTGAAACAGGAGAACTGCTTGAACCCTGGAGGCGGAGGTTGCAGTGAGCCGAGATCGCACCATTGCACTCCAGCCTGGGTAACAAGAGCAAAACTCTGTCTCAAAAAAAAAAAAAGAAAAGAAAAGAAAAACTAGGAATGGCATCAGTGCCTACCTCACAGAGCTCTTGTGAGGGTTTGAGTAAATAAATTAACACAAGTAGAAGACAGGGTCTGGCTCAATCAGTAAATGTTCATTTTTATTTTTTTTTCTTTTCCTATCCTGACTAAAGCTAAAAGAACTCTCTTCTGTGTGTGCACTCAAAGTTCCTAGGAGCTTCTGTTTTAGTCTTCTGGACACTTTCCATGTTTCTTCTTTCCCTTGGGCTCCTTCCTTATGAGCAGCAAAATAAAACAAAGGCCAACTACCAATTTTTATTTCTTTTCTTTTATTTTTTGAGGCAGAGTCTCGCTCTGTCGCCCAGGCTGAAGTGCAGTGGCACTGCAACCTCTGCCTCCCAAGTTCAAGTGATTCTCCTGCCTCAGCCTCCTGAGTAGCTGGGATTACAGGCACTCACCACTATGTCCAGCTAATTTTTGTATTTTTAGTAGAGACAGAGCTTCTCTGTGTTGGCCAGATTGGTCTCAAAACTCCTGACCTTAAGTGATCCACCCACCTCAGCCTCCCAAAGTGCTGGGATTATAGGTGTGAGCCACCTCACCCAGCCCCAACTCCTACTTTAAAGGGCAAACCTCCTGATAAGAAATGTTCACTCCTGGCTTGTCCCACCACACTCTCCGAAGGGGCACTTGACCCTGACATTGTCTTTCCAGACAGCTCTTTCTTCCAGATGCCACCTTTCTCAGGCAGTGAGGCCTCCCCGGGCTACAGAGATCAGGCAGGCTGCAGTGCCCTGCTAGTTGAAGAAACAGATGTTACCGCATAGAAACCAGGAGAACCACCTCAGTGAGGCTTTTTAACTTGGAAGATCCTTACAAAATGTTCCAAAACTGACTCAGAGAAGCTGGAGGTCCTAACTAAAGCAACATTTGCAAAACAACACATTTACTCTTAGTCTGCCCATCGCACTACCTGACAAGCAGTGCTTAAAATAAGATGGAAGCGGGGAGGCTCGTTCATGCACTGCCTGGCTGTGTGATGCAGCCAGGAGACAGTGCCCTGCCTTGGAGGGGCACGCTCCCAGCAAGGGGAGTCCAGTGGGAAACAACCACAGCAGAGCTGATAGAGGCCCTGACGTGGTGTGTTCAGCCTGCTCTGGGAACATGAGGCAGGAACAAACTACTAGTTCATTCTGGGGAAGGCAGGGAAAGTCTCACAGAGCTGGGGCAGGAGCGGAATCTCACAGGATGAGCCTGCCAGGAAGACAAGAGGAGGAAAGTGGAAAGCAAAGGGTGTTTCCAACAGGGACAGTAGCCTGTGCAAAGACAGACACCTGATGCTGAGCACAATGCTGAGTGTAAGAGGAATAGCAAGCTCTCTGTGGGGCAGGGGCAGGTGAGGAAAGGAGCAGGGAGACCCAGCATCAGGAGAAGTTAGGACAGGGGCTCTCCTGAATGCTGCTTTTCAGGCCTCCCAGACTGATTCAGAGTCCCTACGGTGGGACCCAAAAGTTTCTATCCAGGTGGCCCTGAGGACCCAGTGTGGGCATGAGCCATAGACAACAAGGAATGTGATGCAACTAGATTGCTTTTAAGACACACTGTATTTGTGGCAAAATGGAGAAGGAAGTGGAGCTTGCAGTGGCTGAAGAAGAGATAAATCAGGAGATGATTCCAACTGTCTGGTGGAGCCATGATAAATGAAAGCAATTGGGAGGGAGGAGAGGGGTGAATTCATGAGATATTTCCAAGGTAGAAACAACAAAACTTGATAAGCAATTACATGTGGGTGGTGGAGAGAAAACAGTCAAAATGATTCCAAAGTTTCCACCTCAGTCTCCCCAAGAGTTGAGAGCCCATAAGAGAAAGAGGGAATGGAGGTCAAGAGGAAGCTCGCATCTGTGGGGCAGGCAATGAGAACTCTCCACAGAGTTTAGTTTGGGTGTGCAGCCCAGGAGAGGGCCATGGACAACTGCATGTCCAGAGAGGAGGGCAGGGAGCCACAGGCACTGCAGGGAGGAGCCGAGAATAAACCTGGGGATTTGGAGTGGTAACTGACAAGGGAAGGCTGAAGACGCCCAGGGAGAGTGGTCAGAGCAGGTGCACACCTGGAGAGTTCTCCAACAGGAGAGGTGGGTGGAGACCCAGAAGGAACAGCAAAGAAGGAGGAGGAGAACCTGCCTAAAATGGGGTGGAAAATTGGAAAGGAGGGAGTTTCAAGGAGAAAATGAGAATGTCCAACACCGAAGAAAGGTCAGAATAGGGATAAGGCGGAAACACATACATTGGCTGTAGCAATTCCAAGGCCACTGGCAACCCTGGAGAAGGAGATTGTGGTGTGCTGGGATCCGAACCCAGACTGCAGCAGGCTGAGAAGTGAATCAAAGGCCAAGAGGAGAAGAGAGCAATTGCACAGACTCTTCTTTTGTCATGAAGGAAAAGAGATAGGACAGCCACCAGAGGAAATGTCAGAGTGAGATATGCGGGGCCTTTCCCCCTTTTTTAAAACTTTTTACTTGATTAAAATGGCATGCTTTAACATGAATCATTGAATGAATTATTATTTCCTACATTCTATAGATATCCAAAATGATTAGAAATATTTTCTACTCCAGCAGTTCCTAACAATGTATTTGCAAGAGGGCGCAATCTCAGCAAGTTAGGGTGAGAATTATTTTTTCAGCTTGAGTATTTGAGAATGGCCATATCAATTCATATCATCTCATATTTTTGCAGTAAAAAACATGAACACCAGGGCTCAAGGGCGCTTCCATGATGTTTGTAAGAAGGGATGTAAGCCACAAGAATAAGATGCAAAATCCATGCTCCCTGGGTAACCCTTGCATCACTGATGTGTTGCTATTAATAGTGTGGGACCCATTGAATCCTCACAACAGTTCCGTTGTTCTTCCTAAATAATAGCAAACCTTTGTAGAGTGCTTATTATATTCCGGACAATATCATAAGTGCCTCAATATGTAATCCCACCTGATACTCAAAACAATCTTAGGTAACAGATACTACTATTATCCCATTTTTGTAATTCAGAGGGCCTAAGGTAACCGCCCAATGTCACATAGCTAGTAAGTAGGGATGAATTCCCAAATGATTTTATTAACATTAGAAATTAAAGGGAAATGGGCCAAATGTAAAAGAAATTAACAATACAGAGGGGCCAAAACCAGAAACAACTCAATGGTCTTCAACAAGAGTATCAATAAACAAATTGCAGTTTATTTAAACAACAAAATACAACTCTGAATCAACTACAGATATATGCAGTGACATGAATGAGCCTCAGAAATTATGCTGAAGTATATGGATAAAAGCTCAACATCACTGATGGTTAGAGAAATGCAAATTAAAACCACAATGAGGTACTTTCTCACACCAGTCAGAATGGCTGTTACTAAAAATTCAAAAAATAACAGATGCTGGAGAGGTTGCAGAAAAAAGGGAACATTTACACACTGTTGTTGGGAGCATAAATTAGTTGAACCATTGTAGAAAACAGTGTAGTGATTCCTCAAGGACCTAAAAACAGAAATACCATTCAACCCAGCAATTCCATTACTGGGCATATATCCAAAGGTGTATATGAAATGTTCTATCAGAAAGACATGCTGAGTGTGGTGGCTCATGCCTGTAATCCCAACACTTTGGGAGGCTAAAGTGGGTGGATCAGCCTGGCCAACATGGTGAAACCCCATCTCTACTAAAAACACAAAAATTAGCCAGGTATGGTGGTGCATGCCTGTAATCCCAGCTATTCAGGCTGAGGTGGGAGAATTGCTTGAACCTGGGAGGTGGGGGTTGCAGTGAGCTGAGATTGTGGCACTGCACGCTGCAGTCTGGGTGAGAGAGAAAGAAAAAGAAGAAAGAAAGAAGGAAGGAAGGAAGGAAGGAAGGAAGGAAGGAAGGAAGGAAGGAAGGAGAAAGAGAGAGAGGAAGGAAGGAAAGAAGGAAGGAAGGAAGGAAGGAGAAAGAGAGAGGAAGGAAGGAAGGAAGGAAGGAAGGAGAAAGAGAGAGAGAGAGGAAGGAAGGAAGGAGAGAAAGAGAGAGAGAAGAAAGGCACATGCACATGTATGTTTGTTGCAGCACTATTCACAATAGCAAAGAGATGAAATCAACCTAAACGTCCATCAATGACAGATAAGATAAAGAAAATGTGGTACATATACACCATGAAATACTATGCAGCCATAAAAAAGAATGAGATCATGTTCTTTCAAGGAACATTGACGGAGCTGGAGGTCATTATTCTTAGCAAACTAGTGCAGGAACAGAAAAATCAAACACCACATGTTCTCACCTATAAGTGGGAGCTAAATGATGAGAACACACAGACACCTAGAGGGGTACAACACACACTGGGACCTTTTGGAGGGTAGAGGGTGAGAGGAGGGAGAGGGTCAGGAAAAATAACTAATAGGTACTAGGTTTAATACCTGGGTGATGAAATACTCTGTACAAACCCCCATGCCACAAGTTTACCTATGTAACAAACCTGCACATGAACTCCTGAACTTAAAAGTTAAAAATAAAATAAAATAAATCACATTGAATAAAAAATCGAACAACCAAAGAAATATATGCTACACAGTTCCATTTATATAAAGTTCCAGAAGTACTAATTTCCAACAATAGATGTCAGAATCCATGTTACTAGGGTACAGGAGTGAGAGCATGGTGAGCTCGTGAAAGGGGTTAGGGGGATTTTCTGAGGTGAGGAAACTGCCTTATATGAGGGTGGGAGTCCAAAATGAAGTCATGTGTAAATGAACTTTAGAAAACAAGAAAGAGTCAGAGGCAACTGATTGAGGAAGGCCAAGGAGCAGGCTGAGGGGGCTCAGTTAACAAACACACATGCAGGCTTAGCTCCAGACAAGCCCCTGAGCCCAAATCCCTGAGAAGGAGGAAGAGCCAGTTCTGTGGCCAGCAGGAGGATGGCAGTAGGCAGCTAAGGCAGCTGGCATCAGAAGGCTCGTGCGTCATGTCAGCTGGAGGAGTGAGACTATGGGAGAATGCTTTGCCAAGGGTCAGTGTTCTTGGGACCAAGGATGTAACATCTGGGACAACCCCCTTTTATAGATGAGGACACAGTGTTAGTGACTTATTCATGGTTGCGTGGCTAATCAGCCACAGAGCTGGAATCAGCACATAGTTCCTTTACATCAATAGAATAAGTCAACTGGGGTAATGTCAGACCCTCCTCAAATGCATGGCCCTGCTTCACTTCCCACCATCGACTCCCATCCCTGTTAATGAAGGCTCTGACTCTTGCTTACTCAAAACTAACGAATGACTTCCAGTTGCATCTTTATTTAATAAATATTCATCAATAACAGACCACTGACCAGGTGCTGTTAGGTGCTGAAAATCCAAAAAGAAAAAGCCCCTGTTCCTGTTTTCAGATAACTTAAGGTTGGTTAGATGAGACCCACATGAACAGAGTATGAAAAGAGGGGAGAAGGTTTGCTGATGGCACAAACAGAGTTCAAGCAATTCTGCTAAGGTAAGGCATTGAGAAGTTGGAGGAGACGGTTTAAACCTCTTAGAGGATGGGGCAGGTTCAGGTCAGAGAACTGAAGAGAAGGGTCCAGGGATAGAATCACCCCACTGAAAGCACAGGCAAGCACATGCACAGAGACACAAGAAACTCTCTCCCGCTGCTCTCCATCTAAGACTCAGGCCCAGGCTCCCCGTAGTGAAATGCACCAGCCAAACGAACCTGTAAAAACAATCAGTGTCAAAAGTATCCGCGAAGAGTGTGGTTTCAATACACCGCTGAAGATAAATACGATGGAATCTGTTCAACATGTGCTTGTTCTACAAACAGAATTTCCACAACAGAATATGGACTAAGCTTTGGTGAGTGGAAACATGATGCTTTTAAGCACATTTTAACTAAAACAGTGATTTTGTTTTTGGTGTGGAGGGGAACGGAGTCTCACTCTTTCGCACAGGCTGGAGTAAAGTGATGCGATATTGGCTCACTGCAACCTCCGCCTCCTGGATTCAAGAGATTCTCCTGCCTCAGCCTCCTGGGTAGCTGGGATTACAGGCACGCACCACCACACTCAGCTAATTTTTGTATTTTTAGTAGAGGCAGGGTTTCACCATGTTGGTTAGGCTAGTCTCGACTCCTGCCCTAGTAATCCACCTGCCTCGGACTACCAAAGTGCTAGGATTACACGCATGAGCCACTGCACCCGGCCACAGAGTGATCTTTAAACAGTTACCTACACAGCATGGTGTTGGTATAAAAACAAATGCATAGAGCAATGGAAAAGAATAGAGAACCCACAAGTAAATCCATACATCTACAATGAACTCATTTTTTGGCAAAGATGCCAAGAGCATACATTGGGGAAAAGACAGTCTCTTCAATAAATAGTAGTGGGAAAACTGGCCATCCATATACAGGTGAATGAAACTAGACCCCTACCTCTCACCATATACAAAAATCAAATCAAAATGAACTACAGACTTAAATCTAAGACCTCAGACTATGAAACGACTACAAGAAAACACTAGGGAAAATCTCCAGGATGTTGGACTGGAGAAGATTTCCTGAGTAATACCCCACAAGCACAGGCACCAAAGTACAAATGGACACATGGCATCACATCAAGTTAAAAAGTTTCTGCATAGCAAAGGAAACAATCAACAAAGTGAAGAGAAAACCCCCTAGAATGGGAGAAAATATTTGCAGACTACCCATCTGCCAAGAGATTAATAACCAGAATATACAAGGAGCTCAAACAACTCAATAGGAAGAAAAGTCTAATAATCTGATTTTAAATGGGTGAAAGGTTTGAATAGACATTTCTCAAAACAAGACATACAAATGGCACACAGGCATATGAAAAGGGGCTCAACATCACTGATCATCAGAGAGATGCAAATCAAAAGTACAATAAAACTCATACTACAATCTGCAGTAGAGTTGTCTTTTTCCCGAAAGACAGGCAATACCAAGTGCTGGTGAGGATGTGGAGAAAGGGAACCCTCATACACTGTTGGTGGGAATGTAGATTAGTACAACCGCTATGGAGGAAAGTTCAGAGATTCCTCAAAACACTACCCTATGAGCTACCACATGATCCAGCAATCCCACTGCTGGGTATACTTGAAAGAAAGGAAATCAGTATATTGAACAGAGATCAGCTACACTCCCATGTTTGTTGTTGCACTATTCACCACAGCAAAGATTTGGAAGCAATCTAAGTGTCCATCAACAGACAGATGGATAAAGAAAATTGTTATGGGCAGGGTGCAGCGGCTCACACCTGTAATCCCAGCACTTTGGGAGGCTGAGGCAGGAGGATCACTCAAGCTTAGGAGTTGAAGGCCAGCCTAGGCAACATGGTAAAATGCTGTGTCTACAATACATTTTTTTTTTGAAAAAAAAAAAACAAAAAACAAAAAGTAGCCAGTGCACACCTGCAGCCTCAGCTACTTGGAAGGCTGAGGTCGGAGGATCACTTGAGCCTGAGAGGTGGAGGCTGCAGTGATCCATGATGATACCACTTGCACTTCAGCCGGGGTGACAGAGCAAGATCTGGTCTCAAAAAAAAAAAAAAAAAAAAGTGCATGTGTTATATACACACAATGGAGTACTATTCAGCCATTACAAACAATGAGATCCTGTCATTTGCAACAACACAATGGAACTGGAAGACATGATGTTAAGTGACATAATCTAGGCACAGAAAGAAAGAAATTGAGCATGTTCTCACTCATCTGTGGGAACTAAAATGGAAACAACGGAACTCATGGAGATAGAGAGTAAAAGGATGGTTACCAGAGGCTGGGAAGGATGGTGAGGAGATAGGGGTGGGAAGAGGAATGGCTAACGGGTACAAAATACAGTTAGACACCATGAATAAGATTTAGTACACCCTTGTAGAGGGTGACTACAATCAGCAATAACGTGTTGCACATTTTAAAATAACTGAGGGAATACAATTGGAATGTTCATAACACAAAGAAATGACAAATGCTTGAGGTGACCAGAAACCCCGTTTGCCCTGACATTATGACATGTTGCCTGCCTATATCAAAATATCTCATGTGCCCCATAAATATCTACATCAGCTATAGAAAATTAAAGGGTATTTTTAAAATAAAATTAAGATATTTTTAATTTTATAAAAATTTTATAAAATTAAAAGATATTTTTAATTTTATATAAAATTAAAAGGTTTTAAAAATAAAATTAAAAGATATTTTTAAAACACAGTTGCCTAAACCTGTTCCACAATCAGTAGTCGTGGGCAGTAAACTGTTGGCTTTATCTCCTGAATCCAAGAAACCAGTATCTCCCGAATCCAAGAAACACGCACACTAGCTGAAATGCAGTCCACAGCTCTGCCAGTGATGGATAGCAAAACAAAAGGCAGCACTAATGAAAAATTAATGAAAACAGTTACTTCCATAAGAAAAATGGTCTGTTTTCTCCCACCTTCGTATTGATTTTTAGCCAGTCCTGTAATTGGAAATGTGTATGTTATCCTAAGGTAAAGGCTGGGAGAGGGGAGCAGAGTGTGTAATCCACTCCAATATGGACAGGCTCTCAGCCAGGCAACGAAGCTTTAGCCTGGGAGGTGTAGCCTCTCCTCTTCTCTCCTCTCAGCCTGAAACCTGATCCTCCCAGGCTCCAAATCCTGAGTCATTCGAAGGTTATGAATGCTGATGACACCCTAATGTTCCCATGTCCATCAGGGAACCTACATTTGGGATCATCTTCTCCTATACCATTCAATTGAAATAAATACAACCCCAGTCTTCATAGTGCAGCAAGTCCCATCTCTCCCCCAAATTCTGAGGAATTCCTTGGGCATTTACTCTTTTCCCCATAGTCACTTTTCATATCTCACTCAGTTCTAGCCTCCACTCTCCCATCCCTTCTTCTCTCATCTGCTATGGCTCTCACTGTATCTGCCACATTTTGTTGCAAGCTTGGATACAGCCCACCTCTTTGTATCTCCAAAGACACTAACCTAAACCAGTACTAGGTTAGGCTAGTTAAAGTGAGTTAAAGCAAGCTGGGCATGGTGGCTTATGCCTGTCATCCAGCATTTTGGGAGGGTGAGGCAGGCAGATCACGTGAGGCCAGGGGTTCAAGACCAGCTGGGCCAACATGGTAAAACTCCATCTGTACTAAAAAACACAAAAATTAGCGGGCATTGTGGTGCACACCCATAGTCCCAGCTACTTGGGAGGCTGAGGGACAAGAATTGCTTGAACCTGGGAGGCAAAGGTTGCAGTGAGCTGAGATGGCACCACTGCACTCCAGCTTGGGCAACAGAGAAAGACTCTGTCTCAAAAAAACAGAAAACACAAGTTAGTTAAAGCAGACTGAGGCAGGTTGGAGGGTAGAATCCTCATTTGCTTTGCTCACCACTGAATCCTAAATGCCGAAGCTCTACCTGGAGCATCACAGGAGCTTAAAACTAATAATAGGCCTAAAATATAGACACACACCTTGAACAACCAAATTCCTAGAGACAGAAGTAGACAGGTGGTTACCAGGGGCTGAAGGAAGGGAAGCATGCGGAGTAATTTTTCAATGAGCACAAAGTTTCAGTTTAGAAGATAAAAAAGTTCTGAAAAGACTAGGTGCAGTGGCTCATGCCTGTAATCCCAACACTTTGGGAAGCCGAGCTGGGCAGATCACTTGAGGCCAGGAGTTCAAGACCAGCCTAGCCAATGTGGTGAAATCCCGTCTCTACTAAAAATACAAAAACTAGCCAGGCATGATGGCACATGCCTGTAATTGCAGCTACTCAGGAGGTTGAGGCACGAGAATCACTTGATCCCAGGAGGCGGAGGTTGCAGTGAGCTAAGATTGCGCCACTGCACTTCAGCCTGGGTGACAGAGTGAGACTCTGTCTCAAAAAAAAAAAAAAAGTTCTGGAGAGGCATGGATGATGATGATTGTTGCATAATAATGTGAATATTCTCTGTGCCACTGAACTGTCCACTTAAAAACCGTTAAAATGGGCCAGACCCAGTGGCTTACATCTGCAATCCTAGCACTTTGGGAGGCCGAGGTGGGCAGATCACCTGAGGTCAGGAGTTCGAGACCAGCCTGGCCAACATGGTGAAACCCCATCTCTACTAAAAATACAAAAGTTAGCTGGGCGTGGAGGCACATGCCTGTAATCCCACCTACTGGGGAGGCTGAGGCAGGAAAATCACTTGAATCTGGGAGGTAGCGGTTGCAGTGAGCTGAGATCACGCCACTGTACTCCAGCCTGAGTGACAGAGCAAGACTCTGTCTCAATTAAAAAACAAAAACAAAACAAAACAAAAAAACAGGTAAAATGGTAAAGTCTACGTTATGTGCATTTTACCAGAATTTTACAAATTGAATGAAGCAATGATAAAAGAAAAGAGGAGTGGAGCTCAATTCTCTTTTACCCTAAAACTAAACATCTGTTCTTGGGGCTCCTAAATTTCCCAGCTCATGGGGTGGCTGCCTGGTCCAGAGCTCTCCAAAGTGAGTACTCTAGACCTATGTATAATATAGTCCACTTGGAAAGAGAAAAGCAAATTACAACTTCTATTTTCATATTTTCTATTTTGGGGGTATATTTAAATATATATAATACTATAGAAGCACATGTATATGATTTAGAAATAATTAGACTTACACTGGAGGAATATTGTCAAAAACTTTACATTCCTGGATTGCATAATCAACAAACCTTGAAGACCATTATTATGATGATGATTATTAATTTGTATAGTCTTAAGGAGTACAAATACAGTTTTGTTACATGGATATATTGTTTTGGGTGAAGTATGGGCTTTTAGTGTAACCATCATCTGAATAATATTCATTGTATCCATTAGGCAATTTCTCTTATTATGATTTATTTATTCATTTAGAGACAAGGTCTTGCTCTGTCCCCCAGGCTGGAGTGCAGTGGCACAATCTTGGCTTACTGCAGTCTCTACAACCTGGGCTTAAACAATCCTCCCACCTCACTCCTAAACAGCTGGGACTACAGGCACACACTGCCATGCCCAGCTAATGTTTTTATTATTTGTAGTGACGAGACCTCACCATGTCACCCAGACTTGTCTTAAACCCCTGGGCTCAAGCGATCCTCACCTTGGCCTCCCAAGGCATTGGGATTACAGGTGTGAGCACTGCTCCCGGACTCATTATTTTTTTAATGTCTAGCTCACTTTACTAGCTGTGAGCTCCATGGGAGTAGGGATCTTCATATTTTGTTGTTATTGTTGTTGTTGTATTTAGTTTTGTTTTTAATTTAAAAAAATATTTTACAGATGGGGGCTCTCCCTATGTTGGCCAGGCTGGTCTCAAACTCCTGACCTCAGGTGATCCACCTACCTTGGCCTCCCAAAGTGCTGGGATTACAGGTATGAGTCACCGATCACATCTGGCCAGATCTTCGTACGTTTTGTTTATCTGTGTATCCCATGCCCCCAGCACAGTATCTGGCATATGGTAAGTTCTTATGGATATTTGCTGATGAATGAGCTGTGGCTACTGCTGCCACTACTCTCTCCAAAGCAGGCACTCTTAGCCCATGACCATGCCATGCTGCTGGGGGCTTCTGGCTTACTGGGACATGCCCTCTTCCTCTTCTTTTTTTTCTACACCATTCTACAGTTTCCTAATCTGTAAAGTGAGAACATTGGACAGAATGCTTCCAAAGTTCCTAACTTTCTGTGATGCTGAGTTTCCTGCCTAAATGCTCACTACTAGGTTGAAGTCATGTCTAAGCTAAAATATGAACATGAATGTAGCTTCAAGGTGACTTTGGGGACTTGGCCTGACTTTTTTTCTCAATGTGGGCAAACTGAGACAACAACTATAGGATACCAAAAGCCACATACACTACAGAATTTCACCAGTCAAGGCCCTCCTGCTGTTCAAAGCAGGTGTCAAGGAAAGGTGGCCCTTTTAGAGGTAAAAAAAACAAATGTACATCGAGTTTCCAGTAAAATCTGTTTTTACAGAACCCAGGTGTAATGGGAAGTCTGTGTATTTCACTTGGCGCTTCCTTGGTCTTGCAGCCCGACAATCCCAGATGGACCTCCCTTGTCCCTGCACACATTCCCAAGGCGACTGGAACAGTTTCTCAACCTGCCTGTGTCTAATATTTCTCTTCTGATAATCCAAGAAAAATAACACTCATTTGTGAGGCTGCTAGAAGAATAAAAAGATGTATACACAACGAGACCTCCATAAACTATAACCTTGATTGCTATTATTATATCTTGTTTTCTCAAATGGGAAATGAGAGACTAAATCAGTAGTTTTCAGAGGAATTTCAGGATTCTCAGGAGCTGCCAGAATGGGGCTCCATCCAGGTAGTTCATCCTCCAAGATGTCCCATGTATTTTCCAGCTTTGCTTTTTCTCAGATTTATTTTTATTTCTTTTTTTTCCTCAGATTCCTTCACTCCCTTCTCTTCCTCCCTCCCTCCCTCCCTCCCTCCCTCCCTCCCTCCCTCCCTCCCTTCCTTCCATCCATCCATCTTTTTCTTTTTTGACAGAGTCTTACTCTGTCACCAGGCTGGAGTGCAGGGGCACAATCTTGGCTCACTGCAACCTCTGCATCCTGGGTGTAAGCAATTCCACTGCCTCAGCCTCCTGAGTAGCTGGGACTACAGGCACGCGCCACCACACCTGGATAATATTTGTATTTTAGTAGAGATGGGGTTTCACCACATTGGCCAGGATAGTCTTGATCTCCTGACCTCGTGATCCACCTGCCTCAGCCTCCCAAAGTGTCAGGATTATAGGCGTGAGCCACCATGCCTGCCCCATTTCTTTTGAATTGAAAAAAAAAAAAGGATTCTGCAGATTTTTTGAAGTGCTTTTAAAATACTGGACTAGGTAAGCAGATAATTTTTAATCCTACGAATCTAATTAAAAGAAAGTAAGATGTCTGAACTCAAACCACTGTGCAGGTGATCTCGCCTTGACAGAGAAAGTGGGATTGCCCTGCCCCCAAATTTCCCAGTTCCCTTCACTGGGCTCTGCCAGGAAGAGCTCCCTGTTAGAATCATCTCTGAGACATGTTGAGCATCTCCTAGACAGGTGGTGGTTAAACACCTACTCTTTGGTGAAATATCTCACTCTACCATCTCTGCCTACAACTGCTCATCCCTAACCACTCACTTTCAAGAAAGGGAGGAGGGAGGAGAGAGTGAGTTATTAGGAAATACTCCTGAATACACCCAGGACTACAGTCTCTCCCATCTTTCCTTGGGCATGGATTTAGAAACACATTGTTTCGGAGGTGGTCTTCAAATGCAACAGGCTGTGATTGAGGCTCACATTGTCCCTTAAGGCCATGGGCAGCCTTCGGGACTATTCTTTAGGGGCTGGTGCTAATCTGAGCTCAGATCATGATGGAAATAGCCTGGTTCACAGGTGTGGAGCAGATTCACCTTCTTCATTTGTGGCTGAAAAGCCTTGGGCAAATAACTTGTGTGCTTTAAGCCTTGGTTTCCACACCTGAAAAATGAAGGTAACCAGTATCCACCTTGCTTATCTCACAGGACTTTTGTGAGGAGCTTATGGGAGACTGAATGTCAGAACCAGATAGAACCACACAGAAGGGAGGCCCAAGGTTACCAGAGACAATCTGAGCCTGCCTCTCGCTGAGGAGGTCGGCATGGCAGGAAGGGTCTGGGCCATTCTCTGGGCACATCCATGGGTCCTCAGGCATGAAGTCATTTGGAGAAGGAGAGGCCATGGGACTGCAGGCTCCTACATGATCCATCCTCACATCTGATCCCAAAGTTCACTTCACAGCTTGCCCAATGCCGGGCAGGTGGGATGAAAGTGTCCTGGCTGAGATTCCATCCAGATACCACTGGCTCTTCTGAGATTAAACAGATAGTGCATCTCACTCCCACAGCCTCTCAAGGCAGAGCTGGCCTTTGGTTCAATAGGGCCCAAGGCAGGAATGGGTGGGGCCCTGCCTCCTCCTGCCACTCAGGGTGGGCATGAGGGATCTGCAGGCATAGCCACTTGTTTTGAGAACATCTAGGGTGTGGAAAGCCAGAGAAAGCCCATAGTAGAGCGTCAGGAAGCATGTGTGGCTGAACCGAGGGGGCAGGTCAATGATTTAGGAACATGAAACAGTGCGAATACATGTCCAGTACGTTTGGAGGTGCACCTTATTGTCCTGGACTGGGACTCAGAAAACCTGGCTCTTCTTCCTGCTCTGTGTGGTCTTGGGCAAGTGACATCACCTTCTCGGGTTTCTATAGATTAATGGAGTTGGACCAGAATCTTGCTTTTCAAATGGATACATTTAGGCCCATTACTCAGTGGCAAAAAGCTACAAGTGACTCATCTTCCCACAATGCCAATTTTACTTGGAGATTGGAAGGAACAATTTTGATTTTCTTTTCATTCTTTCTTTCTTTTTTTTTTTTTTTTTTGAGATAGAGTCTCACTCTGTCACCTAGGCTGGAATGTGGTGGTGCAATCTTGGCTCACTGCAACCTCCACTTCCTGGGTTCAAGCAATTCTCCTGCCTCAGCCTCCAAAGTAGCTAGGATTATAGGTGCATGCCACCACGCCGGCTAATTTTTGTATTTTTAGAAGAGATGGGGTTTCACCATGTTGGCCAGGCTGGTCTCGAATTCCTGACCTCAAGTGATCCGCCTGCCTTGGCCTCCCAAAGTACTGGGATTCCAGGCATGAGCCACTGCGCCCAGCCAATGATTCATTTTCTTAAACAGCTTTATGAGATATAATTCACATCTCATACAATTCACCCACTGAGAACGCACAATTCAGTGCTTTTCAGTATATTCACAGGATTATGCCACCATCCCCACCATCAATTTTAGATCATTTTCATCATCCCAAATAGGAGATACCCATTCACTTTGACCACCACCTCCCACCACCCTGTCCTTCCAGCTCCTGACAACCCCGAATCTACTTTCCATCTCTACAGATTTGCCTGATTTGGACATTTCATGTAAATGGAATCACACACTATGTGTTCTTGGAAGGCTCATTCTTATATTAAAACAAACAGTTATATTATAAAAAGCATGCCAAAATTACATTAATTTTTAAATCACAAAAGATATTTCAGAGGAATCTCCAGCGTGTCTGGCTGCTTCACACTTAGTCTGAGTCTCTTCTGGGGACAGTAATTCACTCTCCTCTGCCTCCAGGGTCCATTGGTGGACATTCTGGATGACACTGGACTTAAGGATCTAACGCCAACCTTTGAAAGACCCCAAGGCTCAGCTAGGGAAACCTACAGAGTGATTTTCCAGGAGAAAAAGTCACCATTCATGACTCTATTACCGTTTTCCTCCTCATCCTCTCATCTTTCCATCTGGATCTAAGTATAGCGATCCAGAGATCTATATTTAGAATAACTGAAAAAAAAATAAGATGATGATACCACTATTTCAGATTTCCATGGGAAAGAATATCAGGTTGCGGCTGCCCTCCCTACCCACTCACCTTGTGCCATTCTTTCAGTCCCCGGGAGGAACTTCTTCATCTGTTCTATTCACTGCAGCCTCCCCGTGCCCCATATAGAGCCTCGTAATATGATAGTGAAGCCCAGTTCCAGCTCCACAAATCTGTGAAGGAAGAAAGAAATGAAAGAAAGACTGAAGGAAGAAAAGGAGGAAGCAAGGGAGGGTGGGAGAGAAACTAGGAATCTGAGATCCTACCAGCCCTCTATCTCCCCATCACCACACCATGCTGCAATGCAGCCCCCCGAGGAGCTTTGAATTTGCACATATCTATTACCTGCTTTTCAGAAATCATTACTGCCCCAAATCAAGAAAACTAAATGAACTGCTCACTAAGGAATTTGAAAATGAAGAGTTGTGAGTGGGCTGGGGCAGGTTATTAAACCGGGAAGCAGTGCACTTTTCAGTGACAGAGTGATTTTGCATATATTATCTCATTTGACCTTCCCAAAAGTCTGGTGAGAAAGCCAACGCCAAGATTCCGTAGGCTGTTTCAGATGAAAAAAAAAAAATCAGCACTTAGGTAGAATGCAGTGCTTTGGCACACACAAGTTCTAGAATCACTCAGCTTGGTTTAAATCTGAGCTCTGGCCCTTGCTTTCTGTGTGACCTTGGGACCAGTGCCTCACCTTTGTTATGCTACGGAGCACAGGCAACTGAGTAGTATCACGTGAGGCAGGTGGGATCTCACAGGGAAGAGGGTCTGCAGGTGCCTGGGTCTGTCCTGCACTCTCTCAACATTCTGCTCAGACCCTGCATAGCGGGCTGTGCTGTGCCAGTGCTGGAGGGGAGGGGTCCTGTTCCCCTTGTTCTTCCTTTGTATTGGGCATCAAGGGAGTCTTGAGCGGGAGGGACAAATGGCACAGGAGCGCAGAGCAGTCTGAGCATAGCTGTGATGTGGGGCTGTTTGGGGAGGTGTGAGAATGCCAGCTGCCCAGGACATGAGACAGCAAGCAGGAAGCCACCAGGCCACTTGAGGGTCATCCATTGAACAATTCAGCATGCCTCTCTGCAACCCCTCCAAAGAGCAGTTTCCTCATGTGCCATCTCAGAAGATTGTGGTGAGGGTCAAAATGAAAAGTACATGTAGATCTGTTGCACAGAACCTGGCCTCCAGACAGTACTTGAAAAGGGCACTGTCCCCACAGCTAGAAGAGCCAGAGCAGAGACCTTGATCTGTGGCCTACACGCTTGTCCAGGGCCCCTGCAGGGACACTGGCTGCCTCCCTATGCCCAGCGCACTGTCTGCTCTGTGCTCTTGACCTCAGACGGTTTAATCACATCTGTCCCAAGGTGCCTGCTGCCCCTAGGATGCAGAGGCACTGATTAATGTACCCATGAGGCACAGAGAGCCCTTTCTGTTTAATACACACTTCTTGGGACTTCACAAATTCAGAGGTTAAAAGGAATTTTCCTGAAAAAATAAATTCACAAACTAAGCTTGCATGATAGAAATCCACTCCAGCAAAGACTCCTCCTGAGAGCTGCCTGGTCCCCATGGAAGGGACGTGTGCATCCCACTCACCTGGAGGGCTGGGGCAGCTCCAACGAACGAAACCAAGAAAAATGCCCTAAGGAAAATTCTCAAATGCCCAAGGAAAATTCCCAAAGGAAATGGCACCGGGTCTGGGCTCACTGCTGCCCTGACCACCTGACTTTACTGAAGGCACTCAGACCTCATGGGATTGGCAGTCAGAGCAGCCCTCTGTCCCTGAAGCCATTATCATAACAATGTGTTCTCTTGAGGGGCTGCTCCGGGGGATGGGACATCACAGAGCACTTTTCCCACCCACTGTCCCCAAACCTTCAAAACTGACTTATCGCTCATGCCTTTAATCCCAGCACTTTGGGAGGCCAAGGTGGGCAGATCACCTGAGATCAAGAGTTCAAGACCAGCCTGACCAGCATGGTGAAACCCTGTCTCTACTAAAATTACAAAAATTAGCTGGGCCTGCTGGCAGGTGCCTGTAATCCCAGTTACCGGGGAGCCTGGGGCAGGAGAATCACTTGAATCCAGGGGGCAGAGGTTGCAGTGAGCCAAGATCTTGCCATTGCACTCCAGCCTAGGGGACAAGAGTGAAACTCCATCTGAAACAAACACACAAACAAAGAACTGGCCTACCTTCTTGCTGTGGATAGAGCCAGAAGGCAGAAGCTGTGAGGGTCTAGTAACACACGTAATGCTGACCACATAGAGCTGCATGGTGACTTCCAGGGCCTTGAGGCATCTTTGCCTTTATAAGTCCCTTCTTCCAAAAAATATTACAAATATATTTTGCAATTGCATTGATATGAAGCTGTCTTAGTTTGTTTTCTGTTGCTTATATTAGAATATCTGAAATCGGGTCATTTATAAAGAAAAGGAATTTATGTCTTTCAGTTACAGAGGCTGAGAAGTGCCAGGCTGAGGAAGCACATCTGGTGAGGGCCCTCTCCCTGGTGGGGATGCAGCAGAGTTGCTGCAGGGCATCACACCGAGAGGCGGCTGAGCGGGCCAACAGTCTAGTACAGGTCTCTCTTCCTCTTCTTATAAGGTGGCCAGTCCCACTCCTGTGATAATCCCTTAATCCATTAATCCTTGAATGGATTAATCCACTCAGGAGGTCAGAGCCCTCCTGACCCAATCACCCCTTAAAGGCTCCACCCTTCAATTCTGCCACTTTGGGGATTCAGTTTCAACATGAGTTTCTGTAGGGACAAGCATTCAAACCAGAGCAGGAGACAAATCTAATCCAGGCTGAGTTGACATGTTAAATATTATATATATGAGTTAAATTTACTTCTTCTGATTTCAAAAGAAGTTTAAGTTAAACATTTTTGTGGGCCCTAGGCTGTATGTGCTGTTGCTGGAGAAGTTACCTGAGACCAGGGCCATTCAAGAGCCCACAACCCGTCCTCCTTAGGCTGGGCCAGCCACTCACCCTGGGGTGTTCAGTTAATCAATTAAAAGAAACTCGTGCTGTAACAGGCTTCCACTAGAAGAATAACACAACAAGAAATGAAAGAAGTCAGATTTGAAAGAAAGTGTTTTAAGTTTATCAGTGGCCTTAATAAACCCACACATGTACAACCAAGAGGTGAACCTGGCTTTTAGCTAGGAAATAAGTTTGGTTTAAAAAAGGGGTATTGTGAGAGGATAGAAAGAGCTTCCGTTTTATCTGAATAGAGAACAAGCCCCTTTACGGTTTTGTACAAAATTTCCTCGGATGCCGGCTGAGTCCTGCCAGGCACCATGCCAGACCTCGGGGTGAGGACGGCTGGGCCATGTTGGCTGCCTAGAGGGGCTCACCCGGCAGTGGGGATGGACGTGGAAGGCGTCTGGATTTCATTCTGCCGGGAATGGGGAACCAGCAGGGCAGGACTGGCTACGCCATTCATGGGGCCTAGAGCAAAATGAAAGCGAACGGCCCCTTGTTCAAAAAGTGTTCTGAATGTCACAGCGGCAACAGGAGGGCATTAAACCAAGTGCTGGGTGCTGATGGCGGGCCCAGTGCCACTGGATGGGCTGCTGGCCTGGGGAGCTGCTTGCCTGGTGCAGTTCAGGTATGAATATCGCCTGAACCAACTGCAACTTCAAGTCTAGCCCAGTGTACTTGGATTGTACGTGGAGTGTCTTTATTACTTTTTATTCAGATGTAAGATTTAAAAGTATACATTTTGATCTTTTATGGGATATTGACAAAGTTGTTTCTTTAAAAAAAAAGTTATATGCCATTAAATACACAAATTATCCAACTGAAAGACCCATGCACACGTATGTTTATTGTGGCACTATTTACAATAGCAAAGACTTGGAACCAATCCAGATGTCCACCAACGATAGACTGGAGAAAGAAAATGTGGCACATATATACCATGGAATACTATGCAGCCATAAATAAGGATGGGTTCATGTCCTTTCCAGGGACATGGATAAAGCTGGAAATCATCATTCTCAGCAAACTGACACAGGAACAGAAAAGCAAACACCACATGCTCTCACTCATCATAAGTGGGTGCTGAACAGTGAGAACACATGGACAAGGGGGAGGTGAGGAAACATCACATACCAGGGCCTATTGGGGCATGGGGGCTAGGGGAGGGATAGAAGGGGGTCGGGGGATAGGGGTGGGATAGCATTAAGAGAAATACCTAATGTAGATGACAGGGTGATGGATGCAGCAAACCACCATGGCACATGTGTACCTATGTAACAAACCTGCACATTCTGCACAGGTACCCCAGAACTTAAAGTAGAATTTAAAAAAGAAAACAACAACAACAAAAAGATTATTTAACTAACAGAAACTCACTCCAGAGAAAACTTCTCCAGCATCTCTTCTCTAGAGAGTGAAGCCCAGTCCATGATCCAGGGTTTCTCCCTGCAGCTGGGGTCAGGAGCTAGCGCTGCCCTTACAAACAGAACAGCAACACAGAAGGTTTGAGTCTTGCCAACAAAGAAGTTTTTAAATTCTCCTTCTACATACTCTACAGCAAAGCTGGCCAAATTCATCCCAAAACTTCCTAAGAAGTTCTCTTACTGGCCTGGTGCAGTAGCTAACACCTGTACTCTCAGCTCTTTGGGAGGCCCTGTCCCCATATCGTTTGAGCCCAGGTGTTCAAGACCAGCCTGGGTAACATGGAGAGACCTCATCTCTACAAAAATACAAAAAAATTAACTGGGCATGGTGACACATATCTGTAGTCCCAGCTACTTGGGAGGCTGAGGTGGGAGGATTGCTTCAGCCTGGGAGGTCAAGGCTACAGTGCGGAGTGATTGTGCCACTGCACTCCAACCTGCATGACAGAGTGAACCCCTGTCTCAAAAGAAAAGAGAAAAGAAATTCTTTTACCCCATACCTAGAAGAAAGTAGAAGCTGGGGAGAAGAAAAGAAGCCTCATTTTAAAATGATAGGTGAGGACCTATATTTTTGGGAGTGCTCGAAGCTCCCCTTTGCCTGAGCTCTGGATTCTTCCAGCACTGCAGGGTCTCCTGTGATCTGCAGGATCGGTCATGAGTTGAGTCGCAAAGGAGGGCCAGCACCAGGACAGTCTTCCCCTCCTCCAAGTGGCCCTGGAGAGAAGGGTCTGCTGTTCTCATGGTGCTGAGAAGCTAGCCAGGTCCTTTCCATAAGGGCAGCAGGGAAGGTGTCAGCCTTGTAAAGGTAGGTGCAATTTCTTAGGTTATTTTTCTGGTACCTACATTTCTACCTGGAATGTGGAGAAGACTCCATGGAAGTCTCAACTGTACCCTGAGGCAGAACAGGCAGAAAGGGGGAGCCTGGGCTCTGGAGGCACCCCGCTTCACGAAGGGCGTGACTCAGCCTTGCAAAGCCTTGATTTGCTCATCTGTAAAATGGGCACAATACTCCACTGCCATGAGTCACAGCAGTGCCATGAGTGGGAAGTGGGAAGATGGACAGGAAGGCCTCTTAAAAACACATCCGGCACACAGGGAAGGTCTAACAAATATGGGATAACTCCTGTCATTTCTGCCCAGTTCCCTAAAACAAATATTCTAAAATTGAAATATTCAGAGATGGCAAGGGGTTAGCAATGATTGGGGAGGAAGACTGATTTTTTTCATAAAATTCTTGTTTTCATCCCCCCCATAACCCAATATGAGATCCTGCCCAGTGGCACCAGGCGTCTCCTGTGAACTTGCTGCTATGAATTTTCTCTGTGTACTTTGGCCTCTAGCAAAGGGCCTGGATGGGGGTCTCAGAGATTCTCTTTCTAAGCACAATGGCCATGCCTGCTGCCCCTGCCCTGTTCAAGCCAGCAAGTATCTTCAGGCCCCATAACAATGGAAGCTGCTCCCAAGAACACTGCTTCAGGTTGACACTCCTCAATCATACTTTACCTGGTTAAATTAGCAACTGCACATCTGTCAAGGCACAAAAGTGGATCCCTCCCCGCTCCCGCCCTGCTATCATAGAGAAGAATGAAGGGAAAGGAAAATTATTTAATGTGTTTTTGTATCTGAACAACTGAGCCTTCTTGGGTCCCAATCAAAGGTTAAAAATGAGAGTCTCCGGAGATGGATAGGTGTGTGGGTAACTTTCTAAGCTCCACTCTCACAGGGCATGACCTGGTCCTGGGAACAACTTAAGACCTCTGGGTCCGAGCAGCTGGCTCTGATGGCTGTTTACTAAAAAACAGTCTTTATCACAACTGCTGATACTCACTGGGAATCTCCAGAAGGGGAAAATAATCTGCAGTATTCCTCAAACAACATTTACCATAAAATACTCTTATTCAGGGAGTTCTGAATGAATGGCCACCAAAAGCCATAGATCTGGGGGTGTGAGGTGAAGGGAGAGCCACAGTTCTGGCCACAAGGAGAGTGTAGCAAGTGGACCGGGCCACGCAGCTGCCATATTGAAGAAGCTGGACACGTGACCCCAACTAGCAATGCGCAGGCAGATGTCTTGGACTGGGGTGCATCCTCCTTCCTTTTTCTCTACTGTCTTTCTGAAAGTTTATGCCACTGTGTTTTCTCATTGCTCCACCGTAGCATCAGTCAGAGAGGTTCTAGCCCCTCACATGGCACTGGATGCCTGACTCTAGCCCACATTCAGGCCTGAGGCAAAAGAGGGGATCCCGAATTTTATATGAGTATTTTCCTTGACCAAACTTCTCATCATCAAATGGGATTTTTCAAAGCAATCATTCTCATTTTTTTAAAGGATAAGATTTATGGTTTGAAAGTAATGGCTGCCAACCTCATAAAATGAGCTTTAATATCACCAGAAACATTCTCACAATTGGCCAAATCCCCAAGACATTCATGAAGAGTGAACAGCCCTAGGCAGAAAAGGATTAAATACACTCAGTGTCATAAAAATACACAATGAGCTCCACATCCTTTCTCATTTTCCAGTGATAGCCATGCTGGGCAGGGGATCTTGGGACACCCTTTTCTCTCCTCACCGTTTCCCCTCCTGGCCTCCATACAAAGCCGCCCACCTTCTCTTCCAATGCTGGTCTCAGCCCCTGACACTGACCTGGAGCTGCTCTAGCCCCCTCCAGATCAGTATCTTCCCTTGGCCTCTAAAGAACTGAGTGAATGTAGGATTTGTTAAGCAGCATTAGGAATATGGATTCATTAATGAATACAGACTAACTGAAAGCCGATATTCACCTTGCCTTGTGGGATATGTTAAAAACTCTGTTCTGCTTTATAGACTGTGACCTTGGGAAAATGACCTAATTGCTCCAAAAATACTTATTGATCTGTTAAAAATAAAAACATACAGAAAGGTAATTTTATTTGTAGTACATTGCCTTACTTAATATTCACGAAAATCCAATGCCATGAGTGATATTGCCCTCACAGAAATGGAGGAAACTGACACTTCACAGCCAGTAAATAGTGAAGTTGGCATTCAAATCCTGACTTGTCCGATTCTCAAGTCCATCGTCTTTTTCCATAGATCTCCATTTGACCTTGAATGGAATTTTTAGAACATTTGGCGATGATGTGCAAGAGGACTAAGATAGCAGAGGCATGGCCAGGGAGCCTGGCATGCTAATCCAGGGATGAGTCCTAAACCAAAGCAGAGGTGGCTGAAATCGAGACAGAGCTTGTAGAGGCTGAGCCAACATCACAGGGGGAGAGAAAGAGGGGAGTAAGAAATTGGGGAAGATCAAACAAAACTGAGATTGTTGACCCTAAAGGAACCAGGAAGTGATGGAAGAGATGAACACAAACATATTGAGGAAAAGGAACCTTCTTGAGCAAAGGGACACCAGATGAAAATGTCTAGAAAGAATTAAGCATTCAGATTTTGGCTTTAGAAAAGATTAGGGAAGAAGAATGAAGATAGGAAAAGCAGCCCCATCCATAATTTCTGAAGTCACAAACGTGGGGTAGGTCCCTCAGTATAGAGATGAAAGCTGTGAGCTGAGAACAGGCATGGATGGAGGGTAGGGCATAGAGGAAGAGTGGTCATAGGGCAGGAGACCCTGGCAGCACCCCAGGGCCACACTGGGTAGAGGTCGCTGTTCCTGCCAGGGGTGCTCAGAGTATCAAACAGAAGCTGCGGAGAGGACATGGTAATTAGAAGGAAACTCTTGGTTTTTTGTTTGTTTGTTTTTTGAAACAGAGTCTTGCTCTGTCGCCAGGCTCCAGGCTGGAGTGCAGTGGTGCAATCTCAGCTCACTGCAATCTCCGCCTCCTGGGTTCAAGCAATTCTCCTGCCTTGGCCTCCCAAGTAGTTGGGACTACAGGCTTGAGCCACGATGCCCAGCTAATTTTTGTATTTTTTTTTTAATAGAGATGGGGTTTCACCATGTTGGCCAGGATGGTCTCGATCTTTTGACCTCGTGATCCGCCCGCCTCGGCCTTCCAGAGTGCTGGGATTACAGGCATGAGCCACCTCGCCCAGCCACCTCTTGGTTTTTAAGAGTGTAGTCTAAGAGTGGTGAGAGCTGAGGTCAGATTACAGATGGTTAAAGTAAGATGCAGGGTAAAGAAAGAAGGCAGAAGTCACAGACCATATATTAAGATATTTAGAAAGAGAAAGATAAAAAGGGAAGCAGCAGGATTAAGCAAAGATTTTTTTCTTGCCCTTCAAGTTCCAAAATACTTGAATGTGTCTGACCACAGAAGAGAAAATGAAGACAGAGTAAAGAAAAGAGATTGTTGAAAAGACTGATTTCTAAGAAAGGCAAGAAGCATTTACAACGAGCCTCTATATGCAAAATACTATGTTCAGCACAGTAAGAAATAATGCAGAAGATGGTGTCTTTTCTAAGGAGCTCACAATTTAGAAGGAGAAGCGACGGTTATGCAAATTATATTTATGCCGGTTATGTAAATAATATTTACGACGGTGTAAGCTCTATGTTAATGTTATTTAAACAATAAAGTGCTCTTGGAATCCGGAGAGGGAATTTGGGATGCAGGGGGAAGGGACATTTCAAAAGGCATCACAGGAGAGAAGTACTAAACTCAGCTTTGAAAGATTAGTAAGAATATAACTGGCAAGAGATGATGAGCGAGGAAAGAGGAATTTTGGCCACAAAAATGGAATCCATAGCAAGGTTAGAGGATTTGGCCTTGGAAAGATGGGGCAGTTCTCCAAACGAGACTTGGGAGGAAGAAGCAGTAGGAAAGGTAAGTGGATAAAGAGGTGTGGTAAAGTGGAGAGGAGAGGAGAGAACTAGAGGAGAAAGAAAGATGTCCTCTCTACTTGTAGGAAAGCAGACAGCCAGGGGTCAAGACTAATAGGTCTTAAATAGCAGTGAACATTCAGATGAATGAAGTTAGAAACTCCCAAAACTTTGTCTAAAAAGAACTAGCACGCTGGGAATAGGAACTAGAATAGTAACTGTCAAGAGGACTTTTGCTTCTGGAAGTATGATGGAGAAGATACTCTGGCCTATCCTCCTATGGAAAACAATGAACAATGCTGATATACACAAAGTGTTGATGAGTTTAGCAAAAAAAAAAAAAAAAGAAAGCGACTGAAAAACCTAGCAAAAGTGAGAGTGAAAGCCCACAGAAATAAGCAGAATTCTAATGCCAGCTTGTATCCTGATAACATTTACTCCAAAAGTAAACTTGAATTTTTATTTTCACAGCCTTGCTGGGTGAAGAAAACTGGGCCCAGTCAAGGTGGGGAATCTAATAGAAGAGTCCCCATACAATTTATAATAGAATTACTCATCTAAGCATACGATTTAAGATAGAAGAAGAATTGAATAATTGCAAAGAATGCTGAAAGAAAGAGATTGATGAAATAAAAGACAAAATGTACAATAGAATCAATACAACCAAAAATCATTTATTTGACAAGATCCATTAGAACCCTAATGGGTTATATCTTCCAGTTAATTAACTAGGAAATAGATTCACCCACTTCCTCCCTCAAGGGGATGCAAGGAGTTTGAACCTTGAACCTGAGTAGAAGAAAAAAACCTCAAGTTGAAGATGTAGTTAAAAGGTGCCTATGACTGGTGGTTCCCACAGAGGCCTGGAAGAAGCAAGTACAAACCTTCCCAAGAGAAACTTAACTCAACCCGGCATCAAATAATTCCTGCAGATGTGAGCTCACAGTCAGAAATCATGAAATAGGCCAGGCATGGTGGCTCATGCCTGTAATCCCTGCACTTTGGGAGGCCTAGACAGGAAGATCACTTGAGCCCAGGAGTTCAAGACCAGCCTGGGCAACACAGGGAGACCTCGGCTCTACAAAAAAATCAGAAAAAATTTAAAAATTAAAAAATTAGCCCGGTGTGATGGTGCACACCCACGGCCCCAGCTGCATGGGAGACTGACACAGGAGGATTGCTTGAGCCCAGGAGGTTGAGGCTGCAGTGAACCAAGATTGCACCATTGCACTCCAGCCTGGGTGACAGAGTGAGACCTGTCTCAAAAAAAAAAAAAGTAATAATAATGTCTTATAGAGTTAAAAATCAGAACCAAAATACAAGACACCAATAGTATATAATCTAAGATTAGGGAAGGGATTTGCTGATAGGATTTAAAGTATTCTGAACTATGTACTATTTAGAGAGGAAAAATACTGATTAACTCCAGATTGATAAGCTAGAATTTTTAGAATAATAATAAAGAATAAAGTGTATCATTCCCAAGCTAGTAAGAATAAAATTACATAAGAAAAATAATGTTTATTCTACAAAGAAGAAAGAAATGGATGGACCTTGTTGGATCCAATTCAGACAATCCAAGTGGAAAAAAGCAAAACAAAAAATTTTTGTGTGTGAGACAATTAGGAAAATTTGAACACTACATATTTAATGATATTAAAGATGTAATAATGGTAACGTAGTTTTGTTTCATAAAAGACTTCTTCATTATACACATACTGAAGAATTTATGAATAAAATAATACAATGGCTTGGTTTTGCTCAAAAACAACCCAGTGTTGGATAATGGGGGAAGGTATAGAGGATAGATAAAATGAGATTAGTATTGAAGTTGAGAGATGTTTCTCCACTTTTGTTATGTCTATAATTACCTATAAAGAAAATAAATACTGAAAAAATAAAAGAAGACAAGAAAAACAGATAAAGAAACAGAGAAAGTAAGATAAACAGAAAGCTTTTAATAAAATGGTAAATGTAAGTGCAAATACGTTAGTGATCACAATTAATATAAATTAAGTTTCAGCTTTAAAAATCCACCTATACACTATTTATAGGAAACAGATTTAAAACATAAAAGTTTAAACCAAATGAGGACAGTAGCTGAAAAGAAGTTTGCAATCCCACTTATGAAATGTAGATGTAAAAGTCATGAACTACTAGCTAACTAGGGACAATGTAAGATGTGTAAGATGCCCACTTCTTTTTTTTTTTTTTTTTTTTTGCTACTCTTTCCACTGAGATGTAGAGTCTAATTTATTTCCCCTTGAACCTGCGTTGGCTCTAGGAAAGTACTTAGAATATGGCTGAAGTGTCACTGAATGACTTCTAAGGCTGGTGAGCAGAAGCTGTGGCTTTCATCATAGTCTCAGAACACTCTGCCAAGGAGCCCTGAGCTGTCATGTAAGACATTAAGACTGCCCCGAGAATGCCAGCTAGAGAGGCACATGAAAGCACTGCAGTGATAATCCCAGGCAACTCCAGTTTTTCTACCAGTGGGCCAAACTGTGAATGAGGCTCTCTTGAACCCACCAGACCAGCCCATCTGCCGGCTTAATACCACCGAGTGACCTCAACGAGTCTACAGGAAACGGGAATCTTCCTAAGCTGAATCCTGCCCAAATTCTTAACCTGCAAAATGGTAGGTATAATCAAGTGGATATTGTTTTATTTTTTATTTTTTTTGAGACAGAGATTTCTTCTGTAGCCCAGGCTGGAGCACAGTGGTGTGATCATGGCTCACTGCAACCTCCACCCTCTCCTGACCACCTCCCTGGGCTCAAGCGATCCTCCCACCTCAGTCTCCCAAGTAGCCAGGACCACAGGAACAAACTACCACACCCGGGTATTTTTTTTATGGAGACGGTCTCACCACATTGCCCAGGCTGGACTCAAACTCCTGGGATCAAGGGATCTGCCTATCTTGGCCTCCCAAAGTGCTAGGATTATAGGTGTGAACCACTGCCCCTAGCCTGGATGTTTTTTAAATACCTAAGTTTTGAGGGTAATCTGTTATACAGTAGTAGACAACCAGAACACTAACAAACTCCAGCATTACATAAAATCCTTGCCGGCCAGGCACAGTGGCTCATGCCTGTAATCCCAGCACTTTGGGAGGCAGAGCTGAGAGTCTGAGATCAGCCTGGGCAACATAGACAGACCTTGTCACTACTAAAAATAAAAAATAGCCAGGTATAGTTACACAAATCTGCAGTCCCAACTGCTTGAGAGGCTAAGTCAGGAGGGTTGCTGGAGCCCAGGAGATTGAGACTGCAGTGAGCCGTGATTGTGCCACTGCACTCCAGCCTGGACAACAGAGAAAGACCCTGTCACAAAACAAACAAACAAATTTCAGGTGAGCTAAGGTGCTAAATGTGAAAAACAAACTATAAAACTTGCAAAGACATTAGAGGAAACTACGTTTATGAATTTCTGTGTAGTAGCGGAAGATTTCTGAAACCAGACACAATTATACAAACTATAAAGGGAAAGATGAAAGAATGTAACTGTTAAAATGAATAGCTTCTGTTCATCAAAAGCCACCATAATGAAAAAATAAGCCAAAACTGGAAGAATATATTTGCAACACAAATAAGTGATTCGAGATTTGTATCAAAACACGTAAAGAACACTCACCTATCAATCTGTCAAGAAAAACAGACAAAAGATTTGAATAGGTGTGTCACCATGGCCAATTTGCATGTGAAAAAATCCATCCTCATTAACCAACAGGGGAATTCAAATAGAAACCACAGTGAGATTTCACTTCATGCCCACAAGACTGGCAAATAGTAAAACAATATCAAGTGTTGATAAGGCTTCGAAGCGAGTGGTAGGCCTATACTCCACCTGTCAGAATGTAGACTGACCTATCTACTTGGGAAAATTGAAGATGTACAAATCGTACCACCCAGCAACTTTACTTCTAGAGAAAGTCCTGAACAAGGTGCCATGTCTAGAAGGTACATAGCACAGCAAGGCAATCTGTGACAATAAAAACCTGAAAACAACCCAAGTGTCCTGAGAATCAGTCTCCACACAATGGGACTCAAGGCAATGGTGAAACAGCAATTCACAGCTGTGGCCAAATGATGCTTCTTGGGAGCCTGGTGTCTGGCAGAAAGAAGCATGTTGCAGAAGGCTCTGTCCTGTATCATTCCATCGTGCAAAGCCCAAAGATATGCAAACAGAAAGTTCTAGTTAGATGAAGAAAGGTGAGGGAATGGTGAATACACAACTCAAGATGATTAATTACTTTTAGTAGAGAGAGAAGGGGATGGGAACAAGGCAGAGGCCACACAGGAAACTCCAAGGAGCAGTGGCCATTCATGAACAGTGGGTGTGGAGTGCATGGATGCTTCCAGATCATTATTCTTTTATTCTATTCAATATTATTATTATTTTGGGACAGAGTCTTGCTCTGTTTCCCAAGCTGGAGTGCAATGGCTCGATCTTGGCTCACTGCAACCTCTGCCTCCCAGGTTCAAGCAATTCTTCTGCCTCAGCCTCCCAAGTAGCTGGGATTATAGGTGTGCACCACCATGCCCGACTAATTTTTGTATTTTTAGTAGAGACGGGGTTTCACCATGTTGGCCAGGAAGGTCTCTATCTCTTAACCTCATGATGCGCCTGCCTCAGCCTCCCAAAGTGCTGGGATTACAGGCAGGAGCCACCATGCCCAGCCTTAATATTATTATTAAACACAGTTGGTGTTTAATATTATTATTAACACAGTAGGGAGCCCCCAACCCCAGGATTGGCAACTGGCATGGTCCAAGGTGCTGCTACAGAATAGCTCTTCCCACTGTGACCTGAGCATCCAGCCAGACAGTCTCCAGGGGAACATGCTGCAGGATTCTTCAGTCACCTCTTAGGAATAAGAGAAGGCTTCTCTTTTCCTTTCCAAGCAGGTTTTCCACGTGAGCTAGATTTGGGGAAATCTCTGACTTTTCTGGATGAAGGGTGATGTATGCATGAACTGTGCGTGTGGTCAGAAGAGGGGTGGAGAAGCACAACTGGAAGTAAGACAAGAGTGCTGGTTAGGGCCAAAGACAAGCCGCCAAATAGAAGAGGTGATGGGAAAGCTCCTTGCAGCACCCAAGGAACACAAGGATCAACACTGAATGAACTAGTTACCACACATGGCGTCTACATTCAGGGCCTGATGAAACCAGTTTGATTCTGGCCAACAGCCAGGGGAAGAAACCCCACTGGGCCCACTTTGACAATGCCCTTGAGGATGGGCCTGGTCAGTGGGCATGTTGGCAGGAAAATAAAGTGTTCCGTCCATTCCTGCCAACTCCTTATCCTTGCAAGGTCCTAGCATCAATTAAAAATGACTCCGTCCTGTTTGGCCTGTCTGCCAGCAGGCACGGTGGAATATGCTTGCCTCATCTAATACCAGAGATTGCTCTGCCTTCATTTCTCCTAAAGTAAAACTTGGCACTGCCCCTAGCATGGTGGAAAGACAAGCCCGCCCCTCCCAGGTCATTCATTCTTGGCCTCAGCTTGGGGTGGGAAGGTAAGAGATGCATGAAGCACCTCAGGAAAGGAGCCCACGGAGCCGGCCTGACTTCTCCAGGCTCAGGGTTGGTATCAAAGGGCCAGGGAGAACCACTGTGGCTTCAGTTTGCCTGACATCGGAACTCCGGTGGTTGGGACTTTTTTATTCCATTTATCCTTTTTTTTTTTTTTTTTTAAAGTTTCTAATCAGTAAGAATCAGTGAAGCAGCTTTTATGGTGCAATAATTCTGCATGTCTTGTTATAAATATCCCCAGGCAAAGTTAGGGTTATTTCATGTGACTATCAAAGTAACACGCCCGCTTCGGTTGCAACAAGGAATCTGTGAGCACTAGCAAGCAGGAAGCTTCCCAGCTGCATTGTAAGAGGCGTTTCTTTTAATAAAATGGGCACATATTTACCTATAAAAGAGAATGACCAGCTGGGCACATTCAGAGCTCATGAGAAGTAAAGATACAGAGAGAAGCCAGTTATTTATGGAATTAAAAAAAAAAAGAAAACTTCACCCGTCCCCCACTTCACAGGAACAGCACTCAGTTGTGGGTTTTGGCAACACTGATGTTTACAATAAACTCCCAGAGCTCAAAGGCTCCAGGTCCAGTACGAGAGGCCTTGGATCTAAGGAAGACGCTGTGATCTGGTTTTCTTTATTTTTCTTTCTTCTTCTTCTTCTTTTTTTTTTTTTTGAGTGCAGTGGCATGATCTCGGCTCACTGCAACCTCTGTCTCCTGGGTTCAAGTGATTTCCTGCCTCAGCCTCCCGAGTAGCCGTGATTACAGGCACCTGCCACCACGTTTAGCCAATTTTTTATTTTTGTTTTTAGTAGAGATGGGGTTTCACCAGGTTGGCCAGGCTGATCTCAAACTCCTGACCTCAGGTGATCCACCTGCCTCAGGCTCCCCAAGTGCTGGGATTACAGGCATGAGCCACCGGTCTGGTTTTCTTAAATGGAGAATGAAGACTTTCCTCCCCTTCCTCCGAACAAACCTCTGATGAAAGTTTGCAATTGTAAAATCCAGGAGGAAACGATAGGCCTATGGTTCTGTTTCATTTACCGCATTCCATCTTGGTTAAGTAGAGCCAATGAGGTTCAGCAGGGACACCAGTGAGCTCACAGAGGGGCAGGACAGAGGCAGCGAACCCCCGCACTCCACTCTTTCCTGTGCAGACTTGCCACTCGGTCTCTTAAGATTTCCAAACTCCAGGCTCTCTACCTACCAGGGAGGATGGCACAACTTTTTTTTTCCCCTCAAACTTCCCTAAAGCTGCAGGTTTGTTCTGGGTAAGAGGGAAATGTCTGTGAGGGGTCAGATTTGGTAAGAAACTTATGTATTCCCTTATGTTTTTAGTTCATGAGCACCTCACCTGCCCTAGCCTCTGTGCAGACATCTGCATATTGAATCTTCCCAATTTGCATATGCAGCAGGCACCTTACCTCTTTGGATAGATCACCCTGCTGAGGCTGGACAAGGGAGTAACTGCCCAAGGACACGCTCTGCCCAGTCACTGTGCCTGTCCCTGATCATTCCCACCAAAGCCCTTTCTGCTCCCCTTCCTCAGGACTCTCCTCCATCCAGGTGGGCGAGAAACACATGCACCTGTGAGCTGTGGCATGGACCCACCTGGAGGTGGGCCCTGTGTGGCTCCTCAGGCTCTTGGTCTATGGATATAGTAGCTGTAGGTCCTTCAGTCAAATCACAGATCTAGATTTTGAGTAGGGAAATATGGGCCCTGGCTGTAGGGCCACAGGGACCCTCCCTATGCCCTTTGTACCTGATCCCTTGGAGACCTTCCTGGAGCACATCCCAGGGCAGCTCCCATACCCCCATCCCACACTGACGTACAGAATGAATGAATTTATCCTCCTGATCTCCATGACCACCTTTCTGAGCTGTGAGGAGACGTGGCCTGACACATGGCCTGTGTGCCAGGGAGGCAACAGGAGAGGTGGATGCCAGGCAGCTGCTCCTCTCCTGGGATCTGCCCTGCCTTTGACCCTGAGTGGTGCCCATGGAGCAGTTAGAACTCAGACCTCCTCTTCGAGCCTGACCGTGACCGCCACAACAGCAGCCCTGTGCAGGCCTGGGGAGAGATAACTCATTTCCTCGCACCCAGAAGTGCACACCCAGTGAAGGCATAACCTCCTCGGGGCTCAACCAGGTGCCCACAGTGATACTTGGAGGGGGTTTCTTCTCTCAAATCCTTTCCTACAACAGACAGACTAGGCTAGTAGACAACAAACTAGTTCTCCTAGCAAAATGACTAGAGAGCCAGTTGCTGGTGAGCAGGCCTTTAGTTGGTGCCAGGGTATAAAACTTGGGGCTCCAGTTAGGGCAGAGGGTTGGAGGTAAAACAAGTCTATCTATCTTGATTGTGGAGCCAGAGGCTTCACCGCTGCCCCTGTCCCCTACCCCAAGGACAATAGGATAATGAAAGGGGAGACCCCGATCTTCCTCCAGTTTCCAGCTTGAGAGATGACAGCGAATCCTTTTGGGGAGGGATGGCTGGGACACCAGACTTCCATCAGCCTCCGGGAGGAGAAGGGTCTCAGCAGGCGACGAGATGCAGGAGCTTTCTGGTCAGAACTGCACGGGAATCAGAAGGGCTTTCAGGAGGCCCATAGACAAATGCCTAGAAAACTTGGGGCAGAATGTGTTTGAAAATGCTTAACTCAGGTTTAAGGGTTAAAGAGCACAAGCAAACCCACTGCCTGTGGCTTTCACAAGGCCAGTTTAAAGGGTCTCCTGTGCTCAGTTTCCACCTGACCATTCTGGGGAAGCTCAGAGGAACACGCCTGTGACTCAAAGGGTGGCCTGTGCTGCCACCAACTGTCAGGAGGACACTGCCAGTCTCTGCCCAGCTGCTCAGGGACCGCTGACTTCCAGAATTTCCACTCCAGAGGAGCTAAAACAAGATGCTAAAACCCCTAATATGGCCTCTGTAGGTGCTGCTACCCTCAGGCTCATCTAGCTGGCAGGCAGCTAAGAGGCTCCCTGAGTGCCCAGGGAGGAGGCCCTGTTGGCTGAGACCCCTGATCCAACCTGGGCCCGCGATTCCTCCTCCAAACCTCTCACCAGTCATGAGTTTCCCCAAGTGAGGCTGCAGTCAAGGGGCACTTGTTGCTTGTTACCAAAAACACAAATCCTAAAGGTGAGACCTTAGTGGACATGCGTGAGGCTGTTATAGGTAACCTAGAGCTGTCCCTGCGAGGGGACCCCACCCCACCAACCCTACCAAGGAGGAAGAGAGGATAGGATTGAGGTAGAGGAGACCCCGGAAGGGAAGCAGCAAGAAAGCTCTTCAAATGCTGACTTGGCAGCAAGGCAGTGGTTCCCTCGGTGGTGGTACCCGGCAGGCAAACAGGGCCACCCTGAGATGCTTGATCATTAGATCTGTGACCTGTGAAAGACCGAATCCAATGGATGAAGGTGGGTGTGTACATGCATGAACGGGGGTCCAAGCAAAACTACATGAAAGCTGGGACCACTCACACTTACATTTGAATAGGCACTATCTTTCAGGAGCACACCGATATATTATTTAAAGAGCTCCCAAGTCAAGGGACTTTGATATACATGTTCTGTGTAAAACCACCAGAGGGGTCTGACAAGACAGTCTAGTTAACTCCTGTACTCCTTAGCTCAGCTCCCAAAAGCTGTCACTCTGCACTCTGCACCAGACATGCCCCAGCCTTAGTCAACAAACAATTCTCCGAATAAGACGTTGCATGGCACCTTCGGCCTTTGCCTAGAACACCTTCTTGCTCAGCCTAAGTAACTCCTATTTATTCTCCAGGGCTCATGTAAAGGCTCCCGGTCCCTGTTTCTTCCAGAGTAGGCCCTCCTCCTGCATGGCCCACAGGGCCTGGCACATGCTGTCACAGCACCCGGCACACCCCATGTAGTTATTTAGTGATGGATGTGTCTTCCTCATTTTGCTTATCTGTGTGTATGCATCACAGAGCTGGGGGTACAATGGACATGTGACAAAATAAAGGCATCACTAACTGTAAGCTAGTCCATAAACACTCTTTTCAAAAAGACAAGGAAACAGAAAGGCAGAATGTGAAAGAAATGGAAGTTGAGGCAACCAGCCAATCTTCCACAGCCCTCAGGTCATACATGACCTGCACCTTGCCGTTCTCATCATCTGCGGTGTGTGCCTCACAAAGGCATTCTGATGTGAATCAAAATGGAAATTCAGAATAGAAAAAATGTGTGAAGCTGGGCATGGTGGTGCACACTTGCAGTCCCAGCTACTTGGAAGGCTGAAGTGGGAGGATCACTTGAGCCCAGGAGCACAAAACCAGCCTGGGAAACATAGTCAGATCCTGCATCTTAAGAAAAAAAAAAAAACAGTGTGAGAATTTGCTTAGACATGTTAGAGACAGGAGGGCCAGGTGCCGTGAATCACGCCTGTAATCCCAGCACTTTGGGAGGCCGAGGCCAATGGATCATGAGGTCAGGAGTTCAAGACGGCCTGGCCAACATGGTGAAACCCTGTCTCTACTAAAAACTAAAAAAAAAAAATTAGCTGGACACAGTGGCAAGCACCTGTATTCCCACCTACTCAGGAGGCTGAGGCAGGAGAATCACTGGAACCCAGGAGGTGGAGGTTGCAGTGAGCCGAGATTGCGCCACTGCACTCTCCAGCCCGAGGGACAGAGTGAGACTGTCTCAAAAAAAAAAAAGAAATGTTAGAGACAGGACAGACTTTAATAACCTCTCCTTTGAGAGTAAGACCAGATAGAGTGAGCTGCGGGGGTGTGAGGCCCTCTCACAGAATGGTGGTGTTTCTGTCTAGCAGACAATTCTGATTTCTTCCAACCCCTCATTGCACTAACCTCTTTAAATGCAGTTAATGTATGTTGTCCACTGCTTTAAGTTCAGGCCCAGTTCTTACATTTATCTGGCTCAAAAACTGACTGACATTGCCAGGTTGCATATGAAGTTTTTTTTAATTCTACCAGTGTTCCTAGAAAATTGTATATAAATCTAAATGAATTCTAGTGCTGTGTCCTCAGGCAATCTACCTCATCTCTCTGGGCAAGTCCTTGTTCTGAAATCTGACTCTATGGCTAGAGTTCAAACCAGTTTTAAAATTCCTAAGCCTGGATTGGATCTGAGCCTTAGGGGATGCCGTTTTAAGCAAATCTAATATACAGAAAAGTCCAGGTTTACTAAAAATCAATGAAGGGGTTTAGGAGTATAGCACTTCTGAAAATTATAATCCTATCACTCAGGGATCTTGTTAAAATGCATATTCTTGGCCGGGTGCAGTGGCTAACGCCTGTAATTCCAGGACTTTGGAAGGCCGAGGTGGGCAGATCACGAGGTCAAGTGATCGAGACCGTCCTGGCCAACATGGTGAAACCCCGTATCTACTAAGAAAATACAAAAATTAGCTTGGCATGGGGGCACACGCCTATAGTCCCAGCAACTCGGGAGGCTGAGGCAGGAGAATTGCTTGAACCCAGCAGGCGGAGATTGCAGTGAGCCATGATCACACCACTGCACTCCAGTCTGGCGCCTGGCGACAGAGGGGACTCTGTCTCAATAAAAAAGAAAAAAAAAATGCAGATTCTCATTGAGTGGCTCTGAGGTGGGGCTAGGGTTAGCATTTCTGATAAGTTCCCAGGCGATGCCTAGGCTGCTGGTCAGCGGACTATACTTTGAGTAACATGCCTGCTATGCTAAAACCTCAAATTATCTTGCTAATGCCAAGATGACCAATTCACCCAAAAAGCAATAGTGGAAGAAAGGAGGGTATGGTGTATTCATTTGCTAGGGCTGCCATAACAAAGCACCACAGACTGGGAGGCTTAAGCAACAGAAATTAATCTTCTCACTGTTCTGAAGGCTAAAAATCCAAGATCAAGGTGTTGGCAGCAGGGGTTGCTTCTGAGGCCTGTGAGGAAAGACTGTTCCATCCAGGCCTTTCTCCTTGACTTGGAGATGGCCAACTTCTCCCTCTGTCTTCACATGAAGTGAGGACACACACACCCTGTGTGGGTCTGTGTCTTCATCTCCTCCTCTCACAAGGATACTAGCCATTGAATTCTGGCCCATGCTGATGCCATCACTGTGACTTATCTCTTTAAAGGCCTTACCTCTGAGTGTTGTCACCTTCTGAGATGCTGGGGGTTAGGACTTCAGTGTATAAATTTGGGAGGTCACAATTCAGTCCATCACAGATGGGGATCTTCCACCCATTGTCCTGCTCTTCTTTGAGATGGCTGCTAGACGGGTTAATCACAGGCTAGGCAGTGCTTTTAATCAGGCAGCTTGTTCTTCAGAGTTGCTCATAAACACTGTGGACTCTGCAGCAGTGCTGTCAGTGGGATACAGTCACAGCTGCCCACAGAGTGGTATCAGTGCTAATGAACAGATTGATGTAGCATGGCTGCAACATGCTTCATGGTTTTATTGCTGGCCTCATCTTGTTCAACATGTTTATGCACAAGTTGAATGAACACAGAAAGCAAGCTTAGGAAATTTGTGGATGACACAAAGTTGAGAAGGAAAACCAACTGTATAGTTGATTGAAGAACTTGAACTCAAATGTTCTCAGTAAGTGACAGAATCAAAATAATTGTGGCTAGCTAAAAATAACAGGCCTAAACAAACAAAATGAAGTATAATAGGATATAGTCAAACTTTTGTCTTTAGGTTGATAAAGGCAACTATCAGTTAGAGAGGTGCATCCCAAACTTCGGTGCACATTAGAACTCCCTGGGGATCTTGCTAAAAAGCAGCATCTAATTCAAAAGGTCTGGGGTGGGGGCCAGGCACAGAAGCTCATGCCTGTAATCCCAGCACTTTGGGAGGCTGAGGTGGGAGGAACACTTCATCTCAGGAGTTTAAGAGCAGACTGGCAACATGGTGAAAACCCATCTCTACAAAAAACACAAAAATTAGCTGGATGTGGCTGGGTGCAGTGACTCATGCCTGTAATTCTAGCATTTTGGGAGGCCAAGGTAGGAGGATTGCCTGAACTCAGGAGTTCAAGACCAGCCTTGGAAATATGGTAAAATCCCATCTGTACTATAATACAAAAAATAGCCAGATGTGATGGTATGTGCCTGTAATCCCAGCTACTCAGGAGGCTGAGGCAGAAGAATCGCTTGAACCCAGGAGGTGGAAGTTGCAGTGAGCCAAGACTGCATCACTGCACTCCAGCCTGGGCAACAGAGCAAGACTCTGTTTCAAAAACAAATTAGCAGGATGTGGTGGCGCATACCTGTATAGTCCCAGCTACTCGGGAGGCTAAGACAGAGATTTCACTTGAGGTCAGGAGTTCAAGACCAGCCAACATGGTGAAACTCCATCTCTATTAAAATTTATATATATATGCAAAAATTAGCCAGGCATGGTGGCGCGTGGCTGTAATCCCAGCTACTTGGGAGGCTGAGACAGAATTGCTTGAACTTGGGAGGGCAGATGTTGCAGTGAGACAAGATTGCACCATTGTACTCCAGTCTGGGTAACAAGAGTGAAACTGTGTCTCAAAAAAAAAAAGTCAAGTGGGAGAGAGTAACCCTGAGCATTTAAAGGAAAGCTCAGTGTAGGGTACAGGGATCAAGAGTACAGGCTCTGGGGTTGGACAGATCTACTTTCAAATCTCAACTCTACTGCTTCTCTGTGACTTCCAGTAAATTAACTAGTCTCTTGACATACCAGTGTCCTTACCACATAATAGAAATATTAAGAGCAGTAGCCGTCTGTATCAGTTAATTGCCGTCACAGAAATACTGTGTTAGTGGCTCACATGTCAGAGGCTTATTTCTCACTTGTTTATAGTCCAAAATGGGTATTCTGGATTAGCAGGCAGTTTTGCACCAAACGAAGATTCAGTAACACAAATTAGCAGGATGTGGTGAGGCCTTCCATCTGGTGGTTCTGCCATCTTCATCATCAACCTTCCAAGGTCACCATGAAAGGGAAAGAGTGTGTAAGATCATGCATGGAGGCCGGGCGCAGTGGCTCATGCCTGTAATCCCAGCACTTTGGGAAGCTGAGTGGGGAAGATCACTTGAGTTTAGAGTTCGAGGTCAGCCTAGACAACATAGTGAAACCCTGTTTCTATTAAAAATACAAAAATTAGCTGGACATGGTGCTATGTGCCTGTGGTCTCAGCTCCTCAGGAGCCTGAGGTGGGAGAATCACTTGAGCCCAGTGAGCCAAATTGTGTCACTGCATTCCAGCCTGAGTGAGAGAGCAAGACCCTGTCTCAAATAAAGAAAGAAAAAGATCATGCATGCCAGGTTGTCATGAGCCATATCTGAAAGTGTCACACATCCCTTCTTCCTACATGTCACTGGCTGAACCTCAGGCACCAGCCCACATTTAACTATGAGGAGGCTTAAAAATGCAGTCTAGCTGCACAGCCAGGGGAAAATGAGTTCGGTGAACAGCTAGCCCCTCTCTGCCACTCTCTATCATAAGGCGACTGTGAGGATTAAGTTAGATAAGGCAGGCAAGATGCTTACTTTGGCACAGTATCTGATACACAGGGATCAGCAAATTGCTACTGTTACGTGCGTTTGGAGAAAAAAAGTCAGTTCCAAATATTAAATTATAGGAAGGCAGATTTCAAATCAAACCAAAACAGAATGTAAGAATAACAGGACAGTTCAATTATGAATTCTAGGATAAGGTAGAACTATTCAAGTAGAAGGCTTGTGGCAGGGATGCTGAAGGGAATTCCTTTGGTAGATGGAACGCTGGACTAGGTAACCTTTAGATATGCTCAGGACGATCAAGAACCTTGGGATTTACACATGCAGCTTGATTTTAAGTGGATTTATACTTAAATGTGGTAGACTGGACCACACCAGCATCATCATTCTTTGTAACCTAGTCTGCATCTTAATAATCAATATCACTCAGTACCCTGAAACAGACTTAAGCAGATAGAGGATACAAAATCCTATCTTCTGCCTGGTTTGACAACTTCCTTTCCTTATGCCCATGCCTACCTCTGCATCTTTCCAAAAGATGAATTAAAACTTAATCTTGGGATGCTCAGGTCTGAGTCCTCCCTAGAGATAACTGAAGAGACTGGGTCATGAAAAAAATTGAGGGTCTAGTAGATGATTGTTCCTATTCTAACGTCTTAGGCCAAGCCTGCTGTTTGCTGATCTTTACAGACTGCATTAGATAAATTTTTTTTCCTGCAAGATTCTCCCTAGAGTATTTGGAAACTTCTTCTAAGGGCCTTTTCCCGAAACGTGTGCCAACTATTGGTCTAGTCATTCAATATATTCACACATAGTAAACAGAGGATGGCTTTTTAAAATTACAGTAGGAAAAATACACATTCTTTTAGAAATTAGTTAAGATCTGTTTAATGTTCTAGGCATGAAAGAAATCTGATAAAAATCTGCACTGCCTGTAGTGATCTTCATTTCACAACTTGCCACCAACTCCCAATTCCAGAGGCTAATGCCCAGTGGTGGCATCTGTGGTTAAGTCAACAAAGCTACTCTTGATAGTTCTCCAATTTCCAAGTCTCCTTGGTGATGCATCTCTCCCCAGTAATTCTGAGTTTTGCTCCCTCCTTTCCTTCTCCAGTAACACAGGTCCCCACCTGAAAAGCAAGGCTGCCAGTGTCAAATCAATTAACTTGATTGGTTTAGTGGTACCAGACCCCCAGCTGCTTTTGGAAGCAGACAGAGAACAGTTACTAACATTTTCCAAATATTAGCATGTTCTCATTTTAGGAGAACTAGAGTCTCCTGAAGTTCTTGGACACCGAACCTTGGTATATTTCAATTTAAAACATCCTAATCCTTGTTATCTGTTAGAATCAGCATTTCCACATGAAATAAATTTATGATTTGCTAGTAGTGTGGAGAATTTCCTTAAGAACTGTTAACATGTAAATAGCATGCAAAATCTCAAGTCTCCTAAGTACATTCACTTGACTATACGGCACTACTCTAAACACCAGGACGACACTGTCCTAACCATACCAAAGACATTTCTGAGGATGGTCACCCACTAGGAACTTCCCAACCTTGCCTGAAGTGGAACAGAAGGGAAAAAAGGTGAAAACCAGCCTCTTGACAGACCTCAAGATTCTATGTTTCCAGTGTAAAGAGATACAAAATCACATCTTTAACCATAAGATTTTCACTATTGCCGGGCGCAGTGGCTCACGCCTGTAATCCCAGCACTTTGGGAGGCCGAGGCGGGTGGATCACGAGGTCAACAGATCGAGACCATCCTGGTCAACATGGTGAAACCCCGTCTCTACTAAAAATACAAAAAATTAGCTGGGCACGGTGGCGCATGCCTGTAATCCCAGCTACTCAGGAGACTGAGGCAGGAGAACTGCCTGAACCCAGGAGGCGGAGGTTGCGGTGAGCCGAGATCACGCCATTGCACTCCAGCCTGGGTAACAAAAGCGAAACTCTGCCTCAAAAAAAAAAAAAAAAAAAGATTTTCACTATTATTAAAGCCAGAGACAGAAAGCAGAAGAGCCATCAGGAATATAAAGTCCCAAGGCATATGCTCCTGTGATGGGTTGAACAGTGTCCTCCCAAAATTCACATCAACTCGGAACTTCAAAATAGGACCTTATTTGGAAATAGGGCCTTTGCAGATGTACCTAGTTAAAGGTGAAGATGACATTATACACTTGTGTGTCGTGAGGGCCCTCCACTGGTGTTCTTATAAGAGGAGGAGAGGACACAGAAAGACACAGAGAAGACCACGTGAAGACAGACACAGGCACTGGCATTTTGTTGCCACAACCAGCAGCTGCCAGAGGCTGAAAGAGGCAAGGCAGGATTCTCCCCTAGAGCCTTCAGAGTAAGGGTGGCCCTACCGACCTTGGATTTGGCCTTCTAGCCTCCAGGACTGTGAGAATACATTTCTGTTGCCTTAAGTCACCCAGTTTGTGGTCATTTGTTACAGTGGCCCCAGAAAACAGATGCAGCTCAATATAGGTCAGTGGCAATGCTTGTATTCTTTTTCAGTTGGTGTCTGGCCCAGCAGCACACACATACTTTTTGACAATGGCAGAAAGCACAGAAGACATAAAGCACCATTTGTTCAATTTCCTTCCTTCCCTTAGCATTAAAGGTAACCACAATCACTTTTACAAGAATTAAGATTGCTAAGAAGCACCAGTGAGATTAAACTATTGACAACTGAAAGTTGAAAGGACTCATGGAAACCCCCAGCACAACTTCACACTTGTATTAAGGGAACTGGAGGCTTCAGCCATAAGATGTCATCAAGAAGCTAACCATCAAGTCCTGACCTTTCCTTCATTCTCAGGCAAAGCCTCCATTTCAATTACAAATAGGAAAAGTTATCAGTCCTATAGCCTAAACCTCAAAAGTTACATTTCTGTACTAGCTTTGAATCTAAATAATTTGCATAGAGTTATGGCATTTTTTTCTCCTACAACACCTTAACATGTAGAGAATCCTGCAAGCAATGATGAGACCAAATGGTTACTTTCATTTCGCCCGTAAGGAAAACATTGAAATCACCCTAAACAAATCCACATGCTATTTGAGGAAATGAGAAATATGGGACAGAATTCAAACATGATGCTTCATTCTCCTAGTTGCTTTTCTTCTCATTTCCCCCAGTATTTCCAATAGTACGTGGCTAAGACACTGGCTCAACAGTGTGATCTAAAACATCCAGTTAGCACAGGAAAAATGGCTAGAAAGAAATGCATCAAAATATTAACAGTGCCAGGTGTGTTTTCATTTTCCTTATAATTTTATTTTCCAAATTTTCTGCAATGAAATTGTATCCCTCTTATAATCAAGGGAAAGTCTTTGAGGAAGATGAAAGGTTTAGAGACAAACCTCTAACTCCTTTTCTAAAATTTCTTTGAAAGAGAAACTGTGAACAATTTACCTAGACAACAAAGGTGGGGGACTCTACTGTATCTTCTTTTGAATTTTGGACAATGTATATATTAATTGTCCCCATCTTATATTTCCAAAATTTGCCATTTCTCCCCTACGTGCCTGTCATAACTAGTCAACGTAAATATTTTCTTTACTAAACATATTTTATCTTTTTGGGCCTCTCAATCTTTTGCCTTAGAAGAAGTCCCTAGAATACAAAACTTGAGAGTATTTTGGGTATCAGGCATCCCACCAGGGATCACTCCCACGAATCTCAGATTTAGATCATCCCTATTCTGATCTATTAATTTTTAATCAGGAATATAAATCTTACAGAAAAGAGGTTGGAATGATCCCAAACTCAGGTTGGTTTCCAGGATACTAGTAGTTCATAGTGGGAGGATGCTGTCAGTGAAACTTTATAATTACAACTGGAATACTCAATCTTTCCCTTAAGTGACTTTTCTTCTTTCCTTCTCCCCACCTCCTCATCTTAGGAAATCTCTACTTCCCTTATGTTGCATGCCTCTTTAGTAAAGAAACACTGTGATTTACAAAATAGTAAGAAAATCTGTGACTAAACCCCTTGAAGAAACATTCATATGTTGTTTTCCCAAGGATTACAGCAAGATTCTACCAGAACTCCTGAACCGGAACACAGTATACACTGAATTAAGAATAACAGGTTTTGAAAATGGCAAAGGACAGATCAGTATGCTGCCATATGCAAATAAAGGGGGAATATACAACTATGTGCTGATATATATTGACTATGCTGGAAAGATATATGAAATTGGCATAAGTGAGTGAATCCAGGGAGGGGAGGAGGGGACCTGGGAAGGTCTAAGATATTGATTTTGTTATGCTTTTTTCACTGAATATTCACCATGTATCTATAGTATTTTCAAGTAATGGCTTGGCTTCTTCACTGCTTACGATTCCACAGAAAACTTATTAGGCAAAGCCACAGACATAAGAATTATTCTGTCAAATGGCTCCACTGTATTATCATGCTTTCTTCTTCTAGCTTCCCCATTACCCGATCCCCAATACAATACATATCAATCTCACATGATCTTAAGACTATCTTTAAATAAGACACTAAGGTTCATACATTCAGCCAGTGACTTTCATCAATGTAATATGGTACTGGAGGCCAGATGTGGTGGCTCACACCGGTAATTCCAGCACTTTGGGAGGCCAAGGCAGGCAGATCACCTGAGATCAGGTGTTTAAGACCAGCCTGGTCTACATGGAGAAACCCTATCTCTACTAAAAATACAAAAATTAGCTGGGCATGGTGGCATGTACCTGTAAACCCAGCTACTCGGGAGGCTGAGGCAGGAGAATCGCTTGAACTTGGGAGGCAGATGTTGCAGTGAGCCAAGAAAGTGCCACTGCACTCCAGCTTGGGCAACAGACTCTGTCTCAAAAAAAAAAAATTAAAAATGTGTGTGTGTGTGTGTGTGTGTGTGTGTGTGTGTGTGTAGTACTGGAGATAGTAGAACTATGCCATTCAAAATATGTAAAACAATAACCAACATACGTAGCCATGTGCCACATATTATATTATGTATTTTTATAGTTCCTTGTCTATGTTTAGGTGTTTAGAAACACAAATAGTTACCATTGTGTTACAATTGCTGTATTCAGTACAATAACAAGCTGTATGGGTTTGTAACCTAGGAGAAATAGGCTACACCATACAGCCTAGGTGTGTAGTAGGCTACACCATCTAGGTTTAAGTATATTTTATTATATTCTCATGACAAAACTGCCTGATGCATTTCTTAGAACGTATCCCCAAGGTCTCTGCCATTAAGTGATGCAGGACTATATACTGTTCACTATATATTCTAGCACTGTTCGCATATAAAGCACTTAGAATACTGCTTTACATAGGACAATGTATTTAAGTCTCCCAACCACCTCACAAGTGGGTCCTATTATATATACACAAGAAAACAAAGGCACAGAAAAGTTGAATAATTTGCCAAGGTCACACACTGGAAAGAGGCAGGACTGAGATGGGAAGCCAGGGTATGCTCTCACCTATAGGGAATACTGCTTCAGTATCACCCACAGTAAAAGAACTCGGAGAGATGGCAACCTAACATTATTTTAAGAGTTGCCATTAAAATTGCTGTCATTATGGTTTACCAATAAAGCCAAAAGTCTTAAAATAAGTTCCTTAAGAATATTTTCTTCCTATGAATATTCAAAGTGGCAAGGTCTACAAAGGCTGTGATGCTACTCTATATATCTGTATTCCTTTCTACATCTATACAGTGTATAGTAACATATTCTAGGACTTTATATTTCATATCTCACCTAACCAGCCAGTGTTCAGCTATATGGTGATCAACACTTTCAGTTTCTTGTTTGGCATCACACAGTCTCTCACTGTTTACCTACCAGAAGAAAAATAACAAAAAATAAATCTACTGAGGACCAACTTTCAACTGGTGAAACAATTTCAGCAAGAAAGCAAATGCGCCAATATGATACAGCTCAAATGCACATTAAAATACTAAGCGTTATTAAAATGTCAGAGAAGGCCAGGCACAGTGGTTCACGCCTCTAATCCCAGCACTTTGGGAGGCCGAGGCAGGTGGATCACCTGAGGTCAGGAGTTCGAGACCAGCCTGACCTACATGGAGAAACCCTGTCTCTACTAGAAATACAAAATCAGTCGGGTGTGGTGGCGCATGCCTGTAATCCCAACAACTTGGGAGGCTGGGGCAGGAGAATTGCTGGAACGCGAAAGGCGAAGGTTGCAGTGAGCAGAGATTGCACCACTGCACTCCAGCCTGGGCAACAAGAGTGAAAGTCCATTTAAAAAAAAAAAAAGAGAGAAAAAGATGTTGATATCAGCTATAAATCATGCCCACATATAAAAAAAAATTATCTTAGTTCAGAGAGGCATATGAAAGCGTTTAAAAAGAAAGGAATGTTAAAAACAAAATAAAAACTGACCACTAGGTCATGTATAAACGTGACACATTATAGTTTTATCTCTGCATAATCACAATCACTGTTTTGTTGAGGAGAAAGTTTTAAAAACAGTTGGCTTACTGTGCAACTAGGCAAAGAGATAAAGTCCAACCTAATCAGCTTGAGGTCTTGGCTCCATATTTTTCTAAAGAATATGCCTTAACATTGCTTGTGTTCTCTGCTGTCACCCAGACTAACTAGTATAAGTATTCTTAATTCTAAATAAAGTGTTACCAAAATTCTTACAAAATATACCTCAAATGCAGGTCTTAAGAAATATTAAACTTTACTTTTTTTATTTTAAAGAGAAGAATGAAAGATGTTCAGGAAGAGACCATTTAAAAGATTATTCAGTCATATTAAAAGTAAATGGGAGGCCGGGCGCAGTGGCTCAAGCCTGTAATCCCAGAACTTTGGGAGGCCGAGGCGGGTGTATCACAAGGTCAAGAGATTGAGACCATCCTGGTCAACATGGTGAAACCCCATCTCTACTAAAAATACAAAAAAATTAGCCGGGCACAGTGGCGCGTGCCTGTAATCCCAGCTAAAAAGAGACTGGGGCAGGAGAATTGCCTGAACCCAGGAGGCGGAGGTTGCTGTGAGCCGAGATCACGCCATTGCACTCCAGCCTGGGTAACAAGAGCGAAACTCCGCCTCAAAATAAATAAATAAATAGATAGATAGATAGATAGATAAATGGGGGCTGGGCGCAGTGGCTCATGCCTGTAATCCCAGCACTTAGGGAGGCTGGGGTGGATCACTTGGGGTTACGAATTGGAGACCAGCCTGACCAATGTGGTAAAATCCCATCTCTACCAAAAATACAAAATTAGCCAGGTGTAGTTGCCACTATTATAGCTGGCACCTATAATCCCAGCTACTTGGGAGGCTCAGGCAGGAGAATCACTTGAACCCAGGAGGCAGAGGTTGCAGTGAGCCAAAATCACACCATTGCACTCAAGCCTGGGCAACAGAGCAAGACTCCGTCTTAAAAAAAAAAAAAAAAAAAGTAAATGTGGTTGGGCATGATGGCTCACACCTGTAATCCTAGCTAGCACTTTGGGAGGCTGAGGTGGGAGGATCACTTGAGCCCAGGAGTTCAATACCAGCCTGTGCAACACAGCAATGACCCGTCTCTACAAAAAAATACAAAATTAGCTGCATGAGGTGCTGCTCATCAGTAGTTCCAGCTACTTGGGAGGCTTAGGTGGGAGGACTGTCTGAGCCCAAGAATTCAAGGTTATAGTGACCCATCATCATATAACTGCACTCCAGCATTGGCTGGTTGACAGAGTGAAACCCTGTATCTAAAGAGTAAGATCCTGTATCTAAAATATAGAAATAAAGAAAAGTAAATACATGAAATGGGTAGATTTTTTATGTAAAATACACCTCAGTAGAGTTGCTTTAAAAAAGTAAACGGGGCCGGGCGCGGTGCCTCAAGCCTGTAATCCCATCACTTTGGGAGGCCGAGGCGGGTGGATCACGAGGTCAAGAGATCAAGACCATTCTGGTCAACATGGTGAAACCCCGTCTCTACTAAAAACACAAAAAATTAGCTGGGCACGGTTGGCGTGTGCCTGTAATCCTAGCTACTCAGGAAGCTGAGGCAGGAGAATTGCCTGAACCCAGTAGGCGGAGGTTGCGGTGAGCCGAGATCACGCCATTGCACTCCAGCCTGGGTGAAAAGAGCGAAACTCCGCCTCAAAAAAAAAAAAAGTAAACGGATGGAGAATTTCTGGTACTTTTTAACTGTCCATCACCCAAGATAAATATATGTATATGTGTGTATATAAACATATACACACACATTTTTTTTTTTTCAGATGGAGTCTCTGTCACTTAGGCTGGAGTGCGGTGGTGCAATCTCAGTTCACTGAACTTCCACCTCCTGGGTTCAAATGATTCTCCTGCCTCAGCCTCCCAAGTAGATGGGATTACATCTGGCTAATTTTTTATTTTTTGTTTATATTTTGTATTTTTAGTAAAGATGGCGTTTTGCCATGTTGGCCACGCTGGTCTCAAACTCCTGACCTCAAGTGATCCACCCACCTCGGCCTCCCAAAGTGTTGGGATTACAGATGTGAACCACCATGCCTGGCCACATTTTGTTTTGAGACAGGGTCTTGCTCTGTCATCCAGGCTGGAGTGCAGTGGTGTGATCATAGCTCACTGCAGCTTCAATCTCCTGGGCTCAAGCAATTCTCCTGCCTCAGCCTCCTGAGTTGCTGGGACTACAGGTGTACATCACCACAGCCAGCTAATTTTTTCATTTTTTTGTAGAAATGGGGTCTTGCTATGTTGCCCAGGCTGGTCTCAAACTCCTAACCTCAAGCAGTTCTCCCACCTCGGCCTCCCTAAGTGCTGGAGATTATAGGTGTGAGGCCTAGCTGCAAAATAAATATTGAAGGGAGAGGGTCATGAACTCCAATATCTAAATGAATCAGGCAAGGAAAGGTAAACTCATGCCTATGTATCTAAGTAGACAGCTGCTGGTTAGCTCTGGTGGACTGTTGCTATACAAAAGGGTACAGCTAATGATTCCAGATCTTTTAATTTTTCCAAAGAAATGGAAATATAGATTCTTATGAATTAAAATATTAGCAATACTGTGTGAGTCCAGGAGAATGCATTTGTAGATCAAATCTACTCCAAGGCCACCATTTTGCAAACTGCACAGAATACCTTGGATACATTTATTCTTTTCTATGTAAGATATATTTTATAAGACAAAGTTTAAAAATGAATATTAAAAATAAATTTTGAAAAATACCTTAGTAAAAAACCCTGAGGGGCAAGGAAAGCTTTTGTAATGAGTATGCTTAGCTTTCTTTGTGAGTCAAATAGCATGCAAACTTACAACTATTTCAAAGAAAGTGATACAACAACTTGGATCTAAAGTGACTTTCTGGAACCAAAATACCCATAGTATCCAAAGTAACTCACAATCCGAACTAGGAAAAGGTCACTGCCCAGCAATTTGACCACATCAGGGGCTAACTACTAAGGGCGATGGTTTTCAAAGTCAGTGACTAAGCAAAGTTATTCTTATAATAAAATAATTATTTTAATGAAGTATTTGAAGTAATTTTAAACATCTGATCAATAAGATTATACACAAATATGAGTATGCTGCACTGTACAAAAAATAAAGCTAAGCATTTAAATATACAAAAACAACTTTGGATGAAGATATCTTCTTAAAGTACTCCTTTAACATACACATAATTATAGCATTTTACATAATAACTTGCTGACAAAAAAAAGTGTGGCCAATTTAAAATTTACTATAGTGTAGAAGATGGCCCTAACAGTCCCAATGGGAAGAACAGGATGAAGAATAACATACGTGAGGCGGTTTTTTTACTTCCTCTGAATTCTTCTAAATATAGCATTTCACATTTTTGGAAAACATTCTTGGAGGATTCAATCATTTTTTTCTGTATGTGATTCTAACTACAATGAGTATTTTTCACCAGCGGTATTCCATACATGTGGAATTTTTTTTTTTTTAAAGAGGGTTAGCTTTGTCCGTCAGCTTCTTCCTCAAGTGAACATATATAACTTGCTTTTCATATTTAGAGCTCATATCCCCAAGAGTGAGATACTGACAGTACCTTTTAAGTACAGAATCCAACATAAAGTCCTATTGTTAAAAAATTTCTCATCATTAATTAGGATTTTTTTTTTTTTTAAGAGGGGGTTTCATCATGTTGGTCAGGCTGGTCTTGAACTCCTGACCTCAGGTGATCCGCCTGCCTTGGCCTCCAAAGTGCTTGGATTACAGGCGTGAGCCACCATGCCCGGCCAATTAGGATTTTTTAAATGTGCCAATGTGCTTAAGACTTAGGATAACTAAAAGATATTATGACAGAAGGAAATACATAAACCGTCCTTGGGATTTAAAACAATACAAAACAAAAAATAACATCTTCCTTTTGAAATACTGTAATTTGAAAACATCTGGCCCATTCTCCTTTCTGGTTGTGCTGTGATTTTTTTCTCATCAACAAAACACATACCAGTAGTTTCGGAGTTCCAATTCTGCCCCTTCCCCTCTTGGGCGTATGAAGCAAATTTCCTGTTTTAGGATACCATTTTCACATTCCACTCATCAGTCCGAATGCAATGCCCTATCATTCCTTCCAATACTTTCCACCTTTTCCATTTTTTCAACAAAATGTATTGGTAGGTTCAATTTTAAAGTTTCCCTGGCAAGGATGTCCCCTCACTTGGTATCGGAAACAGCACATGATGACATGAAGCAGAGAATTAGCAACCCCAGGCATGATTTTTCCCCTTGTCTCATTTTGACAACACTGGGACTCAGACAACCAAAGTCACCACAAGCCCTACTCTGTGGCCTGTCATGTACAGAAGGTGACTGTCACAGTTAGCTAAGTAACTTCTGATTCCAGCCCAGAACACCTACCACTTTGGAACAGGTTCAATATAGAATGAAATAGTCATTCTTGTATTTTCTCGTAGTGCCTCTTCCTTTCTCCAGCAACTCAATGCACACTGTATTAGGGAAGGACACCTCACCTGTTACAATTTGGCAAATGAGGCAGGTGGTAACAAACAGGGCCTTAACTTGCTGTAATTAAATGCACAGGTAGGCAGATGCCTAATTCTGTGCAAGGTGTATATCATAACTGATTTTCAGAAGACAGAGACAAATTCTAGTCTGTAAGAGCCCATAGGATGGATAGGTAAGACTCAATAAAATTTCTAACTGTAAACAATGCTCTTTCATATTGGTGATTATTTTCCAGAAACAGAGACAGTGCAACAATGCTCTTTGTGTCTTCTTTGGCAGTAAATAGCAAGAATCTGGTGAAGAGTGGAGTGGTCACTTCAGAAGGGCCAGATATAGAGCTCGAGAATATTTCATCTCCCGCTCCTGTTCCATACAAAATATCAAGTCCCTGAGGCAGATTCTCGTGATTCTTGGACGAAGCAACTGTTTGGTGGCTGTCAGGCTGGATGTCCCCGAAGCAAGAAGGTTGTCTTTTAAGCCCTAAAAAAGAATAAAAGGAAAAGTAATTTAAAATAAAAATCTTTCATAAAGGGAAAGCCTGTCAATTCTAGCATGTAAGAGCCCACTACCATCTGGTCACTGGGTTAGGTACTGGAGATAATGTAATGAAGAAGACCTAACCCTGTCCTCCAGCAGCCAGTCTCAAATGGCCACTAAACCTATCTCCTGACATCATTCATTCTTTCCTTCTCACCTGGAGTACGGGAAGCCTCTGGACTGGTTTCTTCATTTCCAGGCTCTACTTTGCTCCATTTTTTCCAGCACATTGCAGGTCAGACTTTCCTCTTTAAAGGTCTTTCATGCATCTTTTGAGAGTGATAGATGTGTTTACCACTTTTGATTGTGGTGATGATTTCATAGGTATATGCATACATAAAAATCTATCAAATGTATACTTAAAATGTATGCAGTCTTTTGTATGTCAATAATAAAAATAACAATGAAAGCCTTTCATGGTTCAGATCCCACCGGGCCATGGTTCCAAAATCTTCAATGGTTCCCCACTGCTCAGAGCAGCTTCTTGAGAACTATGTTGAGCTCTTTTCATATATTATCTCTTTTCTATCATACAAAATTGCAGTCAGTTATATGAGCGCTGGTCCCATTTATCAAATGAGGAAACTGAGCTTAGAGAGGTTAAGCAATCTGTTCAAGGTCACACAGCAAGGTTGAGCTGTTTGAGCCAAAGTAAGCGCTCTGCCTGGGCGCATTGGCTCACGCCTGTAATCCCAGCACTTTGGGAAGCCGAGGAGGGCAGATCACCTGAGGTCAGGAGTTTGAGACCAGCCTGGACAACATAGAGAAATGCCACCTCTACTAAAAGTACAAAAATTAGCCAGGTGTGGTGGCGTGTGCCTATAATCCCAGCTACTACGGAGGCTGAGGCAGGAGAATAGCTTGAACCCAGGAGGTGGAGGTTGCAGTGAGCCAAGATAGTGCCACTCCCCTCCAGCCTGGGCAACAGAGTGACTCCATCTCAAAAAAATAAAAATAAAGTAAGTGCTCTTAACAACTGTGCTATATTATCCCCTATATCACATATAAACTCATCATCCTGGCTTCCTTCCCTCCAGCCTCACTTCCCATTGCTCTTTTACAAGACATCTTGACTGCAGCCACATGGCTTCTCTGCCAAGGCAGAGATCAGCAAAGAGGCCATTCTAGGCCAATCTATTCAGCTTTTAGGACTCATTTCAAATGGGTCTACCTGTCTCTCATCCAAGGAAATCTCACTGTGGCAATTACCTTACATTGTTATTATAGTAATTTGTATATGCTCCCACCACCACCACATACCCACTAGATCATAAACTTTCTGAGGAGAAGAACTATGGTTTCTGTCTCCTCTAGGGCTTAGCAGAGTACACAGAACAACGTAGGTTGTCTGCAATATTTTATAAATTGAATGTACTGGTTTAAAATAGAACAAGATGAATTCTAAATGTCATTTTAAAATGACGAAAACACAACACTCCTATATTAAGACAGTTTTCTGAATATGTTTACCAATATGTCTATACACTATTACTTTTAACTGAAAGAAAAGAAAAACATAGAACTCTCAAAAAATAATTTTTTAAAATTGAAATCCTTTAATTTTTTTTTACCTTTGTTTCAAAACAAAATCCTTTGTTTCAAAAAACTTCTCAATAGGACTGGCAACTCTCTTTCATCCACCCAAAAGACATACATAAGGGAAAATATTTACCTAACACAGGAAGAAAATCTGGTTCTGTTACTTTTTATAACCATTAAATTTTAATTACTCCTTCTACCTTTTTGGGTTTCTTGTTTTGTTTGATGGAGGGGAAGGAAATCCTTTAAGGTTTCCAAAACACCATAGTCAGAATCAGTCAAACTTAATTCCATGCATGTTCACAGCATGACTTAGAGGATACTTTATCTGACAGTCAAATAAAACTTCTTTAAGAGATACTACCCAGTTTTTGAGGAACAAGATAACGCAGTCATATTTTTATACCCATTAGATTAAACTTATGCTTAAGTATCCATGGAAAAAATTTTGGAAAGTCCACATTTTAAAAGGAAGAAAAAAGTGGTCTCAGCTGCACAATTGTTTGGCTACTTATCCCGGAGCCCATCTACAGTATATAGAGCCAGTCTCTCACTTCTGCAGGGTTCTTGGTAATGAATGCAATTTGTGCAAGTATTAGCCTCTGGAGCTCTGGCTAAGCCTGGCAGTGAAGCACTAGCATGTCACTCTGAACACTCAGAGATGGTGTAACTAAGATGTAATTAATCTTAACTATGGTAAATTATTACCATCAAAATATCTTCATAAGATTTTTGCAGAATGGGACCAAAAGCTCAGCTTGGTTTAGAAAATTGAATAAAAAGTACCTATTAGGAAGGAAGTTACTAAAACATGTAATTGGCAGTGAGAGGCAATTTTGTTTTTTACAGGAATAACCTGTTTAAAACCACAATATATTTAGGCCAAGGCAAGCAACACTTGAGGCCAGGAGTTTGAGACCAGCCCAGATAACATGATGAAACCCCATTTCTACCAAAAAATACAAAAATAAGCAGGGCGTGGTGGTGTGCGTCTGTAATCTCTGTTACTCGGGAGGCTAAGGTGGAAGAATTGCTTGAACCTGGGAGGCAGAGGTTGAAGTGAGCCAAGATCACACCAGTGTACTCCAGCCTGGGTGACAGAGTGAAGACCCTGTCTCAAAAAAACAAAAAACAACTACAATACATTTAACTGGAGGCAATTTTTTTAGCCATAAATTAGATATATTATGCTAAACTGCATCCGTATGCTTATAAATCTTCCAAGAGTTTACCTGAAGTCAGTACTTTGGTGTTTTATATGAAATTTTAAAATAAGTGGCTGGACAGATACAGTGTCTTGGCAATTCCACATCTATGTAAATACCCAGAAATATGCCATAGGTTCATCAAAAGATATGTATAAGGATGATTACTATTCACAAGAGTCCTAAGCTAGAAACAATCCGAGTGGCCATTAACAGTATAATAAATTGTGGAACAGTCATACCATGATATAATACACAGCAATAATAACTGGGTAACATGAAAGAGTAACATAAAAATGTTAAATGAAAGGAACCAAACACAAAGGAATTCACACTGTATGATTCAATTTCTACCAAGTCTCAAAAGAGGTAAAGCTAAAAAAAATCAGGAGAGTGTGTTTCCATGGGGGAGATGAAACGTGATTACAAGGAGACTGAGGTTTTCTGGAGTTCTGGTGATGTTTCCTTCTTGATCTTACTACTGCCTACATGAATGTGTTCATGCTATAAGAATATGGTGAGGTGATGCTCTGTGTACTTTCTATATTCATGTTATATTTCAATAAAAAAAATTAAATTGCTACCCCAAAAACCTTGACTCAGGAGGAAATTAACATGGAAGCAAAGAGCGGGGGAAAGGAAAGACAATAAGGTAAAATTGTTAAACAGAACAACAACAAAAAAAGAGACCTAATCATCTGAGTAAGGAACAAAGGGGTCACAGTTCATGTTTGTCATGTGACAAGCCTGAAGGATTCAGGGGAAAGAGCCATATTACAGCTGCCAGCACAGAGTTGAAAAGAAGGTCATTCCAACAGGATGCAGCAGAAGGCCTGAGGCGATGTTATAAATGAAAAAAAAACCCCAAGGGACATTCACTAACCCAACAGAAATGTCTTTCATAATTCACAACTTTACGGTGATAGCATTCTCTTCCCCCAAATAGCAACTAACTTAGAAAGTCAATCTTACTTGAATCTCAATACATAATACAGATTATTTTTATTCCTGAGCTTATGATTTGGCAAAATTCACAAGTATAACTTGTCAATCACAATGACCTGGCCAGAATAACCAGCTACTCTCAATTATCCACAGTCAAGAGGGTGGAGAGTACATAGATAACTACGGCTATAAAAACTAAACCTGCTTTCTCACCATCACTTTTAATTTTTCTCTGCTTCACCAAGTCCTTTCCCTAGAGTTGACTAGGACTGATTTCTAGTCACATTACAAATCACAACAAATACTAATGCAGTTAAGGGCCCAGAGTTTGTAAGAAGAAAAAAAGGGCTCTGTTTATTCTTCTCACTATTAATGTACTGTTCATTTCTGAAATAGAAGGTTTTCCCACATAACTTTCTACATGAGGATATTCCTTAATCTGGATTCTTCACCTGGATGAACATGAAAGACTAAATAACAATTCACTTTCCAGGTGCACAACAGATGTCCTAGGAAGGCTAATCAAACCTAAACGTTAACATCTTCTAAAACTGCCAGATCGATTATGCTAGCCTTCATAATTGTTACCCATTAAAGTCACCCAGCCCCCAAACAACTTACTTACCTGACCTAATTTGATTTGTTATATCACTAAACCAAGTTTCTTGTTTTTATAATGAAACTTTTGAGGAACTCTATTGCTCTAACAAGAAAAAATGGAAAATCATCAGTTACGAATTTTATATAAATAACACCATTTTAATAATGATACTCTAACTAAAAATAGTAATCCAATTTTTATCCCTTCACCTTAATACAGCAGGTGTTGTGAAGTAAAACCTTTAAAGGCTTTCCTACTTCTTTTTCCACATTTCCTTAAATTAGATGACTGCTCTACTAAGTTAGAAGCAGAAAGGGCATCTTTATGAACCCAGTGGCTTCAGGAATCCTGCTGGGGTTTGCAGTGACTCTGTATGGGCCTCTCCTCCCAAAACCCACCATCCACAGTAACATGGCTTCATGCTAGTCCAAGTTCTGATTCCAGTCAAAATTATCTGGGTTACTGTGTACCTACTATGGGCAAGGAACTGTGCTAGGTGGCATAAGATATACAGAACTGAACAGTGTGAAACACTCATTGTCTCCTCCATAAGCAATCTCAGACAAATAATTTCTCTGTGCCTCAGTTTCCCAATCCGCAAACCAGGGATAGTAATACTAATTATCTCATATGGCTGGTTTAAAGATTAAATGAGAACAGTATATGCTCAGTTGGCTTTATTCTCATAATGAATTCTCTAGTCAGTAGGAAGCCACTGAAGGTTTACAAACAGGAAACCGTGTAAATTCTAGCTCCAGACCTTTTTTCCCATTTCCTAGTTAAAACCAGTTAAACTTTCCTACCCAAGTCCTATTGTCTCAAGTCTTCACTAAATCATTGGTTAGTGAATTCAAGAGAAATAATTTGTGCTGCCATACTTGTTCCTCTCAGTGAAATTTCTGAATTTTAAGGGAGCCCTGAATGCCTAAAGCTCAAAAGTAGACTGATGGGCATTTCAGACATGTGACAGGTGGATAGTAAGTTTTTCTTACACCCCTCAAATTAAATAGTGGAGGGGCCTGCTGTAGTACAGAATCAACTAGCTTATCAATACTGTCTCTAGAAAATAAAAGTCAATCTCTTTCATTCAATTCCCTGAATCCTATGACTAATAAAAGCACAATTCATGTCCCTGAATCTGAATAGTTAACCAAGCACGAAAACTGAGAATTTCTTAACTGAGGAATCAAGAAGCAATGATTCATGACATTCTCAGATTCTACATGATTTACACTAAGTCCCAACTTCATGCCACCATGGCAGCTCTTAAGGGATGACTCAAGTCTTTTCAGCTTTACTGAGGAAACAAGGTCCAAACGTAAGGAATGGGAAGTGGAATGAAGACCTTGCTCCAGAACAAAAACTGAATATAGACTTCTAAGTCTCAGAAACAAAAATAAATAAAAGTGCCTTGGATACCTGACCCAGTGTAACAAAAACACTGAAAATCTATATTCAAAATATCCAAGCTTCTAAGCCTTAAAGGGGAACACAGGACAGAAAAATACTGAGCTTCAAAACTGACTGCCCTCTGCTGGTCAACAAGCAGAACGTCTAAAGCAACCGATCTCTCATCTTTTATCACCTTCATTTTATTCCTTTCCAGTTATTTCAGAATATAAACAACACTGCATGTTAACTTCTTCCCTATTTTTATCACTCCTAAGTATGTTTCAACAGTATTTTACAGAAGAAAGCACTGATGTGACATGGAATCACTGGCTTCAAGTTATAATTCTAGCTCTGTAATTATGAGCGCTATGAAGATAATATACTTGTCATACGCTCATGACCACCCCTCCATCTTTATCTTAAACAGAACGCTCTCTCATTTTCCAGATGCCACTGTACAATTTCTTAATGACTCCCAACTGAATGTATTACAGGTATCCCAAATTCTACATGTTTCAAACTATTATTCCTTCCTTTCCTTTTCTTTATTTCAAGGAACGCCTAAGCCCGAAAACTGGATGTCATCCTCAACTCTTTCTTCCTCTGTAGTCTATCTGCCACTTATCTATTCTACCCCCTTAACAGTTTCTAAGTCATCTACTTCTACATTTTCACTTCCATTATCTTCTGCCTAGAATGCTTCAACAACCTTTTAAGAAGCCTCCCTATTTCTAGTGTTAATATTGCTTACACTGCAGTGAGAATGATCTTCCAAAAATATTCTGACAATACTGTTTTCCTGCTTCAAATGCTCCAGTGACTAAAATTTTCCTACAAGAACCAAGTCTAAACATCTAAGCATGACATACATGGTCATCCATGACCACACCAACATTTCTCTCCCCAGTCTCATCTCTCATTCCTTTCTTCTTGTCTCAAACTATTGATTATGGACAAGATGTTTTTCCGCTTTGATACAGACAATTAGTTGCATATAGCATTCTCTCTTCACTGAACTCCACTGATCCTATCCTTATGTCACGTCGCCTAAGTGCTTTAGGATTCAGCTAGGATATCACGTCTCTCCGATGCCTACAAACACAAACTTGCCCCAGATCTATCATAGGTGCAACTCCTATGCACTTTAGTAGTACTTTGTATTTCCCTCTATGGTCATATTATCTCTTTAATTTATCACTCACTAGAAGAAAAAGATTTTGTATCTATGAATACTTTACAGTATTTGGCATTTAGGTGATATCATTTGTAGGAGAACCATGTGTTTGGACTCACCCAATAATATAACTTATATGAATAAACAAACAGTGAAAATAAACCACATTATGGTCTTTGGACCTTCTAATTCAAGATCCTGCTGGCGTTCTTAGCTTTAAGCCAAACCAATCTGGGGTGAAGGGTGGGCTATGTAAAGCCCTTTGATGGTTTATTCACACCGATTACCCAGCTCTCTAACATCTTACCTCACCTACTCATTCCCACCAAGCTGCCACTAGATGGAATTTGTTCAAAAGACTATTTTCTGCCAGTTTCCCCAAACGGTAAGAAAGTGCTTCAGCCTACCAAGGAATTCGATGCACAAGAACATCAAAAAACCAAATAAGCAGTGAATTCTGAAAGCCAGTAACTTGACTACTCCCTGTGGCCAAGCTGATAACCTCATGTGAGGACTTTTCTATTTATATTATGGCTATTTTCCTTAAACTTTTATTAAGACACTTGCAAAGTCCTGTGAAAACTCATATAAACTATATACAGAGATCAATTTTACGTATTATTTTCTTAAATTTTCTTCAAAGGACTGCTAGTTAAACATTTTTCAAGAACTAGCTTTGCTTTTTCCTTGGAGAATTGTGAATATAAACAAAAGCTACAATATAATAAGGGTTGCTGTGCCTCAAAACTAAAGGTGAATTTATCATATCTTTAAATGTATTAACAGAGCTTTGTTTAAAACTATAGTAATTCTAGAATTGGTGAGTTGCGTACAGGCTGATAGAAAAATGACTCTAGAAAGAAATATGAATTTATAGAAAAAAAATATATCATTAGACGTTGTAAATTAAACAAACTATTTTTCTTTTCATAAATTCTTTAAAAGATATATGACCATTAATGATGTACTGTGGAGGTTAGAACATATGCAGCAGTAAAGTAGGTGACAACAATAGCACAAAGGATGGAAAGGTGTTACTAGTTTTTAATGAATTACTTTTATTTTATTTATTTATTTAGAGACAGCAACTCTTGTTGTCCAGGCTGGAATGCAACAGTGCAATCTTGGCTTACCACAACCTCTGCCTCCCGGGTTCAAACGATTCTCCTGCCTCAGTCTCCTGAGTAGCTGGGATTACAGGCATGCACCACCACGCCCGGCTAATTTTGTATTTTTAGAAGAGATGGGGTTTCTCCATGTTATTCAGGCTGGTCTTGAACTCCTGACCTCAGGTGATCTGCCTGCCTCAGCCTCCCAAAGGGAGTATTACAGATGTGAGTCACCACGCCCAGGCAAATTACTTGGTTTTAAAAGACTCTTCCACTCTATGTGAAGTGGTATTAATTCAAAACCAAGTGTGGTCAGTTAAGTACACACATCCTACCTTTGAACAGAGTCACAGCAACCATTAAAGAAAAACAAAAAGGGCCAGACACAGTGGCTCACGCCTGTAACTCTAGCACTTTGGGAGGCCAAGGCAGGTGGGTCACTTGATCCCAGGAGTTCAAGACCAGCCTGGGCAACATAGGCAGGCGGATCACTTGAACCCAGGAGTTCAAGACTAGCCTGGGCAACATGGTAGAACCCCATCTCTATTAAAAATACAAAAATTAGCCAGGCGTGGTGGTGTGTGCCTGCGGTCCCAGTTACTCCAGAGGCTAAAGTGGGAGGATCGATTGAACCTGGGAGATAAAGGCTGTAATGAGCAATGATTGTGCCACTACACTCCAGCCTGGGTGACAGAGAAAGACTCCTTCTCAAAAAATAAGTAAGCATACAAATAAAACTAAAACTAAAAAGGCAACAGATGATATAGTATAGAATACTAAAACACTGGTTGATTAGCTCAAAAAATGGTGGAAAAAAGAAAAAAAAGGGAAAATGAATATTAAAAATGAATAGCAAGATGATAGACTTAAATCCAGTCATAGCAGTATTTACATTAAATATTGAACCAAATACTCCAAATGAATTTTCATTCTGTGTAAAAAAAAAAAAAATCAAAACTTAATCATACGTTATTCATAAACGACCTGGTTTAAATAAAGACACAGATAAGGTGGAAGTAAACCAAAGGCGAAACATAAACCATGTAAATACTGAGGATAAGAAAGTTGACATGGCGATAACAGTATCAAGCAAAGGACTAAAATAAAACTTTTAAAAAACAAAGAAGACTTCAAGACAAGGAATACTACTAGAAATGAAGATCAATTCCCAATGACAAAAGAAGCAATTCACGAGAAAGACAGTCAGTATTCATCAAGATAAATCATGCAGGGCCAAGTCTTAGTAAATTTAAAAGGACTGAAATCAGACTATGTTCTCTGACCACAATGAAAACACCAAACATTTGGAAATTAAACCACACACTTCTAAATAATCTGTAGGTCAAAAAAGATATCAAGAGGGAAATTAGGAAATATTTTCAAAGTTGATAATAAAAATATAACATATCTAAGCTTGTAGGGGTGCGGCTAAAGTAGAAAACTATGGAATTGTATAGCTTTAAATGTAGAAAAGAAAGGTGTAAGGGCAATTACTCAGGCTTCCACCTAAAGATGCTAGAAAAAGAATTCAATATAAACAGAAGAAAGGAAAATAACAGAAATAAGAGTGAAAATCAATACAACAGAAAAAAAGACAAATTTTTTGAAAAAATTAAAGCTGTTAGTATTAAGAAAGGATTAATAACATTTGTAAATCCTTATCTAGACTGATCCAGAAAAAGGGAAAAAACACAAATTACCAATATCAGATATGAAAGAAAGGATACAGTCGCTACAGACATTAAAAGGAGACATGGTTAATCATTTCATGTAAACAATTCCAGCAACTTAGATGAATGTGAAAATTATTCGAAAAACACAATTTTCAAAATTTAATACCAAAAGAAAGAAAATCCAATATTGAGTTTTCCCAACCTAGAAAATTCCTGGTCCAGATGGCTTCATTGATAAATTCTATCACACATTTAAAGAGAAAGTAACTCCACTTCTACACAAACTTTTTCAAACAAAAATGGCAGGAAGAAGGTATATTTCCCAGCACATTTTATGAACACACTTTAAAGCAAGCTAACATGGACATTACAACAAAAGAAAATTACAGATCAATATTATTCATGAACACAGATGCAAAAATCCTCAACAGACTAAATGAATAGCAAACTGAATCTAGCAACATGTAAAATCAATTGTAAATTATGACCAAGTGGGATTTATTCCAGTATTAAAAGGTTAAAATTGTCCGGGCATGGTAGCTCAGGCCTGTAATCTTTGGGAGGCCAAAGTGAGTGGACCACCTGAGGTCAGGAATTCAAGACCAGCCTGGCCAACATGGTGAAACCCCGCCTCTACTAAAAATTAAATAATTAGCTGGGTGTGGCAGTGCCACCTGTAATCCCAGCTACTTGAGAGGCTGAGGCACCAGAATTGCTTGAACTGGGGAGGTGGAGGTTGCAAGGAGCCGAGATCAAGACAGTGCACTTCAGCCTACAAGACAAGTGAGACTCCATCTCAAAACAAAAAAAAAAAGTTAAAACTGAAATATCAATGGAAGAGAATAAATTAAAAGAATTAAAGAAAAAATAAAGAGAATTTAATTTAAAACTAAAAGAAAACTCATATGAAAATTAAATAATCAAATAAATTTGGATAAGCCTCAACAATATTTAATACCCACTATGATAAAAGTTTTCAGTCAGCTCAGAAGAAAAGAAATTTCCTCTATGAAAAATCTACAGCTAATATCAAATTAAGAGTGAAATACTGAACGTTTTCCCTGTAAGATCAGGAATAAGCCATGGATGCCTGCTCTCACCACTTCTATTAAACATAGTAATGGGGATGTTAGCCAGTGCTCTACGGCAAGAAAAGAAAAGAAAAACATAAAGATTGGAAAGGAAGAAGCACTCTTATTTTTATTTGTAGACAGCATGATTTGCTTAGTAAATCCTAAGAAATTTATATCAAAAAATCTCAAACAATTAAGTGAATTTAGTAGAATGGAGGATATAAGATCTATGTCAAGATCAATTTACTTTGATATGCTAGCAACAAACAATTGGAAAGTATATAATTTAAAAATACTATTTTCAATCGCATCAAAAATTATACCTATATATAAATGGATAAAAGATGTCAAAGACTTGTACATAAAAAACTAAAACATTGCAGATAAAGATGACAGAAGTAAATGAAATAATATTGGAAACCTCAATATTGTTAAGATGTAAATTCTCTGCAAATTGATCTACAGATTCAATGCCATCCTAATAAAGAATACCTTGGCATTTATGTAAGAATGACAAGATGATTCTAAAATTCATATGAAGATACAAAGACCTTGAAAAAGGACAAAAAGCTGGAGCACTCACACTACCTGATTTATGAACTGGGTCAGTAATCAAGAGAGATTATAGTATGGCATAAATAGAGAAAAATTAACAAACTGAATAGAGTATGTGTATAGATATGTCCACATATATAGTTAATTGATTTTCAACATAGCTCTAAGGTGTCCACATATATAGTTAATTGATTTTCAACATAGCTCTAAGGTGATGCAATGGGGAAAGCCTTTTTTAATAAATAGGGTAGAGTAACAGGACACCTGTATGTGAAAAAATAAACTTTCAACCCCCACTTCACACCAGACACAAATATTAAATCAAGATAGATCAAAGACCTATAAAATAAAAGTTAAAGACATAAAGCTTCTAGGAAAACACAGGATAAATCTTAGTAACATGGGGTATACAAAGATTTTTTTTAGGATACAGCAAGTACTAATCATAAAAGAAAACAATGATAAATTGGACTTCATCAAAATGAAAACCTTCTGCTCCTCCAAAGGCACAACTATGAAAACAAAAGTACATTGCTAAAGGGAGTGTGAAATGGTACAACCAGCTCAAAAACAGTTTAGTTTCTTAAGAATAAATATACACCTGTCCTACGATCCAACAGTAGTACTCCTAAGTATTTATCAAAGAGGAATTAAAACATAGGCCACAAAATGACTTTTACAAGGACGAAACTTTATAAGGATAAAGCAGCTTTATGCATACTAGCCAAATATTGAGAAGAGCCAGTAACTCTCCATAAACAAATTATGAAGTATCTATACAATAGAAGACAAGTCAGCACTAAAAAAGAATGTGCTACCGATATGCATAATGTGAATAAATCTCAAAAACATTATGAGTAAAATATTTCAGAAACGAATAAATTATCGTATGATTTTGAATTCTACAAAGTTCTGAAACAGGCAAGATTAAGCTATGGTAACAGATCAGTAATTGCAGAGGGGGTTGGAGGTGGTAAAAGGCATGATAGAATTTTCTGGGGGTCATAGAAATGTTTTATATCTTGATGTGGGGTAGTGGTCACAATTAAAACCAATACATTCTATTGTACATAAATTATACCTGGAGCTGAAAAGCAAATGCAAAGTTAATTTGAATTTTTAACTTAAAGTTGAGATTTCAAAGTCAACCCTTCCTGAAGACTTCCCCAAAAGGAAAATGGTTACTCTTTCCTATATCTGGTGTACTTTGGTATAGAAGTATGAGAAGTTTGTCAGGCTGGCATTCTATATCCACAAACATTATGAAGCTACAGAGAATATAGACAAAGAAAGGTTTATTCCAATACTTATGTGAAAAGATGTTTATAAATTAAAAGTTACCTGGAAGATACTGTAAAATCCTAGAGTATGGTAATTCAATATTATAAATATTACTGAAATGCTTGAGAAATTTATGTATCAGTGTTCCTCAATGGAGATGTTATTAGAATTCTGGGTAGCTAAATTAAGTGGATTTGTCCCTTCACACTGTGCAATATTTAGTATTGCTGGCCCCAAGCCACCAAATGCCAGTAGCACACAACTCACCCCAACCTTAACTGAATCATTGTGTCAAAACACAACAGCTGAGAACAGTCTATAAGCTAATGGTCAAAAGCACATGTAAGCAGCATAAAAAAAAAATCGAATTACCAGACTTAATTTACCTTACGATTTTATTTCCAAAACTATTAATTTCACTAACAATTACCTTTACTTAACCTCCAAGGACAAGTATATATGCTTTTATTTGCTATATGTAATACTAATTTGGAAGGATGAAGAATAACTGATTTGGATGACATCCCTAATTGGGGAAGCCAGATACAACCACTGAAAGCACTGTCAAGTGCAACAAATGTAACACACAAGAAATAACACTAGCATACTACTAAGAGGAAGTAATAACTCCAGAAGATGACCTGTCATGAACAGACCCTGTGAATGGCCCATTTACGTATAATATGGGTTAAAACAACAAAGCAACAAAACACTAGGGTATTCCCATGGTATTCTTTGTGCCAGAAGAGTAGTAGCAAACAACTAAATCCCCTTGAATAACATATTCAAAGCTAAAGCAAGCAGATAATTAATCTACTTTATGGTTTTAATATCCAAACTTGCCTTTCATGTTGCAATAAAAACATAACATAACCATTTAATGACAAGATTTGCTAGGCTTCTAGCATCTACTCATAGATGCAAAGTTAAGAAGGGACACTGAGGGGAAGAACAAAGAATAAAAAAGGATACAAGACCACATCCATGTCTAGTGCTAAGAAGTACAAGATGAATTAAACTGGCACATGATCCTAGAAGAAGTAAGAGTTTGAATTAATAATCAATAAAGTTTTCCCAAAGAAAAGCACAGGACCCAGATGGCTTCACTGTTGAAATCTATCAAACATTTAAAGAAGAATTAACACCAATACTTCACAAACTTCAAAAAACAGGAGAGGAGGGAACACTTTCTAATTCATTGTCCAAAAATGGTATTACCCTGATACCAAGATGAAATAAAGACATCATGAAAACCCCACTACAGATCAATATTCCTTATGAATATGGATGCAAAAATCCTCAATGAATTACTAGCAAACAGAAACTAACAGTGTATAAAAAGTACTATATACCAATAACTAAGTGGGATTTATCCCAGGAATACAAGGTGGGTTCAACACATAAAAACCAATCAATAAAATATACCTTCTTTAGTTAAAGGAGGGGAAAAAGAAAAGCGCACGATCATCTCACAAGAGGCAGAAAAAGCCATCTGACAAAACCTAACATTCTTTCATGATAAAAAGATTAAACAAACCAGAAATATAGAAAGGAAACCTCCATAACCTTAAAAAAAGAAGCATCTATGAGAAACCCACAGCTAACATCAAACTTAATGGTGAAAGTCTGAACTCTTTTCCCCTAAATTCTGAAATAAAAAAGGAGATCTGCTCCACCATTTCTATTCAACTTGTACTGGAGGTTCTAGCCAGGACGATTAGGCAAGAAAATGAAATAACAAGGCACCCGGAAATTAAAGAAATACAAGTATCACTATTTGCAGATGACATGATCTTGTATATAGAAAATCCCAAAAAACTCACAAAAAAATGATTAGAAATAATAAACAAGTTCAGCAAGGCTGCAGGATAAAAAAAAAAAAATCAATGTATAGTAGTTCTATACACTGACAATGCACAATCCAAAAATAAAATTAAGAAACCAATGCTATGTACAACAGCATCAAAAAGAATAAAATACTTAGGAAAAACTTAGCTAGTGGTACAAGGGTTGTATACTGAAAACTATAAACATTGTTTAAAGAAACAGGAATTATCAATGAAAAGACTAATACTGCTGAGTTGGCAATACTGTCCAAATTTGTCTATATATATTCAATGCAATTCCTGTCAAAATACCAGCTACCTTGTTTTGGTTGAAATTAACAAGCTGATCCTAAAATACACATTAAAATGTAAAGGACTCCTAATAGTCAAAATGATCTTGAAAACATGCTGGAAGACTCACACTTCCCAATTTAAAAACTTACTACAAAGCTATAGTAATCAAGAAGACAGTGTGGTGCTGGCATAAAGACAGATACATAGATTGATGAAATAGAATTGAGAGTCTAGAAATAATTCTATATATCTATTATCAACTGAGTTTTGACAAGGCTGTTGATACCATGCAACGGGGAAAGAATGTTTTCAAAAACTGATGCCTGGACAACTGGATAGCTACATGCAAAAGAAGGAAGTTGGGCTCCTACCTCACACAACATAACAAAAATTAACTCAAAATGGATCAAAGATGTAAATGTAAGAGCTAAAACTATAAAACTCCTAGAAGAAAACATAGGTATAAATCATTGTGATACTGGGTTAAGTAATGGTTTTTTTGGATATGACAACTAACACAAGCAACCGAACAAAAAAATAGATAAACTGAACTTATTTCTAGAAAGTTGATGTACAAATGGTCTACAAGCACACGAAAAGTTGCTCAACATCATTAGTCTTCAGGAAAATGCAAAGCAAAACCACAATGAGATACTACTCTACACACATTAGAATGGCTGTAATAAAATTTTTTAAAAGACAATAATAAATGTTGGCAAGGATGTAGGGAAAGTGGAACCCTTGTACATTGTGGATGGGAAAATCAAATCATGCAGTTGCTATGGAAAGTAGTTTGGCAGTTCCCCAAAATATCAAATACAGTCACCATATGACCCAGACATTCTACTCTTAGGGAAATAAGAGAAACGAAAATATATTACCATCTAAGAAGTTGTATATGAATGTACATATCAGCATTACTCACAACAGCCAAAAGCATAAACAACCAAATGTCCATCAACTGATGAATGGATAAACAAAATGCATATCCCTACAATGGAATATTATTCAATCAAAAACAAGAATGAAGTACTGATAAATGCTACAGCATAGGCAGGCCATGAAAACATTATGATAAGTGAAAGAAGCCAGACACAAAAGACCACATGTTATATTATTCTATGTATATGAATGCCTTGAATAGGTGAATCCTTACAGACAAAAAAATAGATTAGTGGTTGTCAGGAACTGAGAGGATGACTGCTAATGGCTAAAGAAACAAGCTATTTCTTTGTAGGGTAATGAAAATGTTATGGGATTAAATAGTGGGGATGACTACACAGTCTTCTGAATATACTAAAAAGAGCTGGATTGTGTACTTTACCAAAGTGAATTTATTGCACATAAATTATATCTCAATGAAAAAAAAAGTTGGCATACCATTGATAAGCCAAAACAAGTTCAAATAAACACTTCAAAATCAACCTATGTTTACTCTCCTACTCAATAGTCCATGGAATTCTTGAGAAAAATGCATACATAAATAGGAGCTAAATAGGGTACACTAAATACCGTTACAAGGTATACCTAAGGCAGATTCATTGTTTTTCCTGTAAACTTGGTATTGTGGGTAACATTAACTGAAAATCTGAACATCCAACTGGGACAAATTTCACAGAGAAATTAACTGTCATTTAAACTATGGAAAGTTAATAGAGTTACCAACCACTTTTCCCATAAATATTGGTTTGTTGTTAATTAGCACTCATCTATCACTTTGGAAAACGCTCTAAGATCTGACTGATACTTACTACAGGTAATCTTATGTAACAGGCAATTCCCGCTTCTCATAGTAACTGAAGCATATACCAAACAGCTGCATAAGAGGCAGAAAGAAACAGGTACCACCTTATGGAATAATAACAATATAACTGATCATGTGAGAATACTACAACTTAAGGAGAGTAACAGTCTGAATTACAGAAGCAGGCAGAGAATTTCAAAAACTGCTTCCTGGGAGCCTGAAAACTCATAGAAATTGTCTTAAAGTTGGGACAGTCTTTAAAACAAAACTTTCTCAGCATAAGTTCATGATTAGGCTAACTATAATTAAACTGATTTAAAGAAAAAAATACCATGTAAAGCCTCAAATATTATACATAAAACAACATCAACACGCAATTTGCCCTGGGAAGAACAGTGACTAGAATACTTAATGAGAAACTAAAAATACCTGAGGAAAAGATATGGGAATCTGAAAAGGTTCAGAGATAGCTCTAGGAGCTTAATATTTTGCTAATAATAGACTGCTAATTTTCAGTTTAACGACAAGTGTCTATCATGGCCACCATCCCTAATCATGTTTTGTGTTAAGGCAGAAAAGGCCATAGCAGCATAGATCCAGCACTGTTATGATAAAGAAAGCTAACTTTTTGGACTACTAAATTCCAAGCAAGGTGAGACCTAGCCATTGTACTTGGTACCACGGGGTGAACAGAGGGAGGAACGAATGAATGAATAATACAAATGCCATCTCAACAAGTACAATACGACTTCTAAATAAAGGATGGAAAAAAGATTAACAATTCAATTCAAAAGACTGAGAGACGACAAAAGCCGTCAAGGATTATTTTTTAAAATCACGATATCCAGTATTGATAAGATACTAATAAACACTTTCACAAAACACTGGTAGGAATATAAACTAGTTAACTTTGAGAGGAAAGCAACTGGCAATAAATTTTCTTTAGATAACCTTTAATTTCTTTTTATATTTTCTACAATATACATATATTCATTTTGATGAATATAAACATTTTAAATTTAAAAATTCACATTAAAAAGGAAGGCAGGAGCTAAAAGAAATCACCAGTCTGAGGAGTCAAAAGGTAAGAGTGACAATAACAGGAAAGGGACCTGAAAAGAGCAGACAGTGAAAAGCCCACTGAAAATAAAACAGTAAGACAAAGTGGGAGGATAGATTCCACACAATAAATGTAAGAGAAGAGGGTAAGCTTTGGAGCTCCTGATTAGGGCAATGAGGCGGAGCAAGGGTCATGGAAAGGGGGACAATCCCCATTTCAGATTAAATGAGGTGCATGTTGCCTTTAAAATCCAAACGTGTTCTCTTTTTGAAGGGAGAGGGGCCGACACAAATTGTTTTACCAGAGATTTGGCCATAGGTAATTGTTAACCTGGTTAAACAGTTCATGTTCAGCTGTAACTCTGCATCTGGTGCTAGGTCTGGCCCAGGGTTCAGAGAGGCCGAAAGAGAAGAGGAGCTAAGGAGCCCAGCTGGTGGGCAATGCCTACACCAGCCCATGCCAGCAATGCCTGTGAGTTGCAAATAGCATCAGCTGTCTTCACCCTGATCTTCTGAGTATAAGAATATGGCTGCAGTTTCACATTTACCTTTCAAAGTCAAAATGCTTCACGGCCCATGCTAACGATGCAAAAGAAATCTGGGAAACAGTTCCAGCTTAGCTAGTTTGACACAATACAAGTCCAGCACACCATCTTTGTCTTAAAAAGAAAGTAACTTTTTTGGAGCAGTCCTGAGTTTTAACTTCTAACTCTTCTATCATTGCTTATTTCTTTCATTACACCTTACATTTCCAAAGCGGTATTTCATTTTCCCCAACTGCTTTTCTTTCAAATAGCCTTCTAGTCTAGTGTAATGGTTGCAATATATTCCATTTCCTTTCTTTTCCCTTTTTTCAGTTTCCTTGTGCTTCATGCCTTGTTTTTTTTCCATATTCTCCCTTTTATCTTTCACATAAAGGCTTTTCTTTAAATATCTGGTGATCCTTGCCAATCTGCTGTTATTTAAAAGCAATGCATCTGCCTATCAGTAAGCTTCCTCTCTCCTCTCTTAGGCCAGTTACTTTTCTCAGCAAGAATGCCTCTAGTCACTAGTTTGAATCAACTTTCAAATTCTACTAAATACCCTTACTGCCATTTTTCTCCTTTCTTCTTTATTCTTGTTAATATATGTTTTCAGTCTCTCTCATTTATGTGAGACTTGCAAAGAAAGGATAAGCCGATAATATGCAATTTAACATATTTCACATTAAGACAGCCAACAAAGAGTCAACTTTTAAATCTTTGGAAAATTTTAAAGACACAACTAAAATTCAGATTTACATTTAGGTCATTCATGAACAGTGAGACAGATTTGTTCATGAAGTGAGAACAAAACAGAACATAAAGAAAAAAACCTTAAAATATAAAGAGCCACTTTGTCTAAAGTAACAGCATGCTCTAAATTCTACTGAATCTATATCACATTTATAAAAAGTTTTAGATGACAATAAATCTGTTTAAACAGTTAATAAGTCAGCTATAACAAATAAATAAACACTTCAGAAAACTGTGGTCCCCTGTAGCCTGGTGGAAGAGAATGAAGGTAAAGAGTGACTGCTACCTGTGCCCTTTAAGGAAATGCAAATTAAAGTTGCGCCTTTCATGTGAATAGATTTTTAGTTAAATTATGTATGTACCTTTTCAGAGTGAAGAATCACCTGTAACAGCAACCAGAAACAGACAATTATCTTTGAGAAATACTATTTGTCCCCTAAAAGATTTTAAGCCTTTGAGTTTTCCAAAATAATTTCAGGCTTAATATTTCAATTATAATCTAACCCCATCCTCAAATGATAAAAACTAGCAAATATGGTAAAGAAAATGACACCTACTTAAGATCATTTAACTATCCATAAGAATTCAACCTGGTTCTCTATTTGAAAATGTACGCATTTCTAAGTTATGAAAAAATTATCCCTAAATGATTTTAATACTTAAATGTTTTAAAATCTAAGTATTTCTCATATAGGGTATTTAAAGGTTGCTCAACACTTCTACACCATGTTTCCATGTAAAAACAGAACTTCAACCTTTGAAAAGGGCATATAGGAATGGTAGAGATGCAATAACAAGCATTTTTCAATGATTGATCATATCTGCTGCTAGCAAGAAAATGGGGAAATAGGCACTCATTCACAGTGGAAACTTTTAGAATGCTTTTGGTAAGCATTATGAGTATCTCTTAAATTTTGTGCATATCCTTGGACCTAGAAGTTCCACTTCTATAAATCAATCCTGTAAAATAAATGATGACATGAAGATACAGGATGCATTATTTATAACAGATATTTAAGAATATTTCCATTTGTTTACAGGTAGATATGTACCAGTATGGGAAAATGTCTATGATGATTAATTTTATGTGCAAACTTGACTGGGCTAAGGGTTACTCAGATAGCTGGTAAAACATTGTTTCTCTGTGTTTTGGGAAGAGATTAGCATTTGAATCAGTAGACTGAATAAAGAAGAACCACCTTTACCAATGTAAGGATGCATGATCCAATCAGCTGCGGGCCTGGATAGAACAAAAAGGTAAAGAAAGGGCAAATTCACTCTTCTAGAGCTCGTACATGCATCTTCTGCCTTCAGACATGAGTTCCAGGTTCTCATTCCAATATTTACATGAGTGGCCCACCTCCAATTAATTTTATACCCCTATTCTCAGGCCTTCAGCCTTGGACTGAGAGTTACACCACACCACTGGCTCACCTGTTTCTCGGGACTTCACATTCAGACTGAATTGTATCACCAACTTTCCTGGGTCTCCAGGTTGCAGACAGCATAGTGTGAGACTTCCCAGCTTCCATAATCATGTAAGTCAATTCCCATCTCTAGTAGCCCTGTACATACATGTATATATGTATGTCCTACTGGTATGCCCTTCTAGAGAATCCTATTAACGCCCAAGACACATTGTCCAACAAGTCATAGAGTAGTGCTTTAAAGATGATCCCATTATATTAGTTAACAGTGCACATTTCCTTGGACATGCACCTGGGTTCTTCTACTTAGTAATTATAGAACTTTGAGTAAGCAATGAATCCTCTCTATACCACAATTTTTCCATTTGAGGAAAACAATAGTATGATCTTACAGAGGAATTGTGAGGACTAATGAAGATAATACATTCTAATTGCTTGATAAAGGTAAACTATAATTATTACATATATATTTTAAAAGCACATATATATAATGATTGTATTAGGTTGAACTATCTGAAACTGCCAATACTTAACAATTGTTCACCTAAAAAAATTACAAGTTCATATGGTTTAACCTAATATATGCATGGAAATTTTCAGAAAGTATATACAAGGAAAAGCTATTTTAAATATTCTTCTTTTCTTACAAGGGAAAAATACTCTTATATACCATTTGGACATTTTAAATGTGAATACAGTTAGACATCCCCTCCTCTCAAATAAAAAGCTATCTACACCGCTTACTTTAAGCAGTATTATCTTAAAGCATGGCAGACATGGAAGATTCCATGGGTTAATAAAAGGGAAGGGAATAAAATTAACCCTTCCCTTCCCGCTAAGTCAATAATCATTTGTTGACTCAGCAATCTACCTCCTTTTATTACTCTACTAGGGAGTTTCCACTTCATTTTAGAGAAACTTAAAGAATGCTGGCATGCTTACTTTGGTAGCACATATACTAAAACTGGAATTATACAGAGAAGATTAGCATGGCCCCTGTGCAAGATAACAAGCAAATTCATAAAGCATTCCGTATTTTTATATATATTTCATAAAATGTTGTCATTGGAAAACATGTTAAGAGATTATACACGGATGTAAATTCAAGCTGGTTTAAAAGCTGTCAGGAAGTTATTCCTCAAATCTAATCTAAATATTACAATTCAAAGAGATTTAGTTTTAATAATTCTAAAACTCTCCCTTTATAAAATGAGTATAAATAAAGAAGTCAAGAAATAAAAATAAAATAATAGGCCAGGCATGGTGGCTCACACCTGTAATCCCAGTACTTTGGGAGGCTGAGGCAGTGGGTCACCTGATTTCAGGAATTTGAGACCAGCCTGGGTAACATGGTGAAACTCGGTCTCTACTAAAAATAAAAAAAAATTAGTCAGGCAACATGGCATGTGCTTGTGGTCCCAGCTACTCAAGAGTCTGAGGTGGGAGGATGGTTGGAGTCTGGGAAGTGGAGTTTGCAGTGAGCTGAGATCACACCATGGCTCTCCAGCCTGGGTGACAGTAAGACCCCATCTCAAAACAAAAAACAAAATCAAAAACATTCTATCAGCTATAGTCAAAGAAATGTGTACAGCACTGAGTTTGAGAAGACCACAAGTCTGTTGCTTTGGAAGCCCTATCTTACTGCATACTGAAGTGATTCATAGAAAGCTCAATTAGAAAACATTGGTTCAGAGTGTACAGAAACAGACCCAAATATGAGAATTTGTATTTCTGATATACAATTGTGTATAATAAAGGTAGCATTTCAAATCAGCAGGGAAAGAATTATTGCGTAAGCAGTGTTGAGACAATTAGCCTAAGGGAGAATGAGAGAGGACTGAGGGACTAAAGCTAAATCCACACATCAACTCTTACCCAAGTTCACTATGAATCAAAGATTTGTACTTAAAAAGTGAAATGATAAAAGTAGTAACACATAATTCTAATTAAGAAATGACTTTCTAAATTGACTATAAACCCAAAAGACAAAAATAAAAATGAAAGACTGAGGCTTTTTTTAAAGGAAAAATAAAAACTTACAGATGAACAAAGCCCAACTGAAAGGAAACAGGGCCAGGGAAAATGGGTTGTTCTATTTCCTTAATGGATTGAAAAATATAACTCCATGGGGAAAAGAAAAATTGAAAATGCCTATTCATATATGAAAAGACGCTCAAATTACTCATAACTTAAACTTTCTATTAAAAATCGCATTTTCAGCCAGCCATGAGATGCCAACATAGTTCCCAGTATTAATGGGAGTGTGCTGAGAGAGGCACACTAATGAACGTAAAAACTGATACAACTTAGAGGATAATTTTTAAATAGTTAATAAAAATCATGAGCAACAAATAATATTTATGTATTAAACAATACTAAGTGTGGGAATGACTTTAAAATAATCTGAGGGATGAAAATTTTAAGAAAGTTGATGCAAATATAAATGAAACAAGATTAAGCATATATTGATGGTCCTGTTTGGGTGAGGTGGCTCACACCTGCAATCCTAGCACTTTGGGAAGCCAAGGCGGGTGAATTGCTTGAGCTCAGGAGATCCAGACCAACCTGAACAACATGGGAAAACCCTGTCTCTTAAAAAAAAAAGAAAATTTAGCCAGGCATGATAGTATGTGCCTGTAGCTCAGCTACTTGAGTGGATGAGAGGTGGCAGGATTGCTTGAGCCCAGGAAGTCAAGGCTGCAGTGAACCAAGATTGTGCCACTCTAGCCTGGATGACAGAGCAAGACATGTCTCTATATAAAAAAATAAGTAAATAAAATTAAATTGATGGTCGCTGTAGCAGGGTGGTGCTATATATAACAGTATAAGCACAGATAGGAAATACCTGAAGAATAAGTTGAACAGTAAGTTAGAGAGAGATTGATACAGCTATAGTCAACCATTTCAGATATAAAGAAAATTACTTTAAAATAAAGTCAGTTTTTGTACATTACATAGGACACAGTTCTACTATGCTATACAATTTACAACACCCTTTCTTAATTATGTTTACTTAAATACAGTGATGCCATACACCCTTCAAGAGTATGGAAGTAAATTATATGAGGTAGATTGTGGAAAGGGGGAAAACATCAAGGGCATAATAATAGGTATAGTTTAATCACATTTAACTAAAAACAAAACCACACATGTAGATTTGTGAATGCATGTCAGATATGCGCCCATATTCATAACAAATCCCTGGAAGGATATGTGAAAAACTTAACAGTAGTTACTGGGCAGGAGAGGGGGTATTTCATATATTACATTTAAAATGAAAAAGAACTAGAATTTTTAAATCTTTCATCTATTAAGGTGAGTGGCATTCATTTAGAAACTACCAATGTTCAGGATTAACATTGGTGGGAAGCTTGCTTCAAAAAGATTTAAATTATATAGAGAAGAATAAGATGAGCTATAGCTCTTTTATTAGTGACCTCATCTTGGAACTCTTTTTTTGAGATGGAGTCTTACTCTGTCGCCCAGGCTGGAGCGCAATGGTATAATCTTGGCTCAGTGACCCTCTGCCTCTCAGGCTCAAGTGATTCTCCTGCCTCAGCCTCCCGAGTAGCTGGAACTATAGGCATCTGCCATTATTCCCAGCTAATTTTTGTATTTTTAGTAGAGATGGTGTTTCAACATGTTGGTCAGGCTGGTCTCAAACTCCTGACCTCAAGTGATCTGCCCACCTTGGCCTCATAAAGTGCTAGGATTACAGGTATGAGCTACCATGCCCTGCCAGAGTTCTTAGCATACCTCTGTCTTAGCCCTGATGATTGTTCCTAAAGCTAAAAGGCTAGTATTATCTTAAATAATTACTCCGAAGATGTAAGATCCTTTCTAAATCCAAATAATTAAGGATATTTATTGAGTAAACATGTGTCTATTCTAAGGGGAATACAAAAGACTAATATTACAGTCCTTGCTCAAAAAGTTTATAATCTAACAGAAGAGAAAATGTTCATATAAGGAGCAATTAATGCCATGCAAAACACATGTACTCTGAAAAAGAGAAGCTGGTATAGCAATGAATAGTCAGGGTTCATAGAAGAAATAAGAAGGCAGATTCAGTCTCAGAAGATTAACCAGATTTAGACAGATGGAACAGGATTGCATAAAAACACTAGAAAAAATGTACAGAAATAAAAAAATGAAATACTGGAAGACTCAGTATGACTGGAGATGGGGGAAAGAAAAAGTATGAAATAAGTAGCAAGTAGTATGAAATAAGTAGTAAGTTCAAGGTGATATACATCTTTAAAACCTGGCAAAAATTAATATTTTATAGAATTGGCAAAGACGAATTTTAAGAAGTGTCTGGCAGCAACAACATGCATAACAGGATAAACTATTTTTAAGTCTTTGCTTCTTTTTGGCTTTTCTTGACATTAAAAATAAGATAATGAACATTATTTCAATACCTCACTTCCAGATTCTAGTGGTCTCTTCTTCCTTGGTCCAATAGCTGCAAGAGCTGTGAGATTAGCATCTCTATGCTGTATCTGTGCAAGTTCCAATTGCTGTAACTAGAAGACAGAAGAAAAAAAAAGTCAATGTTTACGCACATTCAGGCTCAGAGGGAAAAAGAAACTGATTGCTAAGCCTATTTCTGTATTCACCAAATAAAGTTACAATATAAAATAAACATTAGATTCCCATAACAGCTAAAGGCACATTCTCTGATTCTTATACTCCAACAAACTCTTTAGTTCTTCATCTCTATATGGAAGAGGCAGAACTCAGGTAAAGAAGTAGTACAGAAAAGAAGAAGAAAGGCTTCATTTCTCCCCAGTGTAAGCACAGACAAGAAATGCCTGAAGAATAATTTGAACAGAAAGTTGGAGACTGGTCAAACAACAACCATTTCTGATTAAATTTACTTTAAAACAAAGAGTTTCTGTACATTATAGCACATAGTTCTACTATGCTATATAATTTACAATGCACTTTCTTAACTCTCACAACCATATTGAAAGGTATTTGCTATAATATAAGAATTACATATAATCGTCTTTTTTTAATGGAGACAGTAAGGCTCTAAGAGGTTAGGACAACTTTATAAAAGGCACCATACAAGTAGTAAGTGGTAGAAACAGCATGTGGAATAAAGCGCTCTGATTAAAAACCTCTTCAGTACATCACACTTTCTCATTTGCAAATAAAAGTCTTAGATTTACTCTATAATCTTAAGGACAAAATTCTAAAGTGATTTAGTACTGCTTTGTTGTACAGCTTTCATCATATTTAATCAAGAATGCTCAAATCTACAGGGCATATGTTTCCATATGTGGACAAAACTATACAGGGGTATACATGAAAAATGTCCTATTAGAAGGCAGAAACTGCATTATTTCATTAAGGCAACTAAGTGTCAAATTAGGTATTCTGTTAAAAAACAACAACAACAACAAACACCAAGGTGAGAAAGTCAAAATAGAACACCACTATATAAATCCCTAAGCTTTGTCAGAAGAGAGAAATAATGTTCAATTCCCATCAAAATCTTATTATTAATATTAATACTATGGAAGGAAAAAAGGAAAAAACCTGGAGGTGGTTGACAGTCACATATTCAAACAAAATGGAGATAGTCAACTGAAAATAACCAGTTGAGAAACTCTATACATGTAAATATTCTTTCAAAAGAGCATTAACCAAAAAATTTTTTAACACATGTTTAAAAATAGAGCAAGATGAAAACAAAAAGTAGTTTGTGGTGTAATAGTATTAAGGGGATACCAAGTATATAAATTCCACCTTAAGATAACTTCAGATTATTTTAATATTAGGGGAAAGACCATGAATAACTGAATAGGTAACTGAATCTTCAGTAAGGCAGAAAATAATTGCTCTGTTCTGAATGTCTGTATCCCTCCAAACGTCTAATATTGAAATCCTAACATCCAGCGTGACTGGTATTAGGAGATGGGGCCTCTGGGAGGCAATTAAGTCATGAGGGTCAGTGCTCTTATAAAAGAGACTTAAAGCCGGGAGCAGTGGATCATGCCTGTAATCCCAGCACTTTGGGAGGTCAAGGTGGGTGATCACCTGAGATTGGGAGTTCAAGACCAGCCTGACCAACATAGAGAAACCCCATCTCTACTAAAAATACAAAATCAGAAAAGATCCAAGATGGCCGATTAGGAGCAGCTCAGGATTGCAGCTCCCGGTGAAAGCGCAAAGGATGAGTGGACGTTGCATTTCCAGATGGATTTTTATTGCCCACAGACCAGGAGATTCCCAGGCGGAGGAGCCCCACGGGTCGCCAGTGTGGCTGTTTTAGCGGGAGCAGCTGTTTTGCCGGGGTCCTGGTACAGCCGTTCTCTGTACAAAATACACAGGTCTGGGCGCTGTTTTAGCTGGCAATTAGAGCTCCAGGAAGGCAGCGTCGCCCATTCATCTGATTAAAAAGAGGACTGAAACAGGGAGCCAGGCCAGGAGATTCCTGGGTAAAAAAGCACCATGAATCTCAGCACTGCTGTTTCAGCCGGTGCAGTGGGTCGCCGCACAGGCAATCACACAGATCCTGACGCCTTTTCAACAGGCAACTGGAACACCTGGGAGAGAGTCGACCATTCAACCAAGAAAAAGGCTCTGAGGCAGGGAGCCAAGTGATCAGGCTCAGCTGGTCCCACCCCCACAAAAAAAGAGCAATTGGAAACGCTCTGGGTTGAGAGTTTCACAGCAAGCACAGCTGAACCCGGGAAGGTCCAGCTCTGTGGGGGAGGGGCGTCTGCCATTACTGAGGCACTCCACCCCTATGGAGGTAGTCCACCATAGCTGAGGCAGCCTGCTGCTGCTGAGGCAACCCGCCATTACAGAGAGAGTCCGCCATTGCAGAGGTGGGCCACCATCAGCAAGGCAGTTCTAACTACACCCGTATAAACAGGACTACAGGGAAGTTCACATGGCAGCAGGGTGGAGCCCACAGCAGCTCAGCAAAGCCTCTACAGGCAGACAGTGACTGGGCTGCCTCCTTGCTGGGCAGGGAAGCCCTGAAAAAAAGGCAACAGCACAAAGTAAACTGATAAATACAGCCCTCACTTCCTGGGACTGGGCACCTGGGGAGAAAAAAGGGGTTTATGAGTTCTGCTGCAACAGATTTAAACATACCTGTCCAGCAGCTCTAAATGAAAAAAGGAGCTCGCAGCTCAGTACTTCAGCTCCTATAAAGGACAGACTGCCTCCTCAAGCAGCTCCCTGACCCCCGTATATCCAAAGAGTCACCTCATAAAGGAGAGCTCAGACTGATATTGGCGAGTATCCTTCTGGGACAAAGATACCAGAAGAAGAAACAGCAGCAACCCTTACTGTACTGCGGCCACTTCAGGTGATACCCAAGCAAGCAGGGCCTGGAGTGGACCTCAGCAGTCCTACAGCAGAGGGGAAAGACTGTTAGAAGAAAAACTAATAAAGAGAAAGAAATAACTCCATCATCAACAAACTGGATGTCTACTCACAGACCCAATCTGAAAGTCAACAACTACAAAGACGACAGGTAGATAAATCAACAAAGATGGGAAGAAACTAGCGCAAAAAGGATGAAAACACCCGAAACCAGAACACCTCTCCTCCTACAAGGGATCACAACTCCTCACCAGCAAGGGAACAAAGCTGGATGTAGAATGAGTGTGATGAACTGACACAATCAGGCTTCAGAAGGTGGGTACTAAGAAATTGCTGTGGGCTAAAAGAACATGTTCTAACCCAATGCAAAGAAACTAAGAACCTTGAAAAAAGATTTGAAGAAATGCTAACGAGAATAGACAACTTTGAGAGGAATATAAGTGAATTGATGGAAGTGAAAAACACAACACGAGAACTTGGCAAAGCATACACAAATTTCAACAGCCGAATTGACCAAGCAGAAGAAAGGATATCAGAGGTCGATGATCAACTCAATGACATTAAATGAGAAGGCAAGATTAGAGAAAAAAGGGTAAAAAGGAATGAACAAAGTCTCCAAGAAATATGGGACTATGTGAAAAGACCTAATCTACGTTTGATAGGTGTACCTGAATGTGACGAAGAGAATGAATCCAAGCTGGAAAATATTCTTCAGGATATTATCCAGGAAAACTACCCCAACCTAGCAAGACAGGCCAATATTCAAGTTCAAGAAATACAGAGAACACCATAAAGATATTCCTCAAGAAGAGCAACTCCAAGGTACATAATCATCAGATTCACCAGGGTTGAAATTAAGGAGAAAATGGTAAGGACAGCCAGAGAGAAAGGTTGGGTCACCCACAAAGGGAAACCCATCAGACTCACAGCAGATCTCACAGCAGAAACCCTACATGCCAGAAGAGAGTGGGAGCCAATATTCAACATCCTTAAAGAAAAGAACTTTCAACCCAGAATTTCATATCCAGTCAAACTAAGCTTCCTGAGTGAAGGAAAAATAAAATCCTTTGTGAACAAGCAAGTACTCAGAGATATCATCACCACCAGGCCTGCTTTACAAGAGCTCCTGAAAGAGTCACTAAACATAGAAAGGAACAACCAGTACCAGCCACTCGAAAAACATACCAAATGGTAAAGAGCATCAACATAATGACGAAACTAAATCAACTAACGGGCAAAACAGCCAGCCAGCATCAAAATGGCAGGATCAAATTCACACATAACAATATTAACCCTAAATGTAAATGGGCTAAATGCCCCAATCAAAAGACACAGACAAGCCGGGTGTGGTGGCTCATGCCTGTAATCCCAGCACTTTGGGAGGCCGAGGCGGGGGGATCACGAGGTCAAGAGATCAAGACCATCCTGGTCAACATGGTGAAACCTCGTCTCTACTAAAAATACAAAAAATTAGCTGGGCATGGTGGCGTGTGCCTGTAATCCCAGCTACTCAGGAGGCTGAGGCAGGAGAATTGCCTGAACCCAGGAGGCGAGGTTGCAGTGAGCCAAGATTGTGCGATTGCACTCCAGCCTGGGTAACCAGAGCGAAACTCCGTCTCAAAAAAAAAAAAAAAAAAAAAGACACAGACAGGCAAATTGGATAAAAAGCCAAAACCCATTGGTGTGCTGTATCCAGGAAACCCATCTCACATGCAAGGATACACAAAGGCTCAAAATAAAGGGATGAAGGAAGATTTACCAAGCAAATAGAGAGCAAAAAAAAAAGCAGAAGTTGCAATTCTCGTCTCTGATAAAACAGACTTTAAAACAACAAAGACAAAAGAGACAAAGAAGGACATTATGTAATGGTAAAAGAATCAATGCAGCAAGAAGAGCTAACTATCCTAAATATATACGGACCCAATACAGGAGCACCCAGATACAGAAGGCAAGTTCTTAATGACTTACAAAGAGACTTAGAACACCTCATTGTCAATATTAAACAGATCAACGAGACATAAAATTAACAAGGATATCCAGGACTTGAACTCAGACCTGGACCAAGCAAACCTTATAGACATTTACAGAACTCTCCACCCAAAATCCAGAGAATATGCATTCTTCTCAGCACCACATCACACCTACTCTAAAATGGACCACATAATTGGAAGTAAATCACTCCTCAGCAAATGCAAAAGAACGGAAATCAAAACAGTCTCTCAGACCACAGTGAATTCAAGTGAGAACTCAGAATTCAGAAACTAACAGAACCGCACAGCTTCATGGAAACTGAACAACTGGCTCTTGAATGTTGACTGGATAAACAATGAAATGAAGGCAGAAATAAAGATGTTCTTTGAAACCAACAAGAATGAAGACACAACATACCAGAATCTCTGGGACACATTTAAAGCAGTCTCTAGAGGAAAATATATAGCAATAAATGCCCACAGGAGAAGCAAGGAGAGATCTAAAATTGACACCCTATTGTCAAAATTGAAAGACCTAGAGAAGCAAGATCAAAAAACTCAAAACCTAGAAGACAAGAAATAACTAAGATCAGAGCAGAACTGAAGGAAACAGAGACACAAAAAATCCTTCAAAAAAAATCAATAAATCCAGGAGCTGGTTTTTCGAAAGATCAACAAAACAGACAGACCACCAGCCAGATTAATAAAAAAGAAAAGAGAGAATAATCAATAGATGAAATAAAAAATGAAAAAGGGGATATCACCACAGATTCCACAGAAATTCAAACCATCATCAGAGATTATTACAAACAACTCTATGCACATAAACTAGTAAACCCGGAAGAAATGGATAAATTCCTGGACACTTGCATCCTCCCAAGGCTAAACCAGGAAGAAGTCAAAACCCTGAATAGACCAATAACAAGGTCTGAAGTTGAGGCAGCAATTAAAAGCCTACCACCCAAAAAAAAGGCCAGGTCCAGATGGGTTCACAGCCGAATTCTACCAGACACACAAAGAGGAGCTGGTACCATTCCTTCTGAAACTATTTCAAATAATCCAAAAAGAGGGAATCCTTCCCGAATCATTTTATGAGACCAACATCATCCTGATACCAAAACCCAGCAGAGACTCAGCAAGAAAAGAAAACTTCAGGCCAATATCCATGATGAACATAGATGCAAAAATCTTCAATAAAATACTGGCAAGCCAATTGCAACAGCACATCAAAAAGCTTATCCACCATGATCAAGTAGGATTCATCCCGGGGATGCAAGGCTGATTCAACATACGCAAGTCTATATACGTAATCCACCACATAAACAGAACCAAAGACAAAAACCACATGATTATCTCAATTGATGCAGAGAAGGCCCCTGACAAAATTCAACAGCCCTTTATGCTAAAAACCCTCAATAAACTCGGTATTGATGGAACGTATCTCAAAATAATAAAAGTTATTTATGAAAAACAAACAGCCAATATCATATTGAATGGGCAAAAACTGAAAGCATTCCCTTTGAAATCTGGCACTAGACAAGAATGCCCTCTCTCACCACTCCTATTCAATATAGTACTGGAAGTTCTAGCCAGAGCAATCAGGCAAGAAAAAGAAATAAAGGGTATTCAAATATGAAAGGAGGAAGTCAAATTGTCTCTATTTGCAGATGACATGATTGTATATTTACAAGACCCCATTGTCTCAGCCCAAAATCTCCTGACACTGATAAGGAACTTCAGCAAAGTCTCAGGATACAAAATCAGTGTCCAAAAATCACAAGCATTCCTATACACTAATAACAGACTCCCATTCACAATTGCTACAAAGAGAATAAAATACCTAGGAATACCACTAACAAGGAATATAAAGGACCTCTTCAAGGAGAACTACAAACCACTGCTCAAGAAAATAAGAGAGGACATAAACAGATGGAGAAACATTCCATGTTCATGGTTAGGAAGAATCAATATTGTGAAAATGGCCATACTGCCCAAAGTAATTTACAGATTCAATGCTTTCCCCATCAAGCTACCAATGACCTTCTTCACAGAACTGGAAAAAACCACCATGAACTTTATATGGAAACAAAAGAGAGCCCACATAGCCAAGTCAATTCTAAGCAAAAAAAACAAAGCAGGAGGCATCACACTACCAGACTGCAAACTATACTATAAGGCTACAGTAATCAAACAGCATGGTACTGGTAGCAAAACAGAGATGCAGACCAATGGAACAGAACAGAGGCCTCGGAGGCAACATAACATATCTATAACCATCCAATCTTTGACAAACCTGACAAAAATAAGCAATGGGGAAAGGAGTCCCTGTTTAATAAATGGTGTTGGGAAAACTGGCTAGCCATGTGCAGAAAACAAAAACTGGACCCCTTCCTGACACCTTACACTAAAATTAACTCCAGATGGATTAAAGACTTAAACATAAGACCTGACACCATAAAAACCCTAGAAGAAAATCTAGGCAAAACCATTCAGGACATAGGCATAGGCAAGGAGTTCATGACCGAAACACCAAAAGCATTGGCAACAAAAACAAAAATAGACAAAAGGACCTAATCAAACTCCACAGCTTCTGCAAGGCAAAAGAAACAGTCAGTAGAGTGAATCGGCAACCAACAGAATGGAAAAATTTTTGCAGTTTACCCATGTGATAAAGGGCTGCTATCCAGAATTTACAAAGAACTAAAACAGATTTACAAGAAAAAAACAAGCCCATTCAAAAGTGGGGGAAGGATATGAACAGACATTTTACAAAAAAGAAGACATACATGAGGCCAACAAACATATGAAAAAATGCTCATCATCACTAGTCACTTGAGAAATGCAAATCAAAACTACATTGAGATACCATCTCACACCCGTGAGAGTGGTGATCATTAAAAAATCTGGAGACAACAGATACTGGAGAGGATGTGGAGAAATAGGAACACTTTTACACGGTTGGTGGGAGTGTAAATTAGTTCAACCATTGTGGAAGACAGTTCAACGATTCCTCAGGGACCTGGAAACAGAAATTCCATTTGACCCAGCAATCCATTACTGGGTATATATCCAAAGGATTATAAATCGTTCTACTATAAGGACACATGCACACGAATGTTCATTGCAGCACTGTTTACGATAGCAAAGACCTGGAACCAACCCAAATGCCCATTGATGATAGACTGGACAGGGAAAATGTGGCACATATACACCATGGAATATTATGCAGCAATCAAAAACGATGAGTTTGTGTCCTTTTTAGGGACATGGATGAACCTAGAAACCATCATTCTCAGCAAACTGACACAAGAACAGAAAATCAAACACCACATGTTCTCACTCATAGGTGGGTGTTGAACAATGAGGACACATGGACACAGGGAGGGGAGCATCACACACTGGGGTCTGTTGGGGGGAAACAGAGGAGGGACAGCAGGGGGTGGGGAGTTGGGGAGAGATAGCATGGGGACAAATGCCAGATATAGGTGAAGGGGAGGAAGGCAGCAAATCACACTGCCACGTGTGTACCTATGCAACAATCTTGCATGTTCTTCAGATGTACCCCAAAACCTAAAATGCAAAAAAAAAAGTAAAAAAAAATTAATAAATAAAATAAATTTTAATGATTTCCAACATAAAAAAACAAAACAAAACACAAAATCAGCCAGTCATGGTGGCACATGCCTGTAATCCCAGATACCTGGGAGGTTGAGGCAGGAGAATCGGCTGAACCCGGGAGGCAGAGGTTGCAGTGAGCCAAGATTGCACCATTGCACTCCAGCATGGGCAATGAGAGCGAAACTCCATCTTAAATAAACAAAGAGACTTAAGAGAAACCCCTCGCCCCTTCCACCAGGTGAGAACATAGTGAGGAAGCAGGCTCTAACCAGATACTGAATCTGCTAGCACCTTGATCTTGGACTTCCTAGCCTCTGTAACTGTGAAAAATGAAATTCTGTTGTTTATAAGCTATCCAGTCTATTTCATTATAGCAGCCCAAATGAACTAAGACAAAAATTAATCAAAGAAAATAAGAACCATTTTCCACTTGCTCCACAAATTATAGGAAGAAATCCTTTTAAATTGTGTGTTTACTTATAAACAAATTGTTAGAAAAGTGTTTTCAGAAGTTATAAAATACCTTTTGTTGCTTCTGGGCTTTTTAATAAAATACAGTTTTAGGGTCTAATGCTGCCACAATTCAGAACTTAGGTGACAAAATAATGATTTTAATTAATCTATCCAGCAGTACAGATCAAACAACAAACTATATTTTAAAGTCCTTCCCTGTAGAGAAATGGCATCTGCAAGATAGTCACACAAAATAAAAGGTTTTTAAACTGACCACTGTCTTCAAATTCTCCTACGTGTAGTATAACATTTTATCCTATTCTCCAAATTATACTTTGGTTTTCTGAAGTCTTCCACACAAAATATTAGAAAAATTTTGCAAAAATCTAACAAAATTGGAAACTGACCGTAGTTTTCATTGGCCCTGTATTTATAACAAGCTTTCTCAAAACCAATGTATCTTGGTAAGCACGAAAGAGAAAAGTCAGGCACTTTTAACCACAAAAGGAGGAAGTTTTGAACATTAATGCAAATCTAGCATATATCAAGGATAAAGACTACAATAAGTAACCTCAGTTCAATAAAAATAGCCACTGAGTTAGAGGCTTGCCAGTGGAAACAGAATTGCAAATGATATGATTATTTATGCAGAAAACCCCAAGTTATCTATATATTTAAAAATCCTACTAAGACTGATAAGTGAGTTTAGCAATATTATAAGATGCAAGGTTGACACATGTAGTAAGTGACTTCTAAATACCACTAAGGTACAATTTGAAACTTGAAATTTATTTTATTTTATTTTATTTGGAGACAAGAGTCTTGCTCCGTCGCCAGGCTGGAGTGCAGTGGCACGATCCCAGCTCACTGCAACCTCTGCTTCCCAGTTCAAGGGATTCCCCTGCCTCAGCCTCCCAAGTAGCTGGGACTACAGGCGCACACCACAACGCCAGGCTAATTTTTTGTATTTTAGTAGAGACGAGGTTTCACCACATTGGCCAGTATGGTCTCGATCTCCTGACCTCGTGATCCGCCCAACTTGGCCTCCCAAAGTGCTGGGAGATACCACACAGGCCATGAGACACCACACCTGGCCAACTTAAAATTTTTAAATGTCATTTATAATTGCTGTCTCTCAAATGAAATGCTGAGATATAAATATAACACGTACAGGTATTTCTACACTATAAATTTAAAAATGTCTATGAAAGAAATAAAAAATAAATACATAAATGGAGAGACATGCTGTGTCCAGGCTTGTACGACTCAACAAAGATTTCGATTCTCTCCAAATTCATCTACAGACTTAAAACAATTCTAATAAAATTTTGTTGTTGATATGGATAAGTTGATTCTAAAGTTTATATGGAAAGAAAAACTAACTAGAATAGCTAAAACTATTTTTAAAGAAGGACAAAATTGGAAGAATCATACCATGCAATATTAAGACTTCCTATAAGGCGACAGTAATCAAAATACTATAATACTGGCAAAGAGACAGACACATAGGCTAATGCAGCAAAACAGAGAATCCAGAAGTAAGAAGCATATAAATATGGCCAATTGATTTTTGGCCAGGCAGAAAGGAATGCAGTTGAGAAATGACAAAAATTCTCTCCTTGACCAAACTTCTGAGCCCTCTTCTCAACTAGGCCTGAACCTTGGCCTAAAAAAACTTGCAACAAAACATTAACAGTTTTGAACAGTTCAAGGCCACCACCCTAGGATGACCATAACCTCCTTAAAGAGCCTAACTAACTGAAGAAACTCAAGATTGCCAGAAGAATTTACTATTTGTTCCATCTAACATCTAATGATAAGGCCCCATCTTCCAGCCTCTATAGAAAGGAAGGAGCTGATTACAGCATATTCTTACCACTTCAGTGTCTGGCATAGTCTTTTACACAAATGTTGTGGGGCTGGGCACTGTGGCTCACGCTCATAATCCCACTATTTTTAGAGTCCAAGGTGGGCGGATCACTTGAGGTCAGAAGTTTGAGACCAGCCTGGCCAACATGGTGGAAAAGACCCCAACCCTACTAAAAATACAAGAAGTAGCTGGGCATGGTGGTGGATGCCTGTAATCCCAGCTACTTGGCAGGCTGAGGCAGAAGAACTGCTTGAACCGAGGAGGCAGAGGCTGCCATCAGCTGAGACTGTGCTACTGTACTCCAGCTTGGGCAACAGAGTGAAACTCTATCTCAAACAAATAAACAAACAAACATCAAATGTTGTTGGAACAACTGTAAATCCATGTGCAAAAGTTTTTTTTAAAAATCAGTCTGGATCCAAACCTCACACCTTATACAAAAATTAACTCAAAATATAAATGTAAAACTATAAAAATGTTTTACAAAAAACATAGGAGAACATGACTTGGGGGCCAGCAAAGAGTTCTTGAACACGACACCTAATTAATGCATATCTATAAAAGAAAAAACTGTCAAATTGGACCGCATTAAAATTTAAAACTTTCGCTCTGTGGAAGACACACTTAAAAGAATGGACAAGCTATTTTATTTCCATGTCTCCAATCTATTTGTCTTTCTTGCCTTATTTTACTGATAAGGAGCTAAACTGTAACACTGAATAATAGTGGTAAAAGCAAATATCTTTGCCTTTTTCCTAATCATTGGAAGAAAGCACTCAGTCACCACTAACAATGATATTAGGAGGGTTCTAAAAGCTATCCTTCATCAGCCTGAGGACGTCTCTTCCTTTTTAAAATTTCTTACTTTAATAGAGATGTTGTCCAGGCTGGTCTGGAACTCCTGGTCTCCAGCTTTCCACCAGCCTTGGCCTCCCAAAATGCTGGGATTACAGACATGAGCCATCACACTCGGACAATAAGGTATCTTCTATTTGTAGATTCCTGAGAGTTTTTAATCATTAATGGATTTTAAATTTTATTAAACATATTTCTAAATTAACTGATAGGATCACATTGTGTTTCTTTCTTAGACTATTAATATGATAGATTATACTGACTGATTTTCAAATATTAACCTTTTTATTTTGGGAGTATAAATACATTTTCATGGTATATTATTCTTTTACACATTCAAATATCAATACATTCTTTTTATATCAAATCTAAACTAGATTTGATTTGCTAACATTTTGTTTGGGATGTTTATATCTATGTTCATAAGAGATATTAGCCTGTACTTTTCTCATTTTGTAACATCTTTGTGGGTTTAACTATTAGGGCAACAATGACCTCATAAAATGAACTGGAAGTATATATATATATTTTGAGATGGAGTCTTGCTCTGTTGCCAGGCTGGAGTGCAGTGGTGTGATCTCAGCTGACTGCAATCTCTGCCTCCTGGGTTCAAGCAATTCCCCTGCCTCAGCCTCCCTACTAGCTGAGACTACAGGCACATGCTATCATGTCCAGATAGTTATTGCATTTTTAGTAGAGACAAGGTTTCACCATGTTGGCCAGCATGGTCTCGATCTCTTAACCTTGTGATCTACCTGCCTCAGTCTCCCAAAGTGCTAGGATTACAGGCGTGAGCCACTGCACCCAGTGAACTGGAAGTATTTCTATCTCTTCTATTTTCTGGAAGAGGCTGTATAGAAGTGGTATTAATTCTTCTGTAAATGTTTGCTAGAATTTACGAAAAATCTGTGCCGATATCTCTTTAAGAGGGTTTTAATTACAAATCCAATTTGTTTAATATTATAGAACTAAAAAAATTAAAAAGATTACAGCACTATATCATCTTGGCTAAGTTTATGCACAGTTATTCGTTATATTTGCTTTTGGGGAGAAGGATATCACTCTGTTGTCTAAGTTGGAGTGCAGTGGGCTCATCTTACTGCAACCTTTACCTCCTGGGCTTATGGAATCCTAACTCTGGAGGATGGGGTCTAGGGGTAAGATTCCATGAGCTCAGAAGGCAGAGGTTGCAGTGAGCTGAGATCTCAACACTGCATTCCAGCCTGGGCAACAGAGCAGTATTAGTCATTTGTCTTTGTTTTTTCCTTTCTTAGTCTTACTAAAGTCATCAATGTTGTTGATCAAAGAACCAGCTTTTGGGAACTTTTTTCCAAAGTCATTGATTAGTACTCAGAGATATGTGCTTCCTTCTGCTTGCTTTGCATCTATATTGCTCTTCCTATTCCAGTTTCTCAAGGAAGAAGTTTAAATTATTGATTTCAAATCTTTAGTCTTTTCTAATATAAGCATTTTCTCCCATCTTGTTACTTTAGCTTACCTATATTATTACCTGTGATTTGAGTTGCATAAAGATACAGTTCCATTACAGATGTTTAATCCATTCTGATAGTCTCTTTGAGTTGGTATAGCTGAACCATTCACACTTCATGTAATAATTAATTATTAGATTTAGGTCTATCATTTTGTTTTCTGTTTGTTCTCTGGTTTTTATTTCTATTTCCCTTTTTCTACTTAGAGTTATTTGAACTTTTTAATATTTTAATTTAATCTACTATATTTTTCATTACCTCTAAATTTTTTATATTAATTTTAGTGGTGATTCTAGGGATTATAATATACATACTTAAATTTTTAGTCCACTCAGCTTCAAAATTTTACCACTTCAAGTGGAATATTAAAAACCTTGGCCATATATATGGCTCTTTATCCTCCACATTTTTGCTGTAGTTGTCTTATATATTACATGTACATACACTGATAATCTCTGTTGTTAATTTTTCTAATCCGTGTATATGGTAAATCTCAATTTATCCTTAATGAATTTCACCAATCATTATTTTTTACATAAGTCATGTGTATTTCATTAGACTTTTATTTGCATTTATATTTAAAACTATAGCTGATTACTAAACATTAATTTAATTTTTATAAAGTCTAACACATAATTGTACATATTTATGGGGACTTAGTGATGTTGCAACACATATACAGTTATCCGATGAGGGTAATTAGTATACCCATCATCTCAAATATTTATCCTACCTTCATGTTAAGAACATTCACTAACCTCATTGTAGCTACTTAAAACTATGTTATCAACTATAGCCACTCTACAGTGCTATAGAACTTACTTTTCCTATCTAGCTGTAATTTTGTACCCTTTAACAAATCTTTCCCTATCCCCCTTTCTACCAGACCCTTTCCATCCTCTACTATTCTCTACTCTCCTTTTTACTTCTATAAGACCAACTTTGTTTTAGCTTCCACAGACCAGTGAAAACATACAGTGTTTAACTTTCTTTTCCTGGCTTATTTTACTTAACATAATGTCCTCCAGGTTCCATACAATGTTGTCATAAATGACAAGATTTCATTCTTTTTTATGGCTGAATAGCATTCTACTGTGTATCTACAGCACATTTTCTTTATCCATTCATCTGTTGTTGAACATATATTGGCAACCATTAATATGTATAGTGCTGAAATGAACATGGGGATACAGATATCTCTTGGATATACTGATTTCTTTTTCTTTCTCAGTAATGGGATTGCTGGATCATATGGTAGTTCTATTTGTAGTTTTAAGAGGAACCTCCATGCCATTCTCCAGTGGCTAGCTATACCAGTTTATATTCTCACTGACAGTGTTTAAGAATTCCCTTTTCTCTGAGTCCTCAATAGCAGTTCTTATTTTTTTGTCTTTTTGTTAATAGCCATCTTCACTGCGGTCAAATGATATCTAGTTGTGGTTTTAATTTCCATTTCTCTGATGATTAGTGACATAGACCATTTCTTCCTATACCTGTTAGCTGTTTCTTTGTCTTCTTTTGAGAAATGACTATTCTGATCATTTTCCCATTTACATAAGTCATGTGTATTTCATTAGACTTTTATTTGCTCACGGCAGCCTCAACCTCCTGGGCTCAAGTGATCATTCTACTTCAGCCTCCCAAGTAGCTATAACTACAGGCCTATGCCACCATACCTGGTTAACCTTTAGTTTTAAGTTTTCTGTAGAGATGGGGGTGTCACTATATTGCCCAGGCTGATCTCAAAGTCCTGGCCACAAGGGATTCTCTCACCTCTTCCTTCTAAAGTGTTCAGAGTACAGGCATAAACCATTGCACTTGGCTCATTTGCCAATTTGTTAATCAGACTGATTTTTGCTGTTAAGATGTTTGAGTTCTTTGTATATTCTGGATACTAATCCATTGTCAGATTAACAGTTTGCATATTGCCCCCATTCTGTAGTTTTTTTTTTTTTTTCACTCTGGATTGTTTCCTTTGCTATGCAAAAGTTTTTCATTTAATATAATCCCATTTGTTTATTTTTGCTTTTGTTGCCTGTGGTTTTGAGGTCTTATTCTTAAAATATTTTCGTGGACTCATGTCCTGAAGTATTTCCTGTTTTCTTCTAGTAGTTTTATAATTTCAAGTTTTACACTTAGATCTTTGAACCATTTTGACTTGATTTTTGAATAAGGTAGAAGGTAGAGGTCTACATTTATTCTTCTGCCTATGAATATTGTTTTCTTAGCACCATTTTTTGAAGAGAACATGCTTTCCCTGTTGTGTGTTCCTGGCACTTTTGTCAAAAATACGTTGACCGTAGACACCTCAATTAACTTCTGAATTCCCTATTCTGTTCCACTCGTCTATGTTTACGTTTTTTTTTTTTATGCCAGTCGTATGTGATTTTGGTGACTACAATTTTGCAATATATTTTGAAGTCTGAGAGTGTCATGCCTCCAGCTTTGTTCTTTTTCCTCAGGATGGCTTTGGCTATTTGAGGTCTTTTGCAGTTCCATATGAATTTTCAAATTTTTCCTATTTCTGTGAACAATGACCTTGGTATTTTGATACGGACTGCATTGAATTTGTACATTGCTTCGGGAAGCGTGGTCATTTTAACAATGTTAATTCTTCTGATCCATGAGCATGAGATGTTTGTACATTTGCTTGTATCTTCTTCAGTTTCTTTCATTAGTGTTTTATAATTCTCCTTGCCCAGGTCTTTCATCTTCTGGGTTAAATTATTTCCAGATGGTTTTGTTTGTTTAGCAGCAATTTTAACTGAGCTTGCCTTCTTGGTTTTGTTTTTTCAGCTAGTTCATGGTGTACAGGAACGCTGATGAATTTTTTTTTTTTTTTTAACAAAAAACTGTATGCACTTACTGCATTTGTAGTCAATCGGAATCCTTTGAGATGGCAATAGTAGACACTGGGGACTTTTGGAAGGGTAAAGAAATGACAGAAAAAAAAAGTACTGAAAAACTAACTACTAGGTACTATGCTCACTACCTGGGAGCTGGGATCAATTGTACCCCAAACTTCAGCATCATGCAATATAATCATGTTACAAACCTGTACGTGTGCCCCTGAATCTAAAATTGAATTTATTTTTAATAAAATCAATTCTTTAAAAGTTGAATTTATTTTTAATAACATCCTTTGTTATTAAACAGTTTGATCCTTGGGTCAAGGTCTTAGCATACACATTGTATATTTGGTTGCTTCAAAGACATGTATATCAATGCCTAGAGTTTTGAGGTCTGGAAGAAGCCACTGCCACATATATTACAGTTATGGGATTTCTCTTTAGTATGACTGCTCTGAGGTAGATTAATGCTTGAACAAATGATTATGGATTTGCCACACTCATCACATTTAGAAAGTTTCTCATCACATTTGGATGTTATGTAAGTTCTCTGATGTCATGCATGGTGTAAATTTTGACTGATGATCTTGCCACACTCATTGCCGTTTGTTTCTCTTCAATATGGATTATCTGATGTCTGGTGAAGTTTGGTTGCCAAGACAAGGACTTACAACTTTTATTATATTTGTAAGGTTTTTCTCACCCCTATGGATTTCCTGATATTTAGTAATACTTGAATGCTCACTAAAGGCACTGACATACTTATTACATTTGTAAAGTGTCTCTCCAGTATGGATGGACTAGTACCTACTGAGGTATGACTGCAGAAGAAAAAATTTCCCAGTCACTACATTTGTTTACACAAATTATTATTGGTAAGTGAGGATATACTGCTGTCATTTTATTGATTGTTTTCTGGTTGTTTTGTATATCCATTGTGCCTTTCTTCATCTGTTATTGTTTATTTTTATAGGTGGGTCATTTTCTGAAGTGATAAGGTTTGATTCCTTTCTATTTCTCTTTTGTGTATTGGTTCTACCAGTGAATTTTATAGCTTCACATCCTTTTATGATGGTAGTTATCATTTTTTCACTTTCAAATGTAAAACTCACTTGAGTATTTCTTGTAAGGCCAGTCTAATGATGATGAATATTCTTATTTTTTTGATCGTGAGACATTTTATTTCTCCCTCATTCTGAAGTATAGTTTTGCCAGGTATAATATTGTTGGCTGGCATTTTTTTTTAATTTTTCCTTCCAGTACTTTGAATATATTATCCCATTCTCTCCAGGCCTGTATAATTTCTGCTGAGAAATCCACTGTTAATCTAATAAGAATTTTTTAATTTGTGAATTCCCATAATTCTTTTTTTTTTTGGTCTGCCTGTGTTGCTTCAACCTCTTCAAGTTCAAAAATTCTTTCTTCTGCTTGGTATAGTGATTGTTGAAGGTCTCAATTGTATTTTTTATTTCATTCATTGAATTCTACAGCTGTAGGATTTCTGTTTGGTTCTTTATTATGATATCTATCTCTTTATTAAATTTCTCATTGACTTAGCTGGGCATGGTGGCACAGGCTTCTAGTCTCAGATACTCAGGAGGCTGAGATGGGAGGATAGCTTGAACCCAGAACTTCAAAGGTACAGTGAACTATGCCCAAGACACTTCACTCTAGCCTGGGTGACAGAGTAAGTAAAATCTTGTCTCTAAAACAGATAAATAAAGGCCGGGTGCTGTGACTCATGTTGTAATTCCAGCACTCTGAAAGGCCAAGGCAGGTGGATCAAAAGGTCAGGAGTTCAAGACCAGCCTACCCAACATGGTGAAACCCCATCTCTACTAAAAATACAGAAATTAGCCAGGTGTAGTGGCAGGCATCTGTAATCCCAGCTACTTGGGAGGCTGAGGCAGGGAATTGCTTGAACCGAGGAGGCAGAGGTAAGCTGCGATCACGCCTCTGCACTCCAGTCTGGGTGACACAAGACTCCATCTCAAAAAAAGATAAATAAAAATAATAATTTATCCATTCAAATTGTGAATTGTTTTCCTGATTTCACTAAATGTCCATCAGTATTCCATATCTCACTGAGTTTACTTAAGATTATTGTTCTGAATTCTTTTTCTGGCATTTTATATACTTCTTGATTAGCCTCTGTTACTGGAAAATTACTGTGTTCCTTTTCATTAATATTTATGTGTGGTTTTTCATGTTTGATGTATCCCTACATCGATTTCCATTCATGTGGTAGAAAAGTCCCTCTTCCAATTTTATGGAATAGGTTTCACAGAGAAAGATTTACTTACATGAATGGGTGTTGGGGTATCAGTTTGTTGAGTTCTAGGTGGACACAGTAGTGTAGTTTCTTCAGCTGTAATCCATACTAGTGACATATGCAAATGTCTCAGTGGCCTGGGCTGAGTTTGTGGTGGAGGTGGTGCAGTTTTGCTGGGTGTGGACTTACTGGGCTGTTCCTCAGGTCCGAGGCATATACACGCACATGGTGGGCCCACCAACTTGGGGCTTGGATTTGGGCTACAGGGCTCTTATTCTGGCCGGGAGGACATACACATGGTTGCTCAGCCAGCCCAAGGACATAGCAGCCTGTTGCAAAAAACACAGGCACACAGCTGCCTGACTGGCCTGAAGGCATGTCTGCTAGGATGGCTCAGTCTTTCAGGCCCAAAATGTGGGCTCATGGTTGTTCAGTTGGCCTTGGAGTCTGGCTGCCAGTGGAGCTGCTTTTCAAACATCAATTGTGGTCATGGGGCTGTTGGGCAGACCAGCAGCTTATCTGTGGAAGGTCGGACGTTGCAGTGCTGTTTCTCTGGCCCTGAGCACAGGCACATAGCCACACCATTGGTGCAAAAGTCTGTCAGCTGCTCAAAGACTTGAAGGCCTCTCCCACTAAGGGGCAGGCATTCAACAGTTTGGCCAGCTCAAGAACAGGTTCACCGTGGGTAGGACTGCCAGACTATTCTTCTAGCTTGAAGTGAAGGCGACAAGAGTTGGCTTCTCTTCTATGCAGGACCATCACAGCCAATCCTGGGCCCAGGCTCCATGTTGCTGGGGTTCTGGCATTCAGCCACAAGTGTGGACTTGGTGGAATGAAGACAGAACCCCAGTGCTGGAGAGGTGCAGTGCCTACTGACTCCCTGAGAAGGGCACACTCCAGAAGTAGCTCTGTTCTCAAGATGGTGCTGTGGTGCAGCAGACTGGCTCACAGCGGGTGGATGGAAGCCTAGCAGTGCACCCCTTAGTGTTCCTAACTGGGGGCAGTGCAGCTTTGTGAATTTGTGGTAGCTGTCTAAGCTGAGTTCAGAGCTTTTGAGGACTGAGGAATTCTCCTATAGTAAGGACTGTACATGTTTGTGGTGGCAACTGGGGCTGGCTAGGATATTCTGATTGCCTTTTCTCCAGATCCAACCCAAGTGGGAAAGACAGGACTGCAGATGCTAGGTATCCTCATGCAGCCCTCCTGGACTTCTAATCATCACAGGTGTGTGTGTCTCCATTCCCCCATTGCACTGTACCACTCTGACATTCTAGTCAAATCCTATCTGTTTCTTCATTGCCTTGGTCCTTTTTTTGTGAAAGAGACAAGCACCAGGCTTCTCTACTCAACCATTCTGCCAATGTCAGTTCTCAAATCTGCTTTCAATTAGACATACTTCAATTCAAAAGCAGAAAAGCCTATTATGTTTTCCATTTCTATTGTGCTTTCTTCATTCCTGAAGTTCAGTTTCCCTTTGGTATCATCTGACTTCATTCAGAATAATTCCCTAATTCTCTTATAGCAACTTTGTTGGAAATGAATTTTCTTCCTTTTTCTTCACCAGAAAATGTCTTTATTTCACCTTCGTTCCTGCAGGGTATTTTCATGAGGTACAGGATTCTAAGTTGACAGTTCCTTTCAAAAATGTTTTGCCACTTTCTTCTGATCTCCACAGATTTTTTTCCTTTAAGAAAAAACAGTTTTTCTATTTGCTTTCTAATGAGAAATCTAGTGATTGCAATTATTGTTCTTCTACTGACATGTGCCCTTTTCTCTGGTTATTTTCAAGATTTTTATTCTATCTATATAGTTTTCAGAGATTGATTATTATGTGAGTTGAACCTGGGTTTACTGACTGGGATAAGTGATTCTTTCCTGTCATTTTATCCTGCTATTCAGCTGAATGTGTTTTATTTTGGTTATTGTCATTTTCAGTTCCTAAATTTCCATTTTATTTTCTGGCCCTTTGCTGGAAGTTTCTACTTTTGCAATCATTTCAAGAGTGTTTATAATTGCTTCTTGGAGCATTTTTTTATAGTAAAGTGTTTGTCAGATAATTCCAACATTTATGTTATCTTGGGGCTGGTATCTGTTGATTGTCTCTTCCCATAAGAGTTGAGATATTCCTGGTTCTTCATGTCAAGTAATTTTGGATTGTATACTGAATATTTTGAATACAGCTGTCCCTTGGTATACACAGGGGATTGATTCCAGGATGCCGAAGTACACCAAAATTCATGTATATTCAGTTCTCAGTCAGCCCTTCAGAATTCGTGTATATGAAAAGTCAGCCCTCTACATATGTGGATTTCTTTCAAATCCTGCAAATAGTGTATTTTCTATCCACAAGTGGTTGGAGAAAATCCACATCTAATGGACCTGTACAGTTCAAACCTATGTCAACTGTATTACGTTATGAAACTCTGGGTATTCTAGAAATCCTTCAGAGAATGTTAATACCTTTGTTTTAGCATGCAGTCAACACAGGCTCAAGCCACAGATTCCAATGTGCCTTCTGTGGTCTGTGGCTACAACATCAGCTCAGTTTTCAAAGCTTTCACAATGCTAATTGGATCTGCCCCACATGTGCATCCTCCAGTGGTCAATCTGGGACCTGGTGGTGGGTTGTTGGTCCAGTTCTCAAAGGCTTTGGTATGCTCATTAGAATAAGATACATAGACGACAAATGCATAGTTCAGGAGCAAGTCTAGGAGTTTAACACAATCACATGGGGTTGCTTTCCTGAGCTCCTCCCTCTCTGTCATCTTCTCAGTAATTTCTAGTTCCCTGGAGCTCCTTCTGGCCAGAAAGCTGGGGCTTTGGCCCACTTTTCCACACACTTCTGTGATTATATCCAGTTCTAGAATTAAGCAGTGGGAAAAATGGGGGTAGGGAGTGGAGGACAGCAACCTCACCACCAGTTCAAGTAGTATTTGAATTCTTATCTTCTTCCCCAATCTGTTTACTATTTACCTTTCAATGTCCTCAAATAGCTGCTCCATGCATTCTGTCCAGATTTTATAGTTGTATTCAGTGGGAGAGAAAATATGAAGTGTTTTTACTCCATCTTAACTGGAACTCTTTAAAGATAGTTTAGCCAGAATTCTGACAATTGGTATCTATTATATGATATCCCAACTAGTCTTTGTTTAATATAAGCTTGCTTGCTCACCAACACCAGCAACAGACACCTTGTTCCAAAGAGACCAAACAGGTTTGGCAGGTTATCTTTTAAGAATATGCTTACTATTGCCTTTATGGCTAATGGAAGAGGCAGAAAAAACCTTCATTTCTCTTTTCACAGTCTCTCTGATAGGAAGTAGAAGTCTCCAAAATTCAAGATAGTGCCCTAGAGGGCAACTAAGCAATAGTAATAGAAGATTATTTTATTCCTGGTATTCAGTACTCACCTCCTCATTTATAAGTACAACACATGGTGGTACAGCCTTTAATCAAGACCCAAAAAAACATTAAGAGGTGACCTTGAAGATCACACAAGTTCTCTGAGGTAAAGTTCAATAGAGGTACTTCTTGATGCTAAGCACATAATTTTCAAAAATAAAAGGAAAACTAAAAATTATTGAAAACAGAAACAAAAAGATTAAAATCAGAGGTGCTAGCTGAAGAATGAATAAACCAAATTTCATATTAGCTAACAGTGAGGACAGAAAAAGGGGTTCATTTAACAGAAAGAACCAAATTTATCTAGATAGTTATGACACAGACAATATGGGAAATCAAAAAATATGTTTCTTTCTCATGCTTAAGTAGCAATGAAAATAATCATACCACCAGATAGGAATGTTTGAAAAAATCAAAAGAAATAAGAGAAACAAAGTATATCACACCAGGTTTTGAACTCAGGATATGAAGAACTAAGAATAACATCCTGTTGATTTCACAATGAAAGTTAAGTATACATAAAGGTAACAATAAAACCCTAACACCAAACAATGGAAAACGTTTTAAATAGTAAAAATTTAAATTAAATTAGATATACTTTAGAAAATTTCATGGATCTAACTCTAAAATTCTTAACAATGCTTATAATTACATCTGAATCATTACTAAAAAGATCAAGTTTACCAGGGAATGCAAAGTTAAATCCTAAAATAAACAAAGCAAACAGAAAAACAAAACAAAACAAAAAAAAAACCTACTAAACCTTAACAGCTGAATCTTAAGCCAAAGGAACCTAAAAAACAAGATGTGAGTTTATTTTTCTTTTCTTTTTTTGAGTCGGAGTCTCACTCTGTTGCCAGGCTGCAGGGCAGAAGCATGATCTTGGCTCACTGTAACCTCTGCCTCCTGGATTCAAGCGATTCTCCTGCCTCAGCCTTTCCAGTAGCTGGGACTACAGATGTGCACCACCATGCCCAGCTAATTTTTGTATTTTTAGTAGAGATGCAGTTTTACCATGTTGGCCACGATGGTCTAGATCTCTTAACCTCATGATCGGCCCACCTTCGACTCCCGAACTGCTGGGATTATAGGCATGAGCCACTATGCCCCGCCAAGTTGCAAATTTTTTAAAAAAATCACCATTCCACCTTATCTAAACTTCAAGGACACCACAACAGAAATACAAGATCTTTTTAAAAGCCCTTACATAAAATTATCAGGCAGTTATCCCACCAAATCAAACAGTTTAGAATCTGTTTTTTTCCTCCCAACCACTAAAACAAGTTATTATGATACCAAGACTCTGTCCAGAACATCTGCGATTCCTGGAATTTGACGGGTAAACTCTGGTGCCTTGCTAGTCAACCCTACTCATCCATCCCTACCTTCCTGAAAAAATGTTACATTCCTCATAATCTCTATTAGACACCTCTCTTTAGCTTAAAGCAATAACATGTGATTTATAAACTGTATAAAATATAAATGTGTAACAGTTATTCTATATTACAATAATTTTCTTTTCAGTTGTCACCCTTACACTCTTTTATCTTCTCATTTTCTTTCCAGTCCTCTGGAAGGAAAGAAATGGTCTCTCAAATCTAAATCTAAGACCTTGATAATATGTATCTTAAATTTTACTACAGTTAATGTTTTTAAGCTACTGAATTTTTTCTTTTGTGTCTCACCTTCCCTTAAATTATGACAATCTTGTATTATAAGCAGAACAGGTATCATTAAATTCATTTTAAATACAAGGAAACAGAGGTAAGTTCAAAGAATTAAAGTAACTTTCCCCAAAGCAAGCATTTGATAATGGCAGGCTGAATCTAGAATCCAAGACACTTTACTTCCAGTTCAATGCTATATTTTTTTAAATAAGCATTTTTCTACTAACAGAAAAGTCTCTCAAAACACACAGATCCTGCACATCAAAATAAAGTATGCATGCCATCTTCTTGTGAATCTCTAACATTTCCTTTTCCATTTAAGGTATACCAGTAAACAAATACTACCATTAAAGTTACCTTGTAAAATATCCATGAAGGAAACCTAGTGAAGCTTTCATGGTTCCAGGAGAACCTACTGAAAGATAATTGGATGATAACTGAACTACTATCATTCAAGAGGCCAAATCTCAGGTTCCCAAATCACAGTACTTTGACCATTTAGTTAGTGGGAAATTAAAAGGGATGAATTTCAAAGCCCTGCTTCTTTCTCATCCTAGACCAATGGTTCTCAGTGTGATCTGCAGAGCAGCAGCAGCAATAGCAACAACATATGGTAATTTATTAGAAATCCCATTTTCAGGTCCTACCCTAGATGTGCTACAGTATTATAAACTCTGGTTGTGGGACCTAGTAGTCTATAGTTTAACAAGCTTTCCAGATGATTTTATGCATGCCAAAGTTTGAGAACCACTGTCCTAGACTATCAATGCTTTGAAATCGTACCATCTGTTTCTCTGCTGTCATACACAAGCTCTTTATGACCTGTCTTTTAAGAAAGTCTTCCCTTGCTATATTAATTTGATTGCTAGAATGTACTGTTAATGACAGATTTCATTTGTTCATTTGTTCCTGTCCAGTACTCCATGAGTTTTGGAGATAGAGAACTTGCATGAAGTTTAAATACAAATTGATTTAACAGTTTGTCTTCTTTCATTGACTTCATATATTTTCAAATTTCATTTTAAAAATATACCATGCAGTTCTCATACCTAAATATTTTCTAATCTGTAATGAGCCTTATGATTCAGTATTTTATTTCTTGTACAATGTTTTATGAAGAATTGTACTGACAGTTTGTATAACCTATTATTTTCTATAAACAAAAATCCCCAAACTTCAGGATACATGGTTTCTAATCTGGTCTGCATTTTAATCATTTAGTATTTATTCTTTTGCTTAGTTCCTACAGGTTGCACTGTGAAGCAAACACACAACAGGTCTTTCCTTTTATTTTTGAATTCCTTTTTCTCCCCCACCATCCGATAACAAATCAAAGTGGAATGCTAGGAATTATTAAAAGGAAAGTAAATGAATTCTTTGTCTCACCCTCTGCACAGATGCACTGAACTCACACATTTCTCAAAGGAGAAAGAAGAAATCCAAAAGGAAGTAAGGGTCACAAAATACATAACAATTAAATCAAAATGTTTGAACTGCAAATTCAGACAGCTAACTCTAAAAAATTCTGGATGATGGGCTAAGAAAAGAAAATACTGAGGGCTAGATTTTAATCTAGGACATACAACACACATTTCATACAAGTTTGCAGCTGCATTAAACAAAGATATGCCTGCCTGTCTGAAGTTAGTTTGGCAATTAGTAATCTATTTATAATAAAATTTCCAACAGGGCACAGTGGCTCATGTCTGTAATCCCAGAATTTATGGAGACTGAGAGAGAAGGATCTCTTCAGGCCACAAAATCAAGATTAGCCTGGGCAACATTGGAAGATCCCATCTCTACAAAAAAATTCAAAAATTAGCTGGGTGTGGTGGCATGTACCAGTGGTCCCAGCTACTTGGTAGGCTGAGGTAGAAGGACTGCTTGAGTCTAGGGTCAAAGCTGCAGTGGGCTGAGACCACGCCACTGCACTCCAGCATAGGTGACAGAGCGAGACCCTTCTCAAAAAAAAAAAGAAGATGGCCGATTAGCAGCAGCTCAGGATTGTAGCTCCCAGTGAAAGTGCACAGAGTGAGTGGACGCCACACTTCCAGACAAATTATTGTTGCCCATTGTCCAGGAGATTCTCAGCGGAGGAGCCCCACAGGTCGCCAGCGTGACTCTTTTGGCTGGTGCAGCTGCTCTGCTGGCGCCCCGGCGCGGTGGTTCTCAGTATGGAGTATATGGGACTGGGTGCCCTTTTAGTTGGCATTTGGAGCTCCTGGAAGGCAGAGTCGCCCATTCAGCTGATTGAAAAGGGGAATGAAGCAGGGAGCCTGACTGGGAGATTCCCCGGCAGAAGAAGTGCCACGAATCTCAATGCCGCTGTTTCAGCCGGCGCAGTGGGTCGCCGCAGGAGAAATTACACAGATTCTCACACCTTTTCAGTGGGCGACTGGAACACCTGGGAGAAAGTTCAACTAAAATAAAAATAAAAAAATAAAGAAGAGGCTCTGAGACAGGGAGCCAGGTGATCGGTCTCGGCTGGCCCCACCTCCACAAAAAGACAGCAATTGGAAGCACTGAAGATTGAGAGTCCCACAGCAAGCACAGCTGAACCTGGGAAGGTCCAGCTCTGTGGGGGAGGGGCACCCGCCAAAGGAAAACTAAGAAACAGAAAATACTTCATCACCAACAAGCTGGAAGTCCACTCAGAGACCCAATCTGAAAGTCAGCAATTACAAAGATGACAGGTGGGTAAATCCACAAAGATGGGAAGAAACCAGAGCAAAAAGGCTGAAAACACCCGAAATCAGAATGTCTTTCCTCTGCAGGGGATGCAGCTCCTCATCAGCAACAGAACAAGGCCTGATGGAGAATAAGTGTGACAAGTTGACAGAATCAGGCTTCAGAAGGTGGATAATAAGAAACTTCTGTGAGCTAAAAGAACATGTTCTAACCCAATGCAAAGAAACTCAGAACCTTGAAAAAAGGTTTGATGAAATGCTAATGAGAATAGACAATTTAGAGAGGAATATAAGGGAACTAATAGAGCTGAAAAACACAATACAAATATATTGTGAAGTACGCACAAGTTTTAACAGTCGAATTGATCAAGCGGAAGAAAGAATATCAGAGGTCGAAGACCAACTTAATGAAATAAAACAAGAAGACAAGGTTAGAGAAGAAAGGGTAAAAAGGAATGAGCAAAGTCTCCAAGAAATATGGGACTATGCGAAAAGGCCTAATCTACGTTTGATAGGTGTACCTGAATATGATGGAGAGAATGAATGAATCCAAGCTGGAAAATATTCTTCAGGATATTATCCAGGAAAACTTTCCCAGCCTGGCAAGGCAGGACAATACTCAACTCCAGGTAGTACAGAGAACACCACAAAGATATTCCTCAAGAAGAGCAACCCCAAGGCACATAATCGTTAGATTCACCAGGGTTGAAATGAAGGAGAAAATACTAAGGGCAGCCAGAGAGAAAGGTCAGGTTACCCACAAAGGGAAGCCCATCAGACTCACAATAGATCTCTCAGCAGAAACCCTACAAGCCAGAAGAGAGTAGGGGCCAATATTCAACATCCTTAAAGAAAAGAACTTTCAACCCAGAATTTCATATCCAGCCAAACTAAGCTTCATAAGTGAAGGAAAAATAAAATTTTTTGCACACAAGCAAGTACTCAGAGATTTCATCACCACCAGGCTTGCTTTACAAGAGCTTCTGAAAGCATTACACATAGAAAGGAACAACCAGAATCAGCCATTCCAAAAACATACCAGAAGGTAAAGAGCATCACCCTAATGAAGAATTTACATCAACTAATGGGCAAAACAGCCAGCTAGCATTATATGATAGTTTCAAACTCACATATATCAATATCAATCCTAAATTTAAATAAACTAAATGCCCCAATCAAAAGACACAGACAGGCAAATTGGATAAAAAGCCAAAACCCATCAGTATGCTGCATCCAGACCCATCTCACATGCAAGGATACACAAAGACTCAAAACAAAGGGATGGAGGAAGATTTACCAACCAAATGGAGAGAAAAAAAAAAAAAGCAGGAGTTGCAATTCTCATCTCTGATAAAATAGACTTTAAAGCAACAAAGACCAAAAGAGACAAAGAAGGACATTACATAATGGTAAAGGATCAATGCAACAAGAAGAGCTAACGAACCTAAATATATACATACCCAATACAGGAGCACCCAGATACATAAGGCAAGTTCTTAATGACTTACAAAGAGACTTAGACTCCCACATAATAATAGTGGGAGACTTTAACACTACATTGTCAATATTAGACAGATCAACCAGACAGAAAATTAACAAGGATATCCAGGACTTGAACTCAGACCTGGAATTGTAAACTTAATAAACATTTACAGAACTCTCCACCCCAAATCCACAAAACATACATTTTTCTCACTATCACATTACACCTATTCTAAAAGTGACCACAAAATTGGAAGTAAATCACTCCTCAGCAATTGCATAGCATTTCACAGGTTTAAATGAAATATTGGTTGGCTGCTTGTTTGTTATTTTCCTCCCTTATTCCTTCCTGTCTCCTTGTTAAGCACATTTATTGGCATAAAAGAGGCTTTTAATACCCATATTCAGACTGCATTCTAGCCTGGGCAATAGAGCAAGATTCCTGTTCTCTCTCTCTTTCATTCTTTTTTCTCTTTCTTTCTCTCTTTATCTTTCTTCTTTTCTCTTTTCCTTCCTTTCTTTCTTTAAAAAAAAATGTTCACAAAGAGATAGTTAAATGCAAGAATCCCAGTGCTTACATTTTAGGAAAGGTACCTAGAAAAATTCTAAAAATTTCAGAATTTGAAAGGGCTAGTATTGAAAATACAAAGTTATAATAGCGAGAAAAAGAGAGAGGATGCTTATAATGTTTTTTCAGGCAACAGAGAAAGGGAAAGAAGACAGCACTAAGTTGAAAATAAAACATTTGAATTACAGGAATATCCACAGACATATCAGCTGGTTTTCAAATAGACAGATAACCTGTCAGGTCAATAAGAACACTATGCAGTAGAAACTTCCTCAATGGAGTGAGATTAGGCTAATGGCCAACCCAAAGGCAGTCTGTTTTTAAGTGCCAAAAGAGGATGACAAAATTGAAAAAAGTTGATAGGAAGAATGAAAAGTAATTATTTGACACTTTTATAAAAACCTGTCCATTTTAACACAATTTGTCGTTCCATCTGGAATGCAAAGATGAACATCCTCTAAAACTTTATTAGAGAAAAGAAAAACTACAGGAGAAATAATCTGGGTGCAGTGCTCACACCTGTAATCCCAGCATTTTGGGAGGCCACGGTGGGCAGATCACCTGAGGTTGGGAGTTCAAGACCAGCCTGACCAACATGGAGAAACTCTGACTCTATTAAACATACAAAATTAGCTGGGCGTGGTGGCACATGCCTGTAATCCCAGCTACTCGTAAGGCTGAAGCAGGAGAACTGCTTGAACCTGGGAGGTGAGAGTTGCAATTATGGACCACGCCACTGCACTCCAGCCTGAGCACAAGAGCGAAACTCTGTCTCAAAAGAAAAAAAAAAATTCTAGTTCTTTTTTTTTGAGACAGAGTCTCACTCTATCACCCAGGCTGGAGTCCAGTGGTGCTGTATCAGCTCACTGCAACCTCTGCCTCCCAGAATCAAGCAATTCTTGTGTCTCAGGCTCCTGAGTAACTGGGATTATAGACGTGCACCACCATGCCCAGCTAAGTCTTTTTATTTTTAGTAGAGATGGGATTTCACCATGTTGCCCAGGCTGGTCTTGAACTTCTAAGCTCAGATGATCCACCCACCTCAGCCTCCCAAAGTGCTAGGATTACAGGTGTGAGCCACCACACCTGGCCTAAAAATTCTAGTCCTTAACAGTTGAAAGCAAATATGGATAAGATTATGAATGAAGGGGATTCAGATTGATTTAATATTCATATGAAAAACACCATTGCTGAAACATTTCTCAGCATAAATAAAGCCTACAGCTTCTTTAAACAGTTCTTTGAAGATCTGCATTTATAAGACAGCCAGTAATCTTTTATTCTTTCCTATGACAAGCCTGGTAGGTAGGTAGCTAGTTACCTCAAAAGGGAAAACAAACCAGTTCTAAAACAAGAACACATAAGGCATCTATGCTAAAAATTTCATGAGGGAACAAGGAAAACTTCTCAGACAGCCAAATACCAAAAATTCACAAACCAAAGCATCACAGTTTATACCAGCATGATAGTGATTACAGCATCCGAAATGCTAACCTCACAAATTACCATATAAGCAAACAATCCAACTCTACATTAAGAATATGGGCAATATTTATGCAATCAAACAAAATACACTATCACTGCGTGCTTGATTCTGAACTAGAGCCCCTTAGAAGGGGCAGGAGGATGACAAAAATGACAATATTAGAATTTCACCAAACATTTGCAATACAGAACAGCTCTCTTCTTGAAAAGGGGCCAATGTATTTGATTCCTTTTTTTGATCAAAGAGGATTTATGATAGGAAGCAACTAGAAAACTTGCAAAATATTTCAGAAAGAAATTATATTGAGTTCCTTTACCCTTGCTTGGAAAAAGAAATAAATGGAGGTGCAAAGGAAGAGAAAAACACAGGTCTGCTACCACCTGTTCTCATTAAAAGAGGCCTTTTTTTTGTGGGGAGTACATTTCCTCTCACAGTTTTATTTGAAAACTGTTGTCCACCTATTCATCCCTTAGGGAATTATTAAACAACATACTAAAATAAAATGCAAACAAAAACAAAACCACCTCATGCAAAGCTTAAGGAAAAATTAATCTAAGATTCAGATGTTCATGAAGGTTTATGAAGGAGGACAGGCAGGGTAAGGTTAAAAGGGTAAGCTTTCTGTTGCATATTTTCCAAAAAGGGAATGCAATTAGAAGATAAGCATCTAGTCAGTCCTTAATTAAAACAAGGTGGGATACCCATGACTCAGAGCAACGGTAGGTTTGCTTAAAAAGAATTATAGGTAACAGTTCTCATATTAATATTTTTAGATACATTTTCTGCTGGGAAGACATTAGTATGAGGAATATTTTGTTGCCGAAAATAAAGTATTTCTGCTTTCAACTTTTTAAAGTGTTCTCCCTTTCCAACCTTCCGTGTCCCAATTCTGAAATTCCACCTAAAGTTCATGTATTTTCCTTCTCTATGTTAATGAAAACACACCACATTGATTGTAAGAATCTTACTAGATTTCCAGTTGTTTTGCCTCAATTCCTACATTAATCCAAACAATAAGGGCCTTTAAAACATTCATAAATAACCTGCTGCTGCTGTACCTAGGAGCCAACTGCAACAATGTTGAGCAACAACAAATTTCATAGTTCAAGAGGCACAGTTAAGGGAAAAGGTTGCTCAGAAAATCACTCTTATTTAGCACAAAGATCCTTAAAAATTGCATGAAATCAGTGAAGTAACTATAGAAACCAATTTCTTCAGCTCCATATCACACGTCTCACACCTCAATTGTCTTTATTATCATCTGCTGTCAGATCCTTAATCAGAAATGTGAACAGGCTTGATGATTTATTCAGGAGGGAAAAGAATCTGTAGGTCAAGTGAAAAATTTCACACACACACCCATACACACACCGCATCTTCAACCTTAGGTACTTTCATTTCATTCTGTTCTCAGCAGCTCTGGGGGCAACTCCAGTGAGATCCAATATTAAGGCTCAATTAAAATAAGCTCCAATTAGTGGAGCTTTTTTCTCTGGGGCTAGAAAAGTCAGGAAATGGATATTGGGAAATGTAAAAAGTCAGCTACTGAGAGGAGGCTGCAGACATAAATGAACTTATTTGTTGATTTCTACAGTTGCTATGCAGAGGCCTCTGGGAGTAAAAGCTTAACCAGTCTAAGCTATAAACTAAAACCCCTGCAGCTAAACATGAACTGTGTGAAACAAGGGCTCCATTCCAGAACAGAAAACTGCTGGGCCCAGAAAATTAAAAGCCAGAGGCATTTTCCATTTAAAACTAAATCCCAGTACCGCCTCCCAGCCAAAGAATTATAAGCAGTATCAGATTTACAAAACGAACAATTACCCTGGAAAAATGTAGCCTATTGTATAGTCCCAGATGCTAAATCTCAAAAGTTTCTTTTTTTTTTAAATCTCATATTATATTCCTCCAAGTATACTGCTATAGTTTACAAAGAGCCATTTCGAGACAGGCCTAAGCCTTGAAAATAAATTTTGAAAAAGAGAGCACATAACTCATTGACCTCATTTGAAGTACTGCCCTTGCCTTTAGCAGTTCCTGTCCTTCCCCAAGGCTTCTGCAAATGGTATGCAACAGCAAAATAAACCCTGACCTAATTGCCAGGAAAGAGCTGCCAACCTTCCCTCAAACACAAAGACAAGCATGGTAACTTGAAAGTCTTACCTCTTTGGCTTTTTGCTTTAATCTCAGCTGTTCTGGATCTTCCTTATTACAACGACTCTATCAAAGGAAAAGAAAATTTTAATAGAAATTACTAGCATCTAAACACCATAGTTGCATTAAACATTTAATAAATGACAATTTTCTCTTGTGATTGAATATCTTAGCTCCAGGGGAAAATGCCTCAATCCAGTTTAGCTGCACTCCCACCCTGGTTTTCCCCACCCCCTCATCATCTGGGCTGGCTGCTGCAGTTCTAGCCTGGAGGAAGCTTATACTGAAAATGATGCTAACAATGTCAGTCAGGTCCAGTTGAGGCATGACGTTGTTTTTGCTGGAACACTGAAAACTAAAAAATTGATGGTACAGATGAAGGAAAAGAAAAAAAGAATAATTGTTGGTTTAAATGAATAAAAACAACCAATACTGGCTGATCTTCAGGTGAAGTCCATTTGGGAAAACACGGTATTTCAAGGACTACAAAAATCAAGAACCTGACTAACCTTGAACCAAATCGCTCTCTTTAAAGGCATAATTTCTAAAATTATAAGTAGAAAAGACATCCCAGTATTTTAATTAGAATATCTTATCATTATTGGGTCCTCTATAGCACTTAACAGAATGCTGTACGCAAAGCTCAATAATTTGTTGGATGTCGCTTTCCATAGTACTGGACTGGCATAAGAAGAGAGCCGTCTTCTATGTATCAAGCTATGATGGAACAAAGGGTGAGGAACTTTATTTCTGACACCATGAACATCTGTCCACTGGAAAACATGTTTGGGATATGTATATCCTTTTTTTCATGCCAAAGTTATTTAACTACTTATAAATCTGAATATTTGTTCTGTAAAATGCAAACTTAACTGAGTAAGCTAATATCCAGATAGCTAACTAAATAAAAGCTAAAAGTATTTCATATTTACTAAGTTTACCTGATACATTTATTGATTTACCAGTACCTTTGGTTAAAGGAAAATATAAGACATTATCTTTAAATTTGAGTGCTTACTAATTTCAAATATCTTAAATATCTACACAAATTCAACCCAAAGCTGGTCAAATTTTTCTTCATTTTAGTCCCCAATCTACTAAGATATTTCATTTCAAAGTAAGATAAACTCTTTTGTTACTCTAGCTATAGTATCAGCAGAGAATGAGTCTGCATATATGTATTTATATTAAAATATGCATTATGTATATAATATATGTGGGTGTGCATAAAATATTTTGCCTCAATATAAAATGGGCACATTTTGGTATCAAGTCTTTGTCAGTGATCCAATATTTATTGGTCATCCGTAGAACAGATTCTACTCTGTATGCCACTGTTCTAGGCCTTGGAGACATATGATATAAGGAGACAAAGTAACTGTAGTAATTCAAGTAACTTACATTTTAAGAAGAGAAAAATAAACAATTTTATATAAATGAAACACATTTATGATATGTAAAACATTAGTGATGGGTAAAAATACAAAATAAATAATTGCTGACACTGATAAGTGCTATAAAGGAGATTAAATAGGCCTGAGGCAGTGGCTCACACCTGTAATCCTAGTACTTTGGGAGGCCAAGGTGGGAGAACTGTTTGAGCTCAAGTTCGAGACCAGCCTGTGTAATGCAGCAAGATACCATTTTTACTAAAAAAAAAAAAAAATTAGGCATAGTGACACGTGCCTATTGTCTCAGCTATTCGGCAGGCTGAAGTGGGTGGGTAGGCCTGCAGTGAGCTATTATCATTCCACTGCACTCCAGCCTGGGTAACTGAATGAGACCCTGTTTCAAAATAAAAAAATTTAATTTGGGTGTGGTGGTGCATACCTGTAGTCCCAGCTGGCTGGGAGGCTGAGACCCAAGAATCGTTTGAACCCAGAAGGTGGCAGTGAGCTGAGATAGCGCCACTGCACTCCATCCTGGGTGTCAGAGTGAGACCCTGTCTCAAAAAAAATAGTAATAATAATTTAAATAATATAAAATTTAAAATTTAAATTAAAAACAAAAATAAAGAAAATAAATAGAATAATGTGATAGAAAGAGAAGTGTGGTGTGTACTTCTCCAGCTAGGATAGTAGGGAAGACATCTCTGAGAAGTGATGTTTGAGTAGAGATCTAAATGACAAGAAAGATGTAGTCATGCAAAGATCTGGGGTGAAAACATTATAAGCAGAAGAGACAGTAATTGCTAAAGCCTTAAAATGGGAACATACTCTAGGAAAGAAATGTGGCCCATGTGGCTGAAACATAGAAAAAAACTGAAAGAGGCCAGGCGTGGTGGCTCAAGCCTGTAATCCCAGCACTTTGGGAGGCCAAGGCGGGTGGATCACAAGGTCAAGAGATCCAGACCATCCTGGCCAACATGGCGAAACCTTGTCTCTATTAAAAATACAAAAACTAGCTGGGCATGGTGGTCACATATCTGTAGTCCCAGCTACTCGGGAGGCTGAGGCACAAGAATTGCTTGAACCCAGTAGGCGGAGGTTGCAATGAGCCGAGATTGTGCCACTGCACTCCAGCCTGGAGCCTGGAGACAGAGACTCTGTCTCAAAAAAAAAAAAAAAAAAGTTGAAAGAGAAAGGCTGGAGATCATGTGTTGCCTTGTAGACTATGATAAAGGAGTTGGGTGTTTAATTTTAGCTGTAAAAACTGGGCCAGGCGTGGTGTGGCTCATGCCTGTAATCCCAACACTTTGGGAAGCTGAGATGGGCGGATCACCTGATGTCGAAAGTTTGAGACCAGTTTGACCAACATGGTGAAACCACTGTCTGTACTAAAAATACAAAAATTAGCCAGGCATAGTGACAGGTCCCTGAAATCCCAGGTACTTGGGAAGCTGAGGCAGGAGAAACACTTGAACCCGGGAGGCAGAGGCTGCAGAGAGGTGAGACCACCATTGCACTCCAGCCGGGGAACAAGAGCAAAACATCTAAAAAAAAAAAAAAAAATCCACTGGCATGTTTGGAACACAAGGGTGAGATGCCACTGATGCAACACTTTCAACAAATGGCTCTGTCCACTCTATAGAGGGTGCAGCGTAGGGATCCAAGATTGAAGGCACAGGCACACAGAGCTATTCGTAGACTGCTCTGAAGCAACTGTTGTGAAGAAGAGACTGATTAGAAAGAAGTCATAGCATATTGGACTAGCTTCATAGCACAGAAGCTGATAAACGGTTGCATTCAAAACATATCTTTGCAGGTAAAGCTGATCAGATTTGTTGATGGGCTGGATATAGATTATGAAGTAAAGAGAAAGAGAGGAATCAAGGATGACTCCTGGGATTTTGGCCTAAGCAACTTGGAGGATGGTAATTGCAAATAACTTTTTTTTTTTTTTTTTGAGACCAAGTTTCACTCTTGTTGCCCAGGCTGGAAGGCAATAGCCCAATCTTGGCTCACTGCAACTCCGCCTCCCGGGTTCAAGCAATTCTCGTCTCAGCCTCCTGAGTAACTAGGGTGACAGGCGCCTGCCACGATGCCAGGCTAATTTTTGGTATTTTTAGTAGAGATGGGGTTTCACCATGTTGGCCAGGTTGGTCTCCAACTGACCTCAGGTGATCTGCCCACTTCAGCCTCCCAAAGTGCTGGGATTACAGGTGTGAGCCCCACCGTGCTCGGCCGGCAATTGCAACTTTCTAAGAGAGTAGAGATCTAAGAAAGAGCAGACTTAGGGAAAGGGAACTCAATGGTCAGTTCTGGATGCCTAATTAGAAGTCTAATATCCTAAGTTGGGAGCAAATTTGGCACATTCAAGGAAAGGAAAGGTAAGTGTGGCTGGAGCAGAGTAGGTGAGTGCCAAATAACATAAGGCCTTTTAAAATTTGGTAATAAGAACTTTACATTTTAAGTTCTACAGGAACCCACTGAGGGCTTTTAAGCAACAGAGACACCCATGATTATAAAAAACATTATTCTGACCATAGTAGTAGAAATAGAATGGATTGTAGAAGGAAAAGAGGACCAGTTAGAAGACAGTATAAAAATCCAAATGAAAGATGACTTAGACTAGAGTAGTGACAGCAGTGATGAAGAGAAGTTGGAAACATTTTAGAAATAAGACAGGAGGTGATCCGGATGTGGGGAGAGAGGAGATACAGAATGGAGGTAAAGATGACTCCTATGTTTTTTGGCTTGAATGTCTGGGCAAATGATGGTGTCATTTATTGAGTCAGGAAAATCTGACAGTAGAGGGGAGAGGAATAACAGGAGCCCTTTTGGACATATTAATTTTGAAATAACCATTAGCCAATGAAGTCATGTCAAGCAGGCAGTTAATGGTATGAGTCCAAATTTTCAGAATGCAGGCTAAATTGGAGACACAAACTTAAAAGAGAATAAAGACAGAGAAGGTGGCATAGGATTGAAAGCTATGAAATCCAATATTTAGATGTTTGGTAAAGAAGGAAAAGCCAAAGGAGATAAAGGGCAAGTATTATTATATCCAATAATAACTAAACTAGTATTTAATAGTTTATGACCTTGTTCACAACACAGTAAGTGGAAATAAAACACCAATAAACCACCTCATTACAACGACTAAGTGCTCACTTATAACACTTGAGAGCTCAAGAAAGAGCACCTTTCTGTCCCATCTTCCTGCTCTTCCTAATGCAGTAGGTGCCAATGTGGAGACTGAGACTGTGAGACAGCAGGAAGCTGCACAGTGACAAGGCTGTGGTGCCCCATATCCTTATGGGGAGCTGGGGCATTTGAAGGTATAGGCCAGTGGTAAAGAATACAAGGTGGTGAGGGAGTGGCAGTTTCATCAAGGAACAGGCCATTAAGCATTGTGGGCAATTATACAGACAATGAAATGGGGTGGAGAAATTACTAGTAGCAGACAGAGGAGTCAGCCAGCATGGCTAGTTGAGAGATTAGTTATATTGATCAAATAATTGATAGAGGACATAAGTTAAATATATGAAGGAAAATGGGAACCAAGTTTCTCAAGACTGGAGAATGTTTTTACAAACATGGAGAGATTAAGGGTAGAAAGAACTCTGAGGCCCTGAATTGGAGTTGTAGGTATCCATACAAACTCATGATTTTATAATATATACAGATACAGAAATAGTTACGGATGGACATTTGTATGTATATATACATATCTGTATATATAGATATCATATATACATTTCCTAAATCTGTCCTTTGAGAGGACCTACATGAAACAACACCCTTTTAGCAATGAATATACTCTATGACCTAAGCTTGGTTTCTGAATGCCATCCTCAACTAAAAAGAAGGTAGGCTACTTAGAAAAATGGTGGATTTCAGGGCTAGAGCACAAAAAACTGGGCCTGGAGTGCCTTGTGCCTGAAAGTAAGGACATGCTCAGTGAGAGATGGATGGACACATTACTAAGGGACAGAAGTGACAGCTGGAAGGGTCTCCCACTCAGGGGCAATTTGAGCAACAAAATAAATGACAGTAATGAATTACAACCTATTGAAACAAAGAGAAATCATGAGCCCATACTAATATGAATAAAGAAGGAAAGCTCTTCCACAGGGTAGGGTGCTAACTGAGGACAGTTGATGGGAATAAAGAATTGACATTTTGCAACCAGGACAGAGGCAGCTGATTTAGGCAGACATCGCAACAGATGCTAGGGTTAATACAGGAAGGTTTGATGAGGAATAGGATTGGCATGATCTTAGAATTCCTTCCTATGAAAAACTAATTGATTACAAAGGGAAAAATGAGCCTGGACAATGTAGTGAGACTCTATCTCTAAAAAATTAAAAAATTTATCCAGGTGTGGTGGCACATGCCTATAGTCCCAACTACTTAAGGAGCTGAGGTAGGAGATTGCTTAAGCCCACGAGGTCAAGGCTATAGTGAGCAGTGATCATACCATTGCACTCTAGTCTGGGCAACAAAGCAAGACCCTATTTCAAAAAAATAAAAATCAAAAACAAAAAGTAGAGGAGATGGCAAGTTTAAAATGGAAAGAACTAGTAGGTACTCATATAATCCTTTTGATATGATCAGCTGAGAAGAATGTAGCATCATTTCTGTGCATTCCTGCCAAGAATGCTTGACCTAAGTAAAATCATAAGAAAACATTAGCCCTGGTTGAAGGTCATCCTACAGAAGGGAAGGCTTATACTCTTGAAAACTGTCAAGGGCATGAAAGAGAAAGACTGAGAAACCCTAAAAGCGTCTGAAAAGAGATGACAACTACATCAAATGCAAATTCCTAAATTGGAAAATGGACCATGAAAGAAAGAGAGACGTGGTTGAGCCAACTGGTCAAATCAGAATGGGTTCTGTGCATTCGATGATAGTGGTGCAAACAAAAATGCTTAGGAGAGGTAGGACATCATGTCTGAAGACCACTTTCAAAAAGATTAGGAAAAGAAAAATGGCTAGGCACAGTGGCTCATGCCTGTAATCTCTGCACTTAGGGAGGTTGAGGCAGGAGGACTGCTTGAGTCCAGGAGTTTGAGATCAGCTTGAGCATTGTAGGGAGATCCTGTCTCCACAAAAGATCAAAATTTAGCCAGGTGTGGTAGTATGTGCCCGTAGTCCTAACTACTTGAGAAACTGAGGTGGGAAGATTGCTTGAGACTTAGAGAAGACTGCAGTGAGCCACAATCACATCACAATACTCCAGCCTAGTAACAGGGTGAGACTCTGTCTCAAAAAGAAAAAAGAAAAGGAGAAAGAAAGAGAAGAGGGGAGGGGAAGAAAGAAAGGTAGGAAGAGAGGAAGTGGGGAAGTGGGGACAGGAGAAAGGGAGGATGAGAGGGAGGGGACTAATGACTGTGTGTATAGAAAGGGTAAAGAGATAAGGCTGGGCATGGTGGCTCATGTCTGTAATCTCAGCACTTTGGGAGGCCCAGGCGGACGGATCGAGCTCAGGAGTTCAAGACTACCCTGGACAACATGGTGAAACCCCATCTCTACTAAATCACAAAAAAAAAATCTGCTGGGCATGGTGGTGAGCGCCTGTAGTCCTAGCTACTCAGGAGGCTGAGACAGGAGAATGGCTTGAGCCTGGGAGGCAGAGGTTACAGTAAGCTGAGATCAATCCACTGCATTGTAGTTTGGGCTACAAAGTGAGACTCTGTCTCAAAAAACAAAACATAAGGGTAGAGATAAAGCAAATGTAGTAAAATGGTAAAATTGGGGAAACTGGGAAAGGGGGCTGAGAGTCCTTTGTACAGTTTTGGCAACTCTTCTGTGAGTATTAAATAATTTGTAAATAAATTGGTTTTCAAAAAGCAATTGATATGTGATTAGGAACAAATACTCTAAAAAGGGAAGCTATCAAGAACACTAGAAATTAAAACAAATGTGCTTAAAACAAAAATTAAGACTCTAGTGCTGAACCTTTAAGATTTCTCACAATGACCCCATGCCTATGAAGAAATGTGGAGCTTCAAAATGGGAACTGAAGTGGAATCAGCTTTTACCTCATCTGACATTAATAACCCAGGAAAATGTTTAAATAAGGGAGAAGGAAAATAGATAAATAAGTAGTCTTATTGTTCTTTTACTCTATTTCCACCTAGCCTGTATTTTGTTCCACAAAATTCAAATTACTAATTTTACCCATAACCTTCCTATCTACTTTCCAAATTTTCCTCTCCCAACGTCAACTTGGCATGCATCAAATTGGACTTCTAAAAAGACCCTGAACATTTAAAAAACATTTTACCTGGGGCTGGGGACAGGGAGGGCACACAGGAAATGTGAGGAGACAAAAGATTATGACTCATTAAATTAAATTAACTGAAAGCCACCACACCATCCTGGCTGTGAGACATCCTATTAGTAATTTCATTTTAGGAAATCCTCTGGAGAAATCTAAAGGCCTAATAAAACCAAGACAGTCAACCAATGACAAAGCCACCTCTGACCACAGTGCCAGGCCACATTCACTCATAAATCAAACTGGCCCTTACCTTGGCTGCCTTAAGTAACATTTCTCTTTCTTCTAAATCCTTTCTCTGCTTCTCCAATTGATCCAGCTTTTCAAGAAATTTGAGCTGTGACCTGGTATCACTACACAGGATGTAATTTTCACTTGCCTGGGGAAAAAAAGAAAAAAGAAAGTCTTATAATGATCCTGGGCAGCATATTCTACATTAGATATTGTTATAAACCAGCTACAGGCAAGAACACCAACATAAATAGGAAGCTAAACTTTCAGAAGGTAATGGTTTTGTTTCTATTAAACAAACATCCCCCACACCCACCCAACTAGAAAATAAACTTAACATTTCATTTTTCTTTTTTTATTTTGTTTTATTTTTATTTTTGAGATGGAGTTTCACTCTTGATGCCCAGGCTGGAGTGCAATGGTGCAATCTCTTCTTACCGCAACCTCCACCTCCTGGGTTCAAGCGATTCTCCTCCTGAGTAGCTGGGATTAACAGGCATTTGCCACCACGTCGGCTAATTTTGTATTTTTAGTAGAGACAGGGTTTCTCCCTGTTGGTCAGGCTGGTCTTGAACTCCCGACCTCAGGCGATCCACCCGCCTTGGCCTCCCAAAGTCCTGGGATTATAGGCATGAGTTATTGTGCCTGGCCTCATCCTTAAAATTTGAGAGGTGATTAACCAGTTATGTTTCAAAGAACTTTCCTAGTAAACATCATTGAGGGGTGCAGGGGAAGGAATTAAGCCAAGAAGATCCTTCCAACAATAGGATGTAGAAACTAAAGAGTGGTCTGTTCACCAATAAACTAAATCTTTCTATATTATTATCTACCTCAGCAGACTTTAATATAAGTCATTAAATCTTAGTTTTGTGAAAGACAAAAAGCAAGAAACATCACCTCACTGAAAAATTTACCAAAGATGAAAGTTATCAACTTGGTTACCATGGTTAGATTGGTTTAACCTGGACAACTGAATATAACTTTTAACAAAATACAACCTAAGTCAAGATAGCACACATTAAAATCCGGAAATGCTATTGTGAAGATAAACAGGAAGTGTGAATTTGGACAGAAACTGCGGTCAAAGAAATTTAGTATACAATTTATAAATGAGAGCCATAACAGAAGTATAAATTATCTTAATTGTTCCATAAAATGATAAAATGCAAATTGCTTAATTAATTCTGTAGGTATAAAACAGTGCTTTCCCACCTAAATCTTTTCTAATTTTCTTCACCTATACAGCTGCCTCTTCCTCCTCTATGAATGTGTATAGGCAGCAGTGGGAGATGAGGTTAGGGCAGGTGATGGGACAGGAAGAGCTTTCCACTCACTGTTTAAGACACCCTGCCATCTACTCATCTCGGTAATTCAGAAACTGTATAGTAGAAAAACCAAATGTCTTTAAACAACAGTCAGTGCCTGGCCTGGAAATCACGCGCACCACACCATTCCCATCTTTGTTTTATCCCCATGCTTATGGCTGATTCAATTAACTGGGACTGAGAGGTTTCATATGCCCAAGATTCTTTTTAAATTAAATTTTTATTGTTGGTATTTAACTAGATCAAAAGAGTATTACATAGTTTAAGGAACAAGGATATATTAGTGGCACTTATTTTACTTCATGTTTAATACAAAAAGAATTTTCAACTGTTTTTAAAGTTAAATAACACAAGATAGAATATGGAATACATTATAGGCTAACCATAGCGGTTAAATATAATAACCAGTGGTTTCTTAAATACTTAATCTTTACCATTTTTGTGTTTAGACACTCTGGAAATAGTTTAATGATGGGATTTAATTTAAAAGAGACAGCAAACATTAAATTAAAAAGGGGTACAGACTTTTACAATTTTAAGCCAATCATATTCTTATGCTAAGATTCCTTCCTCTCTCTCCCCCAACTGATAGACAACTACCTCTGACATACGCATCCTTTTCTCTTCCATATCACAAACAACTGAGCACCTTTCCTATTCATATTAAGTCTATAATCTTATTTAAACAATAGTAACCCCAATCTTACCATGTTCTTTCCAGTATACCCAGCTGGCCTAACTGAAGACTTCATGCACCAACAGAATAGGGCTTTACAATGTTAAGGCCACTGCATATTAAACAATTTAGCCATGAAAATGTAATAACCCAGGCCAAATGGCATCAGCACCATCAAATGAATCCCCCATCTAAAGGAACCTATATAGCACCTTTCACCTGGAAAACACTGAATAAAGCTTCTCCATGACCAAGGCATAGAGGCAACTATATCATATCTTCAATGGGAAAACACCTGGTAGCAAGATCAAAAGCTCTGTACTACATATGTCACTTTCTACTTATTTACTTAGATCTCAGTTTATGACTAATGATTAATTAAAGAATTGTATCAAACCAGGTGAAAAATTATAAAAAGTAAATGGATGTTCCAGAGTAGAAAGAGATGGGGGGATTTCGCTTTTTAAATAACAGTAGTTCACTTTTATAAAATCTTTGCAGTAGAAAACCTATCAGGGATGAACTGAAACACAAGAACAGGGCTAAATCTGTGACATAAAGATTATTACAAAGTCTACAAAATAAGGGTGATTTCAAACTGAATCCAAACATAACTAAATAACAATTATTTTGATTTAAAAGAGGGCTGATAATCTTTTGTTATTTTCTAACATTAGCTGTATTAAGAAATGAGTGTGGGGGAAAAAAAGCTGGAGAAAATCAGTCACAATAGGCAGTATACAAGACAGCAGGTTAAGGAGGTGTTAGCTTTAAGCTAACTTACTGAGGTCTTCGAGGTGGGGTAGATACTATCCATTTTGCCTGGTGCAACTAAATCTTTAGAAATATGCTACTGATATACAACAGAAGAATTCCAGCTGAAAGCTATACACCATAGAGCATTGAATGGTATTCAATAAATATTACTTTAAAAAATTCTGTTCCATTGTAAATTATACTTACTATGTTTTATATAGAAATTGCCTACTATAAATCAAGAAGAAGTCCTCATGTGGCCAGGAACGGTGGCTCACACTTGTAATCCCAACACTTTGGGAGGTGGAGGAGGGTGGATCACTTGAGGCCAAGCATTTGAGACCAGCCTGGCAACATGGCAAAACCCCGTCTTTACTAAAAAAGGTATTCATGTATCTCTGAAGCAACAGTGTGATTAAGGCAAAGGTAGGAAGACTCCAGGTTTGAAAAACTATAAGATACTTTAAAAAGTTATAGTAAAAAGCCAAAAAGATATCTATAATTTTTCCACATCACAAAATTAAAGGCAAGCTGATAACAATCCAAACTAGATTGTAAATTTAGGATGTTAACTGTAATCTCTATAACTGCTATGAAGATATCTAAATCCAAAATGAAACAAGAAGGGAATCAAAATGGTATAAAACAAAAACAACCAATTAAACATAAGAAGCAGAAAAAATGAGGAACACAAAAGCTATAAGGCATACAGAAAACAAATAGCAAAATATAAGTTCTTTCTTATCAGTAATTACATTTTAAATGTAAATGGATTAAGCTTTTCAATCAAAAGGTAGAGACTACCAGAATGAATTAACTACATGCTGTCTACACTTTAGTTGAAACCATATGGATACACTAAAAGTGAAAGGATGGAAAAAGATATTCCATGCAAGTAACAACCAAGAAAGTAATATCAGACAGTATAGAAATTAAGTACAAAATTGCTAAAAGAGACCAAGAAAGACATTATATATTGATAAAAGGGTCAATTCATCAAGAAGATATACACATCAAACCAGAGTTCTCAAATATATGAAGCAAACATTGACAGAATTTTGTTTAAAAACAGTTCCACAGCATAGGCAACATAGTGAGACCCCCATCTAAAAAAAAAAAAAAAAAAATTAATTGGGTGTGGTGGCACACACCTTGTTAGTCTTAGCTACTTGAGAGTCTGAGCGGAGAGGGTGGCTTGAACCCAGGAGTCTGAAGTTGCAATGACCTATGATTGCACCACTGCACTCCAGCCTGGGTGACAGAGTGAGACCCTATATCTAAAACAAAAAGAAAAAGAAAGGAGTTCCACAATAGTTGAAGATTTTAATACCCCACTTTCCATAAGGAATAGAACATCCAGATGGATGATCAATAAGGAAACAGAGGACTTAACATCATAAACCAACTATATCTATCAGACATCTATGAAACAAGAGCAGAATACAAATTTTTCTCAAGTGTACATGAAGTATTCTCCAGGATACGATGTACGTTAGGTCATAAAACAAGTCTCAATAAAGTTTATATGAATGATTCATACAAGTATCTTCTCTGACCACAATGGAATGAAGTTAGAAACCAACAACAGAAGGAAAACTGGAAAATTCCCAAATATTTGGAAATTAAACAACATACTCTTAAACAGTCACAAAGTGTCAAATAAATATCAAAAGAAATGAGAAAACATTTAAGGATAACGAAAATGACACCACAACATACCAAAACTTACAGAATGCAGTGAAAGCAGTATTCAGAGGGAAATTTATAGCAGTAAATGCCTACATTAGAAACAGAAGATCTCAAATAAAAAAAACCTAACTTTACATCTTATGAAACTTAAAAAAAAAAAAAAGAAGAGCAAAATCAGCCTGAAACTTAGAAAGAAATAATATAAAAACTAGAGTGGAGATAAATAAATTCAAAAATAGAAAAACAAACGAGAAAATTAATGAAACCAAAAGTTGGTTTTTGAATGAAAAGATCAACAAAATTGACAAACCATTCACTTTCCTAGCAAAGAAAAAAAAAGATGCAAATAGCAAAAATCAGTAATGTTAGGGGATCATTACTATTGACCTTACAGAAATAAAAGCTTATGAGAGTATTATAAACAGACATATGCCAACAAATTAGATAACCTAGGAGAAATGAAAAAATTCCTAGAAACACAAAATTAGTATCTTTATTTCTTTTTGTGTTTCTAGGAATGATAAAATACTGATATTAATTTTTTGCTTTTTTCATAGCTTTTTCTCCTGTTGATCACATATTCCTAAGTCAGTCCAGCAAATTCTCACAAAGATTTATGCAAGTGAGGACCTTAGCAATCATATGTAGTTTTTCCAAAGTTCTAAATGAAGCAGAAAGGAAAAAAACCAAAATGATTCCTCCAGGGAACTTATTGGTGGTGTAGTAGCTGACAATTTCCTAGTTTCCTTTAACATTTGACTAGGATATTATGGCACTGACCATTCTTCCAAATTCAAAATCTCTTAAGGTTACCTACATACCATCTTATTCAAAGTCTAGATACAAACATTGCTTGAAAAGAGGGAAACAGTTATCTTATTTTTTCTTCATATCAGGTTACCTTTTCTTTTCATCCCTAATCGCCCAACGATTTGCCGTCCTCCAAAACTACATCAAGTGCTTTTGTCTTAATAACAACAAGTCATTTGGTTCACACCACTAGAGATACAGGCTATTCCTGTATTTCGTTTTTTTTAATAAAAGTAGCCAATAACAATAAGTAACATCAATATGAGCACTCCATGCAATCATTTAACTTATTAAAAGGAACAGAGAATGAAAAAGTGAAAAGATCTAATATAGAACCTAAGGACTGTAGTTAGTATTATATTGTTATCAGAATTTCTGCTAAATGAGTAGATTATAGCTGCTCTTGCCACAGGGGAGAAAATAGGTAGCTTTGAAATAATGAAAATGTCAATTTGTTCAACTAAATAGTAATAGTTTTACTATATATTTGTATCTTATAACATGTATACCTTAAATATTAATATATACAAAAAAATTTATTTTAAAATAAATAAATCTCTGAAACACTTAAAGACAGAAAAAGAAAAAAAAAAGGAACGTTAGGAGAGTACAGAACACTGAAAAGAACACAAGTAGCCAATATTCCATTCTAACATATCTTTCCTTCCCCATCAAAAGCTTTTAGAGAAGCCTCAGGCAGAACAAATACATATTTCAATCTAGAGTGACATAGGAGCTTTTAATATCATTTTAAACTCTATTTCAATTTTATTTGTCATGTAAGCATATCTGAGTAAGACAAATTAAGAATGAGACTTTGGTTTTCCACTAATATGAAATACAAGTCTCAACCATTCCTTTAAAAATGTGTTTACAATATCAATCCATGCCCAAAAGACTACCTATCATATTCAAGAGTTTATACTGCCTTAATGATTTCCTTTACCTTGTAAGTAGTCATTCGATGCTGAGCAATTGCAGTCAGTTTTTCTAGAAGGCCTCGTAATCGTTCCTGTGTTGCATGGGAGATCAAGTTCAAGGCATCAGAGTTAAGTTCTGTAATGTCATGCTTTTTACCTGTGGAAGCAGAGAAAATCCATTACGTGTTTTAGTAGTGGCTGATAATTGAAATAATTAGCACAGCAGGTATTCTGTTCCCCCTGGAAGTCATACCCATTATGAATAAAGGTTTGGAGATTATGATTTTCCTAGTAAAGTCACAACTTCAAAGATTTTAGAATTACATTAATAAAACCTAGCCTGAAGCCTCAAAAAATATAGACATTGTTTCACTTAGCCTCTAGAATCATTCTTCTTGCAAGGTCATTTATAGGACAAAGTTAATAAGAACACAAATCAAGTCTACTGTTCAGGGAGGAAAATGGTAACTGCAGAAATTAGTACCGTATTCTGTTAATTTTAGTAATTAAAAAAATAGAAAATTACATTTCGCCCTGTTTGACACTGTTAACAGTTTAAGACATTTATTTAAATGAATTCAGATTGTGACTCTCTGTTAATGCCTTGTCTACAAGACATACCTATATTCCTTTTGTCCACTACCAATCATGTTTACTTTGTACTAACTGATGTTCTGATATATTCACTTGGTAATCAATTTACAAGTTCAAATGGGTTCAAAACCTCATCATTTCATCTACCTATCTGAATAACTTCTCTCTCACTAGATTTCCTTTCAATAAATAAACCAAACTTCCTCCTTCTGCTAACTAGCAAGAAAGTTTCAGGAAAATAATTTGGACCACATATTCAGAGGTTCATTTGTAAATCAACCTTAATAGTATTTCTTTTTTTTTAAGACGGAGTTTCGCTCTTGTTACCCAGGCTGGAGTGCAATGGCGCCATCTCGGCTCACTGCAACCTCCGCCTCCTGGGTTCAGGCAATTCTCCTGCCTCAACCTCCTCAGTAGCTGGGATTACAGGCACGCGCCACAATGCTCAGCTAATTTTTTGTATTTTTAGTAGAGACTGGGTTTCACCATGTTGACCAGGATGGTCTCGATCTGTTGACCTCGTGATCCACCCACCTCGGCCTCCCAAAGTGCTAGGATTACAGGCTTGAGCCACCGCGCCTGGCCTTAAATAGTATTTCTAAGGCCTAGTGAACCCACCTATATTAACAGAGGCCTAAATCTAAAGATACAGGCAGTTGGTAATCTATTTTAAAGTAGCGCTTTTTAAAAAGCCCTACTATCTACTATGACTGTTTTTAACATACACATAGGTATTTTCAAAATATTGTTTGATTTTGTATTCTATTTGAGATATACTCATTCTCATCAAAGGGTGAGCTAGAGAAAAGTATGCTTAAATTAAAAGTCAACAACTCAAATATATTATTTGATATTATTATATAATAAAAGCAAATAGGAAGATATAAAATTAATCAACTTCTCCTAAACCAACCCTTCAAAATGTGGTTCATTACTTGTAACAAAGCTGAATTCCCTCCAATCTCACATTCAGGCAGGGAAAAAAATTCTACAAAGTTAAATCTGCTTTTAAAAACCCTCAGCATAAACAAATAGTAGGGCCTTCAACAGAAGGAAAAGTACAATTTCATTTTATCTATTATTATTATGATTTTTTTTTTTGAGATGGAGTCTTGCTCTGTTGTCTAGGCTGGAATGCAGTGTTACAATCTCCATTCACTGCAACCTCTGCCTCCCAGTTTCAAGCAATTCTCCTGCCTCAGCCTCCCGAGTAGCTGGGATTACTTACAGGCATGTACCACCACACCTGGCTAAATTTTTTTTGTATTTTTAATAGAAATGGAGTTTCACCATGTTGGCCAGGCTGAACTCAAACTCCTGACCTCAAGTGATCTACCTGCCTCAGCCTCCCAAAGTGCTAGGATTACAAGTGTAAGCCACCACGCGTGGCCTATTATTATTGAGATATGGTCTCTGTTACTCAGGCTGGAATGCAGTGGAGTGATCACAGCCCACTGCAACTTCGACCTTCCAGGTTCAAGCAATCCTCCCACCTCAGCCTGCTGAGTAGCTAGAAGTACAGGCATGTGCCACCAGGCCCAGCTAATTTTTTGAATTTTTTGTACAGATTGGGTCTGTACAAAAAAGAATTGTTGCCAGGCTATGTTGCCCAGGTTGGTCTCTAGCTTCTGGGCTCAAGCAATCCTCTTGCCTCAGCCTCCCAAAGGGCTGGGATTACAGATGTGAGCCACCTTAGTGTTTGGGGAGGAACCTTTGAAAATAATTTAATATGTATTCATAAAACAGATGTAATTCATCCAACATAAAAAATACACATATCTTTTAAATATTAGAAATAGGTAAATGCTGAGATTAAACTATTCCAGGGCTTACAGAGCAACCAAATGTTGTAATGTCTTCATATTGGTAATAAAATACAACTTACAATTACAAAGTAAAATATGTAGAAAAATTCCCATTTTAAAACAAAACGCCCTTTTTAACAAAATCAACAAAACTGATTAAGGAGATCTAGTTGGTGCTTGCACACTAGTTATGTGATTTTATTGAATGTCTGTAAAATTTAATTTAGGTAATTAGGAAAAAAAGAACACTGGCATTTTTATCTCTTAACATTATTCAAGCAGAAAAATCCTTTTTCCTAAAAGAAAATCTTGGGGTAAATTTGTAATTTCTATTTTTAAGAGGAAGCCTTGGTTCTGACCTATTCTACAAGGATAGAATTTTATTATAAATGGAAAACATTCCAAGAAATATGTAATTCCAATCACTCTATGATCTTTTATAAAAAATAAAAATAAAAAAGATCATTTAGATAATTCAGAAGTAAGAATTCTAGTAGTTTTCCATATTATTTAAGAGATTTGTAATTTATCACTAAGAACTTAAAATGATTTAAGGCCACGAGTTCAAGACCAACCTGGGTAACACAGTGAGACCCCATCTTTACAGAAAAATACAAACATTTGCCAGATTTAGTAGGGCATGCCTGTAGTCCCAGCAACTTCAAACGATTGAGCAGGAGGATCACTTGAGCCTGGGAAGTTGGGGTTGCAGTGAGCTGTGATGGCACCACTGCACTCCAGCCTGGGCAACAGAGCAAGACCCCATCTCAAAAATAAATATTTTTTTTTAAAAAAAAGTAAAAATGCAAATAGTTGTTCCCTTACTGTGCTAAATTAGAGGTTGCCAAACTATGGCCAACAGGCCAAATCTGATCACTCTTTGTTAAGTGAAGTTTTATGGGGATATAGTAGCATGAACTGAATGTGTACGTCTTCCCAAAATTCATTCATGTTGAAGCTCTAATCCCAGTGAGATGGCAGTTGAAGTTGGGGCCTTTGGGAGATATTTAGGTCATAAAATTATTGTCTTCACCCTAACATGAGAGAGAGCTGGCTAGTTACCTTTCTACCACGTGAAAACACAGCAGGAGGATGGCTGTCTGACAACCAGAAAGAGGGCCTTCACCAAGAATCTGATTGTGCTAGCACCCTGATCTCAAATGGCCAACCTCCGGAACTATGAGAAATAAACATTTGTTGTTTAAGCCATCCAGTTTAGGGTATTTTGTTATAGCAGTCCAAGATGACTAAGACAATCTTGCCCATTTGTTTACATATTGTCTATGGCTGCTTTTGCACTATGACAGCAGAGTTGAGCAATTGTGACAGAAACTAGCTAATCTATAAAAGTGGGAAATATTATCTGCCCTTTGAAGGAAAATATTGCTTATTTCTGTGCTCAGTGATCAAAAATGCCTTTAATGCGAAAAAATTTCTATTATATAATCAAGCTTTAAATCAAACTGGAAATAAAATTTAGAAGGAGGCCAGGTGCAGTGGCTCATACCTGTAACTCCAGCACTTTGGGAGTCCAAGACAGGTGGATCACCTGACATTAGAAGTTTAAGACCAGCCTGGCCAACATGGTGAAACCCCATCTCTACTAAAAATACAAAAAATTAGCCAGACATGGTGGCAGGTGCCTGTAATCCCAGCTACTAGGGAAGCTGAGGCAGGAGAATCGCTTGAACCCGGGAGGAAGAGGTTGCAATGAGCCAAGATCAAGCCACTGTACTCCAGCCTGGGCGACAAGAACGAAACTCCACTTCAAAAAAAAAAAAAAAATTGGAAGGGAGGGTAACTGATATCTACTTACACTTTACCAAAGCACTAGATAAATATATGGCATTAAGGAGTTAAACTACCAATAGATTTCCCAACCCATCACAGGAAGGCTTAGTGCTTATGTGTGTTCCCAAATTAAAGAACTGGTTTCTATATAATACAAAATCTATATGTAAAGAATGGAAGAAGTAAAGGAATGAAGGAAGACAGGGAGGAAGGGAAACACAAGCAAACAGAAAACAAACATTTTACAATCAGCTCTTCTTGACTTGAAAGTTCTAGTTTTTCATAATAATGCACTCTTGATTTAAATTAGTAATCCCAGCACTTTGGGAGGCCGAGACGGGTGGATCACGAGGTCAAGAGATCCAGACCATCCTGGTCAACATGGTGAAACCCCGTCTCTACTAAAAATACAAAAATTAGCCGGGCATGGTGGTGCATGCCTGTAATCCCAGCTACTCAGGAGGCTGAGGCAGGAGAATTGCCTGAACCCAGGAGGCGGAGGTTGCGGTGAGCCAAGACGGCGCCATTGCACTCCAGCCTGGGTAACAAGAGTGAAACTCCATCTCAAAAATAAAAAATAAAAAAAGAAATGTAGGCCAGACACGGTGGCTAATGCCTGTAATCCCAGCATTTTAGGAGGTGGGTGGATCACCTGAGGTGAGGAGTTAAAGACCAGCCTAGCTAACATGGTGAAACTCTGTCTCTACTAAAAATTCAAAAATTAGCTGGGCGTGGTGGCAGGCACCTGTAATCCCAGCTACTTGGGAGGGTGAGGCAAAAGAATCACTTGAACCTGGGAGGCAGAGGTCACATTGAGCCAAGATCACACCACTGCACTTCAGTCTGGGTGACAGAGTGAGACTCCATCTTGGGGGGTGGGGGGGGACCCTGGTCATTTATATAGCATATAGTAGCTAAAATATTTATTTACTGAGTACCATTTAAAGACTACAAAGTCTATTACTATTATAAAAATCACAAACCTTCACATTTTGTAGTAAGCCTTCATTATAAAATAGAAAGGTCTTTCTTAAGTATATTTGAAGCTCATTAGTACTGGCCCCCAAAATTTGACATAGGTGAAGAAGGAGAAGAGTTGGTCTCTGAATAAATCCTGGGGTCAGGACACAAGAAATAGTTTAACCCACATGCAACAATATCTTTCCCATCTGGAGTGCAGTGGCATGATTTTGGCTCACTGCACCCTGCGCCTCCCAAGTTCAAGCGATTCTTGTGCCTCAGCCTCCCAAGTAGCTGGGACTACAGGCATGCTCCAGTACACTGGGCTAACTTTTTGTATTTTTAGTAGGGACGGGGTTGGCCAGGCTGGTCTCAAACTCCTGACCTCAGGTGATCTGCCCACCTAGGCCTTCGAAAGTGCCGGGATTATAGGCATATGCCACAAACACACCTGGCTGAGTTTTCTAACATTTTCTTTCACATTGCAGCCATCTAACAACTACTCCTGGATCTAGGGAAGACCCCAAGACTCCAATCTAGTTCTTTTAAAGCAAGGATGGGTTTAAGTTTCAGGGTTAAGTAAAGGGAAAGGGACTTACTCTCTTTGGATATCCCTGTATTTCATAAACACAAACATGTAACTTAGGTGTGCATTTGTATACATACATGCTAAAAGTCTAACTAAGGAAGAAACAGGACAGAAAAAAAAAAGGTATACTATATTATATATTCATGCAAAATATATTCAACTATTCCTCCATTAAGAAATATGAGTAAAACTATTCCTCCATTAAGAAATTTGAGTAAAATATGAACCAAACCCAAAACCATGTTATATTAATAAATTTTTAAATAAACTTCTCTTTTATGTAATGCCCATGAAATCTTGATTATTTCTAGGGCCTTACTCAAGTCTCAGAGTTCCAGGTTGTCTGTTTTGATATTTTCCCTCAAACAGACATTTCTAACAGGTAATAATCATAACTCTATACTTACCAATGTCTAAAATTCTCTTTTGTAGAGCTCCAATAAAAAGAAATGGTTCATCTTTACATGACTGAATGAGTGTGCCAACCAATTCAGAGTTTGTTGCTAAGATGCAGGCATTTTCTTCATTAAGGCTGACCCCTGCCATAGATGTCACATCATTGATGTCATCTTCATCTCTAATAGAAAAAAAAAATTATAGGTTTTGGGGTGTGTATGTGTGTGTGTGCACATGCTTGCGAGAGAGAGCAAGAGTGAAGGAGTGGAAGGAGTGGTTTCAGAGCGCAAAAGAATTAGAGATCACTCCTTGTAACTAATGGCATTGTTTTATTTAATTCATCCAATCAAGAGAAGTGAAGAATGGCTATCTTTCCCTATAAAGCTTTTGAAAGTAATTAGTGTCTCTAACCACCAATGTATATTTAATAACAGAAGGATGAGTCAGAAATAACTTTGTCTTCTAGGTCCCAACTTTCCCTCTCTTAGTCTGGCAAATGAGAAATACCAAGAGGCATTTGGACTTACACCAACTCATCCATAAATCCTCTGCAATGAAAGACAAAGAAATGAAAACAGACATCTTGGTTTTCATCCAAAATGGTTAAAAGTCCATCAGATGTCCCCAGTGTACTCTACCATTCATTCCACTTAAGGGCAGCAGAAATTCCCCGGTCCTGAAAGGTCCATATCCACATAAAGACCCTTGAGAAGAAGTTTACTAGACTAGCCATTCTGAAACCAATTATCTGCAAAGAGCCTATATATAAAATATAAGACACACTCATGTACATATATATATACACATACATATATACATGTGCATAAATAATACAAAAGATGTTTGGGCTCCTTCCTTTGCATCAGCACATTGTTATTATCTAATAGAATTGTTGCATGGCCACAGCACTAAGCTGAGTATATATATTTAAGGGTAGAGAAGAGGGAGAGAAAATAAATACTGAAATTCCCTCATAGCATCCTTACCACCTTATGTAATAAGCATTTTACTATGGTTATAACTTATACAACAATGTATAACATACGTTACAATAATGTGATTACATAAAAAGATATTCTCTTTATTGCATGGGCAAAATGGTATAGAATGTGGTCTCTTGTCAGCAGGATATTACAAATTTCTCTGTGGTAATGCATTTGTGCACAGAAAAGGGAAATAAAGTGTAAAATGCTCAAAAAATGAAGGCCTCTGGTGTTCAACTTAAAGAAAACACATTAGAGATGAGGGGGAAAATAACTCATATTCAAATATATATAAGATATGAAAGCAAAATAAAAGAAAGAAGACCAGGCGCAGTGGCTACCATCTGTAATTCCAGTACTCTGGGAGGTCAAGGTGGGAGGATTGCGTGAGGCGAGGAGTTTGAGATCAGCCTGGGCAACATAGGGAGATACCACCTCTCAGAAAATAAACAAACAAAAAAATTAGCCAGGCATGCCTATGGTCCCAGCTACTTGAGAGGCAAAGGTGGGAGGATCACTTGAGCCTGGAAAGTACAGGCTGCAGTGAGCTGTGATCAGGCCACTGCACTGGAGCCTGGATGATGGAGTGAGACCCTATCTTTAAAAAAAAAAAAAAAGAGGCCGGGCACGGTGGCTCAAGCCTATAATCCCAGCACTTTGGGAGGCCGAGGTGGGTGGATCACGAGGTCAAGAGATCGAGACCATCCTGGTCAACCTGGTGAAACTCCGTCTCTACTAAAAATACAAAAAATTAGCCTGGGCATGGTGGCGCGTGCCTGTAATCCCAGCTACTCAGGAGGCTGAGGCAGGAGAACTGCCTGAACCCAGGAGGCAGAGGTTGCAGTGAGCCGAGATCGCGCCATTTCACTCCAGCCTCGGTAACAAGAGCGAAACTCCGTCTCAAAAAAAAAAAGAAAGAAAGAAAGAAAGAAAAGAAATCCAGGAAAGTAAAGTGCTAAACACAGCAACTGAAAAAGTTAAAACAAATAACAGGCTGGGCATGGTGACTCAAGCCTGTAATCCCAGCACTTTGGGAGGCTGAGGTGGGTGGATCACGAGGTCAAGAGATTGAGACCATCCTGGTCAACATGGTGAAACCCCGTCTCTACTGAAAATACAAAAAATTAGCTGGGCATGGTGGTGCGTGCCTGTAATCCCAGCTACTGAGGAGGCGGAGGCAGGAGAATTGCCTGAACCCAGGAGGCAGAGGTTGCGGTGAGCCGAGATGGCGCCATTGCACTCCAGCCTGGGTAACAAGAGCGAAACTCCGTCTCAAAAAAAAAAAAAAAAAAAAGAAAGAAATAACAATGGTCTTATCATATGAACAGTATACCAAAAGCTCAACATTGAAAGATGTGTCTAGTAATAGGGAAAGAAAAAAGTAAAAAATTAATCTCTCAAACCACCAAATGAAATATGCAGAGCAAACAAATGTCACAAAGATATCCTCAGAGATACGGGATGCTGAGAACAACTTTGAGAATCACTCTGCCACCTATGTAAATAAATAAATATGTCCAGATTTAAACATCTAAACATTTAAACATCTACAGCATAAGTATGGAAGAAATCATAAGCCTAAAGATGAACCAAAATCTGAGTAAAAAAATTCTAAAGGGCCTAACTAAAATTCATTTTCAAAAGATCAAGTGAACATAAATGAAAAGTCAGATCACTACAAAACAGCATCCTAACCAGTTATTTAACACCTGTGGGACTCAGTTTCTTCCTCCAAAAAATACGTAACTTAGATTAGGTGCTTTCTAAGGTCCCTCTCAGCCACTTAGAAAAATGATGCAACTCTCTCTGGACTGACAAGGAATGAAGAGACTGCACCTTGAATATAAATATGCTTAAACAGGCATAATATGTTTTTGGAAAGATACGTAAGAAATTATCTGGGGAGGGAAATACAAAACCAAGGATAGGAAGAAGGGTTACTTTATACCAATTATACCATTTTTTGAATGTTGTGCTATATACATGGATTGCCCAGTCAAAATGATTGGTAATACTGTAAGTAATATAAGTAAATACCTAGAGAAAGAAAACTAAAGGTAGAAAAATTGAAGTGTGGAGATATAACCTCATCCCTCCTTTTGTTTTTTGTTTTTTTTTTTTTTTTGGTTTTTTTTGAGACCGAGTTTCACTCTTGTTACCCAGGCTAGAGTGCAATGGCGTGATCTCGGCTCACCACAACCTCCGCCTCCTGGGTTCAGGCAATTCTCCTACCTCAGCCTCCCGAGTAGCTGGGATTACAGGCACACGCCACCATGCCCTGCTAATTTTTTATATTTTTAGTAGAAACAGGGTTTCACCGTGTTGACCAGGATGGTCTCGATCTCTTGACCTCGTGATTACAGGCTTGAGCCACCGTGCCCAGCCTTCCTCATCCCTCCCTTAAAGTAAAACTGGAGTTTTAATGTGGGAGTAACTCCACATGACCTTTACACATATACATACAACACTGAATGCCTGTCAACTAAGATGTGTGCCAGGTACACAGGCCTCTGGAAATTGTACCTTGCTTCTCTAGCAAGGTTCCTGTACAGCCCCTGTTGACATCTCACACACGGGCTGGAGAGACCAGTACCAGGCCTACTTACTAACAGTACCTAGCATAATATTAAAACTGAACAGAATTCAGTCAATGAGAAGTCAGTCCCATGCCTTTTAGAATCTTGCAGTCTTTCCCTGCAAATAAGCCGGGAACTAACTACTCAGTAAGATTTGTTCTTGCCTGCCATCCTTCCTTCTATCTAGCCCCAAGCTGAATACAGCTCCCACTAGTTACCAAGGTTACAGATGGCGGCAGGCACAGAGGAAGACCCCACCTGAGGGAAGAGGAAAGAAAAGGTGCCCCAATAAACAGCACCCAAGCTATTTAAAACTTCCCCTAGTCAAGGAAGCAGACTGAAGGAAAGCATTATCAATAAGGTTAGGTAAAAGGTCAGGACACTAGCAAAGGCTGTGACGTTTAAGGATATTTATGATTCTGGTTTGGTTTTAATTTTCAAGAAAGTAAGAATCACCAAACCAAGTCTTCAAGACTTCTGGTCCAATGCAGTGTCTTTCAATGAAGGTGCTGTGAAAGATAATCTGTTTTGGTTTAAAAGATATTTAGAAAAACAAACTTAATAGTGTCTCAGTAGAGAAAGCCTTCCAACTCAACATTCTATGGAGTGTTACAAGGAATTAGGCATAAATTACAAAAATATCACTAATTTATCACAAATGCCTTGCATTCTAGCTTCTAAAATTGATCTAATTCTTTAGCTTTTGAGAATGCCTGCTCATGCTTGCCTTCTTAAATGTCTTTATCCCCTCAACTTCTATAACAACAGTAGACTAATTCTTCTGGAGTCAGTCACGTTATTTTCCTGTCCAAAAATCTTTCACATTACCCTGAACTTAACTTGACATTCAAGGCCTTCAAGGTAACAACCCCAGTTAGCACTCTTCCTCTTCCCCCTCACTGCTCACTACCGAATAGCTCCTCCTGATTCTGGCCTTTGCTCAGGCTATTCCCTTCCTGTTCTAGTCTTCAACTTCCTTTGCTTTTTTCTTTTTCTTTTTTCCTTTTTTTTTTTTTGAGGCAGATTCTTGTTCTGTCACCCAGGCTGGAATACAGTAGTATGATCTCAGCCCACTGTGACATCTGTCACCTGGGTTCAAATGATTCTCATGCCCCAGCCTCCCAAGTAGCTGGAATTACAGGTATGCACCACCATGCCTAGCTAATTTTTTTTCTATTTTTTTAGTAAAGATGGGGTTTTGCCATGTTGGCCAGGCTAGTCTTGAACTCCTGGCCTCAAGTTATCCGCCTGCCTCAGCCTCCCAAAGTGCTGGGATTACAAGAGTGAGCCACCACACCCAGTCACTTTGCTTTGCTTTTTTCTTATCTTCGATCTGTCAAAGCCTTTTCTATGTCCCAGACCCACTTTGAATGCCTACTTTAGAAATGTTGGTTTGTTTTACACTTTTAAATCATTTGTCCAACTGCTACAATTTTGAACTTCTGAGAACACGTTTGTCTGATATGGTATTTCTTACTCTGTCTTCTAATCAATGTGTTTGTCTTAAATTCCAACTAATTTTATTTATCATATTAATCATCTTCATCACCTATGACTCCTAACACAGTAGTTTGTAAACTACTGTTTTAAATATTTAAGAAATTTTAATATTTAAATTTCATATTTAAATATTTAACAAATTTCTGTGTGCTTGGAACAGCTCTTCATCTATTATAAGATACTGAGAAGCAGTAGAACAATGGGAAAAAATGAGAGTTTTGCATCAAACTATCTACCTTTGGACTGTGACTCTATCACTTATTACCTAAGTGAGAGAAAGCAATGAACCATTCTAAAACTGTATCTTCAGTAAAATGGAGATAATAATAGCCCCTACTTTTAGACTGAGGATTGAAGGAAGTAATTCATATCATGGAAAAAGATAACATTAATATATAAACAGCTTCTATAAATAACTAAGGTAAAGACCAATGATTCGATGGAAAAACAGACAAAGCATGTGAATCTTTGGTTAACAGAAAAATGACTGATGTTCTACTCCACTCCCAACAGAAATATAATTTTTCACCTGTTAGATTGTCAAAAAAAATTTAGGTCTGCTAAAACACATGGAAATATGCTATCATAAGCTTTGTTGCCAAGGATAGAATTCATCCTCCATTAAGGGCATTTGGCATTATCTGACAAAGCCGTTCAAGCAGGAGAACTGCAAGAACCTGGAAGGCAGAGGCTGCAGTGAACTGAGACTGTGCCACTGCACTCCAGCATGGGCAATAGAGTGAGACTTCATCTCAAAAAAAAAAAAATTATTAATAGGATGACAATGAACAAGTTTCTTCCCACCTCTATTCATCAACCCCCTTATATATAAATGGGAGTAAAAATGGCCCTCTCGTGTAATTTTGAATGAAAACTGTATTAGAAACTAAAACTATATCAGAAACTAAAAATTGGGATTATTTTTTGAAAAATAAAAAATCTATTACATAGTAACATAAATAACATACTTTAATGAAAATTAACATACCAAAATTTAAAAATAGAACAAAAGTGGTACTGCCTTCTATTTTTACATATCTTTTAAAAATCCCCTGGTCCTCTTGCATTTTGAATGGGATCTGTTACTCAGGCATGGTTTTGCAACATCATCCATTGGAAATACGGAAAATACTAGTTCACTGAGTTACAGAGTTCTTCCAAATTTAGATTCTAATACAGAATCCAAAAGTACATGTATCTCCACCAATCAGATCAGAAAATATGATTACTGGGAAGCTGTCAAGCTGATGGTAATAGATGAAAGTTTTCCAAATTTTTCATTTTTTCCTTGATAGGTCAAACTTTATCACTGGCAAAAAAAAAAAATAATAATAATAATAATAATAATAATAACTGTCAGGTTTTCTTCCCTAAAATGACAGGCTCACTTCATTCATTTTCATGCAAATGTCTGTCAAATGCTGGTCTATATATACTTATAATTCCTAAATTATAAGGAACATATGATAAGGATTTTCAAGATACAAGTTCCTGCCATATCCAATCTCCAGAGATGTTATTCTAGATCAGCTCCAGAAACCAAGTTCCCAGGGTAACTCTCAAACTGTTGATCTATACTACTATACTAGCAAATACTTAGTTATCAATTGTTTCCTAGACTATCTACCAGCTCTTTCCTATATTTATGTTCTCAATTCAATTATTAATTTAGTTTCCTTTTTTTTGAGACGGAGTCTCACTCTGTCACCCAGACTGGAGTGCAGTGGTGCCATCTCAGCTCACTGCAACCTCTGCCTCCCGGTTCAAGCAATTCTCCCTGCCTCTCAAATAGCTGGGACTACAGGTGCACCACCACACCTGGCTCATTTTTGTATTTTTAGTAGAGACAGCATTTTGCCATGTTGGTCAGGCTGGTTTTGAACTCCTGACCTCAGGTGATCCACCCACCTCTGCCTCCCAAAGTGCTGGGATTACAGGCGTGAGCATGCACAAGGACAAACAGACTTGCAATACATGAAATCATGAATTATATATGATGAAAGTTAAACATAATATACACTACAGAATCAAATTCCTGAAGTATGGAAAAAATGGACATTAAAATTGGTAGAATAATACTATCTATGCAAATAACAAATGATCTGGTCCTATGTTATTTTCTGAGAGTGTCAAAAAGCAAGAAATAAAAATCGCATTAAAGCCCCTACTTGTTAAAACACCTTCACTACCTGATATAATATATACATATTATTCATCCATAAAAATGTTATTATGTATCTCTAAAATATAAGGACTTTAAATAATTATCACATCAAAATATTGATATTCATTTCTTATTATCATCACATATTCAGTTGAAATACGGTTATGCAAACATGCACTGGTACTATCGTATTTGCCACTTCTGAGGCTAAAGTATGATGGAAACATGAATCTCTAGCACCCTCTGGTGTTTAAGCACAATATAACTTCCCATATTCACCCCAGCTATACAGACAAGGAGAATAGAAAATATGATCTTCTCAGCGGAAAAAGTAACAAATGAATCCACTAAAAAGTATAAGTTAACAAAATAGTTTTGAAAACCTATGAAAATATCATTCTATATTATTAAATTTCATACAGTTTGGTCAAGACAAGATCTAATACAATTCACTACCATTTCTTCTTATTTAAAAAAAGAGCCAAAATCAAGGGTCTATTATCAGTTTCATTTTAAAAATAACTGAAGTGATAGTACGTATTCAGAGAAGCAAAATTAAATTTAAAAAGATATCACTATGAAAAAATATGCATAAAGGCATGTGTGATTGTGAATTACTAGAAAGTACTGTACAAAAATGAAAAGTACATCTTTCTACAAAAATATCTAAGAAATAGTTGAGATTATAAATAGTCCTTTTTTGGCTGGGTACAGTGGATCATACCTGTAAACCCAGCACTTTGTGAGCCCGAGGCAGGTGGATCACCTGAGGTCAGGAGTCCGAGACTGGCCTGACCAATATGGAGAAATCCCATCTCTACTAAAAATACAAAATTAGGCCGGGCGCGGTGGCTCAAGCCTGTAATCCCAGCACTTTGGGAGGATCACGAGGTCAAGAGATCGAGACAATCCTGGTCAACATGGTGAAACCCCGTCTCTACTAAAAATACAAAAAATTAGCCTGGGTATGGTGGCGCGTGCCTGTAATCCCAGCTACTGAGGAGGCTGAGGCAGGAGAATTGCCTGAACCCAGGAGGCAGAGGTTGTGGTGAGCCGAGATCGCGCCATCGCACTCCAGCCTGGGTAACAAGGGTGAAACTCAGTCTCAAAAAAAAAAAAAAAAAAAAATTAGCCGGGCATGATGGTGCATGCCTGTAGTCCCAGCTACTCAGGAGGCTGAGGCAGGAGAATCGCTTGAACCAGGAGGCAGAGGTTGCGGTGAGCTGAGATTGAGCCACTGCACTCCAGCCTGGGCAGCAAAAGTGAAACTGTCTCAAAAAAATAAAAATAAAAAGTACTCCTTTTTCAAAATTCACCATTTCAATGAATATTTGAATGCTTTATGAAACAGGCATTGTTCTAAACAGTATACATACAATGGTAAATAATCATTATTATAAGCTTTTACAGAGAATTAAGAGGTGGGAAATAAACAGAAGCAAGGGTAAACAAATAAATCCACAAAATAATTTTAGATAAGTACCTCGAGACACCAGATATGACTATGGAAGCTACCTTATATTGGTTGGCCAAGCAAAATTTACCTCTTTAAGGGGTAAGTTTGAAATACGAAAGACCATGTCATATGAAGAATGAGGGACATCTTTCAGTGCATACCACATCTAAAACTGTACAGTAGGTTTTACCAAAATCTCATGTAACCCATAAGTACATACATCTATGTGCCCCCAAAAATTAAACATTAAAAACATTAAAGAAATAAACTAAGCTGTACAGTGGGATCACAACTAGTGTGTCTGAAGAACACAAAGGAGGCAAACAAGGGGCATTATGGATCCCTAACACCACAGACTGTGATCCTTGCAATTCAGTTTTTCTAAATATGAGAAATAACTTGCTTATTCAATGACTTTTCAGTTTTTCTGTTACATACAACCTTACCAAATTCTAAGAAATATAACCATGGTTTCAGATGGGAATCTTATACATCATAGAAAGAAAAATTTTTAAGCCAATTCTCTGCCCCCCACCCACCCAAATTAACTTGATCATATAATCTCTACACAAACTTCGTGGAACTGCCATGCTGATTCTAAAATTAATGTACAAGAGAAAAGTAATGAGTAAAATCAAGATACTTTTGATAAAAAGGAATATAGAAAAAGGATTTACTTTATCTCTCAGATAGAAAAATTAAAAAAAGATGTTATAACAATAGAAAACACCAAAATAGTAACATCAAAATAAAACAAATATTAGGGGGCCCGAGGCAGGTGGATCACCTGAGGTGAGGAGTTTGAGACCAGCCTGGCCAACATGGTGAAACCCTGTCTACTAAAAATACAAAAATCAGCCAGGCATGGTGGCATGCACCTGTAGTCTCAGCTACTTGGGAGGCTGAGGAACAAGAATCACTTGAACCTGGCAGGTATAGGCTGTGGTGAGCCGAGATCAAGTCATTGTACTCCAGCCTAGGTGACAGAGTAAAACTGCATCTCAAAAAAATGATAAAATAAGACAAAACATATCACTAAAATGAAATGTGTCCTTTTATAAATGGGAATTTACTATAAAATAAAGGTGGCATTGCAAATAAGAAAGGTAGAGATGATGAACTCTTTACTATTACTGAGACAATTCGAGTAAAATTTAATCTCTGCCTCACACATTTACAAAAAATAAAATCAAGAATTATTGAAGATGTAAAGGCAAATGTCTATATTTGAGGTAAGTGTGTACAGACAGAAGATACAGAAGCACATCATTCTGGGCTCATAATATGAAAGGATGCATTAGACTTCAAAAGCCATAGAAGAGACTACTAAACTTTATAGTGTAATTTAAAATTTCCATATACAAAACACTAAAAACAAATTTCAAGTTAAACAAAATCTAGGAGAAAAATATTTACAATATATACAACAAAGAATTACTACTGTCCAGCATATATACATACATAAGTCCGGAAGGCAATAAGTAATCAACAGATAAATGAGTGAAAAGTAGTAAGTCAGAAATTTCGCAAAGAAAATACTATAATGCTGACATTTTTGCTTCAGGCAGTAAGTGGACTAGATTTACTGAGGAGCAATTACACAGCATAAAAAACATTTTCATTCCATTGTTTGGTTCAAAGAATTTGTCAAAAAAAGGTGTCAGTAAAAATAAGCAATGAGCACAGCCTAAAGGAAGAATTGCTTCAGGGCAAATGACTGGCTAGCACTAGTTCTTGATTACAGTGAGAAAACTGTATCTGAGACTCCTGGGTAAGTCAAGTTCCCTAGAACAAGACTAAAGTGGTTCCAAGTCAATAGTAATCCCAGGGTCTAATAGAAACAGTCACAAATCCTCTCTGGAAGAAAGCAAACTCCGTTTAAACCCTCAGGTTGAATCTGATTTACCTGTCCAACAAAGTTTTAGATTCACTGACTACATTTTTTACTTCTAAAAGTTCTATTTGGTTCTTTTTCAGGTATTTGCAGTCATTTTTAAAGTAAATTGTTTCTTGCTCAGTTTTGAGATTCCATATTTTATTTTTAAATACTTTATACTGGTTTTTAACACTTACTGTTTGATTATCCAGTGTTTGAAGTCACTGGAATTCCAAATGTATTACTGTTTCCCTGTAGCTTGACTCAGGGATACTTCCTTGCATATTTATCTTTAAATGTGAACATATATTTTATATGAACACGCAAAACCAATGGAATAACAGCTTCGAAGCAAAAAAACAAAAAAAGTCAACCTACAATTCTAATCTCAATCTTGACATTGTCTATATAAATAACCTAAAATCATCTAGAAATTATTAGAAATAATCACAAGACTCTTGGTATATGATTTTTTAAGTCCTGCATTTCTCTATGCTAGTAAAATAAAAGGCAGTTACCAAAAATATTACTTATAATAGCAACAAAAAGATATCTAGGAATAAATCTAACAGATAAATGCAACAAATTGGGCAGAATCTGTATAAATAAAATTATACTACTTTATTGAAAGATATTTTAAAAGGTATATATAATGGAGATATAAGTCATGTTCTTTGAAGGATCCAAATTATAATAAATCAGGTGGAAGACACTGGGCCTATGAACTTAGGCTATGCCAATTCAAATTCTAACAGATTATTGGTAGACTTTAATAAGTTGACTGTTAAATTTATAGGGAATAGCAAAAGCCCAAGTGAAGCCAAGGAAATCAAGAAGAGGGGAAAGGGAGTGTGAAAGTGGAGGAAGAAAAAGAAATAAATGAGAAGGTGAGGTAGGTAGAAAATATGCATTACCAAATATAAAACTTGTTTTGCAATTACAGTAAATTAAACTGCATGCTATTGGAAATTTTAAAATCAACCAACAAAATTAAATAGAAATAAAAAAGATTAACTCTCTATTGATTACAGGCATTTAAAAAAAGAAAGATTAACTGAAAAAGAAAAACAAAGACCCATATGTATATGACATGGAAGACACTACAGATCACTGAGGAAGGACAAATTATTCAAAAATGCTGCTAGAACAAGTGGTTTCCTATAAAGGGAAAAATGAATTAGGATCCCTATACCTCCAAACCATAGAAAAAAACAAAAACAAGATGTTAACTCCTGAAGACAAAAAGATATTCAAATAGGCTGGGCATGATGGCTCACACCTGTAATCCCAGCACTTTGGGAGGATTACTTGAGGCCACCAGTTCAAGACCAGCCTAAGACCCCCATCTCTACAAAAAATTTTAAAAGTAGCCGATTGTTGTTATGTACTTGTCTTAGCTACTCTGGAGGCTTGTTTGAGCCCAGGAATTCAAAGGCTGCAGTAAGCCATGACAGTGCCACTGCACTCCAGCCTAGGTGACAGAAACCATGTCTCAAAAAAAAAAAATTTTTTTTTAAATATGAAACTTCAAAACGTCTAGAAGACAATATAGAAAACTATCTTTGTGATCTCCAGAAGGATCTCTAAAATAAGGCATAAACAGGCATTAATTACAAGAGAAATTGCCAAATTCAACAACTTTAAAATTAAGAATTTCTGTTCATCAAAATAGATCATAAAAGAAAGTAAACTGCAAAACACTAACTCTACTAGGTATCTATAACACACAAAAAGTATAAAGAATTACAAAAGGACTTCTGCTTCTGTTACAGACCATTACTCATATCAGACGATTGTTTTGAGGACAAGAAACTAATAAAGCCAGAACAATTTTAAGTTTATTTGAAGGTATCAGAAATCTGCCAGGGGAGCCAGGTCTTGAGAGACAACAGCCCTGAAGTAACCCCAATTTTCTCCATCGTGTTTTTCCTTTGGGCACATGCTGATTCTTCATGTGAAACAAGACACTAAGAAGCCAGAGACAGTAGCTGCTAAGAGGAAGAAAAGTCAATAGAGCACTAGGCAATCTCATGAAGAGAGAGAGACAAGTTGAAGTCCAAGTCTGCCAGAACTTGAGGGATGGATAGACCGTGATCCTATAAATGAGTAAGGCATTTACCAATTTTTGTGTACATATCTGACATTCAATTAAACATTACCAAGTGCAGCAAGAAACAGGACTAAAAAGCCAGATAACAGAAACTGGGTAATGTCTATAATCCCAGCACTTTGGAAAGTTGAATGAGGAGGATCACCTGAGACCTGGAGTTCAAGACCAGCCTGGGAGACAGTAAGACCCCACCTCTACAAAAATTTTTAAAAAGTTAGCCTGGCGTGGTGGCACATGCCTGCCAGCTACTTGGGAGGCTAAGGCAGGAGAATCACTGGAGTCTAGGAGTTCAAGGCTGCAGTGAGCTATGATTGTGCCACTGCACTTCAGCCTGGGCAACAGAGCAATATTCTATCTCAAAAAAAAACCACAACAACCAAAAAACAAAACACACATGCACGTAATAAAATAACTACAATTAATTGTTCAAGAACACAGAGGCAAAAATAGATAATTATACCACAGGACAATAATCCATTAAAAAAGAAATAATGGCTGTGCTTTCTGGTAATGCCAGAATAGCTTGATCAATAACAATTACAAAATCGACAATTTTTAAAAGACAATCATTTGGAAACTTAATATAAAAGCAGGCAGAAAATAGAGTTAAGTCAACCCTTGGATGATGGGAACAATAATGGGTAAAATTTGTGAGTTTATGTCTTTTTGTCTGAGAGGACTCCCTTGTCTGTGCAGCCACATTACTAGTGGCTTGAGGTGTCCCAATAATAGAGCTTCAAATACTTAATATAAAAATTGACAGAACTAAAGGAAAAAACAAGCAAAGGAAAAAAGCAAACAATGAGAGTTGGAGATGTTACTACCCACTCTAAATAAGTGATGGAAACACTTTGAAAAATTAAACAAGCAAAAAAAAAACCCAGGATATAAAAGATGTGAACACTATCACCCACCTTCACCAAATTGATGTACACAACAACAAACTGCTTCCCAAAACTGAATAACACATATTTTCCCCCAAGTGCTCATGAGATATTAATCAAAATTAGTCACTGAGATGTCTCAATAAATTTAATAAAATCGAAATATATGTTCAAGAATATGTTCTCTAATCACAGAAGCATATTAGAAAACAAACTATTCCAGAAAAGCACAAAATATTTGTTCCAATAAATTAAAAAAAGAAAACTATCTTGACATAAATGGAAAGGCAAAAAAACAAACCACTATAATCAGTGGGGTGCTAAATCAGTATTTAAGGAGAAATCTATAGATTTTTTTTTTTTATCTCGTAGCTTCAGCTCAAAGGAGGAAATGTATAGTTTTAAATGCATACAGTAGAAAACAAGCCAGGCATGGTGGCTCATGCCTGTAATCCAAGCACTTTGAAAGGCCAAGACAGGAGGACTGCTTGGGCCCAAAGGTTCAAGACCAGCATGGGCAACATAATGAAACCCCATCGTTATAAAATATAAAAATAAATAAACATTAGCCGGGCATGGTGATGTGTTCATGTAGTCCCAGCTGCTCATGAGGCTGAACCAGGAGGATGGCTTGAGCCCAGGAGTTTGAGGTTGCAGTAGCCATGATTGTGCTACTCAACTCTAATCTGGGCAACAGAGTGAGATTCTGTCTCAACAACAACAAAATTATCAAAATTGCTAAAATCCTACTAATGAAAAGAGGAAATACTACTACCTATTTTATAGACATTAAAAAGATGAAGAAATAAAATTAACAACTTCATGCCTGAAAAAGTCAACTACAAAAACAAAATCCTTGAAAAATGCATACTATGCTATCATTACAGCATTTATACACATTCAAAAGAAAAGTAAGTATTAGGAACAATTTCTTGCTGATAAATCTGAAAATCAAGATGAAATGTACAAAAACCTTAAAAAACACAACTTCATGAAACTGGCATTAAGATGTAATAGAAAATCTAAATACCTTTATATCTATCAATGAAATTGACTTTGCCAAAAACATTCTCCCAAAGAAAACAACAGACCTATCTAGTTTCAAAGGTAAAGTCATTCATACACTTAAAGAAGAAATCACATCAATTCTACACAAAAGCTTAAAACAAAGGATGGGGAAGGACTTTATGGCCCATTTTTTAAAGCCACTATAATCACAGATACCAAATCCTGGCAAACACACTGTAAGAATGGCCCATTTTTTAAAGCCACTATAATCACAGATACCAAATCCTGGCAAACACACTGTAAGAACAAAAAAACTATAGACCAAAATCCCTCATGAATATCAACAAAAAACCCTTACAAAACTTTAATCAATGCAGCAATAAATAAAAAGGCTCATACCCCAGAAATGCAAGAACATTCAAAAATTTAAAAATCAATGTAATTCATAATCCTAGAATAATAAGAAAAATCAATGACCACCATAAATAGATGCAGAAAAAGCTCATGACAAAAACACTCTGTTAAAAACAGATAATAGGAAGACTATACTTTCAGGGATCATTTCTATAGTTCGTTACTAGAAAAGTTTCTCTGAACATGTAGAGCACTGGGCCTTTAAAAATAAAAAACAGGCAATAGGCTGGGCATGGTGGCTCATGCCCGTAATCCCAGCACTTTGGGAGACTGAGGTAGGAGGATCTCATGAGGCCAGGAGTCCAAGATCAGCCTGGACAACATAATGAAATCCCTGTCTCTACGAAAAATGAAAATAAAAAAAAAAAAAATTAGCTGGGCATGTAGTCCTAGCTACTTGAAAGCCTAAGGCAGGTTGGTCATTTAAGCTCAGGAATTTGAGGCTGCAGTGATCTAGGATCGCACTTCTGCACCCCAGCCTAGGCAACAGAGCAAGACACTATTTCTTAAGATAAAACAAAAACAGTCAAAATATTTAAACAGATATTTCACAAAAGAAGTTACATAAATGGGCAATAAGGACAAGAAAATGCACTCACTCCACATCATTAGTCACTAGGGAAATGCAAATTGAAGTCACAATGAGCTATAACAATATACCAAACCAGAATGGCTGAAACTGGTAGGGCAGGGGTAACAAATTGTTAGCAAGGATGTAGAGCAACTAGAACAAAATCTCATACTTTGTTGGTGGGAACAGAACATAGAAAACAGCAAAAAAAGGGAGGATCCAAGATGGCTGAATAGAAACAGCTAGAGTGCATTTCCGAGCAAGAATAATGCAGAGGATGAGTGCTCACTGCATTTCCAAACAAGTTTTCACAGCCCACAGACCAGGAAATTCCTGGCCAAAAAGCACCACAAGGTTTCAGCGCGGCTACTGCCGTGGGTTGGCACACAGAAACTCACACAAATCTAGGTGGCCGTTTCAACTGGTGCCTGGAATGCCTGGGACACAGAGCGGCCAATTCAACTGAAAGGGAGGGGGCTGAGAGAGGGAGCCAGCGATCTGGCTTGGCGGGTACCACCCCCTCAAAACAAGCAGCACGAAACGCTTTGGATTAAGAGTTTTGCAGCAAACACAGCTGAACACAGGACGGTCCAGCTCGGTGCGGGGGAAGAGCATCTGCCATTACCAAGGCAGTCCGCCAATACCAAGGCAGTTCACACAACAGCTAGGTAGAGCCTGCGGTAGCTCAGCAACACCTCTGCTGGCAGACTGTGACCAGACTACTCCATACGGGGCAGGACATCTCTGAAAAAAGGCAGCAGCACGTCTGGAACTTATCAATAAAGCCGACCTTCCTAGGACAGAGCACCTGGGAAAAGAGGCAGTTATGAGTTCTGCTGCAGCAGACTTAGAGGTACCTGCCCAGCAGCTCTGCATGGAACAACAGAGCTCCCAGCACAGCACTTGAGCTCCCATAAGGGACAGACTGTCTCCTCAAGCAGCTCCCCTACCCCATATCCCCAAAGAGACACCTGATAAATAAAAGCTTAGGCCAACATATGGTGGGTACATTCTGGGACGAAGATAACAGAAGAAGAAACTGGTAGAAACTCTTACTGTTCTGCAGCCCCCATGGGTGATCCCTAAGCAAGCAGGGTCTGGAGTGGTCATCCAGCAGTCCTGCAGCAGAGGGGCCTGACTGTTAGAAGGAAAAGAAACAGAAAGAAATAGCTTCAACACCAATGAAAAGAATATTCACTCATGAGACCCCATCCAAAAGTCACCAACTACAAAGACCACAGGTAGATAAAGCCACTAAGATGGGAAGAAACCAGCACAAAAAGAATGAAAACACCAAAAACCAGAACACCTCTCCTTTTCCAAGGGATCACAACTCCTCACCAGCAAGGGAACAAAGCTGGATGGAAAATGACTCTGATTAACTGACAGAAACAGGCTTCAGAAGGTGGGTAATAACAAACTTCTCTGAGCTAAAAGAACATGTGCTAACCCAATGCAAAGAAACTAAGAACCTAGAAAAGAGGTCAGATAAGATGCTAACTAGAATAAACAGCTTAGAGGAGAATATAAACGACTTGACGGAGCTGAAAAACACAGCACGAGAACTTAGTGAAGCATACACAACTTTCAATAGCCAAATCCATCAAGCAGAAGAAAGGATATCAGAGATTGAAGATCAAATCAATGAAAATGAAAAGGCAAGACTAGATAAAAAAGAGTAAAAAGAAATGAACAAAGCCTCCAAGAAAAATGGGATTATAGGAAAAGACCTACCCTATGTTTGATAGGTATACCTGAATGTGACAGAGAGAATGAATCCAAGCTGGAAAACATTCTTGAGGATATTATCCAGGAGAACTTCCCCAGCCTAGCAAGGCAGGCCAATATTTAAGTCCAGGAAATACAGAGAACACCACAAAGATATTCCTCAAGAAGTGCAACCCCAAGGCACATAATCATCAGATTCACCAGGGTTGAAATCAAGGAAAAAATGCTAAAGGTCACCCAGAAAGATTGGGTTACCCACAAAAAGAAGTTCATCAGACTCACAGCAGATCTCTATGCAGAAACCCTACAAGAAAGAAGAGAGTGGGGGCCGATATTCAACATCCTTAAACAAGAGAACTTTCAACCTAGAATTTCATATCCAGCCAAACTAAGCTTCATAAGCGAAAGAGAAAGAAAATCCTTTATGGACAAGCAATTGCTGAGAGATTTCATCACTACCAGGCCTGCCTTACAAGAGCTCCTGAAAGAAGCACTGAACATAGAAAGGAACAACCAGTACCAGCCACTGCAAAAATGTACCAAATGGTAAAGAGCATCAACACAATGAAGAACTGTCAACTAATGGGCAAAACATCCAGCTAATGTCAAAATGGCAGGATTAAATCCACACATAACAATATTAACCTTAAATGTAAATGGACTAAATGCCCCAGTCAAAAGACACAGACTGGCAAACTGCATAAAAAGTCAAGACCCATCAGTGTGCTATATTCAGAAAACCCATCTCACATGCAAGGACACACATAGGCTAAAAATAATGGGATGGAGGAAATTTTATCAAGCAAATGGAGAGCAAAAAAAAGCAGGAGTTACAATCCTAGTCTCTGATAAAATGGACTTTAAACCAACAAGGATCAAAAGAGACAAAGCAGGACATTACATAATGGTAAAAGGATCAATGCAAAAAGAAGCCCTAATGATCCTAATTATATACACACCCAATATAGGAGCACCCAGGTATATAAAGTAAGTTCTTAATGACCTACAAAGAGACTTAGACTCCCATACAGTAATAATGGGAGACTTTAACACTCCACTGTCAATATTAGACAGATTAACAAGACAGAAAATTAACAAGAATATCCAGGACTTGAACTCAGATCTAGACCAAGCAAACCTAACAGACATATACATAACCCACCCCAAATCCACAGAATATACACTCTTTTCAGCATCACCTTGCACCTACTCTAAAATTGACCACATAATTAGAACTAAATCACTCCTCAGCAAATGCAAAGGAATGAAAATCATAAAAGTCTCTCAGACCACAGGGTAATCAAATTAGAACTCAGAATTAAGAAACTAACTCAGAACTGCACAACTTCATGGAAACTGAAAAACCTGCTCCTCAGTGGCTACTGGATAAACAATGAAATGAAGGCAGAAATAAAGATGTTCTTTGAAACCAACGAGAATGAAGACACTACATACCAGAATCTCTGGAACACATTTAAAGCAGTGTCTAGAGGGAAATTTATAGCAATAAATGCCCACCAGAGAAGTGAGGAAAGATCTAAAATTGACATCCAATTGTCGAAATTGAAAGAGCTAGAGGAGAAAGATAAAAAAAACTCAAAAGCTAGCAGAAGACAAGAAATAACTAAGATCAGAGCAGAACTGAAGGAGATAGAGATACAAAAAACTCTTCAAAAAAAACCCAATAAATCCAGGAGCTGGTTTTTTGAAAAGATCAACAAAAATAGATAGACCTTAAGCCAGATTAATAAAAAAAGAAAAGAGAAAAGAATCAAATAGATGCAATAAACAACAAAAAAGGAGATATCACCACTGATTCCACAGAAATACAAACTACCATCAGAGATTACGACAAACAACTCTACGCACATAAACCACTAAACATGGAAGAAATTGATAAATTCCTGGACACTTACACACTCCCAAGCCTAAACCAGGAAGATGTCGAAACCTTGAACAGACCAATAACAAGAGCTGAAGTTGAGGCAGCAATTAAGAGCCTACCACCCCAAAAAAGCCCAGGTCCAGATGGGTTCATAGCCGAATTCTACCAGACGTACAAAGAGGAGCTGGGACCATTCCTTCTGAAACTATTCCAGTCAATACAAAAAGAGGGAATCCTTTCCGAATCACTTTATAAGACCAACATCATCCTGATACCAAAAGCCAGCAGAGACTCAACAAAAAAAGAAAACTTCAGGCCAATATCCATGATGAACATAGATGCAAAAATCTTCAATAAAATACTGGCAAACTGAATGCGACAGGACTTCAAAAAGCTTATCCATCACTAACAAGTAGGCTTCATTCCAGGGATGCAAGGCGGGTTCAACATACGCAATTCTATAAATGTAATCCACCACATAAACAGAACCAAAGACAAAAATCACATGATTATCTCAATAGATGCCCAGAAGCATCTATACAACAAAATTCAACAGACCTTTATGCTAGAAACTCTCAATAAACTAGGTATTGATGGAACGAATCTCAAAATAATAAAAGCTGTTTATGACAAACTCAGAGCCAGTATCATACTGAATGGGCAAAAGCTGGAAGCATTCCCTTTGAAATCTGGCACTAGACAAGGGTGCCCTCTCTTACCACGCATATTCAATATAGTATTGGAAGTTCTAGCCAGAACAATCAGGCAAGAAAAAAAAAAGGGGGGTATTCAATTAGGAAAGGAGGAAGTCAAATTGTCTCTATGTGCAGACAACTTGATTCAATATTTAGAAGACCCTATTATCTCAGCCCAAAATCTCCTGAAACTGATAAGCAACTTCAGCAAAGTCTCAGGATACAAAGTCAATGTGCAGAAATGACAGTCATTCCTATACACCAATAACAGACTAACAGAGAGCCAAATCATGAGCAAACTCCCATTCACAATTGCTACAAAGAGAATAAAATACCTAGGAATACAACTAACAAAGGATGTAAAGGACCTGTTCAAGGAGAACTACAAACCACTGCTCAAGAAAATAAGAGAGGACACCAACGGAGAAACATTCCATGCTCATGGTTAGGAAGAATCAATATTGTGAAAATGGCCATACTGCCCAAAGTAATGTATAGATTCAACACTATCCCCATCAAGTTACCAATTACCTTCTTCAGAGAACTGGAAAAAAGCACCTTAAACTTCATATGGAACCAAAAGAGAGCCCGCATAGCCAAGATAATCCTAAGCAAAAAGAACAAGCTGTAGGCATCACACTACTCTACTTCAAACTATCCTCCAAGGCTACAGTAATCAAAACAGCATGGTACTGGTACCAAAACAGAGATATAGACCTATAGATCAGAACAGAGGCCTTGGAGGCCACACCACACATGTACAATCATCTGATCTTTGACAAACCTGACAAAAACAAGGAATGGGAAAAGGATTCCCTGTTTAATAAATGGTGTTGGGAAAACTGGTTAGCAGCATGCAGAAAACAGAAACTGGACCCCTTCCTGACACCTAATACTAAAATTAACTCCAGATTGATTAAAGACTTAAACATAAGACATAACACCATAAAAACCCTAGAAGAAAACCTAGGCAAAACCATTCAGGACATAGGCATAGGCAAGGACTCCATGATTAAAACAACAAAAGCATTGGCAACAAAAGCCAAAGTAGACAAATGGGACCTAATTAAACTCCAGAGCTTCTGCACAGCAAAAGAAACAATCATTAGAGTGAAGCGCCAACCAACAGAATGGGAAAAAATTTTTGCAATCTACCCATCTGACAAAGGGCTGATATCCAGAATCTACGAAAAACTAAAACAGATTTACAAGGAAAAAACAAACAAACTCATCCAAAAGTGGGCGAAGGATATGAAAGGACACTTTTCAAAAGAAGACATACATGAAAAAACAAACATGAAAAAATGCTCATCATCCCTGATTATTAGAGAAATGCAAATCAAAACCACATTGAGATACCACTTCATGCCAGTTAGAATGGTGATCATTAAAAATATCTGGAGACAACAGATGCTGGAGAGGATGTGGAGAAATAGGACCACTTTTACACTGTTGGTGGCAGTGTACACTAGTTCAACCATTGTGGAAACAGTGTGGTGATTCCTCAAGGACCTAGAAACAGAAATTCCATTTGACCCAGCAATCCCATTAATGGGTATATACCCAAAGGATTATAAATCATTCTATTATAAAGACACATGCACACGTATGTTTACAGCTGCACTGTTTACAACAGCAAAGACCTAGACCAACCCAAATGCCCATCGATGACAGACTGGACAAGGAAAATGTGGCACATATACACTATGGAATACTATGCAGCCATAAAGAATCATGAGTTCACGGCCTTTTTAGGGACATGAATGAATCTGGAAACCAGCAAACTGACACAAGAACAGAAAATCAAACACTGCATGTTCTCACTCATAGGCGGGTATTGAACAATGAGAACACAGGGACACAGGGAGGGGAGCATTACACACTGGGGTCTGTCGGCGGGGTCAAGGGAGGGACAGTGAAGGAGGGTGGGGAAGTCAGGGAGGGCTAACATGGGGAGAAATGCCAGATATAGGTGATGGTGGGATGGAGGCAGCAAACCACATTGCCATGTATGTACCTATGCAACAATCCTGCATGATCTGCACATGTACCCTAGAACCTAAAGTACAATTAAAAAAAAAAAGAAAAATGGTATAATTTAGGAAAATTGTGTGGGGGCTTCTTAAAGAGTTAAACATATGCTTTTATACTTACCATATGACTCAGCAATTCTGTTCCTATGTATATACAGAAAAGAAAATCTATGTCCATACAAAGATGAAGATACAAGTCTTCCCAGCAAGATTTATCATTGCCAAAAATTGTAAACAACCCAAACATCCATCAACAGATAACATAATAATTCAGTGCAAACAAAAGCAATATACCTGTATAAAATATTATTCAGCAATAAAAAAATGAAACTATTGATACATACAACATGCTGTATATCAAACATATTATGCTAGCAAAAGAAGCCAGACACAAGAATACAAACTGTATGATATATGAAAACTGATTATATGAATTGGGTCACTCATGTCATACCCAACTAAAACAGAGCAGAGAAGCCAAGGGGTCGTAAAAGCACTTAGGGCACAAAATATTGCTCTAGAATGTAATTCTCTGTGAGTCCAGCTGCTGAAACTGCCTGTTGTAACCCGAGACCAGTTTAATCTACAACTGCTGAGATAACTTGCTGCCAACTCTAGAACTACTTTGCCCACCACCTTTACACAGAAGTCAGAGCTGACCAGCTCCGCAGAACCGCAAAAGTGTCAATGAATTTTCTCAAAGAGCAATTCATCTAATTTCTCTTTTTCAACCTCCAGCCTTCTCTTTGTTCTCTGGACACACCAGAGACGACTTGGTCTGTGTGTATGCTTTGAACTGCAATTCTTTCTTCCCAAATAAAATGCTAAATTTAGAGATTCACTTCTACATTTTTTTTTAATGAGACAGAGTCTCGCTCTGTCACCCAGGCTGGAGTGCAGGCATGCAATTTCACTGCAAGCTCCCAGGGTTCAACTGATTCTCCTGCCCAGCATCCCAAGTAGCTGAGACTAAAGATGTGTGCCACACCATGCTGTGCTAATTTTTTTATTTTTAGTAGAGACAGGGTTTCACCATGTTAGCCAGGCTGGTCTCGAACTCCTGACTTTAAGTGATCCACCTGCCTCGGCCTCCCAAAGTGCCGTGACTACAGGCATGAGCCACTGTACGCTGCCTACCACTATATTTTAAATTTGATTCTGACAGATGCCACTTACAAAAAATTCTAGGAAAGACAAATCCAAATCCAAACTACGTGATAGGAAGCAGACCAGTGGTTGTCCAGAACCTGAGATGTAATGTGGGGACTGGCTGGTAAAGAACACTAATGAACCTTTCAGGGTATTGAAAATATTCCAAGTATTCTGATAGTGATACTTGGTACATGGTTTAACTTTTTGTCAAGACTCATTAAACTGAAGATGATGATGACTGCCTAGATTACTGTCTTCCAAAATACCCGAACTATCTATAAAGAAAAAACAACAAATCCCATGCAAACTTTTCATCTTCTCAACCCTACTTCCCCCTCCCCAACCCATCCCTTGCCTCAAGGCTTGCTGCAGGCAAAAACAGACAGAAAACCGACTGCAGAAAAGAAAGACAGGGAAGAGCCAGTGGTGGGCTTAAGACTAAATACATCCCAAGTAAGAAAATACTAAAAAGTATTTTTTTTGTTCCCATAAATCAAAGCATGGACTACATTCAATTTAAATTGGCAGACTAAAATGTGTAGAGTCCTAGAAGGAATAATAGGGAAAAAGGAGAAGCAGCAGCACCATTTGGAAGCAGAGAAAATGCAAAAGGGGAAAATTTAGAGTGCTGCAAGACAAAAAATAATCAAACAGGTATCCTAGGGCAAATAGATATAGACAAAACTAATAAAAGAGACATTGAAGAAAGGTGGAAAAACTAGGGAAAAATTGGCATAAATAAAGGGTAAAAAAAGGGTCAGAGATAAACTAATAGGAATGAAAGAGAGGCAAAAGGACTAAAATCCATACTATTACAGTCCCTGAAAAAAAAACCACACAGACAAAACCGTGAACAAGAACGAATATTTAAAACTATGATCCAAGAACACTTTCCAAAAATTACAAAGACTAGAATATACATACTGAAAGGGCCAAATGGGAATTGAGGAAAATCACGTCAAGTCAAACCAACCACCTTCACAGCATATCCTTAGTGCAAAATGAGATTTCAAAAATGAAAAAATCCTGAAGTCCTTCAGACAAAAAAATCAAATAAAAACAACAAGACAATGATGGGGCAACATTTTTTTAAAATGTAATATAAGAAGTGTTGATTTCATAGCCAGCCAAGCTGTCCTTCAGATATCGAAGACATTGAAAAACAGTTTGAACATACAACAGCTTAGGACACGGGTCCCCCAACCACAGGCCATGGACTGGCAGTGGTCTATGGCCTGTTAGAAACTGAACTGCACAGGAAGAGGTAGGAGGCAAGCAAGTATTACTGCCTGAGCTCCATCCACCTCCTGTTAGATCAGCGGTGGCATTAGATCCTCACAGGAGCACAAACCCTATTGTGAACTGCACATACAAGAGATCTAGGTTGTGTGCTCCTTATGAGAATCTAATGCCTGATGATCTGAAATGGAACAGTTTCATCCTGAAACCATCCCTACCCCTCAATTTTGATGTGTGGAAAAATGGTCTTCCATGAAATCAGTCCCTGGTGCCAAAAAGATTGGAGACCCCTGACTTAGGGAATTCTACACCTATGAGTCTTTCCTGAAGAATCTGCCAGCAGATGAATTTCATCCAACCAAGAGATGACTGAACACTTCAGAAAAAAAGACCAAAGGTGAACATTTTAATATATGCATTTAAAAGTAGACCTACGAATACAATGTACATAGGGATGAGGAAGGAAGATAAAGGTACAAATTTTATACAACTGTTATATTTGAAATATATGTTATACAATTAAATTATATATATTTAATATATACATATATATATAATATGTATTATATATATTTAAGATCCACATATTTGCCACATAGATAAACAATTTGGAAGTATTTTCCTTGAGGCATGTTTCTTCATTCCCTAGATAGTGTCTTTCACAGAGCAAAAGTTATTTAATTTTCTGAATTCCAGTTCACTAATTTTTCCTCTTGTAGATTGTTCTTCTCATGTGTTTTATCTAAGAAACCTGTGTATCCCAAGGTTACAAAGATTTTCTCCTATGCTTTATTCCAGAAGATCTCCAGTTTCAGGCTTGTCCTTTTTTTTTTTTTTGTCATCCTTTAATTACCATCTATTGCCTATATAAAACTTACTGTGTAACACATTCTATTTTCTCTACTTTCCCCCAACTGCATAATTTCTATATATACAAATGTTATATTTGTGTATATATACAAACATATTTTAATATATATTCATAAATATATAAGACAAATATATATACAAATGTTATATATTTATATTTGTATATATGTATATATCACATACAAATATACATCATACATAAATATATTTAATAAATTTTTATAATATATATAAGCAAATATAACATTATATTTGTATAACAATATAACAGTATAACATTTGTTAATATATATACAAACTCTTAAAAACTCTAGATCATAAGAAAACAATACAAGAAACAAAAATGGGCAAAAAATTGAACACACACTTCAACATAGATATATAGATATACAGATTACAAGCACAAAAACAGATGATCAACATCTTTAGCCATTAGAAAAATGCAAATTAAAATCACAATAATAACCACTTACACACCTATTAAAATGGTTTAAAAAAATCTAAATAACAGAATTACCAAGTGCTCACAAAGTTGGAGAGGAACTGGAATTCTCATAATCAATGGCAGAAATGAAAAATGATAGTCATTTTGATAAACAGTTTGGTAGTTTCCTACATAGCTAAATACTTACCTAATGACTCATCAATCATATTTCTAGATAGCAAAAATCTATTCACACAAAATTCTGTATGTCAAGCTTTATTATATAATCATCAGAAAAACTGGAAACCACCCAAATGTCCATCACTAACAAAAAAGATCAACTAACTTAATTTCATAAAATAAAATGCTTCTCAGCAATGCAAAGGAACCATTGTCTAATATTCAAAATGACATAGATGATCTTAAAAATATGCTGAGTAAAAAAGTCAGGTGCAGAAGGGTACATAATAATGTAAGACTCCATTTATGTTCAAGAATAGACAAAAATGATCTACAGTGATGGACATAAGAACAGTAGCTGCCAGAGGCAGGGGATAAGGGTAATTGATTTCAAGGGTGCATAAAAGTGATGGATATATTCAGTATCTTGATTGGCATGATGATTACACAGGTGTATCTATTTGACAAAATTCACTGAGCTATACATTTAATAGTTGTGTACTTTATTAATAAATTATACTCAATAAAGTATATCTATTTTATTAAGGTATCATTCTGTCATCTCTCCTTTTTTAAAAAAATTACTTCCTTAAACCAAATTTAACTGTTATTATCTTACCTGAAGCATGTTGTTCCATTCTCTTTTATTTTATTTTTCTGAGTAGGAGATGCTTGAAGCGACAGAATTTTATTTCCAGGCAGAGTAATTTGCTTTAGAATGGAAGCTATAAAAACAAACAAGAAAAAGTAGAATGCAAAAAAAGCAATCACACCACATTAGGAAAAATCCAGGACAACAGTTTTTAGTATACATAGAATAATCAAAGAAAATTTCAAGCTGCCCTAGAACTAAGCTTAAATTCAAACATGACAATGAATGTATTCCCTACATAAGAAATAATATTATAAAATAATCTTTCCACTTCTTTTTAGATAGTCTATACAATTAGCAGTATTATAAAGTATCATGAGTAAAAGGTACCTGAAACATGTTAATAACATATTACTCATATGAGGTCAGGAGTTTGAGACCAGCTGGCCAATATGGTGAAACCCAGTCTCTACTAAAAATACAAAAATGAGCTGGGTGTTCTCAAGAGTCACCCTCTTGACTCTTGACACAAGAATCGCTTAAACCTGTAAGACAGAGCTTGCAGTGAGCTGAAACTGTGCCACTGCACTCCAGCCTGAGCAACAAAGCAAGACTCCAACAGCAGGGGATGGCGCAGGGGAGAAATCTAATCATTATCTTTCTGTTTTCTCTCATAGGTGCCAACTTTAAAAGACCAAACCTCTCTTCAATTAACACAGCAACAAAAAAGTTATACAAAACCCCTCCATGTTCTAACCCAATGTGATGGGACTGAGATGGACCAGCATCTACCTGGAGGAAACTGACTGGTAGGTATCACGGTGTTCACTGGCATAGCATTCTGTCCAGATTTCTGAATGGTCAATGCAGAGGAATGTGAAAGTGTGGTCACTTGTTTTTCATTGCCTCCTGAAGGCTGCTGAACCACCTGAAACAATGAAAACTATCAATATAGTCATTCAACTTAAGGCTTTAGAAAAGAACAAGCTTTCAGTTTTAACAAATTGTGTTCACCAAGCCATAAATATACCTTTATCTTAGTACAGCAAGAATTCCTACTTTAAATTTGTATGAAGCAAAATTATCTTCTTCAAAAGTAAAAACATTACTATCTCACACATTATTTTTAGAGTGGAATTCAAATTTTATTTCACAATGCTCAATTTAAATCTCCCTGTAAATCCTATTTCCAATTGTTAACTTATAGTAGAAAATTTAAAGCATATTCAAAAACAGACAGGATAAAAAAAGAACACCTATGTCATCACCCAGCTTCAACAATGAATAATGCTTTATCAATCTAGTTTCATCTACACCCCTGCCCACTTCCCTGCCACCCTCAATTATTTTAAGGCAAATCTCAGATATATCATTTTATCCATAAATATTTCAAAATATATCTCTAAAAGATAAGAGTTTTGTTTTGTTTTGTTTTGTTTTGTTTTGTTTTGTTTTGTTTTGTTTTGTTTTGTTTTGAGATGGAGTTTCGCTGTTGTTACCCAGACTGGAGTGCAATGGCACGATCTTGGCTCACCACAACCTCTGCCTTCTGGGTTCAGGCAATTCTCCTGCCTCAGCCTCCCGAGTAGCTGGGACTACAGGCATGCACCATTGTGCACAGCTAATTTTTGTATTTTTAGTAGAGATGGGGTTTCACCTTGTTGACCAGGATGGTCTCGATCTCTTGACCTCGTGATCCACCCGCCTCAGCCTCCCAAAGTGCTGGGATTATAGGTGTGAGCCACCGCACCCAGCCAAGATAAGAGTTTTTTATGTGCCATTTTTTTTCTTTTTTTTTTTTTTGAGACGGAGTTTTGCTCTTGTTACCCAGGCTGGAGTGCAATGGTGCAATCTCGGCTCACCGCAACCTCCGCCTCCTGGGTTCAGGCAATTCTCCTGCCTCAGCCTTCTGAGTACCTGGGATTACAGGCACCCGCCACCATGCCCGGCTAATTTTTTGTATTTTTAGTAGAGACGGGGTTTCACCATATTGAACAGGATGGTTCTTGACCTTGTGATCCACCCGCCCCAGCCTCCCAAAGTGCTGGGATTACAGGCTTGAGCCACCGCGCCCAGCCTATGTGCCATTTTAACAAAAGATTCTCTTTTCTTTTCTTTTCTTTTTTTTTTTTTAAGACAGAGTGTTACTGTCACCCAGGCTGGAGTGCAGTGGCGCCATCTCAGCTCACTGCTGATTCTCCTGCCTCAGCTTCCCGAGTAGCTGGGATTACAGGCACACGCCACCACACCCAGCTAATTTTTGTATTTTTAGAAGCGATGAGGTTTCACCACATTAGCCATCCTGACCTCAAGTGATCCACCCACCTTGGCCTCCCAAAGTGCTGGGATTACAGGCATGAGCCACCACCCCCAGCCTAAAGTATTTTCTTAAACCATCACTTGAACCCAAGAGGCAGAGGCTGCAGTGAGCCAAGATTGCACCACTGCACTCCAGCCTCGGTGACAGAGTGAAACCCTGTCTCAGAAAAACAAGACAAAACAAAACAGGTAGAAAAATAGTCATCATGTTTTTCAGCTAGGTATTGACAGTGAACTTATAACTTAAACTCATGTATGGCAAATACAAATTGCCACGGTCTTGCCAAGAGACAGACTTCTAAACAGAATTTTTGGAGTTCAATTTATTCAATTTTCTAAGTTTTTGTAAATAAAATTTAAAAGTCTGATGTGTATTACTTACAAAAAGTAACAAGAAACACAACATGTCCTGGTAAGTAATCCTATAGCAACTAATGCCCCTAAAGAAGAAATATTAGTTAGAATAATTCAATTACCTTTATTTTTTGAGAACAGCCAAGAACTCTTTTTAAAATACATTTCAATGAAGCTGAGATCATATTCATGTACTGTAGTTCTAGGGATCAGGTTTAAACTATACAAAGCAATCTACAGGTCCCATTTTATGCATTCAGACTAAAACTCAAGAGAAACATGCCCAGCAATTCCAGCTTATTTCCTTATTATCTGCACTGTCCTCTTTAATGCTCCTTTGATGCTCCTTTTTGGTATTCTTTTCAGTATTTTAATTATGAAAGACAGTAATATTCAAAAATTGTTTACCAGTGTGAAAGTTGTCAGAATCAAAATGAAGTCACTTGTGTTTGAAAAAAAACAAAAACTCTGACAAATAGAGCTAGGGAAGGCTAAGAAGAGAGAGTTCTCATGCTTGTATACCTAATAACAAAAACTATCCCAACAGACCGCCAAAACCACACCTTGCACAAAGGCCACAGCAACAGTACACAAAAAATACTTCTGCAAGGACATCATTTGCTCAGCAACTGCCTATTTAAACATGGACTAGTGTCGCCCTTGTTACTGAGCTTTGTTAGTCAAGAATAATCATTTGAGAAACAACTATGTAAATCTCATTTTTCCTTTTATCCTCCCTTACTCAGGAAGAATGCTTGAGGCCAGGATTTTGAAACTAGACTGGGCAATACAGCAAGACCCTATCTCTAACAAAAAAAAAAAAAGTTTTTTAATTAGCCAGGCATGATGGCATGCATTTGTAGTCCTAGCTACTCAGGAGCTAGGCAGGAGGATTGCTAGAGCCCAGGAGATCGAGGCTGCAGTGAGCCATGATGGCACCACCGCACTCCAAGTTAGGCAACAAAATAAGCCCCTGAGCCTTTAACAATGAAAAATTTTTAAAAATCTTTGTCTTCCTTTACCTCCCTGAATATACATAATTCACTATGGTACCTGTACTCCCATTGCAATGCTCTATTCCCAATTAAATATCTTAATCTTTTAGAAAGCCTCTCTGTTACGTAGGTTGATACCATTGGTCTTCATACCATTTTTGATGAGTGCACAAAAATGTAACACAAATTTTTGAGTTGAGCCTTAACCTTTGATCCCCATCACTTCTTGTCTTAATGACTCTAACACCTGGAACAATACATGTGTCTAGTCTAACAAAAATATAGGAGGCATATTCCTGCACATCCGCTGAGAAAAACAGAATGAGTAATAATGTAAGAGAATTTATTAAAGTACCACATAAAACCACAGTATTAAGTGGATCACTCAAGCTCAGGAATTCAAGACTGGCCTGGGCAACATGACGAAACCCTGTCTCGACTAAAAATACAAAAAAACTCGCCAGGTATGATGGCCTGCTCCTGCAGTCGCAGCTAGTCAGGTGGCTGAGGTGGGAGGATCCTCTGAGCCCAGAAAGTCAAGACTACAGTGAGCCATGACCATGCCACTGCACTCTAACCACCTGGGTGACAGAAGTGAGACGCTGTCTCAAAAAAAAAAAAGAATACAAATGAGAAATAAACATTAAGAAGGAATTTTAAAATCTATGATTGTTAAAGGAAATAAATGTGTATTCTTTAGACCATATGGAGTTACACGAACCACAGATTTGATCCAGTGCAGTGATTTTTATATTTTTAATTATTATTTGCCATATTTGCCGTATTTCTTATAGGTGGCATGGAATAGGTTATTTTCTAGCACCTTGTTTTCCTCCTCACTTGGACCTGAGATTAAATTGGACTTTGGTTTATAATGGATTCACGGATGGTATTCTTTAATTACTGTCAAACTCGAGTAATATTAATTTTCTAACTTAGTTTATTTGAAAGAATGCCCTAGTTCAATCCTCTCTATGGCATTATCATACAGAATGGTTTATGTTGTTTTGCTCCAGGTAAATCTGTTGTGAAATAAATTACAATGCCTCTTCAGTGTCTGGCCATTCTGGCTCTTGCCGTTTTAAACAGGTACGTGTAAATACTGACATCAAATTTACTGGCTAAACTTGAATCAAAGGAGAAACTACGAAAGCAGAATTCACAGGGAAAATTAAATTATTTCATGAAATAGTAAAAAACACTAAAATTTACCATCAGATTTTGTTACATTATTTCTTTAGTGAAATGACTTATAATGTATAACAAGTCAAACCTACAAAACAAAAATGCGTCAAGATATTATATGAGAGACAGATTTCTGCTTCAGGACATTCCAGAAACCTACAAATTCTTTCTAAGAGCACCAAACCCTTAATGGAAAAGTCATCTGGGTTCTAGTCTGAGACCCACAAGATCCATTCCTATTGTTGTTTTTTTGTTTTGTTTTGTTTTTGAGAGGAAGCTTCGCTTTTGTGGTGCCATCTCAGCTCACTGCAACCTCTGCCTTCCAGGTTCAAGCGATCCTCCTGCCTCAGCCTCACAAGTAGCTAGGATTAAAGGTGCCCACTAACATGACCGGCTAATTTTTTCTATTTTTAATAGAGACGGGGTTTTGCCATGTTGGGCAAGCTGGTTTCGAACTCCTGACCTCAGGTGATCCGCCTACCTTGGCCTCCCAAACTTCTGGGATTACAGGCATGAGCCACCACGCCCAGCCACTTGACTGTTATGGGATAAGTCAACTCAGAATTTCTGAATTCTTAGTTTTCTCCCTACCTATCATAAAATTATTTTAAAATCCATAGCATATAATGACATGCTTTTAAAACTATGTAGCTATAAAGTATTATTTCACCCCAGGGACCTATCTGCCATAGATGCTCAATAAAGATTAGCGGTGATTCAAGAATCAGCTATGACACACAAAGAGCATTTCACTTCTGTTGAGTGCTACCAAAAAGAGGCCTTTCTTTGGTACAGTTCCTCTATTCCAGAGGTTCCTAAACCTGGCTGCCCAGAACAATGTTGAAGAATCACCACTTCTAAAGATGTTGTTTTCATCTCTGAGATTAAATTCCCAAGAGAAACCCTGCAAGGCAGTTACATTTCTCCATTTAAAAATGAGACACTGAGTGGGAAGGGAGGAGAAAAGATTAGTGCCCAGGAAATGACCATCACTTTATCTGCTCAAGAGTTCAAATACTCTCTAATTCTGGTCACTCATCAACTCCTTTCATTCTATGTCCAAAGTTGCCCTCTTGCCTCAGAAGACAATCATTCAGATACCTCTTATCCTGATCACATAAACAAGACTGGAAAGGCTACATAAGCAGCAGAATGAATCAAAACAGCGACTTAAAACACAGCCTCTAATGCAAAGCATTACAAAAGAGAACAAGGACAATCACCAGAAGAACAGCAAGCTCTGTTATCATAAAAGATAGGGAAGAACTTTACAGAAAACAACATGATTTTTAATTAATGCACCATGTAGTATCTCCCATGGGTTAACAATACTTTCATAGTTTTCTGGTAAAACTTATCCCAAAAGAAGAATCTTCTAAACACTAATCGACAAACAGCTAAAATGCCCTTTTTTTACCCAAGAATCTCCCAACTTACCAAGGTTAGCAAAAAACACGACAATCAGACAAAACAAAGGAATATTCTGCAAATATTCTGGGCACTTAAAACATTACAATATAATTAACAACCACAAATAGCTAGAGAACTATTCTAGATTAAATGAACCCAAAGTAGTCAGGTGTAGTGGCTCATGCGTGTAATGTCAACACTTTAGGAGGCCCAAGTCAAGAGGATCACTTGAGGCCAAGAGTTTGAGACCAGCCTGGGAAACACAGCAAGACCCTATCTGTACAAAAATAAAAATAAAAATAAAAGGACATTATTGGGACAACTACAGAAATACTGTACCAATATTAATTTCCTATGTGTGACGACAGATAAGTTGTGATTATGTTTTAAAAACAATCCTTTAGGCCGGGCGCGGTGGCTCAAGCCTGTAATCCCAGCACTTTGGGAGGCTGAGGCGGGTGGATCACGAGGTCAAGAGATCGAGACCATCCTGGTCAACACGGTGAAACCCCGTCTCTACTAAAAATACAAAAAAAATTAGCTGGGCATGGTGGTGCGTGCCTGTAATCCCAGCTACTTGGGAGGCTGACGCAGGAGAATTGCCTGAACCCAGGAGGCGGAGATTGCGGTGAGCCGAGATCACGCCATTGCACTCCAGCCTGGGTAACAGGAGCGAAACTCCGTCTCAAAAAAAAAAAAAAAAAAAAAAACAATCCTTTAAGGAGATACACCCACTGTGCATTGTCATAATTTTTGCAGCCAATCTCAGATGGTTCAGTAAAAACTTTTGTGCGTGTTTGCTGCTGGGCATGGCAGCTCATGCCTATCTGTAATCCCAGTGCTTTGGGAGAACATGGTGGGTAGATCACTTAAGGCCAGGAGTTCAAGACCAGCCTGGCCAACATGGAGAAACCCCATCTCTAACAAAAATTAGGCATGGTGGAGTACTGCTGTAATCCCACCTACTCAGGAGGCTGAGGCATGACAATCCCTTGAACATGGGAGGCGGAGGTTCAGTGAGCTGAGATTGTGCCACTGCACTCCAGCCTAGGCAACAGAATGACACTCTGCCTCCAAAAAAAAAAAGGACTTATGGGTGTGTTTATAGGTGGGAGTAGAAAGGGAAAAACAAAGCAAATGAGGTAAAAATAATTGGTCAAATCAATAAATAGTATACAGCCTTGCCAGTTTTTTACTAGTCTTGACAATTTTCTGAATGTTTAAAATTTTCAAAATAAATGAGAAAGAAACAAAATGTTACTCACTAGTTGCTTGACTTTAACTGCCTGTGGAATCCCAGCTGGTTGTGAAAGGACAGGGCCTGGCTGGGTAAGTTTGATTTGAATTGGAGTGCCAATAACAGGCTTGTCAGATGTGGTCCCAGCAGAAGTAACAATAGGTTTCACAGATGGAAGACAAATGGCTGCACCTGAAGTTTCTCCAAAAGTTACTGCTGGAAGGGACAGGGTTACCGCTGTTCCAGGGACAACTGGCTTTTCAGGTTGCAGTGAGACAGCTGTCACTGTGTTTGGTACAGATGTCACAAGTGGTTTTGAAGTCTGAAGCAAAACAGTTCCAGCTGTAGTTCCTCCTGTTGCAGCAGCTGGGCCCACAGACTGAAGTGTCACAACTCCAGCTTTTGCTCCCCCTGGACCAGCAAGCGGGTTCAAAGTTTGCACTGACACAGTTCTGGGTGCTGTTGCTCCAGAAACAATAAAGGACTTTTCAGACTGGCCTGAGGACACTGTTGTTGTCACCACAGGAGAAGTTGTTACTGTTGTAGTACAGTTAGCAACAACCACCTCATTAGAAGTCTGCTGAACACATTGCTGGATGAAGCTCTGGGAGTTAGGCAGAAGTTGTCGTAAGGCAACCACACTTTTCTAGAAACGTAGGGAATGGAAAAAAAAAACACTAACAACAAATCACCTACTTGTAAAACAAAATTTGGTATTTCATACCTTTACAACTTAAAACCAATCAAAAGTGTATCAAGTATTTCAGTTGAAGACAGCTAGTATCACTTATTTGTATCCTGTCAACATGCAGGATACAATCAATTTGAAGCCCAAAAGTGCTTGTTTTCCAATATGAAATTATCTCAGTATTAAACTTACTTGTATTCCTTATTGTCAATTTGGTAAAACACTGTATTATACTTTTCTGTAATCATCTAAACCCTATAATAGATCATTAATAACTTCAGTATCTATAAGTTTATTTAAACCACAGCAGAATCTAGGTTTCTTCACTAAATAACTCTCAAACGCTGGATAGAAATAGTCTTTAAAGGCCAGGCACAGTGGCTCACACCTCTAATCCCAGCACTCTGGAAGACCAAGGCAGGTGATCACTTGAGGCCAGGAGTTTGAGACCAGCCTACACAATGTGGCAAAACCCCATCTCTACAAAACCTAACAAAAATTAGTTGGGCATGGTGGCACATACCTGCAGTCCCAGCTACTCGGTAGGCTGAGGTGGGAGGACTCCCTGAGCCTGGGACACAGAGGTTATAATGAATTGAGATCATGCCACTAAACTCCAGCCTGAGCAACAGAGCAATACCCCATCCCCACAAACCAAAAAAAAAAGAAAAAAAGAAGACAGAAAGGAAGAAATAGTTTTTAAAAGCCTGGGCAACATGGTGAAACCCTGTCTCTACAAAAAAAAAAAAAAATTAGCAGGGATACCGCAGGGGCTAAGGCAGGAGGATCCCTTGGGCCTGGGAGGTTGAGGTTGCAGTGAGCTGTGGTCATACCACTACACTCCAGCCTGGGTAACAGAGCAAAACCTCATCTAAAAAACTTTTTTTTTTTAATTAAAAAAAAATAACTGTACATCAGAACAAAATTAAATACAAAGTGAATTTTATAATCTGAAAGAATTTCCTCAATTGAGCTAGCATATTTCCTTTTTCTTTTCTTTTTTTTTTTTGAGACAGAGTATCACTCTGTTGCCCAGGCTGGAGTGCAGTGGTGCGATCCTGGCTCTCTGCAACCTCTGCCTCCTGAGTTCAAGCGATTCACCACCCTCAGTCTCCTGAGTAGCTGGGACTAGAGGTGCATGCCACCATGAGCTAATTTTAGTATTTTTTAGTAGATACAGCCATGTTGGCCAGGCTGGTCTCCATCTTCTGACCTCAGGTGATCTGCCAACCTTAGCCTCCCAAAGTGCTGGGATTACAGGTGTAAGCCACCACACCGAGCCAAGCACACTTTCTGACTGGATTTTAAGTCAGTGCCTATCTTTGTATCCTACTGAAAGAGTAAAGGCAGTTCAAATGAAAAACTAGTAGGTTCTGTCTTTTCATCCTGGAGTTTTCATTTATTTAGCCGTGAGAGATTAAAAGCTAGGGCTCTTGTGCCAAACAGCCAAGTTGTGAATGCAAAATAAAAGTTCTTAAAGAAACTTCAAAGGGCTACTCCATGTGACACATAAATGATAAGAAAACAAAACAGCCTTATTGCTGACATGGATAAAGTTTGGGTGGTGGAGACAGAAGAAAACCAGCTACAGCTTTCCCTTAAGCAAAAATCTAATCCAGAGTAAAGCACTAACTCTTCAGTTCTATGAAGGCTAAAGTGAGGAAACTGCAGAAGAAAAGTATGAAGTTAGTAGAGGTTGGCTCACGAGGTTTAAGGAAAGCTTTCTTGATAACTAACATAAAAGTGCAAGGTGAAGCTGCAAGTACTGATGTAGAAACTGCAGCAAATCATCCAGAAGATCTAGTTTTTTCTTTCTTTTTTTCTTTTTTTTTTTTTGAGACAGAGTCTGATCCTGTCACTCAGGATGGGGTGCAATGGTACAGTATCAGCTCACTGCCACCTCCACCTCCAGGTTCAAGTAATTCTTCTGCCTCAGTTTCCCAAGTAGCTGGGACTACAGGCACACGCCACTATGCCCAGCTAATTTTTTTTGTAGAGATGGTGTTTCTCCATGTTGGCCAGGCTGGTCTTAGACTCCTAATCTCCGGTGATCCACCCACCTTGGCCACCCAAAGTGTTGGGATTACGGGTGTGAGCCACCACACCAGGCCAACAACAGATTTTCAATAGAGACAAAACAGCCTCCTATTGGAAGAAGCTAGATCTTTCTTAACTTTTCATTGAGGAAAAGTCAATGCATGGCTTCAAACCTTCAAAGGACAGGCTGACTTTCTTGTTAAGGATTAATGCAGCTGGTGACTTCAAGTGGAACCCAATGCTCATTTACTATTCCAAAACTCCTGGGGCTCTTAAGAATTATGCTAAACCTACTCTGCCTGTGCTCTATCAATGAACAAGGCATGGATGACAGCACATCTGTTTACAGCATGGTTTACTGAGTATTTTAAGCACACTGTTGAGAACTACTGCTCAGGAAAAAAAAAAAAAAAGATTCTTTTCAAAATATTATCACTCATTGACAATACACCTGGTCAACCAAAAGTTCTGATGGTGATGTACAAGAAGATCAATAAAATTGATTTCTGTAAGACTACAGATGCCATAGACAGTGATTCTCTAATGTATATGGGGGGAAGTCAATTTAAAACCTTCTGGAAAAGATTAACCATTCTAGATTCCATTAAGTATATTTGTGAGTCACGGGAGGAGATCAAAATATCAACACTAACAGGAGTTTATAAGAAGTGGATCCCCATCCTCATGGATGACTTTAAGAGGTTCAAAACTTCAGTGGAGGAAGTCAATGCAGATATGGTAGAAATAGCAAGAGAACCACAACTAGAAATGGAGCCTTAAGATGTGACCAAATTGCTGCAATCTCCTGATAAAACTGGAAGAGATGAGGCATTGCTGCTTATAGATGAGTAAAGAAAACGGTTTCTTGAGATGAAATCTACTCCTGGTCAAATACTATGAATAGTTAAGATGATAACAAAGGATTTAGAATATGACAACAACTTAGTTAATAAAGCAACAGCAGGGTGTGAGAGAACTGACTCCAATTTTGAAAGAAGTTCTGCTGTGTGTGAAATGCTACCAGACAGCACTGCACACTACAGAGAAATCTTCTGTGAAGGAAAGAATCAACTGATGACACAAACTGCACTGCACTGCTGTCTTAATGTAGACATTGCCACAGCCAGGTGTGTGACCACCTTCAGTGACCACCACCTTGACCAGTCAAAAGACATCAACATGGAGGCAAAACTCTATACCATCAAAAATGTAACTCGCAAAAGGTTCAGATGATTGTCAGTAGTTTTTAGCAATAAAGTATTTTTAATTCATATATGTAACTGTTTTTGAATATAATGCTATTATATACCTAATAGACTAAAGTATATCATAAAAACTTTTATATCCATTTGGAAACCAAAAAGTTCATGTAATCACTTGACTGTGATATTAGCTTTATTATGGTGGTCTGACACCAAACCTGAACTATCTTTGTGGTATGACTATGTATTCCTACTCAAGCATTAAACAATGTAATCATGAATTTATGTTCATGAATAAGATGTTACTTCTCTTTTTTCAAAGCATTCAAATTAAAAGAATACTATGAATGTGCTTTATGGCTTACAAAAGCACTCAGAGGTTTCTCCCACATTGTCAGTATCTTCACATTCAATTGCTGTCATATTGAAATATTCTGGTTTTTAATTATTTTAGAGTAATCTAATCCAACTATTTCTTCTAAGTGACACATAACTCTACCTTAAGAAAAGGAACCAGGTGAGGCTGAGGTGAAGACTTGAGTTCAACATACAGTTTCCTAGTAAATTCTTCTGCTTCAATTTTTGCATCCTGAGAGATGGGAGAAATAGAAACAATTTTAAGTCTCTATATATTTTCAAAGAGACAAAGTATATAATTCATGATTACAGACATAGCAAGCTTTTCACAAATGATAAAGTTCATTAAATATAGGCTCTGTGATCGAGACCATCCTGGTCAACATGGTGAAACCCCATCTCTACTAAAAATTACAAAAAATTAGCTGGGCACGGTAGCGTGTGCCTGTAATCCCAGCTACTCAGGAGGCTGAGGCAGGAGAATTGCCTGAACCCAGGGGGCGGAGGTTGCGGTGAGCCGAGATCGCGCCATTGCACTCCAGCCTGGGTAACAGGAGTGAAACTCCGTCTCAAAAAATAAATAAATAAATAAATATAGGCTCTGTTTTATGCCAGCTATGAAATGTGTAAGCATAAATGATAGAGATATTTACTCATAGAAAATACAATAAAGGGGTGATTTTTTTTTCTTTTAAAGATCCCAGGAAGCAAAGAGAAGAGCTGACATGCTGAGTAATACTTGTTACATTCTGCTAAGAACAATTAAGAAGTGAAGGCAAAGGTGTCCTTTCTTAGGGTAGGGAATAGGAAGTTATTCAGTTTGGAGACCTTGACGTTTAAGTTCTCTAAAACAATTTGGAAATTAATCTGCTACTTGCTGCTGTTCTTTGCACACAAGAATCAGGGACGACATTTCCAGAATTAGTAGAAGTATTTCCAAAATACCCTGGTGCCTGTGATAATGTGTAACATGTAGCTGAATGATCTTATTATTATTTTCAAATATATAAAATATAGCTTTTTAAAATTTTGCCTTCTAGAGCATATTATATACTTAATAAAGATTGTACCTGGGTGGTAACAGAGAACATCTGTTCTTTTCTTTATGAAGTCATGGAAGGAGCATTCAAGGAAAGGTAACTATAACCTTAGATTTTAAAAATAATAATTTCAGCTTTTATTTTAGATTCAGAGATACCAGTACAGGTTTAGGGTAGAGATGATCTCGTCACCCAGGCAGTGAGCACAGTATCTGAGAGGTAGTTTTTGAGCCCACACACCCCTCACTCCCATCTTCTAGTAGTTCTCACTGTCTATTATTCCCATCTTTATGTCCATGTGTACTTAATGTTCAGCTCCCACTTATAAGTGAGAACATGTAGTATCTGGTTTTCTATTCCTGTATTAATTTGCTTATGATAATGGCCATTCATGTTGCTACAAAAAAACATGATCTTGTTCCTTTTATAGCTGTGTAGTATTCCATGGTGTATATGTACCAGTTTTTTATTTATCCAGTCTACTGTCAATGAACACCTTAGGTGATTCCATGTCTTGGCTGTTTTGAGTAGTACTGCGATAAACATACAAGTGCATTTGTCTTTTTTATAGAATGATTTATTTTCCCTCGTGTATATAGCAAGTAAAGGCATTGCTGGGTCAAATGGTAGTTGTATTTTTAGTTTAAGAAATCTTCAAACTGCTTTCCACAGTGGCTAAACTAATTACATTTCTACCAACAGCGTAGAAGTGTTCCATTTTCTCCATAGCCCCACCAGCATCTGTTTTTTGACTTTTTATTAAGAGTCATTTTGACAGGTATGAGATAGTATTTAATTGTGGTTCTGATTTGCATTACTCTGATGATAAGTGATGATGACCATCTTTTCATGTTTGTTGACTGCCTGCAAGTCTTGTCTTCTTTTCAGAAGTGCCTGTTCATGTCCTTTACCTATTTTTTACTGGGGCTGTTTTTTTCTTGTTGAATTTTATTGATTCTGGTTAGACCTTTGTCAGATATATAATTTGCAAATATTTTCTGCCACTCTGTAGGTTGTCTGTTTACTCTGTTGATAGTATCTTCTGCTATGCAGAAGCTCCTTAGTTTAGTTAGGTTCCAATCGTTAATTTTTGTCTTTGTTGCAATTGCTTTTGGGAAGTTAGCCATAAATTCTTTGCCAAAGCCAATATCAAGAAGGGTATTTCCTGGGTTTTCTTCTAAGACTTTTACAGTTTGAGAGCTTATATTTGAATCTTTAATCCATCTCAAGTTAAATTTTTATATATGGTGAAAAGTAGGGGTCTAGTTTCATTCTTTTGCACATAGTGAACAAACTATTCTCACACCATTTGTTAAATCAGTCCTTCCCCATTACATTTTTCTGAGATGGAATCTCACTGTTTTGCCTAGTTGTAGTGCAGTGGCATGATCTTGGCCCACTGCAACCTCCAACTCCTGGGTTCAGGCAATTACACTGCCTCAGCCTCCTGAGTGGCTAGGATTACAGGTATATATGCCATGCCCAGCTAATTTTTCTATTTTTTTTTTCTCAGTAAAGATGGGGTTTCACCATGTTGGCCATACTGGTCTTGAATTCCTGACCTCAAGTGATCCACCTGCCTTAGCCTCCCAAAGTGCTGGGATTACAGGCATGAGCCAATGTGCCCAGGCCCCATTACTTTTCTTGACACTGTCAGAGATCAGATAGTTGTACGTGTGCAGCTTTATTTCTGGCTTCTCTACTCTGTTCAATTGGTCTACATGTCTGTTTTTGAATCAGTGCCATGCTATTTGGGTCACTGTAGCCTTATAGTATAGTTTGAAGTCAAGTAATGTGATGCTACTGGCTTTGTTCTTTTTGCTTGAATTGCTTTGGCTATTCAGGCTCTTTTTTGGTCCTATATGAATTTTAAAATAGTTTCCTCTAATTCTGTGAAAAAATTACATTGGTAGTTTGACAGGAGTAACACTGAATCTGTAAATTACTTTATGCTTTTCAGTCCAGGAATCTCCTGGTCTGTGGGCAGTAAAAACTTGTGTGAAAATGTGGTGATCACTCACCCTCTGCATTGTTCTTGCTGGGAACTGTACTCCAGCAGCCATGCTATTTTAATGATATTAATTCTTTCAATCCATAAGCATGAATTTTCAACAATGTTTTGTACGTCTCCTTGAAAGATCTTTTGCCTCCTGGCTTAGCTAATTCCTAGGTACTTCATTTGTGGGTGTGTGGCTACTGTAAATGGGACTGTGTTCCTCATTTGGCTTTTAGCTAGAAAGTTTTTGGTGTATGGAATGCTACTGATTTTGGAGATTCAAGATGGCTGAATAGGAATACCTCTGGAGTACAGTTCCCAGCAAGAACAATGCAGAGGGTGAGTGATCACCACATTTCCACACAAGTTTTTACTGCCCACAGACCAGGAGATTCCTGGACTGAAAAGCACCAAAGGATTCCAGCACAGCTGTTTCAGCTGGCACTGCGCATCTCCACACAAAAACTCACACAAATCTGGGCAGCTGTTTCAACTGGCTCCTGGAATGCCTGGGAGACAGAGCCAGCCATTCAACTGAAAAAAAGGGGGCTGAAACAGGGAGCCAGGTGATCTGGTGCAGCAGGTCCCACCCCAACAAAGACCAGGAATCTGAAACACTCTTGACCGAGAGTTTTGCAGCAAGCACAGCTGGACCCGGGATGGTCCAGCTCAGTGGGGGGAAGAGCGTCAGTCATTAGAGAGGCAGTCCACCACTATTCAGGCAGTCCTGCGTTACCGAGGCAGTCCTGCTTTACCAAGGCAGTCTGCCATTACCACGGCAATCCACCATTACTGAGGCAGTCCTCCATTACCAAGGCAATCCACTATTACTGAGGCAGACCACCATTACCAAGACAGTTCTAACTGTACCTCTGTAAACAAAACCACAAGAAGTTCACACAGCAGCTGGGCAGAGTCCATGGCAGCTCAGCAATGCCTCTGCTGGCAGACTGGGCATCTCTGAAAAAAGGCAGCAACACATCTGGAACTTCTAAATTATCCTCATCTTCCCAGGACAGAGCCCGGGAAAAAGGGCAGTTATCAGTTCCGCTGCAGCAGACTTAAACGTACCTGATGGGTGGGTAATAACAAGCCCATCAGCTCTGAACGAAACAACGGAGCTCCCAGCTTAGCACCTGAGCTCCTAAAAGGGACAGACTGTCTCCTCAAGCAGCTCCCTGACCCCAAAATATCCAAAGAGACACCTCATAAAGGAGAGCTCAGGCCGACACCTGCTGGGTACCCTTCTGGGACAAACATAACAGAAGAAATAACCGGCAGCAACCCTTACTGTTTTGCAGCCCCTGCGAGTGATCCCTAGGAAAGCAGGGTCTGGAGTGGATGTCCTGCAGTCCTGCAGGAGAGGGGCCTGACTGTAAGAAGGAAAAGTAAAAAAACAGAAAGAAAGAACTTCAACATCAACAAAAAAGGATGTCCACTCAGAGACCCCACCCAAAAGTCACCAACTACAAAGACCACAGGTAGATAAAGCCACTAAGATGGGAAGAAACCAGCACAAAAAAGATGAAAACACCAAAAACCAGAATACCTCTCCTTCTCCAAGGGATCACAACTCCTCCAAGGGAACAAAGTTGGATAGAGAATGACTCTGATGAATTAACAGAAACAGGCTTCAGAAGGTGGGTAATAACAAACTTCCCTGAGCTAAAGGAACATGTTCTAACCCAATGCAAAGAAACTAAGAACCTTGAAAATAGGTTAGACGAAATGCTAACTAGAATGACCAGCTTAGGGAACATAAATGACTTGATAGAGCTGAAAAACACAGCACGAGAACTTCGCGAAGCATACAAAAGTTTCAATAGCCAAATCCATCAAGCAGAAGAAAGGATATCAGAGTTTGAAGATGAACCCAATAAAATAAAATGAGAAGGCAAGAATATAGAAAAAACAGTGAAAATAAACAAAGCTTTCAATAAATATGGGATTATGTGAAAAGACCTAATCTACGTTTGATAGGTGTACCAGAATGTGACAGAGAGAATGAATTCAAGGTGGAAAACATTCTCCAGGATACTATCGAGGAGAACTTCCCGAACCTAGCAAGACAGGCCAACATTCAAGTCCAGGAAATACAAAAAACACCACTAAGATATTCCTCAAGAAGAGCAATCCCAAGGCACATAATCAACAGATGTACCAGGGTTGAAATGAAGGAAAAAATGCTAAGGGCAGCCAGAGAGAAAGGTTGGGTTACCCACAAAGGGAAGCACATCAGACTCAAAACAGATCTCTCAGAAGAAACCCTACAAGCCAGAAGACAGTGGGGACCAATATTCAAGATCCTTAAAGAACTTTCAACCTAGAATTTCATATCCGGCCAAATAAAGCTTCATAAGCAAAGGAGAAACAAAATCCTTTACAAACAAGCAATTGCTGAGAGATTTTGTCACTACTAGGCCTGCCTTACAAGAGCTCCCAAAGGAAGCACTAAAATTAAACATGGAAAGGAACAACCAGTACCAGTCACTGCAAAAACGTACTAACTGGTAAAGGCCATCGGCACAATAAAGAAACTGTGTCAACTAATGGTCAAAATAAACAGCTAATGTCTAAATGGCAGGATCGAATTCACACATAACAATATTAACCTTAAATATAAATGGGCTAAATGTCCCAGTCAAAAGACACAGACTGGCAAATTGGATAAAAAGTCAAGACTCATTGGTGTGCCGTATTCAGAAAACCCATCTCACATGCAAGGACATACATAGGCTAAAAATAAAGGAATGGAGGAAGATTTATCAAGCAAATGGAGACCCAAAAAAAGCAGGGATTCCAATCCTAGTCTCTGATAAAATAGACTTTAAACCAACAAAGATCAAAAGAGACAAAAAAAGGGCATTACATAAGGGTAAAAGGATCAATGCAACAAGACGCGCTAATGACACTAAATATATATGAACCCAATACAGGAGCACCCAGGTACATAAAGCAAGCTCTTAATGACCTACAAAGAGACTTAGACTCCCACACAATAACAGTAGGAGACTTTAACACTCTACTGTCAATATTAGACAGATTAACAAGACAGAAAATTAACAAGGATATCCAGGACCTGAACTTAGAGCTGGACCAAGTAGACCTAACAGACATCTACAGAAATCTCCATCCCAAATCCACAGAAAATACATTCTTTTGGCACCACATCACACCCAACCTAAAATTGTCCACATAATTGAAAGTAAATCATTCCTCAGCAAATGCAAAAGAACAGAAATCATAACAAACTGTCTCTCAGAACACAGGGCAATCAAATTAGAACTCAGGATTAAGAAACTAACTCAGAACTGTACAACTTCATGGAAACTGAACAACTGGCTCTATTGACTGGATAAACAATGAAATAAAGACAGAAATAAAGATGTTCTTCAAAACCAGGCCGGGCGCGGTGGCTCACGCCTGTAATCCCAGCACTTTGGGAGGCCGAAGCGAGTGGATCACGAGGTCAAGAGATCGAGACCATCCAGGTCAACATGGTGAAACCCCGTCTCTACTAAAAATACAAAAAATTAGCTGGGCACAGTGGTGCGTGCCTGTAATCCCAGCTTCTGAGGAGGCTGAGGCAGGAGAATTGCCTGAACCCAAAACCAACGAGAATAAAGACACAATGTAACAGAATCTCTGGGAAGCATTTAAAGCAGTGTCAAGAAGGAAATTCATAGCAATAAATGCCCACATGAGAAGCAAGGAGAGATCTAAAAGCTATCATCAAAATTGAAAGAGCAAGAGGAGCAAGATCAAGAAAACTCAAAAGCTAGCAGAAGACAAGAAATACGTAAGATCAGAGCAGAACTGAAGGAGACAGAGAAACAAAAAAAACCCTTCAAAAAAAAAATTAAAAAATCCAGGAGCTGGTTCTTTTGAAAAGAGCAACAAAATAGACAGACTGCTAGCCAGATTAATAAAAAAGAAAAGGAAGAAGAATCAAATAGATGCAACAAAAAACAATAAAGGGGATATCACCACCAATTCCATAGAAATACAAACTACCAACAGAGATTAACACAAACACCTCTATCCACATAAACCAATAAATCTAGAAGAAATGGATAAATTCCTGGACACTTACACCCTCCCAAAAGTAAACCAGGAGGAAGTCGAAACCCTGAAAAGACTAATAACGAGATCTGAAGTTGAGCAGCAGTTAATAGCCTACCACACAAAAAAGTCCAGGTCCAGACGGGTTCACAGCCGAATACTACCAGACGTACAGAGGAGTTGGTACCTTTCCTTCTGAACTATTTCAAACAATACAAAAAGAGGGGAATCCTCCCTAACTCATTTTATAAGATCAAAATCAACCTGATACCAAAACTAAGCAGAGACACAACTAAAAAAGAAAATTACAGGCAATATTCATGATGAACATTGATGCAAAAATCTTCAATACAATACTGGCAAACCAAATGCAATAGCAAATCAAAAAACTTATCCATCACAATCAAGTAGCCTTCATAGGGACGCAAGGCTGGTTTCAACATACACAAGTGTATAAACATAATCCACCACATAAACAGAACCAAAGAAAAAAACCATATGATTATCTCAATAGATGCAGACAAGGCCTTCAACAAAATTCAACAGACCCTTATGCTAAAAACTCTCAATAAACTAGGTATTGATGGAATTAATCTCAAAATAATAAAAGCTGTTTACAACAGCCCAAAATCTCCTTGTCTCAGCCCAAAATCTCCTTAAGATGATAAGCAAATTCAGCAGTCTCAGGAAACAAAATCAATGTGCAGAAATCACAAGCATTCGTATACACCAATAACAGACTAACAGAGAGCCAAATCACGAGTAAACTCCCATTCACAAATGTTACAAAGAGAATAAAATACCTAGGAATACAACTAACAAAGGATGTGAAGGGCCTCTTCAAGAAGAACTACAAACCACTGCTCAAGGAAGTAAGAGAGGACACAAACAGATGGAAAAACATTCGACGCTCACAGTTAGGAAGAATCAATATTGTAAAAATGGCCATACTGCCCAAAGTAATGTATAGATTCAACACTATCCCCATCAAGCTCCCTATGACCCTCTTAACAAAACTGGAAAAAAACCACCTTAAACTTCATATGAAACCAAAAGAGAGCCCACATAGCCAAGACAATCCTAAGCAAAAAGAACAAACCTCGAGGCATCACACTACTTGACTTCAAACTATACTACAAGGCTACAGTAACCAAACAGCAGGGTACTAGTACCAAAACAGATATTGACCAATGGAACAGAACAGAGGCCCTGGAGGCAATGCCACACATCCACAACCATCTGATCTTTGACACACCTGACAAAAACAAGCAATGGGTAAAGGACTCCCTGTTTAATAAATGGTATTGGGAAAACTGGCTAGCAGCATGCAGAAAACAGAAACTGGACCCCTTCCTGACACCTTATACTAAAATTAACTCCAGATGGATTAAAGACTTAAACGTAAGACCTAACACCATAGAAACTCTAGAAGAAAACCTAGGCAAAACCATTCAGGACACAGGCATAGGCAAGGACTTCATGACTAAAACACCAAAAGCATTGGCAACAAAGCCAAAATAGACAAATGGGATCTAATTAAACTCCAGAGCTTCTGTACAGCAAAAGAAACAATCATTAGAGTGAACTGGCAACAAACAGGATGGGAAAAAATTTTTGCAATCTACCTATCTGACAAAGGGTTAATATCCAGACTCTACAAAGAACTAAAAAAGATTTACAAGAAAAACACAAACCCATTCAAAAGTGGGCAAAGGACATGAACAGACACTTTTCAAAAGAAGATATATATGAGGCCAACAAACATATGAAAAAATGCTCATGATCACTGGCCATTAGAGAAATGCAAATCAAAACCTCATTGAAATACCATCTCGTGCCAGTTAGAATGGTCATCATCAAAAAATCTGCAGAGAGAAGATGCTGGAGAGGATGTAGAGAAACAGGAACACTTTTACACTGTTGGTGGGAGTGTAAATTTGTTCAATCATTGTGGAAGACAACGTGGTCCTTCCTCAAGGACCTAGAAATAGAAATTCCATTTGACCCAGCAGTCCCATTACTGGGTATATACACAAAGGACTATAAATCGTTCTATTATAAAGAAACATGCACATGCATGTTCACTGCAGCACTGTTTACAATAGCGTATACCTGGAAACAACCCAAATGCCCATCAAAGATAGACTGGACAAGGAAAATGTGGCACATACACACCATGGAATACTATGCAACCATAAAGAATGATGGGTTCGTGTCCTTTTTAGGGACATGGACGAATCTGGAAACCATCATTCTCAGCAAACTGACACAAGAACAAAAAAATCAAACACCTCATGTTATCACTCATAGGCAGGTGTTGAACAATGAGAACACATGGACACAGGGAGGGGAGCATCACACGCCGGTGTCTTTTCGGGGGGAATAGAGGACGGACAGCAGGGGGTAGGGAGGTTGGGGAGGAATAACATGGGGAGAAATGCCAGATATAGGTGACAGGGGGGTGGAGGCAGCAAACCACATCACCATGTATATACCTATACAACAATCCTGCATGATCTGCACAAGTACTCCAGAACCTAACGTACAATAAAAAATAAAAAGACATGCTACTGATTTTTGTACACTGATTTTGTACTTGAAACTTTAGAAAAATCTTTTATCAGTTCTAGAAGCCTTTTGGCAGAGTCTTTAAGGTTTTCTAGGCATAGAATCATATCATCAGTGAATAGAGTTTTCCTCCTTCTTTTCCTATTTGGAAGCCTTTTATTTATTCCTCTTGCTTGATTGCTCAGGCTAGAACTTCCAGTATTATGTTAATAGGAATGGTGAGACCTTGTCTTGTTCCAGTTCTGAAGGGAGATGGTTCGAGCTTTTGCCCATTCAGTATGATGTTGGCTATGGATCTACAGGACTATTTCAGAATGCCATTGCAAATCCGTAACAGCAGTTCCAAAGAACTGAGGAATCTTTACATATTGCTTACACTATTTAGGCATTTCAGGGGTACGTGTGGTCTAAATTATCTTCCATTAATACTAAGATTTTGGAGAGAAAGCCTTTTTCACTACGCTAACGTTTACAAAGATGATGCAAAGGCAAAAGTGGGTAAAACTACTGGTAAGAAAGGCAATGGCAAAGTCAAACAGTAATCATCACATTCTACAGTGCTATGTAGTTGGAGCTGAAAACAAACAAACAGAAGGCCAAGCACAGTGGCTCATGCCTGTAATCTCAGTACTTTGGTGGGCAAAGGCTACAGGATCACTTGAGGCCAGGAGTTGAGAGACTAGCCTGGGCAACATAGTGAGACACCGTCACTACAAAAAGGGAATATTCTGGCTAATTTTTAAATACTTTTTGTAGCTACATGGAGGTTGAAATGGAAGGAGCCCTTGAGCCCATAAATTTGAGGCTACAGTAAGCTAGGATCATGTCACTGCCCTTCAGCTTGAGCAACAGAGCAAGACTCTTAGTCTAAATAATAAAAATAGAGTCATTTTCACTTTGAAACATCCTTGGATGAAGCAGTAAAAATTAACTTTACTAAATCTCAACAATTCAGTAGAAATCTCGTTAATATTGTGTATAACAAAATAGGAACTACACATAGCACTTCTGTTGCAGACCAAAGTAACAGGATCAAGGAAAAGCACTGTGATTGAGTCGCTAGCTGAACTAGCCACTATTTTTCATTTTTACTGAAAAGAATGACAAAGCAATTGTTGTTATTCAGACTTGGATGTTAGTTTCTCAAAAACAAACTAAGCCTCTAACAGTAAGGAAAACAATTGATACTATTTGTTGCTAATGATAAAACTAAAGCTCTCAAGCCAAATCAGAATTCTGAAAAATTTACAACCACTATTCTGAGCTTGACAGCTTCCTGGTAACAATAATTTTAAAATAAGGTTGGTAATTTAATGAGCATGTTTTTATATCTTAAGTAACAAATCTGGAAACATTTGGAAGATCTGCATAACTCAGTGAACCAGTATTTTCCCAATGAACAATGAATGTCATTACAAAAATCTTGAGTAAAAGATATATTCAGAGTGCAAGATAAACCAGCACACTCTAAAGAGTATCAACCATGATCTGGAGAAAAGCTACTTCAATAAAATGATCACTATTTCAACCACCTCTCTTCACAAGACCAGATACTCTCCAAGTACTCCCAACAAAATAACTTATCACAACCCAGTTTAAATGCAGAAGCAGATATGAGAATCCAGCTGTTTTCCATTAGATCAGTCACTAAGGAAATTCACAAAAAAGGTACAGCAATGCCACTCTTCTCATTCAATTTTGTTGTTGTCTTGAAAACCCAGTTTTCACTTAAATGTTAGTCATGTTAACATTTAATGGGTTTACTTTTTTTTTTTTTAATAAACTAGCTAGGCACAGTGGCTCATGCCTATAATCCCAGCACTTTGTGAGGCTGAGATGGGATGATTACTTGAGCTCAGGAGTTGGAGATCATCCTGGGCATTATAGCAAGACACTGTCTCTATAAAACATCAAAAACTTAGCCGGGTGCAGTGGCACACGTCAGGGGTCCCAGTTACCTAAGAGGCTGAGGCCGGAGGATCACTTGATCCCAGGAGGGTCAAGACTGCGGTGAGCCTTGTTCATGCCACTGTACTCCAGCCTGGGTGACAGAGTAAGGCCTTATCGCAAAAAAAATTTTTTAATAAAAAATTTTAAGCATTTTTCAGTTTTAATATTACCCCAACAAAAGCAAAATGCCTAGGGGAGTCCTCAATTTTTAAGAATATAAAGGTACGCTGAAATCAAAATATTTTTGAACTGCTGTTTTTCTTTATAAATATATTATACTTTAATTTCTGGGGTACATGTGTAGATCTTGCAGGACTGTTACATAGGTACACACATGCCACGGTGGTTTGCTGCCTCCATCTCCCCAAAACCTACATTAGATGTTTCCCAATGCTATCCCTCCCCAATCTCCCCACCCACTGCTATCCCTCCACTAGCCCACCACCTCCCAACAGACCCCAGTGTGTGATGTTCCCCTCCCAGTGTCCGTGTGTTCTCACTGTTCAATGCCTGCCTATGAGTGAGAACATGCAGTGTTTGGTTTTCTGTTCTTGTGTCAGTTTGCTGAGAATGATGATTTCCAGATTTACCCATGTCCTGCAAAGGACATGAACTCATCCTTTCTTATGGCTGCATAGTAGTCCATGGTATATATATGCCATATTTTCCTTCTCCAGTCCATAACTGATGGGCATTTGGGTTGGTTCCAGGTCTTTGCTATTGTAAACAGTGCCAAAATGAACATATATTGCATGTGTCTTTATAACAGAATGATTTATAATCCTTTGGGTATATACCCAGTAATGGGATTGCTGGCTCAAATGGAATTTCCATTTCTAAATCCTTGAGGAATCACCACAGTCTTCCACAACGGCTGAGCAAATATGAACTCCCACCAACAGTGTAAAAGTGTTCCTATTTCTCCACATCCTTTCCAGCATCTATTGTCTCCAGATTTTTTAATGTTCACCATTCTCACTGCTGTGAGACAGTATCTCAGTGAGGTTTTGATTTGCATTTCTCTAATGATCAGTGATCATGAGCATTTTTTCCTATATTTGTTGCCTCATAAATGCCTTCTTTTGAAAAGTGTCTGTTCATATCCTTCACCCACTTTTGGATGGAGTTGTTTTTTTCTTGTAAAACTGTTTTAGTTCTGCGTACATTCTGGATATTAGCCCTTTGTCAGATGGGTAGATTGCAAAAAATTCTTGCCATTCTGTTGGATGATGGTTCACTCTAATGATTGTTTCTTTTGCTGTACAGAAGCTCTAGAGTTTAATTAGATCCCATTTGTCTATTTTGGCTTTTGTTGCCATTGCTTTTAGTGTTTCAGTCATGAAGTCCTTGCCTATGCCTACGTCCTGAATAGCATTGCCTAGATTTTCTACTAGGGCTTTTATGATATTAGGTCTTATGTTTAAGTCTGTAATCCATCTGGAGTTAATTTTTGCATAAGGCGTAAGGAAGGGGTCCAGTTTCAGCTTTCTGTACATGGATAGCCAGTTTTCCCAACACCATTTATTAAACAGGGAGTCCTTTACCCATTGCTTGTTTTTGTCAGGTGTGTCAAAGATCAGATGGTTGTAGATGTGTGGTGTTGCCTCCAAGGCCTCTGTTCTGTTCCATTGCTCAATATCTCTGTTTTGGTACTAGTACCATGCTGTTTTGATTACTGCAGCCTTGTAGAATAGTTTGAAGTCAAGTAGTGTGATGCCTCCAGCTTTGTTCTTTTTGCTTACAATTTTTGGCTACGTGGGCTCTTTCTTGGTTCCATATGAAGTTTAACGCGGTTCTTTCCAGATCTGTGAAGAAAGTCAATGGTAACTTGACAGGAATAGCATTGAATCTATACATTACTTTGGGCAGTATGGCCATTTTCACGATACTGATTCGTCCTAACTATAAGCATGGAATGTTTCTCCATCTGTTGTGTCCTCTCTTATTTCCTTGAGCAGTGGTTTATAATTCTCCTTGAAGAGGTACCTCACATCCTTTGTTAGCTGTATTCCTAGGGATTTTATTCTCTTTGTAGCAATTGTGAATGGGAGTTTGCTCACGATTTGGCTCTGTTTGGTTATCGGTACACAGAAATGCTTGTGATTTTTGCACATTGCTTTTGTATTCTGAGACTGCTGAATTTGCTTATCATCTTAAGGAGATTTTGGGCTGAGACAAAGGGGTCTTCTAAATATACAATAATGTCATCTGCAAATAGAGACAATTTGACTTCCTCTTTTCCTAACTGAATACCCTTTATTTCTTTTTCTTGCCTGATTGCTCTGGCTAAAATTTCCAATACTATGTTAGATAGGAGTGGTGAGAAAGGGCACCCCTGTCTAGTGCCAGTTTTCAAAGGGAATGCTTCCAGTTTTTGCCCATTCAGTATGATGCTGGCAGCGAGTTTGTCATAAACAGCTTTTATTATTTTGAGATTAATTCCATCAATACCTAGTTTATTGAGAGATTTTAGCATAAAGGGCTATTGAATTTTGTTGAAGGCCTTCTCTGCATCTATTGAGATAATAATGTGGTTTTGTTTTTGGTTCTGGTTTATGTTGTGGATCACATTTATAGATTTGAGCATGTTGAACGAGTCTGGCTACCCTAGGATGAAGCCTACCTGAGTGTGTGTGATGGATAAGTTTTTTGACGTGCTGTTGCATTTGGTTTGCCAGTACTGTATTGAAGATTTCTGCATCAATGTTCATCATGGATATTGGCCTATAATTTTCTTTTTTAGTTGTGTCTCTGCTTGGTTTTGGTATTGGGATGATGTTGGTCTCATAAAATGAGTTAGGGAGGATTCTCTCTTTTTGTATTGTTTGGAATAGTTTCAGAAGGAAAGGTACCAGCTCCTCTTCATACATTTGGTAGGATTTGGCTGTGAACCCGTCTGGACCTGGACTTTTTTTGGTTGGTAGGGTATCAACTGCTGCTCAGCTTCAGACCTCGTTATTGGTCTATTCAGGAATTCAACTTCTTTCTGGTTTAGGTTTGGGACAATGTAAGTGTCCAGGAATTTACCCATTTCTTCTAGATTTACTGGTTTATGTGCATAGAGGTGTTTGTAATAATCTCTGATGGTAGTCTGTATTTCTATGGAATCAGTGGTGATATCCCCTTTATCATTTTTTACTGCATCTATTTGATTCTTCTCTTTTCTATTAGTCTGGCTAACAGTCTATTTTGTTGACCTTTTAAAAAAAAAACAGCTTCTGGATTCAATGATTTTTTAGAAGGGTTTTTTGTGTCTCTATCTCTTTTCAGTTCTGCTCTGATCTTAGTTATTTCTTGTCTTCTGCTAGCTTTTGAATTTGTTTGATCTTGTTCCTCTAGTTTTTTTAATTGTGAAGATAGGTTGTCGATTTTAGATCTTTACTTGCTTCTCATGTGGGCATTTAGTGCTATAAATTTCCCCTAGACACTGCTTTAAATGTATCCCAGAGATTCTATTACGTTGGTTTTCGTTCTCATTGGTTTCGAAGAACATCTTTATTTCTGCCTTCATATCATTATTTATCCAGTAGTCATTCAGAAAAAGTTTGTTCAGTTTCCGTGTAGTTGTGTGGTTTTGAGTGAGTTTCTTAATCCTGAGTTCTAATTTAATTGCACTGTCATCTGAGAGACTGGTTGTTAAAATTTCCATTCTTTTGCATTTGCTGAGGAGTGATTTACTTCCAATTATGTGGTCAATTTTAGAGTAGGTGTGATGTGGTACTGAGAAGAATGTTTATTCTGTGGATCTGGGGTGGAGATTTCTGTGGATGTCTATTAGGTCTGCTTGGTCCAGTTCTGTATTCAAGTCCTGGATATCATTGTTGATTTTCTGTCTCACTGATCTGTCTAATATTGACAGTGGAATGTTAAAGTCTCCCACTATTACTGTGCGGGAGTCTAAGTCTCTTTGTAAGTCATTAAGAACTTGCTTTATGTACCTGGGTGCTCCTGTAATGGGTGCATATATATTTAGGATCATTAGTTCTTCTTGCTGTATTCATCCTTTTACCATTATGTAATGTCCTTTTCTGTCTCTTTTGATCTTTGTTGGCTTAAGGTCCGTTTTATCAGAGACTAGGATTGCAACCCCTGCTTTTTTTTTGCCCTCCATTTGCTTGATAAATCTTCTACCATCCCTTTATTTTGAGTCTGTTTGTGTCTTTGCACATGAGATGGGTCTTCTAAATACAGCACACTGATGGGTTTTGACTTTTTATCCAATTTGCCAATCTGTGTCTTTTAATTGGGGGATTTAGCCCATTTACATTTAAGGTTTAATATTGTTATGTGTGAATTTGATCCTGCCATTTTGACATTAGCTGGTTGTTTTACCTACTAGTTGACACAGTTTCTTCATTGTGCCGATGGTCTTTACCAGTTAGTACGTTTTTGCAGTGGCTGGTACTAGTTGTTCCTTTCCATGTTTAGTTTTAGTGCTTCCTTCAGGAGCTCTTGTAAGGCAGGCCTGGTAGTGACGAAATCTCTCAGCAACTGCTTTTCCATAAAGGATTTTATTTCTCCTTCGCTGATGAAGCTTAATTTGGCTGTATATGAAATTTCAGGTTGAAAGTTCTTTCCTTGGGAGCCAAGGAGCCGGAGCCCTGGGTCGCCACGAGAAAAAAAAAAAAAAAAAAAAAAAAAAAAAAATATATATATATATATATATATATATATATATATATATGTATATATAATATACATAAAAATCAAAATTAAAAAAAACAAAGTTCTTTCCTTTAAGAATGTTGAATATTGGCCCCCACTCTCTTCTGGCTTGTAGGGTTTCTTCTTAGAGATCTGTTTTGAGTCTGATGGGCTTCCCTTTGTGGGTAACCCGATCTTTCTCTCTGGCTGCCCTTAGCATTTTTTCCTTCATTTCAACCCTGGTGAATCTGATGATTATGTGCCTTGGAGTTGCTCGTCTTGAGAAATATCTTTGTGGGGTTCTCTGTATTTCCTGGATTTGAATGTTGGCCTGCCTTGCTAGTTTGGGGAAGTTCTCCTTAAGAATATCCTTACGAGTGTTTTACAGCTTGGATTCATTCTCCCAGTCACATTCAGGTACACAGATCAAATGCAGATTAGGTCTTTTCACATAATCCCATATTTCTTGGAGGCTTTGTTCATTTCTTTTCACCTTTTTTCTCTAGTCTTGCCTTCTCGTCACTGAGTTGATCTTTAATTTCTGATATCCTTTCTTCTGACTGATCGATTCGGCTGCTGAAACTTGCGTATGCTTCTCGAAGTTCTCATGCTGTATTTTTCAGCTCTATCAAGTCATTTATGTTCTCTAAGCTGGTCATTCTAGTTAGCATTTCGTCAAACCTATTTTCAAGGTTCTTAGTTTCTTTGCATGGGGTTAGAACGTGTTCCTTTAGCTCAGGGAATTTTGTTATTACCCACCTTCTGAAGCCTGTTTCTGTTAATTCATCAGACTCATTCTCCATCCACCTTTGTTCCCTTGCTGGTGAGGAGTTGTGATCCCTTGGAGAAGGAGAGGTATTCTGGTTTTTGGTGTTTTCATCCTTTTTGTGCTGGTTTCTTCCCATCTTCTTGGGTTTTTCTACCTTTGTGCTTTGAAGTTGGTGACTTTCAGAAGGAGTCTTGAAAGGACATCTTTCTGTTGAAGCTGAAGCTATTTCGTTCTCTTTTTTTTTGTTTGTTTTCCTTCTAACAGTCAGGCCCCTCTCCTGCAGGACTGCAGGACATCCACTCCAGACCCTGCTTGCCTGGGAATCACTCACAGGGGCTGCTGAACAGCAAGAATTTCTGCCTGTTCTTTCCTCTGGTAGGTTCGTCCCAGAAGGGTACCGACCAGATATCAGCCAGAACTCTCCTGTTTGAAGTTTCTTTTTGGATATATGGGGATCAGGAAGCCACTTGAGGAGGCAGTCTGTCTCTCATCAGACCTCAAGTCTGTGCTAGGAGCTCTGTTGCTCCCTTTAGAGCTGCTGGGCAGGGTCATTTAATTCTGCTGCAGTGGAATTCACAACCACCCCTTTTCCCAGGTGCTCTGTCCTGGGAAGGTGGGATTTTATTTATAAGTCCCTGACCTGCTGCTGCCTTTTTTTTTTTTTTTTTTTTCCAGAGATGCCCTGTCCAGCCTGTTGTTTGTTTTTCTAAGGTAAACAGATCTTAAAACTAGAAACAATATTTGATTAATTCCTCACTGCTCCTAACTGTCCATAAAATTCACATACATTTTGTGGTTAAAAAGTCTTTAATATTTTATGGCATATGTGTGTTCCTTTCCATCATGTCTCTTCACCTACAGTATTCCACTTCAGAGAACCATGTCATTGTATCTCCTTTCAAAACTAGCATACCTTGATAAGGGAAAACAAAAGCTCAATGTTTACTTTTAAAAAGACACTCAAAAGCTGAATTAAAAACTTCTTAGTATACGGCATTTTAGACATCTAAAATAAAAACATCTTCCCAAATGAAAAACTAACCATTTCAAGTGTGCTCTATTTCTAACATCTTACAGGCAACATTAAAAATAGTAGTAAAGGTATTTTAATATTTATAAACTACGCTTGTTTTTGCTGTATAATACTTGAAATATACACATTTCTTTTTTTTTTTTTTTTTGAGACAAAGTTTTGCTCTTGTCACCCACGCTGGAGTGCAATGGCACAATCTCGGCCCACTACAATCTCTGCTTCCTGGATTCAAGCATTTCACCTGCCTTAGCTTCCCAAGGAGCTGGGATTACAAGTGCCCACCATCACGCCCAGCTAATTCTCCATATTTTTAATAGAGACGAGGTTTCACCATGTTGGCCAGGCTGGTCTTGAACTCCTGATCCCAGGTGATCCACCCGCCTTGGCCTCCCAAAGTGCTGGGATTTCAGGCATGAGCCACTGTACCCAGCCTGAAATATACACATTTTCTACTGGGAAAAAGGACAATTTTTATGTGAAAAATTCAATTCTAATTACGTGGTGAGAGAAATCTCTGTATTATAGTAGTTCAAAAAAATCCAAGTCCATTTGTCTGTTATAGCCTCAGCATGTCTTAAGAATATAATATGAAATATTTGCTAACTTCCACCTTCACTCTTTTTAGTGTACCTACACATTTTACCTAAAAAAGGATGTAAGAAACCAAAGGCATATAATTTGGTAGCTAAAAGCCACAGCATCTTGGCACTCATTGTAACATCAACAATCTTTTTGAAAGTGAGGCCTAAGAGCATTAATAATGTCTGTGGTCCCGAAGTTTGGGGTCTATCTGGACATATGAGAACTGAATTTTATTATCTATTGATAGCCTAACTTTCTGAGATTTCAAAATTCTTTTTTTATTTTTTTGGAGACATAGACTTGCTCTCTCGCCCAGGCTGGAGTGCAGTGGTGCAATCTTGGCTTACTGCAACCTCTACCTTCCAGGTTCAAGCAATTCTCCTGCCTCAGCCTCCCAAGTAGCTGAGATTACAAGCATGTGCCACCACACCTGGCTAATATCTGTATTTTTAGTAGAGATGAAGTTTCACCATGTTGGCAAGGCTGGTCTCAAACTCCTGACCTCAGGTGATCCACCTGCCTCGAAGTGCTGGGATTACAGGCTATGAGCTACTGTACCCGGCCAAGCCTTCATAACTCTAATAATAACTTCCTATTGACTAAATAATGAACCTTCTCTCCAAGGCCCTTTGTAGGCTAATGGAGGCAAGACTGATGTACAGAAATTATATATATATATACATATAATTATATATGTATGTATATATATACAATATATATACAATAAAAATACAAAAATTATATATATACATATATATAATTATATGTATATATGCATATATATAATATATGTATATATATAATTTCTGTATATCTATATATACACATATATACGTAAAAACATCATGCTGCATACCTTAAACACATACAATAAAAAATAAAAGGTAAATTTTAAAAAGAAATACACATTAGGTTTATTTAGCCAAGATTTATAGTCATTACAAAGCTTTCAAGAAGCAAACACAAAATTTATCAAGAACTACATTTAAAATAAATCACAGGCCAGGCTTGATCACTCATGCCTGTAATCATAACACTTTGGGATGCCAGGGCAAGCAAATCACTTGAGGCCAGGAGTTCGAGACCGGCCTGGCCAACAGCAAAACCCTGTCTTTACTAAAAACACAAAAATTAGCCGAGTGTGGTGCTGCACACCTGTAATCTCAGCTACTTGGGAGGCTGAGGCACAAGAATCGCTTGAAGTCAAGAGGCAGAGGTTGCAATGAGCCGAGATCACACCACTGCACTCCAGCTTGGGCAACAGAGCAAGACTCTCAAAAATAAATAAATAAATAAATCTTATTTAAAAACATGCATTTCTCAATAAAAACATGTTACATGGATTCTTCCAGAACTGGCAGGATTTTATAGCACTACTTACCAAAAGTTGTTCCACCAGCTTCTTCACATTTTGCCCCATTTCTGGGGACTGTGATCCACCACATGCTAGTTTTATTAACATTGCAAGGAAGTTCTTGCATTTCTTCACATTTTCTATCATTGTCTAAATATGAAAATATAAATATAAGCAAACAAAAGTGTTAGTGAGCAAACAATTCAAAAAAACTTGCAAGGAACTAGATTTATATAAGGTACAAGGAAGAGCTTACTGGAGAATGATTAATCTGAACAGCTGCTGAGTTTTCTGCTTTAAGATTGGGCTCATTTGATGGGGTGGATGATGCTCCCAAACTTGTAGGCTTCAGGGCAGTTACAGTATTCACTGGCTTTCCAGGAGTTACTGTGACAACACTGGTTGGCAAAGTCACAGACTGAAATTACAGGTATTAAATATTTAGGCATGTATTACTCTGATCCATTAGTCAATACCTCATTTCACACTCATCAGACAAGTTAATTTTGACATCTTTGCTTTTATGTTATACTCTACTAGTCTAAAGCAATATAACACAGTTCTAGGAACTCTGGAGTCTAGCAGATCTAGGTTTCATTCTCACCCTGTCTACCATTTCATTACCGCCTACCAAATTTTGACTGCAGGCAAGTTGCTTATTACTGCTAATCCCGATTATTCTCTGCAAAAACAGGGATAGGAACAGTACTTGCTGTCCTAGGATTTTTGTGAAAAACAGTGCTAAAACAAGTAAGTTCTCAAAAAATAGCATTAAGGCCAGGCGCAGTGGCTCATGCCTGTAATCCCAGCACTTTGGGAGGCAAAGGTGGGTGGATCACGAGGTCAGGAGTCTGAGACCAGCCTGACCAACATGGTGAAATCTCATCTCTAATAAAAATACAAAAATTAGCTGGGCATGGTGGCACATGCCTGTAATCCCAGTTACTCAGGAGGCTGAGGCAAGAGAGTTGCCTGAACCTGGGAAACAGAGGTTGTAGTGAGCCAAGATCATGCCACTGCACTCCAGCCTGGGCGACAGAGTGAGACTTCGCCTCAAAAAAAAAAAATAGTATTAATATTCTAAGAACTATTTGAAAATCTTTATATGAGAACATAGAATATTCTGTTATTTCTTAAGTATAAAGCAGAGCAATCTACTTATTATCTAACATTCAGATAAACAGCATAAACAGCTTTTATGTAGACCATTAAAGTAAGCATGAAGAATATTATAAAATGTGGTATCTTATTCTCACACTGAAAAGAATTTTAGTTGTTTCTTCTACCACCAAAATAAGGTGTGATCAAAATAAGGTGTGACTCTAGCACCACCTGCAGGACAAAAGCTCATACAAGAAATCACAAGTCAGGTAGTAACTTAGAAAATCACATTGAGATAAAGCAATGATCTAATTTAGAGTTAAAGACAAACACTAAAAGTTACAGAACATAAAAGTCTGGGGGACAGAGATAAAGAATAGTATTTACAATTCAAACAGAAAACTGAACAATGCACCATCATTTAATTTAAATGTCTATGTTCTACAAGCATGCAACACAAAAAGGTTAAGTTGCTATCATCTTCAAGAAAATTTCCTTAGATAATAGTCAAAATAGGTAAATCTGAATGTACACCAGAATCTCCCACATTAGAGAGACTGGTGCATATATTAGACAAGAATGTTCTGAGGGTAAAAAATGGGAAGAAGGCCAAGTGCAGTGGCTCACACTTACAATCCCAGCACTTTGGAAGGCTGAGGCAGTAGGACTATTTGAGGACAGGAGTTTGAGACTAGTCTGGGCAACATAACAAGACTCTATTTCCATAAAAACAAATTTTTCTTTACAAACAGAAAGAACATTCAAAATGCTGAGAACTGATCAAAGGAGAGGGGTGAGGACACATGGTAGCCCTAGGGTGGGTTTGCGGTATATGGTCCTTCATTTTACTATTATTTTTTTTGAACATATTACGTATGTGTGCGTATGTATTACATGTAGCCTTTTGTCTGCATGTATATTTCATAATAATATATAATAAAAATATTAAATACCATAGGCTAATACATTTGAAACAAAACCAAAAGGATTTTTGGAAAAACATGAAATGACAGAATTAGCATAAAACCCAGAAACCAGAATAGACAAATTTTAAAAATTGAAATGATAACCAAAAAGACCTCCCTCCCTCAAGTCCAGGCTCAGATACTTTCCATGTGATTTTTCCACACTTTTGCATAACTCCTGTCTCATGTAATATGTTCTAGAAAAACACAATAGGGAAAGCTGTTCAGTTCATTTTATGAGACAGGCTGTAACATATTCCAAAACTGAATAAGAATAATAGAAGTAAACTAAAGGTTCACCTAGCAAAAACTTCAATAAAATTTTTAAATTACTGATTAATGAGGACTAAAACTAATATTTAAATTTTAAACAAAAAAGATAAGATTAAAAATTACCCCTAAATTAGTACACTTTTGTTAAATATAGACAGAGCCTCAAAGGCAACATTCGAAAAGAAGTCTCCCTCCTTTTCGCATCCTTACTCCTGTCTCTGGAGACAACTAGCACTTAGTTTCTTCTGAATTCTTCTGGAGATTTTTCTAATACATTTTTAGTTTTTTATACAGTAAATAAGCCTCTTCCTTCAGTAAGTCTATCTCACAATCAGTAATTAACTCTGTACTGCCATATTTGAGAAAGTACAATCTGAAATTTTAGCTGGTGGTTATGATCACCTCTGAGGACTGATGGGAAAGGTTCCTTGGGGGCCATACTGTCCCCCTCCCTCAGGAAGCAAACTAAAGTCCAACTGAAATGTGAGGTAAGGAAAAATGTTCTTTGTAAGTAGAAGGGGCATTTACAGCATTCTACTTTCCTTGTCAATATGTTATCCGGTCTCCAGTAAAAAAAAAATCTGTCCTTCACAACACTTTCTAGTATAGCTACTACCTGTATCTTACCACAGGGGTCCCCAGCCTCTGTGCCACAGGCAGAAATGGGTCTGTGGCCTGTTAGGAACCTGGCCTCACAGCAGGAGGCAAGTGAGCATTACTGCCTGAGTTTCACCTCCTGTCAGATCAGCAAAGCCATTAGATTCTCATAGCAGCATGAACCCTCTGGTGAACTCTGCATGCAGGGGGATTTAGGCTGCACTCTCCTCGTGAGAATCTAATGCCTGATGATCTTGATAGATTCAGCAAAAGATAAGGCGAAAGGTCCCAGAAGAATCTCCCATGCGCCTGTGCACTGGGGATGGGGTGAGGTGGGGTGAGGGTGGGGGTTGGGGGAGGAGCCTCAGGAAGATTGCACCCTTTGTAGTGGGGAGGAACCTGGCCTCTCCTGTTCCTGTGTGGTGACTCTAAAATTCAATCTGTGAGATGGGGGCCTACTAAGAGAAACCCCTCTTGCTGTGCTGAGTTTTTTTCCTTTTCACCCAATAAATTCCATTCCCCCTCACCCTTGAAAGTTTTTTTTTTTTTTTTTTTTGAGGCGAAATCTCCCTCTGTCGCTCAGGCTAGAATGCAGTGGCGTGATCCGGGCTTACTGCAACCTCTGCCTCCTGGGTTCAAGCAATTCTCCTGCCTCCAGCCTCCTTAGTAGCTGGGATTACAGGTCCCCACCACCATCCCTGGCTCATTTGTGTATTTTTAGTAGAGACAGGGTTTCACCATGTTGACCAAGCTGGTCTCGAACTCCTGACCTCAGGCGATCCACCCACCTCGGCCTCCCAAAGCGGTGGGATTACAGGTGTGACCCACCGAGCCAGGCCCAAAGTGTCTTAAACTCAGTCTGCCTTTGACTCAATAGACCAGCCAAAGGTAACATAAATGCTTTGCAAGATGCACTGGCAATGACTAGGCATGTCTTGGAGACAGGAGGAAAACAGACTGAAGTATATGTGAAATAAATGTGTGAAAATCAGTTCTACACAGAGCCAGTACAATGAATTGTATGGAAATTTATAAGATGAAACTGCATTTCAAGGAGGGTCATTTTCTGTACCTCGCTGAAAGAGCAATCACTTTAGGTCTATTTATATTTAATTAAAAATACTAGTTATTTGCACATTAGATTCCAATCTAATAATGGGCCAAACTACATATTCATCAAATACAACATACAAGTGAACACAAGATTTCTAACTAGTTCTTGTGTTATATTTACTAGATTAAGCCTAGTAGGAAAATACTTTCAAAATTTTTAAACATATACATCTGCCTTTACAGTCTTACAATCAAGTACAAGGAGTTCTATCTTCTCTCTCACTTCTAAGTTCTAACTCCTTATTTCAATGCCTAAAACACAGACGCTTACCCCTTAAAGTAGACAGATACCATTAACTTCATTCTTTTTTTTTTTTTTTTTTTTTGAGACGGAGTTTCACTGTTGTTACCCAGACTGGAATGCAATGGCACGATCTCGGCTCACTGCAACCTCCGCCTTCTGGGTTCAAGCAACTTTCCTGCCTCAGCCTCCCGAGTAGCTGGGACTACAGGCGCACACCACCATGCCCAGCTAATTTTTGTATTTTTAGTAGAGACGGGGTTTCACCTTGTTGACCAGGATGGTCTCGATCTCTTGACCTCGTGATCCACCTGCCTCGGCTTCCCAAAGTGCTGGGATTATAGGCATGAGCCACCGCGCCCGGCCTAACTTCCTTCTTTACTAATATCCACTGTTCTAGGCTACCACTAAGGAACAGCCCAACTTAAAATATGCATCAACCTAAATTAGGAAAAATAAATGGTCCATATAAAAACATCAGTGACAGATTAGTATGAGCATTTCAAGATAACTATGAACATGAGGAAATGCACAAATTTCAATTATTTCTATTGTGACAAAGTCATAGATATGTGCTAACACTAACACAATATAGTACTCCATCGTTCCATAGTTTGAAGCCTACATTCATAGTTGAAAGAAATTCTAAGTTTTAGTTTAAGCTTAGTAAAGATTTCCCCCTCATCCAGGTTGTCTCTTTTATAAAAACTGTAAACAGAAACCCCTCTCGCTTTGCTGAGTTTTTTTCCTTTTCGCCAATAAATTCCATGCCCCCTCACCCTTCAAAGTGTCTTTTTTCTTTTTTTGACACCGAATCTCAATTTGTCACCCAGGCTGGAATCCAGTGGCGCGATCTGGGCTTACTGCAACCTCCACCTCCCAGGTTGAAGCGATTCTCCTGCCTCAGCCTCCTAAGTAGCTGGGATTACAGGCCCCACCACCATCCCCAGCTCATTTTTGTATTTTTAGTAGAGACAACGTTTCACCATTTTAGCTAAGCTGGTCTCGAGCTCACACCTGTAATCCCAGCACTTTGGGAGGCCCAGGCGGGCAGATTATGAGATCAGGGATTCGAGACCAGTCTAGCCAACATAGTGAAACCCCATCTTAAAAAAAAAAAAAACTACTAATATAGGCTGGGTGACGTGGCTGATACCTATAATCCCAATATTTTGTGAGGCCAAGGTGGGAGAATTTGCTTGGGCCCCACGAGTTCAAGAACAGCCTGGGCAACAGAGTGAGACCTCATCTCTATTTTTTAAATATTTTAACTACAAATATAATTAGTGCTCACTGACTATAATTACTAAGTAAATGAACACAAGCTTTCGTGTTCTAGAACTGTTACCACTTCAATGAATATTCAGAGAGCACAGAAATAGAATTGTGGCTGTACCTGGCAGGGGACAGATTAAAGTCCACAGATGTGGAAAATCCCTAATACACTCTAAGAAGTAATATCCAAGAAACTCACTTTACCACTAAACTGGCTCCCAAAAGAGCCCTGAAGAAGTAGTGGAGTTCGTTCAGTTACCCCAGCACAACATAATTTGCTCTGTGTCCTGAAAAGCCATAATGTACAAATGGCAATCTTAAGTATCTAATATCATGTTACTAAGTATGTTTTTTCTCTGCAATATATTTTTTTAACCTGTGGTGCTATTTATGTACTCAATCTTTCAGAACTACATCCAATGAAAAAAACTGATATACTTCAAGTACGGATAGTCTAAAGTGGTTAACTTCTTCATAAACAATATGATAGTAGCTATCAATAGGCCTAAATTTATACTCTTTGCCCAACAGTCTCCTAAGAATTTATCCTAAGAAAAAAATACACTAGGTTTTGAGATAATCAGTACATAGGTAATTAAGAAGTTTCCAGAGTCAGATAAAGGCTCAAATCCTCACTCTGCCACATACTAGCATAAATCAGGCAAGCTTCTTAACCTCTCATATAAAATGGAGATAACATTTCCTTATAGTATAGTCACAAGGATAAAGCAAGATGATGAATGTAAGGCACCTTAAAAGGTATCAAGCATGTTAAGTGCCAATAAATGGTATTAGTAGAAAAATATGATGTTTAAAACCAGATTCACTGCTCATAATTTCTGTTAGAGGAAAAGAATGTGAGCAGTATGGTTAAATAAAATTTGGAACACCAAAAGAGGGTCTGATCCACTAACATGGGATTACACATGCTCCAAGAAGATGCATAGTTCCAGGACTATGGGATTCACTGGTTGTATCACGTATGTCTTGACTCAGAAACTAGGAGTCTAGTAAAATATCAGAATAGCCTGCAGGAGGTACAGGTGAAGTATACACACACAGGCAATACCAAGATTACACCACTGCGCTTCACCCTGTGTGAGAGGGAAGACTCTGTCAAAAATAGATTAATTAAATAAATAAAATAGACACTATAACTATACTCTGGTTCCTTGTAACCACGATTCAGCAGGAAAGAGAGGAGTAATATCTTAGGAAGAGTAATTGACTCCCATCACCTGGAGGAGGTAAGGTTGCTATTACACAATGGAGGCAAAAAGAAGTATGTGTGGTGAATTCATGTGATTCAGGTGATTCAATTAAATTCCTCCTTGTATTTCCTTGCCCAATTGTGATGATAAATAGACAACTGTAGCAACCCTGACCTCAAAAGAACATGGTTATTAAGACCATAGATCACTCAGGGATGAGGGTCTGGTCATGTTATCAGTTAAGTTATAAATATCAGTATAGTTGGTAGTTGAGGGTGAGGGGAATCTAGGAAGAGACAGTGGAAGAGGGAAATTATTACTATCAGGTGCTCCCAGAGATCAGCTGCAGCAGTGAGGACTGTAGTTCGTTGTATTAACCTCCTCTTTGTCTTCCCAAAGAAATGCATGAGAATCCCAGAACATGGGATCTCCAACATACATGAGGCAACAGATCCAAATGATGCAAGGAATAGACTGTGATGAACCATGACAAGAAGTGATATGTACTGTCCTAGCTAGCTGCTGGGAATGATATTAGACAGCCTCCATTTATCAGTTCCGTCAGGCTTCCCTCAGCTGCAGAGGATCACCTTGCCCAAAAGTAACTTTCCCAGGGGAGCCCACATCCAATAACTGAACAGAGACTAGTAATTAAAGCACAGCCAACCATGTTAGCCCATAGTGGGGCAATGCTGACAGGTCACATGTGCTCCAAAGTTCTCCACTTGGCTGGCTAAGGCTTTATTAGGCCTGCATCTAGTTCAAACTCTTACCTACTCTCCTTTCCTTCCATGGGTATTTATCCATACATATCCCAAATTTTATCTCAGCACCTGCTTCCAGATACTGCAACACATGGTTATTAGACAGATTTATATTAATTTAATACACTTAAGTAAAACTAGTATTCCAAGAATATACACCATGTTTATCTTGTTTCCCATACCTCTAACAATAAGTGCCACCATGTATCACTGAATTGCTATTTTCAATGTCACATAGTAACTTATATATCTGGCAGGAGATAGCTAAATGATTTTTAAAAAGATAATAACCAGTGCACAATGGCCAGTACAACTTACTTGTACTGAGGAAGGCTTCGGAACAGTAGTTACCACAGTAGTTCCTATTTGTGCCAATTTTTTAACAGGTGCCACTGCCACTTTCTTGATTAACTGTGAGCTAGAGTTCTTGCCGGTGGAGGAGAGCAAGATAACACAAAGTCATCGGTGTTAGTAATTTAAAATCAGTACTATAGTGAACATTAGAACACTTTATGACACCAAATGTATTTGTTATGACTAGCTTGATAACCTTATGTGTTTTATGCACTGTGAACATTCTATACTATAAACCTAACTGGTCAACTGGCCAGATGACACTCACTGCATATTTCTAAGGAGACAACTGATTCAATAAATAACCCATTTTCTAAAATTCAAAACTAAATAAATATTACAGTATTCAACATTAAAATCTTAATCATGACTCTTTCGCTCATACAGAAAAAAATAGACTCATGTAATATTTAATTATAAACAAAAACCTGCTAACGTATATTATCCACCGCAGTTAAACCAAACTAGAAGGGAAGGAGCAGCTATTATTGACAGATATGGTAACAGAAAATAACTGTTTCAGAACCGAGAATCAAATCAGCAGAGCACAAAAATGAAAAACACTGGCAGAGAATGATTATTACAACAAAAAACAATGCAATCTGTCATTACAATGAGCCTGAGTCATCAAGAAAATGCTAAACTACATTCAGCATTTTCTATTTAAATAAAATATCCATAAAAATATTTGTAACTCTATCGAACAAGTTCCAGTTCTCTAGAAAGATCACCATGAATGTAAAATGTCATTCTAACAATGCCAAGTTAATGAAATATAGCAGATTTCTGTATGTCTTAAAGATAATTTCTGTAACATACAAATAAAAATGTATAAACTGGAATCTTACTATTTTATCAAAAATTAAAATTAAAGCAGAACTGGCCAAGTGCGGTGGTTCACACCTGTAATCCCAGCACTTTGGGAGGCAAAGGTGGGCAGATCACCTGAGATCAGGAGTTCAAAACCAGCCCGGCCAGCTGAAAACCCTGTCTCTACTAAAAATATGAAAATTAGCTAGGCATGGTGGCAGGCACCTGTAATCCCAGATACTTGGGAGGCTGAATTATTATATTCTTTCCATTTAAGATGCAAATAGGACAGGTGCAGTGGCTCATACCTGTAATCCCAGCACTTTGGGAGCAAGGCAGGAGAATTATCAAGAGCCCAGCAGTTCAAACCAGCCTGAGCAACAAAGCGAAATACTATCTCTGCAAAAAAATTTAAAAAGTAGCCAGGCATGGTGGCATGCAGCTGTGGTCCCAGCTACATGGGAGCCTGAGGCAGGAGGATTACCCTAGCTCAGGAGCTTTCAGGGTACAGTGAAACAAGTGAGCCATGTTCATGAAACTGCACTCCTGGAGACAGAATGAGACCCTGTCTCAAAAAGAAAAAGCGACAACAACAACAAAAAATGCAAATAGACCTCTGAAAATTCCTTTGAGGACATAAAATCTGAAATATAAAGACTGAATTTACTATTCTGTAATTATCAAAGGACAAAACCAAAAATCTTTATTAAATTAACATATTCAAGGGGTCTTAAAAAGCTGAGCAGAATCATCTCTTACATTAGTTTTTACTAACAAACATGTACAAAACATTTATATGAAAATTATAACTGAGAAACAAAGAAAGATGAAAAATCTTTAAGGTATATTACCGGCACTGTACAGATTTTGACTGTTTGAGGATTCGCTGGTACTGCTGGCCTTGAAGTTATGTTACTTGTGGTCTCGGCTCTTGTTACGGCTTGTTGAGGGGATACCAACATCAACTGACCACTGTTACTTTTGATCAAAACGGTTCCTATATTTAAAAAAGAAAAACAAAAGTGATCTCTGAGCCAATAAACAAAGCATAATCATCACATATTTTCTTCTCCCATTTCTTTCAACACTGTAAAATGATGTTGTCAGTACATACTGAATTTCATGTCTTCTACTTATCATATATAAAGATGGACAAATACTTTTCTCAAAGCTACTTAAAAATTAAAAATCTATGAATGCAACAAAATGCTCCTGAAGAAAGCAAAACACTTTTCCTTCATGACATCAAAACTATTTATAAAGCTACAGTAATTAAAATGGTGTGGTTAACAGCATACGACTGCATAAGCTGACCAATGGAAAAGAAAGAGAACCCCCAAATAAACTCATGCAGATATGTCATATCAAATTTTCCTAAAAGGCTCTGTAGATTCATGAGGAAAGGAGAGACTATTCAGTAAATGGGACTGGTCAATTAGCTATCTACATGGAAAAGATAAAATTTGAGAAAAAAAATATATATGTGTATATACATACATATATACACGTATATGTATGTGTATATGTGTACATATACATACATATATGTATATGTATGTGTATATATGTATATGAGATTATTCTGCTCAGCTTTTTAAGTCAGCTTCCCTTGAATATGTCAATTTAATAAAGAATTTTGGTTTTATATATATACATACATATGTGTGTATATATGTATATATATATTTTTTTTTCTCAAATGTGTGTATATATGTATACATATACATATATACATATGTGTGTATTATATGCATATACACACACATATATATGAGCCCTTTTAAAATTATTTCAACCAGAAAGGCATTAAAATGAGGCAGCAATTAGTTCCTACTCCCCTTTGCTATGTAATCAATCCTCTCTTGAAACTGCTTGCTATTGCTACAAGTAGCTCTAAAGTAACCTAACAATGCCACATGCTAGATACCATAAACCACACTCTACAGTTCAACAATGTATAGCCAATCAATGTTATTTCTGAAAACCAATGAGGATTCCTGACAAATAACCTTTTTTTTTTTGAGACAGAGTCTTGCTCTGTCACCCAGGCTGGAGTGCAGTGGCACGGACTCAGCTCCCTGCAACCTCCACCTCCCAGGTTCAAGCAATTCTCCTGTCTCAGCCTCCCAAGTAGCTAGGACTACAGGTGTCCGGCACCACACTCAGCTAATTTTTGGATTTTTAGTAGAGACATAGTTTCACTATGTTGGCCAGGCCTGCCTCAAACCGCTGACCTTGTGATCTGCCCACCTCGGCTTCCCAAAGTGCTGGGATTACAGGCGTGAGCCATGGCACCTGGCCCCTGACAAATAAGGTGGTTTTTTTTGTTTGTTTTGTTTTTGTTTTTGAGACAGAGTCTCACTCTGCTGTCCAGGTGATCTTGGCTCACTGCAACCTCCACCTCCAGGATTCAAGCAATTCTCCTTCCTCAGCCACCCCAGTAGCTGGGATGACAGACATGCACCACCATGCAGGGCTAAAGTTTTTGTATTTTTAGTAGAGATGGGGTTTCGCCATGTTGGCCAGGCTGATCTCAAACTCCTGACCTCAAGTGGTCCTCCTGCCTTGGCCTCCCAATGTGCTGGGATTACAGGCGTGAGCCACCGTGCCCAGCCGACAAATAACTTTTTAATTAACCCACTCTTTATCCCCTTTTTTGCTTTTAAAAACCTATTTGTAATAAAGGCATTCCCCAAGGCAATTTGCATGTCCCAGGCAGCTATACTCAACCTTGGCCCAAATAAACTCTCTAAATTAATTTTGCCTCAGCTTCTTCCTTTTAGATTGACTTTCAGATGCCTGTTTCACACACATTCATAAAAGCCAGGTACATTAAGAATATAAACATAAAGGGTAAAAAGTTTTAAACTCTTAGAAAATGTAGAAAATTATCTTTCTGCACGCCTGTAGCCTGTAGTCTCAGCTACTTAGGACAAGCACTGAGGCAGGAGGACAGCTTGAGCCCAGAAGTTCAAGGTTGCAGTGAGTTATGATCGCACCTACACTCCAACCTGGGACACACAGCAAGATCCTGTCTCAAAAAGAGAGAGAGAGAAAGACAATTATCTTTCTGAACTTGGGATAGGAACGAATTTCTTATTTATTTACTTATTTTTAAAGATGGGGTTTCACCACATTGGTCAGGCTGGTCTCGAACTCCTGACCTCAGGTGATCCACCCGCCTCAGCCACCCAAAGTGCTGGGATTACAGGTGTGAGCCACCGTACCCGGCTAGGAAAGAATTTCTTAAAGTTTGATAAACTCAACTACATTAAAAGTAAAACTGTTATTTAGCAAAAGATACCATCAGGTAAAAGGACAAGCCACAAAATGAAACAAAATTTTGGTTCACATATGTTCAAAGGATGAGTATCCAAAATGCACAGAAGAAAAAACACAGAGGCCAAGAACAGGGAAAGGTAAATTAAGACTACAGTGAAATACCACTTCATAGCTACATAAACATGCAAAGATTAAGATGGCCAGTGACAATACCAAGGGTTGGAGAAAAGTGTATCAACAGGAATTCTAACATCTTGTGGTGGTAGTATAATTTGGAACAACTAACTAGTTTCTTCAACTTTATATGACTATGCAAATTTATTTCCATTTGTATACCCTGTAACTCAGGATTTCTAACCTAAAGTAATTCTTGGCCAGGCGTGGTGGCTCACGACTGTCTGTAATCCCAACACTTTGGCAGGCCAAGGCAGGAGGATCTCTTTACATCTGGGTTTGAGACTACCCTGGGCAACAAAATGAGACCCTGTCTCTACAAAAAAAAATATTTAACTTAGGCCAATGCAGTAGGCATGTGCTTGTAGTTCCATCTATAAGACTGAGGTGGGAGGCTCACTTGAGCCCAGAAATTCAAGGCTTCAGCAAGCTATGATGGTGCCACTACACTTCAGCCTGGGTGACAGAGCACAACACTGTCTCTAAAAATAAATAAAGTCTTAAAGAAAAAAAGCCTTGCTTGTGTCAATAGGAGACACAAACAAGAATATTCATAGCTGGGGTTCCATTTTCAGAATGGTGGCATGAGGCTCTCTACAACCCTGTTCACCATTGAAACAAGCATAACTGGTAAAAGTATTCTGATAAAACAACCATTCAAGGTTTTTGGAAACTGGCCAGGCATAGTGGCTCACATCTATAATCCCAGCACTTTGGGAGGCCAAGGCAGGTGGATCACTTGAGGCCAGGAGTTTGAGACCAGCCTGGGCAACATGGTAAAACCCCATCTCTACTAAAAAATACAAATATTAGCCGAGTGTGGTGGTGGGCACCTGTAATCCCAGCTACTACTCAGGAGGCTAAAGCACAAAAATCACTTGAACCTGGGAGGCAGAGGTTGCAGTCAGCCAAGACCACACCACTGCACTCCAGCCTGGGTGACACAGCGAGATTCTGTCAAAAAAAAAAAAAAAAAAAAAAGAGTTTGGAAACTGTCCTAAGGCATACAGAAAATGACTACAGTTACTGGATATCCACTAAAACTCAGTAAGAATAGCAAGAATATGTGGCATTTAAACTGCAACCAACTCCCCTCTTTTCCCATCTCAGCTCAACTGACAGAAATTCCATTCCAAGGAGTATCACCAAGAACAAAGAGCTCCTTCTCTCCTAACTTCCCAATGTAAGGCTATGGTATCTTCCCGGGAGGAGCAGGTCACTTGCATTTCTCCTCTACCCCAATCCTCATCCCCATCCCAGCTACATATTAAAGAGGATAAACTTGAGACAGGTGCATCTTAGAGGTTCAAGTCTCCCTTCTTTCACCCATTCCCATTCATAAAAGGAAATCTCTACTGCAAGGACAGCACAATTGGGCCTCCAGTGTCTCATCCCAGCTCTTTTGTAGAGTGGAGGTTCCATGTTGGGAGAGGTGAGCAAAAAGACCAGAGTACTACCCACAGCCAGTACCCTGTTCCTACAGCAGGAATGTTACTCAGAGAGAAGAATGCCACATTCCCAACCTCTGCTCCCAATCTCTCCCTAAATGAAGTGTCTTTACTTTAAACAGACTGGATAACTTCAGGGCTAAAGGCACCCTCAAATACAATGTAGCAATTAGGAGGAGGCTTGCAGCTTCACGAGAGATACAAGCTAAACCATAAGTCTACTGGTTTACCAGAGAAAACCAAAGAACTAAGAAGGGTTCTCCTTGGGTCAGAACAAACCTCAAACACTAGCCTAAAAAATTATCTCTGTGACTTCTGTTACTTGCTGCTATGGACGGTAGGCAGCCGGGGTCGGTGAAGGATCCCAAGATGCCTGGGCGAAAACTTGCTCTAAAAACCATTGACTGGATAGCTTTTTGGGAGATCATACCCCAAAACCAAAAGGCCATTGCTAATTCCCTGAAATCCTGGAATGAGATCCTCACCTCCAGGTTGGCTGCTTTACCTGAGAATCCATCATCTATTGACTGGGCTTACTACAAGGCAAATGTGGCCAAGGCAAGCTTGGTGGATGACTTTGAGAAGAAGTTTAATGCCCTGAAGGTTCCTATACCAGAGGATCCATATACTGCCCTGGTGGATGCTGAAGAAAAAGAAGATGTGAAGTCTTGTGCTGAGTGGGTGTCTCTCTCAAAGGCCAGGGTTGTAGAACATAAGAAAAAGATGGAGAAGTATAAGAACTTAATTCCATTTGAACAGATGACCATTGAGGACTTAAACAAAGCTTTCCCAGAAACCAAATTGGACAAGCAAGTATCCCTATTGGCCTCACCAACCAATTGAGAATTTATAAAATTGAGTCCAGGAGGAGGCTCTGGCCCTTATATAATACATTCTGGACATTAAAAATAAAAGTAATTATACAGTTAAAAAAAAATTATCTCTGTAAAGGAGCCCAAATTTAATTGGATCAGACTGTGGAACAAGTTAGGCTTTAGAGCATTGTTGAAAACAACGGGGCAATCAGCTGGCAATGAGTGGATCCTAACAGCCAGGTGTGATACCAGCATAAGCACAAAGCTTAAGCTGATAGAGAGATGAGGCAAAGAGACAGGGTCCGGCTGAAGATGACAGTGCTCATGTTCAATGATATGCCCTCTAAAAAGGAACATCAGCAGCTGCTTATTGTAGCAAAAGGAGACCTCACTAAAACAATCCAGCCGGATATTTGTTCAAAAATCAAAAAACAATCACACACCCAAGGGAGTGGGGACCAGTGTCAAGAGTTGCTACACTATTGTTAACAACAAACTATGAAATGTAAAGAAACAGAAAAGCCTGACATAAACACAGGGGAAAAAGTAGGCAACAGAAACCACCTGTGAGGGAGACTAGATGTCAGATTTAATAAATACATCAGAGTAACAACATAAGTATGTTCAAAGGAATAAAACTAACCATACTTAAAGAAGTGAGGTGTGATACATCTAGAATACCACCAGAGATAGATATTATTTTTAAAACACAGAACTTCTGTCAATTACAGTAACAAATATATTGACAAAAGAGACTCAAAAGTAAACCTAAGGCCGGGCGCGGTGGCTCACACCTGTAATCCCAGCACTTTGGGAGGCCGAGGAGGGTGGATCACAAGGTCAGGAGATCGAGACCATCCTGGTCAACATGGTGAAACCCCGTCTCTACTAAAAATACAAAAACAAAATTAGCTGGGCATGGTGGCGTGTGCCTGTAGTCCCAGCTACTCGGGAGGCTGAGGCAGGAGAATTGCCTGAGCCCAGAAGGCGGAGATTGCGGTGAGCAGAGATCGCGCCATTGCACTCCAGCCTGGGTAACAACAGCAAAACTCCGTCTCAGAAAAAAAAAAGTAAACCTAAACTGGAAAAAGAAAGATCAGCAAACTTGAAGTTAAATCTATAGAAATTATGCAATCCAAAGAACAAAAAGAATGATGAAAAATAAACAGATTCTCAGAAAACATGGAACGCCAGTAAAGACACCAACATAGGCATAATGTAAGTACCAGAAAGAGAGGAGATAGAAAAAAGAACATGAAAAAATAAAATCCAAGAAACAATAACTGAAAGTTTCCCAAATTTGGTAGAAAATAACCCAGACATCAAAGTAGCTCAAGAAACCCCAAGTAAGGTAAGTGCAAAGAGAGCCACATCAAGACATATAGTAGTAAAAAATGTTTAAAAACAAAGAAAAAAGGAAGGCAAAGACATTTAAATTTAAAAACAGGCTGGCAAAGTGACTCACACCTGTAATCCCAGCACTTTGGGAGGCTGAAGCAGGAGGACTGCTTAAATCCAGGAGTTTGAGACAAGACTGGACAACAAAGCAATATCCCATCTCTACAAAAAACAAACAAACAAACAAACAAAACATTTAATAGGTAGACCAGTGTAGTGGCTACCTATAATCCTAGCTACTCAAGAGGTTGAGGTTGATCACCTGATCCCAAGAATTCTAGGTTGTAGTAAGCTATAATCATACCACTGCACTCCAGCACAGGCAACAGAGCTAAACCCTGTCTCTAAAAATAATTTTTTTTTTAATTTAAACTGAGAAGATTCATTAGTAGCAGATACTCCATACAAAAAAAAAAAACAAAAAAACACTAAATGAAGTTCTTCAGGCTGAAAACGAATGACCAAGAGAGTAATTCAAATTCACATGAAAAAAACAAAGAGCACTGGTAAAGGTAATTATGTAATTTGGCACTATGAATGCATTCTTCTCCTTTCATAACTGGTTTTAAAAAACTATTGTATATAACAATATGTATAGAATTACATCTTTGAAAATTTAACATTTACAAATAGAAGCACAGAGGAAATTAGTGGAAGCAAAGCTGTATTGTACTAAGAAAAGTACTTCAGATGGTAGCTCAGATCCAAAGGAACAAATGAAGAAAATCCAGAAAAGACAAATAAGGGAGTACAACAAATGATGTAAATATGTCCTGGCTCTCTCCTTCCCTTGGCTTCTTTAAAGACATAAAACTATGTAACATAATAATTATAATAAGGTACTGTTAGGTTTGTAATATATCTAGATGCAATGTGTAGACTAATAATTACACAGACACACACACAGGAAGAAAGATGAAAATGAACTGTATAAAAGAAAGGGCTTCTTTGTCTCACTGAAATAAGCTAATATACACATGAAGGAGATTCCAATGAGATTCATATTGTAAGCCCTAAAGCAACCTCTAAGAAAAACACTCAAAACATGTTGAAAAAATTAAAAAGTGTTAAAAGTGTTAGTTAGAAAATATTTGCTTAATACAAAAGAAAGCAGGAAAGGTATAGAGAAAAGAGTAAAAGAAACATAGGAAACAAAAGTAAAGTCCAGACTTAAGTCCAACTATAGTAACAAAGGTGAATGTGTGAAATATTCCAATCAAAAGGCAGAAAGTGTTGGGCTGAATAAAAAACAACATTCAACGGTATGCTGCCTACAAAAGACATACATTAGACTCAAAGGTACAAAAGAATTGAAAATAAATGACATCATACAAACAGCAACCACAAGAAAGCTGTAGTGGCCATACTAATACTAAAATAGACTTTAAACAAAAGAAATAAAGAAGGGCATTTTATAATGATAAAGCAGATAACACATCAACACGATGTAACATTTTAAGCATATATATATATATATATACATCACACACAAAGCCTAAAATATATATGAAGCAAAAAGTAATAAAAGGAAAACGAATTCAACAATTTCTTGGACACTGCAATATCCCACTTTCAATGAACACAATGAAACAGAAAAACAAGGAAATCAAACACTTGAAAAAAACTATAAACCAACTAAACCTAACACACATCTATGGAGTATTTCACATAAAAACAATAGCATTCTTAAGTGTATGAGAAACATTCTCCAAGACAGACCATATACTAGGACACAAAACAAACCTCAATAAACTTTTAAAAAATTGAAATCATATTAAAAAGTAATCACAGTTTTTGACATTTAAACTAATGGCAAAAAAACACAATTATTTTTGCACCAACCTAATATAATATATGGTCTCCACCTACAATGGGATGAAATTAGAAAACAGTGACAGAAAAAAAGTGGGGTAACTCACAAATATGTGCATATTAAACATACTTCTAAGTAACCAATGGGTCAATGAAGAAATCACAAAGGACACTAGAAAATAATTTTTTTTTTTTTTTTTGAGATGGAGTTTCACTCGTTATCCAGGCTGGAGTGCAATGGCGCGATCTCGGCTCACCGCAACCTCCACCTCCTGGGTTTAGGCAATTCTCCTGCCTCAGCCTCCCGAGTAGCTGGGATTACAGGTGCACGCTACCATGCCCAGCTAATTTTTTGTATTTTGAGACGGGGTTTTACCATGTTGACCAGGATGGTCTCGATCTCTTGACCTCGTGATCCACCCACCTCGGCCTCCCAAAGTGCTGGGATTACTGGCTTGAGCCACCGCACCCGGCCGAAAATACTTTAAGATGAATGAAAATGAAGACACAACATACCAAAATGTACAACTATAAATGCATGTTTTAAAAAGGAAGAAATATCTCAAATCACTAACCTTTCACCTTAAGATAACTGGAAAAAGAAGTGCAAAATAAAAACTAAATAAAGCAAGCAGAAGAAAAGAAATAATAAAGATTAGAGCAGGGGTAAATAGAGAATAGAAAAACAACTGAGAAAAATAGACAAAACCAAAAGCTGATTCTTTAAAAATAAACAAACAAAACTGACAAACTTATACCTAGAATGACTACTAACAAAGAAAAGACTCAAACTATTAAAATCAGGAGGCCCGGGTATTGTGGCTAACGCCTGTAGTCCCAGCGCTTTGGGAGGCCAAGGCAGGCAGATCATTTGAGGTCAGGAGCTTGAAACTAGCCTGACCAGCATGGCCCCATCTCTACTAAAAATACAAAAACATTAGCCAGGCATGGGGGCGCTCAGGAGGAGGAGGTAGAATTACTTGAACTAGGGAGGCAGAGGTTGCCATGCGACTGCACTCCAGCCTGTGGGCAACAGAGTGAAACTCTGTCTGAAAAAAAATTAATTAATTAACAAAATAAAATCAGGAGTAAGAGGGAAGCAAAAGGATTATAGAAATAAGGATTATAAGGGAAGACTATAAACAACTGTAAACTAACAAATGAGATAATTTAGATGAAACAAAATCTAGAAACACATAAACTACTGAAACTGACTCAAGAAAAAACAGACAACTTGAATAGGCCTCTAACAAATGAAGACATTGAATCAAGAGTATCTATGAAAAGCCCACATCCAGATGACTTCACTGGTCAATTCTACCAAACATTTAAAAGAAAATTTAATGTTATTCCTTCAAAAAGTGTTCCAAAAAACAAAAAAGGGTGAATGCATGTCTCACCTTATTTCATAAGGTTTAGAATTAACAATACCAAAAACAGACAAGGACATCACAAGAAAACCACAGGCCCATATCCCTTATGGATATAGACAAAAATTCTCAATCAAGTCCTAGCAAATTGAATCCAGCACTATTTTATATGTATTATATATCATGAACAAGTGATAGTTATCTCAAGAATGCTAGGTTGCTAGTGATTTGAGATGTTTCTTCCTTTTTAAAACAGGCATGTATAGCTGTACATTTTTCTCTAAATATTGCTTTAGTTGCATCACACAGCTTTTGGTATGTTGTGTCTTCACTTTCATTCACCTCAAACACTAACTAGTGTGAAACACCCTATCAATAGAATGAAAGACAAAAGCCACATGATCATCTCAATGGATGCGGAACAAGCATTTGACAAAATTCAACATGCCTTTACTTCAGATAAAAAGACTCAAAAAAAGAGAAACAGAAATTTCTTCAACCTGATAAACGGATTTAAAAAGACCCACAGATAACATCATACTTATGGTAAAAGTCTGAATTTCTCCTAAGATCAGGAATAAGACAAGGATATCTAAGATGAGGAATAAGACAAGGGTGCCTACGATCACTACGTCTGTGCAACATTATACTCAGAGTTCCAGCAAGGGTAATTGGGCAAGAAAATGAAATAAAAAGCATCCAAATCAGAAGAGAAGGAGTAAAACCATTTACGGATGGCATGAGCTCATAAGGTCCAGGATCTCAGTGGATGCCTAAAACCACAGACATTACTGAATCCTACATATTATGTTTTTTCTATACATACATACCTATGATAAAGTTTAAATTATAAATTAGGCACAGAAAGATATTAGCAACAATAACTAATAATAAAATAATGATAAAAAATATGCCACCAGCATCACCACTCTTTGTGCTTTGGGGACCTTCTTAATTAAAATAGTCACCGGTATACAAGCACCGTATTACTGGGTACTATAACAGTCAAGAGGGCTACTAAATGACTGACAGGCAGGTATGTGTACAGAGCGTTGATACACTAGACAAAGGGATGATTCTCATTTCAGGCAGGATGCAGTGAGATGGAGATAGATTTCATTACGATACTCAGAATGGCACACAATTTAAAACAAACTGTTTATTTCTGGAATTTTCCCCTTAATAGTTTTGAAGGCAGTTGACCGTGGGTGAATGAAACCTTTAGATAAGGGAAGAGAAACTACTGTCTATGGAAAATCTTAATGAACCCTCTAAAAAAGCTGGCCAGGCTCGGTGGCTCACACCTGTAATCCCAGAACTTTGGGAGGCCGAGGTGGGCGGATTACTTGAGGTTGGAAGTTCAAGACCAGCCTGACCAACATGGAGAAATCCTGTCTCTACTAAAAATACAAAATAGCTGGGTGTGGTGGCGCATGCTTGTAATCCCAGCTACTGGGGAGGCTGAGACAGGAGAATCACTTGAACCCAGGAGGCAGAGGTTGCAGTGAGCCAAGATCACGCCATTGTACTCTAGCCTGGGCAACAAGAGCAAACTCAGTCTCAAACGAAACAAAACAAAACAAAAAAACCACTGGAAGTAATCAATTTAGCAATGTAGCAGGATACAAGATCAATATTCAATAATCAACTGTATTTTTATACACTTGCAATGAATAACCATAAATGAAATTAAGAAAATAATTCTATTCACAATAGCATCAAAGAGAATATTACACATTTAAGAATTTTAAAAAGTATAAAACTAACACTATGAAAACTACAAAATGTCTTCATACTTTAATTACTTTCAACATGTAAAAAACACGTTGAAAAACATACATTGAAAGTAATTAAAGAAGATCTAAATAAATGGAAAGATATCCATGTCCGTGGATGGGTAAACCTGAGACCTACCTCACTGGATTGTTAAAGGAACCAAATGAGACAATATTTGAGAGGATTTTTGAATTTTTGAGCAGGTAGCTATTAATGCCAAGAGGTCCACAATTCAAACTTTTCTTCAACTAAGTACTCGAAATATCCCTAGGAGACAATATTAGAATAGCTGTAGAAACACAATGTTGAGAATAAAATAACCAGCTCATCTTCAAACCAAAGTGTTTTGAAGATGCAAAACACTCCTTTTGCAACCATAACCAATTATTTATCTCAAAGGCCCAATTCCAATTAGAAGTAATAATATGGTAGAGAGCACTTAAAAACAAAAGGAAACTGAATGTTAGTCTCTTCTCTGAAGACCAGTAATGAAGTCTCTTAATCCAATCCTGATAAATATATGAGACTCACTTTTCCCAATCATAAAAGAATGGCCTATTTTTTCTACAGGCATGTTGGCAGAATGTTATCATATATTAGGTTACACAGCACCTTTCCTCTATAAATATTAAGATATTAAACTGTAACATGGTCCAGCGTCTGCTCTCTACCTGGTACATGATTTACATATCCTACCCTTCAGCCCAGCGAACTGTTAAATCCCAACAGGCCAATTTCTTGGTGTCAAGCTGCTCTGAATGGAGGGTCTCCGATTTATTCACATTCATGTCATTTGTAAATACTGTCCCTGAAAGAATAGCAGATTCTTACAAATCTAAGATCCTTAAAGACTCTAGAATTTATCTGTTACAATTTAATACATATATAAAATGCCTCACTAGTCAGCTTTTAGCCTCTTTCCAAATAGTCCAGGCTTAGGAAAATGCAGATTTGTTTGCGTTACTCTTTCACAAGCAGACCAGGAATATAAGTCCTTCCTTAATATGGAACCAAATGTGCCTCCCATTAATATCCTGAGATGCAAGGGTACCTTCTGCACAACCACACAAAATAAGCCCGCTTTCATTTCCATAAAACTGTAAACACTTAGATGTGGCTAACATATGCTAAGCAGTTTCCTTCCTCAGGCACTACTGGCCAAATTTCTTCCGTTTTTCACAGTTTTCCTTACTAAGAGCTTAGAGTCACTTAAATTTCCCTCATTTCCTGAATTGAATAAATAAAAGAAAAAAATTAAAGCAATGAAGAAGTTTCTATCCCAGGTCCTGCTATTAGTTATGGTATATTCCCCTATCCTCCATTTACACAGCTGATTTGCCAAAATTGAGCCTGTATTTACCTCTATTATTTTATTTTTTAAGAATAGGTTGTTAGATTTCAGGTGATTTTTACTTTCTTCTTTTCACTTTCCATATTTGTTGGGTTTTTAGATGCATGTATTATTTTACAAAAATAAATTAGAGAAAAACTATACCCACAGAGTATCTACCCTATTTACTATTGGATTTATGGCACTTAGCACAGAATCCAAGATACAGATAGCACTGATCACATTGGTAATACCAGCACTTTGAGAGGCTGAGGTGGGTGGATCGCTTCAGCTCAGGAGTTCCAAACCAGCCTGGGTAAAATGTCAAAACCCCATCTCCATAAAAATTTTTATAATTAGCCAAACCTGGTGGTGCCTGCCTGTGGTCCCAGCTACTTGGGAGGCTGAGGCGGGAGGATCACTTGAGCTTAAGAGTTCAAGGCCGCAGTGAGCCATGTTCGAGCCACTACACTCCAGCCTGAGAAACAGAGTGAGACACTATCTCAAAAAAAAAACAAAAACTGACCAGGTACAATGGCTCATGCCTGTAATCCTAACAATTTGGGAGGCCAAGGCAGGCGGCTCACATAAGGCCAGAGGTTTTAGACTAGCCTGGCCAACATGGTGAAGCCCTGTCTCTATTAAAAATACAAAAATTAGCCAGGTATGATGGCATGTACCTGTAATCCACTGGGGCATAATTGCTTGAACAACAGAGGTAGAAGTTGTAGTGAACCAAGGTCACGCCACTACACTCCAGCCTGGGCGACAGAATGAGACTGTCTCCAAAAAAAAAAAAAAAAGAAAAGAAAAGATTAAAGTGTCGAATTCATAATATAGAACATTGTCACTATATAATAGCAAGTGAAAACAGAATATAAAAGTGATATCACAGAATCCCAATTATGTAAAATTAGAGAAGGTGTGCATACTTTTTCCAAATAGACAGAAAACTTTTGGGAGCAAAATGCTCTATCGCTATATCTTAATTTCATTGGCCCTACACCTTTATCAAATATTTCAACATTCACTTCACTGTAAATGAGTTTCTTTTTTTTTTTTTTTTTTTTTTTTTTTGAGAGAGAGAGAGAGAGAGTCTTGCTCTGTCACCCAGGCTGGAGTGCAGTGGCACAATCTTGGCTCACCACAACCTCCGCCTCCTGGGTTCAAGCGATTCTCATGCCTCAGCCTCCCAAGTGGCTCAGACTACAGGTGCGCAACACAACACCTGGTTGATTTTTTTATTTTTTTATTTTTAGTAGAGACAGGGTTTTGTTATGTTGGCCAGGCTGGTCTCAAACTCCTGGCCTCAAGTAATCCACCTGCCTTGGCCTCCCAAAGTGTTGGGATTACAGGCGTGAGCCACCGTGCCCAGCCAGGTTCTCTTTTTTTAATAACAAAAATTTTACCTCAGTGTAGATGACATTAAAAAGGAGATTAGGCCGGGTGCGGTGGCTCACACCTGTAACCCCAGCACTTTGGGAGGCCGAGGCAGGCAGATCACGAGGTCAGGAGATCAAGACCATCCTGGCCAACATGGTGAAACCCTGTCTCTACTAAAAAAATACAAAAATGAGCTGGGCATGGTGGCACACACCTGTAGTCCCAGCTACTTGGGAGGCTGAGGCAGGGGAATTGCTTGAACCCAGCAGGCGGAGGTTGCGGTGAGCCGAGATCACACCACTGCACTCCAGTCTGGCGCAGTGGTGTGATCTCGGCTCACCGCAACCTCCCTGGCGACAGGGCAAGACTCTGTCTCAAAAAAAAAAAAGGAGATTAGGGGCCAGGCACAGTGGCCCACACCTGTAATCCCGGCACTTTGGGAGGCCAAGGCAGGAAGATTGCTTGACCCCGGGAGAGTTCAAGGCCAGCCTAGGAAACATAGCGAGATCGAAAATTTATCCCTTGCCCCTACCCAAAAAAATTTAGCTGGGCATAGTGATGCACACCTGTAGCCCCAGCTACTCGGTAGGATGAGGTAGGAGAATTGCTTGTGCTAGGGAGGTCAGGCTGAAGTGAGCCCTGATTGCACTAATGCACTTCAGCCTGGGTGACAGAGCAAGACCCTGTCTCAATTTTTTTGTTTGAGACAGTCTTATTCTGTTGCCCAGACTGGAGTGCAGTGGCACAATCTTGGCTCACTGCATACGTTTGGGCTCAAGCCATTCTCGGGCCTCAGCCTTCCAAGTACCTGGTATTACAGGTATGCGCCACCACGCCCTGCTAGTTTTTGTACTTTTGCTGTGTTGTCGAGACTGGTCTCGAACTCCTGACCACAAGTGATCTGCCTGCCTTGCCCTCCCAAAGTGCTGGGATTACAAGGTGTGAGATACCATGCCCAGCCCTGTCACAATTTAAGAAAACAAAAGCCGGGCGTGGTGGCTCAAGCCTGTAATCCCAGCACTTTGGGAAGCCAGTCAGGTGGATCACGAGGTCAAGAGATCGAGACCATCCTGGTCAACATGCTGAAACCCCATCTCTACTGAAAATACAAAAAATTAGCTGGGCATGGTGGCGCGTGCCTGTAATCCCAGCTACTCAGGAGGCTGAGGCGGGAGAATTGCCTGAACCCAGGAGGCAGAGGTTGCGGTGAGCCGAGATCACGCCATTGCACTCCAGCCTTGGTAACAAGAGCGAGACTCCGTCTCAAAAAAAAAAAAAAAAAGATTTTTAAAATATACTCAAAACTTTGAGAGGAGGTTAATATTTTTGTGTAATTTTTCTGTTTTCCAAATTTTCTACATTAAGCATTATTTTTCTAATTTTAAAAATGGGGATAGGTAGGCACTGAGATAATTTAAAGACTCAGACTTTTAGACTGCTGAAAATATGGTGGTAAGTGCTAATACATATTAGCTAAACAGCAACCAGAGTACCTATCCCCAAATGCTGTATAAGAACCTTAAATATTCATGATATTTCTGCTGTATACCATTGTATTCCACATAAATGGTGTTCCTCAGAGTTCTGTGACATGCAGACCCTGTATACTTATTTAACCCTTATGATATTTTTAAGAAAGTATTAGCCATATTTTAGAAACAATATGACTGACATTAAGAATGAGATTAAGAATGACTGACATTAAGAATAAGAATTGCTGAACCCAGCAGGGTTCAAGCGGTATAGCTGGGATTCAAACTCCAGGATTAATGCCTGTCCTGTTTTCACTCCATTACAGTCCATAAAAAGCCAGCCCTCCGTATTATCAACAAACTTGATTGGCATACCATCTAGGCCTTATTCTATGGTCTTGGTCTGCAGCTTCAAGGCAACTATGTATCATATACCTAGCTGACTTCAAGCTAACAAGAGCTTTCTTACCTGTAGTCATTCAGTAAGTAACAAACCCATACACTAGTATTATCATCCAGCCTACATTTCTCTATATTCAAATCCTACCTTCCCCCTCAAATACGAGACTCACATACTCATTAATTAATGTCTGAAAAATGACTTCTTAGATTCCATGGGTAGTTTTCTAAAATTATGTATTAATACTGTTGACTATATATTTAAAGAGCATTTGGGGAGTAAAATTTAGCCATGTAGGCATTGAAATATTACCATTTGAACTAACAATTCCACTTCTAGCAGTTTATCCTATAAAAATCCATGTTTCCAAAACTGCACAAAAATATGCAAGCAAAGATGTTTATCACAGCATCATTTGTAATAGCAGAAAATAGTGCAAACAGTATCAACGCCTGCGAATAGGAAAGTGGTCAAAAAACAATGTTATGTTAATACAATGGACTATTAAGCTGTTGAAAAAATGAAGCAGTTATAGGTGCTAACACATAAAAGACACAACAGGCCAGGCACAGTGGCTCACGCCTATAGTCACAGCACTTCGGGAGGCCGAGGTCAGCAGATCACTTGAGGCCAGGAGTTCAAAGACCAGCCTGGCCAACATAGTAAAACCCTGTCTCTACTAAAAAGACAAAAAAAAAATTAGCCTGGTGTGGTGGCACACACCTGTAATCCCAGCTACTCAGGAGGCTGAGACATGAGAATCGCTTGAACCCAGGAGGCAGAGGTTGCAGTGAGCTGAGATTGTGCCACTCTACTCCAATCTGGACAACTGACTGAGACTCCACCTCCAAAAACACAAAAAACAAAAAAACAAAAACAAGCAAAAAAACATACCACGATAAGATTGTTAATACTACTACTTTGAATTGGAAATTACACTTTAGTGATTTTTTTCACATAAATATATACTGCTTTTGTAAGTAGAATAAGCAAAGAAATCAAAACTCAACACGCTGATATGTGTGATGGCCCTCAGAATCTCTTAGGGGCTGCAGCCCTACTGCCCCCTACTCTCTCCATATATGCCTATATTCAAATACTTAAGTGCCTTCTCTGTGCCAAGCAACTTACTGGGCACTGAGAATAATAGTGACATAGAGTCCCTGCCTCTGTGGACCTTATAATCAAAAAGAAAACAGAGTGACACTCTGTCTCAGGAAGGAAAAAAAAAAGAAATAGTACAAGATTCATAATCTTTTTTAAAAAGTTACTTTAATCAGTGTTTCCATTTCATTCTTCAACGATTATTATCTTATTCTGCCCAAAAAGAGCACAGATGTAGTTAGTATACCCTTCTGCCACACATCAGCAGAAATTCCCAAAAGCAAATCCCCACCTCCTCTATCACGACCAATTCCCAAGGACAAATTATCTTTTCTCTCTCTTTTGTAGGGGTTTCTCAGAGATAAACAGCATGCAATGTTTTAATACAGTGCTATGAACATACTTAGGCTATGGTCTTAGTTTGCTACCGTTTAACTCTGCCAAGTTTCAGTTTTGGTTCCTTGGTATATCTGAATCACCTTTCACTACTGACACTCAATGAGGCATACCGTACACATACAAGTAAAAAAAAGAAAAAAGAAAAAAAAAGCATAGCTTTATGGAAAGAATAGTTAAACAGACCTGAACTAAAACTCCCCCTGACACCTATGAGTTGCCTGGCATTGGACAAATTATTTACTCTTAGAGACCTCTTTCCTTATTTGCTACCCGCTTATAATTACCAACAAATAAACGAATATAAATAATTTGTTAAAAGTGCTTAGCATGGTAAGGCCCCAATCCCCCAGTAAGTGATTCATTCTCACTTACCAGCAAGTTTTCACTCTTAACAGTTCTTTCTTTGGGGTGTGGGGAAGGGTTGGGGAGGGACAGAGTGTTGCTCTGTCACCCAGGCTGGAGTGCAGTGGCACGATCTCTTGGCTTACTGCAACCTCCACCTCCCAGTTCAAGCAATTCTCATGAACAGCCTGTCGGACATTTCTTTCTTAATACCTTTTTTTTTTTTTTTACTATAAACCAAATTTCAGTGACTAGACAGGATTTATACTTTAACAAATTAGGGGGAGTCATTCTAACACATTCAGAACTACTTTATAAACATATTCAGAATAACAATTTAGAACTAGCAAATAATGTATTTGGTGCTACACACTGCCATAACACTGTCTTAACAATTTTACATACCTTGTTTGAGTGTGTTTGTGTGTGTGTGTGTGTGTGTGTTTGAGACAGGGTTTCACTCTGTCACCCAGGCTGGAATACAATGGCACAATCTTGGCTCACTGCAACCTCTGCCTCCTGGATTCAGGCAATTTTTCTGCCTCAGCCTCTCAAGTAGCTGGGACTACAGGCGCACACCACCACATCTAGCTAATTTTGTTTGTATTTGTAGCAGAGACAGGGTGTCACTATTTTGTGTGTGTATGTGTTTGAGACAGGGTTTCACTCTGTCACCCAGGCTGGAATACAATGGCACAATCTTGGCTCACTGCAACCTCTGCCTCCTGGATTCAGGCAATTCTTCTGCCTCAGCCTCTCAAGTAGCTGGGACTACAGGCACACACCACCACATCTAGTTAATTTTGTTTGTATTTGTAGCAGAGACAGGGTTTCACCATGTTGGCCGGGCTGGTGATCCGCCTGCCTCAGCCTCCCAAAGTGCTGGGATTACAGGCATGAGCCATCGAGCCCAGCTCCTTGTATACCATATAAAACTGAAACAGAACTTCATAAAAAGTGAAAAACATAATCTGTCCACATCATATATGACTACAACATTAGATACAAAAAGGGCCCCTTCATTGTTAGGGGATATGGATTCTTTGAATCAATGCTTCCCCTTTTTTTACCGTCTTTGCAGGTCAGAGTTTCAATCACTGCTAAGCAAAATAAAAGGCAAATTCCAAGAGTCTTTCCTTCGGTGAAGAAAAGCTGAACACCCCAAAATCATTCAGCATATTTACAATATGTAAATTATCACAAAGCAAAAACTTTATGTAAATCATGAAATACAGCCCAACAGAGTAAAAAGCCCTAGGATACAAAATAGTGAAAGACTAATTAGCATTCCTTCACACACTGCTTCAATTGCAACTACAACTGCACGGCTATGATCTTCGTCAACTATGGCACGTGCTCCCAGTCAGAGATTCTGCTAATTGAAAGTTACAATCATAAGACATTTAAAGATTGTGCGGGAGCAGTATTATTCGTACTTGATACTAGAAAGCAGTAATCCTATTCAGATTTGCTTAAATTTAAAAACTCTTCCAGTTTTAATACACAAGGACTTCACTAGTAGGCCAGGCACGGTGGCTCAAGCCTGTAATGCCATCACTTTGGGAGGCCGAGGAGGGAGGATCGACTGAGCCCAAGAGTTCGAGGTTCGAGCCCAGTGAGTCGTGATCCTGTCACTGCATTCCAGCCTGGTCGACACAGCGAAATCACCATACTTTATTCGTTCGTTCATTCATTAATTCATTCATAATTAATAAATAAGTAAAATGCTATTCTACATCATAATCTAAGCGTATGGAAATCCATAGAAACCGGTCCTTCCTCTACGTGGAAATTAACTTTAGCTATATTATCTCCCCCACCTCGGAGCCAGTGCCTGAAAGGCCCCATTGAATACACTGATGTAGCTTTTTACTGTGTCACTTAGGTGAAAAGATTCTTCCCTTAAACATGAAAAGAAAAACTATGCAGTAATGACATAAAATGTAAAGCCAAATCACTGCCCAATAAGCTGTTTCCCATACGCTCACTGCAAAGTCAACATTATGAAAGGTTCCCTTGGCTCAGAGTTTTTTAGGAGCAATCTGAGGCTGCGACGTTTCCCGTCACCGCCGGCTGGACCGAGGCTGGAAAGGGTGATCAACATACCTGGAGGAAGCTGCAAATTAGCAGGAAACTGGATCGTGGTGTTGGGGGCTTTCACGGCGACTATCTGAGGAGCAGGCAACCTAGGGCCGCTGCTGAGTTTAGGAGGGGCGCTGACGGGAGCCACTTTGGTAACCAGGGTCCCCACGGGCGACCGCAGGGGCTGGGACGCGGTGGGCTCCACGCAGGCGCTGACAGGAGCCTTAGTCACCGCGCCCAGGGCCACCGGAGTGCTCTCCACCCGCACCGGCAGCGCCCCGGCCGGGGCCATGATCACGGTCCCCGAGGCGCTCACAGTAGCCGGGGGAGCGGCGCGGGCGGGATCTGTGAGGCCGGCGGGCATCCCCCAGGGGCTCAGCGGCAGCTGTGGCGCTGCGGTTCCGGGAGCAGAGGTGACGGGAGGCTTGGCGAGCGGCAGCCGACTCCGGTAATGTTCGGGCTCCACAGCATAGCTGCGGAGAGACGCGGGGGCCGCGGTAGCGAAGTCAGTGACGGGCGCCGGCTGCACGGCAGGACACGCGCGTCCAGGACCTTCCTCCAGTCCGCGCGAGCCTGAACTGCCCCCGGACCGACACCCGCCCGGCCTCTCGCAGCTTTCTCAGCGGCGCTCACACGTGTGCCGCCTCAGCCCGGGGTCCCGCTGCGGCAGAGCCTGGACTTGCGGCTCCCGGAATGTCGTCGCTCGCACCTCGAACCTAACTGCGGAGCGGCTCCCCCGCCAGAAATTTCAAAACTACGAACCCAGAGTGCCCATAGCCCCCCACGCGCGCATAGCTCGGCCCAGTCGCGCTGCCACGCCAGCCATGTTTATATAGCCACGCGGAGACCGAGCGCACGCGCCCAGGCCGCCGCCACCGCCCCGGGTTTCCCCGGGATCCGGCCGCGTGATTGGCCAAGGAGCGAGCCGCGCCCGTGACGTCACTGGGGACGGCCCCGGAGAGGGTTAGAATCTTCCCAGAATCGCCAGCAAGGAGGGGCGATGCCATAAACCTATCACGTGGAGGTTGGGGCAAGCTGCACTTGGAAAACCGCGGTATTTGTGTTTCTCTCCTGGTGACCCCTGTTGTGTGTTCCTCGAAAAGCCAGGACTAGACTGTCTCCAGGATTCTATTTTTAAAGGAGAAAATGGGGAAGACCGATTTCGGAGAAGAGTGACTCAATAATAATTCAATCACGCATTTTCAGTTTTTCTCTGCTATCTATACACTGAAGCATTGCTAAAATTAGCATTAGAATTGACATTGTAACAATAAAAATGGTGTATGGTTTAATAGTCCGTGAGATGTGCCTATTTTCATATTTAAATGGAAACCTTAAATGGAAAATTGTTTCTTCTTTGGTGCTGCTATAGATGTCTCTATCATCTCTAAACATTAAAATTGTTTGTATGCCTGTCTTCAAAACTTAATGTCTTTTGATACCTATATAATTAGATTCTAGCACTTAGGTATTAAGTGCGATCATAGGTATTATATGGATAAATAAAAGGCGTTGAGTGAATAAACATGAAAAAACTTTCCTCTTTTTAATGCTAAGGAGATGCCTTAATTTCAAGCTAATGTCATAAAACTGTATGTTTGTAGGAACCAATTTCGCACTGAAAGGAAATTTTCCAAGTAGGCAGATGCTATGATATGAATGTTGTGTTTGTTTTCTTTTGTTTTGGAGACGGGGTCTAACTCTGTCACCCAAGCTGGAATGCAGTGGCACCATTGGCTCATTGCAGCCTCCACTTCCTGGGCTCAAGTGACCCTCCTACCTGCCTACCTCAGACTCCCCAGTAGTTGGGACTACAGGGAAGCGCCACTGTGCCCAGGAAAAAGAGGTCTCCTTATTTTGTCCCTGCTGGTCTCCTATTTCTGAGCTCCTGCCTGGGCCTCCCAAAGAGCTGGGATTATACCCGCAACCGAGTACCAAAATCCTAAAGCAGAAGTTGATGGTATTAGAGGGTGAGGTCTTTGAAAGGTGATTAGAGGCCAGGCGCTGTAGCTCACGCCTGTAATCCCAGCACTTTGGGAAGCCAAGGCAGGCCAGACCACGAGGTCAGGAGTTCAAGACCAACCTGGCCATCGTAATGAAAACCCAATGTAAAAATACAAAAAATTAGCTGGGTGTGGAGGCAGGGTGCCAGTAATCCTAGCTACTCCAGAGGCTGAGACAGCCTTGAACTCGGGAGGTGGAGTTGCAGTGAGCTGCGATCATGCCAGCCCATGTCACAGTGTGAGACTCAGTCTCAAAAAAAAAAAAAAAAAGGTGAAAAGGGGATTAGATCATAAGGGCAGAGCGCTCGTGAATGGGATTAGTAAAAGAGATTCCATTCAGGACAAATTATATTAAAGTGATGAATATATTAGCTTGATTTATTTCATGACGCATGAAAACATCACATGATACCTCATACATACAATTGTTGTTTGTCAGTTAAATACATTAAATAAATAAAAAGAAACCTCGGAAAGATCTCTCACTCCTTCTACCATGTGAGGTTATAGTAAAAAAAAAACTTTGTCTAGGAAGTAGACTCATATCAGATACCACATCTGCTTTGATCTTGAACTTCCCAACCTCCAGAACTATGAGACATAAATTTATTTTTTTATAAGCTACCCAGTTTATGATATTTCCTTTTTTTTTTTTTTTTTTTTTTTTTTGAGACAGAGTTTCACTCTTGTTACCCAGGCTGGAGTGCAATGGCACGATCTCGGCTCCCTGCAATCTCCACCTCCTGGGTTCAGGCAATTCTCCTGCCTCAGCCTCCTGAGTAGCTGGGATTACAGGCACCCGCCACCATGCCCAGCTAATTTTTTATATTTTTAGTAGAGACGGGGTTTCAGCATGTTGACCAGGATGATCTCAATCTCTTAACCTCGTGATCCACCCGCCTCAGCCTCCCAAAGTGCTGGGATTACAGGCGTCAGCCACCACGCCCGGCATGATATTTCGTTATAGAAGCCCAAGTGGAGCCGGGTGCAGTGGCTCATGCCTGTAATCCCAGCTCTTTGGGAGGCTGAGGTGGGCGGATCATAAGATCAGGAGTTCGAGACCAGCCTGCCCAACATGGTGAAACCCCCTCTCTACTAAACATACAAAAAAAATTAGCTGGGCGTGGTGGCATGCTACTCGGGAGGCTGAAGCAGAAGAATTGCTTGAATTGGGAGGCAGAGGTTGCAGTGAGCTGAGATGGCACTACTGCCCTCCAGCCTGGGTGACAGAGGGCGACTCATGAAAATATGAAAAAATGCTCATCGTCATTGGTCATTAGAGAAATGCAAATCAAAACTACATTGAGATACCATCTCACACCAGTTAGAATGGCAATCATTAAAAAATCTGGAAGCAACAGATGCTGGAGAGGATGTGGAGAAATAGGAACACTTTTACACTGCTGGTAGGAGTGTAAATTAGTTCAACCATTGTAGAAGACAGTGTGGCAATTCCTCAAGGAATTGAAATAGCAATTCCATTTGACCTAGAAATAGCAATTCCATTTGACCCAGCAATCCCATTACTGGGTATATATCCAAAGGATTATAAATCATTCTACTATAAAAACACATGCACACAAATGTTCATTGCAGCACTGTTTACAATAGCAAAGACCTGGAACCAACCCAAATGCCCATTGAAGATAGACTGGACAGGGAAAATGTGTCACATATACACCATGGAATATTATGCAGCCATCAAAAACAATGAGTTAGTGTCCTTTGTAAGGACATGGATGAACCTGGAAACCATCATTCTCAGCAAACTGACACAAGAACAGAAAATCAAACACCGCATGTTCTCACTCCTAGGCGAGTGTCGAACAATGAGAACACATGGACACAGGGAGGGGAGCATCACACACTGGGGTCTGTTGGGAGGAAATAAGGGAGGGATAGCGGGGGGTGGGGAGTTGGGGAGAGATAGCATGGGGAGAAATGCCAGATATAAGTGATGGGGAGGAAGGCAGCAAATCACACTGCCATGTGTGTACCTATGCAACAACCTTGCATGTTCTTCACAGGTACTCCAAAACCTAAAATGCAATTTAAAAAATAAATAAATAAATAAATAAAATAAGTTTAAAAAGAAAGTTATTCAGGTTTTTATGCCGAGGGGAAAAAAAAAAGCAGCAGCAGCAGCAGCCCAACTAGACTCATATAGCAGGCAACCTGAGGGTTACAGCTCTTGCTTTTCTACCTCTCTAAATGTGGGCCGGCACATTTAGATAAGATCTACTCACAAGATCTAGTAAAGTCCACACACTTACTACCTTTACAGTCTCCCACTTCTTATCCAGTCTAAATCCATCTCATGACTCAAATCAGTCACACTCCCTCCCTTTCTATGGTGAATTCCCTAACCACTTACCTTCTAGCAAATTCTTCAAAGTGGAGTTGGGGAGAGGAAAAACTCAATTTATTGAGCACCTCCTGTGTACTGGTCACCAAGAGATGCATTTTCTTTTTCCAACTGCTTCATTTTACTAACTTAAAAACTGCAGTTAAAAGAATAATGTTTCCAAGAAGCTGGATTTCAAACTAGTCAGTACAATGCCAAAGTACATCTCTTTCCATTACTCCAAAAACATCTGATTCATCATAAATCCCACACTGCCCTTGGCAAAATGCCTTGAGCATAAAAAGCATTTAATAAATATTTGCTAAGGTAATGAATTAAAGGAAGCTCTGCAACATTTTCAGTGAAGCAAAATTGTGTAGTGTATTTGAATATTAGATATATTTTTCACTAACAGAGCAAATTAGATCTGATTTCTTTTCCTTCCGTATAGTATGGTTAAATAGATACTTGAGTATGGAAGGATCAAAGTTTGTTTTGAGGATTCTCCCTTTCTAAACTTCCGCTAGACCCCCACCCCAACTCACATACTTTGTTTAGATAGGTAATTAACCTCCACCATCAAATTACAAAGAGGCTTGGTTGGGGAACTGTATTTTTTCATAAAGTTAACCTTGTACATTTTGTGTGTGTGTGTGCGCAGGCGCTCGCGTGCTATGGCAGGGCAGGATGGGGTGGGGTGCTCAAGGGAGAACAGGGTATCACTGGCTCTGCCACCCAGAGTAATGCAGTGAGGCCATGATGGCTCACTTGCAGCTTCAACCTCCTGGGCTCAAGAAACTCTCTTACCTCAGCCTCCCAAGTAGGTGGGACCACAGGTGGTGCCACCATACCTGGCTACTTTTTTGGTTGTTTGTTTTTTTGTTTTTTGTTTTTTGTTTTTTTTTTTGCAAAGACAAGGGTCTAACAATTAGGTTGGTGCAAAAGTAATTGTGCCAATATGTTGCCAAGGCTGATCTCAAACTCTTGGACTCAAGTGATCCTCCTATCTCAGCCTCACAAAGTGCTGGGATTATAGGTGTGAGCCCCCATTTTTCTTATAATTGTTTATAATATGCAAATACCTGATGTGGTGGTTCATGCCTATAATCCTAGCACCTTGAGGAGCCTCAAGCAGGAGGATTGCTTGAGGCCAGGAGTTGAAGACCAGCCTGGCCAACATGTCAAAACCCCATCTCTACCAAAAATATAAACATTGGCCACGTGTGGTGGTGCACACCTGTAATCCCAGCTACTTGGGAAGCTGAGGTAGGAGAATCACTTAAACCTGGGAGATGGAGGTTGCAGTGAGCCAAGATCACACCACTGCACTCCATCCTGGGCGACAGAGCAAGACCATCTCAAAAACAAAAAAGAAAAGAAAAAGAAAAAAAATAGTTATTAAACAATAAACAGATGCTCACAAAAAATTAGATTACACACAAAACTTTTTTAATTTTTTGAGACAGAGTCTTGCTCTGTCGCCCAGGCTGGAGTACAATGGCATGATCTCGGCTCACTGTTTCAAGCCATTCTCCTGCCTCACCCTCCCAGGTAGCTGGGACTACAGGCATGCACCACCACACATGGCTAATTTTCTTTTTTAAGTAGAGATGGGGGTTTCACCATGCTGGCCAGTCTGGTCTTTGAACTCCTGACCTCAAGTGACCCACCCGCCTTGGCCACCCAAAGTGGTAGGAGCCACTGCACCTGGCCACAAAACTATTAATGAAAGATATTCCTATTTAGAGACATTCTAAGTGATAATTTTTGTCCCTCTGTATTTTCTCATTTTCCTACAGTGAATGTATCTTAATTGCATAATCAAAAATTAAAGGAAGCTTTTTCTTAAAATACATATTCTTAGTGGCAATTGAGATCTGTAAGCACAGCTAAATACACTCCAGTGTCCTCAACATAGCATCCAAGTGCTTTTAATGGATCTCATGAACCTAGACAAACACGGTAGCTTGCTGCACCTACGACAAGCAGAAGCTTATTACAAATACCATCCTAACATAAGAAGACAGGCTATTTTCTAAGTGTGAGTGATCATTTCTTTTCGCTTCAAATTAAGTGTAGAAAAAGTAATGACTGTTCAAAAAGCCAAAGATTCCAGAAATAATATTTATTTTGTAAAAGATTCTGCAAACACTGAACTTCATACTTTTTATGATAACACCAATTTTCTAGAATTATATTATTTTCAAAAGCCCCTCCTCCCCACCTACCTTCAGTTATTCCTCTATGTAACATTTATTGAGGCCTTATTATGAGCTTGGCAGTAAAGAATACATCACTCAGGCTGGGCACAGTGGCTCACACCTGTAATCCCAACACTTTGGGAGGCCGGAAGGGTGGGTCACTGGAGGCCAGGAGTTTGAGATTAGCCTGGCCAATATGGTAAAACCTCACCCATACAAAAAATACAAAAATTAGCCTGGTGTAGTGGCACGTGCCTGTAGTCCCAGCTACTTGGGAGGCTGAGGCACAAGAATCACTTGAACCCAGGAAGCAGAGGTTTCAGTGAGCCGAGATCATGCCACTACGCTCCAGCCTGTAACAAAGTGAGACTCTGTCTCAAAAAAAAAAAAGAGTTAGCTTTAGAGAAGAGAGTGATCAACTGTATCAAATGCAGCAGGTAGGTCAAATAAAGTAAGGACTGGGGAGTGCCTATTCAATAGAGCAACACAATGTGGGCGTCATTGGCAACCTTGACAAGAGAGGTCTCTGTGGAATGTGGGAGTGAAAGCCTATTTACAGTACTTGAAAGAACGGATGGAAACATAAGGTTATAATGCAAAGTAAGGGAGAAAAAATGGGGCCATGGGGGAAAGGATGAGGTCAAGAAAGAGATTTTCTTTGCAATAACAGCATGTTTGTATGCCGATGGCAACGTTCCAGTGGGGAGGGAAAATTGCTGATAGAGGAATATTTGAATTGGTGAAGCCATGTCCTTAAAGGCAAAAAGGGATGAAATCTAGTGCACAATTGTGCAACAGTAGTCCCAGCTCCTGGGGAAGCTGAGGCAGGAGGATCACTTGAGGAGCCTGAGGTTGTAGTGCACAATAATCATGCCTATGAATAGCAACTGCACTGTAGCTGGTGCAATGCTGTGAGACCCCCCTCTCTTAAAAAAATTTTTTTTAATCTGGTGCACAAATGAAATGGTTGAGGTTTGATAACAGCCATAGACTATTCATCTATGGCAAGAGAATGGAAGGCAGAGTTCTTGGCCATAGACACTGGTAGATGGATATTCATGGTGGTGGGAGCTTGTATAAATTTCTTTCTAGGCCGGGCGTGGTGGCTCACACCTATAATCCCAGCACTTTGGGAGGCCGAGGCGGGTGGATCACAAGGTCAAGAGATCGAGACCATCCTGGTCAACAAGGTGAAACCCCGTCTCTACTAAAAATACAAAAATTAGCTGGGCATGGTGGTGAGCACCTATAGTCCCAGCTACTCGGGAGGCTGAGGCAGGAGAATTGCTTGAACCCAGAAGGCGGAGGTTGCAGTGAGCCGAGATCGTGCCATTGCACTCCAGTCTGGGTAACAACAGCGAAACTCCGTCTCAAAAAAAAAAATTCCTTTCTAATCATTCTCCCCTCCTTCAATCCAGTGTATGCCCCCACTGTTTCTAGGACAATCTTTCTAAAATGCAAATCTTTATACAACTTACTTACCACTTCTTAACGTCCACGCATTACCCACACATAAAACCTCAAGTAGTGTGGGATACAACATTCATTATGATCTGGCACATGTTAGATCGTCCAATCAATTCTACTCTGCCATGTAGCCATGGGCACCTTGCAATGGCAACATAGAGAACTGCAGGAATTTTGCAAATATCTCAAGGTCTTTCTCGACTTCATGACTTTGCATATGGTATTTTACTTTTCTTCCTATACCTTCCCCATGTTCTACTTGGCCAATTCCTATCTGTCTTCAAAACTCAATAATCTAGCCTGGCTGTGGCCCCAATGGATGAACTCAGTGCCTCTCTTCCCTCTCCCATAGCACCTCATCATAACACTCATTATATTGTTTTGGGGTTTTTTTTTTGAGATGGAGTCTCACTCTGTCGCCCAGGCTGGAGTGCAGTGGCACCATCTTGGCTGAATGCAACGTCCATCTCCTGGATTCAAGCAATTCTCCTGCCTCAGCATCCTGAGTAGCTGGGACTACAGGCACGTGCCACCATACCCGGCTAATTTTTGTATTTTTTAGTAGAGACGGGGTTTCACCATATGGACTAGGCTGGTCTCGAACTCCTGACCTCGTGATCCTTCTGCCCTGGCCTCCCAAAATGCTGGTATTACAGGCGTGAGCCATCTAGCCTGGCCCATTATATTGTTATTCAAGTTTTTCTTGCCCATCTTCTCCCACAGTTTAGTGGGCTGTGTCATGTTCATTGAGGATGAGAAGAGAGAACCAAATACTTAGTAGATAACACAACAAAAAGCAATTCTCTCATGCTTTCCTATCTCACTCCCAAGCTTTAGCACCTCCAGGACAGAAATTTGGTCTTGTGTATCCCCTGTGCCTCCTAGAATTCTTCATATAGTAATAGGGGCTTAACTATTTCAGCTTTCTTTTCTCAGTCTATATTTTTTTGGGGTGATGTCATTCACCTCCATGGCTTAATTTATACCTATATGTCTATGACTTCTATATCTTTGGCCCCAAATTTCTCTCCTGGCCTCAAGACCTACACAAACAACTGCCTAGTGTCTTCACCGGAGTGTCCCACAAGTTAAACCTAAACTTGTTATGGTCAGCCTCTGCCTCCTCATATATGCAGATTTCAACCTGCACTTGGTTGAATCTGCAGATATGCAACCCAAGGATACAGAAAACCAGCTGTATCTCATCTTCAAACCTGCTTTTTCTCCTATGGTTCCTACTTCAGTCAGCCATATCAATCTCCTTCCAGTGACCCAAAATGTAAAATTAAGAATTGACCTTGGCTGGGCGCGGTGGCTCACGCCTATAATCCCAGCACTTTGGCAGGCCGAGGTGGGTGGATCACGAGGTCAAGAGATCAAGATCATCCTGGTCAACATGGTGAAACACTGTCTCTACTAAAAATGCAAAAATTAGCTGGGTGTGGTGGCGTTCGCCTGTAGTCCCAGCTACTTGGGAAGCTGAGGCAGGAGAATTGCTTGAACCCAGGAGGCTCAGGTTGTGGTGAGATGGCACCATTGCAGTCCAGCCTGGGCAACAAGAGCGAAACTCCGTCTCAAAAAAAAAAAAAAAAAAATTGACCTTGAGTTTAGACACGGTGGCTCATGTCTGTAATCCCAGCACTTTGGGAGGCTATGACTTCTTTTGGGAGGCAATAAGCACCTATTATTTATAGGTGCTTATTGAAAGCAGCCTAACAAAATTTTCTAATTTTCATCTGTTTTTAATTCCATCATTGTTCCTAAATTCTCATTTTTCATCTTCCCAGGAGGATGCAACACTTGAGGTCATGAGTTAGAGAGAAGCCTGACCAACATGGCGAAACCCTGGCTTGCTAAATATACAAAAAATAGCTGGGGGTGGTGGCAGGCACCTGTATTCCTAGCTACTCAGGAGGCTGAGGCAGGGAGAACTGCTTGAACTCAGAAGGCAGAGGTTGCAGTGAGCCGAGACCGCACCACTGTTGAACCTGAGCGAGTTAGAAAGAAAGCGCCACACTCTGAGTTCCTGCTGGCGACCGAGAGTCAGCTCTGCTCAAAATCTCTCGGCCTCAAAGAACGGGCTTGATTCCTTTTTATACCTTGCTTAGAGAAGCAGGGTGGCAAAGCAGAATTTTACAGAAGCAGAACAAGCAAGTTAGTAGGAGGTAGCTGGTAACCAGGAGGCAGGAGGTTCCCAAGATTGTTGGTTACCGAGGAGGGTAGCAGGGGGGACTTTCCATACAATCAATCACCAAGGGGGTTGGGGTATGCACAATAGCAGGTACACTTGCCAAGAACGGTGAGGTTACAGGTACTGAGAACAGCGTGACCTAAATCTCAACGATTCAAGGCTCTAAGTGCAGCGTGACCCAGTAATGCATCTGAGGGGGCCATAGCAGGAAGGGGGAAGCTAAGCTGGAGCTTGTCAGGCTTATTTCTAAGATGGAGTCATGTTAGTTCATTTTACCACTGCACTCCAGCCTTGGCAACAGATGGAGATTACCTCAAAAAAAAAAAAAAAAAAAAGAATTGACCTTGAGTTTGTCCCATTCTTCACTTGTTTCAATCAGTCATTAGATCCTGTCAATCTCTCAGTCAAATCTGTAATATCCCTGGGATCCATCAGTCTCTCTCATTCCCGCTGTCACTCTTAATTCATACCCAAGAAGGCTCACTTGAGTTATTCTAACTGGGTTCCCTCCACACCTCCAGTTTTGCTCCTTCTTCATTCTATACTCTAGTATATTATTTATTTTATTTTTTAGAGACAGAGTTTTGGTCTGACTCCTAGGCTGGAGAGCAGGAGTGCCATGATAGCTCACTGCAGCCTGAAACTCCTGGGTTCAATAAATCGCCCACCTCAGCCTCCCAAGTAGCTGGGACTACAGGGTTCACACCACCATGTCCACCTAATGTTTGGTTTGTTTGTAGGCACAGTATCTCATGTTACTCAGGCTGGTCTCAAACTTCTGGCTTCAAACGATCCTCTGCCTTAGCATCCCAAAGTGTTGGGATTACAAGCCAAACCACCATAGCTGGCCAGAGATTTTTATTCAAAATGTTTGTTTAGTATTAACACTGGAATTAGTCAATTTTTGAAGTGTGTTATTTATCTTTCTTATTGAAAGCAGCCTAACAAAATTTTCTAATTTTCATCTGTTTTTAATTCCATCATTGTTCCTAAATTCTCATTTTTTATATTACTTCATTTATTTTTATTATTATTTTTGTACAGATGGGGTGGGGGTCTTGCTTTGTTGCCCAGGCTGGTCTCAAACTCCCGGCCTCAAGCAATCTTCCTGCTTGAGGCATCTCAAAGTGCTAGGGTTATAGGCATGAACCACCACATCGGGCATTTGCGTATTATTTCTAATTCTTGTCCATTATGTGTTTGAATACACAAACTGTATGAATAATTTTGTATGTAATTTAGAACTTAACTTTACTAAATAATTTTCCATGCCTAAACATTTAAATTAGGTCACCTCAATAATTCCCCATTTCTAAAATGTCTTCATAATTATTATTTTATATATAACATTAAACAAGAATACATAATTGTTTGCATGTATAATTACAAATTGTGATAAATGCTGTGCTTTGAAAGAGAATAATAAACAGGATCTAATTTAGATAGGGAGCTAGGGAAGAGTTCCAAGAATTAAAAGAATGCCTCTGAGACTGGTCAGAGGAAGCCAGAGGGACAGAGGCCTGAATTATGTTGGAGAGGCAGAGAGGGTCCTGACTCTTCAGGGTCTTTTTGTTTTTTTCAAGTTTTAATCAAAGCTTGTATATAAGAGTACTTTATTCCTGCATCTTCTCAATTGTTTCTTCTTTGTATTTGACCTTTTCCTTTCCTACTTGGTGAGATTTGGCTTTCTGTTCAAGGATCTTCTTGTGGTCTTTGTCTGGTTTCAGCTTGGTGATAACTACCTTGCTGGGTGAATGCCTACGTGGACAGTTGTGCCATTAGCCTTTTCCCACTGCACATGTTCAATGTAGATTACGTATTTCTTCCTGTAAACCTGGACTACTTTGCCAATTTGTTGACCTTTATAGTGTCCTTGTCCACCTGAACTTCATCATCCTTTTGGATGGGCATGGATCACATATTGTACTTCTGTCTCAGTTCTTTGGAAAGAGGGGAGGACATAATCTTCCTATGAATGTGGGAAGGTGCTTTAAAATGACTTTTGCAATTCTTGCTTCGGTCGTAAGTCACAAAGGGATTGAACTTCGTTTTGGTCGCTCCTGCTTCGGTGATGGCCACAAAAGGGAAGAGCTCTTCACCATGTTAAAGGATGTGTGATATGCACACTAAAGCAATTGAAATCTTTTAAGCTGAAGAGTAATATGAATCTATTGAATTTTTAAACTTTTCATTTTAAATAATTTCAAATTTAAAGAGTTGCAAGAAGTCCTGCTTGCGGGTGGGCACAATGGCTCACAACTGTAATCCCCGCATTTTAGAGGCTAAGGTGGGAGGATTGCTTGAACCTATGAGTTTAAGACCAGCCTGGGCAACATAGCAAAACAACTCTACAAACCATTTTAAAAATTAGCTGGATGTGGCGGCACGCACCTGTAGCTCCAGCTACTCAGGAGGCTGAGTTGAGAGGATTGCTTGAGCCCAGGAGGTTGACGCTGCAGTGAGCCCTGATTGTGCTACTGTACTCCAGCTTGGGTGACAGAGTGAGACCCTGCAAACAAGTGTCCTGTTTTTGCAATCTATTCAGTGACATGTTTTTCATATTTTTGTCTTATAAAAAATAAATACGACTTATAGATCCTTCACCCAGGTTCACTAATGTTTAACATTTTGATTTATCATTTGCTCTTGCTCTTTCTCTTTCTGCATGTATCTATGTGTCTATGTTTGTGTATATACACACAAACACACACACTTTCCATCCTCATTGTTTGCAGATTCTATGTTTGTGTATTTGTCTACTTGCCCAAAATTTATTCGTAACCCCCAAATCAATCACCGATCAAAGCACCTTTGCTGTGTTTTGTAGAAAGGCACAGAGCAACACAAATTTGACTTGCCTGATCCACATATTTCCAGCTGAGACTGAAAAAAGGTGACAATCTGCCTCTTATTTTCTCTCTCATATGGTATCAAGTGTCTGTCCTTTTTTGTAGTCTATTTAGCACCATGCTTTTCATATTTTTGTGCTTTCTGTTGGTGATTTTGCTGTATGAAATAGCGCCCAGGCAGTGTCGAAGAGCTGTTTACTGTTCCTAACTGCAAGGAAGCTGCACTTCAAACGAGATGCCACATTAGAGAAGCTTCTTCAAGCATGAGTTATAGTGCTGTTGACTGTTAGTTCAATGTTAATGAATCAATAATCTATTTTCAATAAGGTATCTTTAAACAGATACACACGTTAGTCAAAAATGCCACGACTAGAGGCTCGCAGGAGCTTACCTCTGTATTTCCTCTAGGAGTAGTGGTTCAGTATTTGCTAGTTCAGTGTTGGTTGTGCCTTTGCAGAACATAACTACCTTAAATAATGAGAACCAATTCTATACACACCTTTTTTCCTGAACTACTTTTAAGTAAGTTATGACATGCTTCTTCCCTTATCCCTAAATACTTCAATATATACGTCTTTTTTTTTAGACGGAGTCTCGCTCTGTTGCCCAGGCTGAAGTGCAGTGGCACGATCACGATCTCGTCTCACAGCAACCTCTGCCTCCTGGGTTCAAGCGATTCTCCTGCCTCAGCCTCTGGAGTAGCTGGGATTACAGGTGTGCACCACTACACCCAGCTAATTTTTTATATTGTTGATAGAGACAGGGTTTCATCATGTTGGACAGGCTGATCTCAAACTCCTGACCTTGAATATCTGTCCACCTTAGCCTCCCAAAATGCTGGGATTACAATTGTGAGCCACTATGCCCGGGTTTTTCTTTTCTTAAGAGACAGGATCTCACTCATTCTGTCTTCCAGGCTGGAGTAGAGTGGCACAATAATGGCTTATCGCAGCCTTGACCTCCCGAGTTCAAGCAATCCTCCTACCTCAGCATCCCAAGTAGCCGGGACCATAGTTAGGCACTACCATGCCCAGCTAATTTTTTTTTTTTTTAAGAGATGGGGTCTTGCTGTGTTTCCCAGGCTGTTCTCGAACTCCTGGGCTCAAGTGATCCTCCTGTCTCAGCCTCCTAAAGTGCAGGGATTACAGGCATTGAGTCACATGCCCAGCTGAGATTGTGTAATTTGAAGGATACTATATAAATGATTTTATGACTTTTGTGTTACATTAGAAGACATAAGATGTATCTGTCTTATCTTTGTTTACACTAAATGTGACCATTTGTTTATGATATCTGCCAGATTCTTATGTAAAGTTATTATTTCTTCTCTCTGTAATTAATAATCAATATGTGGGACATATTTGCAACTATGTAAGTATCCTGTTCTTCATTAAGATTTCACCTATGAGAGCCGGGCGCGGTGACTCACGCCTGTAATCTCAGCACTTTGGGAAGCCGATGCGGGTGGATCACGAGGTCAACAGATCGAGACCATCCTGGTCGACATGGTGAAACCCCGTCTCTACTAAAAATACAAAAAAAAAAAAAAGAAATCGCTGGGCACGGTGGCGCGTGCCTGTAATCCCAGCTACTCAGGAGGCTGAGGCAGGAGAATTTGCCTGAACCCAGGAGGCAGAGGTTGCGGTGAGCTGAGATCGTGCCATTGCACTCCATTCCTGGGTAACAAGAGCGAAACTCCGTCTCAAAAAAAAAAAAAAAATTCACCTATTAATTTTAGCATCCGTTCATGACTCTTGGCTGAATTAATTATCACTATGATGGCTGCAAAATAGTGATTTTTCTAATTCATTTTTTTTTACATTATCACTTGCCATTCTACTAGAAGAAATGGTTTTCAGCAGGGTGCAGTGGCTCATGCCTGCATTCTCAGCACTTTGGGAGGCCAAGGTGAGCAAATCACTTGAGCTCAGGAGTTTGAGACCAGCCTGGGCAACATGGTAAAACTCCGTCTCCACAAAAAATTTTAAAAAGTTAGCCAAGTGTGGTGGCATGTGCCTGTAGTCCCAGCTACTAGGGAAGCTGAGGCTGGAGGACCGCTTGAGTCAGGGAGGTTGAGGCTGCAGTGAGCCAAGATCATACCACTGCACTCCAGCCTGGGCAACAGGGTGAGAACCTGACTCAAAAAAAAAAAAAAAGAATTATTTTTTTTGAGATGGAGTCTTGCTCTAGCTCTGTCACCCAGGCTGTAGTGCAGTGGCACAATCTTGGCTCACCACAACCTCCGCCTCCTGAGTTCAAGCGTTCTCCTGCCTCAGCCTCCCAAGTAGCTGAGATTACAGGTGTGCACCACCACGCCCAGCTGATTTTTGTATTTTTAGTAGAGATGGGGTTTCACCATGTTGGCCAGGCTGGTCTTAAACACCTGGCCTCAAGTGATCCACCAGCCTTGGCCTCTTGAAGTGCTGGGATTACAGGTATAAGCCACCGCACCTGGCTCAGATGGCAAATTTCAACAATGCAAAAACCACAGTGCAGAAAGCATTATCTATACAGGTAAAACCTATGGATCTTAATGGTCAATTAAATAAACTAGCCAAGGGAGTAAACAGTTATGAATGTCTCCCACATTTCCAGCTTAAGAACTTGTGTGGGTGGTGATTTCATGATTTCATTCACAGTACTGGGGAAGACTAGAGATGAAACAGCTGATGGGAAAGATCAAATGGAACTTGAAAGTGAAATGTAGTCTAGGTTTTATGTTACCCTGATGCCTGCACTTCCTGGCACAGTATAGATGTTACTAGAAGTGATGGGACTGAATGTTCTCACTGATAAAGAGAAGGTACAGTGAAGAGAGAAGAACCCACATCAAGCCTCAGCATTTAGCAGTAGCTTAGAAAAGAGAGTCAATAAAGGGAACTAGTGAAGTAGCAGAGGCTGCAGAGGCGGGTCAAAACAACCAAAAAGAGTGGAGTCAGGAAGCCAAGATCAAAGTGTTTTATTAGATGAAATGCTGACAGGCCAGTAAGATTTCAACTTTTTATCTTCCAGAATGATTCTTTGTGAAGATAGTGATCCTTTTACTTTTGTTCATTGCGGTATTCTTTATTTTATTTATTTATTTATTTTTTAAAGATGGGGTTTCATCATGTAGGTCAGGCTGGTCTTGAACTCCCGACCTCAGGTTCTTACAGTGCCTGGCCCATAGTAAGTGCTTAACAAATATTTGCTGACTAAATGAATGAATTTTTGTCTTTTTGAGATGGAGTTTTACCATCGTTGCCCAGGCTGGAATGCAGTGGTGTAATCTTGGCTCACTGTAACCTCCGCCTCCTGGGATCAAGCAATTCTCCTGTATCAGCCTCTGGAGTAGCTGGGATTACAGGCATGTGCCAACACGCCCAGCTAATTTTGTATTTTCAGTAGAGACGGGGTTTCGCCGTGTTGGTCAGGCTGGTTTCGAGCTCCGAACCTCATATGAACCGCCCACCTTGGCCTCCCAAAGTGTTAGGATTACAGGCATGAGCCACTGCGACTGGCTTTGAACGAATGAATCATGTGTTTATGTAGTATTATTGCATTGATTAGTTACAACTCCAGAAAAATGTTGAATAATAATAACATGCTTCCTAGTCTTGTTCTTGATACATTAGTTTCTCAAGTGGCTTAATTGTTTGTTTGCCACTCTAAAACAAACATGTAATGGTTCTTTGTAGGGTCCAGCCCTACAGGGTCCTTTGAGCCCCACTCTGCTGGGGTGGAGACAAGAAGCTATAGAAATAAAAGACACAAAACACAGAAATAGAGAAAAGAGAGTTTGGGCCCAGGGGTCCATTGCCAACCAAAGCATGGAGTCCGGCAGTGGCCCCGATGTCCACACACTCTGACATTTATTGAGTACAAAGCTGGGGGCAGGGCAGGTAGGGCGTGGCATTGGTGGTCAGTGATAGGGTCAAGTACATCACATGTCATACAGGTAGGGGCCCAAGACTTTCTAGTAGCTGAGATGAGGTAAGGAGCATAATGCGTCAGCACTTTTCCATACTTGTCAAGAAAGAATGAAGACATTAAGATTTATATTACTTTTGGCCGGGCGCCGTGGCTCACGCCTGTAGTCCCAGCACTTTGGGAGGCCAAGGCGGGTAGATCATCAGGTCAAGAGACCGAGACCATCCTGGTCAACATGGTGAAACCCCATCTCTACTAAAAATACAAAAAATTAGCTGGGCATGGTGGTGCGTGCCTGTAGTCCCAGCTACTCAGGAGGCTGAGGGAGGAGAATTGCCTGAACCCAGGAGGCAGAGGTTGCGGTGAGCCGAGATAATGCCATTGCACTCCAGCCTGGGTAACAAGAGCGAAACTCCGTCTCAAAAAAAAAAAAAAGATTTATATTACTTTTACTGATTATCTCTTCTAAGAAAAAAGGAACCAGATGCAGAAGCAGAACATGAGAGTGGACATGGGACATGACCACTGAAGCACAGCATCCTATAGAGACAATTAAGCCCCCGGATGCCTGCGGGCCTACCTGACAGCCGTGGGGCCTACGCAAGAGCTTGGAGGAGCGGATTTTTCCCTAACTTCTCCAGGGAAGGAGACATCTCTGACATCTCCTTCCGCAGCTAGCTAAACAGCAGGTGCTTTCCTAGCGCTGGTGCTGTCGCATAGTCAAGGCACCCTCCAGCAGCCCTTACATGGGGTGACAGAGGGCTTAAAGCGTCTTGCCTTAGGGTCATTCCTTTCACAATGTCACCCCAGGTTCACACTTTGCAACCTGAGAGGCATTAGTAAAAGAACTAAGATCACCTATGAATAACTAAGATCACATATGAATAACTAAAATAACTAAGATCACACATGAATAACTAAGATCACCATGAATAACTACTATGGCTATATCTCTAGTTATTTTCTTCTTCATTATTTACATGGGAATAGGCTGAAGCTTCTGACTCCTGCCTCAGCACTTACGGGGGTCTCCTTCCCACAGTTCTTTCATAGGTAAAAACTTTCTGATGGGACACCATGGGGCATGCCTGTAATTCCAATACTTTGGGAGGCTGAGGCAGAAAGATTGCTTGAGCCAGGAGTTGGAGACCAGCCTGGGCAACATAAAGACCCTCTCTACAAAGAAAAAAAAAACTTTCTATGGCCCCCTCAGACACCCTACCACACCCTCCCAATGCCTCAAGAATAAAACCCTAATATAAAATAGAAGTCAGACTGGGCACAATGGCTCATTACTGTAATCTCAGCACTTTGGGAGGCTGAGGTGTATGGATCACCTGAGGTTGGGAGTTCAAGACCAGCCTGACCAACATGGAGAAACCCTTTCTCTACTAAAAATACAAAATTAGCTGGGAGTGGTGGTGCACGCCTGAAATCCCAGCTACTCGGAAGGCTGAGGCAGAAGAATTGCTTGAACCTGGGAGGCACAGTTTGCAGTGAGTTGAGATCAAGCCATTGCACTCCAGCATGGGCAACAAGAGCAAAACTCTGTCTCATAAAAAAAAAAAAAAATAGAAGTCCTTTCCTGAGATGCGACCTCTGCTTGGCATCACTTTAGCTACCCCTGTTTTCTCACTCTGATCTCCGCGTGACACCAAGCTCCTCTTGTCAGGCAATGAAGTAGGGGAAGAGCTTTCCCCAGGGAGGTCTTCTTTGACCCTCTTCCCAACAAACGTCCTTCATTGTGCTTCTCTTTTCCTCCTGGTATATTCATTACTTCCCTGTCTTCCCAGGACACTTTAAGTTCCTTAACAAAAGGGCCTGGGTTATTTTACTGTTTAACTTGCAGTTTCTGACACAATACTGTGAGGTTTTGTTGTAATTGGGCTAAAACTTCTCACCTACCATCACCTCTCTTTTATTCTTTTCCCAGATACTGCTCTCCAGAGACACTTCATCTTCTAAGTATCAACAAGTTTTCCATTATATCTTTCCTTTACTGTCAAGTAATTTCAGCAAATATGTTACATTTTAATTACATTGTTAGCTGCTAAGGTGTGATCTCTGACTTTCCTCTATTTTTAAAGAGGTACTTCTGAAGGCCTGGTGCTGTGGCTCAAGCCTGTAATCCTTGCACTTTGGAAGGCCGACATGGGCAGATCACTCGAGACCAGCCTAGCCAACATGGTGAAACCCTGTCTCTATTAAAAACACAAAAATTAGCTGAGCATATTAGAAAGTGACTGTAGTCCCAGCTACTCAAGAGGCTGAGGCAGGAGAATCGCTTGAACCCAGGAGGCAGAGGTTGTAGTGAGCCGAGATCGCGCCACTACACTCCAGCCTGGTCAACAAGAGCAAAACACTTTAAAAAAAAAAAAGAAAGAAAGAAAAGAAGGAACTCATGAATGAGGAAAAAGAAAGATATTGTGTTTTCAAGACTTAAAAGTTGTCAATCTCACTGCCTTCTACAGCTTTATATATATTAGACATGGGTTTAAATTCAGATGTGCAGCGTGCTTTAGTGTATCGAAGACTCGGAGAAGACTTGCAGTAAAGCAGTAGTTCTTAACATTTTTATTTCTAATTTAATTCATTAATTTATTTATTTATTCTTGTTTTTGAGACAGAGCACTCTGTTGCCCAGGCTGGAGTGTAATGCTGTGATCTTGGCTCAATGCAACCTCCACCTCCCGGGTTTGAGCAATTCTCCTGCCTCAGCCTCCTGAGTAGTTGAAATTACAGGCACCCACCACCACACCTAGCTAAATTTTGTATTTTTAGTAGAGACGTGGTTTGACCATGTTGGTCAGGCTGGTCTCAAATTCCTGGCCTCAGAGGATCCACCTGCCTCAGCCTTCCAAAGTGCTAGGATTATAGGAGTGAGACACCATGACTGGCCTATTTTTTATTACTATTTTTAATAGAGACAAGGTTTCATTATGCTGCCCAGGCTGGTCTTGAACTCCTTGACTTAAGTGATCCTCCCACCTTGGCCTCCTAAAGTGCTGGGATTACAAACATGAGCCACTGGACCCGGACCTCAAACGTTTTCATCTTATGACAATTTTACTTTTATTTATTTATCTATTTATTTTTTATTTTGAGGCAGTGTCTTGCCCTGTCACCCAGGCTGGAGTGCAGTGGCACAATCTTGGCTCACTGCAATCTCTGCCTCCCAGGTTCAAGCAATTCTCCTACTTCAAGCTCCTGAGTAGCTGGGATTACAGATACCAGCCACCATACCCGGCTGTTTTTTTCTTTGTTTGTCTGTTTTTGTTGTTGTTGTTTTTATAATTCAGTGTTTGTTTGTTTGTGTTTTGTTTTGTATTTTTAGTAGAGACAGGGTTTCACCATGTTGGCCAGGCTGGTCTCAAACTCCTAACCTGATCTGCCTGCCTCAGCCTCCCAAAGCGCTGGGATTACAGGCGTAAACCACTGTGCGTGACTTATATTTGTCCTTTTAAAATCATTAAATATTTTCTTTATATGGGCTATAGCTATCACTATTTAGTATGTTAGAAATTAAAACTGAGAAAAGTATAAATTTTTAATTAATTTGTTTTAAAATAACAATACAAGCCTCATTACATGTTCTACAGCTAAGATCCAGTCAGGAGACAGTTATTACATTGTTATCCAAAGAGATAAATTTTAATATAAAGAAGTGTAAGCTGGTGGCTGGGTGTGGTGGCTCAAACCTGTAATCCCAGCACTTTAGGAGGCTGAGGTGGGTGGATCACCTGAGGTCAGGAGTTCGAGACCAGCCTGGCCAACATAGTGAAACCCCATCTCTATTAAAATACACAAATTGGCCTGTAATCCCAGCTCCTTGGGAGGCTGAAGCAAGAGAATTGGTTGAGCCCAGGGGGTGGGGGTTGCAGTGAGTGACTATCATGCCACTACACTCCAGCCTGGGCAACAGAGTAAGACTTTGTATTTAAAAAGAAAAAAGGGCTGGGTGTGGTGGCTCATGCCTGTAATCCCAGCACTTTGGGAGGCCCAGGTGGGCGGATCACCTGAGGTCAGGAGTTCAAAACCAGCCTGACCAACATGAAAAAACCCTGTCTCTACAAAACAACATCAACAACAAACCCTGGTTTCAAAAAGAAAAAAAGTATTAGATAGTAGAAAGCAGTTAACTACTAAAAAGGGTGAAAGAGGAGCCCAAGGCATCAAGAAGTAACAGGTGCAAAAAAGGCACATACTCAGGCCAGGCTTGGTGGCTCACGCTTGTAAACCCAGCACTTTGGGAGGCTGAGGTGGGCGGATCATGAGGTCAGGAGTTCGAGACCAGCCTGACCAACATGGTGAAAGCCCATCTCTGATAAATAAATAAATAAGGCAAATAGTCCCTCCAGAGGGAGAGTGGACAATAAAAGAACCAAGGACTAGAAGACAGTCATTTCTCAGGGCTGAGGTTTAGACCTCTCAAAGAGCGCCTGGAATACTAGCTGGCAGGCTGAAGAAACTTGCCAGACATAATGGCCCATTGCAGGTGTATAAAGCCATTGAAGGTGAAGAAAACTGGCTGGAGGGAGTAACTGGAGTTCATGTGCACTGAATAATAAATCATAATGGAGTACCAGAATCCAGAAGCCAAGTAGCTATGTACCGCTCTAGCTCTATGAATCACTTCAGTGACTTCTGTTGACAAAGCTTCACATTTCACCAACAGGCAAATAAATATTTTCAGGACAGGGTCTAGGGTCCACTATTACAAAGGAGAGCAAAGGAAGGGGCTTTATAGTTGAGAGACAAGAAATCGATAACTAGCACACACATTACCAATATTTTATAACATTTCATAAAAATTATTTTTAAAATTATTTTTGTATTTTTATCTGTTGTTTTTTCTTGTTGTTTTTGTTTTTGTTTTGTTTTGTTTTGAGATAGGGTCTTTCTCTGTCACCTAGGGTGGAATGCAGTGGTGCAATCATAGCTCACTGTAGCCTCTAACTCCTGGGCTGAAGTGATCCTCCTTCCTCAGCCTCCCAAGTAGCTGGGACTATAGGTATGCACCACCACGCCCGACCAATTTTTTTTTTTTTGTAGAGTTGGGGTTTCACCATGTTGCCCAGGCTGGTCTTGAACTACTGAACTGAAACAATCTTCTTGCCTCAGCCTCTCAAAGTGTTGAGATTACAGGCATTAGCCACCACACCCAGCCTCATAAATATTTCAAATTAAAAATAACTACAATCTTCAAAATACACTGAAAGAGTGATATTATTGCAAATATCTTTAATGTCTGGATAATAGAAGACAGTGGATTGCGTATCTTGATTCTGCATTCACTTTGTTGTCTACATTATTTTGGTTCAAGTATTTGAAGATAATCTGGCCTCATACAGATATGTAGTTAGAAGAAGGAAGAATATTTTAATAGCCTTTTCAGATTGTTGTGGATTTTCTTCCTTATGCTACACCAAAGCTTGACAAGTGGTAGTTTCTTCAAGGTGAGTTGCAATGTAGAAATCGAAATCCTATTAACTTTTCATACTTTGTCACATTGGAGTCCATTGATTCCATTAGACATCTGATTGGCTCTTTTACTCATGCATGGTTTTATTGAACTGTGCATATATTTGGAAAATATTGATTCACTGAGTTGTTCAGATCTTCTCAAGGTTGACATATTTCATTATACAATACCAAAAATTTATGTTTCTCAATAAATCTCATCGATTTCATTAGCTTTATGTATCGGGAAGGTGTCAGTCTCACAGTAGTATACACAAGTCTCCCAAAATTCTACTTTTTACTTAAAATCTTGAACTTTGTTATTGGCAATAAATGCTGTCAGTTGTTTTCTTTAAAGTGACAGTTTTATTATTCTATTTTTGAGTAAATGTCTGCCACATAACCAAGTCTGAGAAAAAACAGTTTGTTGGTTGTTCCTTCAAGCAAGAAATAGTGGTTCATGACAAAGTGGTTAGTTCAGCTGGCAATTTACACAATCACACAAGAGCCTCTCCTCATATCAATCATCTTATTGTGGTAAAGAATAGAACTATTTTATGTGTGCTCCCCGCTATATTGCACAGAATATTTAAAAGACATGATTTTTTACTGCTTCATTAAATACATTTGAAAATAAAACTGGCTCTGTTTTTAAACTGTGTGTGGATGGCAGTAAATAATACAATTACTACTAAATATGTACAATACTACTGCACAGTTTGGTGTCTGTATTAGGGTTCTGCAGAGAGAACCAGTAAGAGAGAGAAAGAGAGACAGAGAGAGAGAGAGAGAGAGAGAGAGAGAGAGAGAGAGAGAGAGGGAAAGAGATGGTAGATCAGACGGGATTTATTAGGGAACTTGGCTCACACAACTATGAGCAGTTCCATGAGAGCCACCTGCACACTGGCCTCAGAATGGGTTAACTCTCCATCTGAGGCTGAAGGCTTGAGAACCTGGGGATACTGCTTGTGCAAGCCCCAGAGTCCAAAGACCCTGAAATTCAGATGTCCAAGGTAGGAGCAGACGAGTGTCCCAGCTCAGAAAAGAGTGAATTTGCCTTTTTGTTCTTTTTTTTTTTTTTTTTGAGATGGAGTTTCACTGTTGTTACCCAGGCTGGAGTGCAATGGCACAATCTCTGCTCACCACAACCTCTGCCTCCTGGGTTCAAGCAATTCTCCTGCCTCAGCCTCCCGAGTAGCTGGGACTACAGGCACGCACCACCATGCCCAGCTAATTTTTGTATTTTTAGTAGAGACGGGGTTTCACCTTGTTGACCAGGATGGTCTCAATCTCTTGACCTCGTGATCCACCCGCCTCGGCCTCTCAAAGTGCTGGGATTACAGGCGTGAGCCACCACGCCCGGCCCCTGCCTTTTTGTTCTATCTGATTTGCAGCCCATTGAATGGTGTCCACCCACATTGGTGAGAGCAGATCTTTACTCAATCCACTGATTCAAATGCTAAGCTATTTTAGCTTCCCTTCACCCAGCCAAATTGACATCTAAAATTAACCGTTGCTGAGAGCAGTGGATCAAGCCTATAATCCCAGCACTTTGGGAGGCCTAGGTGGGAGAATCACTGGAGCCCAGGAGTTCAAGATCAGTCTGGGTAACATAATGAAACCCGGTCTCTACAAAACATTTAAAAAATTAGCAGGGTTTGGTGGCGTGCACCTATAGTCACAGCTATTGTTGGAGGTGGACATGGGTGGAGGTAGCGGGTGGGTGAAGGTGCTGAGAGGCAGGAGGAGCGCTTGAGCCTAGGATGTCAAGGCTACAATGAGCTATGATTACGCTGCTGCACTGCAGCCTAGACAACAAAGCAAGCCTCTGTCTCAAAATAATGATAATAATAATAATGATAATAATGAAACTAACCATCACAGTGTCACTGCCTTGATGTCCTAAAGCTTCAGCAATATAAACCACTATTGCCTTTGTACCATCAGTAGAAATGTGACACCACATAGCGTTTTTTCCACATCGTAAAAAAAAGCAAACATCTTAGTATTATATAAAAATAATTGATGGGCACGGTGACTCACATCTATAGTCCCAGCACTTTGGGACTTTGGTGGCGCATGCCTGTAGTCCCTCCCAGGTTCAAGTGATTCTCTTGCCTCAGCCTCCCAAGTAACTGAGATTACAGGCATGCCCCCTACACCCGGCTAATTTTTGTATTTTTAGTAGAGACGGGGTTTCACCATGTTGGCCAGGCTGGTCTCAAACTCCTGACCTCAGGTGAGCTGCCCACCTCAGCCTCCCAAAGTGCTGGGATTATAGGCATGAACCACTGAGCCCAGCTGGGGCAATCTTTTTAATAAGCCACACACCTTTCCTGTTAAAAAGAATGATCCGTCCCCACTCCCTTCTTTTTCTTCAGGGAGTGAATAATACTCCCTGACTAGTACTTCAATCGAGTTAAAGCTTGTTTTTTTAGTAATCATACTCCAAAAGGCCCCAGACTGTAAGGTTACAGACTGAGCCTGGGATGCTCACAATCAAACAGGAGATACAAATACGATATAATTACTGACAATGATACAGGTGACAATAAAGAGGTCAAGTCAGAAAATACGCGTCTTGGGGGGATTATTGTGGCGAGTCATGAGACATTTTCACAGTCTGCTTCATAGAAAGGAGGAGGAAAAAAGTCTTTTCAGGGTCAGGCATGGTGGCTTATGCCTGTAATCCCAGCACTTTGGAGGCCAAGGCAGGAGGATTACTTGAGTCCAGGAGCTTGAGACGAGTAAGCTGGGCAACACAGTGAAAACTTGTCCCTACAGAAAATAAACAAAATTAGCTGGGCGCGTGGTGCACGCCTATAGTCCTAGCTATCTGAGAGGCTGAAACGGGAGGATTGCTTGAACCCAGAAGATTGAGGATGAAGTGATGCATGATCATGCCACTGCATTCCAACGTGGGTGACAAAGTGAGACTTTGTCTCAAAAAAAAAAAAAAAAAAAGAAAAGTCTTTTCAATGAGAGAGGCATGTGTGTATGTTACACAAGTCATAATGCCTCCCCCATTCTTGCAAGAGAACTGCTTTACTGACACAAAGGGCATCCCCAGCTGAGACCACTTAACCCTATACTGCTGTCACTGCTATCTGGACAAACAACAGGATGCAGTCCCAAAGACAGCCAATCCTTTGACTGACCACAGAGACCCTGATACAGAAAACATCAGCCTTTACTGATAAGCACCTTTACTCTTTGTAGAATTGGAACTGGAGACTTTGGAAAGAGGATGAAAGTTAACTCTGAAAGGTTGGCTGGGCTTAGTGGCTCACACCTGTAATCCCAGCACATTGGGAGGCCAAGGTGGGTGGATCTCCTGAGGTCAGGAGTTCCAGACCAGCCTGACCAACATGGTGAAACCCCGTCTCTATTAAAAATACAAAAAAATTAGCCAGATGTGGTGGTGGGCCCCTGTAATTTCAGTTACTCAGGAGGCTGAGGCAGGAGAATCACTTGAACTTGGAAGGTGGAGGTTGCAGTGAGCCAAGGTGGCACCACTGCACTCCAGACTGGGTGACACAGGTGAGACTCCATCTCAAAAAAAAAGAAAAAAGCTGAAGCTACATGATCAAAATTTAAAGAGAAGCTAAGGAGACCATAATGCACTTGTATATGCTAGAAAGTTATAAAAAGAAGAAACCATGAATTGACATACGCAGTAAGTTAAAGAAATAAAATGAGGCTGAGAAAGTCAGCTGGTAAAGAGAGAAGAATGGAACAGATGTGTAGAAAGGAACTGATCCTGTTATTGCTTCAACAGTTAAGATCCAAAAGCTCTTGATGCTGACATTTCTAGGGTTGCCAGTTCCTAGCAGGCAAAACGATGCTACGGTTCCCAGTTTTCTATTTCTTAAGAAGAATCTTTATTTCCTTGTGTCCTTGAGGTCACTTGAGTTAACCTTTGTTTCTTTCAATGAAAAGATCTCAACTGAAATAGGCACAGAGAAAATATGATGCAGCAAAATGCAAGTACCATGCCTGAATTAGATGGCCTTGAATTGTCCCTGAAGTCCTAGTGCAGCCAGGCCAACCTCATATGCATGATCACTCACCTGTTTTATGTATTTTAAAGAAATGATTGTACTTCACCAAATAAATGTTATTTGGAGAACTTTTTCTTTCAATAGAAAATGTGCTATTTTATTAAAATACTGAGTTTATTTCACATGTATACATTTGTCTCTCCACCATTTCCATGTCTGACCACCACTACTTCTATGTCCTATCATAACATTCCACACACACTTCAAACCAAACAAAGGCTAGAGTTCCATCTTTAAAAACTAAACAGGCATTTTGGACAACACATTCTTGGCAATGGACCTGGGCAACATTTATCAAACTCGGTAGGGAAAGTTCTCTTTCTGCATTATAAAAAGGACAGCCAGATATCAACTATTATATAAGTGAGATAAGATGGAAAACTTATACAAAACTGTTTAGGCCTGGCGCGGTGGCTCATGCCTGTAATCGCAGCACTTTGGGAGGCCGAGACGGGTAGATCATGAGGTCAGGAGATCGAGACCATCCTGGCTAACACGGTGAAACCCTGTCTCTACTAAAAATTCAAAAGATTAGCCAGGCATGGTGGTGGTTACTGTAGTCACAGCTACTCGGGAGGCTGAGGGAGGAGAATCACTTGAACCCGGGAGGCGAAGTTTGCAGTGAGCCGAGATCGAGCCACTGAACTCCAGCCTGGGTGATAGAGTGAGACTCCGTCTCAAAAAAAAAAACCAAAAACCAAAAACTTGTTCAAACTATTTTCTTTTTTTATAACTACTTTCTTAAAGAGACTTCCATCACTGCCAGAGATCTTGAATAGCCTTCTGGTCAGTCTTCCAGGAGCAATTAATTCTTCACGTAATTGATAAACTTGGCTTCCGTTTTGGAAAGAGAGCCACCTTTTTCTATACCAGCATTTTTGCTTCAATGTCTTCTACAGAACTAAGTCTTTTGGTGTTTAAAAGTTTTTTTTTGTTTGTTTTTTTTCTTGAAGGATTCTTGTCTTTTTCATCTTGGTGTTGATGGTTTTGGGTCTTTCCCATTCTGCTTTGACTTTTGTTCATTCTTGGCGGGAGTATCTCATATACATTTATTTACTGGCACTTTCTCTTCAATTTCCTCATCATCAAAATCTTCTTCCTCTCCTCCTCTTCCTCCTTCTTCTTTTTCCTCTTTTTCTTCTTCCTCCTCTACCTTCTCCCTCCTCCTCCTTCTTCTTCTCTTCTTCTTCCTCTTATTCTTTATCAGCAGCAAGTTTTACTTGTGTGTGTGTGTGTGTGTGTGTGTGTGTGTGTGTGGAAACTTGCTACCACCTTCTGGGGCAGATTGCTTTCCAGATATACTTAAGAGTTTCACAACCTTATCTTTTTCATCTTCTGACTCTGTATCTTCCTCCACAGCTGCTAACTGCTGTCCACTAATATACACTGGCCCTGAACCACACTTTAACTGTAAGACCATGGGTGGTGTTATTTCAAAGTTCTCAAGGGAAGCCGTTGGCTGTGTAGACATTTCAAAGTTGCTGGTGTGACTTTAATGGGATTGCCTTCATAATTCATTGCCTTGGGTTTAACAATGTGCAATTCAACAATGTTCAATCTTTGCACCAGCTGCTAAACTGACCATTCTTAAAGATAACTGGTGTTCATTTTCATCATTATCCACCTTAAAGTGATCATTTTTGTTGGCTTTTAGTTCACAACTGAAAAGATAGTCCAGGGCCTCAGGGGGCTTATGTCCATGTCCGTCGAATCTTCCATGGGGTAGAGGCGGGCACTTAGGAGTAGAGAAGATGGACAGAGATAAATGACTACAGCTCCAGAGAACAGCTGCTCAGGATGAAATCACCTATTTGGGGAGCTTTTCAGAACCTCTTTTCCTATTGTTTCCTCCATTATAAATAAATATAAATGCTACAATAAGTTAAAAAAAATCTTAGCCAGTAATTTTATATATCTTTTAAGTGAGAGGCATAAAAAAAACTGGCATCTGATTTTGAACTTTTTTTTTGGAGTGCAAAAATCTTGGTTCACTGCAACCTCTGACTCCCAGGTTCAAGCAATTCTTATGCCTCAGCCTCCTAAGTAACTGGGATTACAGGCGCTCACCACCACACTGAGCTAATTTTTGTATTTTTAGTAGAGACTGGCCAGGCTGGTCTCAAACTCCTGACCTCAGGTGATTCATCTGTCTTGGCCTCTCAAAGTGCTGGGATTTCAGGCATGAGCCACCAAAACTTTAAAACCATTTAAAGTTTTAATCTAAATGAATGGTTTTCTACCATTTATTCAATGAGTATCTATTATATGTCTACTACATGCTAGGAACTCTTCTAGTGAATAAAATGACACAGAACTTACAATTTGAATGGGGGGAATAGTCAGTAAACACATACATACATGTATTTCACAAACATGAATTTCAGGTGTTATTAGGTGTTGAGGAATGTGAGGTCTATCTTATATCTGGTGGTCAGAGAAATCCTGTCTAATAAGGTGACATTTGTGCAGGAACTGAAAGGAAGTCATGCCAGTTTGAGGCAGGGTAGAGTGATCCAAGCAGAGCAGACAGGGCCAAAGCCCTGGGGAAGGAGCATGCCTCAGGGTGCAGGGAACATCAGGAAGACCAGTGTGGATGCAGCTAAGGGAGGGAAAGGAGAAATGGCAGGAGATAAGCAAAGAAGTGTGTGTGTCGAAGGGGTGGGCAAGATCAAATGGGCCATAGTACAGGCTGCATGTAGATTTATTTAAAATATTTAGCTAATGAGATCTAGCAAGTTCACAGGTGATGCTAGTGCATTCTTGGTACTATCCAGGACCTTGCTGGAAAAGACTATTGAGCTCCACTCCAGGTCTCTAGTCAGAACCTGCTTTTTTTTTTTTTTTTTTGAGATGGAGTCTCACTCTGTTGCCCAGGCTGGAGTGCAGTGGCATGATCTCGGCTCACTCACCTTCTGGGCTCAAGCAATTCTCTGCCTCGGCCTCCCAAGCAGCTGGGATTACAGGTGTTCACCACCATGCCCGGCTAAGTTTTGTATTTTTTTTTTTTAGTGGACATGGGGTTTCAACACCTTGGCCAGGCTGGTCTTGAACTCCTGACCGTGTGATCCACCTGCCTCAGCCTCCCCAAGTGATGGGATTACAGGTGTGAGCCAACGTGCCTGGCCAGAACCTACATTTTTAACAAGATCCTCAGAGATTTATATACATTGAAGTAGGAAAAGCACTAGTTTAGACTATGCAATTTAGCTTTCTTCTACAGAGAAATAGGAAGCCACCATAAGGATTTCTTTCTTTTCTTTCTTTCTATTATTATTATTATTTTTTTGAGACAGGGTCTCACTCTGTCACCAGGCTGGAGTGCAGTGGTGTGATCTTGGCTCAATGCAACCTCCACCTCCCAAATTCAGGTGATTCTCCTGCCTCAGCCTCCCAAGTAGCTGGGATGACAGGTGCACACCACCACTCCCAGCTACTTTTTGTATTTTTAGTAGAGACGGAGTCTTGCCAAGTTGCCAGCTGGTCTTGAACTCCTGACCTCAAGCAATCCACCTGCCTTGGCCTCCCAAAGTGCTGGGATTACAGGTGCCTGCCACCATGCCCAGCTAATTTTTTTTATTTTTAGTAGAGATGAGGTTTCACCAGTTGGTCAGGCTGATCTCAGACTCCTGACCTCAGGTAATGAACTCTCCTCAGCTTCCCAAAGTGTTGGGATTACAGGAGTGAGCCACTGCGTCTGGCTTTTATTTATTTATTTATTTGAGACAGTTTTGCTTTGTCACCCAGGCTGGAGTGCAGTGGTGTGACCTCAGGTCATTGCAGCCTCAGCTCCTGAGTTCAAGTGTTTCTTGTGCCTCAGCATCCTAAGTAGCTGGAATTACAAGTGCATTCCACCACACCCAGGTAATTTTTTGTATTTTCAGTAGAGACAGGGTTTTCTGCTATGTTGCCCAGGTTGGTCACAAACTCCTGGCTTCAAGTGATTCACCCGCCTCAGCCTCCCAAAGTGCTGGGATTACAGCTGTGAGCCACCGCACCGGCCCTCATCTTATGTATCTCTTCGTCTCATTATTTATTCTTTGAAATATACTTAGTAACAAATTGGTAAATGTAAGGAAGTATTTCCCTGAGTTCTGTGGGCCACTCTAGCAATTTAATGAAATCCAAAGAGAGGGTTACAGGAACCATAACTGAAGCGTTGGTCAGAACTTGCAACTGGAGGCCTGGACTTGCAACTGATATCTGGATGGGGTAGAAGGGGGGCAGTCTTAGGGACTGAGTCCTCAACTGCCTTGGCCTCCCAGAGTGCTGGGATTAAAAGTGTGAGCCACTGCACTTGGCCTTACCTGTGTATTTAAAAGGATATTTGTTAGATGTTATCAAGCATTTCTATACCTGCAGTGAGAAATTTTTCAGTCTACCTACTTAACCGTAATTTAATGCTGGAAAGGTAAGTTATTTAGGTAATTCCTAAAATCAGATGTTTGTGATCATCTCACCTTGGGGATATGAGAGAGAAAAAACATAAAGTACTTGAATATTGGGGTTTCTCTCAGTAAAATAAGTAAAAGAAACATTTTAATTAATTAATTAATTAATATATTTTTGAGACAGAGTCTCAGTCTGTCACCCAGGCTGGAGCACAGTGGTGTGATCTTGGCTCACTGCAACCTCTGCCCCGGGTTCAAGTAATTCTCCTGCCTCAGCCTCCTGAGTAGCTGGAATTACAGGCATCCTCCACCATGCCCAGCTAATTTTTCTATTTTTAGTATAGACGGGGGTTTTGCCATGTTGGCCAGGCTGGTCTCGAACTTGTGATCTCAGGTGATCCACCCAAATCAGCCTCCCAAAGTGCTGGGATTACAGGTATAAGCCACTGCACCCAGTCTTGTTTTTTATTTTTTGAGACAGTCTCACTTTGTCCACCCAGGCTGGAGAACAGTGGCACAACCTCAGCTCATTGCAATCTCTGCCTCTTGGGTTCAAGCAATTCTCCTGCCACAGCCTCCTGAGTAGCTGGGACTACAGGCATGTGCCACCATGCCTGGCTGATTTTTTTTGTATTCTTAGTAGAGATGGTGTTTTGCCATGTTGGCCAGGCTGGTCTCAAACTCCTGACCTCAAGTGATCTGCCCACCTTGGTCTCCCAAAGTGCTAGCATTATAGGCATGAGCCACTGTGCCCAGCCAGTAAAAGTAACATTTTTAAATAGCAAGAACATTTGAATTTTTTTTGGTTCAAACTTCATGTTAGAGCTGGGCACAGTGGCTCATGCCTGTAATCCCAGCACTTTGGGAGGCCAAGGTGGATGGATCTCTTGACTTCAGGCGTTCGAGACCAGCCTGGGCAACATGGTAAAACCCTGTGTCTACTAAAATACAAAAAATTAACAGGGTGTGGTGGTAAACACCTGTAGTCCCAGATACTCAGGAGGCTGAGGTGGGAGGCGGAAGTAGCAGCGAGCAAAGATGGCGTCACTGAACTTCAGCCTGGGTGACAGAGACCTAACCTAAAAACAAACAAAAAAACTTCACATTAAATAGAAAATCATTTTGTACAGATCAGTGAAACCTAACCAAAATATTGCTACAATTTCCAAAGTAAAATAAATCAGTTGAGTTAAAACCAAGTAGACTCTGATAACTGAGAATAACAGTCATAGGAGTAAAAAAGTTAGTGAGATTCAAAAAAACCTCTTGCCTCTCATGATATATCCTTGTGAGGGAGAGACTGCTGAGCAATGAAAAATGTTTCCATTCTCATGGACATTCATGATGACAAAGCACTATAAACATCAGCACCATGGGCATAAATTATATAACTTGTCTCAGAACTGTTAAGATAATTAAATGAGTTAATATTCGCAAAGAAATCTAAACAGTGTCTGGCATGCTGTGACTGTGGTATTATATGAGTACTTGCCAAGTTAAAAAATAAGGAATGGAATTACAACCATATCCCTTAGATTGGGGGTTTCCAGGATCAGTACTGGTTCGTGGCCTATTAGGAACCCAGCTGCATAGCAGGAGGTGAGCAGCGGGAAAGCAAGCAAAGCCACCTGAACTCTACCTCTTGCAAGATCAGCAGAGGCATTAACGATTATCATAGGAGGCTGGGCAAAGTGTCTGGGATCACGCCTGTAATCTCAGCACTTTGGGAAGCTGAGGCGGGTGGATTATCTGAGGTCAGGAGTTCAAGACCAGCCTGGCCAACATGGCAAAACCCTGTCTCTACTGAAAATACAAAAATTAGCTGGGCATGGTAGCACACGCCTGTAGTTCCAGCTGCTTGAACCCGGGAGGTGGAAGTTGCAGTGAGCTGAGATTGTGTCACTGCACTCCAGCCTGGGCGACAGAGCAAGACACATCTCAGAAACAACAACTGCAACAAAAGATTCTCATAGAAGTGTGAATACTGTTGTGAACTGCCCATTCGAGGGATTGTGGGCTCCTTATGAGAATCTAACTACTGCCTGATGATCTGAGGTGGAACATTTTCATCCCCAAACCAACCCCACCCACCCAGGGTTTCGCCATGTTGGCCGGCTGGTCCCAAACTCCTGGCCTCAAGTGATCCATCAGCCTCAGCCTCCCAAAGTACTAGGGTTACAGGCATGAACCACCACACCCAGCCTTTCCCTTAGATTTTCATTCACTCTACAAGAACTCAACTTCTCTCCTCATTTTCAAAAAAGAACATTAGGACCAAGTGCAGTGGCTCAGCCTATACTCTCAGCACTTTGGGTGGTGGAGGCGGGAGGACTGCTTGAAGCCAGGAGTTTGGGACCAGCCTGGGTAACATAGTGAGAACCCATCTCTGAAATAAATAGTTAATTAAAACAACAGAAAGAATATTAAAAAAAGACACAAAGCTCTAAAATAACAAGGTATATTGGCTTTAGTTTTCATGCCTCTTAATAGTCTTTATTTTCAAAAATATAAACTCACTACCGGCATTAAGCACATTTCTTTTGTGGACCATTTGGATTAAATCCTCTCTGTGGACAGACATCACTTTTTATATTTTTCTTCTTCCTCCTAATAAGCCTACCATAACACCAACCATAAAGTTATTTCATGGAACATGTAAAAAACTGAACACACGAGACATACTTGAGATAAAATAAAAATCAAAACTAAAAATTATATGTATTATTTCCTATTTTCATATAGCATCCTGTTAAGATGCCCTTAGAAGCTGTTCCCATGCTTTAATTGCATGTTTGAATTAGGTCTTTCATATTTGTTCAACTCATAAAATGAAAAAGGTAAAATAAAAATAACAAAATATTGTAAAATGAAGAAGGTTCTGACAAAATTTTAAGAACTTATCAGTATAAGGATGCTTTTGTCATTCACTGAGAAATGCAACTCAATATTATAAATAGTTTATTTGGAATAGCTATGTCCTTAAGTGACAACCAATACTCTCAAACATCACTAAATTATTAATTTTTTATTACATTTTAAAAAATTATATTTGCATATATTAAGACACTGGACAAATTGTAGAGTAGAGTCTCAGGTTATGTGGAATTATGACTGCTCTCAACAATTACTGAAATCCGATTTCAAAGAAAATCTTTACATAAACTTATGTCTGACTTAGTAGAATGAAGACAGCCACAAATCTGGCATTCTCAAAACAGCACACAAGTACTACATGTAATGTTGCAAAGTAACTGTTTCCTCTAAAACTTCACTAAACACCTTCAGGCAGTCCAATAAAACAAAACATTAAGAGCTCCCAGTGGTCATCCGAAGAATTAGACAGATTTCTTTGACTTTTTCTTCTCTGCTTCTTCCTTTTCCTTTTCTATTTCAGTTACATATAATTCAACTTCTTTTGCACTAAACATCTGAACAGAGAAAAAAATGTAAAGATCAAATGTCAATTATACAAATATCTAAACATTTACAATAAGAAATCCAATATTTAATAAATTTATATTTTCTATGTGTAACTATATTTTAGAACTTCAAATATACAATGAAGCATTTCAAAAGGTCTAAGAACAATAACAATTATTGACAAAACCAGATCTACTATCATTGTGCTAAAAAAGAAAGCAGGGTGGAGGTGATATTGCATTGTATATCCTATATGTGCATATAACTCCAAAAACGTTTTAATTCAAGGCTTAATTCTATTCATGAGAAAGACTTATTTAACTCCACCAACTGCACCCCACTGTGTGATTCTCTGATAGGGTTTAATGATTTGATCAGTTTATAGAATAGCCAAATGAGGTAGGAAAAGATGATTTACACTGCTTTATGTCTAAGTAGAAAGCAAAAAAGGTTTTATTTTTCTAAGAATTTTCAGTGTAGTTTGATTTTCTGTTGTACGGTTCACAAGTAGATCCAAGGTTACATGCTTTCTGCTAAAAGGCAGCAATTATTGGCCGGGCCCGGTGGCTCATGCCTGTAATCCCAGAACGTTGGGAGGCCAAGGCAGGCAGATCTCTCGAGGTCAGGAGTTCGAGACCAGGCTCCCATTTTCTTTTTCTTTTTTCTTTTTTCAGACAGGGTCTCACCCTATTGCCCAGACAGTGATGTTATTGCAACCTCTGCCTGCCGGGTTCAAGCTATTCTCCCACTTCAGTCTCCTGAGTAGCTGGGACTACAGGCATGTGCCACCATGCCTGGCTAATTTTTGTATATTTAGTAGAGACATTTGCATTTTCAGTAGACAGGGTTTCGCCATGTTTGCCAGGCTGGTCTCAAAACTACTGACCTCAAGTGATCTGCCCACCTCGTCTCCAAAAGTACTGGGGTTACAGGCCTGAGCCAGTGTGCCTGGCCAAGACAGCAATTATTAACTTCAGTGAAGTTAATGCATTTATATAAAAAAATCTAAATGCAATGATCTTAATACCAAAGAAGTACCTATTAAACTGACAAATAAATATTTATCATTTATATCATATCAACTTTATGGTAAGCCAAATTTTCAAAGATGTTAGAGATGTAAAGGATTTTAGCAATTTACATATAGGAAAAGTTAGATTCACAAATCTAAATTATATTTGGCCAAAGATTAAAAGATTCAAGATTAGGTCTATGATTCTTATTTCAACTCCAGACTTCTTTCCATCTCACCTATAGAGATATGTGTCAGAAAATCTTATTTGTCAATAATCTACATAAAATATATTATTTGGACATTTTATGAAATGAATTTACCCATCAAGCAATTACTGGGGGTTCCATGGGTTCTGAGAGTAAAGTGCAAGAATATAATTCTTACCTGGTATTAAGGAGTCCACAGTTTAGTGGAAAAAACCTGACATATAAATAGACCATTACAATTAAAACCTGAATGAAGTGATGTGGTATTACTTGGGGAAGAAATAATTTCCTGCTTTGAAAAATTATTTTTTATTTTATTTTTCCTTTTTGAGACAAGGGCTTGCTCTGCTGCCCAGAGCTGAGTACAGTGACATAATCACAACTCACTGCAACCTCCGCCTCCAGAGGTCAAGTGATCCTATAGCCTCAGCCACTGGAATAGCTGGGGCTACAACCACGCCCGGCTAACTTTTGAATTTTTTTGTAGAGACGGGGTTTCACCATGTTGCCCAGGCTGGTCTCAAACTCCTGGGCTCAACCAATTTGCCCACCTTGGCCCCGCAAGTGCTGGGATTAAGGGCATGAGCCACTGCACCCAGCCTGAAGAAGCTTTTTCAAAAAATAATTTTTAATATTTGTGAGTACATAGTAGGTATATATATTTATGGGGTACATTCGATGTTTTGATATAGCCATGTGATGTATAATAACCACATCATGGAGAATGGAGTATCTATCCCCTCAAGCATTTATCCTTTGTGTTACAAACAATCCAATTACACTATTTTTGTTATCTTAAAATGCACAAATTGTTATTGACTATAGTTACCCTGTCATGCTATCAAATAGTAGTCTTATTTATTCTATTTTTTTGTACCTATTAACCATCCCCATCTGCCCCTGCCCCCTACTATGCTTTCCCAGCCTCTGGTAACCGTCATTCTACTCTATCTCCATGAGTTCAATTGTTTTGATTTTTAGCTTCCACAAATGAGTGAGAACATAAATGTTTGTCTTTCTGTGCCTGGCTTATTTCACTTAACATAATGATCTCCAGTTCCATCCATGTTATTGCAAATGACCGGATCTCATTCTCTATGTGGCAGAAAAGCACTTTATTGTGTATAAGTACCACATTGTCTTTATCCATTCATCTGTTGATGGACCCTAAGGTTGCTTCCAAATCTTGGCTATTGGAGACAGCTCTGCAATAAACATGAGAGTGCAGGTATCTCTTCAATATACTGATTTCCTTTCTTTTGAGTATATACCCAGTAGAGGGATTGCTGGACCATATGGGAATTTTATTTTGTGTTTTTTTGAGGAATCTTCAAACTACTCTCCATGATGGTTATACTAATTTACATTCCCACCAACAGTGTATGAGGGTTCCCTTTCTCCACATCCTTGCCAGCATTCGTTGTAGCTTGTCTATTAGATATAAACCATTTTAAGTGGCATAAGGTGATATTTCATTGTAGTTTTGATTTGCATTTCTCTGATGATCAGTGATACTGATCACCTCTGTTTTTTTTTTTTTTTTTTTTTGAGATGGGATCTTGCTCTGTTGCCTAGGATGGAATACAGTGGCATGATCACGGCTCATTGCAGCCTTGACCTCCCAGGTTCAAGTGATCCCCCGAACTCAGTTTCCCAAGTAGCTGGGACCACAGGAGCATGCCACCACACCAGGCTAATTTTTTAATGATTATATTTGTAGAGACAAGGTCCCACTGTGTTGTCCAGTCTGGTCTGAAACTCTTAGGCTCAAACAATCCTCCCGCCTTGGCCTCCAAAGTGCTGGGATTAGAAGTGTGAGCTTAGCACAAACACCTTTTCATATGGCTGTTTGCCATTTGTACATCTTCTTTAGAGAAAAGACTATTCATATCCTTTGCCTATTTTTTGATCAGATTATTGCATTTTCTCTTACAGAGTTGTTTGAGCTCCTTATACATTCTGGTTATCAAATCCTTGTCAGAAGGGTAAATTTGCAAATATTTTCTCCCATTCTGTGGACTGTCACCTCACTTTGTTGACTGTTTCCTTTGCTGTGCAGAAGCTCTTTAACTTGATGTGATCCTCTTTGTCCATTTGGTTGCCTGTGTTTGTAGGGTATTACCAAAGAATTTTTGTGCAGACCAATGTCCTGGGGATTTTCTCCAATGTTTTCTTGTAGTAGTTTTATAAATTGAGGTCACAGGCTTAAGTATTTAATCCATTCTTATTTGATTTTTGTATATGGTGAGAGATAGGGGTCTAGTTTCATTCTTTTGCATAGAGCTATCCAGTTTTCCCAGTACCCTTTACTGAAGAGACTTTTTCCCAGTGTATGTTCTTAGCCCCTCTGTCAAAAATGAGTTCACTATAGGTATGTGGATTTGTTTCTGGTATCTCTATTTTGTTTAATTAATCTATATGTCTGTCTTTATGCCAGTATCATGCTGTTTTGGTAACTATAGCTCGGTAGTATTATTTGAAGTCAGGCAATATGATTTCTCCAGTTTTGTCCTTTTCGCTTGGGATAGCGTTGGCTCTTATGGGTCTTTTGTAGTTCCACATATAGTTTGTGATTTTTTTTTTTCTATTTCTGTGAAGACTATCATTGATATTTTGGTAGGGATTACATTGAATCTATAAATTACTTTGGGTAGTATAGATATTTTAAAAACAATGATTCTTCCAATCCATGAACATGGAACACATTTTCATTTTTTGGGGGTCCTTTCTTTTTTGATGCAGGTATTTAGAGCTATAAACTTCCTTCTTAGTACTGCTTTCACTGTATTCCATGTTTTGATATGTTGTGTTTTCATTATCATTTGTTTCAAGAACATTTTCAATTTCCTTCTTAATTTCTTCATTGACCCACTGATCATTCAGGAGCATATTGTTTAATTTCCATGAATTTGTAGTTTCTAAAATTCCTCTAGTTATTCATTTCTAGTTTGTTTTTTTTTTCACTGTGGTCAGAGAAGATGCTTAATTTTTTTTATTATTTTTATTTTTTTAGACTGAGTCTCACTCTGTCACCCAGGCTGAAGTGCAGTGGCCTGATCTTGGCTCATTGCAACCTCTGCCTTCCAGGTTCAAGGGAGTCTCCTGCCTCAGCCTCCCTAGTAGCTCGGACTACAGGTGCGCACCACCAAGCCAGGCTAATTTCTGTATTTTTAGTAGAGATGGAGTTTCACCATGTTAGCCAGGATGGTCTCAATCTCCTGGCCTAGTGATCCACCGGCCTTGGCCTCCCAAAGTGCTGGGATTACAGTCATGAGCCACTGCGCCTGGCAATGCTTGATATTATTTCAAGTTTTTGAATGTTGTAAGGCTTACTTTGTAACCTAATGTATGGCCTATCCTTGAAAATGATCCATGTGCTGGGGAGAAGAATGTATATTCTGCAGCTGTTGAATGAAATGTTCTGTAAATATCTATTAGATACATTTGCTCTATTGTACAGATTAAGTCTGATGTTTCTTTGCTGATTTTCTGTCTGGAAGTTCTGTCCAATGCTGAAAATGGTGTGTTGAAGTCTCTAGCTATTATTGTGTTGGAATCTACCTGTCTTTTTAGCTCTAATAATATTTAAGTTTTATATATAGGTGCTACAGTGATGGGTGAATATATATCTAAAATTGTTAGGCTGGGCATGGTGGCTCAAGCCTGTAATCCCAGCACTTTGGGAGGCCGAGGCTGGTGGATCTTGAGGTCAAGAGATCGAGACCATCCTGGTCAACATGGTGAAACCCTGTCTCTACTAAAAATACAAAAAATTAGCTGGGCATGGTGGCGCATGCCTGTAATCCCGGCTACTCAGGAGGCTGAAGCAGGAGAATTGCCTGAACCCAGAAGGCGGAGGTTGCAGTGAGCCGAGATCGCGCCATTGCACTCCAGCCTGAGTAACAAGAGTGAAACTCCGTCTCAAAAAAAAAAAATTGTTATATCCTCTTGCTGAACTGACCCCTTTATCAATATATAGTGACCTTCTTTGTCCTTCTTATAGTTTTCATATGGAAATCTATTTTTTCTAATATAAGTATAGTGACTCTGGCTCTTTTCTGGTTTCCATTAGCATAAAATATCTTTTTCCAAATCTTTATTTTCAGTGTATGGTTGTATTTATAGGTGAAATATGTTTCTCATAGCCAACAGACCACTGGGTCTTTTTTTTAAAATCCATTCAATCATTCTTTATCTTTTGATTGAAGAGTTTAGTCCACTTACATTCAATGTCATTATTAATAAGTAAGGACTTACCCTCCTGCCTCAGTCTTCCAAAACATGGGTATTACAGTGTAAGCCACTGAGCTTAGCCTTCTTTCTTTCTTTTCTTTCCTTTTTTTTCTGAAGCAGAGTCTAGCTCTGTCGCCTAGGCTGGAGTGCAGTGGGGGGATCTCAGCTCACTGCAACCTCTGCCTCCTGAGATCAAGCAATTCTCCTGCCTCAGCCTCTTGAGTAGGTGGAATTATAGGCACTTGCCACCATGCCCACCAAAAACAACTTTTAATAGATCTTCAAAAATCAGGTGAGAATGAATAGAGAAAGGAGAAAGCTTAATATTATTACTGACAAACTCATTTCTCTTCAAATTTTGTGGCCTAAGATTACAGTGAAAGGTAAATTTTTTGTTTATAGTTGTAGAAAATGACAAGCTTTACATAACATCCTTTACATTCTTTGCAAATTTTTCATCTAAGGTAAAAAGACACAGCAGCTGCTTTAAGCCAGAATAAATGACAAAAACTGACTACACATTGATATTCTTTCTATGTTTATGAATATACATACAGTCACACCTTGGAAAAATTGCAGGTTTGGTTCAAGACCACAGAAGTAAGGCAAATATTGAGTCACATGAACATTTTGGTTTCCCAGTGCATATTAAAGTTATTTTATACTATATTGTAGACTATTTAAGTATACAATCACATTATGTCTAAAAAATCAACATATCTTAATTTAAAAACAATTTATTGCTAAAAATGCTAATGATCACGTAAGCTTCCAGCAAGTACTAATTTTTTTGCTGGTGGGGTCTTGTCTTGATGATGATGGTGCTGAGTCATCAGGGTAGTTGTTGCTGAAGGTTGAAGTGGCTATGGCAATTTCTTAAAATAGGACAACAATCACATGTGCCACATCTATAGGCTCTTCCTTTCACAAAAGATTTCTCTGTAGCATGAAATGCTATTTGATAGCATTTTACTCAAGTTGAACTTTTCAAAACTAGAGTCAATCCTCTCAAACCCTGTCACTATTTTATAAACTGAGTTTATATAATATTCTGAATTTGTTATTGTTATTTCAACAATGTTTACAGCATCATAAGCAGCAGTAAATTTTATCTCAGAAGCCACATTCTTTTCTCATCTTTAAAAAGAAACTCACCTGGTTGGGCACAGTGGCTCATGCCTGTAATTCCAGCACTTTGGGAGGCCAAGGCAGACCGATCATGAGATCAGGAGACCAAGACCATCCTGGCCAACATGGCGAAACCCCATCTCTACTAAAAATACAAAAATTAGCTGGGTGTGGTGGCATGCACCTGTAATCCCAGCTACTTGGGAGGCTGAGGCAGGAGAATTGCTTGAACCCAGCAGGCAGTGGCTGCAGTGAGTTGAGATTGCACCACTGTGCTCCAGAAGCCTGGGCAACAGAGTCAGACTCCATCTCAAAAAAAAAAAAAAAAAAAAAAAGCAGAAGCAACTCATCATCTGTTTGTTTTATCACAAGATTGCAGCAATTCAGTTGCATATCCACTTCTAATTTTAGTTCCCTTGCTATTTGTACTACGTCTGCGGTGGCTTCCTCTGCTAAAGTCTTGAACTCCTGAGAGTCATCCAGAAGGGTTGGAATCAACTTTTTCTAAATTCCTGTTAATGTTGATATTTTTAATTTAATTAATTAATTAATTAATATTTTTGAGACAGAGTCTTGCTCTGTTGCCAGGCTGAAGTGCAGTGACACGATCTCGGCTCACTGCAGCCTCCATCCCCCCAAGTTCAAGCAATTCTCCTGCCTCAGCCTCCCAAGTAGCTGGGACTACAGGCACACACCACCACAACCAGCTAATTTTTGTATTTTTAGTAGAGACGGGTTTCACCATGTTGGCCAGGATGATCTCGATCTCTTGACCTCGTGATCTGCCCGCCTCGGCCTCCTAAAGTGCTGGGATTACAGGCGTGAGCCACCATGCCCAGGCTATTTATTTAATTTTTTGAAACAGAGTCTTGTTCTGTCACCCAGGCTGGGGTATAATGGTGCAATCTCAGCTCACTGCAGCCTCCATCCCCCCAAGTTCAAGCAATTCTCCTGCATTAGCCTCCCAAGTAGCGGGGATTACAGGTGCCTGCCCACCATGCCCAGCTAATTTATATATTTTTAGTAGAGACATGGTTTCAATATGTTGGTCAGGCTGATCTTAGACTCCTGACCTCAAGCAATCCACCTGCCTTGACCTCTGGGAGGTCAGGCATGAGCTACTGTGCCTGGACTTTTTTTTGTCTGTTTGAGACAGTCTTGCTCTGTCGCCCAGGCTGGAGTGTGATGGTGCCATCTTGGCTTACTGCAAACTCCACCTCCCAGGTTCAAGCAATTCTTTTGCCTCAGCCTCCTGAGTAGCTGGGATTACAGATTCCCCCCACCACATCCAGATAATTTTTTTTTTTTTTTGAGATGGAGTCTCGCTTTGTTGTTGAGGCTGGAGTGCAATGGCACAATCTTGGCTCACTGCAACCTCTGCCTCCCAGGTCCAAGTGATTCTTCTGCCTCAGCCTCCTGAGTAGCTGGGATTATAGGTACCTGCCACCATGCCCAGCTGATTTTGTATTTTTAGTAGAGATGGGGTTTCACCATATTGGCCAAGCTGGTGTTGAACTCCTGACATCATGATCCACCGGCCTCGGCCTCCCAAAGTGCTGAGATTACAGGCATGGGCCACTGCGCCCGGCTTTAGTTTTTGTATTTTGTGGTAGGATAGGGTTTCACCATGTTAGCCAGGCTGGTCTTGAACTCCTGACCTCAAGTGATCCACCCACCTGGGCCTCCCAAAGTGCTGGGATTACAGGCGTGAGCTACCATGCCCACCCAATGTTGGTAGAGACACAGTCTAACTATGTTGCCCAGGCTGGTCTCAAACCCCTAGCCTCAAGCAATCCTTCTGCCTTAGCCTCCCAAAGTGTTGAGATTATAGGTGTGAGCCACTATGCCTTATTTCTTAAATAATAAGACTTGAAAGTCAAAATTATTCCTTGAGCCACACACTGCAGAAAGGATGTGTTAGCAGTCACGAAAATATTAATTTCCTTGTACATGTCCATCAGAGCAATGGGGTTACTAGGTGGACTGTCAATGAGCAGTAACATTTTGAAAGGAATCTTTTTTTTTTTTTTTTTTTTTAGTGTTAGGTTTCAATAGTGGGCTTAAATATTCAATATACTATGCTGAAATAGATGTGCTGTCGTCAATTGATAAGAGCATAGGCAGAATAGATTTTGCATAATTCTTTTTTTTCTTTCTTTTTTTTTTTGGGACAGGATCTCACTCTGTTACCCAGGCTGGAGAGCAGTGGTACGGTCATGGCTCACTGCAACTTCAACATCCTGGGCTCAGGTAATCCTCCCACCTTAGCCTCCTGAGCAACTGGGACTACAAGCATGAGCCACCACTCCTAATTTTTGTATTTTTTGTAGAGATGAGGTTTGGCCATGTTGTCCAGGCTGGTATTGAACTCCTGAGCTCAAGCAGTCCACCTGCCTCAGCCTCTCAAAGTGTTGGGATTATGGGCATAAGCCACCATGCCTGACCAGCATAATTCATAATGTCCCTAATATTTCCAAGATTATAAATGAGCACTGGTTTCCACTTAAAGTCACCAGCTGCATTAGCCCCTATAGAGACAGTCTGTCACTTGAAGCCAGGCAGTGTGGTGACTTCTCCTCTCGAGCTATGAAAGTTTTAGATGGTATCTTCTTCCTGCAGAAAGCTGTTTTATCTACACTGAAAATCTGTTATTTAGTATAACCACCTTCACTGAAGATAAATGTCTTAGCTAGATTTCTGGATAACTTGCGGCAGCTTCTCCATCAGTACTTGCTGCTTTACCTTGCACCTTTATGTTATGAAAGTGGCTTCTTTCCTTAAACCTCAGAGCAGGTTCACAATCTCTGTTAGCTCTGAACTTTTCTTCTGCAGCTTCTTCACCCCTCTAAGCCTTCAAAGAATTGAAGAGAGTTACGACCTTGCTCTGGCTCTGGCTTAGGGGAATGTTGTGGCTGGTTTGATCTTCCAGCCAGACCACTAAAACCTCCATATCAGTAACAAGGCTGTTTCAGTTTCTTTGTTTTTTTTTTTTTTGAGAGGAAGTCTCACTGTGTCACCCAGCCTGGAGTGCAGTGGCGCCATCATCTCAGTTCACTGCAACCTCAGCCTCCCAGGTTCAAGTGATTCTCCTGCCTCAGCCCCTCAAGTAGCTGGGATTATAGGTACGTGCCACCATGCCCAGCTAATTTTTGCATTTTTTAGTAGAGATGGGGTTTCATCATGTTGGCCAGGCTGGTCTTGAACTCCTGACCTCAAGTGCTCTGCCCATCTCGGCCTCCCAAAGTGCTGAGATTATAGGCATGAGACACTGTGCCCAGCCTGGCTATTTCGCTTTCCTATCATTTGTGTGTTTACTTTCAGTAGCACTTTTAATTTTCTTTTCTTTTTTTTTTTTTTTTTTTTTTTTTTGAGATGGAGTTTCGCTCTTGTTACCCAGGCTGGAGTGCAATGGCACAATCTCGGCTCACTGCAACCTCCGCCTTCTGAGTTCAGGCAATTCTCCTGCCTCAGCCTCCTGAGTAGCTGGGATTACAGGCACATGCCACCATGCCCAGCTAATTTTTTGTATTTTTTTAGTAGAGACGGGGTTTCACCATGTTGACCAGGATGGTCTCAATCTCTTGACCTCGTGATCCACCCGACTCGGCCTCCCAAAGTGCTGGGATTACAGGCTTGAGCCACCGCACCTGGCCGCACTTTTAATTTTCTTTAAGTCACCCGAGAAGGATGCCTTTTCTCACCACTCCTATTCAACATAGTATTGGAAGTTCTGGCCAGGGCAATCAGGCAAGAAAAATAAATAAAAAATATTCAGATAAAAAGAGAGGAAGTCAACTTGTATCTGCTTGTAGATGACATGATTATATATTTAGAAAACCCCATTGTCTCAGCCCAAAATCTCTGTAAGCCACTTCAGCAGTCTCAGGATACAAAATCAATGTGCAAAAATCACAAGCATTCCTATACAGAAATCACACACAAACAGAGAGCCCAATCATGAGTGAAATCCATCCACAATTGCTACAAAGAAAATAAAATACCTAGGACTACAACTTACAAGGGATGTGAAGGACTGCTTCAAGGAGAACTACAAACCACTGCTCAAGGTGTGCTATAGCTGGAACCTGAGCAATGCCATTTTATAAAAGACAAAGCTGTTTTTCAGAAATAAGTTGTAATGGCTGCATCATAACTACTGGCCTTGGCTTCTGTAAATAAGACTGCTAGTTTACTTTGCAGAATGCAAAGAGGTAAAGCTGCTTACCTTCTCTTATCAGTAACTGCCAGAGTTGCCAGCCTTTGCTTACTGGTAATAACCAGAATAAGCAGCCCAAGATAATTCCATCCTGACTCCTGCAACTTGTAATAAGTAACTGAGATCTGTACCCCTACCCAGATAATGTATAAACTAATGTTTATCTTGACTTCTGTAAACCACTTAAGTAACAATCAGAATGACAAAAGTCCCCTGGCCCTTGGAATATCCGGAGCCCCCTCACCCTCCTCTCGGCCCAGGAGGTAATTTACAGAATCCACTAGCCCTCAAAATGTCTGAAGCCTTTCATCCCCATCCCCGCTCCTCACCCCAACTCCCAAGGAGGTTTTATGGGTATAAAAAGGTCTTGTCACCCTTCTTTCTCTGCCACGGGTTGGAGAGACGTGAGTCCTCCGTGGTCGCCAGAAATAAACCCTGCAATTTGGCATACTTTTGTCTTGGTGTTGACCTTCTATGCTCGGACCAGTATAACAAGGAAATAAGAGGACACAAACAGATGGAAAAACATTCCATGCTCCTGGACAGAAAGAATCAGTATTGTGAAAATGGCCATACTGCCCAAAGTAATTTATAGATTCAATGCTATCCCCATCAAGCTACCATTGACTTTCTTCACAGAATTAGAAAAAACTACTTTAAATTTCAAATGGAAGAAAAAAAGAGCCCATATAGCCAAGACAATCCTAAGCAAAAAGAACAAAGCTGGAGGCACTGTTATATTGGGGTTCAGGGGTGCCCTTGTGCTAACGTACCCTGTGTTAGCCAGACAGACTCCATTTTGCTGAGAGTTACACAGACTCCAGCTTAACCTCCACCTCACCCCTCCCGCCATTTCTCCTTTGAGTGCATATCTGGGTCATGTTCCTGTGCTGGGTCATGTTGTACTTAGAGCTATAGGAACATATAACTATTGTAACCATATCCTGCTTGACAAGCCCACTTGCTATTGTGAATATCTCCTTGATAGATTGTATGCAAAGTACCAAATGCCCCCACTTGGTAACCAGCAATCATGGGAACCGCTTTTGTATATCCTCCTTCGTAATCAACAATCATGGGAGCCTCCTGCCTCCTAGTTACCAGCCTCCTCCCCTAACTTGTTTATTCTGCTTCTGTAAAATTCCGCTTTGCCCCTTTGCCCTGAGCAACATATAAAAGGAAATCAAATCCCTTCCTCAGGGCGGAGAGATTTTGAGCGAGAGCTGACTCTCGGTTGCCAGCAATAAAGGACTCACAATCAGATTTCAGAATGTGGCTCTTTCCTAACAACTTGCTCATATATGACACCCTCAGTTCCCCTAAGAGGACGTTTCTCCAGGTTCTTGGTCTATCGCCCTCTCAAGAATGAGAGAGGAGACCATGGTGCAGTGTGCTCATAAAAGTAAATGCCAGACTCAAAAGTGTTTGTAGAAAGTGATTTATTTAAAGCAGAGAGATAAAAAAAAATAGGGAGAGAGAAACAGCTAGTTCTCATACTGAGTGAGAAGGGTTCCCATAGGGGGAAAATCAGAGAAGGAAAGCTCCTCTTACACTGAGTGAGAGAATCCAGAAAGATGGAATACAGGAGAGGAAAGAAGCTTCCACACTGAGTGGAAGGGAATTGAGACAGATGGAGTTTAGGAGAGGAAAAGCAGCTTCCACACTGGGTGGAAGCGGACCCCAGAAGGGAAATTCAAGAGGGGAAAGAGAGCTCCCACTACGTGGGAGGGGATTCCAGAGAGCTGGAAATCCGGTGTGGGTGAAGGAGCAGGGGAATTTATCCTGGGAGAAATTCCCACCTCCCCAAGTTCCGCTGACCAATGAAAGGAGTTCCTTTAAACTTATGCTAGAGTGACTGACTCTTAGTTTCCTCCTGTACCCATGAAATTCAACCATAAACCGCTAAGTTTCCCAGATGCAGAGAGATGGGAGGGGGAGAAAATATGGTACTGGGAAGTTCTTGCCCTAAAACTACGCCCCCTTATGGACCCGGAAATAGAACACATTCCCTCATTCCATCAGGCTACCGGACTTCACACTATACTACGACAAGGCTACAGTAATCAAAACAGCATGGTACTGGTACCAAAACAGATATATAGACCAATGGAACAGAACAGAGGCCTCAGAAATAACACCACACATCTACAACCATTTGATATTTGACAAACCTGAGAACAACAAGCAATGGGGAAAGGATTCTCTATTTAATAAATGGTATTGGGAAAACTGGCTAGCCATTTGGAGAAAAGTGAAACTGCACCCCTTCCTTACATCTGGTACAAAAATTAACTCAAGATGGATTAAAGACTTTACACGTAATACCTAAACCATAAAACCCTAGAAGAAAATGTAGGCAATACTATTTCAGGACATAGACATGGGTAAAGACTTCATGACTAAAACACCAAAAGCAATGGCAACAAAAGCCAAAATTGACAAATGGGATCTAATTAAACTAAAGAGCTTCTGCACAGCAAAAGAAATTATCAGCAGGGTGAACAGACAACCTATAGAATGGGAGAAAAGTTTTGCAATCTATCCATCTGACAAAGGGCTAATACCCAGAATCTACAAGGAACTTAAAAAAAATTTACAAGAGAAAAACAAACAATCCCATCAAAAAGTGGGTGAAGGATATGAACCAATACTTCTCAAAAGAAGACATTTATACAGACAACAAATATATGAAAAAATGCTCATTATTACTGGTCATTAGAGAAATGCAAATCAAATCCACAATGAGTTACCATCTCACACCAATTAGAATGGTGATCACAAAAAAATCAGGAAACAACAGATGCTGGAGAGGATGTAGAGAAATAGGAATGTTTTTACACTGTTGGTGGGAGTATAAATTAGTTCAACCATTGTGGTAGACAGTGTGGTGACTCCTCAAGGGTCTAGAACCAGAAATACCATTTGACCCAGCAATCCCATTACTGAGTATATACCCAAAGGCTTATAAATCATTCTACTATAGAAACATATGCACACATATGTTTACTGCAGCACTAGTCACAATAGCAAAGACTTGGAATCAACCCAAATGCCCATCAATGATGGACTGGATAAAGAAAATGTGGCACATACACACCATGGAATACTATGCAGCCATAAACAAGGATAAGTTCATGTCCTTAGCAGGGACATGAATGAAGCTGGAAACCATCATTCTCAGCAAACTAACACAGGAACAGAAAACCCAATGCTGCATGTTCTCACTCATGAGTGAGAGCTGAACAATGAGAACACATGGACACAGGAAGGGGAACATCACACACTGGGGCCTGTTGGGGGTTGGGTGGCTAGGAGAGGACTAGCATGAGGAGAAATACCTAATGTAGATGACAGGTTGATGGGTGCAGCAAACCACCATGGCACATGTCTACCTATGTAACAAACCTGCAGGTTCTGCACATGTATCCCAGAACTTAAAGTATAATAAAAAAATTTTCTTTACTTATCCTTTGCATTCACAATTTGAATAACTTGCATAAGGGGCCTAGGTTTCTGCCTGTCTTGTCTTTTGACACTAAGCTTAACAATTTCTAGGTTTTTAATTTAAAAGTCATGTGAGAGACATGAGACTCTTCTTTTCCCTTGAACACTTAGAGGCCCTCATCAGGTTATCAACTGGCCTATTTTCAATATTGTTATGTCTCAGGCAATAGGAGGCCTGAGGAGAGGGAGAGACATGGGTAAATGGCTGGTCAGTGGAGCAGTCAGAACACATGAAACATTTATTGATTAAGTTCACTCACTGTTTTACATGGGTGCAGTTCATGGCATCCCAAAACAATTACCACAGTATTATCAAAGATCACTGATGACAGATCACCACTACATAATAATTACATTGTTACCATATTACATATATAATAATAATGAAAAAGTCTAAAATATTCTGAGAATTACCAAAAATGTGACAGAGATACAAAGCAAGCACATGATGTTGGACAAATGACATTGACAGACTTGCTCAACACAGGTTGTCAGAAACCTCCAATTTGTAAAACACCCAGTTATGTGAAACACGTAATGAAGTTAAGCAGCAAAAATGAGGTATGCCTGTAAATAGCCATATGGTATCTTATTCTTTAATAGTACCATTTAATGAGCACATATTATAAAGGATACTACTATCTTACAACATTTCATTTACTTATCATAACATCCCTTTGATGAAGTTATTGTTAGACTCATTTTACAGGCAAGAAAACTGAAGGCTGAAGATCAGAGCAACTTGCTCAAGGTCATATTGTCAAACAAATATATCTGTTGGAACTTAGTCTACCAACTCCAAAGCATGTGTTCTATTGCCTACACAGCCTATCCTGAAATATCCGATTGAAGACAGTATAACACTGCTGTCAGTAAGCATACGACTCTTAAGGAAAACTGTGTGTATAACTCGTGTGTGTGTGTGTGTGTGTGTGTGTGTCTATGTGTATATGCATAGATATATTACAGAGTGGAAGAGGCAAACTCTGGCCTCGGTGGTTTCTGTGCCCCTATGGTGTTGCTGCATCTGTCCCTGGGCTCTTAGTAGCAGGGGTGACAACCTGGACAATATCCATTTCCACACTCTGTGCTCAACACCCTGTGATTTACGTGGGGCTCTGTAGGGGCACGCTCCACCATCCTGTCTCCATTTCTTGTTTATTGAAACTTTGCTGCTGTCTTATCCTCATATCCCATCTGTTAGTTGAATAATAAAAGGTAGGAAATCGATGTCAAAGCAGCCATGATGACAAAAACAAAAACAGAAACAAAAAGAAACCCCACTGCTCCAGATGGCACTAATTTTAATACTATTTCTCCTTGAAATATTTTCATTAAAACCAAAGAAAAGATACATGTAAAACATTCTTTTTTTTTTTTTTTGAGACAGCCTCTGTTGCCCAGGCTGGGGTGCAGTGGCGTGATCTTGGCTCACTGCAACCTCCGCCTCCTGGGTAGCTATTCTCCTGCCTCAGGCTCCTGAGTAGCTAGGACTACAGGCATGCACCACCACGCCTGGCCAATTTTTAATTTTTTTTTGTACTTTTAGTAGAGACGGGGTTTCACTGTGTTAGCCAGGATGGTCTCAATCTCCTGATCTCGTCATCCTCATGCCTTGGCCTCCCAAAATAATGGGGATTACAGGTGTGAGCCACTGTGCCCAGCCCAAACATTCTTTAAAAAATTTTTTTTTGAGATGGAGTCTTGCTCTGTTGCCCAGATCAGTGGTGTGATCTTGGCTCCCTGCAACTTCCACCTCCCAGGTTCAAGTGTTTCTTCTGCCCCAGCCTCCTGAGCAGCTGGGGTTACAGGCATCCACCACCACATCTGGCTAATTTTTTTGTATTTTTTTTTTTGGAAGGGAGGAAGGGAGGAAAGCAGGAAGGGAGGAAAGGAGGAAGGAAGGGAGGGAGGGAGGGAGAGAGAGAGGGAGGGAGGGAGGGAGAGAAGGGAAGGAGGGAAATCGAGCAATGAGAGAGACATTGCCGACCTGGATCTAGAGGTCTACACGTTGATTTCTTTTTTTTTCTTTTTTTGAGAGAAGGAAAGAAAAAAAAGGAGTGAAAGAGAGGAAGAAAGAGGAAGAAAAAGAGGGAGAGAGAAGTGAAATGTTGCTTCATTCTAAAAAATAGGGTATTAATAACAGCCAATCAATGTTTCATTTAAACCTATGAGTAGGTGTGATGTGGTATTGACAAGAATGTATATTTTGTATGTTTAAGGTGGAGAGCTCTATAAATATTTATTAAGTTTACTTGTTGTGGATCTGAGTTCGAGTCCTTGATATCCTTATTAATTTTCTGTCTCATTGAGTCTAAGTCTCTTTATAGGTCTTATGTATCTGGGTGTTAGGATCATTAGCTCTTCTTGTTGCATTGATCCTTTTACCATTATATCTTTGTTGCTTTAAGATCTATTTTATCAGATACGAGAGCAACTCCTACTTTTTATTTATTCATTTATTTTTGCTCTCCATTTGGTTGGTAAATCTTTCTCCATCCCTTTGTTTTGAGCCTTTGTGTGTCCTTGCAAGTGAAATGGGTCTGGATGTAACATGCCATTGGGTTTTGGCTGTATCTTTTGATTGGGAAATTTAGTCAATTTAAATTTAGGATTACTGCCATTTGTTAACTGACTGTTTTATCCATTCGTTGATGTAAATTCTTCTTTATGTTGATGCTCTTTACTTTTTGGTATATTTTTAGAAAGGCTAATACTGGTTGTTTCTTTCTATGTGTAATGCTTCTTTCAGAAGCTCTTGTAAAGCAGGCCTGGTGGTAATAAAATCTCTGAGTACTTGCTTGTTCATCAAAGATTTTATTTTTCCTTCAGTTGTGAAGTTTAGTTTGGCTGGATATGAAATTCTGGGCTGAAAGTTCTGTTCTTTAAGGATGTTGAATATTGGCCCCCACTCTCTTCTGCCTTGTAGAGTTTCTGCTGAGAGATCTGCTGTAAGTCTGATAGGCTTCCCTTTGTAATTAACCTGACCTTTCTCTCTGGCTGCCCTTAGTAATTTCTCCTTCGTTTCAACCCTGGTGAATCTAACGATTATGTGCCTTGGGGTTGCTCTTCTTGAGGAATATCTTTGTGGTGTTCTCTGTATTACCTGGGGTTGAATATTGTCCTGCTTTGCTAGTTTAGGAAAATTTTCCTGAATAATATACTGAAGAATATTTTCCAGCTTGGATTCATTCTCTCCGTCGCATTCAGGTACACCTATCAAACGTAAATTTGGTCTTTTCACATAGTCCCACATTTCTTGGAGACTTTGCTCATTCCTTTCTATCCTTTTTTCTCTAATCTTGTCTTCTCGTTTTATTTCATTAAGTTGGACTTCTACCTCTGATATCCTTTCTTCTGCTTCAACAATTCGAGTGTTTAAACCTGTGCATACTTCTCAGAGTTCCTGCATTGTATTCTTCAGTTCCATTAATTCACTTATATTCCTCTCTAAGTTGTCTGTTAATGGAATGCACTCATTCTCCATCAGGCCTTGCTCCCCTGTTGATGAGGAACTGTGATCCCCTGTAGAGGGAGAGGCGTTCTGATTTTGAGTATTCTCAGCCTTTTTACGCTGGTTTCTTCCCATCATTGTAAATTTATCCACCTGTCGTCTTTGTAATTACCAACTTTCAAATTAGGTCTCTGAGTGGATGTCCAAGTTGTTAATTCCCAGGGCCGAAATATGAGCAACCCACTGCACCAGCCAAAACAGTGGCGTTAAGACTGATGGTGCTTTTCTGCCTGGGAATCTCCAGTCTGGCTTCCTTCTTGAGTCCGTAATAGGTGGCTCTGCCTTCCTGGAGCTCCAAACCCCGGTCAGAAGGGGAACCAGCCCCGTTTACTCTGCCCCAAGAGCTGCCATGCCAGGGTGCCAGCACAACCGCTGCACCGGCCACAAGAGTCGCGCTGGCGACCCGTGTGGCTCCTCCAAACCTCGGTCGGAAGGGGAACCAGTCCCATTTACTCTGCACGGAGAGCTGCCACGCCGAGGTGCCGGTGAAACCGCTGCGCTGGAGTCGCGCTGGCAACCCGTGGAACTCCTCCACTGGGAATCTTCTCCTCCGTGAGTGACCAAAATTTGTCTGAAAGTGTGGCGTCCTCTCGTTGTCTGAGCTTTCGCTGCGAGCTGCAATCCCGAGATGTTAGTGATCTGCCATCTTGGATCGTTCCCCTGTTTTTTTGTATTTTTAGTAGAGACAGGGTTTCACCATATTAGCCAGGCTGGTCTTGAACTTCTGACCTCAAGTAATCTGTCTACCTCAGCCTCCCAAAGTCCTGGGATTACAAGTGTGAGCCACTGTGCCCAGCAACAATTTTTTTTTTAATTTAATTTTTAATTTTTTTTATAGATGGGGTCTCATTTTGTTGCCAAGGCTGGCCTTGAACTGACTTCAAATGACCTCCCACCTCAGTCTCCCAAGTAGCTGTGATTACAGGCATGCGCTGCCATGTTTGGCAATAAAATAATCCTTTACGTGTATTTCAATATGGTTTCCCATGTCTTGAGTGCTTTTGTACAGTCTCAGCTAAAGAGAGCTAGTTCGCAAACTATACTATACAGTTCTATCTAATGAACAATAGTGAACTACATTTCAAATGCACTGTAGCCAGTGAGTCCCGTATCACAATATCCTAAATATTTTATGTTGTAGTCCAGCAGTTTTAACCCATAATAGTTGACAAATGTTATACATATTATAACATTAGACTTGGCACAAAGAAATATGGAAAGGTTATCATGCTAGGTATTAAAGTTTAAGTCTCACAGAAGGTCAAGGCACTTTTAAATGTAAAGTAACGAAGGTACATAAAAATCAGTAGACAAGACAAGTGCGGTGGCTCACACCTGTTTGGGAGACCAAGGTGGGCTGATCACTTGAGTCTAGGAGTCAGAGACCAGCCTGGGCAACATGGCGAAACCCTGTCTCTATTTAAAAAAACAAACAAACAAGCAAACAAACAAAAAACTGGCAGACAATCAGGAATGAGTGGATCAGGAATGAGTGGAGGTTATTTGACATTAATGAAGGATAACATTATATCGAAAGCCTAGCAGGCCTAGACTTTTTACTTTTGTCAAAATACTTTATGCTATGGATATTTTTTCCTCTTTGGTTAATGACTTACCTTCAAAGCTTGGTTTCTTCTTATTACAGCAATTTCAATGTTTTTTCCACCGGACTGGACAACCTAATATAGGACAAGTACACTATTAGAATTACTTCAGCAAATTTTGTGTTTAATAAACAAAAATGGATGAGAAAAAAAACCCTCATGATTTTGTGAATATGCTTTATTAGATCACTTACTTCTAGCAAAGCTTTTATTGCTAACTTGATAGCTTCATTGTCACTTGCTATGGCATCTTCTGTGTAGTTCTTTTCTAGAAATTCTCGAACAGTTTTAGCACTTCTGCCTATTGCATTTGCCTTGAAAAATAAAAGATAATTTATTAATATCATTGCAGTATGAATGAATTTATGGTTACTAAGTAAAGTTTAGAGGTTTGGAGTTTACTCCAGTATACCTTAATAAAAATTATCAAATGAAAACTATAGATTTGAAAACAGCAAACATTTCAGTAGCTCATTTGGTTACTATCAAAATAATCTGTAATGGTAGCATGGTTTTAATTTTCCTTTTTTTTTTTTTTCAGAGATGGGATCTCACTCTGTTGCCCAGGCTGGAGTGCAGTAGAAAAGTAGTGGCACGATTATAGCTCACTGTAGCTTTGACCTTCTGGGCTTAAGTGATTCTCTCACCTCAGCCTCCCGAGTAACTGGGACTACAGGTATGTGTCACCACACTCAGGTTATTATTTTTAATTTTTTTGGTAGTCTGATTATGTTGTCCCAGCTGCTCTCAAACTCCTGGCCTCAAGTGATCCTCCTGTCTCAGCCTCTCAGCCTCCCAAAGTGTTGGGATTACAGGCATGAGCCACAACATCTGGCCAACTTTCATTTTTAAATATACCAATGCTTTGTCCTGGCTAACACTTTTTATTAATATAATGTCTCCCAAATCCTTGCTAGCCAGAAATTATTTCATTTTATTTATGTATTTTTTGAAACAGGGTCTCACTTTGTGGCTCAGGTTGGAGTGCAGTGGTATGATAATTGCTCACTGTAGCATTGGCCTTCTGGGCCAAGGTATCTTCCCACATCAAACTCCCAAGTAGCTGGGACTGTTGGTAGGTGGTACCATACCTGGCTAATTAAAAAACAAAATTTCTTTTTTTAGAGACAGGGTCTTGCTATGTTGCCCAGGCTGGCTTCAAACTCCTGGACTCATGTGAACCTCCCAGCTTGGCCTACCAAAGTACTGGGATTGCAGGCATGAGCCATTGTGTCCAGCTCAGAAAAGATTTTAAAATTTAAAACTTGAAAAGATGTGGAGAGGCAAGGAGCTATAACTTTACAATATGGTGTAAAAAGAAGAAAGCAAAGAGAGAAGAAAAAATGACATCAACATGAAGAAAGCTATTTACGTGAGTTGGATTGAGCATCATTTTTGTAGATTTTAGAATAAAGTATAATGGTACCTAACTGATTCATTATCTTATTTTACTCCAAGAAGGGCTTCTATTTCATTCTCCCTTTTCCTTGTTCTTTACACATTTTCATCAGATGAAAGAAAAATGCAAATGAATTTTTGTGGTTGCATGGCTATAGGTAGAAGGCCACATATTCTTTTAATTCAGCCTAAATATTCAGACTAGTACTCATTATGATAATAATGATAATAAGATTTTAATTTTTATATTAACAGAACGTTTATGTGTCAGGCACTAGGTTAAACATTTTACATGGATTATCTCATTTAACCATCACAAAAATGATTAAATAGGTACTGTTACTAACCTCAATTCTTGGATGTAGAAATGAAGGCTTGGAAAGGTTAAAACAGGGTTTCTTACTATCAGCAATGTTCACATTTTGGGTCAGCTAATTCTCTGTTGTGAGGGCTGTCCTGTGTATTGTGGGATTTTTAGCTGCCTCCACCAACTAAATGCCAGCAGCAACTCCCACCCCAGTTGTGACAACCAAAATTATCTCTCATTAAAGACATCGTCGAATGTCTCTTAGGTGGGACAAAATCACCTGTTTGTGAATTATTGACTCAAGCAATCTTGGCCAAGATCATACAGAGAGTAAGCAGAAGAGCTAAGCTTTGAAACCAAGTGCTCTGAATCAACAAGCCAAGCTTTTAACTTTATACACTGTGCTGCTACATGCCCCTTTCCTAGGATAATTACAGAGTAGAAAGAACCAACAGAAAGGCCTATCCTTTCACTGGCATTAAATGGGGGAATGTTTCAGTTATAAATGTTTATTATTATTATTATTGAGACAGAGTCTTGCTTTATTGCCCAGGCTGGAGTGCAATGGTGTGATCTTGGCTCACTGCAACCTCTGCCTTCTGGGCTCAAGCAATTCTCCTGCCTCAGCCACCTGAATAGCTGGGATTAAAGGTGCCTACCACCACATCCCACTAATTTTTCTATTTTTAGTAGAGATGGGGTTTCGCCATGTTGGCCAGGCTGGTCTCAAACTTCTGACCTCAGGTGATCTGCCTGCCTCAGCCTCCCAAAGTGCTGGGATTACAGGTATTAGCCACTGTGCTTGGCCAACTGTTTAGTATTATAAGAAAGAGATCCCAAAGGAGATTTTAGGACATGAACATGAAAACAGACCATTTATATTACATTATATAACAGTATACTATTCTGGCTAGCAAAAGATTCTTTTTACTTCATACAACTTTTCCCATGCCATTGTATTTCAGAGGATTAATTTAAGCAGCTGTTGAAACTTCTAAATTAAATTTTGTGGCCTTGAAATTTCACCAAGATCAAAGGTAAAGCCTTCAGCTTGGCATGACTTTGAAGTCTATTTGCTACTAGCTTTGTTTTGTTTTTGGTAACTAGTCGCTACCCAGAGAAGAAATACACAGTTAGTGGCTTCAGATACTGGTTTATCCAAAAACCTCACTGGGCCTGCACATTTCTGGTGACTTTCCTATCCACTTCTTCCAATTCCTAACGTCAAAATTCTTTAACTCTTACCCACCTGACTTATTTCCTAAAACCTAGTCTGTTCTTGCCACACTTGGATCCCCACCCTCCCTTGCCCCATCACCCACCCCAGTTCACATCAATAATGACTCTCATAGTTCTGCAATGCTTTTCCTACCTGCCTCCTCAGATTAATCATGATTTTCTAAGGCAAAGACTCTTTGCTGACAACCCTATTATCCATTCTTCTTTTGTGACAGAACTCTATGTTACTGCTGAAAAATGTCACTTCCTACCTTCTCTTACAGATAGGTATACACAAGTGGAAGTCACTGGGTGAAGCTCCTAGGAACCTTTGCTGCCTAGAATGTAGACAGGTTAACCAGAGGTCTAGCAGCTATCTTCAGAGCATGGAAAAAGACTGAGAACAAAAGAGACAAATACCAGAATCTGCCTACTTTCAGACTCTTCATTATATGAGAAAAATCAATTCTATGTGTTCAGTATCAACAGGTCTTTGTTGCTGGGAGATAAAAGCAATCTCACTGACAGACCAGAAGTGCATTCTGTGACACACTGCCCCATACACCTCCAGAAACAAAAACCTTATTCCTGTGGCTACTGGAACTGGTAATGGCAGACAGCCCTCAGCTCTTAACTCTTGGGAAGGTTCCCAGTTTAACAAGAGCTTTCTCAGGTAAGGTCATGTGCTCTTTCAGGGCCAGCCTACACTGACTGAGTGATGAAGAGCTATCAATGAGCAGTCCCTTCACCCCAACTTAGAACAGCTCTGATGAGCCACTACAGATCCAGAGCACTCCCTGATGTCAACTGAAGCCTTTATTGCGACTAAACTGCAGCCCAACATCTCCTCTGCCCAATCCTGATCCTTTCCCTTCAACAAATACTGATAACAATAGCACTTCCTAATATATATCCTAAAAATAGTAATCTTTCCATGAGGCTTCGTGAGCCTAAGGAAGGACAAGGCCTCCACTGACAATTGCAAAGCTGCTTTTCTCATTCGAAGGCTTGCTAACTTCCAGAGTAAATCTTCAGTGTGCTCTCCCACACTAAGAAAAGATATGCGGAAAGGAACAAAAAACTCTACTCAGAATAAATAAATCACAATTTCCATTATTTTTGAAAGATAAACAACAGAAGGCAAAACTGGTCAAGAGTTTTTAGAAAAAAATAAATTGGAGGATTATATTAAACAGTCTTTAAAGCCTTTTTAGCCCTGAGGTTCTAAGTTTTTATGGAAGCATTTTCCAAAGTGGATCCCACAGACCATCAGAGTAGAGACAGAATCTATGATAAAAGGTTCTACATTCAAGTAATCTTGGGGACTACTATTTTACCTGCTTCTAGAAGATCTGAGTGCTTTTTAGCAGATCCAGAAGTACTTTGGTAACAAAACTTAGTAAATTTCTTTAAATAGCTAAAAAAAATTACTTAGCTAGAGAGTTTGTTTACCTAATACCTGTTAACATTCAAAGAAATGCACTTTAAGAAACATTGCTTGGAAGTATACAACATAGTCAAACATCCTTACCATTATGAAGCATTATGGCCCATACTGACAAGAGCAAAACGTATCCCTTAATCATTAACATCATTAATTAGGGTGGGGCTTAAGTCTATGCATGTGGGTCTCCTTAAAATGGTACAGAATAACTTTCAAATTAACCACTTCAAGGCATAGCATATTAGATGCTAGTTTTCATCAACGTTCTTGATGAGCTAATTTTATTTAAAAACTTTAAAAATACAAGCTTTTCAAGAAATACATACTAAGCTGAAACAAAAGCTTTAAATAGAAAATTTGAGTGCTAATGGCCAGACTGGCATTCCTACAAATCCACAAGCTATATTGTAAGTGAAAGGAAGTATATTTTTAAAAATGTACAACTTCTTAGATACACACTTAAGTACCAATATCTAAATGTTTACAAAATAATATTATTTTTAAAAATTGGCAAAATAGGATTATAGTCAACGTAGTCCTTTAGAAGCATCATTTCATGATTGGAATGCTATAAATACATTTTCACTCTAAAATACAGGATTAGTGTTTGTTATAAAAAGAACCTTGAATGCTTAAAACAAACTTTCCTCACCAAATTGTTTGTTAATAGAAGAAATGAAACAATTTTAAAAAGCTGTAAGAATTACTAATGCTTCAGAAGTTCAAAGGGAGAGAACATTTATAGCTGAGAATCAAGTAGATAGCATTATGTTATTATTTAGTATTCATTTATTTATTAAATACATATGATCACCCTGTATATAAGGTTCTATTCTAAGCACTAGTGTGTCAACAGTATAAAAAGTAGACAAAAATCCCTGCACTCATAGACCTTAAAGTTTAGTGGGGAGAGATAAGATAATACACAAGGTAAACATGGAAATATGTAAATAGCACATTAGTTGTTTGTAATAACCAGTACATTCGTTGTTAGGAGAGAAGTAAAGCCAAGATAAGAAAGAGCATTGGGAATGGGTTATAGTGCTAGAAAGGCCAGTTAGGAGGGGCTTCACTCAGAGGGTGAGGATGGTAGCCATGCGGGTATCTGTGAGAAGCAGGCTCTGGGGAGAGGAAACAATAAGGAAAAACAAAATCTAAAAGCCCTGAGGAAGGCACACATCTGGCCTTTGAAGAACAGTAAAGAGGCCAGTGTGGCTGAGTAGAAAAGCAAGGGAAGAGTTAATAAGCTTTGGGCTGGAGAGTTAAGGCGGGGGCCAGTTAAGGTAAAGCCTTTAGACCACTGTAAAGGCTTTGGTTTTTACTCTGACTTACTTGAAAGGCAAGAGGGGAATTTGAACAGAGGGGTGACCTGAGATGACTTAAATTTTAACAGAATCACACTGTTGACAATTAGAGTGCACATTCTGGGTGTGCCAAGAATGCATGGCCTTGACCACTCTTGACGGGGCTATTCCTCGGGACTGTATTAGCAGCCAACAACCTTGAGGAATGAGGTCACGTCTCTCTGCAAAAAAAAGGGAGGCTTTCTCACTGCCTACTACAAAAGTAGTAGAGTCCTCAAGTTCAGGGTTTCTTAGCTATTAAGAAGACCCGTGGTATCCACCGGCTTCCTCTGTGCCACCAATGGCACTTGGCAGGCATGAGGAACTGGTACCATCATGAAATGCATGCTGTTTGCTGCAAAATGAGGTAGTAGTTGGAAGCAAAGTATGACCAACAGAGGCATTTTTTAAGAGAGTATAAGAGTACTTTTAAATTAATTTATCATTAAATAATAATGGATTGGATATCCAAAGTGGCTTATGGCTTCTCAACTGGTCTCTAAGAAAAATTATTTCCATATGCAGCTTAACCCTGTGCTCAGGAAACTTCCCCTGTAAGGTTTGTATCACATTGCTACATATATATAAACCAATGTTATATACAGTCTAGGAGTCAGAAAATTACAGCCTGCAAGTCAGTCCCCTGTTTTTGTAAACAAAGCATTATTGGTACATCACTATGCCCATTTATTTATGTAAATCTATTTTTGGTCTATTTCTAGTTTAAGCTACTAGGGTAAAGTCAAGTAGTTGCAACAGAGATTTCAGTGCCTACATGGCTAAAATATTTACCCTCTGCCCCTATAAGAAGTTTTCTGATCCCTGCTACAAATCAGCAATTTATACTCTTAAAAATTATTGGGGGCCAGGTGCGGTGGCTCACGCCTATAATCCCAGCACTTTGGGAGGCCGAGGCGGGTGGATCACAAGGTGAAGAGATCGAGACCATCCTGGTCAACAAGGTGAAACCCCGTCTCTACTAAAAATACAAAACTTAGCTGGGCATGATGGTGTGCGCCTGTAGTCCCAGCTACTTGGGAGGCTGAGGCAGGAGAATTGCTTGATCCCAGAAGGTGGAGGTTGTGGTGAGCCGAGATCATGCCATTGCACTTGTCTGGGTAACAACAGTGAAACTCTGTCTAGAAAAAAAAAAATTATTGGGAACTCCAAAGTGCTTTTGTTTGTGTTATACTTTTTGGTATTTACGGTATTATTGTTGAGAGATATCATGTGCCTTGGGCTCCTAGACAATGCTCTGTTTTTCAGGGTTGTTTACGTAGCTGGTAATCTTGAGACAAAGAAATGTCTTTCCTCAGATAAAGGGCAGGCTAACTTACTGCTTGCTATAAAACCAAGAGACTCTTCATGCTTGGTGGTCCTTAGCTGTGGAGCAAACCAACTTTGTGCACAGCATTCAACCAGGCCATATATATCAACTCCTCAACCCCGTGGGTCTTAGGGACAAAGGGAAAATACGCAAGTATGCAATACTCATACTGTTTGACGTGCCATGAATAATAAAGTCTTTTATTTCTGACCCAAAGGGTCTGGTGTCTTCTGCCAGGATCCATGAAACAGCAGCAGCTAATTTGATTAGTGTGTAAGTAGTGTAAATTCAAATCCCAGACCCAATAATTAGAAACTAAAACTAAAAAAAGTTTTTAAAATTTAATTTATTTAAAAATAAGCCCATTACAAGTTATATTAGTCTGCTTGGTATGTCACAACAAAATACCACAGACCAGGTGGTTTTAACCACAGAAGTTAATTTTCTCAAAGTTCTAGGGGCTAGAAGTCCAAGATCAAGGTGCTAGCAATTTTGGTTTGTGGTGAGGGCTCTCTTCCTGGCTTGCAGATGGCTGCTTTCTCATTGTGTCCTAACAAGGCCTTTCTTCTTGTGTGCACACAAACATGTTCATGCAAAAGAGAGCTCTCTCTTTCGCAATATGTTGAATGCAAAGCAGATAAAATAATTCAGCTTTCTCTTGTGAAGCCAGAGAGTAAATATATCTGCAAGGTAAATATATTGTAGACAGTAGGCATACTTGTACTACTCTTCTAAAAAATATAGTTTTTGTTTCAGTATAATTTTCTGGTGTGTCGTCTCTTCTTATAAGGACATCAATCCTATGGGATTAGGGTCCTATCCTTAGGACCTTGTTTAACTTTAATTATCTCCCTAAAGGCCCTATTATTGGGGGTTAAGGCTTCAGTGTATGCACTTTGGGGGACCCAATTCCATCTACAACATATGTTAATATAAACATGTTTTTAGGAAACAATTACATATATATATGTATATGTATTTTTGAGACACAGTGTTGCTCTGTCACAGGCTGTAGTGCAATGGCACGATCTTGGCCCACTGCAACCTCCACCTCCTGGGTTCAAGCGATTTCCCTGCCTCAGCCTTCCGAGTAGCTGAGACTACAGACATGTACCACCACACCCAGCTAATTTTTTTCTTTTGTATTTTAGTAGAGACAGGGTTTGACCATGTTGGCCAGGATGGTCTCAATCTCCTGACCTTGTGATCCACCCACCTCAGCCTCCCAAAGTGCTGGGATTACAGGCGTGAGCCACAGCACCCGGCCTACAGTTTTAATTTCTAATGGTCAACAGGGATTGGCAAAACCTAAATAATGTTTGCTTTGAATAGGTATTTCATCTTGCAAGATTTTATAATATCATGATTAGTCATTTGGAAAACTGGTTTACTGAATTATGCAGATATTCTGCATAATTGTTGATCCATGTGATTTCTAAAACATTAAATAATCATGCTTATTAATTTTTCACAAAGAAATTGTCAGGCTCATTGTGGCAAATACATGTTTTCCAAAATTCTAATTTTTGCTTGAAAATTTGAATTTTATCATTAGCAACAAATCAACTGTCGGTTACTTCCTTAAAGTAACAGGCTCAGTTTGCTCATCCTTGAGAATATGTCCTGCCAAATCTCCAAGTCCTAATAACCATGGTTATTCTATTGTTTTGTCAAGTAAAAATGAAGTTCCATAAAAGATGGGCTCTTTCAGCTTGCAATTCAAACAATCACAAAACTGCTTTTCCACAAGACAGTCACTGTACCTGCAGCAAAGTTGTTTACGAGTACTTCCATTTCATCACACAGAATGTTAAAAGATGCGTACCTGAGTCTAGATTTAATAAAACTAATAATCTTTACCATTTCATCAAAGAGAACTCATGTGAAAGTCAAATTCATTGATTTTTTAAAATTGCAAATGTATGAAGGTAAAGAAAAAAATGAGAACTAACACAGTTGGGTACCAAGATACCAGCAATTTTATCCATGATCACTTTTATGTCATTAGTATATGTGTCCACAGAGTGAAAGTGGGAAATATTGTCTCAGTATAATTAGGAAAATAGTTTTTACCTAATGTATCAGGAGTTTACAGATCACATTTTGAAATCTTCCACTTTTTACTTTATATCATAATTGGCCAAATCCTTTAAGCTTATAAAGCCAAGCAGCTCATACACAAAAAGGATTCCACACAGACCTACTTGAAAGTTCATAATGTTGCAGTTTTTCTTTTCTTTTTTTCTTGAAACAGTCTTACTCTGTTGCCCAGGCTGGAGTACAGTGGCACAATCTCGGCTCACTGCAACCTATGCCTCCCAGGTTCAAGCAATTCTTCTGCCTCAGCCTCCAGAGTAGCTGGGATTACAGGCATGTGCTACCATGCCTGGCTAATTTTTTGCTTTTTTTTTTTCAGTAGAGACGGGGTTTCACCATGTTGCCCAGGTTGGTCTCAAACTCCTGACCTCAGGTGATCCACCCACTTCAGCCTCCCAAACTGCTGGGATTATAGGCATCAGCTACCACACCCAGCCATAGTTTCTCAAATTTAAATGACGGGTACCAAATTTGGCAGGTCAAATGAATCATCTGGGTAGATTTTCTCTAATTCTACCTAAAAACCTAAGAGATTATCTTTCTCTAATTTCTAAAATGTAGAGAATTTTTTGTTTATCACTGCTATCCCCAGTGTCCAGAAGAGTGCCTAGTGCATAGTAACAGCTTAACACTGTTGCTGAACTCTGTTGAGTTCACCTCTATATTCCCAGAACCTAGAACAGTATTTAATATGTAATAAAAATTCAGTATTTATAGACAGAATATTTGTTAAATGATGGGCTGTTTATATATTTTATACTTTTGATGGTGAACAATCTTTGGGAATCCTGCACTATAATATCCCTAAGTACAGAGTTATCAACCCACATGCTTATTACTGTGTTATTTGATTCCTTATTTCTGGACCTTTAGGACTTTATTTTTGTGTTTAGCTGTGCATTAAAAAATGTTAACACTCATTATAGCACTGCAGATGTTTACAGCAGGAGAATTTTTAATTTAATGTAATTTGCCAAGCACCAGAACCTGTTACTAAAAAAACATTTTCTTTTAAGCCAAGTACAGAAAGACTAGTATGTTATGATCTCACTTACATGTGGAACCTAAAAAAACTGAACAGAGAGCAGAATGGTGGTTAACAGGGGAGGGCTGAGGAGGGAAAGAGAATGGGAAGTTGATAGTTCAAGGTTACAAAGTTTCAGTTAGGAGAAATAAATTCTGGAGCTCTACTGTATGTACAGCATGGTAACTATAGTTAGTAATAACGTACTGTATACTTGAAAATTGCTTAAAGAGAATAGATTTTAAATGTTCTCATCACAAAAATAAGGATGTAAGATGATGGGTATATTAATTAGCTTGATTTAAATTATTTCACAGTGTATACACATACAAAGCATCACATTTACAGTCATAAATATATACAATTTTTCATCTGTCAAAAAACTTTAAAATATATTTCTCAATACAAAAATGTATAAGGAAAAAAGAAATCTAAAAATGGGTGTTTCCTTACTGTATCCCTGTTTTTTTTTAATCTGGATACTGGCAGAGCTTCATGGCACCTGCCAACATGGCTGACTGAATTTGTTGGACTTAGAAAGGGCAGCAGCTTGCCCTCAATGAAAGAGAAACTTACTTGGGATTAAGTTTCCCTTACTTGTGCCAAACGCTTCTGTCAGCTCTCCTACCTGTGGACTTAATGGAATACTTTCTTTCATCTTTTTCGAAACAGTCTGTGTTGTCCAGGCTGCAGTACAGTGGCTATTTGCAGGCATGATCATAGTGCACTATAGCCTGGAACTCCTGGGCTCAAGCCATTCTCCTGCCTCAGCTTCTCAAATAGTTAGGACCACTGCCATGCTCCACTTTGGGTGACCTGAATAGCTTTCTTCACCATCGTAGTATCCTAGAAAACATAGCCTCTGAGCAAGGAACTGATTGTGAGGAAGTAGGGTAATTGGCTTATGTTCATGAGATTCATTGGTTTTACTATATTCTCTTATCACCTTGAATTAGCCAGCCTGATAGAATTCTAGAATAGGCTATGGGACACATTTTTTTTTTTTTTTTTTGAGACGGAGTTTTGCTCCTTACCCAGCCTAGAGTGCAATGGTGCGATCTCGGCTCACCACAACCTCCGCCTCCTGGGTTCAGGCAATTCTCCTGTCTCAGCCTCCTGAGTAGCTAGGACTGCGGGCACGCATCACCATGCCCAGCTAATTTTTTGTATTTTTAGTAGAGACGGGGTTTCACCATGTTGATCAGGATGGTCTCAATCTCTTGACCTCGTGATCCACCCGCCTCGGCCTCCCGAAGTGCTGGGATTACAGGCTTGAGCCACCATGCCCGGCTAGAATAGGCTATGATGACTCAGTTACAGCAGCAGCTGTGTGACATCTTATAGGCTAGGGTTCTGTTCTATAAAATCCTGTATGTATCCTGAGCCATAACTAGTAACTCATTTTTCATATACCCTCAAATCTAGGAACCAAGGAATAGACGTGTCTCATGGATACCTTTAATGGCCCACTTGAAAATCTTTGTCTCTTGTTCCCATTTGGTTCTGCTAGTTTAAAGGTTCTAGTTCCCAAGGGAAAGAAGGGGAGAGAAGTGGGGAGCCTATTTCTATCAGAGAACATAATAATTTCACTGAACTATGAGCTGAGATTGCCACTTGGCCATTTTAGACTCTTCATGTTATTGAACCAACAGGCAAATAAGGGGTTACTGTAACAACAGTATGATTTGTTCTCATTATCAATGGAAATAAAGTTACCATTACACAATAGGACCAGGGAGGAGGTATCTAAAATTCAAAGGATTTTCTGGAGGCTTCTCTTAGCATTCCCCTGTAAAGTGTAAAAAGTTAATGGAAGGCACTATTACCCAGTAGGACAGGATCATTAAAGGCCCAGTCTTCATAAATAAAATTTGTGTTACCTGCCAGGTAGAGAACCCAAAAAAAACTAAATGCTGGTATTAGCTATTTCTGTTCTCATTTCTGCAACAGGTCATGTGTCCACAGTTTCTATTTATTAACTTCCTATTTCTCCTACCAAGTCTACCTTTTCCTCTACTTGTACTTCATAAGCTTACAAAATAGCACTGCAAAGTATGGTTGGTACCATAGCTGTGTTCTCAATAGTCCACTGCAACATAGTAAGTCAGAGTAAAAAACAAACAGACATAAAAATGAGACATAGACACAAACAAAACAAAACAAAAAAAGAAAAACTTGATCTCATAGCTAAAGTGTTATAATCCCCAGAAGTCAAAATCAAGTCAGAAGATTTTATTCTACCTTCCAAGAATGGATATTTGAATTTACATAACATGCATAGAAAATCATTTGGCCTAAAGGAAGTAGCATGATATAGTGCAAAAAATATAGAATAAAATAAATAAAACGCTCTGAGTTCTAATTGCAATATTGCTATTAACTAGGAATGTGAACTTCTTTTGTTTTGAGACAGAGTCTCACTCAGGTTGGAGTGCAGTGGTAGGATCCTAGCTCACTGTAGCTTCAAACTCTGGGGCTGAAGCGATCCTTCCACGTTAGCCTCCAAAGTAGCTGGGATTACAGGTGTACACCATCAATACCTGGCTAATTTTTAAATATTTTTGTAGAAGTGGGGTCTTATTACATTGCCCAGGGTGGTCTTAAACTCCTGGACTCAAGTGATCCTTTTGCCTTGGCCACCCAAAGTGCTGGGATTACAGGAGTGAACTACCACACCAGACTAGGAAGGTAAACTTAACAAGAGCAACAAAAATCACTTAACCCCTAAATCTCAGTTGCCAAATACATTAAATAAAAAGGTTTTCAAATGTTTTTTGTTAAAGATGATTTTTCAAAAGCTGAATAATATTTCCTTCATTGAAAATCCCACAAGACAGTGCACTAGATGAAATGAGTAAAATGTAGACAGTGGGGTATCCATGTGTAAGCAAGTGAGTACACAATGTTCATATCCTCCAGTCCCACCATGAGAACTGAAGACACCAGAGCAGAGTTTCAGACCAAGATGATCAACAAACTTCTCAACAATTTAAAAAATTCCATAATTTTCCTGACTGAGATAAAATAAAATACTTCTCTGTATGTCTCCAGGAAGCAAACAAATTAAAACAGAAAAATTATGTAAATCTAGAAACTGTTGTGTTATGATTTTGAAATAAAGGGTAATGATGTAATGATAAATGCAAACTGAAGATGGCAGGCTTCAAAATATTTAAAGATCGAGTGTAGTAACTTGCTCTGTTTAGGGCATAGATTTAGGAGACAAGAAATCGAGTACAGGTAAGAGATCTCTAATTGAGAGGATAAAAAGTCTGATATTTGCAGCATGTAAATCTATACCTTCTAATTACTAATTAGACAACTCAGTTAGATTAAAAGGATATGTGCAGCTGACATAAGTATTCTGATATCTGGATCATGAGGTCAAGAGATCGAGACCATCCTGGTCAACATGGTGAAACCCCGTCTCTACTAAAAATACAAAAAAAAAAAATTAGCTGGGCATGGTGGCACGTGCCTGTAATCCCAGCTACTCAGGAGGCTGAGGCAGGAGAATTGCCTGAACCCAGGAGGTGGAGGTTGCAGTGAGCCGGGATCGCGCCATTGCACTCCAGCCTGGGTAACAAGAGCAAAACTCCGTCTCAAAAAAAAAAAAGAAGAATATAATCCATTGCTTTACTGCCTGGTTAATGCTTTGTAAAATAGTATCTTATGAGTATTGTCAGTGCAAATCAAATTTTTTATTTAACACAGGCATATAGACCATAACAATATTTCTCCATTAATTTATTTGGCTCTAAATAATAGTAAAATCAACTTTGTAGAAAACTAAATTCTGGGCATTTAACTTTATTTAATAAAGTAAAAACCACTTATATCAGATTCTATAGTATAGTCTTATTCTCATACACAGGAAAATACAAAAATTAACTCCTGGAAACTAGGTTTCTTTGGGCTCTAGCAGTGTTTTCTGGGGGGAGTTTTGTTTGTTTGGTGTTTTTCAGACAGGGTCTTGCTCTGTCGCCCAGGCTGGAGTGCAGAGACACAATTATAGCTTGCTGTAACCTGAAAAGGACTCAAGCCATTCCCCTGTCTTAGCCTCCCAAGTATCTGGAACCATGGGTGTGTATTACCATGCCTGGCTAAGCCCTATATTTTTGGATTGGATTTGAGTGTACCATTAAACAAAGTCATTACTGTAGCTGGGTGTCAAAACAATAACAACTTAGCCAGAAAACTAACTACATGCTAGAAATTATGTAGAGATCATTGCTACATCCTAACACATGAGTATAGATTCACAGTTTAGGGTGCTCTGACTCTCCTAGAATGGAGAAGATGCATTATGTATTTCAGTAGGAATTTAAATGTCCATCTAATTCTTTGTTAAAAGCAGAAAGATTTTCTATGTGAAGCAAGAATCTATATGGTACAATATTGTTTTGGAATAATAAACAATAAATAGGAACTATGTTTCTCTTACTTGACCATTTATAAACAGTTACTTTAGTCACATCTCTTCAAAAGACCTTGTGCTCAAAAAAACTAATGTGTTTCTTTAACCAAAATCACTGTAGTTTCTGACTAGCTGCATAGTTACATTTATAAAATTTGTACCAACATCAATATTTTAATGCAACATAATTTTGTCATGTCTCTCAAAGCAATACAGCATTTACATTGAATATTTACTAAACTTCTTTTTATTTTAAGAGTCCTGTAGGCAGAATATTTACTAAACTTCTACAAAATATTAATAAGTTCATGACTCACCTTCCAAGCATGATAAGTACCAGATGGATCTGTCTGATATAATCTTGGGACACCATCATCATCAAAACCTACAATTAAGGCAGAAATACCAAAAGGTCTTCTTCCATTACTTTGGGTATATTTCTGAAAAATAAAACATATTTTTAGAATGAAACTATTACTTATAAAATAAAAAATTCTAATAATAAAGCATTGCTGTCCAAATGATCCACTTCCCTAAATTCTACATATATTAGTGATCCTTTTTCTGACCCTTCCTGGAGCAACCTCAATTCATGATGAAATTTTAAAAAATAATGCTATACGATAAAATCATAAGTTTGTTTACATATAGTCTTAAAAATTTCTTGTTACTTTGTATACATTTAGTAATATAACTAGAATATAATCTCTAATACAGCAGAGAACTGTGCCATACATTTTGGTTCTCATTAAAGCTGATTTCAGTAAGCTGTGCTTTGGAAACATGTCCTCAGCTTACCTGAGGGATGCTATAAATGTTACTATTATTATCAAGTATCCTTACTTGACACTATTATTATCAAGGACATTCTGTTCACTGTATACTAGGTTATCTCTTCTTAAAAACCCAAATAAGACATTTCTTTCAGTCCCAAGACAAGAAAGCCTTTGTTTATCCTGAAGAAGAGCATGCTTTTTCCTCACAGACCATGGGTCTCTGAAAACCAATTGTATGTCTTTTTACTTTAGCATCAGGAAACTTCCTGGAATTTATGCTCTAAGGAGTAGAATTCACACTGAGACTGGTGCCCCAAAAGTCATGCAAAGAAGCATTCCTGGCAGAAAGCTAAGGACTAATTTTTTATTTTTTTAAGAGATGGGTTTCACCATGTTGGTCAGGCTGGTCTCAAACTCCTGATCTCAGGGGATCTGCCCTCCCTGGCCTCCCAAAATGCTGGGATTACAGGCGTGAGCCACCATACCAGTCTAAGGACTAAATTTTTAGGCAACTTTATGTAAGTATAAATAATTCTGTGGCTGTATATAACTGTATGTAACTCTGTGGCTTGAAATAGCTTTACGTCAGCCTTCTTCCTGGTCTTGCCTATGTAGCATATCTATTTTCTTATTTTCCTATTTTATTACATATATTTAAAATATATATATATATATATATATATATATATATATATATATATATATATTTATTTATTTTTAGGTTGGATACTGTGGCTCATGCCTGTAATCCCAGCACTTTGGGAGGCTGAGGTAGGCAGATCGCTTGAGCCCAGAAGTTCATGACCAGCCTGGGCAACTCAATCTCCAGAAGTATAGAAATCTCTTTAAAAGATCAGACTTACTGTTTTTTTTAACTTGAATATAATTCCCAGAATTAATACTGATCAAGATTTCTGTGATTAAATCAATCCATTTTACTGGAATAAAAATATGAATATAAAGTGTGATAAATAAGAAATTTAATAGATTTAAGAGACTAAATGGTTGGAGTAACTGTAGTACTTCTATGAAAAAGGAGAAAGCTTGACAAAGTATGTTAGAATATTAGCTTACCTGCTTTAAAGTTGCTATGAAGCGAGTTATATATTCCACAGTGACTGGGTCCTCAACTGTAAGCTTATGGCTCTGGCACTCCACACGGGCTCTGTTTATTACTACTCTAGCATCAGCAGTAAGTCCTGTAAAAATTGTCAAAGCTTCACAAAAACATTTTTTACAATACAGTTTTCCTTGTCAAATGGGTTTTAGCCACAACGAAATATATCTTATCCATTTTTTTCTCAATACATGCTCATTTAAAAAGATTTGTAAAATAAAGTGTCATTTGTCCTACATTCTGGTTTATTTTGAGATTTAAGTTGATGCATTCTTGTTTGTTTTTTATAGATGATGTTTTAAAGAATAATAGTTTAAACACTAATAGTAAACTGGATTTCTTCTTATGAAAACAAGAATATTACTTCATTATCAAATATATATTCACTGAATTCAAACTACATTAACACAACTGTGAAAAGTCATGTCTCAGGTTTTTGTCTAAAACCAAGAGTTTGAAATGAAGTATGTTAAAATAGAAAACATTTGACTTTGCTCTTGCAATACCAAACTATCATGTGATAATTATCAACATTTCTATAAGGAGATAGAATATGTTTTTACCAAAAGAGTAAGAAATGGACCATGAACTTTAACTGATGCAATGGTTGCCAACATTTCTATTAAAATTTGGCATTTGATTTTTCCATGTCCATTTTGTTTCTTTCCCTACTCTCTTAATACTAACTAAATTGCCAAGAAAGTGCATTCACAAAATCTTGGAAATGTAGTCATTTCTAACAAAATCGTCAGTCTTTTGCTGTCACAAATTCTTGTTTCCCTTCCATACCACTTTTAATCCTGTTTCTACAAAGCTGAAAGAATCTTTAATATGAATATGCTACTCTTAATAATCACTCATAGGTTGGTTAGAAATTATAATCAGATACTCAGTTAAATGAAGAGAAACTGATTCTCTTCTTCCCTTTGCAAATGTTATCTATGAGAAAGAAATGGTAAGAAACTGATTTAGCCTTTCCTATGTATGAAAATGTCACTCAATTTTTTTTTTTTTTTTTTTTGAGACGGAGTTTCGCTCTTGTTACCCAGGCTGGAGCGCAATGGCTCGATTTCGGCTCACTGCAACCTCTGCCTCCTGGGTTCAGGCAATTCTCTTGCCTCAGCCTCCTGAGTAGCTGGGATTACAGGCACGCACCACCATGCCCAGCTAATTTTTTGTATTTTTAGTAGAGACCGGGTTTCACCATGTTGACCAGGATGGTCTCGATCTCTTGACCTAGTGATCCACCCGCCTCAGCCTCCCGAAATGCTGGGATTACAGGCGTAAGCCACCGCACCCGGCCGTCACTCAATTTAAAATATGATCAAACAGAAGAGGTATTTCCCCTTAACAATGTAAATATCATTCAAGCCTGAGGAAACATAAAAGTAACATACTTAGAAAAGTAGTAATATAATTGATTCAAGGAAAAAAGTAGTGATAAAGTATATAAGCAACATAATTATGTGTATTTAATAAGTAGCAAGATTATTAATTGGCTAGCAGAGAACAAATTCTATTTTAACAAATTACATTTAAAATTTACATTTAATGAGTCAGGAGACTTGCTTGAGGTGAGGTGTTTGAGATTAGCCTGAGCAATGCAGAGAGACCCCATTTCTACAAAAAATTAAAAAGTTAGCAGGGCAACTTTTTAAATGTACAGGGCAACTACATATGCCTGTAGTCCTAGCTACTTGGGAGACTGAGGCAGGGGGATTGCTTGAGCCCAGGAGTTTAAGGCTACAGTGAGCTATGATCATGCCACTGTACTCCTGCTGGGGATGACAAAGTGAAACTTTATCTCTAAAAAAAAAAAAAAAAAGGAATCAAATTAAAATTTACATTTAAAATTACAATTTCATTTTGGTTAAAAATAAACACTCTACAGAAAAAATGAGTATTCGGTCTAGTGCTCTTAAATACATACAGGTTGAGTATTCCTGTGCTTGGAATCAGAGGTGTGTCCGATGTTTTTCCAGGTTTTGGAATATTTGCATTATTCTTACTGGTTGGGCATCCCTAATCTGAAAATCAAAAATCCAAAAGGTTCCAATGAGCATTTCCATTGAGCATCATGTTGATGCTCAAAAATTTTTAGATTTTGGAACATTTTGGATTTTCCAATTTGGGATGTTCAATCTGTACCACAATTTTATATTGAGAATACAATCATAATGTAAAATTTCTACTACTAAGTGGAATTCCACAAGGTACATGAAATAATTTTTTTTGTAGTCCAACTTATTTTTTCACCTGTACTTTTAGTGTCATATTCAAGAAATAATTTCGAAATCTAATCTCATGAAGCTTTCCCACTATGCTTTATAGTTTCAGCTCTCATGTTTAGGTCTTCCACTCATTTCAAGTTAATTTTTGTATATGATGTTAGGTAAAGGTCCTACTTCATTCTTTTTATGTGAATATTCAGTTTTCCCTGCACCATTTGTTTAAAAGATTGTCTTTTCCCCAACTGAGTAGTCTTGGCGTCCTTGATAAAAGTCATTTGACCATATCATATATGCAAGGATTTATTTCTAGGCTCTCTATTCAATTCCATTAGTTACGTCATTCTTTATGCCAGTATGAAACTGTTTTGCTTACTGTATCTTTGTAGTAGCTTTCAAAATCAAGACGTGAGACTTCCAACTTTGCTCTTCTTTTTCAAAATTGTTTTGTCATTCCATATGAATAATTCTTTTTTATTTAAAAAATCATTGGAATTTTGCTAGGGATGACATTGAGTCTAGACATGTTAACAATCCTATGTCTTCCAATCCATGAATGGGGGATATCTTTCCATTTGTGTCTTCTTCAATTACTTTCAGCAATGTTTTGTATTTTTCAGAGAACAAATCTTTCACCTCCCTAAATTCATTTCAAATAAATATTTAATTCTTTTTGATGCTATGGCAAGTAGAATTGTTTTTCTTAATTTCCTTTCCTGATGGTTCATTGTTAGTATATAGAAATGATTTGGGGACTGATGTGATGACTTGCACCTTTAATGTAACAGTTTGGGAGGCTGAGATGGGAGGATCACTTGAGGCCCAGAGTTTGAGACCAGTCTGGGCAACATAGTGAGATCCTATCTCTACAAAAATAAAAATTAAAAAAATTGCCAGGTACAGTGGCACAACTTGTAGTCCTAACTATTCAGGAGGCTGAAGTGGGAGGACTGCTTGAGTCCAGGAGTTCAAGGCTTCAGTGACCAATGATAATGCCACTGTGCCTCAGGTTGAATGATAGAGTGAGACCTTGTCTTTTTTTTTTTTTTTTGAGATGGAGTTTTGCTCTTGATTCTCAGTCTGGAGTGCAATGGTGAGATCTTGGCTCACAGCAACCTCCACTTCCTGGATTCAAGCAATTCTCCTACCTCAGCCTCTCAAGTATCTGGGATTACAGGCATGTGCCACCACGCCCAGTTAATTTTGTATGTTTAGTAGAGACAGGGTTTCCCCATGTTGGTCAGGCCGGTCTCAAACTCCTGACCTCAGGTGATCTGCCCATCTCGGCCTCCCAAAGTGCTGGGATTACATGTGTGAGCCACCACACCCAGCCCCTGTCTCAAATGAAAAAGAAAAAGAAAGAAATTACTCTGGGGTGTTGATTTTGTGTCCTACAACTTTGCTCAATTTCTTTATTATTTGTAATATTTTTCGTGGAATCTTTAGTTTTCTATATAAGATCATGTCTTTGTGAACAGAGATTATTTTTCTTCCCTCTCAGTTTGGATGGAAGTCTTTATTTCTTTTTATTTCCTAACTGCTCTGGCTAAGACTTGCATTATTATGTTGAATAGCAAAGGCAAAAGTGGGCATCCTTATCTTGTTCCTGGTTTTATTTCTTTTTATTTCCTAACTGCTCTGGCTAAGACTTGCATTATTATGTTGAATAGCAAAGGCAAAAGTGGGCATCCTTATCTTGTTCCTGGTTCTAGAGGGAAAGCTTTCAATCTTTCACCACTGAGTTTGATGTCAGCTGTGAATTTTTTAACATATATAGCCTGAATTATGTTGTGGTGATTTTCTTTTACTTCAAGTTTGTTGGGTGCCATTACCAATAAAGAGTGTGAAATTTTGTCAAATACATTTTTCTACATCATTGATGTAATTATGTAGTGTTTTTCTTTCCTTCTGTTAATGTGGTGTATTACACTGATTGATCTTCATATGTTGAGCCATCCTTGCACTCCAGGAATAGATCCAAATTGGTCATGATGTATGACTCTTTTAACGTTCTGAATTTGGTATAGTAGTAGTTGATAAAGGATTTTTGCTCACTGCTCATAAGGGATATTTGTCTATAGTTTTCTTTTCTTGTAATGTCTTTGGCTTTGGCATCATGTTAATGTTGGTCTCACAGAATAAGCTTGGAAGTATATACACCTTCTTAATTTTTTCTAAGAGTTGGAGGAAGGACTGCTATTAATTCTTCTTTAAAATGTTTGGTAGAATTTACTAGCAAAGTTGTTAGTCCTAGACTTTTCTTTGTTGGGAGGTTTTGTCTGAGTCTGTTCAGATTTTCTATTAATACATCATATTGAGAAGGCTAAAAATTTTCCTATTAGAACTACTTTCAGTACATTCCCTAAGTTTTGATATGTTGTCCTTTCATTTGCCTTTCTCTCAAGATTTCTGCTAATTTCCCTTGTGATTTTTTTCATTGTCCCGTGGGTGATTTAGAAATATATTGTTTAACTTCCATGTGTTTGTGGATTTTTAAGTCTTCCTTCTGCCATTAATCTCTAGTTCCATTCTATCAGTTTGATCAGAAAAAAATACTCTGTATAGTTATAATCCTTTTTTTTTCTATTCTTTTAGACAGGGTGATATGGTTTGGATCTCTGTACCCAACCAAATATCATATTCAACTGTAATCTCTAATGTTGGAGGTGGGGCTCCGTGTAAGGTGATTAGATCATGGGTGTGGTTTCTCATGAGTAGCTTAGCACCATCCCCCAATACTCTTCTTGTGATAGAGTTCTAAGGAGATGCGGTTGTTTAAAAGTATTTGGCACCTCTCCCCTCTGTCTCTCTTCTTCCTGCTTTGGCCATGAGAGATGTCTCACTCCCCCTTTCCTTCTACCATGATTGAAACCTCTCTGGGGCCTCCCCAGATGCAGAAGCTGCTATGCTTCCTATACAGCCTGTAGAACTGTGAGCCACTTAAATATCTTTTAAAAAAATTTTTTATTTATTATTTATTTATTGTACTTTAGGTTCTGGGGTACATGTGCAGATCATGCAGGATTGTTGCATAGGTACACACATGGCAATGTAGTTTGCTGCCTCCATCCCCCTGTCACCTACATCTGGCATTTCTCCCCATGTTATCCCTCCCCAACCTCCCCACCCACCCGCTGTCCCTTCCTTGGCACCCCCCAACAGACCCCAGTGTAATGCTCCCCTCCCTGAGTCCATGTGTTCTCATTTTTCAACGCCTATGAGTGAGAACATGTGGTATTTGATTTTCTGTTCTTGTGTCAGTTTGCTGAGAATGATGGTTTCCAGATTCATCCATGTCCATACAAAAGACAAAAACTCACAGTTTTTTTGTGGCTGCATAGTGTTCCATGGTGTATACATGCCACATTTTCCTTATCCAGTCTATCATCGATGGGCATTTGGGTTGGTTCCAGGTCTTTGCTATTGTAAACAGTGCTGCTATGAACATATGTATGAATGTGTCTTTATAATAGGATGATTTGTAATCCTTTGGGTATATCCCCAGTAATGGGATTTCTGGGTCAAATGGAATTTCTATTTCTAAGTCCTTGAGGAAGCGCAACACTGTCTTACATAATGGTTGAACTAGTTTACACTCCCACCAACAGTGTAAAGGTGTTCGTATTTCTCCACATCCTCTCCAGCATCTGTTGTCTCCAGACTTTTTAATGATCGCCATTCTAACTGGCATGAGATGGTATCTCAATGTAGTTTTTATTTGTATTTATCTAATGACAAGTGATGATGAGCATTTTTTCATATGTTTTTTGGCCTCATATATGTCTTCTTTTGAAAGTGTTTGTTCATATCCTTCACCCACTTTTGGATGGGTTTGTTTGTTTTTTCCCTGTAAATCTGTTTTAGTTCTTTGTAGATTCTGGATATTAGCCCTTTGTCAGATGGGTAGAATTGCAAAAAATTTTTCCCACTCTGTTGGTTGCTCACTCTAATGATTGTTTCTTTTGCTGTACACATCATGAAATCCTTGCCTATGCCTATGTCCTGAATGGTTTTGTCTAGGTTTTCTTCTAGGGTTTTTATGGTGTTAGGTTTTATGTTTAAGTGTTTAATCCATCTGGAGTTAATTTTAGTATAAGGTATCAGGAAGGGGTCCAGTTTCTGTTTTCTGCACATGGCTAGCCAGTTTTCCCAACACCATTTATTAAACAGGGACTCCTTTCCCCCTGCTTGATTTTGTCAGGTTTGTCAAAGATCAGATGGTTGTGGATGTGTTGCATTGCCTCCAAGGCCTCTGCTTTGTTCCATTGGTCTATATCCTGATTAGTACCAGTACCATGCTGCTTTGATTACTGTAGCTTTGTAGTATAGTTTGAAATCAGGTAGCATGATGCTCCTGGCTTTGTTCTTTTTGCTTAGGATTGCCTTGGCTATGCAGGCTCTCGTTTCATTCCACACGAAGTTTAAGGTGTTTTTTTCCAGTTCTGTCAAGAAGGTCATTGGTAGCTTGATGGGAATAGTGTTGAATCTATAAATTACTTTAGGCACTATGGCCATTTTCATGATATTGATTCCTCCTAACCATGAACATGGAATGTTTCTCCATCTGTTTGTGTCCTCTCTTATTTCGTTGAGCAGTGGTTTGTAGTTCTCCTTGAAGAGGTGCTTTACATCCTTTGTTAGTTGTATTCCTAGGTATTTTATTCTTTTTGTAGCAATTGTGAATGGCAGTTTGTTCATGATTTGGCTCTCTGTTAGGCTGTTATTGGTGTATAGAAATGCTTGTGATTTCTGCACATTGATTTTGTATCCTGAGACTTTGCTGAAGTTGCTTATCAGTGTAAGGAGATTTGGGGCTGAGATGATAGTGTCTTCCAAATCTACAATCATGTAGTCTGCAAATAGAGACAATTTGACTTGGTCTTTTCCTAATTTAATACCCTTTATTTTTTTTCTTGTCTAATTGCTCTGGCTAGAATTTCCAATACTAGATTGAATAGGAGTGGTGACGGAGGGCATCCTTTTCTAGTGCTGGATTTCAAAGGGAATGCTTCCAGTTTTTGCCCATTCAGTATGATATTGGCTGTAGGTTTGTCATAAATAGCTTTTATTATTTTGAGATATGTTCTTTCGATACATAGTTTATTGAGAGTTTTTAGCATAAAGAACGGTTGAATTTTGTTGAAGGCCTTCTCTGCATCTATTGAGATAATCACGTGGTTTTTGTTTTGGTTCTGTTTATGTGGTGGATTAAGTTTATAGATTTGAGCATGTTGAATCAGCCCTGCATCCCTGGAATGAAGCCTACTTGATTGTGATGGATAAGCTTTTTGATGTGCTGTTGCAATTGGTTTGCCAGTATTTTATTGAAGATTTTTGCATCTATGTTCATCATGGATATTGGCCTGAAGTTTTCTTTTTTTTGTTGAGTCTCTGCTGGGTTTTGGTATCAGGATGATGTTGGTCTCATAAAACGATTTGGGAAGGATTCCCTCTTTTTGGGTTGTTTGGAATAGTTTCAGAAGGAATGGTACCAGCTCCTCTTCATATGTCTGGTAGAATTCAGCTGTCAACCCATCTAAACCTGGGCTTTTTTTGGTTGGTAGGCTAAATTAATTGCTGCCTCAACTTCTGTCCTTGTTATGGGTCTGTTCGTGATTTCAACTTCTTCCTGATTTAGGCTTGGGAGGATGCAAGTGTCCAGGAATGTATCCATTTCTTCCAGGTTTACTGGTTTATGTGTTTATGAGTTGTTTGTAGTGACATCTGATGGTAGTGTGTATGTCTGTGGAGTCAGTGGTGATATCCCTTTATCATTTTTTATTGCATTTATTTGATTCTTCCTTTTCTTTTTTATTAATCTGGCTAGTTGTCTATTTTGCTGATCTTTTAAAAAAAACCAGCTTCTGGATATATTGATTTTTTGAAGGATTTTTTGTATCTCTATTTCCTTCAGTTCTGCTCTGATCTTAGTTATTTCTTGTCTTCTGCTAGCTTTTGAGTTTGTTTGATCTTGTTCCTCTAGCTCTTTCAATTTGATAATAGGCTGTCAATTTTAGATCTTTCCTCACTTCTCTGGTGGGCATTTATTGCTATACATTTCCCCCTAGACACGCTATAAATGTGTCCCAGAGATTCTGTTACGTTGTGTCTTCATTCTCATTGGTTTCAAAGAACATCTTTATTTCTGCCTTCATTTCATTATTTATCCAGTCAACATTCAGGGGCCATTTGTTCAGTTTCCATGAGGTTGTGCAGTTCTAAATTAGTTTCTTAATTCTGAGTTCTAATTTGATTACTCTGTGGTCTGAGAGATTGTTTGTTATGATTTCCGTTCTTTTGTATTTGCTGAGGAGTGATTTACTTCCAATTATGTGGTCCATTTTAGAGTAGATGCCATGCAGTGCTGAGAAGAATGTATATTCTGTGGATTTGGGGTAGAGATTTCTGTAGATGTCTATTAGGTCTGCTTGATTCAAATCTGAGTTTAACTCCTGGATATCCTTGTTAATTTTCTGTCTCATTGATCTGTCTAATACTGACAGCGGAGTGTTAAAGTCTCCCACTATTATTGTATGGGAATCTAAGTCTCTTTGTAGGTCATTAAGAACTTGCTTTATGAACCTGGGTGCATGTGTATTGGGTGCGTATATATTTAGGATCATTCGTTCTTGTCGATACATTGATCCTTTACCATTATGTAATGCCCTTCTTTGTCTCTTTTGATCTTGTTGGTTTAAAGTCTATTTTATCAAAGACTAGGATTGCAGCTCCCACTTTTTTTTTGCTCTCTATTTGCTTGATAAATCTTCCATCCCCTTATTTTTAGCCTAAGTGTGTCCTTGCACGTGAGATGAGTTTCCTGAATACAGCACACCAATGGGTCTTGACTTTTTTTTTTTAATGTTGAAATTTACTTTTAAATCCTTTTTTTAATTATTGCATTTTAGGTTTTGGGGTACATGTGAAGAACATGCAAGATAGTTGCATAGGTACACACGTGGCAGTGTAATTCGCTGCCTTCCTCCCCTTCACCTATATGTGGCATTTCTCCCCATGCTATCTCTCCCCAAATACCCACCCCCCCGCTGTCCCTCCCCTATTCCCCGCAACAGACCCCAGTATGTGATGCTTCCCTCCCTGTGTCCATGTGTTCTTATTGTTCAACACCCGCCTATGAGTGAGAACATGCGGAATTTCATTTTCTATTCTTGTAGGTTCATCCATGTCCCCACAAAAAACATGAACTCATCGTTTTTGAGTGCTGCATAATATTCCATGGTGTATATGTGCCACATTTTCCCTGTCAAGTCTATCATCGATGGGCATTTGGGTTGATTCCAGGTCTTTGCTATTGTAAACAGTGCTGCAATGAACATTCGTGTGCATGTGTCCTTATAGTAGAATGATTTATAATCCTTTGGATATATACCCAGTAATGGGATTGCTGGGTCAAATGGAATTTCTATTTCTAGGTCCTTGAGGAATCAACACACTGTCTTCCACAATGATTGAACTAATTTACACTCCCACCAGCAGTGTAAAAGTGTTCCTATTTCTCCACATTCTCTCCAGCATCTGTTGTCTCCAGATATTTTTAATGATCACCATTCTAATTAGCATGAGATGATATCTCAATGTAGTTTTGATTTGCATTTCTGTAATGACCAGTGATGATGAGCATTTTTTCATACAATTTTTGGCCTCATGTATGCCTTCTTTTGTAAAGTGTCTGTTCATATCCTTTGCCCACTTTTGAATGGGCTTGTTTTGTTCCTGTAAATCTGTTTTAGTTCTTTGTAAATTCTGGATATCAGCCTTTTGTCAGATGGGTAAACTGCAAACATTTTTTCCCATTCTGTTGGTTGCCAATTCACTCTAATGACTGTTTCTTTTGCCGTGCAGAAGCGGTGGAGTTTGGTTAGGTCCCATTTGTCTATTTTGGCTTTGTTGCCAATGCTTTTGGTGTTTTGGTCATGAAGTCCTTGCCTACTCCTATGTCCTGAATGGTTTTGCCTAGATTTTCTTCTAGGGATTTTATGGTGTCAGGTCTTATGTTTAAGTCTTTAATCCATCTGGAGTTAATTTTAGTATAAGGTGTCAGGAAGGGGTCCAGTTTCTGCTTTCTGCACATAGCTAGCCAGTTTATTAAACAGGGAATCCTTTCCCATTGCTTGTTTTTGTCAGGTTTATCAAAGATTGTGTGGTTGTAGATATGCTGTGTTACCTCCGATACCTCTGTTCTGTTCCATTGTTCTATATCTCTGTTTTGGTACCAGTACCATGCTGTTTTCATTACTGTAGCCTTGTACTATAGTTTGAAGTCCAGTAGTGTGATGCCTCCCACTGTGTTATTTTTACTTAGAATTGAGTCGGCTATGCAGGCTCTCTTTTGGTTCCATATGAAGTTTAAGGTGTTTTTTTCCAGTTCTGTGAAGTAGGTCATTGGTAGCTTGATGGAGATAGTGTTGAATCTGTAAATTAGTTTGGGCAGTATGGCCATTTTCACGATATTGATTCTTCCTAACCATGAACATGGAATGTTTCTCCATCTGTTTGTGTTCTCTCTTATTTCGTTGAGCAGTGGTTTGTAGTTCTCCATGAAGAGGTCCTTTATGGTCCTTGTTAGATGTATTCCTAGGTATTTTATTCTCTTTGTAGCAATTGTGAATGGCCATTCATTCTTGATTTTGCTCTCTTTAAGTCTGTTATTGGTGTATAGGAATGCTTGTGATTTTTGCACATTGATTTTGTATTCTGAGGTTTTCTGAAGTTGCTTATCAGTTTCAGGAGATTTGGGGCTGAGACGGTGGGGTCTTCTAGATATACTATCATGTCATCAGCAAATAGAGACAATTTGGCTTCCTCCTTTCCTATTTGAATACCTTTATTTCTTTTTCTTGCCTGATTGCTCTGGCTAGAACTTCCAGTACTATATTGAATAGAAGTGGTGAGCGAGGGCATCCTTGTCTAGTGCCGGATTTCAAAGGGAATGCTTCCAGTTTTTGCCCATTCAGTATGATATTGGCTGTTGGTTTGTCGTAAATAGCTTCTATTAGTTTGAGATACGTTACATCAATACCGAGTTTATCGAGGGTTTTTAGCATAATGGTCTGTCAAATTTTGTAAAAGGACTTCTCTGTGTCAATTGAGATAATCATGTGGTTTCTGTTTTTGGTTCTGTTTATGTGGTGAATTACGTTTATACACTTGCTTATGTTGAACCAGCCTAGCATCCCCGACAAGAATCCTACTTGATCATGGTGGATAAGCTTTTTGATGTGCTGTTGCAATCGGCTTGCCAGTATTTTATTGAAGATTTCTGCATCTATGGTCATCATGGATATTGGCCTGAAGTTTTCTTTTCTTGTTGAGTCTCTGCCGGGTTTTGGTATCAGGATGATGTTGGTCTCATAAAACAAATTGCGAAGGTTTCCCTCTTTATGGATTGTTTGGAATAGTTTCAGGAGGAATGGTAACCATTCCTGTTTGTGTGTCTGGTAGAATTCGGCTGTGAACCCATCTGGACCTGGGCTTTTTTTGTGTGGTAGGCTCTTAATTGCTGCCTCAACTTCAGATCTTGTTACTGGTCTATTCATGATTTCAACCTCTTCCTGGTTTAGGCTTGGGAGGACACAGGAGTCCAGGAATTTATCCATTTCTTCCAGGTTTACTAGTTTATGTTCATAGAGTTGTTTGTAATATTCTCTGATGATGGTTTGAATTTCTGTAGGATCTGTGGTGATTTCCTCTTTTTCATTTTTTATTCATCTATTTGGTTATTCTCTCTTTTCTTTTTTATTAATCTGGCTACGGGTCTGTCTATTTTGGTGATCTTTTCGAAAAACCAGCTCCTGGATTTATTAATTTTTTGGAGAGTTTTTTTGTGTCCCTATCTCCTTCAGTTCTGCTCCGATCTTAGTTATTTCTTGTCTTCTGCTAGGTTTTGAGTTTTTTTGATCCTGCTCCTCTATCTCTTTCAATTTTGACAATAGGGTGTCAATTTTGGATCTCTCCACTCTTCTCCTGTGGGCACTTATTGCTATATATTTTCCTCTAGAGACTGCTTTAAATGTGTCCCAGAGATTCTGTTATGTTGTGTCTTCATTCTCGTTGGTTTCGAAGAACTTCTTTATTTCTGCCTTCATTTTACTGTTTATCCAGTCAACATTCAAGAGCCAGTTGTTCAGTTTTCATGAAGCTGTGTGGTTCTAAGTTAGTTTCTCAATTCTGAGTTCTAACTTGATTGCACTATGGTCTGAGAGACTGTTTGTTATGATTTCAGTTGTTTTGCATTTGCTGAGGAGTGATTTACTTCCAATTACGTTGTCAATTTTAGAGTAGGTGTGATGTGGTGCTGAGAAGAATGTATATTCTGTGGATTTGGGGAGAGTTCTGTAAATGTCTATCAGGTTTGCTTGTTCCAGGTCTGAGTTCAAGTCCTGGATATCCTTGTTAATTTTCTGTCTGGTTGATCTGTCCAATATTGACAGTGGAGCATTAAAGTCTCCCACTATTATTATGTGGGAGTCTAAGTCTCTGTGTAAGTCATTAAGAACTTGCCTTATGTATCTGGGTGCTCCTGTATTGGGTCCATATATATTTAGGATCATTAGCTTTTCTTGTTGTATCGATCCTTTTACCATTATGTAATGTCCTTCTTTGTCTCTTTTGAACTTTGTTGTTTTAAAGTCTATTTTATCAGAGACGAGAATTGCAACTCCTGCTTTTTTTTGCTCTTCATTTGCTTGGTAAATCTTCCTCCATCCCTTTATTTTGAGCCTTTGTGTATCCTTGCATGTGAGATGGGTTTCCTGGATACAGTACAAAGATGGGTTTTGGCTTTTTATCCAATTTGCCAGTCTGTGTCTTTTGATTTGTGCATTTAGCCCATTTACATTTAGGGTTAATATTGTTATGTGTAAATTTGATACTGCCATTTTGGTGCTAGCTGGCTGTTTTGCCCATTAGTTGATGCAGTTTCTTCATTGTGTTGATGTTGTTTATCATTTGGTATGTTTTTCGAGTGGCTGGTACTGGTTGTTCCTTTCTATGTTTAGTGACTCTTTCAGGAGCTCTTATAAAGGAGGCCTAATGGTGATGATATCTCTGAGTACTTGCTTGTTCACAAAGGATTTTATTTTTCCTTCACTTATGAAGCTCAGTTTGGCTGGATATGAAATTCTAGGCTGAAAGTTCTTTTCTTTAAGGATGTTGAATATTGGCTCCCACTCTCTTCTGGCATGTAGGGTTTCTGCTGTGAGATCTGCTGTGAGTCTGATGGGTTTCCCTTTGTGGGTAACCTGACCTTTCTCTCTGGGTGAGCTTAGCATTTTCTCCTTCATTTCAACCCTGGTGAATCTGATGATTATGTGCCTTGTGGTTGCTCTTCCTGAGGAATATCTTTATGGTGTTCTCTGTATTTCCTGGACTTGAATATTGTCCTGCCTTGCCAGGTTGGGAAAGTTTTCCTGGATAATATCCTAAAGAGTATTTTCCAGCTTGGATTCATTCTCTTCGTCACATTCAGGTATACCTGTCAAACGTAGATTAGGTCTCTTCACATAGTCCCAGATTTCTTGGAGACTTTGTTCATTCCTTTTGTGCTTTTTCCTTTAATCTTGCCTTCTCATTTTATTTCATTGAGTTGATCTTCGACCTCTGATATCCTTTCTTCTGCTTGGTCAATTCGGCTGCTGAAACTTGTGCATGCTTTGCGAAGTTCTCGTGTTGTGTTTTTCAGCTCCATCAATTCACTCATATTCCTCTGTATGTTGACCATTCTTGTTATCATTTTGTCAAATCTTTTTTCAAGGTTCTTAGTTTCTTTGCAATGGGTTAGAACATGTTCTTTTAGCTTACGGAAGCTTCTTATTACCCACCTTCTGAAGTCTGATTCTGTTATTTCATTATACTCATTCTCCACCCAGGTTTATTCCCTTGCTGGTGAGAAGTTGTGATCCCTTGTAGGAGGAGAGTTGTTCTGGTTTCGGGTGTTTTCCTCCTTTTTGCGCTGATTTCTTCCCATCTTTGTGGATTTATCCACCTGTCATCTGTGTAGTTGCTGATTTTCAGATTGAGTCTCTAAGTGGGTGTCCAGATGGTTGAAGTTGACGTTATTTCTGTTTCTTACTTTTCCTTCTAACAGTCTGGTCCCTCTGCTGTAGGACTGCTGAGGTCCACTCCAGGCCCTGCTTGCCTGGGGATCACCTGCAACAGCTGCAGAATAGTAAGGGTTGCTACCAGTTTCTTCTTCTTCTATCTTTGTCCCAGAATGATGCCTGCCAAATGTCAGTCTGATCAGTCCTTTGTAAGGTGACTCTTTGGATATACGGGGGTCAGGGAGCTGCCGGGGGTCAGGGAGCTGCTTGAGGAGACAGTCTGTTCTTTATAGGAGCTAAGGTGCTGAGCTGTGAGCTTCGTTGTTCATTCAGAGCTGCTAGGCATGTACGTTTAAGTCTGCTGTAGCAGAACTCTTAAACCCGCTTTGTTTCCCCAGGTGCTCTGTCCGGGGGAGTTAGAGCTTTATTTATGAGTATCTGTTGTACTGCTGCCTTTTTTTTTTTCCAGGGCTGCCCTGCCCAGCAAGGAGGCAGCCTAGTCATTGTCTGCCTGCAGAGGCTTTGCTGAGCTGTTGTGGTCTCCACCCTGCTGCTGTGTGACCTTCCCTGCAGTCCTTTTTATATGGGTGTGGTTATAACTGCCTTGGCAATGGTGGCCCGCCTCTGTAATGGCGGACTCTTTCTGTTATGGTTGGTTGCCTCGGCAATAGCAGGCTGCCTCAGCAATGGGGGACTACCTCTGTAGGGGTGGAGTGCCTCGGTAATGGCAGATGCCTCTCCCCCACCATCCTGGGTTCAGCTGAAACTCTGAACCCTGAGCATTTCCAATTGTTGTTTTTTTTTGTTCACTTGTTTGTTTTTGTGGGGGCGGGACCCGCCGAGCCTGATCACCTGGCTCCCTGCCTCAGAGCATTTTTTTTTTTAAGTTGAACAGTTGACTCTCTCCCAGGTGTTCCAGTCGCCTGCTGAAAGGGTGCCAGGATCTGTGTGATTTCCTGTGTGGCGACCCACTGCACTGGCTGAAATGGTGCTGCCTGGGAATCTCCTGTCCTGGCTGTTTCAGACCCATTTAATCAGATAAATGGGTGAATCTGCCTTCCCGGAGCCCCAATTGCCTGCTTAAATGGGAAACCAGACCAGTGTATTTTGTATGGAGAGCTGCCGTACTGGGGCGCCCGCAAAACCACTGCACCAGCTGAAAGAGCCATGCCAGCTGAAACAGCCGCTCCAGCTGAAACAGCTGCGCTGGCAACCTGTAGGGGTCCTCCGCCTGGGAATCTCCTGGTCTGTGGGCAATAAAGATCCATCTGGAAATGCGGCGTCCACTCACCCTCTGTGCTTTCACTGGGAGCTGCCATCCTGAGGTGCTCCTAAAGGGCCATCTTGGATCTTCTCCTGGGTCTTGTATTGAATTTGTATCCAATTTGCCAGTCTGTGTCTTTTGATTGTGGCATTTAGCCCATTTACATTTAAGGTTAATATTGTTATGTGTGAATTTGATCCTGCCATTTTGATGCTAGCTGGATGTTTTGCCCGTTAGTTGACACATTTTATTCAATGGTCTTTACCAATATGCACATTTTTGGAGTGGCGGGTTCCTTTCCTTGTTTAGTACTTCTTTCAGGAGCTCTTGTAAGGCAGGCCTTGTAGTGATGAAATCTCTCAGCAATTGCTTGTCCATAATGAATTTTCTTTCTCCTTTGCTTATGAAGCTCAGTTTGGCTGGATCTGAAATTCTAGGTTGAAAGTTCTTTCCTTTGAGGATGTTGAATTTTGGCCCCCACTCTCTTCTAGCTTGCAGGGTTTGTGCTGAGAGATCTGCTGTGAGTCTCGTGGGTTTCCATTTCTGGGTAACCCGACCTTTCTCTCTTGCTGCCCTTAGCATTTTTGCCTTCACTTCAACCCTGGTGAATCTGACGATTATGTGCCTTCGGACTGCTCTTCTTGAGGAACATCTTTGTGTTGTTCTATGTATTTCCTGGAGTTGAATGGTGGCCTGCCTTGCTAGGTTGGGGATGTTCTCCTGGATAACATCCTGAAGAGTGTTTTCCAGCTTGGATTATTCTCTCTGTCACATTCAGGTACATTAGCAAATGTAGATTAGGTCTTTTCACATAATCCCATATTTCTTGGAGGCTTTGTTCATTTCTTTTCACTCTTTTTTCTCTATTCTTGCCTTCTTGTTTTATTTCATTGAATTGATCTTCAATCTCTGATATCCTTTCTTCCGTTTGGTCAATTCAGCTATTGAAACTTGTGTATGCTTTGTAAAGTTCTCATGCTGTGTTTTTCAGCTCCATCAAGTCATTTATATTCTTCTCTAAGCTGTTTATTCTAGATAGCATCTCATCTAACCTTATTTCTACATTCTTAGTTTCTTTGCATTGGGTTAGCACATGTTCTTTTAGCTCTGAGAAGTTTGTTATTACCCACCTTCTGAAGCCTGTTTCCATCAATTCATCAGATTCATTCTCCATCCATCTTTGATCCCTAGCTGGTAAGGAGTTGTGATCCCTGGGAGGAGGAGAGGCATTCTGGTTTTCGGTGTTTTCATCCTTTTTGTGCTGGTTTCTTCCCATCTTAGTGGCTTTATCTATCTGTGATCTTTATAGCTGGTGACTTTCAGATGGAGTCTCTGAGTGGATATGCTTTTTGTTGATGATGAAGTTATTTATTTTTGTTTCTTAGTTTTCCTTCTAACAGTCAGGCCCCTGTGCTGCAGGACCACTGGAGATCCACTCCAGACCCTGCTTGCCTGGAGATCATGCGTGGGGGCTGCAGAACAGTAAGGGTTGCCACCAGTTTCTTCCTCTGCTATCCTTGTCCCAGAAGGGTACCCGCCAGATGTCAGCCTGAGCTCTCCTTTATGAGGTGTCTCTTTGGGTATGGGGGGGAGGGTCAGGAAGTTGCTTGAGGAGATGGTCTGTCCCTTATAGGAGCTCAAGTGCTGTGCTGGGAGTTCTGTTGTTCTGTGTAGAGCTGCTGGGCAGGTACCTTTAAGTCTGTTGCAGCTGAACTCATAACCAGCTCTTTTCCCAGGTGCTCTGTCCTAGGAAGGTCAGCTTTATAAGTTCCTGACGTGCTGCTGCCTTTTCTCATAGATCCCCTGCCCCACACAGAGTAGTCTAGTCACAGTCTGCCAGCAGAGGTGCTGCTGAGCTGCCGCAGGCTCTGCCCAGCTGCTGTGTGAACTGCCTCGGTATTGGCGGACTGCATTGGTAATGGGGGATCCCCTTCCCCTCACTGAGCTGTACTGTCCTAGGTCCAGCTGTGCTTGCAGCAAAACTCTCAATCCAGAGCATTTCAGATTGATTGTTTTGTGGGGGTAGTACCCACCAAGCCAGATCACTTGGCTCCCTGTCTCAGTCCCATCCTTTTCAGTTCAATGAGCACATTGTCTCCCAGGAGTTCCAGACGCTAGTAGAAATGGCTTCCCGGAATTATGTGTTTCTGTGCACTGACCTGGCTGAAAACTCAGTGGTGAAAACTCGTGGTGCTTTTTGGCCTGGGAATCTCCTGGTCTGTGGGCAGTGAAAACTTGTTTGGAAATGTGGTGAGTGCTCACCCTCTGTGCTGTTCTTGCTGGGAACTTTACTCTGGAGCTGTCCCTAATTGGCCATCTTGGATCCTCCTCCAAATATCTTTTCTTTTTAAGTTACCCAGACTCAGATATTTCTTTTTTTTGTTTATTTTTTTCAGGTATTTCTTTATAGTAATGCGAGAATGGACTAATACACAGTATTTCATTCTGTTGCCTGAGCTGGAGTGCAGTGATGTGATCACAGCCCACTGCAGCTTCAATCTGCTGGTGTCAATGGATCTTTCCAGCTCAGCCTCCCAGGTAGCTGGGACTATAGGCACACACCACCATGTCCAGCTAATTTTTGTATTTTTTTAGAGATGAGGTTTCACTATGTTGCTCGGACTGGTCTCAAATTCCTGGGCTCAAATGATCTGCCTGCCTCAGCCTTCCAACGTTTTGGGATTACAGGCATGAGGCACCATGCCTGCATGCTTCAGTGTTTTTATATTTACTAAAACTTGTTTTGTGGCAAGATAATTCATTTTTAAAGACAGTACAAGAAAAGCATTTTTGTTTTTCTGATTTGGGTTTTTATTTATTTTACTTTTTTAAGAGATGGCATCTTGCTCTGTTGCCCAGACTGGACTCAAACTTCCAAGTAATTCTCCTGCCTCAACTTCCTGAGTAGGTGCAACTACAGATGTGCATCATCATGCATGGCCTGAATGAGGTTGTTAAACTTCAATATAAAATTCTAGTTAAGAAACCCATTAGAAAACAAGAAGAAAAAAAAGACAATGTTTTATTTGCTGCATGAAGGCAAATAAGCACATTAAAATAAGTTCAAAATTATTAGCCATGAGGGAAATAAAAATTAAACTCACAATTAGATATCACTGTACATATATAAGAATATAAAAAATGAAGAAAAGCAACACTATCAGATGCTGATAATGCAAAGAAAATGAATCACTCATATATTTCTAGTTGGAATATAGCCACTGTGGAATACAACTGGCAGTGTTTCATAAAACTAAGCATGGGTAATCATATAATCCAGCAACTGTACTCTTAGGATTTTGTCCTAAGAAATGAATCCTACTTTCACTCAGAAATCTGTAAATGAATACTCATAGAGGCTTTATTTATAATGGTCAAAAATTGAAAAGAACCCAAATGTCCCTCAATAGGAGAGTTAACAAACCCACTGGTGCCTTTATTCCATGGAATACTACTCAGCAATAAAAAGGAATGGATATATGCAACAACTTGCATAAACTGCAAGGAAACTATGCTGAATAAAAAAGAAATCTGAAAGGGGTATGTATCATATGACTTTATCCATATAACAGTCTCAAAATGACACAATAACAGAGATGCAGAATAGACAGTAGCTTCCAGAGATTAGAGATGGTGAGAAGAAATAGCATGAGGTAGCCTTGTGGTGATGGAAGCGTTGTTTATCTTGTCTCTGGTGATGGCTACATGAATCTACACATGTGGTTAGTGTAATAAACTGCATGTACCTGAACATGCAAGTGAATGCATGTAAAACTGGTAAAATCTGAATACACTCTCACCAAATGTGAATTTTCTGGTTTTGAAGATGTTACCATTTAGGGAAACTATTTAAAAGGGAGATTCTATGTTTTTGGCAACTTCTTCTAAATCTATAATTATTTCAAAATAGAAAGTTTTGAAAACAAAACATCTACCTAAATTTCGAAGTAAGGTAATACATATATTTTAACATTTATACTCTATCAAAACTCATTATCAAAAATCCTGGTTTACAAAGTTAGTATTTGCTTTAAAACATAGGATATATTGTTTATAGAACAACTTCATATGTTGTATAAATATAGCACAACTGCAGTACTGAGGTTAACTGTGTTGCCCTACTGCAGTAAGACACTATGAATCATTATTGTTTGTAGGTCCATAAATACCTGCAAAAGCCATGCAGACATGGTCATCAAGGGCACAAATTTTCCTCACAGTTCTTTCATCTTGAAGCTTGGCAACAGATTTTTTTTCTACCCCAAGAATAACTATATTGGCACCTCGAATTCCAACCTGTCAAGTCATTAAAATATATACACATTCAGATGTCAGTTTTTAATATAAAACCAAGTTATTCTAACATATGATTTAGGGAAAATGACTTCTCCCTAAATATTCAATGAAAATGAGAAAAGTAAACTTCTAGAAAACAGCTGCATAGGTATAGGCTTACTGGAGATCCATTCCCCCGGACTCAAAGCAAAGAAGACAAATAGGTAGAAAGTGCAAAGAAAATACCACCAATGCTTAAATTACAACTGTCCTAATTCATACAAAACACCTGAAGAAGTGCCATCTAAATACAGTAAGTCCTCACTTAATGTCATTGATAGGTTCTTGAAAATTGCAACTATAAGGAAATGATGTATAATGAAACCAATTTACCACAACTGATTGATATAAACAGAAGTTAGATTCATATGCAATATTTCTAGTCACAAAAACATCATGAAACTTCTAAAGACCTAAAACACTTAATATTAAACACTGAAATAAATGTGAGCTGTATATACAGTTAAGAAAGATGTATAAAAACAAATACGATAAGGCCGGGTACGGTGGCTCACACCTGTACTCTCAGCACTTTGGGAGGCTGAGGCGGGCAGATCATTTGAGGTCTGGAGTTTGAGACCAGCCTGGCCAACATGGTGAAACTCTGTCTCTACTAAAAATACAAAAATTAGCCGGGCATGGTTGCAGGCACCTGTACTCTCAGCAACTCAGTAGGCTGAAGCAGAAGAATCACTTGAACCCAGGAGGCAGAGCTTGCTGTGAGCTGAGATTGTGCCACTGCACTCCAGCCTGGGGATAGAGGGAGATTCAAGGTAAAAAAAAAAAAGTATGATAATTATTTAGCAAATTTTTGGTGAATCCATGAGTGACGGCAGTCATAGTGGTGATGGTTAAATCCACGTGCAGTAAGGAGAGTAAAGTGAGTGTATGACTTTACCATGGACCCCATGATCCAAGCTCCAGGCCTGCTCCTGTGGACCCAGATTCCAGGCCCACTCAAGTGAACCCTGGTGCAAGGCTGGCACCTTGTGATGCCAGGCTAGCCTGCTGGCCTAGGTATCGGGCCAGTCTGCCTGAGGACTCCAGTGGCAGGCCCACCCAAAATCTCTGGACTGGCCAACTGGTGAAGAACTTTTCCTGCTGAAGCTAACCTGAAGATGTGCTTTCTTTTTGAAATATGCAGACATCCATGCCAGGCCACAAGAATCATGAACAATCAGAGAAATATGATCAGACCAAAGGAACAAAAGAAAGTATGGAGATCTATGAATTTCTTGATAAAGAATTTAAAAATAACAATCTTTTAAAAGCTCAGTAAGCTATAAGAAGACAGAGATAAACAAGCGAGATCAGAAAAACACTATGCAAACAGTGAGAAGTTCCACAAAGAGACAGAAGAAACCTATGTTAGTTTCTTTAATCTTAACATTTTAAAAGAGCAATTCCACTTTAATCCCACCTTTTTTCTTTCAAGCTCTTCAAGCCAAATATTTATCATCATTCCTCAGCCCACAACAACCTGGTTTCTCTCCCTCTTCTCTCAGAGTTTAGTCAAGGTAATTATACAGGTCATTAAGGTCCCTCAAGGTTCAGTTGTAGGCTATCTTCTGCATAGTCTATAGTCTATATTTAGTCTTATTTAACACAGAAGGGTACTCAAGAGTACTCATTTACTTGACCTCCAATATAGGTTTTAAGTAGGGGAGAGAAAGAATGCACTTCAACATGATTATTTCCAGCCAAGATCAATCTCTTAAATTTCAAACATGTATTTTTCAGCTGCTTCACAGTCTCTGTTCAGGAATCCAGACACGGTTTAGCTAAGTCCTCTGGCTCAGGGTCTCTCATAAGGCTACAGTCAAGGTGTCCACCAGGGCTGCATGCACCTCTAGGATTAACCAGGGAAGGATCCATTTCCAAGCTCACTCATATAGTTGTTGGCAAGACTCAGTTCCTCCTGGGTTATTGGACTAAGGACCTCAGTTTCCTACTAGGTTTTGAACAAATGTTTCCCTCAGTTCCCTGCCTCATTGGACCCTCCAGAAGGCAATTCAACATAGCAGCTGGGTTCCACCAGAGTAAGTCAGCGAAACAGCAAGTAAGGATAAATAAAATGAAGTCACTGTTTCTTTGCAACCTAATCCCTGATGTGACATTTGTCACTTTCATCTATTCCATTCCTTAAAAGCAAGTCACTAAGTTCAGCCCACATCCAAGGGAGGAAGGTTATACAAGGGCATGAGCACTAGAAGGGAGCAGCACTGGAGGCCATTTCAAAGCTTGTCTGCTACAGTTTCCATAAGCATCTCAACCTCAGTAAGTCCAAAACAGTTATCTTCCCCCAAAACTTAGTGCTTTACATTCTCTAAGTAAATGGCAGTACTATTTACTTAGTGAGCACATCCAGAAACAGGGACACCAACTTGTATTCCTCCTTCTCTAATACCTCTGTCAACACCATCCATATATTCATTAAGTTGTAACATATATACTCCTTAATGTTTCTCTGGAATCTGCCTTATTTCCACTTTTCCCCCAAGTCTAGTAAAAGCTAGTTATCATCTATCATCTAGATTATTTCCACAGAATCCTAACTGGTCTCCCTGTTTCTAGTCTTGATTTTTATCCAATTCACTAACCATAGGTAGCCTGAGAAATCTGTGGAAAATAAAATGAAGACAAAATAAAAAAAAAAGAAGAAAATAAAGTCTGAATGTTGCATTCCTTTACTTAAAGCTTACACAGGGACTATTTGTCACTAAGCAAATCAACACAGCACAGAGTTAGATATAAGACAAAAGAATCTAGGGACTTTAATATGTACTCTTTGCATATTGACTTTTTGTTTTCCTAATGTGGAAAGGCTTTCTCTGTACAATAAAAACATGACCACCAGGAACCTTGGACTCACATTCAAATAGTTCTCCTAGAGAAGAAAAGCTACCAATGTCTCTAGTCAGAAGAGTTGTAAGGGTGAACTTATTGTTGGCTAGATTTGAGTGATATGCTCATCACCATGGCCAGGAAGATAGAAACTACGAATGGTTCTACCTAGGTCATGGAGTAACTCTGGTTGGACAAATGCAGTCTGTTAATAGAAGGACAGAAGAGCAATAATGTGGAGAATGACAGTAGCCACATCAAAACACTTTAAGGTCTCTTATTCAGGACCAAGTGTATCTTCACTTACATGGTTTAAAGGCATTCCATGATCTGGCACCAGTTTCTAGCTTTATCTATTTTAATTTTTCCATTGCTTCAACAATTCTGAATGCCTTTCGGTTCATAGAACATAGCTGTCTTTTTCTGCTTGCCTTCCCAGAAACTATTTCCTTTGTCAAAAATACTCTTCACTCTTTCCACTTCCACTTCTTCCCTTGACAACCTCTCATCTTTCAGCTACCCACTTAAATATTATTTCTTCAGGGGGACCTCTTCAACATCTGGGTTTCTTGTAATGCCTCATACCCTAATTCTCATTCAGGTTTTGTTAGGATTATTTATGTAATTATCTAACTTTCCTGATAGAAAGTAAGTTCTCTAAGGACAGGGACTGAATCTATCTTGTATGTGATGCTATCTATCTTGTATTTGAACCAGCATCATGTTTACCATATGTAAGTATTCAACAAAAATGTCTTGAAATAATAAATGTGTGAGAAGCACCATAGACAAAATTGAAGAAAAAAGAGAAAACAAAGAATAGTAAATAATAATAGCCACAATTTATTAAGTACTTTCTCTGAACCAGATTCTGTGTAAGATGCTTAACATGCATTATTATCTTATTCAGTGCTCACATCAAACCTATGAAGCAAGCGTAATTTTTTTTGTTTTGTTTTTGAGGCAGATTCTCACTCCGTCACTCAGGCTGGAGTACAGTGGCATGATCTCGGCTCACTGCAACCTCTGCTTCCTGGGTTCAAGCAATTCTCTGACCTGTCTCCTGAGTAGCTGGGATTACAGGCACACACCACCATGCCCAGGGAATTTTTTGTATTTTTAGTAGAGACAGGGTTTCACCATGTTCGCCAGGGTGGTCTCGAACTCCTGACCTCCAGTGATCTGCTCGCCTAGGCCTCCCAAAGTGCTAGGATTACAAGCATGAATCACCACGCCCAGCTGCAAGGACTATTTTGATGCCTATCTACTGTTACAGAAACTGAAGCTTAGTGAAGTTAATTGCCTTAAATGATACATATCTGATTTCTACATTCATGATAGTGGCAGCTAATTAAATACAAAGATTTATTGAACAAATTTCAAGCTACAATGCAAGGAGCAGGGGCTTTGGAACTGGAGAAATTAATTATAACTAGGGGTTCCATCACTCTCCACCTGGATATTTTCAGCATGCTGTAAATGCTTGCGAATCACAGTTTCACATATAATAAAAGGGGATTAAACAATGTCCCTAATATTAGATAATGTGCACAAAATGCCTGGTGAAAGTATTACTTAAATGGTAGTTACTGTCTTCCTAGTCCCTCTACTGTATATTGTGTAGTAGAATTAAGAAAAGGAATTATGCCATCTAGTTCTTCAGAGATCGTACTATCCAGTTGGTGTGAGATTATTAAATATAACTGAAATTAAATAAAATATCAGGCCAAATAGTAAATACTGTACAATGTTATGTGGTACAGATTATACATTCAGAAGAGACAAAGATGCAAGATGACTTGAGTGGATCAGAGAAAACTTCATTACAGAGGACTAATGTGCAGATTCTTAAAGGATAAATAAGATGTAGAGCAGCAGAAAGAAAGGTATTTTTCCCTTTCCTCTCTCCCCTCTCTGTAGGCAGAAACATATATTAGTGAAACTAAGACGCTGCCTCCTAAATTAAGAGGGTGAATAGGATTATGGAAGACCTTGATGGCTAGATTGTGGAGCTGAGATTTGATAAAGTATGAAATACAGAGCTAATAACAGTTTGGGGTCACAGAAAGGACAAAATGAGAAATGATAATAAATCTTATAGTTTTCATGGGAATATTGTGAAGGATTCATTTCTTTTCCCTAAGAAGAAAGGTATTACTTCTCCAAAATGTTATTCAAATAAATTTGCATTTACAGAAAAGGGAAATAAAGCAAAAAGAAAACAAGCCTCTTGTCTCCTTTCACGCTATAAGATAATCATCAACAAGGAAGCAGAACATAAAGCCTCTAATTGTGGCCCATATAACTTTTATATTACTAAATAATATCACATCTACATACTGGTCAAATCTGGTCAACCTTGGCTTATTTATAACTCATAATATCAATTTTCATCTCTAGATAGAATATTTTGTGACATATTTTAATAATCAAGTGCCATTAAAAAACTTTACCCTATGTAAAAGGTCATAGCACCCTCAAGGAAACACAATGAATAACTCCATGCAAACATGCAAATTATAATTTCAGAATTCTGAGACAAAAGTGTTTCATTCTTCCAATGTATCTTTAAAAATGCCCACTATAGGTACTTTTATATCCTTACCCTTTTACCGCTCATTACAAAGGAACTATCAATCAGTTCTACAGCACTCTTAAAACATGTTAAATGAGCCAATGCGGTTTCTTATTACACCCCAGTCTTCTCCTATTACTCCCTTTATTTTAGGCTCTAAAACTTGGGCATTATTTTCTAACCATATGCTACATGCCATGCTGGGGATTATATAACTTTTGTTTTTATCAAAATGGTACCCTTTTGGTTTAAGCTACATCAGGCTTTCCTTAAATTTATAATTCTAAAAAAATTACTTGTAAAACAGAAGCGAAACTAGTGGGCCCAATTAAATAGAAAAATACTTTTAAAATGATTCTTATTCTAGTGTTATTTTTTTTTCACCACTTACATCTGTTAGATTTATAATGAAAGTGAATTATTTCCTTCTTTAACAAAGTTGGTATGGAAGTTAGAAAATACAGACACTACTAGACTTGGAAATGTACTGTATATTCTCATAGCTACTGTCTCAATTTCCAAAATAAACAACAAACATGCTCATGAAATTTGAAAGAATAAAAAAAAATCTGATCCTTTGAATTCACAGTGTAGGACTTAGAAGATCTGGGGTAATAGATCTCGGGTCACTAGGGCACTTTTGTCCTCTTTAATTTTTATAAATCACTAAAATTATTGAATGTAATTAAAACTTGGCAGCAGTATTACTCCTACCCAGAGTATTTGTAACTTTTTCGGTAATGTGGATACATAAATCTAAAGTAGAATATAATCTCTCAAGGAACTTTCAACTTTTTTTTTAAGTGGCCAAAAAAGTGAAAGTTCTTGGGCTTTGGGGCCTCTAAAAGACGGCGAAATATTGGGACAATTTTGGGATATATATATATATATATATTTTTTTTTTTTTTTTTTGAGACGGAGTTTCGCTCTTGTTACCCACGCTGAAGTGCAAATGGCGCGATCTCGGCTCACCGCAACCTCTGCCTCCTGGGTTCAGGCAATTCTCCTGCCTCAGCCTCCTGAGTAGCTGGGATTACAGGCACGCGCCACCGTGCCCAGCTAATTTTTTGTATTTTTAGTAGAGACGGGGTTTCACCATGTTGACCAGGATGGTCTCGATCTCTGGACCTCGTGATCCACCCGCCTCGGCCTCCCAAAGTGTTGGGATTACAGGCGTGAGCCACTGCGCCCGGTCAATTTTGGGATATTTTTAACGCGTGTGTTTTGAACTTATTTTTAATTATTTCTTCATCAACAAGAGTTTAATTTTATATTGATTTAGTCCGCATTTGGGGAGCAGATGTGGCCAATTTTCATTTATTATCATAATTGTTATTTTAAAAAATAGTTCCCAACATGAAGCAACTGTTAGCTTTTCAGGGGTCTCTGAATCACCAAGGAACTGGACAACGAGCATTCAGGTAAGCTGTTACAGATTCGAAGCTTTTTCTTTCCCTATTGCCAATCACAGCATCGTCCCTACACATACACACTCTAGTTTTGTGCCTGTAGTTACCGTTAAACGGGCAGTTACACAGCAGAATTCAGGGAAATCTACCAACTTCTATTCTGACACTTCAGGCCCAAATCTCAGAAGTCTATCTTCCTCAATAAAAAGGACAGTCATTTTCACAAGTGTGGGAATCTCTTCTCTTCAGCTCCTGGGCTGGAGCGGTGGGCTGGGCAGTGGAGTAATGATGGCCCTACAAGTAACGGGGTCGGGGGGGTGGGGGAGGATGGTCCCGGAGTTGCTCCCTCACCGCGGTGGATCCTTTCTTCACCGCTTCCTGGGCATATTCCACTTGAAAAAGGTGTCCGTCTGGGGAGAAGACAGTGATCGCCCTGTCGTATCGAGAGGCCATCGCACAGGACTACAGGGCTTGCCACCGAGCTTCCCACTGCTGCGACACCGTATGCTACCGTCCGGAAGTGCTAGCACACGAGCTTCCAGCTGCCTCCCAGAAGTCCCCAGGCCCCGCGCTTCGGCTGATTCCCAGAAGTCATTGCGCTGGCGCCTTTGGCTGCCTACGGAAGTTCTCTTGCTTGCCATCTTGTATCACTACAGCAGTGCCTGTAAGTTAACTGCATTCTTCCCCTACCCTTTCTGTCTTATGAATATATCCATTTCCCCACTAAGGTGTTGTCCCAGAGGTGGTGTCACGGCACTAGAGTTATAAAAATAATATCAAAGATTAGGGTTTAAAGATGAGGTCCTCAAAGATCAGATATTTTTGTTATCACATACATGTTGGAGAAACCAGGTTTCAGTTCCTTCCCTTTGGTTTCAAATTCTAAATTTCCTACTCTTTCTTTCTCTCAGTTAACTGTTGTTATTTGAACCCAAGGAAAAAAAGCACACTTTTCAAAATACTATTGCTTCTTATATTTTCTACCTTGTGAGCAAAATAAAGCAGATGAGCGAATGGTCCAGTAAATAAAGCAAATAGTCTGTCAAACTAATGCTAATGACAAGAATTAAGATAATATTCTTTTAATTGAAGAAATTGTGTAAAAGCCCAAAGTATACGACTTAAAAGATGTGTAGAAATTTAGCTATAGCAGAAACTCTCTACAACTTGCAACATTACTGTGAAACAACTCTGTCGCTTTCTCCTTATCAATAAAATGAGAATATTAAAAAATCTGCAGCAGAGTAATCTGAGCTTAAAATGTGTTTATGGGCATAATTACATAAACTGGTGCCTGGTGGGTAGTAATAGCCAGGTAAGTTTAGCTATTATTACTTTCCATGTGTTGTTTAGTATATGCAGTTTTCCCCTGGGGGGGATCTTAAAGTTGGTGAAATCAACCTTAACCAAAAAAGAAAAAAAGAGTAATTTCCTCAAAAGAGGAAAACTTCCCTGAATTCCAAATACTTAAATCAGAACTTAAGTTGACTTAAAAAATTTTTTTTAATTATTAATACTTTTTTTTAATATATAGAGATGTGGTCTCCCTATGCTGCCCAGGCTGGTCTCAAACTCCTGGTTTCAAGCAATCTTCCTGCCTTGGCCTCCCAAAGTCCTGGGATTACAGGTGTGAGCCACCACACCTGGCCTTTAGTTGAATCTTAAAGCAATTTGTACTTATTGCCCCTCCATTGCTTTTCTTCAGTATGACAGTCTTGACAGGTTTGGTTCTATTGCAAAAAATCAGTAAGTCCTAATGAAAACAATTCACTCTAACTGGTTACTTTACAATATTTTGATAAACCAACATTTGTTTGAAGCTGTTTTTTGGGAAGTGTTTTGGTGTATTTGTTAAATTATGTTTCCTTTTTATTTTGAAATAGTTATAGATTGACAGGAAGTTTCAAATGTAGTAAGAAGAGGTCTCCTATACCCTTCACCCTGTTTCCTCCAATGGTAATATTTTACATACAAATAATATGGTAAGGAAACCAGGAAACGACATTAGTGTAATACAGAGTTTTTTCAGATTTTGCCAGTTTTATATACACACCTGTGTGTGTGTGTGGGGTCTATGCAATTTATCATGTATAGATTCGTATAATGACTATTATAATCAAGATACAAAGCTGTTTCACGACCACAAAGATCTGTGGTATTGACTTACAAAACATACCCATCTCTCTCTCCCTCCATCATCCCTAGTAATCACTAATCTGTTGTCCATCTCCATAATTTTGCCATTTAAAAAATTTTACATAAATAGAAGCATGCCATATGTAGGTTTTTAGTGGCTTTTTATCTTCTAAATAATTATAGACTCACAGGAAGTTGACAGAACAGTACAGAATGGCCCCTTATAACCTACACTTAGTTTCTGCAGTGTGTTACATCTGATATAGTAAAATATCAAAACCAGGAAACTGAATTTGGTATACAGCATGCTTATACAGTTAAAATGCATTTTGTAAATGTTACACTGTATGATAGTATACATTTCAAAAATATGACCGCGTTAAAATGTTGACAAAGTTTAATTAACACATTCAGGTTTAAAATCCACACTAAAAATTAACAGCTGTGTACCTTTGCGTAGGTATATTTCACTTCATTAAAACTCGGTTTTCTGTCCTGTAAAATAGTGATAATACTTATCTTCACAAGATTGCAGTGAAGAACAAATGAAATAATTCATTAATGTACCCATGGCTGTGCCTGACACAGAGTAACCACTTAAAAAATATTAACTATTGTTATTTATCATCGAGTTAACTAAAAAGTAAAGATTATTCTATAAGAGAGAAATTAGGATAGTTATGTCTTCTTGTTGAATTGAACCATTTATCATTATGCAACATCCTCCTTTATCCTGTTTAATCTTTAAAGTCTGTTTTGTCAGGAACAGAAACCCCTGCTTTTTTCCTTTCCTTTTATTTCCCTGTCATCATGATGCTAGCTGTTTATTTTGCAGACTTGTTCATGTGGTTGCTTCATGGTGTCACTGGTCTGTGTAATTCAGTATGTTTTAATAGTGGCTGGTAACAGTTTTTCCCTTCCCTATTTAGTCCTTCAGGGCTTCTTGTAAGGCAGGTCTGGTGGTACTGAATTCCTCAGCATTTGCTTGTCTGAAAAGAATCTTATTTCTCCTTTGCTTCTGAAGCTTAGTTCAGTTGGATATGAAATTCTGGGCTGGAATTTCTTTCTTTCTTTTTTTGCAGGGGGACAGGGTCTCACTCCCTTGACCAGGCTGGAGTGCAGTGGCGCTGTCTTGGCTCACTGCAACCTCTGCCTCCCAGGTTCAAGTGATTCTCCCACTTCAGCCTCTCAGTAGCTGGGACTACAGGTATGTGCCTACCTCATTTTTTTATTTTTTGATTGAGACAGGTTTTCATCATGTTGGCCAGGCTGGTCTTGAACTCCTGGCTTCAAGTGACCTGCCCACCTCAGCTTCCCAAAGTGCTGGAATTACAGATGTGAGCCACATCGCCTGGCCTGGAATTTCTTTTCTTTAAGAATATTGGGGCTGGGCGTGGTGGCTCAAGCCTGTAATCCCAGCACTTTGGGAGGCCGAGGCGGGTGGATCACAAGGTCCAGAGATCGATACCATCCTGGTCAACATGGTGAAACCCCATCTCTACTAAAAATAAAAAAAAAAATTAGCTGGACATGGTGGCGCATGCCTGTAATCCCAGCTACTCAGGAGGCTGAGGCAGGAGAATTGCCTGAACCCAGGAGGCAGAGGTTGCGGTGAGCCGAGATGGTGCCATTGCACTCCAGCCTGGGTAACAAGAGCGAAACGCCGTCTCAAAAAAAAAAAAGAATATTGGACTGGGCATGGTGGCTCACACCTGTAATCTTAGCACTTTAGGCGGCTGAGGCAGGTGGATCACCTGAGGTCAGGAGTTCAAGACAAGCTTCATCAACACGGTGAAACCCTGTCTTTATTAGAAATACAAAAAAATTAGCCAGGCATGGTGGTGGGTGCCTGTAATCCCAGCTACTGGGAGGCCAAGGCAGGAGAAGCACTTGAACCCAGGAACTCATAGGTTGCGGTGAGCTGAGACCACACCATTGCACTCCAACCTAGACAACACGAATAAAATTTGGTCTCAAAAAAAAAAAAGTTGAATATTGGCCCCCAGGCTCTTCTGGCTTATAGGATTTGTGCTAAGAGAGGTCCACTGTTAGTCTGATGGGCTTCACTTTTTAGGTGACCCAGCCTTTCTCTCTGGCTGCCCTTAACATTTTTTCTTTCATTTTGACCTTGGAGAATCTGATGATTGTGTGTCTTGGAGATGATCTTCTCACGGAATATCTTACTGGGGTTATCCAGATTTACTGAATTTGAATTTTGGCCTGTCTAGCTGGGTTGGGGAAATTCTCCTGGATGATATCATGAAATAGGTTTTCCATATTGGTTCCATTTTTCCTTACTCTTTCAGGTACCCCAGTCAGTTGTAGATTTGGTCTCTTTACAAGATCCCATATTTCTTGGAGGTTTTGTTCATTGCTTTTTGTTATTTTTTCTCTATTCTTGTCGGCCTGTCTTATTCCAGAAAGACAGTCTTCATGCTCTGAGATTCTTTTCTTCATTTGGTCTGTTCTGCTACTAATACTTGTGATTGCATTGTGTTTTTCAGCTTGTAGTTTATTTTTCAGCTCTATCAGGTTAATTATGTTCCTCTCTATTCTGGCTCTTTTGGCTGTCAGCTCTTGCATTATTTTATCATGATTCTTGGCTTCCTTGCCTTGGGTTCCAATGAGCTCCTTCAGCTCACTGAAGTGCATTTTTATCCATGTTCTGAAGTCTGTTTCTATCATTTCGGCCATCTCTGCGTCAGCCCAGTTCAGAACCCTTGCTGAAGGGGTGTTGTGGTCATTTGGATGAAAGGGGCACTCTGGTTTTTGAGTTTTAAGTGTTTTTGCGCTGATTCTTTCTCATCTTTGTGGGCTTATTGACCTCCTATCCTTGAGCTTGTTGACTTTTGGATGCGGTTTCTGTTTTTTGTTATGGTTGTTGTTCTTGTTTTTGTTGTTTGTTTATTTTTCTTTTAAAAGTCCGGCCCCTCTTCTGTAGGGCTGCTACAGTTTACTGGGGGTCCACTCCAGACCCTAGTCATCTTGGTTTTTCCAGTACCTGGAGGTATCACCAGTGAAGACTATGAAACCATTGAGGTAGCAGCCTACCCCTTTCTCTGGAAGCTCCATTGTAGAGTGGGGTACTAACCAGTTGCCCACCCAAATGCACCTACAGGAGGTGGCTGCAGACCCTAGTTGGGAGGTCTCACCCAGTCAGGAGGAATGGGATCAAGGATCTGCTTAAAAAAGCAGTCTGGCTGCATTGTGGTAGAACAGCTGTGCTGTATTGGGGGATCCCTTTAGCCCCTGATCAGTTTGTACTCTCTAAGCCTGCAGGCTAGATCCACTGCGGCACCTATGCAGCAAAGGTAGTGACCCTCCTCACCCTCCAGGTCCTCCATCCCAGTGAGAAATTAGAACTCTGTTGGCCATAGAACACTGGTGGGGGTGGCTGGAGGGCTCAGCTGGGAGGACCCACCCAGTGAGGAGGAATGCATCAGGGTCTTACTTAAAGAACCAATCTGGCCACGCATTGACAAAACAGCCTTGCTGTGCTGGGGAACCATCTATGCCTCAGTTGGCTTGGACTCTGCAAATCCTGCAGGCTGAAATAGCCAGGTCACTCCAGCCTGGGTAACAGAGCAAGACTTTGCCTCAAAATATATAAATCAATAAGGTATCTTTTAATTTCTAGTATGGTAATATTGATAGAGCCTGTGTGAAAAAAAAAAGCTACTTGAGGTCTTCAATAATTTTAAAGAGAGCAAAGTGTTCTTGAGGCCAAAAGTTTTAAATCACTAGCATAAAGCATTGCTAGTGTTCCTGGATAACTAGCTGCCTTCCAGAAGCAAAAGTAAATCCTCTGTACAGGAAAATAATATAATGCGGAGTATCGAATATTTGTTACAGTTTTTCATATGCAATATGTTCTGCTCCATCAAAAATACCACACACACAAAAGACACGTTGTCACCAAACAACAAGAGAAACAATAGACAATAGAAATACATGAATATAAAGTTCAGATAATGAATACATCAGATATGTATTTCTAAAACAAGATAATTATATTCAAGGGCTTAAAGACAAGATAGAGATTTTCAGCAGGGACTAAAATTATCAATAAACAGTCCATTGGAAATTATAGAAATGAAAATTACATTAATGGAAATTGAGGGCTCAATGAATGGATTTTAAAATGGGTCAACCTAATTGAAGAGAGAAGTGAAGAACTAGATGATAGTTAAAAAGAAATTTATATCAAGGCAGCCAGAGATAAAATGATAAAAAACACTGAAAAAAATGAAACATATTGGATATGTTGAAAAATCTAATGTATATGTAGTTGGGGTACCAGAAGAATAGGGATTTTAAGATACAGTAGAAACAATGTGAAAAGATGTTTGGTTTAGAATTTTTCAAAACTGACAAAAGAATCAAGCAACAGATTCAGAAAAAACTGATACCACCAAGCAGAATAAAATTCACACTTAGAAAAACCAAAATTAATGTGCTGCAAACCAAAGACTATGAGAAAATCTTAAAGCTATCCAAAGGAAAACAATAGACATATTACCGAAAAAGGAGCCACAGTAGGACTGTCAGGCTGTTACAATGGAATTCCATCTTCAGCTTGCTAAAATGAAGTAACTGCAGACATGATATTCTGTATTTAATGTAAAATATTCCAAATTACAAAGCGAAATTAATATATTTTTCAAAAAGAGAAACCAGTCACCAACAGACACTCAATAAAGGAAATACAAGAGAATGTTCTTTAGACAGAAAAAAAATTATCGAAGATGGAAGTTTGGAGATGCAAGAAGAAATGAAGAGCATTAAGGATAAATATATATGCAAATTCAAAAAACATTAAATAAACTCTGATGTGTTTATAAGAGTATTAAAATTTGTGACAATAATATGTAATTTTGGTAAGGGGGAAAATGGAGTTAAAGTGTTCTAACTTCCTTTCCCTATTTCAGTAAGTAGTAAAATTTCTAATTTATATTGAACTCAAGTAGTCTAGAAGGCATGTTGTAATCTCTGGGAAAACCACTAAGAGAATAATGTAAGAATGTATAATCATAAATAATAAAATAATATAAAATAATCAAAAGAACACATGAGAAGAAAGACAAAGGAAAAATAAGAGGCTTGGATAATAGCAAACAGTATTATAGTGGATTTAAAGATTGCTATATTAATATTTATATTCTCTATAATAGAATAAGTTTTTTTAAACTTTTATTTAAAATTCAGGGATATATGTGCAGGTTTGTTAAATAGGTAAACTCAAGTAATGGGAGTTTGTTGTAAGGTTATTTAGTCACACAGGTATCAAGTCTAGTGCTCATTTGTTATTTGTCCCGATCTTCTCCCTATTCCCACTTGCTACACTCTGGTAGGCTCCATTGTCATTCCTCTCTATGTGTGTATGTGTTCTCATGATTTAGCTTCCACTTAAAAGTGAGAACATGTGGTATTTGGCTTTGTTGCTGCAAAGGACATAATCACATTCTTTTTTATGGCTGAATAGTATTTCATGGTATATATGTATCAGATTATCTTTATACTAGTTGTCTTTGATGGCCATTTAGGTTGATTCCATGTCATTTCTGTGACATGTCATATGAATTCTGCTGCTATAAATATATATGTGCATGTATTTATTATTTATATTCCTTTAGGTATATAACCATTCATGGGATTGCTGAGTCTAATGGCAGCTCTGTTCTTAGTGCTTTCATGAATTGCCACATTACTTTCCACAATGGATGAACTAATTTCTACTCCCACCAACAGTGTATATATCCCACCCATCCTGTCTTGGCCTCCCAAAGTGATTATAGGTGTAAGTCACCATGCCTATTATTTTTACATTTTCACCATAGTCATTCTGACTGGTATGAGATGGCATCTCATTGTGGTTTTGGTTTCCATTTCTTTAATGATCAGTGATGTTGAGCTTTTTTTATATGCTTGTTGACTGCATGTATATCTCCTTTTGAAAAGTGTCTGTTCATGTCCTTTGCCCACTTTTAATAGGTTGGCTTTTTCTTGTATATTATAAGTTCCTAGTAGATGCTGGATATTAGACCTTTGTCAGATGTGTTTATTGAACAGATATTTATTTCCCCATTGTTTATTTTTGTCAACTGTTGATATGCAGCTTATTTCTGGGACCTCTATTCTGTTTTATTGGTCCATGTGTCTGTTTTTGTACCAGTACTGTGCTGTTTTGGTTACTGCAGCCCTGTGGTATAGTTTGAAGTTGGGTAGCATCATGCCTCCAGCTTTCAACAGTCAAGCTGAGAGTCAAATCAGGAATGCAATCCCATTCACAATTGCCATAAATTAGTCTTTTTTTTTTTTGTGAAAAAGGAGAGAAGGAGAGGAAGAAAGAGGAAGAAAAAGAGGGAGAGAGAACAGGAATATTGCTTCATTCTAAAAATGGGTATTAATAATGGCCAATCAATATTTTGTGTATTTAAAATGGAGAACTCTATAAATATTTATTGAGTTTACTTGTTCCGGATCTGAGTTGAAGTCCTGGATATCCTTATTAATTTTCTGTCTCGTTGAGTCTAAATCTCGTTATGGGTCTTATGTATCTGGGTATTAAGATCTCTCATTGTTGCATTGATCCTTTTACCACTGTATCTTTGTTGCTTTGAAATCTATTTTCTCAAATGTGAGAATTGCAACTCCTGCTTTTTGTTTATTTATTTATTTTTGCTCTCCATTTGGTTGGTAAATTTTTCTCCAACCCTTTATTTTGAGTCTTTGTGTATCTTTGATATACCGTTAGGTTTTGGCTATATCTTTTGATTGGGGGATTTAGTCGATTTAAATTTAGGGTTACTGCCATTTGACGTTAACTGGCTATTTTATCCATTCGTTGATGTAAATTCTTCTTTATGTTGATGCTCTTTACTTTTTGGTATATTTTTAGAAAGGCTCATACTGGTTGTTCCTTTCTATGTATAATGCTTCTTTCAGAAGCTCTTGTAAAGCATGCCTGGTGGTAATAAAATCTCTGAGTACTTGCTTGTTCATAAAAGATTTTATTTTTCCTTCAATTGTGAAGCTTAGTTTGGCAGGATATGAGATTCTAGGCTGAAAGTTCTGTTCTTTAAGTATGTTGAATATTGGCCCCCACTCTCTTCTGGCTTGTAGGGTTTCCGCTGAGAGATCTGCTGTAAGACTAATAGGCTTCCCTTTATGGGTAACCTGGCCTTTCTCTCTGGCTGCCCTTAGTATTTTCTCCTTCGTTTCGATCCTGGTGAATCTAACGATTATGTGCCTTGGGGTTGCTCTTCTTGAGGAATATCTTTGTGGTGTTCTCTATATTACCTGGGGTTGAATAGTGTCCTGCTTTGCTAGATTGGGAAAATTTTCCTGGGTAATATCCTGAAAAGTATTTTCCAGTTTGGATTCATTCTCTCCATCACATTCAGGTACACCAATGAAACGCAGATTGGGTCTTTTCACATAGTCCCATATTTCTTGGAGACTTTGATCATTCCTTTTCATCCTTTTTTCTCTATTCTTGTCTTGTCTTTTTATTTCATTAAGTTGGTCTTCGACCTCTGATATCCTTTCTTCTGCTTGATCCATTCTGCTGTTTAAACTTGTGCATATTTCACTAAGTTCTCGTGTTGTATTTTTCAACTCCTTTAGTTCATTTATATTCCTCTCTATATTGTCTATTCTTTTCAGCATTTCATCAAACCTTTTTTCAAAGTTCTTAGTTTCTTTACATTGGGTTAGAACAAGTTCTTTTAATTCCCAGAAGTTTCTTATCATCCACCTTCTGAAGCCTACTTCAGATAATGGAACACAGTCCTTTTCCATCAGGGCTTGTTCCGTTGCTGATTTAAAATTGTCTGTTTTAAAATTGCTATAAAGAGCTACTTTTGACTGGGTAGTTTAATTGACTCACAGTTTTTCAGGCTGGGCGAGGCCTTGAGAAACTTACAGTCATGACAGAAAGCAAAGGGGAAGCTTGTACATCTTCATATGGCAACAGGAGAGAGGGAGAGGGGGAAGTACCATACATTTTTAAATCATCAGATCTCATGAGAACTCACTCACTATCACAAGAACAACAAGGGGGAAATCTGCCCCCATGATCCAGTCACCTCCAACCAAGTTCCTCTTCCAAAAGTGGGAATTATAATTCAATATGAGATTTAGGTGGGGACACAGAGCCAAACTATCTCATTCTACCCTTGGACCCCCCTTAAACCTCATGTCCTTCTCATATTTCAAAACACAATTATGCCTTCCCAACAGTCCCCCAAAGTCTTAACTAATTTCAGCATCAACTCAAAAGTCAAAGTCCAAAGTCTCATTTGAGACAAGGCAAGTCCCTTCCACTTATGAGCCTATAAAATTGAAAACAATTTAGTTACTTCCTACTCCAAATGGGAGAAATTGGACAATATAAAGGGGCTACAGTCCCCAGGAAAGTCTGAAACCCAGCAGGGTAGTCATTAAATCTTAAAACTCTGAAATAATCTCCTTTGACTCCATGTCTGACATGCAGTGCATGCTGATACAAGAGGTAGGCTCCCAAGGCCTTGGGCAGCTCCAGAAACCTTGGGCAGCAGAGCAAGACTCCATCATAAAATAAAACAAAAACATTAAATTAAAGAGTAAAGAAAATTTGATAGTAAAATGATGAAAAAGATACATCATGCAATCACTAAACAAAGAAAGCTAGTATAACAAAGTAGACCTTGGATCAAGATACATAGCAAGAGATATTGAAGGACATTTTGTAATGATAAAAGGTTTAGTTTGCTGGGATACCTAACAATTCCTAATTTGTACCTAGTGTCAATTGTTATTGTTGGAGATTTTAACAAAGTTTTTTTTTAATTGATAAAATAAACAGACAAAAAATTAAAACCATATAGGATATTTAAACAACCCAGTTAATAAACTTGGTATGCTCTTTCACTTTCTGTCTGCCTCTCTCTATCTATCTATCTCTCAAGCACATACATCCCAAACAACTGTGGAGTATACATACATTTTGAGCAAATATGGAACATTTGCAAAAATTGGATATATGGTAGACCATGAGGCAAGTTTTGCAAGTTACAAAGGATTAAATGCATATAGAATTTTTGCATCTCTTCCCCTAGTGGAGTTAAGCCAGAAATCAGTTAACAGCACTATGACTAAAACTTGTTTTATAACATTTATTTTTGAGACAGGGTCTTGCTCTACCCACCATGCCCATATACATGCCCATATACACTCCACCCAGGCTGGAGTGCAGTGGTACAGTCAGATCTCAGCATAGCCTTGAACTCCTGGGCTTAAGTGATCCCCCTACTTCAGCCTCCCAAGTAGCTGGGACCACAGACACATGCCACCGTGCCCAGTTAGTTGAGACATATATATGTATATCTCAACTAACTGGGCACGGTGGCATGTATATGGGCATGGTGGCATATATACATGGGGGTATATATATGCGTATATATATGCTCTTGGGACCAAGAAAGCATCCTGTCTTGGCCTCCCAAAGTGATTATAGGTGTAAGTCACCATGCCCAGCCCACAATATTTTCAAAATGTGTTTGAAAATTTATTAGTGTATTTTGAAATAAGCAAGGGTCAAAGAAGAATTTAAAATGGAAATTAGAAAATAGTTTGAACTGGGTCATAACAAAACTACAATGTATTAAAACTTGTGTGATGCAGCCAAAGCAGTGATCAGGAAGAAAATAATAGCATTAAGTGCACACATTAGAAAAGAAGAAAAACTAAAAAATCAATGACCTCAGTATGAATTTGATGATGTTATATTAAACAGTAAGATACTTGAGATTAAGGAGAATGTCAAAACCCAATTCAAGGAAGCTAAGAGTCACAATAAAATGATGCAAGTACATAGATGAAATGGTTATTATGAAAAAGAACCAAACTGATCTGACAGAACTGAAAAACAGACTATAAAAATTTCCTAATGCAGTTGTAAGTATTAACAGCAGAATAGACGAAGCTGAGAAAAGAATTTCTGAGGTCAGAAACTGGCTCTCTGAAATAATTCACTCAGATAAAAATAAAGGAAAAAGAATAAAAGAGAATGGACAAAACCTCCAAGAAATACAGGTTTATGTAATGAGACCACATCTATGACTGACTGACATCCCTGAAAGAGATGAGGAGTAAGCAAACTTGCTTGCAGCTTGGAAAACATGTATAAGGATTTCATTTATGAAAACTCCCCAAGCTTTGCTAGAGAGGCCAACATTCAAATCCAGGAAATGCAGAGAACCCTCATGAGATATTACACAAGAGGACCATTCCCAAGACACATGATCATCAGATTCTCCAAGATTGAAATGCAAGAAAAAATGTTAAAGGCAGCTAAAAAGAAGGAACAAGTCACCTACAAAGGGAACCTCATCAGGCTAACAGTGGACCTATTACCAGAAACACCACAAGCCGGAATATATTAGTGGCCTATATTCAACATCCTTAAAGAAAAAAATTTAAACCAATAATTTGGTTTCCAGCCAAACTATGCTCCATAAGTGAAAAAGAAATAAGATCCTTTTCATTCAAGCAGTTGCTGAGGGAACTTGTTACCACTAGACCTGCCTTACAAGAGGTCCTGAAAGGAACACCAAATATTGAAAGGAATGACCATTACCAGCCACTACAAAAATACACCTAAGTACACAGACGAGTGACATTATAAAGCAGTCACACAAACAAGTTTATATAATAACCAGTTAACAACATGAGTGCCTTTTAATTGGAGACTTTAGCCCATTTATATTCAAGATTAGTATTGATATGTGGAGATTGATCCTGCAGATTTAACTCTGTGGGCAGACTGCTTGAGCTTAAGAATTCAAGACCAGTCTGGGCAACATGGTGAAACCCCGTCCCTACAAAAATTAGATAAGCTGGGCATTGTGGTATGTGCCTGTGGTCCCAGCTACTTTGGGGGCTGAAATAGGAGCCTGGGAAGTCAAGACTGCAGTGAGCTGAGACTGCAACACCGAGTTCCAGCCTGGGTGACAAAGCAAGACCCTCTGGAAAAAAAAAAAAAAAAGAAAGGAAGACCCAATGGTATATTCTCTGCAAGAGACTCGTCTTACACACAATGACACCCCATTGGATCAAAATAAAGGAATGGAGAAAAGCTACCAAGCAAATAGAAATTATAAAAAAGCAGGGGTTGCAACCCTAATTTCACACAAAATACGCTTTAAACCAAACATATAAAAGAAGACAAAGAAAGGCATTACATAATCATAAAGCGTTCAATTCAACAAGAAGACCTAACTATCCTAAATATATATGCACCCAACACAGGAGCACCCAGATTCATAAAGCAAGTTCTTAGAGACTTACAAAGAGACTTAGATTCCCACACAAAAATGTTTGGAGACTTTGACACCCCACTGATCATATTGGACAGATCACTGAGTCAGAAAACTAGCAAAGATATTGAGGACCTGAAGTGAAGACCTGACCAATGGACCTAATAACTATAGAACTCTCCACCCCAAAACAACAGAATATACATTCTTCTCATTGCCACATGGCACACTAAAATTGACCACACAATTGTACATAAAATAATACTTAGCAGATTCAAAAAAACTGAAATCATACCAACCACACTGTTAGACCATAGCACAATAAAAATAGAAATTGATACTTAGAAAATGACTCAAAACCATACAATTATATGGAAATTAAACAACCTCCTCCTGAGTGACTTTTGGCTAAACAATTAAATTAAGGCAGAAATCAAGACATTCTTTGAAATTAATGAGAACAAAGATAAAGCACATCAGAATCTCTTGGACATAGCTAAATCAGTGTTAAGAGGGAATTTTATAGAACTAAACACCCACATCAAACAGTTAGAAAGATCTCAAATTAACAACCTAACATAGCAACTATAAGAACTAGGGAAGCAAGAGCAAACCAATGCCAAAGCTAGCAGAATACAAGAAATCACCAAAGTCAGAGCTGAACTGAAGCAAACTGATATATGAAAAACCATAGAAAAGATCAATGAATGCAGGAATTGGCTCCCTGAAAAAATTAGTAAGCTCAATGGACTGCTGGGTAGACTAAAGAAAAAAAGAGGGAAGATCCAAATAAATACAATTAGAAACGACAAAGGGGCATTACTACTTATCCTACAAAGATACAAAAAGCATCAGACACTACTATGAACACCTCTAAACACACAAACTAGAAAACTTAGAAGAAATGGATAAATTCCTAGACACACACAACCTCCCAAGAATGGACACTGAAAACATTGAATCCCTGACAGATCAATAATGAGTTCCAAAATTTAATCAGTAATAAAAAGCCTATCAACAAAAACATAAAAGCCCAAGAATAGAGGGATTCACAGCTGAATTCTACCTAATGTATAATGAAGAGCTGGTACCTTTACTACTGAAACTATTCCAAAAAATTGAAGTTAGGAAGGATTCCTCCCCAACTCACTGTTTGAGGCCAGCATTATACTGAATACTAAAACCTGGCAGAGACATGACAGAAAAACAAAAACAAACAAAAATCAAAACCAAAACTTCAGGCCAACATCCTTGATGAAAATTCATGCAAATATCCTTAACAGAATAATAGCAAACCAAATCCAACAACAGATCAAAAAGCTAATCCACCACAATAAATTAGGCTTAATCCCTGGAATGCAAGGTTGATTCAACATATGCAAATCAATAACTGTGATGAATCACAGAAAAATAATTAAAAATAGTCTAGGCACAGTGGCTCATGCCTATAATTCCAGCGCTTTGGAAGGCCAAGGCAGATGGATTACCTGAAGTCAAGGAGTTTGGGACCAGCCTGGCCAATATGGTGAAACCCCATCTCTTCTAAAAATAAAATTAGCCAGGCATGGTGGCAGGTGCCTATAATAGCTAAAGCTACTCTGGAGGCTGAGGCAGGAGAATTGCTTGAACCCAGGAGGTGGAGTTTGCAGTGAGCAGAGATCACACCATTGCACTCCAGCCTGGGCAACAAGAGCAAAACTCCATCTCAAAAAAATAAAATAAAAATAAAAAAGAATTAAAAACAAATATGATAAATTGATCCAGAAAAGGCTTTGAATAAAATTCATTATCACTTTATGTCAAAAATCCTCAATAGGGTAGGCACTAAAGGAACATACTTAAAAATAATGGCCATCTTGAGAACCCCCCAGTGAACTGAATAGGCAAAAGCTGGAAATACTCCCCCCAAAACCAGCAAAAGACAAGGATCCCCTCTTTCACCACTCCTGTTCAACATAGTATTGGAAGTCCTGACCAGTGCAATCAGGCAAAAAAAGAAATAACAGACATCTAAGTAGGAAGAGAGGAAGTCAGACTACCCTTGTTTGCAAATAACATACAAGTTTTTTTGAGATGGAGTCTTCCTCTTTTGCTAATGTTGGAGTGCAGTGGCATGATCCTGGCTCACTGTAACCTCCGCCTCCTGATTTCAAGCGATTCTCCTGCCTCAGCCTCCTCAGTAGTTGAGACTATAGGCACACACGACCATGCCCGGCACATTTTTATAGTTTTAGTAGAGACGGGGTTTCACCATGTTGGCCAGGCTGGTCTCAAACTCCTGACCTTGTGATCTGCCTGCCTCTGACTACCAAAGTGCTGGGATTACAGGCCTGAGCCACCACACCTGACCACATGATTCTATATCTAGAAAACCCCATAGTCTCTGCCCAAAAGCTACTTGATCTGATAAACAACTTCAGCAAAGTTTGAGTTTACAAAATCAACATAGAAAAATCAGTAGCATTCCTATACACCAACAACATCCCAGCTAAGAGCCAAATCAGAAATGCAATCTCAGTCACAGTTGCCACAAACAGAATAAAATACCTAGGAATATAGCTAATCAGGAAGGTAAAAGATTGCTACAATGAGAACTAAAAAACACTACCAAAATCAGAGATGACACAAACAAATGGAAAACCATTTTGTGCTTATGGATTAGAAGAATCAATATTTGGAAAATGGCCATACTGCCAAAGCAGTTTAGAGAATTCAGTGCTGTTTTCTTTCAAACTACCAGTGATATTCTTCACAGAATTAGAAAAGAGATGGTGACTCACATGGAATTCCAGAACTTTGGGAGGCCAAGGCCAGTGGGTTGCTCCAGCTGAGGAGTTTGAGAGCCTGCCTGAGCAACATGGTGAAATTCTGTTTCAAAAAAAAGAAAAGAAAGAGAGAGGAAGAAGGAAGGAAGGAAGGAAAGAAGGAAGGAAGGAAGAAGAATGAAAAGAAGGAAGGGAGGGAAAGAAGGAAAGAGGGAAGGAGGGAAAGAAGGAAAGAGGGAAGGAGGGAAGGAAAGGAAGGAAGGAAAGAAGGAAATAGAGAAGGAAACCCCACTATTTAAAAATTCATATGGAACCAAAAAAGAACACGAATAGCCAAGCCAATTGTAAACAACAAGAACAAAGCTAGAGTTATCACATTTTCCAACTTAAACTATGCTAAAGGGCCACAGTAACCAAAACAGCATGGTACCGGTACAAAAAGAAACACATAAACCAATGGAACAAAATAGAGAGTTCAGAAATAATGCCACACACATACAACCATTTGGTCTTCAACAAAGCTGACAAAAACAAACATTGGGAAAGAAGAGTCCCCAGTCAATAAATGGTGCTGGGATAACTGGCTAACCATATGGAGAAAATTGAAACTGGCCCCCGTCTTACACCACATGCAAAAAATCAACTCGAGATACATTAAAGACTTAAATGTAAAACCTAAAACTATAAAAATTCTGGCAGATAACCTAGGAAATAACCATTCTGAACAGAGGAAAGGGCAAAGATTTCATGATGATGCCAAAAGCAATTGCAACAAAAACAGAAATTGACAAATAGGATCTAATTAAACAAAAGAGCTTCTCTGCACATCAAAAGAAACTATCAACAGTGTAAACAGACAACCTACAGAATGGGAGAAAATCTTTGCAAACTATGCAAACAATTAAAGACTAAGATCCAACATCTATAATGAACTTAAACAAATTTACAAGGAAACAACAAACAACCTCATTAAAAAGTAGGCAAAGGACATGAACAGACACTTTTCAAAGGAATAAATACATGTGGCCAACAAGCATATGAAAAATGCCCAACATCACTAATCATTAAATAAATGCAAATCAAAATGACAATGAGATACCATCTCACACCAATCAGAATGGCTGTTGTGAAAAAGTAAAAAATAAGAGGTGCTGGCAAGTTTGTGGAGAATAGGGAATGCTTATACACTGTTGGTGGGAGTATAAATTGGTCAGTCATTGTGGAAAGCAGTATGGTGATTCCTCAAAGGACTTAAAACAGAACTATCATTCAACCTAGCAATCCCATCATTGATTGTATATCCAATGGAATCTAAATTATTCTACCAGAAAGACACATGCAGATGTATATTCATTGCAGCATGTCTTTTTTTTTTTTTTTTTTTGAGACGGAGTTTCGCTCTTGTTTACCCAGGCTGGAGTGCAATGGCGCAATCTCGGCTCACCACAACCTCCGCCTCCTGGGTTTAGGCAATTCTCCTGCCTCAGCCTCCCGAGTAGCTGGGATTACAGGCACGCGCCACCATGCCCAGCTAATTTTTTGTAATTTTTAGTAGAGATGGGGTTTCACCATGTTGACCAGGATGGTCTCGATCTGTTGACCTTGTGATCCACCCGCCTCGGCCTCCCAAAGTGCTGGGATTACAGGCTTGAGCGCAGCATGTCTTTTACAATAGCAAAGATTTGGAAATGCTCATTAATGGTAAATGCTCATTAGCGATAGACTGGGTAAAGAAAATTTGGTACATACAGACCATGAAATACTATGCAGCCATAAAAAAGAATGAGATTATGTCCTTTGCAGCAATGTGGATGGAGCGAGAGGCCATTATCCTAAGCACTAACACAGGAACAGAAAACCAAATGCCACATGTTCTCACTTATTAGTGGTAGCTCTACAATGAGAGCACATGGATACTAAGATGGGAACAACAGACACTGGGGCCTACTAGAGTATGAAAGGTGGGAGGAGGGAGACAGGATAGAAAAAAGTACCTATTGGGTACTATGTTTATTAACCAGGTAATGAAATTATTTGTACACCAAACCCCGGTGATACACAGTTTACCTATGTATCAAACCTGCACATGTACCTAAATAAAAGTTTTTTTTTTTTTTTGCATTTTAGGTTTTGGGGTACATGTGCAGAACATGCAAGACAGTTGCATAGGTACACACATGGCAGTGTGTTTTGCTGCCTTCCTCCCCTTCACCCACATTTGGCATTTCTCCCCAGGCTATCCCTCCCCAGCTCCCCGCCCCCCGCTGTCCCTCCCCTATTCCCCCCAATAGACCCCAGTGTGTAGTACTCCCTTCTTCCCTGTGTCCATGTGTTCTCATTTTTCATCACCCACCTATGAGTGAGAACATGCAGTATTTCATTTTCTGTTCTTGTGTCAGTTTGCTGAGGATGATGTTCTCCAGATTCATCCATGTCCCTCTAAAGGACACGAACTCATCATTTTTGATTGCTGCATAATATTTCATGGTGTATATGTACCACATTTTCCCTGTCCAGTCTATCATCGATGGGCATTTGGGTTGGTTCCAGGTCTTTGCTATTGTAAACAATGCTGCAATGAACATTCTTGTGCATGTGTCCTTATAGTAGAATGATTTATAGTCCTTTGGATATATACCCAGTAATGGGATTGCTGGGTCAAATGGAATTTCTATTTCTAAGGCCTTGAGGAATCGCCACACTGTCTTCCACAATGGTTGAACTAATTTACACTCCCACCAAGAGTGTAAAAGTGTTCCTATTTCTCCACATCCTCTCCAGCATCTGTTGTCTCCAGATTTTTTAATGATCGCCATTCTAACTGGTGTGAAATGGTATCTCAATGTAGTTTTGATTTGCATCTCTCTAATGACCAATGATGATGAGCATTTTTCTTATGTTTGTTGGCCTCATGTATGTCTTCTTTTGTAAAGTGCCTGTTCATATCCTTTGCAAACCGACTGCAACAGCACATCAAAAAACTTATCCATCATGATCAAGTAGGATTCATCCCGGGGATGCAAGGCTGGTTCAACATACGAAAGTCTATAAATGTAATTCACCACATAAATAGAACCAAAAACAAAAACCACATGATTATCTCAATTGACACAGAGAAGGCCTTTGAGAAAATTCAACAGCCCTTTATGCTAAAAACCCTCAATAAACTCGATATTGATGGAACGTATCTCAAAGTAATACAAGCTATTTATGACAAACCAACAGCCAATGTCATACTGAATAGGCAAAAACTGGAAGCATTCCCTTTGAAATCCAGCACTAGACAAGGATGCCCTCTTTCACCACTCCTATTCAATATAGTACTGGAAGTTCTAGCCAGAGCAATCAGGCAAGAAAAAGAAATAAAGGGTATTCAAATAGGAAAGGAGGAAGCCAAATTGTCTCTATTTGCAGACGACATGATAGTATACCTAGAAGACCCCATCGCCTCAGCCCAAAAACTCCTGAAACTGATAAGCAACTTCAGCAAAGTCTCAGGATACAAAATCAATGTGCAAAAATCACAAGCATTCCTATACACCAATAACAGACTTAAAGAGAGCCAAATCAAGAATGAACTGCCATTCACAATTGCTACAAAAAGAATAAAATACTTTGGAATACAACTTACCAGGAACGTAAGGGACCTCTTCAAGGAAAACTACAAACCACTGCTCAATGAAATAAGAGAGGACACAAACAGATGGAGAAACATTCCATATTCATGGTAAGGAAGAATCAATATCATGAAAATGGCTATACTGCCCAAAGTAATTTACAGAATCAATGCTATCCCCATCAAGCTACCATTGACTTTCTTCACAGAACTGGAAAAAACCACCATGAACTTCATATGGAACCAAAAGAGAGCCCGCATAGCAAGTCAATTCTAAGCAAAAAGAACACAGCAGGAGGCATCACACTACCGGACTTCAAACTATACTACAAGGCTACAGTAATCAAAACAGCATCGTACTGGTACCAAAACAGAGATATATACCAATGGAACAGAACAGAGGCATCGGAGGCAACACAACATATCTACAACCATACAATCTTTGATAAACCTGACAAAAACAAGCAATGGAGAAAGAATTCCCTGTTTAATAAATGGTGTTGGGAAAACTGGCTAGCCATGTGCAGAAAGCAGAAACTGGATCCCTTCCTGACACCTTACACTAAAATTAACTCCAGATGGATTAAAGACTTAAACATAAGACCTGGCACCATAAAAACCCTAGAAGGAAATCTAGGCAAAACCATTCAGGACATAGGAGTAGGCAAAGACTTCATGACCAAAACACCAAAAGCATTGGCAACAAAAGCCAAAATAGACACATGGGACCTAATCAAACTCCATAGCTTCTGCACAGCAAAAGAAACAGTCACTAGAGTGAGTCGGCAACCAACAGAATGGGAAAAAATGTTTGCAGTTTACCCATCTGACAAAGGGCTGATATCCAGAATTTACAAAGAACTCAAACAGATTTACAGGAAAGAAGTTTTTTTAAAAAAGGAAGATACATTTGAAACAAGAAAAAAACTAAAAAACAAAAACCTCCTCAAAACCAGGATATTAAACCCCAGAAAAGTGGAAGTGAAATAATAAAGATAAGGATCGGTTGGGCATGGCAGCTCATGCTTTTAATCCCAGCACTTTGGGAGGCTGAGTTGGGTGGATCACCTGAGGTCAGGAGTTCTTGACCAGCCTGGCCAGCATGGTACAACTCCGTCTCTACTAAAAATACAAAAATTAGCTGGGTGTGGTGGTGGGCGCACCTGTAATCCCAGCTATTCAGGAGACTGAGGCAGGAGAATTGCTTGAACTCAGTAAGCAGAGGTTACAGTGAGCCCAGATCTTGCCATTGCACTCCAGCCTGGGTGACTGACAATAGCTAGACTCTGTCTCAAACAAACAAATAAATAAATAAAGATAAGGATAGATACTAATGAAATAGAAAGTATCTAATAGAGAATGATAAGAAAGTTGAAGGTTGGATTGTTGAAGGCTAGTCTCAAACTCCTGGGCTTAAGCCATCTGCCTGCATCAGCCTCCCAAAATGCTGGGATTATAGGCCTGAGCCACCATGCCCTGCCATTTTTAGCTCTTAAATATAGGTCTTTGTTAATGCTTACACATGGTGTTAGGTAAGAGTCACCTTCATTCTTATGTACATGGTTATTCAGTTGCCCCAGGACCATTTCTTGACAAGACTATTCTTTCTCAATGGAATTATGTATAAGTGGTAGCTTTTTAAAAGGTGTATTATGGTATATAATCTGAAACCTCTCAGTGATTTTTTTTTTTTTTGGTATTCTGTTACATGAAAGTTCATTGGTCTGTTTTCTACTTGAAATAAGAGTTGTATTCATTTTTATTTTTGCTTTCTGAAATTATTCAGGCGATTTTAGGTCCTGTAACAACTGCAAAATAAGTCATAATCAGTTTGTTAATTTTTACAAAATAAAGCTTGCATTCTTTCTCTACTATCTCACATGTGGGAACACAGCAAAAAGACGGCCATCTGTGAACCAGGAAGAGGGCTCTCTCCAGAATTTCTACCATGCTGGCACCCTGATCTCAAACTTCCCACCCTTCAGGCTCTGAGAAATAAATTTCTAGTGTTTAAACCATATAGTCTGTGGTATTCTGTTATAGTAACCTGAACTGAGAGAGAAATTTTCTGCTGTGCCATTTAACCCTCTGCTGTTTCTTTAATATATTTTAAAAGTCATTTTTTTATAGTTTTCTTGGCAATAATGAATAAAGTCTTAATTTACAGCAATCTAGTTTGCTTACTACCAACTAAGTTTCAAAGCACACCTAAGTGCGCGCCAGTGTAGCTTGTCTCTCTCTCAACTTCTTTGTACTCTTTTTGCTAAATACATTACATCATTATATTTTATTAGCCCATCAACATAGCTTCATAATTATTGTTTCATGTAGTTGTCTTTAATATGAGAAGAGGAGAGTTACAAACAAAAATATATTTATACTGCCTCTTATATTTATCTATGTAGTTATCTTTGCCAGTGCTCTTTATTTCTTTGTATAGATTCAAGTTACTTTCTAGTATCATTTAGTTTAGCATGAAGGATTCCCTTCAGTATTTCTTGCATAACAAGTCTGCTATTGATAAATCCTCACAGTTTTTGTTTATATGGAAATATCTTAATTTCTGCCTTTTTTTGAAGAATAGTTTTGCTGGCTATAGAATTCTTTGTTAACATACATTTTTCTTTTAAGAAATATCGATTTTGATTAAACATAATTTAAACTCTAGGTATCTACCATCTTTCAGCCTAACATTAGCAAAATTGTTGATATAAGGCACAGTTTTTTCCTGTACTTGTTACTTGGCTCTAGTTTTTTATTAAAAAAAGATTTATGGAAATGTTAAACAAAAACAGAAGTCTGAGGCTGGGTGCAGTGGCTCATACCTGTATTCCAGCACTTTGGGAGGCTGAGGTAATAGAATCACTTGAGACCAGGAGTTGAAGTGCAGTTTGGACAACATAGCCAGGCCTCATCTCTAGTTTATTAAAAAAAAAAAGTTCAAGATTTTAAAATCTGTATTAAAACTCCTACGAAACTTGTCAAAGTTGTTCCTTATTCTACAAAATAGCAACCAGTAATGACAATAAAGGATATTAAAAATCATAACAGCATTTAAAACATGCAGTTTGTTTGATGTTCTATTTACTTTAAAGCATAAGTTGTTCTCAATAAAAAAGAAATTTAAAATCTCTGGAAAGAGGCTTCACAAATATAATATATAATCATATATAATATATATCACATATATAATAATATATAATATATATCACATATATAATATATAATCATTATATATTGACTGTTTATACACACCATACTTTTTATCTCTTCATCATATGATTTAATATATAAATGATTTTAATTATATATGTTATATGATCATATATAATATATAAATTTTATATATTAATATAAATATAGATTAATAAAAACTAATATAATATAAATTATATATTAATATAAATAAGAATTAATAAATTAAAATTAATATAATATAAATTATATATAAATCATATAATACATAATTATATATTACATATATATGATTTTTTTTTATACTAGCTCTAGAAGAAGCATCCTAGGTCCTTAAAATGTCCCTTAGCTACATGTCTGCCTGTTACTACTGCATGCTCCTAAAAACATAGTATAGCAGACATTTTGAAAGCTAAAGTTTTGCAATAACTGTCCTGGGTGATCTTTCAGTATTAAGTGAAATATTGGAGAGCTGTTGGCATTTTTGTTCTGACCTCAGATTTCTGATGAGAAGTCAGGTGATAATCTTATTAAGAAAACTTTCTATGTAATGATCTCTTCCTGGTTTCAAGGCTATTTCTTTGTCTTTCAATGGTTTGACCATGATATGTTTAGGCATGAATCTCTTTTGGGTTTATTTAACTTGGAATTTGTTGTGTTTCTTGAGTATGTGGTTTTATTTCTAAAAAAAATCAAATTCAGAAATATGGGAACAGGCCGCACGGTGGCTCAAGCCTGTAATCCCAGCACTTTGGGAGGCCGAGGTGGGTGGATCACAAGGTCAAGAGATCGACACCATCCCGGTCAACATGGTGAAACCCCGTCTCTACTAAAAATACAAAAAATTAGCTGGGCATGGTGGCACATTCCTATAATCCCAGCTACTCAGGAGGCTGAGGCAGGAGAATTGCCTGAACTCAGGAGGCGGAGGTTGCGGTGAGCCAAGATCGCACCATTGCACTCCAGCCTGGGTAACTAGCGAAACTCCGCCTTAGAAAAAAAAAGAAGAAATTATGGGAATTATTTGTTCAAATAATCTTTCTTTTTCTCTTTTCTTTTCTTCTGGAACTCCCATATTGTGTATGTTGGTGGGCTTGATGATCTCTAAGGTGCTAAATAAGGTTAATTTAAAAAATTGATACATAATGATTGCCCATATTTTGGGGTTACATATGGTATTTTGACACATGCACACAATGTTAATGATCAAATCTGGGTAATTGGGATATCTGTCACCTCAAGCATTTATCATTTCTTGTGTTGGGAACATTCCCAATCTCTTCTAGCTACTTTGAAATATACAATAAGCTATTGTTAACTGTATTTACTGTGTTACAGAACACTAGATCATATTCCTTCTCTCTGTAATTTTGTACTCATTAGCCAACTTCTCTTCATTTTCCTCTCTTTCTATGCTTCCCAGACCCTTGTAACTAGCATTCTACTCTCTACGTCTATGAGATCAATTTGTTTTTAGTTTTTACATATGAGTGAGAAAAATTGATACTTGGCTTTCTGTGCCTGGCTTATTTTACTAATTATAATATCCTTCAGTTCTACTCATGTTGTGGCAAATGACAGGATTTCATTTTGTTATGGATGATTACTACTTAATTGTTTTAACACAACACACTGTTTTTATCCATTCATCCACTGATGGATACTTAGGTTGATTTCATATCTTGACTATTGTGAATAGTCCTGCAATAAATATGGGCATGCAGATATCTCCTCAATATACTGATTTTCTTTCTTTTGGAAATATACCCAGCAGTAGGAGTTGGTGGATTGAATGATAGTACTATTTTTAGTTTTTTGAGGAGCCTCCATACTTTTTTTCATAACAGCTGTGCTAATTTACATTTCCATCAACCGTGTGTAAGAGTTTCCTTTCTCCACATCTTTATCAACACTTTCTCTTTTTGATATTAGCCATTCTAACTGGAGTGAGATAATATCTCACTGCAGTTCGGATTTATATTTCTTCGATGATTAGTAGAGTTGATCATCTGTGTGTATAATCTTGAGAAATGCCTATCAGATCATTTGTCCATTTTAAAATTGGATTGTATTTGCTTTTTTGCTGTTGAGTTCCTAATATACTCTGGTTACTAATCCCTTATTAGTTGAATAGTTTGCAAATATTTTCTCCCATTCCTTAGGTTCACTCTTCACTCTTGATTATTTCCTTTGCTGTGCAGAAGTTTTTTAGCTTGATGTAATTCAATTTGTGTATTTTTGCTTTTGTTGCCTGTGTTTCAGGAGGCTTATCCAAAAAATCTTGTCCCAGCTTTATGCCTGTAATACCAGCACTTTGAAAGGCTGAGGTGGACGGATCATGAGGTCAGGAGTTTGAGACCAGCCCGGCCAACATGGTGAAACCCTGTCTCTATTAAAAATACAAAAATTAGCTGGGCGTGATGGTGCATGCCTATAATCCCAGCTACTTGGGAGGCTGAGACAGAATTGTTTGAACCTGGGAGATGGAGATTGCAGTGAGCCAGGATCATACCACTGCACTCCGACCTGGGCAACAGAGCAAGACTCCATCTTGGAAAAAAAAGAAAAAAGAAATCCTTGCCCAGATCAGTGTTCTGAAACATTCCCCAATGTTTTCTTCTAGTAGTTTCATGTCTTACATTTAACTCTTCAATTCATTTTGATTTGACTTTTGTATATGGTGAAAGATTGGGGTCTAGTTTCATTTTGCATGTGGTTATCCAATTTTCCTAGCACCTTTTATTGAAGATAATGTCCTTTTCCCAATGTGTGTTTTTGGTGCCTTTGTCAAAAATGAGTTCATTGTAGATATGTGGATTTATTTCTGGTTTCTCCATTCTGTTCCATCGGTCTATGTGTCTGTTTTTATGTTATTACTGTGCTGTTTTGACTCCTATAGCTTTGTATTAATAGTATATTTTGAAGTCAGATAGTGGGATGCCTCCAGCTTTTATTTTCTTACTTTCTTTTTTCTTTTGCTGAAGATTGCTTTGAGTATTCACGAGCTTTTTGTTATTTCATAAATTTTTTTTCTATTTCTGTGAAGAATGTAATTGGTATTTTATTGGGGATTGTATTGAATCTGTAGATCACTTTGGGTAGTATGGTCATTTTAACAATGTTAATTCTTCCAATTCATCAGCATGAAATATCTTTCCATTTTTTGGTGTTCTCTTCAATTTCTTTCATCAGTGTTTTACAGTTTTTTTTGTGGACATTTTTTACTTCTTTGCTTAAATTTATTCTTAGATTTTGTTTTGTTTGGTAGCTATCGTTAATGGGATTTCTTTTTCAGATTATTTACTGCCTATGTAAATGCTACTGATTTTTTGTATGTTGATTTTGTATCCTACAACTTTACTGTATTTGATCTTATATGTTTCTAAACCTAAGATCATGGTTCTGCAACAAGGATAATTTGACTTTAACTTTCCAGTCTGGACACCCTGTCTTTCTTTCTCCTGCATAACTGCTCTGGCTAGGGCTTCCAGGACTGTATTAAATAGGAGCAGTGAAAGTGGACATGCTTGTGTTTTTCCAAATTGTAGAGGAAAAGCTTTCAACTTTTCCCTGTTTAGTATGATGTTAGCTCCTGGTTGGTCATATATCGCCTTTATTGTTTTGAGGTATGTCTTTTCTATACCCAGTTTGTTGAGTTTTTTTCATAAAGGGATGTTGAATTTTATCACATGCCTTTTTAGTATCTGTTGAAATTATGATATGGTTTTTGTCCTTGTTTCTGTTCATGTGATATATCACATTTATTGACTTATGTATGTTGAACCATATTTGTATCCCTGGCTAAACAAGATAAATTTTTTCCTGATTCTTTTTTCTGTTTCTCACACTGTACAATCTCCTTTGACATATCTGCAATTTGCTGATTTTTTTCCTTCTAATTCTAATCACCTTTTAAGCTTTTATCATAAATTTTTTATGTATCAGATTTTGTACTTTTCAATACAAAGTATCAGATTTTGTACTTTTCAATAATTTTTTATGATTTTTAATAATTATGTATCATAATCTTGGGGTAAGAAACATTGTTTCCATATTTTTCTTTAATTCTTAAAATTTTTTCAGTTTATTAACTGATTTTGTGAAAAATCTATGCAGTCAGCATAGATAAAGTCATTAGTCAATGCAGAACGTACACTCCTACTGTTATCCAATCTCTAGCTCACTTTTTCACTGACACCAACATTGGCCTTTGCAGTCCCCCTGACTTTCTTCATTCTGTTTTTGCATTCCTTTTGCTGTTTTTGTAAGGTCTTTTTCTTCTCATACAGGGAATGTCTTGCAAGTCTATGTTTGAGTTCATTTTTCTTTGCATAATCTAAAGAATTATAAATCATGCCAAAGCCAGTTGTCTTGCCACCACTGAAATAGGTTCTGAATCCAAATACAAAGATGACATACAGTGTGGTATTGTACATTTTGGCTAGTTTCCCCCAAATTTCTGTCTTAGGTACTGTTGCCTTCCCAGGGTGAAGAACATTGATGCCCATTTGTTTCCTCTGAAGTAGTTGAAATAGTTACCGTTTTGTTTATGATGGCGGTTGATCCTTAGGCAGCCAGAAAGGGGGAAAAGGTTTCTTTAATTCTTGAAACATAATTTCCTTTAGTTCTTTGAATATATTTATAATGGGTGATTTAAAGCCTTTGTAGAGCAAGTCCAATATCTGGGCTTCCTCAGGGACAGTTTCTACTGATTGCTTTTTCCCCTTGTTTACGAGCCATACTCTCCCTGATTCTTTGCCTGTCTGATAATTTTTTTGTTGACAAGTGTACATTTTCATGATATGGTTAATATGGTAACTCATATTCTTCCCTTTCCATGGTTTGTTGTTCCTCTTCATTTCTGACTTTTCTGTGATAATTATCTAAAGTCTATAGTTATGAAATTTGCTTGGTTAGTTGTCAGCTGATCTGTGGGTCAAGACTTCTTTTTTATTTTATTTTTATTTTTTATTTTTTTTTTATTGGATTTTAGGTTTTGGGGTACATGAGCAGAGCATGCAAGACAGTTGCGTAGGTACACACATGGCAGTGTGCTTTGCTTTTCTTCTCCCCTTCACCCACATTTGGCATTTCTCCCCAGGCTATCCCTCCCCACCTTCCCCTCCCACTGGCCCTCCCCTTTTCCCCCCAATAGACCCCAGTGTTTAGTACTCCCCTTTCTGTGTCCATGTGTTCTCATTTTTCATTACCCACCTATGAGTGAGAATATACGGTGTTTCATTTTCTGTTCTTGTGTCAGTTTCCTGAGGATGATGTTCTCCAGATTCATTCATGTCCCTACAAACGACACAAACTCATCATTTCTGATTGCTGCATAATATTCCATGGTGTATATGTGCCACATTTTTCCAATCCAGTCTATTATCAATGGGCTAGTCTGCGTCCTAGCTGGGCAGGACCTCAACGGACATCCAAAAATAAAGACTTCTTTTTAAATGCCTTGAACCAATATATCTCTCTCCCTTTGCCAGAGCTTTATGTATATATTAAGGCATAATTTCAATTCTCCATCAGTTAAAAACTCTGCTTTTGTTTAACTTCCTGCTTTCTTAGATCCTCAAGGTCAAACAAAAATGAGAGATGAGGGCCTTTGCAGGTTGTACCTGAGCATGTGCACAATTCTGCATATGCATGTGGCGTTTTACATCTCCAAGAAGATGACAGAGCTTTTCAAAGCAAGTCTACTGTGTACATTTCATTTCCCTAATTTTCCTTTTTAGTTTTTTTAAACTTACTATTATTTTTTTGAGACAGGGTCTTGCTCTGTTGCCCAGGCTGGAGTGCAGTGGTGCAATCATATAGCTCACTGCAGCTTTGATCTGGGCTAAAGAGATCCTCCTGTCTTAGGCTCCTGAGTAGCTGGGACTACAGGCATATGCCCCTATGCCCAGCTAATTTTATTTTTATTTTTAGTAGAGATAAGGTATCACTCTGTTGCCCAAGCTGGTCTTAAACTCCTGCACTGAAGCAATCATCCCACCTTGTCCTTCCAAAGTGCTGGGATTATAGGCGTGAGTCACCACACCTGGACTCTTTTTCAGTTTTGGACCAGTCTCTACTCCAAATGGGATCTCTGTCTCAGGCAGCTGCAATGTTAAGCAATTGCCACTGTATATTCTTAGGTCAAGTAGAGACATGTCCTGTGAGACCCGCCTGACAGGTCCACTAGTGAAAGATTTCTGGGGATGCTGATTTGTTGTTAATTCCAAAACTCTTCTGTCCCCTCCAGTGACTGGAGAACAGTTAACACTGGAGAACAACATCTTTTTAGAGGTCCAAGGGGTTAAAAGTATTTTTATAATAACACTAGAGTTTAAATGTTATAATTTGGTAGATGACCAATAGGAAGTCAATACCTCCTGTTGGTATTGACTTCCTATTGGTCATCTAACAAATTTCAACAAACTTAGTGGTTTAAAACAACACGTATTTATTAGTCTCATAGTTTTGGAGGTGAGATGTCTGAAATAGGCGTCACTAGGCTAAAATCACAGTATTAGCAAAACCAGGAATGGCAGTTGAATCTTTCTCTCAAGATCCCGTCTCTCTGCTTTTGACTCTTCAGCCTCACAGATTCCCATTTAAGGACACATGATTTCATTGGGCTCACCTGGATAATCCACATTGATTGCAATATCTCAAAGTCAGTTGATTAACCGTCTTAATTCCATCTAAAACCTTAATTCCACTTTGTCAAGGAACCTAACATAATCACAGGTTCTGGATTAGGAGGTTGTCATTTGTAAGGTGATGAAATTATTCTGCCTACTACAGCCATTCATATGGAAATTAGTTAACAGACAGTATAATATTCTATTGTGAAATGGTTCAAAAACAGTAATATTCTTTTACAAAGTGCAGAGTAACTGCATATCATGCACAAGGCCACACAACATGCTAAATGTGAAAAAAGAACATTTGATGCTTAAATTAAGGTCAGCAAATTTCCCAAGGGTAAACAGCACTATCAACAGCTTTAGATTGTAGTCTTGAAATGTTCATTTTTTTTCTTGTTATGTTATTACATACAAATCTTGTCCTTGTTTAGTAATTTATAATATCACATTTATTTTTACACATTTTACATGTTAAAATTGAGACAGTCTTAAAGGATCTAATGAAAAGTAATCACTTAAAGGATCTAATGTAAGGCACAGAGGCTAGTGCATAATAAACACTAAATAAATAAACATATTATTTGTAATAGCTTTTTAGATATGGCAGCTGTTTTTCGGGAAGTCCAGGGAGATACAGAAATGACCTGTCCAGTATTATGCCATAGGTAGAGAATTGGGAACTCCATACCTGTGCATCTTTCACAAAGACTGAAAGCTTTCCAAAGGAACTAATTTTTTTTTTCAAAAAAGGCAATACTTTTTTATATCACTAAACCCCAAAATATAATCGATTCAGTTCATACTTAATTAATTCTATATTTGATACTACAAGAAGAGAGGATAATGCCTCTGATAGGCTTTGTTATAGTCTACTCTGAATGAAATCTTCCAGAGTATCAAAAATAAAAGTCCTTTACAGAGAATTGGGAAAGGTGATTTGTTCTTGCTTGAATGATTATATAAATATATAGATGTATGCTTCTTTCTTTATAGTCTTGAAATCTGTGGAAGCCACAACTCAAATTGACTCATCAAATGCCACAGAGACTGTGAACAGAAATATTTTGAAAGATATTACCTGAGGGGTTTTGCTCTGAGCCCAATTATGAGCAGACAGGCTTGGTCTATGCCTTCCCAATGTATTCTAAGAATTTATGACAGCTCAGGGGCTTAAAATATCAGCAAATTTGGTAGTAGAGATCCTCTTAATTCTAAAACATTACATATTAAAGAAATGCTTATATGAAGGCAAAATTATTTTAGTTATCTATTCATACATATTTTTGTGGATTAAGATAATTTTTAATGCCATGATTATATAGTTTTAGTAAATGTAAACATATTTTAGGATCATTTCATTTTATCAGCTCATAAAAATATATTTAAGGAATACACAATCAGGTGTGGTAGCTCATGTCTGTTCTCCCAGTACTTTGGGAGGTTGAGGTGGGTGGATCAAGACCAGGAGTCCAAGAGTTCGAGACCAGCCTAAGAAAAATGGTGAAACCCTGTCTCTATCAAAAAATACAAAACTTAGCCAGACATGGTTGCACATGCTTGTAGTCTCAGCTACTCGGGGGGGCTGAGTTGAGAGGATTGCTTGAGCCTGGGAAGTCGAGGCTGCAGCGAGCTGAAATTGTGCCACTGCACTTCAGCCTGGGTGACAGAGTGAGACCCTCCCTCAGATATATATGTATGTGTCTTTGTGTGTGTGGGTGTATTTTAAGTACAAATTTATATGAAACAGTTTAAAAATTGAAACATAGGCCGGACATAGTTGCTCATGTCTGTAATCCCAGAAATTTGGGAGGCCGAAGTGGGCGGATCACCTGAAGTCAGGAGTTCGAGACCAGCCTGACCAACATGGTGAAACCCTGTCACTAAAAAAACAAAAAAAAACAAACAAAAAAACTGAAACACAAAAATCAAATCAAACATGGACAATTTCCTTATTTTAAAAAAATCTTTTATTTTTTGTTAAATCTGCCTACTTCATATTCATTAGTGTGAGTAATCAAGAGTTAACTATTCATAGAGATTATTTTTCTTATTCTGATCCACTGTATATGTTCTTCTATTAGGATTCTTCCTAAAAATCTTCTACCTCTTGGTTGTGTGACCTGGATTCCTTCTTTAGCTGTCTCATTCAAGAGCAGCTGAAATAGTGGGACTGATTTTTTTGGTTGGGGAAATGGTTGCCTGAGTAACTTTAAGTCCTTAGAGTCCTTTCCAGTCATAGGCCAACTTCCCATATTCTCCTTTTCTTCCTTAGCTAAATGCTGGAGACTGTTTATTCTTCTGTTTCTACCAACTCTGCCACCACTCAGTCTACCTTGGGATTCCTCTCAAAACTAGTGGTCAGGTGAGACAGGACTTACTATGTTCCCCTAAGTACTCCCTAGCTCAGGACTCTTAAATTACAAAGGCTTCAACATTTTAAGACAGATCCTCTGGGCTTCAGTCTCAATCTTTCCTCTTTCTGAATTTTCTATTTTTCCAGGTCAGGCTGATTGGACTGATTGGGTTTTAGCAAGGAAGCCTGAGGGTGAAGTAGAGTTCTTTTTAAGTATCTTCTCTCAAGGATGTCAATTGTGTTTCTGGCAGGACTTACAGAACAATGCTTTTCAACCGATTTCATGTGATCAGTCACATAATAGTTATTTTTATGGCATATATGGTGTCACAGAAAAGACTGGTTATCCATGCCTGTAGGCTATAGGTGCTCTAGGCCCTACTCTGCTACTCTGAAGAAATAAACACCTCAGGCCAACACGTAACCTGTTTTCAGTGGATTTTCCTTTCTCACTGTTGGGAAGCTGTAATTTAAACAAAAAAAGATATGTATCTCTGGGTACCTCCCTGGGTAGAAGTCCCCTTGGACTATTTGTTTTTGGCTAGGATATAGAAATTAGACAAGTGTTCCTACTGGTTCACGTTGCCCTTTAAAGTTTCAGTGCTATCTGCCAAGTGTACAGAATTGGAGCAGTTAAACTATTAATGATTCATGTTTCCTATTGAAATATTATTCTTAGCTACTAAGTATTAAGGTACTTTTGTGTAAAGCATCAAGACATGACTCTGCATGCCAGGTGTTGAGTGCACAGTGATAGTGGTGGACAAGAATTGGTTTTCCAATTGGACCGAAGTTTTCCAATTTGGTGTGATTACATCAAATCCAGCTATACCAGAGTGTGTTCTTTAAGGCTTAGAATAGTGAAAGACAACAATTAAATTAAGAATAATTGCTATCAGTAGGAGCATAAACTTTCTTCCCTATATCCTTTGGACATCTTTAGTCTTCATCCTTTAGGTCTCAGTTTAAATATAATCATGAAGACTTTCCACACTAACTCATGTAAGTGTCCCTGTCATTCTGTTAGTCGCCCTTTTTTTTTTTGCTAGTTTTTCTTAGGATTTTACATATATACATAATTCGTTTGTTTGTGCTCTGTTAGTTCCATTAGTGGATAAACTCCTTGAAAGCAGGTTCCATGTCTAGCTTATTCACAATTGTACCCTAGGATTCCAGTATAAAGCCTAACAAAGAATGCATCCAGATTTAATGAAACTCTTGACATTTTTGTGAAAAGCATTTATTTGATACATAATTTTTCTTTTTTTGAGACAGAGTCTTGCTGTGTCACCCAAGATGGAGTACAGTGGTGCAGTCATGGCTTATCGCACCCTCACCTCTTGGGCTCAAGTGAGCCTCTCATCTCAGCCTCCCAATAGCAGAACTAGAGGTGCACACCACCACACCCAGCCAATTTAAAACATTTCTGTAGAGACGGGGTCTCACTTTGTTGCCCAGGCTGGTCTCAAACTCGTGGCCTCAAGCGATTAAATTTTAAAAATAGGTATTTTTTTCCAATTTACTTTATATAAAAAACGGAAATACTAATTTTTTTATTATTCATCGACGTTTGGTAACACTTTATATAAATTTTCCCTTTGTGTTATATGGAAGTCTAAATTTACAGAATAAAACCCCATAGCGACACAAAACCCACATTTGCCCGTATTCCTTCCATAATTTGAAAATTTTGCCTTTTTCCCTTACACTGACTTGAAGCCTGGCGGCTTGGGCCTAAAGGAATTTACAAGACATTAAGTACTCTCAGTAAAAACAGTGAGGATGCCCTGTTTCACAACTTAATTCCAAAGAGCCAAGCCAGACGAAATCGACCGACTTTTCTACTAAGGGTTTGTCCCAAGAGGCGAGCTCTTCCCTGTCCGCTCCAGCCACGCTGGCTGACTGCCCCTGAACACTGGACACAACTTTGGTGTCCCGGTTCTGGGTCGGGGTTACTTTCCAATTGTTAGGAAAGACTTTGTGCGTGCGTGCGAGACTGTGGACTCCGAGGTGCGCATTTGGGGCGTAGCCGAGCCATTTAAACCAGCGAATCCGCGTTCACCTAGTCCTTCCACCTCTGCCTTATCTCGGCAGACCCTCCATGGATTTGCATGAACTCCCGAGTCCTGACCTTCCAACCTTCTCCAGGCTGCCCGGACAACTCGGGGCGGCCACTTCTTGCCAGCAGGCATAAGTAAGGATGAGTTGGAAAAACTGAACTTAAATCTAGAGCACGCTCCGCAACGCAGTCAGGGAGACCCTTCTGAGCGCCGGAGAGTGAGGCAAGTTGCAACCGCGCGAAGGGGGCGGGCCGGCTCGGGCCGCTAGCATTTCCTGTGACAGGGCTGCCCCAGCCTCTGCCTCTCCCGCGGCGGCGGGACCATTTCCTGAATCGCTGAAGCGGAGGGAGGAATGGGGCAGGACTCTACCATTAGCTCAAAGGGCCAGGGGGTGCCCAGAAAGAGAGGTCGCGGGATTCGAGGGCGGTCAAAAAAGTTCGGCCGGGGTTAGGGGTCCTCCAGACCGCGCAGAAACGAGACGTCCCTGGGCCAGCGTGTCTCCTTCAGGCTGGCCCCGCCGCCTGTCCGCTCGGCCTCAGAGCATCCCCCCTTCTCGCATTCCCAAGGTGGCTTAGCCCGAGAGGCCGGCGTCTCTCCCCCAGTTTGCCGTTCACCCGGAGCGCTCGGGACTTGCCGATATTGGTGACGGCGGCAACATGTCTGTGGCGTTCGCAGCCCCGAGGCAGCGAGGCAAGGGGGAGATCACACCCGCTGCGATTCAGAAGGTGAAACCGCGCGGGGTCGGGGATGCCAGGCCCTTCCCGCCTCTAGGAGAGACGGACACGGGGGGAAGGGCTGGGCCCGGAGGCGGCCGGGCCGGGCCGGGGGCGGAGGCGGAGGCGGGCCTGCTGGGAAGCAACCGTGTGTGGGAACCCGAGCTGCGGGCTGTGCCTGAGTGGGTGGCAGAGGAGGGTGATCCGGTTTTCTCGGAGTCTTTCGCGCGTTCACGCGCTTTTCTACAGACACAAAAGCCGAAAACACCGCCGCCTGATTTCTCTAGGGATGGGGCGGCGTTTGGGCAGCGGGGCGCGTGCGCCCGGCGGTGGCCGTGTGGGAAAGGGCGTGTGTCGGGCCGGCGGCCCCGCGCGTTGCTCCAGAGTTACTTTGGCGTCGCCCCGCCCCACGGGCCGCAGTTGCTTCGTGCGGACCCCACCGCGGGTCACGGCAGGCGGAGGGGAAGTCAGAGCGTTGGTCGTTGCTCTGCATTTCAGCCGAGTTGGGGAGCTCTCTGGAGAACTTGGGGAACGCTGGAGGGAACCTTAGTAGAGTCTGAGGAGCGGGCAGGGAAGGTCCCCATGGACTTTGGGGTTACCCCCAGAGTCTCTTCCCTTCTACGTCGTTGCCTATTCATTTACTTTTGTAGGGAATGTTTATTGAGTGCCTGTTTTAGGCGCTGAGGCTACTGTGGTGAGTCATGGTCCCTGCCTTCCTGGAGCTTACAGTCTAGTGATGGAGACTATCGTGACCAATTATATAAGTCGTGATAAATATACTGGGAGCTGCGTCCTTTTTAGACGATAGTGCTGCTGCGGTCACTGCTGTGTTACTGCCAGTCGGAACACAAAGGTTCTTTATTGTCTTCTCACCCCTTGTCGCCCACTAGCAAGACAGCATTCTAAATTTTACTGACCTAGACTTTCAAAAGTTACTGCTGTATTTAGCAGTTTACCTTAAATATTTTTGCTTTGTTTATGCAGTGGAGCAAAGGTCAAAATAGGGGAAAAAAAAGTCAAAAGTCAAGTTTTAGTACCACTCAGACTACATAGATTATGCTAATTGGTTTCTGTTTACTGTCAGGTTCTTCGTAGTATGGCATTTGACATTTGCCCAACTGTTGCTTTATTTTATGAACAAACGGGCTTGACAGTGCCTGGAAATGCAGTGCTTTCATATAGTGCACTGAGTTAAGTTTGCAGCCTGGCAAACAGCTCCAAGTACATACACACAACTGCGTTTCTGGAAGGTTCACCTTCTTTATTTTTGCATCAGTATTTACTAATGCCCTCCCTCTCTGAATTTTCTGTTTTTTAAATTTTAAATTCGGTATATTTTTTCTCTTAAACTTTTAAAACAGCTTAATTATGAAGTAAACTTAAAAGTCTGTAACGTTATACATGCACAGAAAAAGTCCAGAGGTTTTTTTTTTTCCTATAGTTTCTCTTACATAAGTGGTAAGATATTTATCATGGATGGTGATTAATTCGGAGGATGCTGATCAATTATTTTCTATTCTCAGCTGAAGAGAAAAATGGGTTCCAAATTAAGTGTCTTATTCTACAACGGAACAGATTGATATTAGTTGTGAGGTAGATATTCTAATGGTGAAGTTCAATAGTTAGAGGAATAATTTGTGAAATTATTACTGGAAATAATTTGTGAAATCATTAGTTTGAGGATTGGATTGGTACATATTAAGGACTTTTTTTTGTCATCCAATGATTCTGTTTAAGAAATAACTGCATTTATTAGCAGATCATGTTAATGGTTTTTTCCTCCCCAGCAAGTATAGGTTATGATTCATGTTCAGAAAAATGTCACAGTTAATCTTAAATGGATGTTCCTTTTATTGAGATAGAGTAATTTGGTATTGTGCTAATACTTTCGAATCCTGGTAGGGTGGGGCAGGTTCTGGAGGATCATCTCCTGAGTCTGTAGATCTTACAGCTGAATGAATCAGCCGCTGAAAACTTAAGTAACTTGCTCAAAATGGCAAAACTGGCACTGAAACGATTGGCCTTTTAATTGCTACAATCAGTACTCTTTCTTCAGCTCCACTTTACTTAGATGAATTATTTAACCCTCAAAATTGCTTTGAATTGTTAAAAGATGATAGAATGATAAATCGGTGTTTATTCCTCTTAAACTTTTGAGACAGCTTAATTATGAAGTAAACTCATAAAGTCTGTGACATGTTACAAATGCATAGAAATTATTATGTTTATTATCTTACAATTGGCGAATCACAAAACCATGCTGTTATAAAGCTTGGAAACTAGCCAGCTACCTCATCAAGACTCCTGGGCTGAAGTTTTCATCTATTTATTTCATTCTGGCAAGGGACAGCATGTTTCTTTACGACTCCAAAGCATTAGAATGATGAAAATCCAACTCAGACTCTTACTTTTAGTCTTAACTGTCTAAAACTTCTTTTACAGATAGCGAAGGCGATTAAATGTTCGATATAAAAGAAATTCAAAATTTCCCTTCTACGCTTGTTTATAATTCAGAGGGAGAATAATTGGAATATTTAAACATTGATTAAACATGATATCATTCCAAAGGTGTAAAATAAGATTTTCTGTGGTGAGCTATAGTATATATTAAAAAGATTCAAGGGGATTCAATTTCTGTATAGATGAAACATTTCTAGAAATCTGAAGGGGAAAATCAGTTATTGAAAGGATTGTCCATATGAACTGTGCATGGTATATTTTTACAAGAGATTTAAACAGTTTAGTACATAATCAAATTTTATTTGAGAGAGCGAGAGAGCGGATTCACTAACCTTGCTTTAAATTATATTTGTTATTTAAAAGAATTTTAAAATACTTTGTAGCAGCAGGTAGCAACACTAACAAAGTAATTTTAAGGAAATTTTGTTTTTTTTATGTTTCCATGTTTGCTCAGTGTTTTATAATCTGTATTAATTGGTTGGGGTTAACAGTATTTTGTTAAGGGATCCACTTTAGAGTTCTTGTACAAGCAGTATTTAATAATGCCCTACCTCTCTGAATTTTCTAGTTTTAAAATTTTACTTGATGCACTCACTAGATTTATACTAAATCTTTTCTAATTCTGTTTCAGATGTTGGATGACAACAACCATCTTATTCAGTGTATAATGGACTCTCAGAATAAAGGAAAGACCTCAGAGTGTTCTCAGTAAGATTGATGTGAAACTTTTTTTTTAAATCAGTTTTTTGTATTTGTTAATTTTTTACTTTTTACTGACAGCTTTATTGAGATACAATTCACATACCATAAAATTCACCAATTTTGAAGTGTACAATTCAGTGTTTTTTAGTATATTCATAGAGTTGTCCTGATATTTACATCATTCGGTTTTACAGCATTTTTCACATCCCCAAAAGAAACTGGGTGTCTGTTAGCAGTCGGTAACCCCTACCCCTTACCCCTGGCAATCACTAATCTATTGTCTGTGTGAATTTGCCTGTTGAGACATTTCATATAAATGGATCGATATACTGTGTGATCAGTTTTAACTGACATTTTTATTTTTCACTTAATACTTCTGAGGTTCATCCATGTTGAAGCATGTTTCAGTTCCTCATTCCTTTTTATTGCCAAGTATTTTTTTTTCCCATTGTACAGCTGTACCACATTTTATTTATCCATCAGTGATGGCCATTTATGTTGTTTTTACTTTTGGCTAATTATGAATAATATTGCTATGAACATTTGTGTACAAGCTTTTGTGTGACTTTTCTTAATTTTTATAAAAGAAAACTTTATTTGGGAGGAGACTGGATATCAATTCGTTTCTTACACTTCTTGCCCTGCATTATACAATAATGACTTCAAATATATGTGTAGTCTGATCTGTGGAAAAGTTAGATCTTCATTTATGTAGGGTATTGAGTTGCATCCATGTATGTGGTGGAGAAAACAAAGCTTCTATCTAATAAATAGAGAATTGATTATCATTTATAAGAACCGAACTTTCTTATTTTAAAGTGATATGTCTGAAGTAAATAATACGGCCTAATAGAATCTGATGTGGTAGAATAAGTTGAATGTACTATTAAAAGTCTTTAGAATAGAACAGCACTGTCCATTAGAAATATAAATGCAAGCCACATGTGTGATTTTAAATTTTCTAGTAGACACAGTAAACACGTAAAAAGAAACAGGTGAAATTAATATTAGTAATACATTTTATTTAACTCATTATTACCAAAATAAAAATATCTCGATATTTTGCTTTTTTTTTTCCTAAGTAATAGAAACCTGTTGTGTATCTTTAATAACATCTCATTTTGGGTTAGCCATATTTTATTGTGTCTAGTGGCTACTACATTAGTCAACACAGCAGTAGAATATAGTTGACTCTTGGTATCCTTGGTGAATTGATTCCAGAACTCCCCATGGATACCAAAGTCCAAGATGCTAGTGTCCTTAATGTAAAATGGTGTAGGATTCACATATCACCTACTCATGTCTTCTTGTAAACTTTAAATACTCTCTAGATCGCTCATAATATCTAATACAGTGTAAATACTATGTAAATAGTTGTTATACTCTATTGTTTAGGGAATAAGAAAAAAGTATACATCTTCAGTACAGACACAACCATCTTTTTTTTTTTTTCCAAAATATTTTCGGTGCATGCTTGGTTAAGCTGTGGATGCAGACTCTGTGGATACTGAGGGCTGACTATTTTATTCTCACCCTTGTTTTGGGACACATCTGTCTTTCCTAGAGATCTCACTGGTATATCCTCAGACAGATCATTCCCAGCATCCATGGGTCTTGCTTTGTTTGGTTTTCATGTTGTATTGGTCTCTTGCTGTCCTTTGATTTACCCTCTATTTAATTCCAAGTTTCCATTACTTTTTCCTCTTTGTTTATTAAAAAGTCACATATGGTTATTGTAAAAAAAAAAAACTATAAAGTGTAAGTTTGTGGAGATGTCACCTTTTACATGCCACTATCTTATCTCCTTCTCCTCCATAGGAGTAACTGCTTCTGATGCTGTAGTATGTATCCTTCCAAACATTTTTTCTGTGCATTTACATATATAAGTTTATATGTATGCATGCACATTTATAGATATTGTTTTTAATATTTATGTAGATTACAGTTTTAGAAATGGAATGACTGGGTTAAAGACCACGGTAAGTTGACAAATTACCCAGCAAAATGGTTGTATTGGTTTGTTTTCCCCCAGCCAGGTTTTTAGAGTTCTAGTTTTCAGCTATCCCTGTGAACAGTAGATATTAGACATCTTTAAAATATTTTTGCACATCGAATTGCTGAAAAGTGGTGTCTTAAGTTTTTGTATTGGCCAGGCATGTTGGCTTAAGTTTTTGTTTTGGCCAGGTATTTCTCATGCCCTAAATCCCAGCACTTTGGGAGGCTGAGGTGGGAGGATTGCTTGGATGACGTGAGTTTGAGAACAGCCTGGGCAACACATTGAGATCTGTTTCTTCTTAAACACCATCACCACCACCACCAACAGAAAAACACAAAAAATCTTTTTGTTTTGAAATAATTTCACACTTACAAAAATGTTTCAACGATAGTACAAAGAATTCCTGTATGTGCTGCACTGAAGTTCTTCAAAGGATAACATAGCCCACTTGCTTTTTTATTCATTTCTTCCCCCATGTTTTTCAGAAACATTTGAGAGTAACTGCAGATATGAATACCTCTTGCTTTTAATAACCTCAGTGTGTATTTCCTACAAACAAGCACATATTCTTTAATTACCAGAGTATAATTGCTAAAATAAAGAATGCAATACTATTATCTAATGTTTAGGGCTTTGTTGAATTTTGTCGTTTGTCCCATTAGTGTATATTTTCTGGTCTGGGGTCCAGTGCAGGATCTGGTGTTGTATTTAGTTGTCATGTCTCTTAAGTTACACTTTAATCTGGGGGTCCGTTCCATGATTTTGACATTACTGAAGAGTACAGACCAGTAGTTTTGTTGGAATGTCCCTCATTTAGGATTTAACTGGTGTTTTCCATGATTAAATTCACACTATACACTTTTAGCAGGAGTACCACTGATGTGATATTGTGTCCTTCACGGTGCATCCTCAGTAGCCTTGTGATAGCAGTTTGTCCCAATATTGGTGATAACTTTGATCTCTTAGTCAAGGTAGTATCTTAACTAAGGTGATATCTTACCTTTATGGTTTGTTCGCCATAAAAGTACTATTTCTTGTAATTCATACATACCTAACACCTTGAGGTACACTTATATTGTTTCTCATCATACTTCAACACATTACTTTTAGCATCCACCAAAAATCCAGTGATTTTTGCCTAAGATAGTTAACACTTTGGGTGGTTGCCATATGATGACTAAATCTATCATTCCTTCTACTTTTACTTAAATCTAACTGTAAGGAAGAAATTTCTCGTCCTCCTATTCCTTCATTCTTTGATTCACTTATTTATATCTATATGGACTTAAACATTATTAATGTATTCTCTCAAGTTATAATCTCTTTATTATTTTCTTTAATTATTCTATATTTGGCCAGTGGGAGCCCCTCAAGCTGGCTTCTTGATATGTCTTCATTATGTCTTGAACATTGTCTTATTTTTTTGTACCACAAAATGTTCTAGACTCATCCTGATTTTCTTTCCTGTGCAAGTTGGTAGTCACCCGTTTCTCCAAGCCCTGTTTTTTTTTTTTTTTTTTTTGGAGAATGATTATTGAGAAACTAAGATCTGAGTGCTTAGGTTATCTTGCTGTTTAATCTCTTGTATGTTTTGTATTTTATATGATCGTTTTCATTACATATATTGTTGCTTAGATGAATCTTGTCTGCATATTTGAAAATGTTCTTTAAAAAAATTAACTAGCTGATCTATTTCTTTGGTTTAACGATTGATAATTATCAGTAATAAGGAGATGGCTTCCTCAAGTCAGCCATGGAATGGTAAAACCTAGAGGCACTGATTAGAATACAGTCATGGCACTGCATAATGAATTTTTGGTCAACAACAAACCGAAAGATTTTAATACCGTATTTCTACTATAACTCAAAGATTATAATACCCATTTCTACTATAATACCCATAAGATTATAATATCATAATTCTACTGTACCTTTTCTGTTTAAATAATATACAAATACTTACCAATCAGTACAGTACACCAAAAGTATTAACTACAGTAAAAGGCTTTGCAAGTTTGTAGCCTAGAAGCAATAAGCTCTACTGTATAGCCTAGAGTATCTTACGACACACCATTTAGATTTGTTTTAAATACTCTTGATGATGTTTGCACAACAATGATTAAATCACCTAACAACACATTTCTCAGAATGTATCCCCATTGTTAAGTGATCAGTAACTGTAATTATTTTTACTTTTGGCTTTTAAGAACTCCAGATAGCGCCAAGGATAGTATATGTCATGGAGAATGTATATTTAGATCTAGAACCAACTGAGTCAGCAAAAGTTTACACTGTTTATATTTTCAACTTTTTCAAATATATGTATGATCATTTCCCTCATTCTCTACATATTGGATTAGACCTCATTTGTCACATATACTTGGTGAACACTTTAAGCAAATGGGGCTTACATTGACTTAGGGAGAACCTTAAATTCTGCCTTTTTTGATGGATTTAATTTCTTTTGTTCTTCAGATATTCTTTCTCAGGTTGTCAGTATTGGTTTGTGAGTAAAGAGAAAAAAAACTCCTCAACCTTAACAAGTGTTCTTGTTTCTCATTGTAGGAGAAGCAAAAGGAAAATAAAGGGAAAGATTAATACATGACAGCCATCTGGGAATTGATAGTCCAACTTTAATTTAACAATTCTTTAAGATGTGATAACTTTGTCTGAAACATTTCTTTTACAAGAATATGAGTATTTACTACTTTTTTGTTAATGTTCATCTTTGAACCTTGAATCATCTTAGAATATGCTAAATTAGTCCGGGTGTAGTGGCTCACACCTGTAATCCCAGCACTTTGGGAGGCCAAGGCGAGCAGATCACCTGAGGTCAGAAATTCAAGACCAGCCTGGCCAACGTGGTGAAACCCCGCGTCTCTACTAAAAATACAAAAAATTGGTTGGGCATGATGGTGGATGCTTGTAATCCCAACTGCTTGGGAGGCCAAGGCAGGAGAATTGCTTGAACCCAGGAAGTAGAGATTACAGTGAGCTGAGATCATACCACTGCACTCCAGTCTGGCTGACAGTGACACTTTGTCTCAAAAAAAAAAAAAGGATATGTTTATTTGATGAATGCTATAGAATAATGCAATTTTACAGAAAATAAACGTATTACAGTTAGCAAAGGCCAATTAAAAATTTTCATTTTTACCTACCTTTTTATATGAGGGAAAATGAATTTGCTTTATTAAAGTTAATCTTGAGTGTTGTTGGTGTTATAACATTTCCTCCATCTTTGTGTTTTAGCATATCTCTTTTGTACTGTAGTTGGAGATTACCTATTCACTGCCTTCTCTATATGCTGAGATGGGTAGTATAAAAACAGTCAGCATGAATTGTTGGTCATTGCTACAGCAGTGAGAAGGAAGAAAAGGTGTGGTTCCCACCCTCTTTCTTGCGTTTTAGCAGACCATATTCACTGTACTTGGGTCTGAGGTTTCTAGCAAAATGAAAATGGCAGAAGGAAAGGGATAAGCATATTTTTTTTCTTTTTCAGATGGAGTCTCACTCTGTTGCCCATGCTGGAGTACAGTGGTGCAATCTTGGCTTACTGCAATCTTCGCCTCTTGAGTTTAGGCAATTCTCCTGCTTTAGCCTCCCAAGTAGCTGGAATTACAGGCGTGTGCCACCATGTCCAGCTAATTTTTGTATTTTTAGTAGAGACGGGGTTTTTCACCGTGTTGGCCATGCTGATCTCGAACTACTGACCTCAAGTGATCTGCCTGCCTCGTGCTCCCAAAGTGCTGAGATTACAGGCATGAGCCACTGTGCCCAGCCAGGATAAGCATATTTCACTGGACTCCTTTATTTAGTTCTTTTAAAAAAAACTAAATTTACTAGTGTATTAAATGTACTAGTATGGACCTATTACATACATCAGTTATTTCATCTACTAGCTATGCAATCATGTGCAAGTTATCAACCTCTCTAAACATTAGTTTCTTATCTTTAAATGGAGAAAAGAGCTCTTAACTCATAGTTTTGGTTTGCGGATTAAGTGAAATATATATGCATATAAAACAATTAAAACACTATTTAGCATACATGGTAAGATCTCTGGGCTCATTATTTAAAGATACTATTTATTATTCAGAACTTTTGCAGAGTCAATAGGAAAAATTGAAGTGCTATTGATGTTCAGGTAACAAATTTCCTACGAAACTTTAGAAGTGATTACAGTGCTGTTTGTACTTAAGCAGATAGGAAGAAAATTATTTTTTAATATTGATATTTGTTTTGTTTTAATAGGTATCAGCAGATGTTGCACACAAACTTGGTATACCTTGCTACAATAGCAGATTCTAATCAAAATATGCAGTCTCTTTTACCAGCAGTAAGTATCTTTAAAATCATGTGAAGTAGATAATCTTTACATATGGTATGGCACATTTTTGTTGAATGATTTTTAAGTTTCATTTAGTAAATCTTGCTCTACTCTGAGAACACGAAAGTATTCTATGTTATCTAAAAGCTCTATTGTTTTGCTTTTATGTTTAATTTGAATTCACATAAAATTGATTCTGTCCCTGAGAAAATTGTGTCCATTTACCTGTCCACCTACCTACCTATTTATTTTAATTTTTAATACAAATAATTTGTTAATAAATCGGAAGTATTTCACAGCAAATACCAGACATCATTCAGTTTGAGCAGTAGATACTGTATTTCCATATGCATCTCTAGCAGACAGGACTATTCTCTTGCCCAGCTAAGTTAACCATAATTAATGTCTTGTAATATTCAATCTGTTTTCAATTTGTATCAATTATCTAAAACAAACTATATGTTTTATACTTGATCTTAGCCAAAAGGCCAAGAAGTGATTAAAAACCTAAATGTTTTAATAGTAGTTTGCATCAGAATCCAAACAGGGTACACATAGTGCATTGGTTGGTGTGTGTCTTAGTCTCTTTTATTCTGTATCATTTTATCTTTTTAAATCTTCATTTACTTGTTAAAGGAACTGGGTCGTTTGTTTTGTAGAATTTTTAGCATTCTGGATTTGGGTAATTGTGTTCTTGTGGTCCTTTAATGTGTTCTTGTTTCTCTTATTTCATGTAAACTGGTCATCGGAGAGGTGTAATTAGTGAGGTTTAGTGTTGGTGGTGCTTTGTATTTCCTATAGTATCAGATCAGAATGAACATGTTTGGTTGTTCCATTTTTAATGTTAAGATTGATCAATGGGTACAGTTGATACCAGACTGATCAATTTATTATAAAGTTCCCTGTCTACTTATCACTTAGTGGTTTTAATAGTCGTTGGTGCTTGTGGACCAGATCCTTAATTTCACTTTGGGATCACAGAATGGTGAATTTCTAATTTTATAATCCCTCCTGCATTTATTAGCTGTAATTTTAAAAAGAATAACTTTCTTTCATTAAGTATTTGGTTATCCTGAGACTAGAGAGGCCCTGTAGGAAAGTCATGATAAAGGCTTGATTCTATCCTTTTATCAATTTTGAGAATGACTTGGTCTCTAGCAACCTGTGTAGGTTACCATTCAGTTTAACATTTTTGTTTTTATTATCTGAACGTACACATTTTTATATCTTTAATGTTTAAAACTGTCGAAGTCATTCTTTATTATGTTGAATTTCTTTTTCTCTGATCAATGGAAGCCTCTTCATTTGGCTCCTGTGTCCTTCTGACATGACTCAAGTATTTCATGGCCACTTTGTTTTTGTGATTTGAGAGAGGCTATATCAGGCTGATTACATTTTCTGCCCCAGAACTGGAATCAGCTGTTTCTTCAAGGAGTTCTTGTATTTCCTTAATTTAATGGGAATTGGTATTTAGAGAGCACAATTTGGATGCTTGGGGCATTTATCATTACTGGGTTTTCATTGTTTCTAGGCCTTTGTAATGGATAGATCCTAGTAAATATTTTGTTTTTAAAAGATAAAATACTCAGTTCTTAGAAGTATTTGTACTTCAGGAAAGGATTTTTATTTAGCTTTGAATTTTTATAGTAGTGTCTTCTTTCTTATCCTAAAAATCTTGGGTTCCTTAATGACATTGCTGTATTTGCTTTTTACAAATTTACGTAAAACATATAACAGTGTAATACCAAAATTATCACTGACAATAAGATGCTTGTCCCTAAGATACATCCTACTGAGGATATTTTAATCAGAACATTTTGTTTGAAATTGAAATAGTTCTTCATGTGGCAGTTGTCATGAACTGGATTACCAGCTAGGTGGAATTTATTTTCGTGAATAATGTGAAGGATAGGTTCAGTTTTGTTTCCATATGGATAGTTCTTTGTCCCATCATTATTTATTGGAAAAACTAAGCAAAATATCTTTATTTTTGTCATGCAATTTATGTTGTATCCGGTGTCCATATATATGTGGGTCTGTGTCTGATCTGTGTATATCATTTCCTTGGTCTGTTTTGATGAATTCCACTATCTGGTCATACTTAATATATATTTGAGAAGTTCTTATTCCTTTTTTTTCCCCCCAAGAATATCTTGGATGTTGGTTCTTTGCATTTCCCTATACACTTAAACATCAGTATGTCAGGTTATACACACATATACATAATCCCATATGGATTTTCACTGAGATTACCTTTACTCTGAATCAATTTGGAAAGACTTGATATTTTTACAAAATTGAGTCTTCCAAATTGTGAGCATTGCATATATTTTTATTTATTTAGTCCTTTAATGTCTGTTAATGAAGTTTTATGATTTTCCCTGTAGATTATTTGCACGTCTCTCATTGAGCGTATTGCTAGATATTTAATGCTTTGTTATTTTTTTAGGCCACTTTAAATCGAGTATTTGTTTTAAAAGTTTTCTAACTGCAGTTGCTGTTTACATGGAAATGCAGTTGATTTAAATCTCATATTCTTGTTGAACTCTTATTTCTAACAGTTTTTCTGTAGATGGTTTCAGTTTTCTATATTCACGATCATATCATTTGTGAATAATAAGTTTTGTTTCTTTCTCGTCAATCCTTACACCTTTTATTTTTTTTTTTTCTTGCCTTACTTCTCTGGCTAGGACCTCCAGTACATTCCTGAATAGAAGTGGTGATAGAGGACATCTTTGTCTTGTTCCTGATCTCAAAGGGAAAGCTTTCACTGTTTGACCATTAAGTATGATGTTTGCTGTAGTGTTTTGTAGGTAACTTTTGTCAGATTAAGGAAGCTCCTTTCTGTTTCTGGTGTGCTAAGTAAGAATTTGTATCTTGAATGGATGTTAAATTTTATCAAGTACTTTTCTTGCCATCGAATGAGATGATCTTAAGATTTTTCTTCTTTAATCTGTTAATGTGGTAAAATATACCGATACACTTTTAATGCTTAATCAGTCTTACAACCTACTTTTTGATGACTCATTTGGTCATGGTATTTTTAAAGAAATTGCTATATTCAGTTTGTTAAAATTTTGGTCAGAATTTTTGCATCTTTATTCATCAGCATAATTGACCTGCAATTTTACTTTCTTACAATGCCTTTATCTGGTTTTTATTTTAAGGTTATGTTGGCTTTATAAAAGGAGCTGGAGCAACCAGCTCCTTTTGAAAGGAACAACCAGTATTAGCCTTTCTAAAAATATACCAAAAAGTGAAGAGCATCAACATAAAAAGGAATTTATATCAACAAATGGATAAAATAGCCAGTTAACGTCAAATGGCAGTAACCCTAAATTTAAGTCGACGAAATCCCCCAATCAAAAGATATAGCCAAAACCTAACGGTATGCTGCATCCAGACCAATTTCACATCCAAAGATACACAGACTCAAAACAAAGGGATGGAGAAAGACTTACCAGCCAAATGGAGAACAAAAATAAATAAATAAATAAGCAGGAGTTGCAATTCTCGCATCTGATAAAATAGATTTCAAAGCAACAGAGATATTGGTAAAAGGATCAATGCAACAATAGTAAGAGATAACGATCCTAACACCCAGATACATAAGACCCATAAAGAGATTTAGACTCAACGAGACAGAAAATTGATGAGGACAACCAGGACTTGAACTCAGATCCAGAACAAATAAACTTAATAAATATTTATAGAGCTCTCCATTTTAAATACACAAAATATACATTCTCCACTTTAAATACACAAAATATCGATCGGCCATTATTAATACCCATTTTTAGAATAAAGCAATATTCCCGTTCTCCATCTTTTTCTTCCTCTTTCTTCCTCTCCTTCACTCCTTTTTTTTCTTTCTTTTCTTTCCTTTCTAAAATAAAAATAAAAAAAAAAGGAGCTGGAGAATTTTTCTACTTTTTTTATCCAGAAGAATTTACATAACATTTCTATTTCTTCCTTAAATGGTTGGTATAATTCTTTAGAAAAGCCATTTGAATCGAGTTTTCTTTGCAAGGAAGTTTTTATTTACTTATTTCTTTAACTGTTAATAGGATTATTTATATATTCTATATTTTATAAATTGCCTATTTTGGTAAGCTGTGGCTTTTAGCATTTTAATAAATTTGAACATTCATTAGCATGAAAATAAAGTAAAAGCTCTTGAAATAATTTTATTTTCCTAATGTCAACACTATCGGTAGTGATATTTTTTTTTCTTTTTGATGTCATTATTTGTGACTTCTGCTTTAAAATATTTTTTGATTACTCTTGCCAGATGTTTGTTATGGCTTTTAAAATTATTTTCAGAGAATCAACTTTTGGGTTTGATTGTTCTCTGTTGCAGCATTTTTCAAACTTCTCGGTCTCAGAACCCCATTACATTCTTAAAAATGATGGAGGACTTAAAAGAGCTTGATGTGGGTTATATTATTAATATAAATTATAAGTTTTTCTCAGTGTTGAAATTAAAGCTGAGAAATTAAAATAAGTTTGTGAAAAAATTACTGCATGTTAATATAAATAACATTAAAGGAAAAATATCTTTGAGATGAATGGCATCATTTTACATTTTTTCAAGTTTTTGTTAAAGGCCTGCCTTAATAGAAAATACTATATATTCACATCAACTTCTGCATTCAGTCTGTTGTAATATGTTTTGGTTGTAGTAGTAGAAGAAAATCTAGTCTCACCCAGATACGTAGTTAGAAAGAGGAAGAATATTTTAATAGCCTTTTCAGATTTTTGTGGATAACCTTGTTTGATATTACAGCAGATCTCAGTAAGTTTTTGTTTTTGTGTTTGTTTTAAGGTTAGTTGCAGTGTGGAATCTTAAATTACATGATTGCATATTTCTTGCTCTGGTACATTTAAGCCCATTGGTCTTGGAATCTTTTCCTCATGTATAATTTTGTACCATCATGCTTTGGTGATTTGGAAAGTTAAGTTTACTGAGTTAAACAATTCTTCCAAATATTAACATATTTTATTGTGTGATACCAAAGACTACCTTGGTTAAAATCACCTCTAATCTCATCAGAAGTACCTAAGTATGGGGGTGCTGTCAGGCTTAAGTTAGTAGATATATTTGCACATTCCGAATTCTTGCTTGAAGATTCAAATTTGATCTTGGCAACAAATGTTATCAATTGATTTTCTTGCTCACTATGTTTGTTTTTGAGAAAATGTCTGCCAAATACCCATGCCTTGATACATAGAGTTAACAGTTGTGCTTTCAAGTAAAAATGGTATTCTATGAAAAAGGTGCCTAGTTCAGCTAGCAACTCAATCACAAACTGCTTTTTCTTGACTATTTTACTTTGTGACAGATGTTTGTTATTTTCCCATTTTGTCACTGAATATTTATTTACAAGACATGAAGAATATACTAAATAATTTTTACTGCTTCCTCAAGCACATTTTTTTACTGAAACTGTCTTTTTCTTTCTTCAACTGCAAGTGTGTAGCAGTCAGTGATACATTGACTAATAATAGTTTGATGTCATTGCCTTGATTCATAATGAGGTTCCAGGAGTATATCCACTGTTGGATTTGTGAACTTAGCAAAAAGGCAAACATCATCTTAGTATTATTATCGCAATAGTTTTGCTTTTGGGTACCTCATTATGGTTTTGTTTATGATTACTTTCTGATATTTATGATTTTCTTCATTTTACTTTCTTTTGATGTATTTTGCTGTTTTCTTCAGTTTTAGATGAATGCCTCTTTCATCAATTTTCAGCTTTCTAATATATGCATTTAAAATGGGCATAAGTTTTCCTCTATGGTTCTGATATGTGGTATATTCATATTTATTTAATTCCATATGTTTTCTAATTTTCATAATTATTTTTTAATGCGTTGGCTGATAAAAATATATTTCTTAATTTTCAAACATGAGAATTTTGTTTTCTTGATTTCTGGCTTTATTGCACTGTGGTTAAATAACATTTACGATTTGAGTTCTTTGGAATTCCGTGAGATTTGTTTCAGGGTTCAGCATATGGTCAGTTTTTACAAATGTTTCATGTGTATTTTAAAATAATATGTATTGTTTAGCCACTGAGTGCAGAGTTCTATATATGTCTATTAGGTTAGGTTAACTGTTAATCTTGTTTGAATCCTCTGTAGCCTTACTGATTTTTTTTTTTTTTAGCCTTTGTAATGTTTTGTTTGTTTGTTTGTTTTCTCAATTACTGAGAGTTGTATGTTTAAAATGTACTGGTCAAATTGTGAATTGACTGGTTTTACTTGTAGCTCTTTTAAGTTTTTGATTAGTACATTTGGAGGTATTGTTAGTGTACATATACACTTAGAAATGTTACAGCCTTTTGGTTCTTTGTAACATCATTATGAAGTATCTCTTCTTATCTCTAGTAATGCTTTTAAATCTACTTTGTCTGATATTAGTATAGCTAAATAAGCTTTCTTTAGTGTTGCATAGTATTCTCCTCCTTTCTGTTAGAGATATGATATTATGAGTAGGATCTAGTTTTTTTTAAAAACTCAGTCTAGCTGGCTGGGCAAGGTGGCTCACTCCTATAATCCCAGCACTTTGGGAGGCCGAAGCAGGCAGATCATGAGCTCAGGAGTTCGAGACCAGCTTGACCAACATGGTGAAACCCGGTCTCTACTAAAAATACAAAAATTAGTTAGGCGTACTGGCAGGCACCTGTAATCCAGTTACTTGGGAGGCTGGGGCAGGAGAATGGCTTAAACCCAGGAGGTGAAGGTTGTGGTGAGCTGAGATCCTGCCATTGCACTCCAGTACTCCAGTCTGGGCAACAAGAGCGAAACTCTGTATCAAAAAAAAAAACAAAAACAAAAACTCAGTCTAGCTATCTTTGTCTTTTCATTGGAACTTACAATCCATTTATATTGAGTGTAATTACTTGCATATCTTAATTTAAACCCACCCGATACAGTGCACTCTGTGTCATGTTATATATGCATTTTCCTGTTCTATTTTGCCTTCTTTATAAATCATTGTTTTTTGAAACAGGGTCTTGCTTTGTCACCCAGGCTGGAGTGCAGTGGCATGATCTTGGCTTACTGCAGTCTAGACATCCCAGGCTCAAGCCATCCTCTTGCCTCAGCACCCCCCAAGTAGCTGGGACTACAGTCACTCACCACCACACCCAGTACATTTTTGTGTTTTTAGTTTGGTTTCACCATGTTGCCCAGGCTAGTCTCTCACTCCTGAGCTTAAGTGAGCCACCTGCCTTGGTCTTCCAAAGTGCTGGGGTTACAGGTGTGAGCCACTGTACCTGGCCAATAATTAATTTTCTTATTCCTTTTTTTACTTTCTGATTGGGGAATCCCAGAGAACCATCAAATACTTTATTTCTGTTCCTTCCCTCAATGACTTTTTCATTGTTGTTGCCATGTATTTTAAATCTCTATATGTTTACCCACAAGTGATTGTTATTACTGTTTTTTTTTGAAGTTAGTATTCATTAGGTTCATCTACATACTTACCATTTCTGATGCTTTTTGTTTCTCCCTTCGTTTATGACCTTCTAGCTTAGATCTCTTTTTCACCTCCTAAAGAACATTCCTTACTATTTCCTTTAGCACTGGTTTGCGGGTAAGACAGACCTTCAGTGTTTTTGTTTCATTTTGTTCTGAAAATGCCTTTATTTCACCATCATTCTTTTTTTTTTTTAACCCCTCTGGAGACAATGTTTCACTCTGTCACCCAGGCTGAAGGGCAATGGCATGATCATAGCCTACTGCAGCTTCAAACTTCTGGGCTCAAGAAATTTTCCTGCGACAGCCTCTTGAGAAGCTGGGACCACAGGCACATACCATCATGCCTGGCTAATTTTTGTGTTTTTTTTTTTGTAGAAGTAGGATCTTATTATATTGCCCGGGCTGGTCTTAAACTCCTGGCCTCAAGTGATTCTCCTGCCTTGGCCTCCCAAAGTTCTGGGATTATAGGCATGAGCCACCACACCCGGCTGACCGTGATTCTTAAAAGATATTTTCCAAGGACAGATCTTAGGTTAGTTGTTGTTTACTATTAACACATTACATTTATCCTTACGTTGTATTCTAACTTGTATGTATTGAAAATTCAACTATCAATGTAATGGTTGATATTTTGAAGGTAATCGGCTTATTTGACTGCATTTAAGAGTTTTAGCTAGAACTTTCAGCAGTTTTACTATGTTTAGGTGTGAATTCCTTTTTTTTTTTTAATTAAAAAAATTATTTTTTGTCACATTGTAGTTAGAGTTTGGAAGATTTCTTTTTAGTTATCCTGCTTGGTGTCTTGGGATTTCTGAAATCTGTAGGTTGGTCTTTCATCAGTTTTGGGAGTTTTCAGTCATTATCTCTTCAAGCAAATAATTCTTCCACAAGACTCCAGTTAAACTTAGACTAGACATTGTAACTGTATCTTTATGTTTCTTAATCCCTCCAGACTTTCCAACCATTTATCATTCTAGGTATATTTTTTTTCTGACCAGTTTTCCAGTTCATTTTTCACTGGGCCTATGTCTGTTATACCTATCCCTTGAGCTCTTAATATATATTTTTCTATTTCTAGAATTTCTGTAAGTTCTTTTTCAGATCAGCTCTGGCATTTTAAAAATATTTTCTGTTCTTTGCTGACAAGGGTGTTACTATAGTTTGAGATACTTGACTCTGAAAAAGAACTTTGATGATTTGGTGAATTATGTTCATTAATTTTCAAAAGTTAAATCAGCTTACATTTCTGTAATAAATTTCATTGGTTATGATGTATGTTTTTTTTTTTTTTTTTATGATGTATGATTTTTTTTAGGAAGTCTGCATTTGATTTGCTAAAGTCTTGTTTAACATTTTTGTGCCTATATTCATGAGAGATGTTTTGGCCTGTCATTTTCCTTGTGTCCTTGTCAGGTTTGGGCAGCTTCATAAAGAATTGAAAATTGGCCCCCTTCTTTTTGTTCTCTGGAACAAAAAAATTTATGTGAGGTATTATTTATTCTTTAATGATTTAGAAGAGTTCCCTAATGAAGCCATCTGAGTCAGGAGATTACTTCAGGGAAGATTGGAAATGATGGGTTCAGTTTCTCTAACAGATAGAGAATTATTCCAATTTTCTATTTCCTGTGTCAGTTTCTATAAGCTGTGTTTTTCAAAGAAGTTGTCCATTTTATCTAAATTATTAAATACATTGTCATAAAGTTGTTCTTAATATCTCCTTATTTTCCCTTTACTGCTTATATTAATATTCTCTTACTTTCCTTTTACTGTATATAGCATACGTACTGTTGCCCCTCCATTTTAATTTTTCTAAAATGTAATTTCTGTTTTTTTTCTTGATTATTTCTGCTAAGGGTTATTAATTATTAATATTCTCAAACAGCCAGCTTTTGGCTTAATTTTCTCTTACTGCTTTTATGTCATTGAATTTTGTTATTGTTTATGTTATATCTTTTATACTACTTTGTGTTGACTTGCCATTTTTTTCTAGCTACTGATAGTAGATGATGATAGCATTTTCAGCTTTCCTTCTTTTAAATATACATTTTAAAGCTATAAATTGTCCTGTAAGCATAGCTTAAACTGCATCTCACAAATTTTGATATTGCATTTTATCAATTAAAAATATTTTAAAATTTCTATTAAGATTTCTTCCTTGATGAATAATTTTGTTACTAATTTCTAGTTTAATTCCACTGTGCTCAGAAAGTATACTTTATATGGTTTCAATCTTTAGATATTTATTAACTTGCCTTGTGACCTAGTATATGATTCTGTTCAGTCAACATTCCTTGAGTACTTGAGAAGGATGTGTATTGAAAAGTTGTTGGATTCTACACATACGAATTAGGTGAAACAAATTGGTTACTAGTGATGTCAAATTTTTTATATTCGTAGGATTTTTTTCTTCTGTAAATTACTGAGAGAAGTATCTTAAAATCTCCAACCATTATTTTGGATTATTTTCTTTTTCCTTTCAGTTCTGTCAAGTTTTGCTTTATAGATTTTTGAAGCTGCTGTGAATTGTATACAAATTTATGATTGTTAAACATTCCTGTTGAACTTACCTTTTATCATAACAAAGCCTCTCTCTTTATACCTAATAATTTAAGGCATCTGTTTAATATTAATGTAGCAACATCATCCTGCTTTTATTTTTTTAAATTTTTTATTGCATTTTAGGTTTGGGGGTACATGTGCAGAACATGCAAGACAGTTGCATAGGTACACACATGGCAGTGTGTTTTGCTTCCTTTATCCCCTTCACCCACATTTGGCATTTCTCCCCAGGCTATCCCTCCCTACCTCCCCCTCCTGCTGGCCCTCCCCTTTTCCCCCCAATAGACCCCAGTGTTTAGTACTCCCCTCCCTGTGTCCATGTGTTCTCATTTTTCATCACCCGCCTATGAGTGAGACATCCTGCTTTTAATTAGTATTTGTATGATATCTTTTTCCATTTCTTTCTTTTAATATATCTGTTGCTTTGAATTTAATGTAGTTCTGTTGCACACAGAATATAGTTGTGTGTTTTTAAATCCATTCTAATGTATTTAATTGGAATGATGGGTCCATTTACATTTAATGTAGAACATGATATGGTAGAATTTATGTCTTACAAGCCAAATATTTGTTTTCTATTTGTTCCTTTCTTGACTTTCTTTAAATTAATCAAGCATTATTTTTTCTTTTTGATTTACATATAATTTTACAGTTTATATCTTTAATGCGTGTGCATGTATTTTTAAGTAGCTGTCCTAGAGATTAAAATATTCTTCATTAAAATAGTAAAATGCTAGTTTATTAGGTTTTTGTCTAAATTTATACTTTTAACACTTGTTGAAAAATGCAAGAACCTTATAACAGCTTGATTTCATTTACCCTACTCTCTTTTTTTTTTTTTTAATACGGAGACTTGCTTTATTGCCCAGGCTGGAGTGCAGTGGTGTGATATCAGCTCACTGCAACCTCCACCTTCTGGGCTCAAGCAGTTCTCCTGCTTCAGCATCCCAAGTAGCTGGAATTATAGGTGCCCCCCACCACACCTGCTAATTTTTGTATTTTTAGTAGAAATTGGGTTTTATCACGTTGGCCTGGGCTTAATCTCCTGGTCTCAAGTAATTCGCCCACCTCGGCCTCCCCAAAGTGCTGGGGTTACAGATATGACCCACCTCGCCTGGCCTAGCCTACTGTCTTTTGTGTTAGTCTTGTCCTGTACTTTATTTTTTTTTTTTTACGCTTGTTTAAACCAGTAGAGTCATTGTTACTGTTATTTTAAATGCTCATCTTAATTTATATTTATTCACATATACTTATTTTTCTTTTCCTCTTAAGTAACTTGCCCAGTTCTGTGCTTCCGTGTGGGGCCATTTTCTTTTAGCTTGGTATATATTTTGTTCTCTTATAAGAAGTATTTGCCTAACTTTTGTTCATCCAAATCTTTTTTAATTTTATCTTCATGTTAGAAGGTATTTTTTTCCTTAGTGTAGTATTCTAGGCTGGTTGGTTGATTTTTTTTTTTTTTTCTTTTTTTGTCTTAACACTTTAGAGATGCCATTTTGTTATTTTTATTTTCCATCGTTTCTGATGAAAAATTTTAATTGAGATACAGTTTATATAAAATTTACTATTATAACCATTTTAAAGAACACAATTCAGTGGTTTTTAGTGTATTCACAGTTACATAAGCATCATAACTATCTAATTTCAGAATATTTTCACTACCCTAATAAAGTGAAAACCGGGCAGTCAATCTCAATTCTGCCCCTCTGCCCATCCCCTGGCAACAGCAAATCTACTCTCTATCTGAATTTACCTAGTCTGAACAAACATTTCTTATAAGTAGAATCATACAGTGTATGTGGCCATATATGTCTATCTTATTTCACTTGGCATAATGTTTTGAAGGTTCATCCATGTTATAGCATGTAGTATTTCTTCTTGGTGGCTGAATAATATTGCATTGTATTCGTATTCCACATTTTGTTTATCCATTCATCAGTGGGTGGACATTTGAGTTTTTTCCAGTTTTTAACTATTATGACTAATGCCACTGTGAACATTTGTGTAGAAATGTTGTGTGAGTGTGTGTTTTCCATTCTTTTCAGTGTGTGCCAGGAATGGAGTTGCTAGGTCATATGGTAACTCTTTAAGTTCTTGAGGAATTGTCAAACTCTTCTCCACAGTGGCTGTACCCTTTTACATTTCCACTAGCAGATATGAGAGTTGCAGTTTCTATACATTCTTGCCAACACTTGCTATTTTCTATAGTTTTAATTTTTATTGTTATTGCAGCTATCATAGTGGGTGTTGGTCATTTATTTTTGTCTTTTTAGAAAGCCTTGTAGTTTTTAGGAGCATCAGACATTGTGGTTGAACAATTATAGAAGCTCAGTTTGTTACTTTGCTCCAAAGAGAATTAAGTTTTCTTTTGGTATGGATAGTACTAGTAGGTTACCTTGAATCTATTAAAGGTCGATTATAAGACTTTTTAGGGCTGACCTATTTCAATTTTGACATTATTCTAAGGAGTGGCTGGCCCTTCTCTAGTCTCAACAGAGAACTGGAGTTATTTATGAAGGTTCCTCTAACTTGGTGGGGCCTACCCTCCAATCTTTGTCTCCATAGTAGTGAGCAGCAGCTGGAATCTCTGCTGAGCTCTTTAGCCTCCTAACTGCTATTTCTACTAGTTTTCTTAAATGTTTCCCCTCTTGTGGGGAAACATTTCCCTTTCTTTCTGGAAATTTCTTTAGTTTCCAGCTCTGAATAGCCAAAAATTCTGATTCTTTTTATCCTTAGTCCAATTGGACTGCACTTTTACTTGAGCTCTGTTTCCCTGTTACCCAGTAAACTCAAGGAAGAAGCCAAGATAATTGTGGAGCTGGTCTTGTATGCTTCCCTTCTTTCAAGAGTTGTAACTCCTTCTGTTCCTCTTTGTGTAAGTCACTCTTCAGTGCCTTCAAACAGTTTTTACTTTTTGTCTAGATTTTACAACTTTTATTTAGCAGAGGGTTAGTTTGATACAAATTATTCTAGCAGAGTGTTAACACTAATGATGTTTTATTAGGTGACTTACCAGAAATGACCTCACTATTAAGAGTGAGAACATGAGGTCGGGCTTGGTGGCTCATGCCTGTAATCCCAGCACTTTCGGAGACCGAGGTGGGCGGATCATGAGGTCAAGAGATTGAGACTATCCTGGCCAACATGATGAAACCCTGTCTCTATTAAAAATACAAAAATTAGCTGGCCATGGTGGTGTGTGCCTGTAGTCTCAGCTACTTGGAAGGCTAAGGCAGGAGAATGGCTTGAATCCAGGAGGCGAAGGTTGCAGTGAGCCAAGATCGTGCCACTGCATACCAGCCTGGTGACAGAGTGAGACTCCATCTCAAAAAAAAAAAAAAAACAAAAAAACCATGAGAACATGAATTTTTAACAGAAAATTTTGAGAAGAATATAGGAAGAAGGATTTCTGTTTTCAGACAGAGGAGGGTAGCAAGGTTTGAAGGATGATAAATAAGGATGATTAAAGTAAGATAATGTGACTCAGGTGTTTGGTATTTGTGGTTTTTTTTTTGTTTGTTTGGTTTTTTTTTTTGGTGAAAATTGAATAAAGTTATTAACTGTTTAAAGAATGCAAGTTGGAGAAATAATATGAGGATTTAAGAGAAAATTATAAAGAGCCGTTATCTGGATTTATTAGTGATGAAATTAAAATTCTGATTTTAAAATGTGTACTGTTAAAGTAGACTTGATGATTTCTGTAAATGTTAATGATTATTAACTTGAAGGTTTGAATATTTAAATGTGATGGTCAAAGAATAATGTATATCTATTAAGTGTGCCAAAGAGAATTGTGTTCACAAAATGAAAAGGTATACAATAACTAACTGGCCATTTTTAAGTGTAGGAGAAAGAGAACAACTGATATTACAGAAATGGACATTACATTTAGAACATCAAAATACAGAAAGAAGGCAGAAATAGATTCTTAAAGAATAATGCCTCCCTCTCCTCTTACAGGATTAAAAATGGGGGTTTGGAATGAAACTAACCATTTGCTTTCTCCACCAAAATATCCCCAAGAAGGGGGCCAGGTGTTGCAGACCACCTTATATCTATGTTTTTCCTTTCACCCTTTTGTGAACTCTGAAGGTTAGTCAGTGGTTTTCTTCAAAATTTCATTAGGAAATTTGCCAAAGGCATCCTTTTGAGGCAGCTGTCTCTGTGCCCTTGGAGGCCATCAGTAATGTTTCCAATCTATAGCAGTAGTCGGCACAAAAAATGTTGAACTGTTGTCTTCATGTTTTAAAACATTCTACTGCTGCCACTATACCCCACCCCAAAATAGTGTAGAATATGCCACATTTTGGGACTTACGAGCCCTTTCATTTTTTGTTACTGTACATTTTTAGGTAAAATCCATTCTTAATAATATATATGTCTAATGCATCAATAATGAAAAGACTTAATTTTTTTCATGTAATTTAAATAACAGTAGACATAGTAGACATGCTTAATATATAAATAAATGATAATTTTTTGTATAGTAAGTTAACAATTTAATTTTTACCATTGAGATTTTATAAAGTAAATATGGTTTAAAGTTTTGGGGGATAGTCCTCTGACATTAATATGTTCATGATGAAAATGCATAGAAGAATTTGAAATGCATTTGTGTTTTTGTTCTTATGCAATTTAGTAACATAGGCAACTGTTTTACCCTATGCATCTTTAATATATTAGTCTGTTTCTCTTGTTTTACTAAACTGTCTTCTTCCAGCCACCCACACAGAATATGCCTATGGGTCCTGGAGGGATGAATCAGAGCGGCCCTCCCCCCGCTCCACGCTCTCACAACATGTCTTCAGATGGAATGGTAGGTGGGGGTCCTCCTGCACCACACATGCAGAACCAGATGAACGGCCAGATGCCTGGTAAGTTTTTCTCCTCTAAGACATTAACACCAGAGTTGCTTAGCAACTGAAACGACATGGGGGCTCAAGGGATACTAGATTGTTGATGACAAAACTGCTTTGAATGCCCCCGAGTACAAGCTCTCTTAGAGTTTGTTAGCTACAGAGCTACGTGACCTGTATTCAGTGTTTATCAGGCTGCCCTTGGGCTTTGATGTAGCTGACACACAGCATTTCTCTGATGAACAGAACTGGCTAAATTTAGTCTGTCTGAAACTGCAATACAGTTGGCTTTAGAAGCTTTTTGGAAAAAAAAGGCACTGCACCATGGCTTAAGAATTAAAGTCTGTTTAAAAAAGATAATATAACGTTTCCCTGGGTTTCTATTTACTTAAATATTGATTGATCTCAGAAACAGTATCACTGGGAAAAACACATGGGGAAAGAAACGAAACAGTTTCTAAAGTGCTGTTATATTTAGTATTTCCTCATTGATATTATTGAAGCTGAAGCTAGATTTTTTGAATACATATGTTTATAGCATAACAAATATGGGAATTGATTTTACAGCAAAAATTAAAAGCTGAAAAATAACTTAAACTTTCTTGCATTATTTATACACTGAGTCATTCTCTTTTCTATTTGTTAATTTTAAGTTTGGGGTCACTAGGTTGTAATCTTTCAAGACATTGGATGCTGATTTAGTTACCTTTTCCTGGTTTGAAATTTTAATCTGGAAAGTATCTTTACACTATTTTTTTCTTTGTAACAGTAATATCAACCCATATCTATAATTTTTGGTAGAATATTATCTGCATTAGTTATCAGAATATTTTTACTTTCTAAGGCAAACGTTATTTTCATTAACAAAAAGAAGGCATTATACACCTAGCAGTATGGGAATAAAATAACAGAACAATTAAAATTAGTAATTAGCATCTTTAGGATACTGTTTTCTCTAGCTGATTGTGTTGATTGATAGCACTGGTGTCCAAGGATGATGGGTGCAGTAAGAAACGAGAGCACGGAGCAAAAGAGGCAAGGTAGCCTGGCTTATAGAAGATTGAGGTGTGACTGATCTTAGAGGAGGGCAGTGGTGTTTCAGTGGCTGTCTCCTATTTCCTGCTAAAGCTTACAACACTAATGGCACACATCCAGTGTGGAGGTAGGAATAAAGACATAAGTACTTTCCAGTTTATAGTCATATTGTAGTCAAGAGAAAGTTTCCTGCCAAGACCACATTTAACTCACCAGGACACACTATTTTTAGAATTGCAAAGGTAGTGCTAGTGCAGGTTAGCTAGTTAGGAGTTTTGTGATTTTTTATGATGGTACCTCAAATTAGGATTTTGACTTAACTTCCCCATAAAACATTCAAGCCTAAGGCTAAAGAAGCATTTGAGCAGCAGTACAATTATGGTTAACATGACATTTTGGTTTTGGGTAAGGCCTTCTGAAGTAGTTTTATTCTTTTATAAGCTAGTTATTATAAATCACTTACGACCTAGGTTGTTCAGAATACTGTAGAGCTTCCGAAACAATGGTTAAGAATCTAACAATGGTTAATGGAATTAAGCGTAGAGGAAATTGGAAGGTCAGTAACTTGTATTTTTTTTATTTGTTCCTTATAGCATTTAGCCAACCTTTTTATGCACACAAATTTGCATATTGGCTGTTTCTTATTTCAGTTTTGTTTTTAATGTATATTTTATTATGTAGACTCATTTTTAGAGCTACTTATGTGCTTGTTGATCTTGGTTATATCACTTTTCAGTCTGAGGTTTCCTTTTTTAAAAAATTAATTTTTTTTGTCGTTGAGACAGAGTTTCACTCTTGTCGCCCTGGCTGGGGTACAGTGGCGTTATCTTGGATCACTGCAACCTCTGACTCTTAAGTTCAAGTGATTGTCCTGCCTCAGCCCCCTGAGTAGTTGGGATTACACATGCCCACCACCACACCTGACTAATTTTTGTGTTTATGTAATAGAGACAGGGTTTCGCCATGTTGGGTAGGCTGTTCTCAAATTCCTCACCCCAGGTGATCCACTCGCCTTGGCCTCTTAAATTGCTGGGATTGCAGATATGAGCCACCGTGCCTGGCCTAAAAAAATTAATTGATTTTTAAAAACTAGGTAACACATGCCTGTGGAACCAACATCAAAGGGTATCAAAGGATACCTAGCTGCCACTTCTCCAGACAGTTCCAGAGAGGCATTGGTTTCTAGTTGTCCTTCAAGAAATAATTCTCTTGCCAGGCACGGTGGTTCTTGCCTGCAGGATCCCAGCACTTTGGAAGACTGAGGCGGGTGGATCACTTGAGGTCAGGAGTTTGAAACCAGCCTGACCAACATGGTAAAACCCCATCTCTACTAAAAATACAAAATTAGCTGGGTGTGGTGATGCACACTGGGATTCTAGCTACTTGGGAGGCTGAGGCAGGAGAATTGCTTGAACCCGGGAGGTGTAGGTCACAGTAAACCGGGATCATGCCTTTGCACTCCAGCCTGGGCAGCAAGAGCGAAACTCTGTCTCAAAAAAGATATATTTTCTCTTTGTAAAATAATCCATGTATATTACCTTTTTCTTTTTTTTTTTTTTTTGCTCATCAGCCCCTTGATACTACATTTCTATTACCTTTTTTCCCCCCTTATTCTTTAAAAAAAATACAAAGGATAGCACTCATTAAATAGTATTATGTGTCTTCTTTCTCTCTTAAAGATCTGTCTTGGATACCATTATTTTATTCTGTATGTAAATAGATACCTTATTCTTTTTGGTCTCTGTGTCACGTTCTGTTTTACAACTTTATTTGAACATTTATGGTGGAAATATAGGCTTCTAGTCTTTTGTTATTGTGAATTATACTGCCATGAATTTGCCTGTAAAAATATATATATGTGCATATATATATATTTTGTGTGTGTCAGTATACACGCACACAAAAACTTGTATATCTATAGCATAAATTTCTGGAACTGTAATTGCTGGGTTAAAGGTATATGTATTTTTTAGATTTGATAGTTAGTGACAAATTGCTTTGTATAAAAATAGTAATATCCATCACTTCTGCATTTATGAATTTCGCATCCATGGATTGAAAATATTTGGAAAAACAAAACTGTACTGAACATGTACATACTTTTTTTGGTCATAATTCCTTAGTACAGTGTAACAACTATTTACATAGCATTTATATTATGTTAGGTAGTACATACAATGTAGGGATTTAAAGTAAATGAGAGGATGTACATAAGTTATATGGAAATACTGTTACCATTTTATGTCAGGGACATGAGCATTTATGGATCTTGGAATCTGTAGATGGTTCTGGAACCAGCCTCCTACAGATATTGAGGGACAACTACTTCCTTTGAATTGTTGTTTGTCTCTCTTAAGCTTGATCCCACCCTTGATTTCATAAGCTTGATTCCCCACGGAATATAAGTAAGATTTATATTCCTTTAACAATGGACAAAAGTGCTTCTTTCTTCATAATACAGTTAGATTAAACTTGATTTTTGAGAATCTGAAAGGTGAACGCTGGGTCTCATAGTTTTAATTTGCCTTCTTATTTTAAGTGAAGCAATCAATCTTTTAGTATTGATGAACCTTTTTGTAGTTTTTCTGTGAACTAGTCATTCCCTCATTATGTCCTTTGCCCATTGTTTTACTGGTGGTGGTGTTTTACTTACTTCATATGTTAAGTAATTAATTTGGTCTGTGATATGTCTTATAAATAATATTTTCTTACTTACCTTTTTATTATTTTTGAGTTTCGTGTCATGTGCAAATTTTTAAACTTTATATAGTGTAATTTTTCAGTGTTTTATAGCTCTGGGTTTTCTGGCCTGCTTAAGAAGGTCCCTCCATTATTATTTTAAAAATTCTCCTTTTTGAAATTCTTTTATGGATTAAGTTTTCTGTTCATCTAGAATTAGTTAGTGGAAGAAGTAAGGCAGTGATCCAACTTGTTTTTTTTTTCCAAATGGCTCCCAAGTTGTCACAACACCATTTACTGAATTAGTTTTCTATTGCTCACTGATACTTATTAGTTACTCAGCCATGTATTTGGGTCTGTTTTTAGACTCTGTTCTAGTCATTCAGTCTGTTAATCTATTCATTATGTTCACAGGTTTTTTTTTTTTCAGACAGAGTCTTGCTTGTTGCCCAGGCTGAAGTGCAGTGGCGCGATCTTGGCTCACTGCAACCTCCGCCTCCCAGGTTCAAGTGATTCTCCTGCCTCAGCCTCCCAAATAGCTGGGATTATAGGCACCCGCCACCACACCTGGCTAACTTTTGTATTTTTAGTAGAGATGGGGTTTCACCATCTTGGCCAGGCTGGTCTTGAACTCATGGCCTTGTGATCCACTTGCCTTAGCCTCCAAAGTGCTGGGATTCCAGGCGTGAGCCACTGCGCCCCGCCTGTGTTCACAGTTAATTACTCCAACCTTATGATATGTTTTGCTGTATTTTAAAGAAGCTAGTCCTCCCTTCATTTTCAGAGTGTTCATGACGTTTCAAAAACATTCGTTTATTAATCTGTAAAATGGGAATACTCTCAGTATTTACTGTCATTCCTATAAACCATTTACTTTGCTACTGATTAACTCTTGTTTGGTATTACTATAATAATGCAAAAAAAAAAAAAATACCCTTTCCAGGTACTTTGTATGGACCATCTATTTAATTTTCATATTTTGCTTCTGATCATTTTTCTTCAAAGGGCCTAACCATATGCCTATGCAGGGACCTGGACCCAATCAACTCAATATGACAAACAGTTCCATGAATATGCCTTCAAGTAGCCATGGATCCATGGGAGGTTACAACCATTCCGTGTCATCATCACAGAGCATGCCAGTACAGAATCAGATGACAATGAGTCAAGGGCAACCAATGGGGAACTATGGTCCCAGACCAAATATGAATATGCAGCCAAACCAAGGTAACTAAGCTTTATGTCCTTCTTGACTAGAGTACTATATTGGCCTTTGAAAGTAAAATGATTATCAGGTTCTTAGCTGATTCATAAAAGTATAAGTTTAAAATGAGGGACAGCCATGCCCAGAAAAATGGAATGTTGAGTTTGAAACTAGTTTAAATCTTTTTTTATATGTATGAATTAAATTGCTCAATTTAGCTTTTTAAGCTTATTTATTTTTATGTCTTTTGAACAGTTTATTTGAGGTTCTGTGTTGTTGAGAATTGTTTTTTAAAGCTGATCAGTGAAGAACCAAACATTTGGTTTAGAGCTAGAAAGTTGAGAAAATAAATACCTGCCTTACAGTTTAAATGATGTATTAATTTATATGAACTTCCCTTGATTTATATGGATGTTTTCTGATGCTATGTTTTAGCATTAAAAGGTAATTCTAAAATAATTTGCTATTAGAATGTTCAGTGGGGTGCTGCTGTACTACTCTTAGAATGGCATAAGTCCATTAAAGTTTATTACCAATCTCAGAATGAAATTGTGCTATGTTTCTAAGTATTCTGTGAATAATAACTAAAAGCCAGTAAGTGGCACTCTGTTCTGTAAATTGTCTGTTAAAACATTTGGCATATTTCCAGCTTAACGTTATTTTAGTTACAAAATATGGTAATTCTGTCTTACGGTTAAGACTGTAAGATAGAGTTAAATGTATTTGGAATAAAATTTTCTAGATTTTGATTATTAAAAAGCACTAAAATGTACCCAGATAAAAGAATTTAATGTTAATTTGTTGATAATTCCTTATGATGAAGTCATAGAATTTAAAAATATACAGATTTTAAAAATAATTTCAGTGAGATATACTGAAAACAAAAGGAGATAATAGAAAAAGTTGTCAACATTGTAGCTTCACAAATGGCACTTGTAACATTTTTTACCCCCAAAGTTACTTAATGCCTATGGTGGAATTATTTTTTTGTTTTTATTAGGTCAATTAAGAGTCCATACAACAGCAAGATCCAGTCAGTGCTAGATCAAAAGGGAGTTAAGGTGTTTCTCTATACAGTTTGGTTACCAGGAGAGAGAACAGGAAAATTCATGATTCTGGCAGCAACTCCAGTAATGATGGCACACTTCTTAGAAACTTGTGGTTAAGAAAAGGTATGGTGTGCACAAAAAAAAAAAAAATGAGTGTTGCTGGAGCAGGGTTTGACATGACATATTAAGATTTGAAGAAGAAAAAAAGCTAATGCATGCAGCAGTGTTGTATATTGACTTTTTGGAGAAAAGTACTGAGGCGTTTATAGAAATTTTTTGTTCTTAGGGACCAACTTTAACTTATAAAAATGTCATATTTTGTAAGAATGTGTAGCTCTTCCTTTTACTGTAGTACATTAGTTATATCACTTTTTTGCCTTGTTCTCGTCGTTTATAAATTTCTTGTTTTTTATTTTTATTTTTTGTATTTTGTTGAAAGAATAGAAACAATGTCTCCATCTGTTGCCCAGGCTGGTCTTGAATGCCTGCTTAAGTGATCACCTGCCTTGTCCTCCCAGTGTCCTGGGATTAGAGGCGTGAGCCATTGCACCTGGTCAGTTTATGAATTTCATAATAGAAAATAGACTATACAAAAATGACCAGGTATTAAATCTGAAGAAATAAAAGACAATTTTCAAAAAGAAAATATGGTGTAAATCATTGAGGAAATTTTCATTGTTTTAAAAAATCTCTTTAGGACAAATAAAAATCTTCATCAAAATTTTGGTATTTCAGAGTCAAAAGAACACAAAAGTAGAGTACAGTTTCCAAAAAAGAAAGTTATACTGTGTTCTGGCAGCTTGTACTTTTTTAATCATATGAATTTCTTCTTAAAAGCATTTTAATTATATGTTATCTTTGAGTAAATACATTATCCATGATGAGTTTTATTAATGAAGTTTTTTTTTTACTAGATACTAGAGGATTATTTAAGAGTTTTGTTAATGAAGTTTTAATATTCATTTCACTATAAAACATTTTCTTAGCTTTTATAAAAATAAGCTGCATACTTTACATTAAAGATTTTTCTGTTTATTATTTATTTTTGTTTGTTTTAATTCAGCAACTAAGCTAGTATTATTCCAGAATGTTTTTCTCTGTGCTCTCTTAGAGGGTCCATTGCTTCTAGGTGAAGCACGATTTTTTTTTTTTTTTTTAGATGGAGTGTCACTCTGTCACCCAGGCTGGAATGCAGTTGTGTGATCTTGGCTCACTGCAACCTGCACCTCCTGGGTTTAAGCAGTTCTCCTGCTTTAGCCTTCCTAGTATCTGGGATGACAGGCACCTGCTACCACACCCAGCTAATTTTTGTATTTTAGTAGAGATGGCGTTTTGCCATGTTGACCAGGTTGGTCTCAAACTCCTTACTTTAAGCTAGCCATCTGCCTTGGCCTCCCAAAGTATTGGAATTATAGGCATGAGTCATTGCGCCCAGCCCAATTTTTATGTTAATATTGGCAAAATGTTGCTTAATAGTCAATCCAACATATACTTCTCCATGTTATTTTCACTGTTATCCAGATAAAGTTTATTGATTTATTACTTTGAACCTTAAGAGTTAGACCTGGCTGGGTGCTGGTGCTCTTGCTTGTAACCTCATCACTTTGAGAGGCTGAAGTGGGAGGATCACTTGACCCCAGGAGTTGAAGACCAGCCTGGGGAAGATGGCGAGACTCCCATTTCTTCAAAAAGAATTTTAAAAATTCTGGACGTGGTAGCTTGTGCCTGTAGTTGCAGTTACTCAGGAGGCTGAGGCAGGAGGTTCACTTGAACACAGGACTTAACAGCTACAGTAAGCTTTGATGGTGTCACTGCATACCAGCTTGGGTGACTCCAACTTGGGTGGTTCAAAGTAAACCACCATCTTCCTACATAAGCTTATTGACATATGGAACAATAAACTCCACTAGAATTTAAAAAGAAGGAAGTGTGTCTGTTTTGTTCACTTCTGTATCCCAAGTACCTAGAAGAATGTCTGAGGATGGGCACATAAAATCTTATTTCTTTCTTTTATTTCTTCAGTAAAAAGTGTTATATGATTTCCTGTCTGAAAGATGTTTATTTAATAAAGCAAGAAGTACATTCAGTAGAGTATGAAAAGGCAAGTTATATAGAAAGGACTTCTGAAGATGGCCAACAGTTATATTGGACAGATAAGTGTGTATTTTTTATTCCCAGGCATTAGCAGTTACAGCTTTCCACATTTAACAGATTTTTAATAATTATATATTCAAATATAAAGAATTTTACAAATTGCAGTGTTTGTGTTAAAAAGTTATATTTCGTAAGTTCCATGTGTGTAATTCTTTAGACTTGGATTTGTCTTGGCACTGTAGCTTACTGTATGTGGGACCTTTGACTAAATTACTTAATTACTCTAAGTACGATTAAGTAAAATGATGCATGTACAAATCTTGACTTGGTAATCATTTGCATAATTTTTATAAAATCAGTTGGTGAGAATAATCAAGCTTTTTTAAAAAAGTGAACACTAAAAAATTTGAGATTGATTTATCAGCTATTCTCTTACTTTAGCCATAGCATCTAATTTATTTTTGGTTTTTGTTTTAATAGTATTAAGAAAGTGTTGATTTGCCGGACGCGGTGGCCCACACCTGTAATTCCAGCACTTTGGGAGGCTGAGGCGGGTGGATCATGAGGTCAAGAGATCGAGACCATCCTGGTCAACATGGTGAAACCCCATCTCTGCTAAAAATACAAAAAATTAGCTGGGCATGGTGGCATGTGCCTGTAATCCCAGTACTCTGGAGGCTGAGGCAGGAGAATCGTCTGAACCCAGGAGGCGGAGGTTGCAGTGAGCGGAGATTGCGCCATTGCACTCCAGCCTGGGTAACAAGAGCGAAACTCCATCTCAAAAAAAAAAAAGAAAAAAAAGAAAGTGTTGATTCATGTGACTAAGTTGCAAATGACAATATCTTTTTTCTTTTTCTTCCTCTATGAGATGTAGTCTCCCTTTCTTGCCAGGTAGAAGTGCAGTGGCACCATCTCAGCTCACTGCAACTCTGCTTCTTGGGTTTAAGCGATTCTCCTGCCTCAGCCTCCCGAGTAACTGGGACTATGGGTGCATGCCACCATGCCCAGCTAATTTTTGTAGTTTTAGTAGAAACAGGGTTTCACCATGTTGGCCAGGATGATCTCGATCTCTTGACCTAGTGATCTACCCGCCTTGGCCTCCCAAAGTGCTGGGATTACAGGTGTGAGCCACCGTACCTGGCAAATGACAATATCTTTAAAACACTATGCTTTCTGTCAGTGTATGCTTCAGTTAGACTGATCCAGAGGCTTAACATGAATGTTGGAGGACATTTTCTTTCAGTACCTAAACTGTTCGCATTCATTATGTAAGTATGAAGGGCAAAGAGTATGTATTATCACAGCTGAGAGTGTTTTCTCTTAATATCTTACTACTATACAATACAATTAAGAGATAAACCAAAAGAAGGTTCTTGAGATAAGTCTAGCATTTATTTTTTCATATGTATTTTTACGTGGTAGTTTATTTTCTTGTACCTCTGCTATTGGTATAGATAGATATATCTCATTTTTTAAATGGCAGTGTTCTTTATATGGATGTACTATAATACAACAAAGCCATATTCACTTTTGATAGGTGTTTCTTGTCTTTTACTGTTACAGATTCTTCTGGAACAAATGTCTTTGTATCTGTGTTTTTGATTTCTTGTACAAGACAGTAAGCTGTAGTAAAGAAAGTAATTTTTGTAGGGTAAATTCTAGAAATAGAAGTGTTAAGATAAAATTTATGAATGCTGAAAACATTTAAGAAACATTGCCAAATTGTTTTCAAAAAAAAGGTTAAATGAGGTCACATTCACATTTCTACAGTGTATAAAAATGATTATTTTACTGCATACCTAGTGACATTCAATCTTCCTAATCTTTGCTGTATAGGGGAAAAATATAAGCTCAATTTGTATTTCTTCAATTATTGGTGAAGTTGTATCACTTTGTATGTTTATTTGCTATTTGCATGTTTGTATGTTTTCTGTGAATTGCCTGTTCATGTTATAGATTCTCTGTTTATAGAGTTGTTTGAAGGAGTTGTTTATAGATTATCTGTTACCTTATATGAATTTCACATGTGAAAAGATTTTGTTAGTTTTAAGAGTTAGAAATTTAACTTTTTGAAATTGTTTTAGTGGTAGGATTCTGAAATGGTAATATTAATGAAAAAATGTAATTATTTCCCAGTTATATCAGAACTTTGGCCCAACATCTGCTAAATTATGGTATTGATAGATTAATTACTGTAAATACTTTGGAAGGTTCAGCATGCTTTTTAGAATATTAAAAGGCCTGAGAAGTTCTATAGTAAAGAAACTGATTTGATTTCAGTTAACATGAGTATGTTACCATGGAAGTCGTCTTCTTTTCTTTCAATTTTTGGCATATTGCTTATCAAAAATAAGAGCTAATATTCAGTGAGTACCGGTTAGTGCCAGGCAGTATATCAAAATGCTTTGCATATCTTTAATTCTCACATCCTTGAAGTGTAGTAGGTACTATTATTATCATTTTACGCATGAAGAAACAGAATCCTGTGGAAACCACAGGCAGGCCTTGCTGTATGCGATTCCAGTATGCATGAATTTCAGTTACCACAGTTAAGTTAAATAACACCTGTTCCCTCAACACAATAATTCAAATTTCAGTTACCATGGTACATTAAGAGTAATTGTATAAAGTACAAACTTAGCTGCCATCTCTTAAGTCTGCAGATCACCACATAAATAACAGATGCCTGTCATGATTAAGTAATGGATGTTACTTTTAGATTTTGTCAGTGATTGGTCACTGTGCATCTGTCAGTTAGTTCATGCATATACAGCAAAGCTTCTTGTTGTGTTACTTCCTTGGCTCCCAGCAGTAAACCTATATGACATTTTACAAACCTGGATAATTTAAAGAGGGACTTGGCCAATAAAGATAAAAATGCACTAATAAAATGAAAAATGATAATGCTGGAAATGAAATCCAAATTTATTGTAAATGGAGTTACTGAAGAAATTGATGACCGTGGGAATGTTGACACTGCTGCCATTTGAGAATCTAAATATGCACTGCAGGTGCTTAATGAAGGAGAACTCATTGATATAAATGAGAAAAGTAGTTGTGATGAAAAGGATGAAGATGACCCAGAGGAAGCAAGACTGGCAAAATATTTCACATTAAAGAAATTCTTGGAGATACTTTACAACATTCAAAGTACAGGTTAAAATGTTGGATGCTGATCCAAACTTAGTAAGGAGTATGACAATTTGCTAAGCTGTGGAAAAGAGACTCACTCTAAATCGTCATATATACCATTAGGAGATGGGAACCGCTTTTCAAATTACTCTTGATAGGATTTTTACAGAGAAGTGAAACACTTTAATTCTCAGTGTCTCTTTTCTTTTTTTGTTTTCTTGAGACAAAGTGTTTTTGTTTTCTTGAGACAAAATGACTTGCTTTATTGCTCAGGCTGGAGTGCAGTGGTGCAGTCTTGGCTTACTGCAACCTCTACCTCCCAGGTTCAAGTGTTTTGATTCTCCTGCCTCAGCTTCCCAAATAGCAGGGTTTAGAGGCAGATGCCAGCATGTCCAGCAAGTTTTTGTATTTTTAGTAGAGATGGGGTTTTACTGTGTTGGCCAGGCTGGTCTTGAACTCCTGACCTCAAGTGATTTGCCCACCTCAGCCTCCCAAATCACTGGGATTACAGCTGTGAGCCACTGTACCTGGCCAATTCTCAATGTTTTTAGTGTTTACAATTAAGATGAATTAAATAATTATTTTGTTCCTACTGATTATTAAGATCATTTTGCATGATTTCAGCTTTCATGGTCATTGATAATGGTCTGATATAACTATGCAAAGGGAAGACTGTAAGGTTTTATAGATACTTTGAGAAATGCTACTAAGTTTCTAACTACATAAATGTTATAAGGTTAAAAGCTCCCCATTTATCTTAAAGACTCAGATTCAGATAATGCTAAGTGTTATGAAGAGAAATATTCAAAGGGGAAAAAGAAAAATGAGGATACATGCCACTGTAGGGTAGTAAGCAGATAACTAGAAAAAAGTGGTACACAGGCAAATGGAATGGCAAGTATGCACTGGAGCATACATGGTGTGTTTAAGGTGTAGCAAGGAGACCTGTCAAACTGGAGCTGAGGAAATGAGTGAAGGTGGGATGTCATAAGAAATAAGATCCAAGAGATAGTTGAAATCTAGGCCTTAAGAGTCTTTGTACTATAGTCCATATGGATTTTAGATTTTATTCTGTGGAAGGAGATATACTGCTGGAAAGTTTTGAGTAGTGAAATAACATGATCTGAATATATGGTTCTTAAAAAAAAAAAAGCCGCTGTCAGATGTATAGAAAATAGGCTATAGTTGGGCATGGGTGAAATAGGAGACCTACTAAAAGGCTCTTGTTGTATTGAAGTAAGAGATGATGGTGGCTTTAAATAGTATGATAGCTATGGTGGTAATCAGAAGGAGTTTTGGGATATTTACCGTATATTTTGATGGTAGAGTGGATTTGCTCATAGACCAAATGTGGAGGACAAATGCAAAGTTTGTATTTTCCTCTCCTTGAACAGTCAAAATATGTTGCACTGCTCTCACGGATGTGTGAAGATATGCACAGGGTATGTTGCTGACCTGGGGAATTTCCCTGAACCTCAGTGTTCACGGTTTTTATTGGGGCTGCATTATGTAGATTTGATTGACTGCTTGTCCATGTGATTGATCTCAGTCTCTAATCTCGATCCCTTATCCCCTGCATGACCCAGAACTCCCCTCATCCAGGATGAGGAGCTATAGGAAATCCCAATTTAGTAAATTTACTAAATTTTTCTGATTTTAGTAATCTGTAAATTTTTCTGATTATTAAAATAATGTTAAATTTGAAAAATCTTGGTCCAGTGTGGTGGCTTGTACCTGTAATCCTAGCTCCTTGGGAGGGCGAGATGGGTGGATCACCTGACGTCAGGAGTTTGAGATTAACCTGGCCAACATAGTGAAAGGCCATCTCTACTAAAAATACAAAAATTAGCTGGACGTGGTGGTGTGTGCCTCTAGCCCCAGCTTCTTGGGAAGCTGAGGCAGGAGAATTGCTTGAACCTGGGAGGTGGAGGTTGCAGTGAGCTGAGATTGTACCACGTTACTCCAGCCTGGGTAACAGAGGGAGACTGTCTCAAGAAAAAAAAAAATTGAAAAAGTATAATCATGGTTCCATTTTTTCATTGGTTGCTGGGAAACTCAGCTAAATTTGTGCTTGGCTGCAGTGACCTTACTGAGTTGGAATAGTCATTCTACATTTTCTTCTTTCATCCTTGATACTGTATTTAAATAGCTTATTAACTACTTAAAATTCTTGAGGTAGACGGGTATATAATATAGATAAGTAAATAATTTTATTCATTTAAAATGTGGCTACTTAAGCATATAGTAAGCTGATTGAGTTTGTTGGAATACAGGGATTCTTGCAAATAAATATTAGCAATACCTCCAAATAAGAGCTATAAATGGGTTAGTTTGAGATAAAATGGTTAAGGAACAAATAGTAAAACATGAGTAATACATGATGAAATATGTATGTGGAAAATAGGCCTGAGGAGGGTATTATCTATGGAGTTGCATCGTCTTAAGCTTATAAAATACAGGTGGAGTGAAGCAATTTCTTGTATTTTAAGATTTTCATATTATGGTGATAGAGGTGTATTATACAGAACTGTTTTCATGGGGGATAGTGGCATGGGAAAAGTATGATTTGAATTTGGAGAGGAAGTACACATAGTGGATAAGAGCATGGGCTTTGGACCCTTTAGTAGCTTTGTGACTTTAGAGCCTTTCGTAACAGTACAGCTTTGGGTAAGATCCTTGATGTTTGTGAGCCTTAAATGTTGTTGTCTGTGAAATGAAGTAGATAATAATACTACCCGTTTCATAGGACTTTGGGGAAGATAAATAATACAGGTAAAGCTATTAGCTTAGTGCCTGGCTTATAGTAAGTGTTCATTAAGTGTTATCTACAATTTTAAACCATATTATTTAAAATATTTTCTTAGATTAATGATACAATTTTTATAGTTTTATTGTATTGGTTTACATCTGAAGATGTGAAATACGTGTGTATATGTGTGAATGTTCTATGTATATAGAATATTTATAAAATTGTATCATTCAGAATTCTTAACAGATTAAAACAATGTTCTCTTTATAGTTGAGTCTTTAAAAATTGTTCTTTTCAGTCTACCTAATTCAGACATGACAGCGCTCATTATATCTCTGTATCACCATGGCTCCTAGCCTGAGGTATTGTCCATAATAGGTACTCAATAAATTTGATCCTTGACTTACTAAAAAAAAAAAAAAATTTTTTTCCACCACTGACTTAAGATAAAATTAAGTATTAACCATCTCATTGGAGCAAAGAATTCCAGTAATATAAAATATGGTAATTTGGGAGGACCTTACATGTGTTTAAAATAAGAATGTTGTTTTCATAGAATATTTCTTAGAATATAGAACTCAAAATGGGAAGATATAATGTGGTAATGATGAGTATATGTTACATGTCCTTGCAAAACACTTGGCAAAAATATATTCTAGGTAATTAAAACATCAATAGGGTCTTTGCATATGTATTATCACACTTTGCAGTGCATCTTAACATCAAAATGATTTATGTAAAAGCTGAAGAATAACCTTTAAGCCTGTAGTACTGTGATCCATTGTTTGCAGAAAATGGTTATAAAAGACCATTTTATAATGCTATTTCACTCTGCAGTACAAATTTTGAGAACATATTTTAGGGTAATCTTTGGAGTTTACTTCTCTTACCTTCATTTAGTATCTCAAGAGATAATATACATTGCCAGTGTAGCATATTTCATCATCTAAAAAGGAAAATAGTATACTTCCTGAACAATCAGAATTGAAGTCATAAAGTCATATTTTTTTTCTTTAATGGATAAGGTTACAAGGAAAATGGCAAATCGTACTGTGGTTTAGTAGTATTAGCTGACTCCGTTCTCTCTGGTTTTAGGATTGATCCTGAATGATGTTGGGATCCTTTGAGGGAGAGAAGTGGCAGAGTAAAAGAAGGGTAGTAATTGAGCTCTTTGGGATTGGAGCTGCTGACAGTCCCAAAAGATAAAGCACAAATGTCATGATCTTTCCTATCTAGGGCTTAAGCTACAATTACTTTGCTCTCCTTTAGAGCAAGGTTTAATGTTTTGTTATTATGTATCTTTTTGGATTTTTTTTTCTTTTGACTATTGTGGTTCTGCTTTCTTTTTAATTTTGGTTCTAATAGAGATTATAGGTTTTAGTTATATAGTTACCTTCTGTTAAGACAAGAGGTCTTTAGACAGTGTTGGAGAAGAAAATGCAAAACCTTCATTTACTGAAAATGAATTATGTAAATGTCCAGTCAGGTTACCTATTAAATTATGAATGTTAGTGTTTAATAGTTTAGTATATACAACATATATTTGAAAGTTGTAACTGCTCTTAAACTAGTTAGTGTTTTGGAACTTTTTTATTGCAAAATTTGCTTCTGAACTACAGAATTTGGTGTTTTCGTTTTGAGCCAGAGAGTTTTACTCTTACCAGCCATGCTGGAGTGCAGTGATGTGATCTCAGCTCACTACAACGTCTGCCTCCTGGGTTCAAGTGATTCGCTTGCCTCAACCTCCCAGATAGCTGGGATTACAGGCATGCACCATCATGCCTGGATAATTTTTGTATTTTTAGTAGAAAAGGGGTTTTACCATGTTGGTCAGGGTGGTTCAAACTCCTGACCTCAGGTGATCCACCCACCTTGGCCTCCCAGAGTGCTGGGATTACAGGTGTGAGTCACACCGTTCCTGGCCTACAGAATTTGTTACAGCTTATTTTTAAATAGATGCAATAAAAAATAGAGCAAACATATGCTTCAAAATCAAATTTGAGGTTTGTCTTATTCTTAGTTTATATCTATTAGCTGTGTAATCTTGATTTTTAGATTCCTTGGCTAAAAAATTGAGAATTAGGGTTCTGACCTCTGGTAGTTGTTAGGAGTTTATAGGAAATGATGGTGAAAGCGTGTAATTGGCAGTGTAGGGTACATTTGATAATAAGTTCTCTTTGCCTCTATTCTCACCCAGCCACTTTGTTTCTACTAAGAGTGTATCTCCTTGTTGAAAACTAAGGTCCCAAAGTTTTAAAAGGCTTACATTCACATTTATAATAATAAAATTGGAGAGAAGGGCAAAAAGAACGAAGCACAGAAGGCAAATAAGAGAAAAACAGCTCTGATAAAGAACTCCCTCAGATAAAACAGTTCTTCAGATTGGAAATGTGAAGTCTTTCTGCTTACATCGTTGCTGCCGTTCTAAGTCAGTAATATGTTTCAAGAGGTGGACTTGCTTTGGTTTTAATTATTTAAGTAATTGGATAGTGAACTTTTGGCTCATTTGAGCAGTTTGGCCTGTGAAATCTTTCTAGGCTCTCAAGTATGTCACCCTTGTACTTAAGTTTTCTCCAAGTCAACGCAAGGAGGAGTATGTAGCGTATAAGCAGCAAATTGGGAAAGGACTCATCCATACTTTTGAGACAGTAATGTTGATATTGGCAAACTGATGAGTTCCCTGTACCATAACTAGGCCCAGTAAACCTCTAAGAAGCTGCTTACATTGTTAGATGGCAATGTGGGACTTTATGGCCATTGGTAATTGTTTTGTGTGATATATTTGCCAGTGTGGTACAATAGCAGTGGTAGTTTGGCTACCTCAGTATTGCTCACTTTGGAAACTGTAATTCAGATTTCTTAGCCTACAGCTTGTTGCATGTCTCTGTTTAGGTATTTTTAGGGGTGTGAGAGTCTTTATGTAATGTATGTGCCTTTCAACATATTAAGCACTATAGCCTTTGATTTCAAGGAGATCTGTTTAGGTTATAAATCTTGTAGTTGCAAAAAGGAAAGAAGACTCAGATTTTATCCTAAAATCAAAGCTTACGTAATTCTCCTGATAGAATTCTGCTCTTTAAGATTTTGTCCTAAAATTAAAGCTAGTGAAATTCTGTTAAGTGTTTGTATAGTTTACCTGTCTACCATTATATATAATGAGTGAGTATAGAAAAAGAGAACAAAGTAAAAGTCTAGAGATTTGGTTTCTATCCCTTGGTTTGAGCACTGATTTGCTGTGTGATTTTTGTAGTTAATTTTGGTGTATTTTTCAGTGTAGCATAATGCTGGTGATACCTTCTCAAGAAAGATGGTATAGATAAATACTAGATAGTGTGTAATGGAAAATACATTCAGGATGTTCATTAATTGTATCCATTTTGTTTAAAAAGACTAAGAATCATCTTCCAGACCAGGCACAGTGGCTCACGCCTATAATCCCAGCATTTTGGGAGACTAAGGCAGAATCAGGAGGTCAAGAGATCGAGACCATCCTGGACAACATGGTGAAACCCTGTCTCTACTAAAAAAAATAGAAAAATTAGCTGAGCATGGTTGCGCATGCCTGTAGTCCCAGCTACTTGGGAGGCTGAGGCAGAATTGCTTGAACCAGGGTGCTAGAGGTTGTAGTGAGCCGAGATCATGCCACTGCACTCCAGCCTGGCTCAAAAAAAAAAAAAAGAATCATCTTCCAGTGGATTTCAAGTTAGTCATAATGGATTGGTTATTTTCTTTTGTTTGCAGATTATTTTAGGCATGTGAGTTTTAATTCAAAAACTAGTTTTTATTATTTGAAATCAGTTTTTACTGTATTTAATTACATATTTTGGTGCCTATATGATAATAAAAGTATCTTGAGAGGTAAAAGTTATATACAAAAAATTATATATATAATGTTTTGTCTTGTTTCAGGTCCAATGATGCATCAGCAGCCTCCTTCTCAGCAATACAGTATGCCACAGGGAGGCGGACAGCATTACCAAGGACAGCAGCCACCTATGGGAATGATGGGTCAAGTTAACCAAGGCAATCATATGATGGGTCAGAGACAGATTCCTCCCTATAGACCTCCTCAACAGGGTAAGATTTCATTTGGAGACTTTGCTACCTAATGTAATTGAAAGGCTTTACATTTTAATAACCTTTTAATCTAGACAAAGTCAGGGCTTTTTGTTCCTTTTTGTTGTTGTTGTTAATGAAAGGTAGGGTTCTAGTAGGTACAAAGGGGTCACAAAGTAGATAGGAAGTCCCGATACACAGCTTTCTTTTATCATTTTCTGGGAAAAATTTATGTCATAAAATTTTATATCAAACGCTTATTAATTCACAAGAGAAAATACTGTTTTGTTTTTGCAAAGTTATTAAATATAGGATCATGAATAAACCCAATTTTACTTAAAAGCACTATAGCATCAGACTAAAAAGGAAATTAATTTGCTACCAATTTGGACCTATTTTTAAGAAGTTAACATTTGTTTTTCTGAGTTGGTGTTTTTTGATATTGCATGTATGATCTTAACATTGATTTTAGTAAATGTGGTATGTGAAGTTGCTGTGTGTGTGTGTGTGTGTGTATGTGTATGTGTATGTGTATGCCTATGTATATGAATAGCTAAAAGTATCTGAAATGCCAAATCATGAGAGGGGAATCTATAGCTGAGAAAATAATCTTTCATAGTATCAAATTAGAAAACCTTTGATAACATTATTTATATCTTGACTGGTTGTGGTTTTTCAGGCCCACCACAGCAGTACTCAGGCCAGGAAGACTATTATGGGGACCAATACAGTCATGGTGGACAAGGTCCTCCAGAAGGCATGAACCAGCAATATTACCCTGATGGTAATCTCTCCTGATGTTAACTTTACCACTTTCTATCCCTGTCGAATATTAATGTAGAGAGTTATATAAAACATTTTAATGAGGATGAAGGAACTAACAATTTGTTTCTTCTAAATTTAGAAACACTTCAGTACTCTACCAATGATGGCATTAGTTTATAATCTAATTCAAAGCATATTTTTTATAGCTATTCCATTAGTACCATCAGGAATCACAATCTGTCATTGGAATCCTTGTATGAAAGAGGATCCTTTTATAATATTTTTAGGGTTGTTTGATTTCAGCCAAAGCTTATGTTTATTGATTTCCTCTTTTTTAAATAAGAGCTTTAAGATAAAATTCACATGCCATAAAGTTTACCCATTAGTTGAATTTTATTTATTGTACAGGTACATAGAGAATATATTTCTTGAGTTATTTTTCCAAGTCTCATCATTTTAATTAATGTTGCATACTTCTCAACAAACTATGGTTTACATTAGTGCTTGCCTTTCAGGAAAATTTGGGACACTAAATTATATCCATAATAGAGCCATATAGAGATTGAGTAGAATGGGAAAGGCATTTGGAAGTAAGATTTTTAGTTAGGGTTTTTTGTTTTGTTTTTTTGTAGAGGGTGGCTTGTGGAAAAATTGGTAAGATGTACTCTACTTTAGGAAAATTTGAACCCTAATAATCTAAGCATACAAGTAGGTTTTCACAGTATGGTTTTGTCAGTTTTTCTGTATGCTTGAAAATTTTATGATACAATGTAGAAGAAAAAAATAATTCAAAAATACATTGCAAAATGATGAGTTGTTAGGAGTTGCCAAAAGATTTATTTATATATATATATGCTCCTTTGATATAAATATAAATTACTGAACAGAGAAATTAAGAAACTTAAAGCTACAGTATTAACAGCCATTGACTAGCAGCCCATGTAAGCTTGCAAGAAAATACAGTTTAGGATATTTGAAAAAAAATCTCACCTGTCATTTTTTGTTAATACATGAAGCATAAAGGTACATTTGTACTTAAGGATATTGGTTTTTACTACAGAGGCTCTGACTGTACACACAGAGCAAATAGTCACCTGTTAAATATTACATACAATAAATGTTTATTAGTGATAGTGATTATATGTATGGATAATTCTGGTTAGGAAACTTTATTCTCAGATTTTCTTGCTCTGCATTATTCAGAATGTTGATTTATTTTTTGTTTTTCTTTTCACAAACAAAACGAAATAAATGGCATAAGTTTTTTTAATTAAAAGCTTTAGTATGGTTGTAATAGACTACATATTTTAAAGAGGTGAAATCTACTTTGTTAAATTATGTGTGTTAAGAAGTCTGCTGAAAATAAATGACTTTTATTTTTTAATTTTTAATTATATGTTAAAGAGTTAAACTTGACATTGTTGTTTTGATCCTGGGTATCTCTTGAAATGTGCAGTTTATATTGTCATAAGTATGATTTTTCTGTTCAAAATATATAGGTTTTTTATTTTTTAAATAGCAAAACGTTAAGGTTACTTTAATTCATTTTATTAGTGGATTTAATTTTGAAGAGTATCATTTTTGCATAGGTGTGTATTGATTTATATCTGACATTTAGAGTATTCTATTTATGTTGACAATTTTTATAAACAACACTGGCTCTTTTCTCTCATATCCGGATATTTATGTCAATAAATATATAGATTAGGAATTGGCAAACTTTTTCTTTAAAGGGCCAGATAATAAATACTTTAGTCTTTGTGGGTCATATGGTCTTCGTCTCAATTACTGAACTCTTACTGTAGCATGAAAGCAGCTTTGGACTCTACTGAAATGAAAGGGCATGACTGTATTCCAATAAAACTTTATTTACAAAAACATGCCACTGGCCACAGTAAGACTGCAGGCCATAGTTTGCCAACCCTTGATGTAGGTATTTATGAGGTGGCATGGGAACATTAGAATACTAGAGCACCGTGTATAATGTTTATTTGTAACTTTATTCCTATGTTCTTAATTAGGCATTTTTGTAAAATAGAGTTCAGATTTTGGGTAACTAAAAGGTTATTTCCTACATTTTCTTAGTGAAACTTAAAGAGTGAGAGTATTATTTTTCATTAGAGTCCAGTTGTCTCGCAGGTAAAATTTATTGTGCTTTAAAATTTAAGATATATTCTCATACTCAACACAATTTTAATTTTATGAAGATGGATATTTATGATACTTGAAATATTTTCTAAAAATTTCCAAAATGGCAGTATTAAGATACATAATTTTCCATCTGAAGATATTTTGAGATACTTAACTTTATGCAAGTAAATGTTAGAATGTGAAATAATGGGAAAAACTTACAGAACTCTTTTAAATTTTGCAGTTTTTAGCATATGCTGTGGAATTGGAGACCAGCAGAACAGGTGTTTGACAAAATAGGATAATTGCCTCCTTTGTTCATTCTAATTTAATTTAGGTTATTTACATGTGAAAGACCTAGATACTTTTATTCTCTTTTTTTTTTTTAATTAATGGGAGATAAAGGTTTTTTTTCCCCTCAATGAGGATTATCAGATTTAAGACAATAAGTGTAATGTTTCTAAAACTACTGCTTTTTGCCTTTAAAACAATTTGCACGTTATCTCAATATGAAAACAATCACATTGGTAAATCTTTGGCTAATGCAATTGAAATAATTTTTTATGTTCCATTTCTTTTTCTTTTTTTTCAATTTTATCTGAAAGTTTAAATATTTTTAGGGTTTTCACTCAGTGGCCATTAACGTTTCTTCCTGTCTCTTGTCGAATTGATGTAGGTCATAATGATTACGGTTATCAGCAACCGTCGTATCCTGAACAAGGCTACGATAGGCCTTATGAGGATTCCTCACAACATTACTACGAAGGAGGTATCTATATACCTTCACACACATACACATATATCCCCTTCTACAGGAATGAAAATTCTTGCATAAGACAACTTCTACCCATGCAAAGCTCTTGTAGAATATTAGTTGCTGGCTGTCTTGAAAGTTACAGGGAGCCCAAAACAATCAAAATAATTTCCTTACAAATATTTAAAATGTATAACCATGACTTGCCATTTCTAACAATAATAAAAAGACTAAAACATTAAAGATAATTTTTTCCTCGGTGGAAATTTTCTATTTGAACATAAATCCATCAGTCCAACTTTTTTTTCTCGTGTATGTTTACATATGTATAATTTTACATATAAGTATAGTGCCTTTAGGAAACAGCTTGCTGATCTCGTGTAGCTAGTGTGTGCTCTTGTAGCTGTCTTTAATTTTGTCTTTTTTATTTTATTTAGCATAGTCATGATCTTATGACTGTGATGTTCCAGTAAATGTAATGCTCGTATGGCAGAGACGCTGAAAATGCTGCAGTTCAACCTTGCAAAATTGGCTTTAACTGCAGTTTGTTTGACCGATATCCTTCTGTTTGGTTTGAGTTTTTTCTTTGTTTTGTTAACTTCTAAAAATCAATATGGCATTTCATTTTGTTCTTGTGTTGTTGGCTATGCATCTTAGAGGGAAAAAAGTTAATTAAGCAAACTTCTCAGTTTTTTTCTTCTTCTCCAATTACCCTTTAGGAAATTCACAGTATGGCCAACAGCAGGATGCATACCAGGGACCACCTCCACAACAGGGATATCCACCCCAGCAGCAGCAGTACCCAGGGCAGCAGGGTTACCCAGGACAGCAGCAGGGCTATGGTAAAGCTTTGTACAGTTTATTTTTATCACCAAAAAATGTGGTGATGATTGTTTTAAAATGTGGAAGTGGGTATTTAATATTTAGTACTTATTTTTCCAATAATTACTACTTGAAAATTCAGTTTTAGCCTAGTCTGCTATTAAAATGGTGGTTTAAAATGTTGCTGTTAGATAAACTGGTAACCTTTTTAAAAAGAACTACAAACCAGAGATGGTTCATTGACCAAAGATAAGGTGTGAAGTCATTTAAAAGAAGAAAAATGAATTCTTAGATCTATTTGTCCTGCTTAACTAGTAGCCTTGTATGTGCTTGGAAAACTGATGATTGGGTAATTATTAAACATATGTGTATAATCTGAATAGCAAATTTATTTTTAAAAACTAATGGCCAACATTTTTTTTTAAACACATTGATTTTTTTTTTTTTTGAGTACAAATGAGATCTATTCAGAATGGATAAAGGAAACATTTTTGTCATTCCCTGGTTAACATAGCAATATGCATATCCATCCGGATGAATTTATTGTAGCTGTGAATCATGCAGAATTTGGGAGAAGTATAGCTGTATTTTCTTAATATATACTCATTTATAATATCTACAACCTGGATATCAGACTTTAAAATTTACTTATTAGATAGGGTGTGGGGAATGATGAGGACCTGTTATTTTAATCTTCACTCTAAGGCTACTATAACCATCTTAAATATAGCTCTATTGAAAGAAGTAGTTGCTTAAGAATACTGACTCCATCTTTTCCTAATAGGGTCTCTTTTTCACATTAGTAATATCTTATTATTTTTAGTCATTGACTTAAGCTCTGCTGTTGCTGTGGGCATCTCTGTCTACCTGTGATAGCAAATCTTAGAACTATGGTCAGACTGAAATTCTCTTGCCCCCTCAACATATGTGTTGAAACTCAATCAGATATTGGGGAGTCAGGTATTTTTCTAAAAATGGTAAGTTCTGATTTCCAAATTTTAGATGTGACTTTAGAAATATTCCATGGATTTTTTTTTCCCACGAAGGAAGTTTCTTGCCCTTCCCAGATGGCCTTTTCATTTTGTCTCTACTTAGTATTTATACTTTGAGTAAATTCAGTGTTCTGGTTTTATTGCATTTGCATGAAAACAGATGTAATGCAGCTAAATTAGGTAACTTCATTGGCTTAAGAGATATATCTTCATTGGTAAGAGAGGGTGAAATAAAGCTTAATTTTTGTATTATAGTTAAATGCTGTTTTGTTAGACGTCAGGAATTCTAAGATAAATTTCTGTTTTGTTTATCCATAGGCTTGTTGTCAAAAAAAAAACTTTATTTGTACTCAAAAAACTTTATTTCTAATGGAAATAAAGTTTTAATAATTTAATATTAATAAATAAATAACAGACTGATGGAATTCATTTAAGCTTGAAAACTTACTGTTCTCTTTTGATAGTTTTCTCTGAAGTCAGTGTTTTTATGGCAGGATTTGAATGGCTACGATAGAAAACATTTAAGTGTCAAAGCTTTTCAGCTTACCCTTTTTTTTTTTTTGAGACAGAGTCTTACTCTTGTTGCCCAGGCTAAAGTGCAGTGGCATGATCTTGGCTCACTGCAACCTCTGCCAATTGAGTTCAAGCAATTCTCCTGTCTCAGCCTTTCAAGTAGCTGGGATTATAGGCGCATGCCACCACGCCCGGCTATTTTTAGTAAAGACGGGGTTTCATCATACTGGTCAGGCTGGTCTCTAACTCCTGACCTCGGGTGATCCACCTGCCTCAGCCTTCCAAAGTGCTGGGATTATAGGCGTGAGCCACCGTGCCTGGCCCAGTTTATGCTTTTTAAAGCATTCTTTACAATGGAAAGTAGTAGAGTTTATAAAACAGACATATTTCTTTAGCAAACCAAATCAGTCCCTTGCCATCTCTGGAATTCGAAATTATTTTTATGGATAAAGTATTAAAGGTAATTAATTCTCAGTGTAACTTTTGAATCAAGTTTTTTACATGTAACCTGTGGGTTTTCAGGTTTTTTGTTTCTATTTTAAAATATTGTGGTAATAAATTTGTCAATGCATAATATAGACATATACTTTTGGTGACTGCAAATATAAATCTGGAGTCATACAGTTGTAAATATCATTTATTCCTCCACTTTATTCAGGAGTTATTTCAGTATTTTTCTTTGAATCTGCCTCTTGCTTTCTCTTCATCCTCTTGCTTGTACTTGTCAACTCTCCCAGATATATTGATTAATTTTCTTATTATCATGGAGATAACCTGCTTTACAACTCCCTGAGTCTTCTTTATGCATTTTGAAATACATTTTGTAATGGCGAGGGCATAGTATAATAGTTACAATGAAGTAGTGTTACAGTATTTTTACTCTTATTATTGCCATTTAAATTTATTTCAGAAAGCGTTCGGGGAAATCAAGGTACCAAGCTATCTTTTTTTAGTTTAGATAGAAAAATATAGTAACATCTCTAGTTCAAATCCTTTCCTGAGTTCTAGGGACTTATCTTTTCATGTGAGTTTTTGCTATGTTAATTATTTGCAGGTCCTTCACAGGGTGGTCCAGGTCCTCAGTATCCTAACTACCCACAGGGACAAGGTCAGCAGTATGGGGGATATAGACCAACACAGCCTGGACCACCACAGCCACCCCAGCAGAGGCCTTATGGATATGACCAGGTAAGTTAACTTGACTGCTGCAGAATTACCATATTGTTTGTTCACTTTCAATTAGGTGAACTTTTTTTTTTTTTAACTTGAAGACTCATGTTTCCTTCATGAGGGAATGTTTATGGTACATTTGTTAACAAAAAGTATATGACTTTTGAGGCTTATGCTGTTTAATGACACAGTTGATCATAGTTACTCTATCATATAAAACATGGCCTTAAGATAAGACAACAACATATAGAGATATTCTCTCTCTCTCTGGTCTTTACTCTCAGACTTTATTTATTTATGTATGAGGTAAAATATACATACAGATTTTACCATCCTTACCATTTTTGAGTGTACATACAGTTCAGTGTTAATAAATTTATTTATTTCCCCCTCTCTGACTCCTTCTCATCTCTTTTCTTCCCAATCTCTGGTAACCTTAGTGATTTCTAAGATCCTCCCTGATATTTATTTCTGAGACTTTCCCTTGCCCTACTGAGATGTGGAGTCCATCTTTCATTAGCACTCCACTTCACTCCAGCATATCTACTACACTTCCTTCACACCGGTAATATCCCATCTCTTTAAATTCAAACTTTATACCCTCTTCCACACACACATCTATTATTTCAAGTGTTACTTCTCCCCTACTTGTCATTCCTCTTTCAAATATGTGGAAATGTATCTCATCCTAAGATGGCTGTATTCCCTTGAACCCAGTGTTCAAGTTTCTTCTTTTTGTCATTAAACTCCTCAGACTTGTACCACAGTCATTGTTTTATGAATGAAATGATACATTAATATGGCAATTCCTTTAGGTTGGTGTCAGGTTTGTCTACCCTTTTTATTGAAGGTCTTCTGGTTTGTTTACTGCTTAAGCTATCTAAAATAGATTCTTTTTAAACATTAAATGGTCTTTAATATGCAGTTTAGGTTTTTCAGGGTCAATGTAGGTATCTGGTTTCAGGAAAAATTCAGATGCAGTGGTAACCAGAATTTGAGGCATGAGCAGTTCTTTTATCAACTCTCTTCCATGCCTGCAACCCTCTCGTATTGACACTTCTTTTTTAAGACAAAGGAGATACTAAAAGCATAAGAACAGATGAGTAATATTTTTCAAAAATATACTCAACGCTGGGCGCAGCGTATCATGAGGTCAGGAGATCAAGTGAAACCCCATCTCTACTAAAAATACAAATAATTAGCTGGGCGTGGTGGCGCGTGCCTGTAATCCCAGCTACTCAGGAGGCTGAGGCAGGAGAATTGCCTGAACCCAGGAGGTGGAGGTTGTGGTGAGCCGAGATCATGCCATTGCACTCCAGCCTGGGTAACGAGCAAAACTCTGTCTCAAAAAAAAAAAAATATATATATATATATATATAATATATTTATAGTATATTTATATATAAAAATATAAATATATTTATTATATATATATATACACACACACACACACACTCAAAACAAAATGAGCAGTCAGAAGTTTTATTAAGTTTTAGAAGTAAAGTAAGTTGTAGCTAGTGAGCATTTAAAGGCAGGATTCCTGAGAAGATAAAATTTAGGATTATTCTAATCTATAGGTGAACTTTTTAAAAAGTGAGATTCTGGTCATATATTCCATCATTCAACAAATATTTATTAGTTTTCCACATGTGTTTGATACTGTAGTAGGTCCTACAGAAGTAAAATAGGCAACCTCTATCTTGGTCTTCCTTGACCTCACTTTAGCTATTGGCGCATTTTCCTTTTTCATTTTTAAATGATCTTTTTCTTCTATATTTCTGAACTGCTTTGTTCCTCTTGTGTTTATATTGATTCATCCTTTATTTTTTATTGGTTTTTCTTTTATCCTAATAACAGTTCTTGACTCTTTTTTTTTAAGTCTCTGAATCATCCTGCCCTGTATTTTCAGTATTGTTAGTCATTACTTATCAACCCGGTGTCAGCTCCTTTTTATCCAACTGTACATAACATCTCTGTCTTTGGGCATCTTACCATTCCCTCAACTTTAGCCTGTTGTAGACTAAACTGAACATTTTCCTTTCTAAGTCTACATATTTCCAAATCTCCTAAACTTCAAACCATTTATTCAGCAAATGTTTATTGAGCAACCATTATATGCTAAGTGCCATGCTAAGTTTGGGAACATATTGGGAAATAAGATAGACATGAACTCAGCCTTTATGAACTTAAGTCTAGAATGGAGTACAGGTAGGTAAACATATGATATAGTGTGACAAGTACTTAGATAAGGAAAGCTAAGATTTATGTGGAAAGAGCTTCTAACTCAGATCTTGAGAAATAATTCCTTGGGAATTATTTATATATAAGTGTAAAGCACCAAGGATGAGTCAATATTAGCTAAGTAGATATGGATGAGGAAAGAATATTGAGAAAGAAGAGCATTTACAAAGGGACTAGTGTTAAGTTTTGTGTGATTCAGTAAAACAGAAGCATGGGGAAGAAGACGCAAAACTGGAGAGAGGTGTTGGAGTTAGCTTAGGAAGGCTCTTACAAGCCATATTAGGGGACTTGGACTGTATCCTGACATCATTGTGGAGCTTTTGAAAAGCAGTGTACATAAAGTGGCTAGCACTGACATGATTTACTTCTCCTTTTATCATCATAATTATTCCACTCTCTAAAGTTCTCAGGAATTTGGGACTATACTGTGTATAAAGACTCTGGTGTTTAAGTACTTGCCAACCACATCTCCTTCCCCACTAGAAAAGAATATGAGGAGGGGAACATTTTAGCTATTTTAGTGCCAGTAGTGTTTCCACATTAACCTAATGTTTAATCTTATCTTTGGCCCGCTACCCAAAGACCTGTTGATCTCTTTATTTTCAGAAAAATAGTTCATCACCTTGAAGATAGTTGAAACTAATGAAGATTCTGACACCCAGTACTGACATAATTATAGCTGTAGTTTAAGCAGATTAATTTTACAGCATTATGCAAGACAAAAGGGAAGAAATTAAAAGGATAGAAGTTGTTAGGATACTTCCCCATTGGTCCTTCCTCTCAGTAAACAATGGTTCCATTCTTCCTGTTCCTCAGGTTAAAAACCTGGAGTCATCTTTGACTCATCCTCTTTGCAAAGCAAACATTCAATCAATAAGCCAATCTCCTTACCTCTTCCTTAAAAATATATCCAGTATCTAGCCATTTTCCACTCTCCTTTCACCCAAGGCAAAATCACAATTATCACTCATCTGGACTGTTGCAGTTTATTGTCCTTTTTAGTTTTCTTGATTTTATCCTGCCTCCTCTACAAGACATTCTGCACATGAGACCCACAGTAATGTTTTAAAGACATTAGTCACCTCTCTGCTTAAAACCCTGTGGTGTTTTAAGTAAAAGCCATAGGATATACTGGCCTACAGGGCCGTATAGGACTTGTGTTCCCAAATCCTACCCTGTCCACATGGCTGTGTATTTATTTATTTATTTTGAGGTGGAGTTTTGCTCTTGTTGCCTAGGCTGAAGTGCAGTGGCATACATGACTCACCACAACCTTCACCCCCCAGGTTCAAGCGATTCTCCTGCCTCAGCCTCCCAAGTAGCTGGGATTACAGGTGTGCATCACGATGCCTGGCTAATTTTATATTTTTGGTGGAGACGGTGTTTCTCCATGTTGGTCATGTTGGTCTTGAACTCCCGACCTCTGGTGATCCGCCCACCTTGGCCTCCCAAAGTGCTGGGATTACAGGTGTGAGCCACCATGCCCAGCTGTGCCTGTGTATTTGTATCCCAACCACTTGCTGCCCCCACTCTGCTTCAATCACACTGGCCTGTTTGCTGTTCCTTATATGCATCAAGTGAGTTTCTACCTGAGAACTTTTGTATTTGTTGCCCACCTTCTGCCTGAATGCCTGGAATATCTTCAATCTCACTTTATTAAAATCTCTGCTTAAACATCACCATATCACATCAGAGAGTTCTTCACTGACCACCTGAGTAAAATAGTATACCCTCCATTGCATCATTCATTTTCCCTACCCTTTTTATGGTTTTTTTTGAACAGCTTAATTCAAGTATAAATTTACATACAATTAAACTACATGTAATAAAAGTGTACAGTTTGATCATTTTGACATGTGTATACACACCTGTGAAACCATTAGCAGAATCAAAATAATGGCGGAACTATCATGCCCAAAAGTTTTTCCTGTGCCCCTTTGAAATTGCTCCACTTGTATCCCTTCTCCAGACCATGACACTGATCTGCTAACTAAACTGTGGATTAGTTTACATTTTCCAAAATTGTATAGAAATTGAATCATACAGTATGTTCTGTTTTATCTGGCTGCTTTTACTCAGCATAATTGTTTTGATACTTATGTTTTGTGTATCAATAGTTATTTATTGCTAAGTAGTGTTCCATTATATGGCTATTTGTTTGTCCCTTGGGAAAATTTGGGTTTACAGACCATGTACTATGTTTATCCATTGATCTATAGATGGGACATTGGGTTTTACAGACAAAGTACTATGAACAATTACATACAAAGTATTTGTTTGTATGTTTTACAAGTACATAGAAAAATCCCTGGGGACATTTTTTTTGGGTAAATATGGTTGGATCATGTGATAGGTATATATTTAACTCAACAAACTGCCAAAATGTTTTCCAAATTACTTGTACCATTGCACATTCCTACCAGCAGTGTATGAGTTCTTCCATATCCTTGCTAACTCATTGCCAACACTGGGTATGAATGAGTCTTTTTAATTTTATTTATTCTAATAGGTGTGTTATAACACCTCATGACTTTAATTTGAGTATCCCCAAGGACTAATGATGTTGATCATCTTCTCTCGCTTATTTGCCATCTGTATATCTTCTTTTCAGGAGTGTCTGTTTTAATCGTTTGCTCATTTTTAAATTGGGGGTTATTTTTCTTATTATTGAGTATTAAGAAGTCTTTTGTATACCCTAGGTACAAGTCCTTAATCAGGTATCATTTGCACATACTTTCATCCTGTCTGTTTTTTCAGTCTGTACATAGTATCAGAGAGAATTTAAATTTGATGAAGTTTATCAGTTTTTTTCTCTTATGGTTTATGCTTTTGGGATCATATATAAGAAATCTTTACCTAACTGAAAGTCACAAAAATTTTCTTCTGTGCTTTCTTCTGGAAGTTATATTATTTTAGAGTTTACATTTAAGTCTATGATTCGTTTTAAGTTAATTTTAATGTATGGCGTGAAATATGAATTAAAGTTTGCATGGCTCTTTTTCTTTCCAATGCATAGCTTATTTTCTCAGTGTCATTTGTTAAAAAGACTTGAGACGGAGTCTCGGTCTGTCGCCAGGCTGGAGTGCAGTGTAACAATCTCGGCTCACTGCAGCGTCTGCCTCCTGTGTTCAAGCAGTTCTCCTGCCTCAGCCTCTTGAGTAGCTGGGACTAGAGGCGTGCACCACCACACCCAGCTAATTTTTTTTTTTTTTTTAAGTAGAGATGGGGTTTCACCATGTTGGCCAGGATGGTCTCAATCCTTTGATCTCATGATCCGTCCGCCTTGGTCTCCCAAAGTGTTGGGATTACAGGCGTGAGTCACTGCGCCTGGCTGAAGAGACTATTATCTACTTAATTGTTTTTTCACCTTTGCAGAAAATCAGTTGTCCGTAAACATGTGCCTGCTTCTGAACTCTATTCTGTTCCATTGATTTATGTATGTATCTTTATGCCAGTACCACAACATCGTCATTACTATAGTTTTATAATAAGTGTTAGAGTTTTATAATCAGGTAGTATTAGTTTTTGAACTTTTTTTTTTTTTTCACAAAGATCGTTGACACTGTAGGTTCTTTGCATTTCCTTATAAATTTTAGAATCATCCTCTCAATTTCTACATGAAAGCTTACTAGGAGTTTGATTGGAATTGCCTTGAATTCATAGATTAATTTGGGGAGAATTGATGATAATAACATTTAGTCTTCCAACCTGTGAACATGGCATATGCCTCTTAAAAAATTTTTTTTTCAGCAGTGTCATACGGTTTTTAGTGTATAGGTCTTACATTTATTTCCTAAGTATTTTCTATTTTTCTATGCTATTGTAATTTTTAAAATTTTAGTTTCCAATTATTAGTTGCCTAGTATATACAAATACAGCTTATTTTTGTGTATTGATATTTTATCAAAACTATAACCTTACTAAAATCACACATCTAGTAGTGTTTTTGTAGATTTCATTGAATATTCATACAAAGAAATCATGTCTGTGACTAAAGACAGTCTTTTTCCTTTTTAATCTCAGTGCCTTCTTATGTTCCTTCCTCATTCTCCTGCCTGCCTCTGCTAGAAACTCTAATACCCTGTTAAATAAAAATGGTGAGAGTAGACACCTTTTGTCTTATTCCTGATCTTAGGGGGAAAGTTGTCAGATTTTCATCCTTATATAAGATGTTAATATAGGGTTTTTTGTAGATGTCCTTTATCAGGTATTATATTTGTAGTTTGCTGAGAATTTTTATTGGGAACGAATGTTGAATTTTGTCACGTGATTTTTTCTTATCTATTGAGGGAATTGTGGTGTTCCTTTTTGGTTTGCTAATTTTTGAATTATATTGTTGCAAATTGTAAACCACCTTTGCATACCTGGGATAAAATCCATTTGGTCATGATGTATTACTATTTTTATATATTGGGTGATTAGCTAAAATATATTTAAGAATTTCTGCATCTGCATTACTTGAGCCCAGGAGTTCAAGAGCAGGCTGGGCAACAATGTGAGACCCCACCTCTGTAAAAAAAAGCTAGCTAGTTGCAGGGGCATATGCCTGTAGTCCCAGTCAGATGAGTCCTGACTTAGAGTGGGTCAACTTACGTTTTTTTCACTTCACAGTGTTGTGAAAAGTGATGTGCGTTTAGTAGAAACTCTGCTTCCAGTAATCATAGTTATTCTGTTTTATACTTACAGTACAGTGTTTAATAAATTACATGAAATATGCAACACTTTGGATATTTTCAACTTAGAGTGGGTTAATTGGGACATAACCCCATGGTAAGTCAAGGAACATCTGTATTTTTATGACAAATTTTGTACTCCAGTTTTCTTTTCTTGTAACATCTTTATCTGATGTTGTTACTGAGGTAGCACTGGCCGCATAGAGTGAGTTGGGAAGAATTTCCTCCCTTCAGGTTTCTGGAAGGATTTGCAGAAAATTGGTATTATTCTTTCTAAAATATTTGGTGCAAATTACCAGTGAAGCTATCTGGGTTTGTAGTTTTTTTGTGAGAAATTTTTAAATTATAAATTTAATTTATTAAATATAGAGGGTATTCAGGTTATCTGTTTTTTTCTTGAGTGTTTGTTTTATGAATTTTTCATAGGAGTTGGCCATTTTATCTATGTTGTTGAATAATTTATCATCATTTAGTATCTGTATAATCTGTAGTGATATTACCTCTCTCATTTCTGATATTAGTAATTTGGCCTTCTCTCTTTGACCTCATTAATCTGGCTTGTTTTTATCTACCTATTGATTATTTTCAAAAAGCAGCTTTTGATTTTATTGATTGCTTTTTGCCCATTTACTTTTCTGTTTCTTTGATTTCTCCCCAGAACTTTATTATTATTTCTTTTTCTCTGCTTGCTTGGATTTTATTTGTTCCTCTTTTTCCACTTTCTTAAGATTAAAGCTGTAGTCCCATTGATTTAAAAAACTGTCTTTCTTTCTAATATAAGTGTTTATTTCTAAATACTCTTTTTTTTAATATGGTTACCTTTTTTTACACCCTGTTTTAAACCCAGTTAAGTTCTTTCTAAATACTCTTAAACTGCATCTGATTCTGTTCTTATTTTTAATCAGTTCAAAATACGTCCTAATTTCACTTTTTATTTGTTTTTTGACTCATGACACATTAGAAGTGTACAATTTTATTTTCAAATATTTGGAGATTTTCAAATCTTTCTGATGACTTTACTTCTCTGCCATAATCAAATACATTTATTTATCCCTGCTAATATTTTTTGCTCTGAAATCTAATTTGTCTGATATTAATACTGCAATACCACTTTTCTTTGGATTAGTATTAGAATAATATATTTTTAATCCTTTTAACATATTTATGTTTTTATATTTAAATTATATTTCAAGTGAACAGCATATGTAGTCAGCTGGATTTTGCTTTTTAAAATCCAGTCTGACAATTGTGCCTTCAAATTGGGGTTTGTGACATATTCAGTGTGATTATGGATATGGTTAAGTGTATCATCTTTATTTTTTCTATTTGTCCTATCTGGTTTTTCTTCTCCTTTTCTGCCTGCCTTTGATTTTTTTCCTGTTTTTAACAAAAACAGCTTTATTGAGATATAATTCACATATCATACAAGTCACCATTCTAAAATATACCATTCAGTGGTTTTTAAGCGTATTCAAAAAGTTAGACTGGAGGTCTAACTAATTATAGCACTTTGGGAAGCTGAGGCAGGTGGATGTCTTGAACCTGGAGTTCAAGACCAACCTGGGCTACAAAGCAAGACCCCACCTGTACAAAAAACTAGCCAGGCACGATGGCATGTTCCTGTAGTCCCAGCTGTTCAGTCAGCTGAGGCAGAGGTTTGCTTGAACCCAGGAGGTTGAAGTTGCAGTGAGTTGTGATTGTGCCACTATACTCCAGCCTGGGCTACAGAGCTAAGATCCAGTCTCAAAAAAAAAAAAAACGGGTTGTGTAACCATCACCACCATCTAAGTTTAAAACATTTTCACCAACCTGTTAAATTGTATACTTATTAGGAGTCACTCCTCATTTCCCTTCAACTACTCAGCCTTAAATACTCAGTCTGTAATTTTGTTTTCAAATATTTGGAGATTTTCCAGCAACAGTAGTTTACTTTCTGTTTCTATGGATTTGCCTATTCTGTACATTTAAGATAAATGGAATTATATAATATGTGGAGTTCTGTGATTGGTGTATTTTTTTTTTTTTTACTTAGAATAATATTTTCAAGGTTCATTTGTGTAGTGTTTATCAGTGTCTTCAAGTGATAGGATGACACTGTGTATAGTGTATGAACCTTAAGATAGTCTGCTTTGATTTCTTCTTAGTCTTTGTGTTATTGTTACAAATTTTACTTCTGTATATATTATAAACCCCACAGGATATTGAATTTATTTTTGTCTAAAAAAGGTAGTTATCCTCTAAAGATATTTAAATAATAAGGGGAAAAAAATCTTTAAAACATGTAGTTAACTGTTTTTGGTATTCCTCATTATTTACATGTAGATTCATATTTCTATCTGGTATTATTTTTGTTTGCCTGAAGGACTTTGTTTAACATTTCTTGAAATGCAGGTGTACTGGTAATAATCAGCTTTTGTATGTCTGAAAAAAAGTTTATTTTACCTTCATTTCTGAAAGATATTTTCTCTGGATATAGAATTATAGGTTGACAGTTAATGTTTTTATTTTCTTGATATACTTTAAAGATACTCCACTCTTTTCTTCCTTACATTGTTTCCAAGGAGACATTTGCTGTCATTTTGTTTTTTTTGTTTGTTTGTTTAATGTGTCTTTTTTTCTCTTTTCCCTTTATCAAATTATTTCATTAAAGAAATTTCTCTCTTGCTCAAATTGTTTTGAGCAGTTTGATTAGAGCATGCCTTAGTGTAGATTTCTTTGTTTCTTATGCTTGGGGTTTGTTGAGTGTTATCTCCGATGTTGTCATTTTCATCTCTAGAAGTTTGGTTTAGGTCTTTTTAGTATCTTCTGTGTCTCTCCTTAATTGTTTTGAACATATGGAATATAACTTTTTTAATGTCCTCTTCTGCTAATTGCAATAATCTGTGTCATTTTAGGATTAGTTTTAATCAGTTTTTTTTTTCTCTTCCTTTGTGCGATAATCTTTGGACTCCAGACATTGTGAATTTTATGTTGTTGGGTGATGAAGATATTGTTTGCCTAGAAATATTCTTAAGCTTTGCTTGCTTTGGGATGCAGTTTAATAAGTTACAAGCAGTTTGAGCTTTCTGAAATTGCATTTAAGATATTTCAGTCAGGATAAAGAGCAGTGTTTACTCCTGGGCTAAATATTCATCACTGTTAAGGTAAGAGCCTTTTGAGTATTGTGCCCAATGCCTTTTGAATTATAAGGCTTTTTGCTGTGGCTGGTGGGAATAAGCACTATTTCTGTTCCTGTGTGACAAACAAGTATTGTTTCTCCTAATCCTTTTGGGTGTTCTGCCTCATCCTAGGGTATTTTCCTCACACATTTGCATTGCATATCTGTACTGTGCTCAGTATTAGGAGGGTTCCTCTGCAGATCTCCACAGTTGTCTCTTTTAGGCAGATCTTTCTTCTCTCTCAGGTACTCTGTCCTGTTAACTCTAGCTACTGTTTTCTCTCCAGACTCTAAGCTGTTTCTCTTTAAGTCAGAACATCTGGCAGACTCAGCCTCAGTTCCCCTTCATCTACTGCAGACTGGAAACTGTCAAGGCACTTAGCTGTGGTAATCAGAGTTGACCTCATTTGTTTACCATGTGTCAGGGATCTTTGTCCTTTGTTGGCTCTGTCCTGTGTCCTGAATATGATTATCATATGCTTTGTTTAGTTTTTTTTTTAATTGTTTTATACTGCCAGGTAAATCCATCTTGAACAGAAATGTGCACTAATTTTTCAACATAACATTTCTCTTCATTTGACAGATTATTTTGTTACTGTTTATTGTCATATTCTTCCCCTAGAATGTAACCTCTTTAAAGGTATCGCTTTGTCTGTTTTTATTATGTTGAGTCTCTGTCACCTAGTAGAGCACAGTAGGTAGTCAGTATTTATTGGTGAATAAAGTATAAAAAGCAGAGTAAATAAGGCCATTACTTTCTAGATTTGAATACATGATCACAAAAATAGAGATAAGAAGAAACCCCTAAAATGTATTGTGAAGAAACAATGTTAAGATTTTGAACTGATTAGATAAATAGAATGAAGGAAATAAATTTAGAGATGATTGGTATTGCTCAGGTTTCTACCTTAGGAACTCTTCTCATTCAATATACTCTCCCTAGACATTCTTATTTATTCACAAGGTCTCAGTTCACCATGGTGTTGATTCCCAAATCTCTGTTTATAGTCTGAATCTCTTTTCTGGAAATTAGATGCCTACTCTACAGCTCTGCTTAGATGTATCATAGGTATTAATTCAGCAGAAACAAAATAAATCTATGATTTTTTCTACCCAAACTTACTTTTCTTTGTTCTTTATCAAAGAAAGGGGTACTATCACCAAGCTAGAATGCCAGGTGCCCTATTTGATATGTAAGTGTCCCTCCTCTTCCTCCCTTGTCTAATAAATGACAAATGTTACTGATCTTCCTTTTTGAAAAGTTTTTGAATCCATCTGTTTCTCTCTAACCTACTCCCTTATCTTGGTTTAGACCATGTTCATCTCCCACCTTTATCGCAGCAGGATCTTCCATACTGTCTTGTTACTTGCCTGTTAAAAGTTTTTACACTGTAGTCTGAGGAACTTTGTAATTTTTTTTAAAATTGAAGAAGCAAAGAGAGAGAAGGTATGGTGTAGAGTGTTCGAGTGATTTACTCAAGATGACAGAACTGAGGAGTGGTGAAGCTGCATGACTGCTGCTGAGTGCTGAAAGCCCATGCTTTGTTCACTGTACCATACTGCCACCCATACTGTTAATGAGTACTTGAGTAGCTCACCGAGCATTTTCATGTTTTTCTTCTTGAATAACTTTTTAAAATCGAGATTATAATTACCCTTGTCAGATGATAAAATTGAAACTCAAGGGAGGTTAAGCAACTTGCCCAAGGATAAGAAGCTGTTAGGTGGTGACGTTAGCATTAGAAATTGGTTTCTGGCCCTAAAACCCATAGTTTTAATCCTTAATGCCACCTTGGAATTTGTTAATGGTTGCAGATACACAGTCTTCCTTTTTAGGCTTGATTATGATTTTGTTTGGTCCTAGCATTGTGATCAAGTATAGGTCAAGTTACTTATATACTCTCAGTGCCTCAATTTCTTCACCTATAAAATGGAGGTAATATTTCCTATATAGATTATAGATGGGCACAAAGCACTTACGACTATGTGATGCATACTAAGGTGATATTATTGGGATATATTGAGAGTTAACTACTGTCAGTATTAGCTAGATGTATTTTTCATTACTTCAAGCTCTTACAAAATAATTATTAGCTTCTACTCCTCATTATTGCATATTCTTTCTTCCCACTTTCTAAGCATTCTATATTTTATCCTCCGTGCTTTGTTTCAGCTATTTCTTCTATTTGAATTGCCCCTTTTCTTTTCTGTTGTTCAGATCTTACTATTTTCTCAAGGCTCCCACATTCTTGGGAATATTTTTCTAATTAATTTAGGCTGTGTTAACCTTGTCTTTTCTGAACTCTCTTAAGTTCTCTAAGACTTAGAGAAGTTATAATCTATTTTGTAATTATACTTAAATCCTGAGTCTTCTCTGTTTTCCATATTTGTGATGATGATGAGCATTTGTTTCTTAAGTGTTCACAGTTGCTTGGATATAGTTTATTTGGTATACATTATCGACCTGGTCTCTGTCCTCAAGAAGTTCATAGTATAGTAGATAAATGATAGCTTATTAACTATGGCACGGTGGTTCTTAACCTGTCTTTTGCTTTCATATCCTTTATATTTGCAACTCACTTTCATCATTAGCATCTCATTTTATATATTCACTAAAGGAGCATTTCCCTCCAGCATTCAGAGTCACTGATTTATAATTCTAAAAAGTTCTTTCTCATGCCCTCTCTTATTTAAGCATCATAACAAATAAATGAGGTGTAGGAATTGATGTAGCCATTAACATAAGGGAAATTGCAATCCAGAGATGTATATGTTACTCTCCCATTGATGAGTGAAGAAACTGAGTCTCACAGAGCTTTCTTTAGACTCAAATAGGAAGTTAGCAATAGAGTTAAAACTTACACTCAGATTTTGTATTTAGATAATCTAACAATGATATAATAAGCTCCAGTATGCTAAGCAATAACTTTATTTCTTATTTTAAACCTTTTATTATAGAAATTTTTAAACACATACAAAAAAGAGAGTAATATAGTGAACCCCTGTGTACCCACAACTTCATCAGTTTACCAGCATTTTCTGCTGTTCGATCTACTTCTCTACACTATTTTTTTTTCAGAGTGTTTTAGAGCAAATCTTAGAAGTGATGTCATTTTACCCATAAATCCTTCCAGATGATCATTGGCTGTAAATTTAGCTGACTATAACTGTGTAAAAACACATTGGTGTAAAATCCCTAATCCTTTTTTTTTTTTTTGAGACGGAGTCACTCTGTTGCTCAAGCTGGAGTACAGTACAACCTCTGCCTCCTGGGTTCATGCCATTCTCTTGCCTCAGCTTCCCAAGTAGCTGGGATTACAGATGTGTGTAACCATGCCAAGCCAATTTTTATGTTTTTAGTAGAGTTGGAGTTTCACCATGTTGGTCAGGCTGGTCCTGAACTCCTGACCTCAAGCAGTCCAGAGTGCTGGGATTACCGGCATGAGCCACTGTGCCCGGCCTGTAAAATCCCTGATTCTGTTTAATTCATTATTCCATCATATGCATGGTGACATTCAACACATTATCATGTGTACTTACTTCTTTGGAAATGTAGATTTTTAGGGTACCGTTTCTTATGGTAGAGAAGTATTTCAGGTCTAGAATGTTTTTGAATTACATTATTGTGACTTGGAGAGGGAGTTGTTTAGCCAGAGGAAACAGTTAACTAATTATATGCTTCCAGTGAGCATATAATTATGCTCTAAAACTGAAGAAAGGTAGAAAAAAAGAAGGACATACTATGTCTTCTTTTCCCCAAAAGCTAACCTGAACAGATATATACTGGATGTTGCTTAAAGAATTCTGCTGCTTCATCATGTCCTTTTTATCTGTATTCCCTTTCTTTCCCATCCTGTCAGCCTGAGAGTTTTCAAGTCTACCTTACAAAAAAACAAAACAGACAACATACACAAAGCACAATTCCTGGATTTTATGTCCCTGTGGACTAAATATCTCTGCTGACACTTTGTTGAGCTCAGGGAAAGTCTCAAATATTTTGGAATGGATAGAAGGTTCTTTACCTTTCATCCCCTGGATACCTTTCTATTATCACTTGCCACTTACTTCAAATACCCTTGATGTTAATTTGTAATAATTATAACAAGCCAAACTTGTCACACTAGCATGATTTTTACGTGCATGTGCGTGTGCGCGCACGCGCGCGCACACACACACACACACGCACAGAGTACCTCAGAGTTTAGAACCAGAACTTCTCAATGCCTGCTCAAGTCATTCAACAAAATTCACTAAACATTTAAGTCCCATTCCGAGAAGTATTATTCTAGGCTCATTTGCTAATCCCTCGCATATTTTGGACTATGAAATTCATTTGCAATTGAATATAATATCAGAAGAAATTACAGGGTGATACTGTGTACTTAAAGATATAAAACAAATTTTGTTTGTTGTAGGTGCAGACACTTTTTTATGGTATGACGATGTTAAAAATCATTTGTAATTTTCTGTGCCTGTTATGGTCAAACTACTATCTAATTATATTTTTAAATTTATCTTTTAGGGACAGTATGGAAATTACCAGCAGTGAAAAAGTACTTACATTCCAATAGCCAGTATCTATTAGCAGCCATATTGTCACCTCAGCACTGTGGAAACCTCCCTGTGAAGAGATCCTTCCATTCCATCTAGTTTTTGGAAAAAACTTGTGGATAAGTGGCTGTTTCATCAGTTAGCAGCCTTTATGGTTTAGTTATAAAAGGCTTTAGTAGCTCAAAAATACTCTTGATTTCACATTTCTACTCTAGATGGCAACATTGGACAGAAAATGCAATGACATAACCAATTTGTAATGATTTTGGAACTGTGTTTCAAATGGACTGTTACAGACTGAAAGGTGTGAACAGCTTTGTATGTTTATGAAGGGTAAGGGAATTTAATACTTTTCCACAGATTTTTTTTTTGTAAGGGGAAGAGGGAAATGTACACTTTTTACAGCAGCAATATTTTGTATATTATGTTTATTTCATGTGGTGAATATGCAAGGCGGCACACTACGCACTGGACAGAATCAGAAATCCTCTGTTAATGTGGACTGGAGCATGGTAGATGCTTGATTGTTTTGGTCTCAAAATGGTGTGCTATAAAGATAAAGGTGAGGGGAAGACAAAGCACACCATATGTCCACTGTTCTGTTCTCATAGAGGAAATTCAAATTCCTTTTATCTATTAGATAATCAAGGGCACTGTGATACAGTTTTGAGTAAAAAGACATTTTTTAAAAGACTTCCCGTTTTGTGGATTAAACCTTTTTGTAAAGATCATTTGTAATACTGTTTTAAAATGTAAGGCAATAAGAATTACTTTATGTTGGATCTGAGGAGCCTTTGGTAAAACAATTTCATAGAAATGAAAGTGGCAATCCTCTTCTAAAATAGCAATAACTGAAAATCAAAGTATTAATTTTACCTTGTATGAGTTATCAGGGAACTTAGTAAGTAATATCAAAGCATTTTATGAATGATATCAAAGAAGAGTCAACATTGATCCAGTAATTTTATTTTGTAACATTGAGGGATAATTGATTATTAAACAGAATAGTTGAGGAGACTTTACAGACCTTTGTTTCAACTTTCTTATCTGAAAATAATGTCATTTATAAAGGGACACTTACGTTTTTCCCTTTTTTATGTTGGTTAATATAACACAAAGAGATACTTAGGAAAATGCTTATTAATGAGGTTTATCTGTTTTAAAAGCACAGAAGTTGCATTCTAGATAACCTTGTTTATTAGCAGGGCATATTTTAATCATTATTTGAGACTGTCCTGTGCCTGATTGTTTTAGCTAAATTCAGGGAGATTGCATGGGGCCGGAAAGCATACATTGAAAAATTTCTAACCATGGTTGTTTAAACATAATCTGAAAACATCTAGCCCAAAGGTAAGTTGCTATTTTCATCACAGTTGCCTATGCCCAGGGAATAAGATGTATTATTTATAATTGGATTGGTTTTTCCCGCTTTTAACTGGAAACAAAACAGAAGGGGTACCATCAATTTGAATAAGCAGAACATATTGTTCTCAACATACTGTAATCAAAAGGAAGAATTTGAGTGGGTCTCTGTGTGTGTAAGAGAGAGTGTGTGTTTCAAGGTCAGAATAGGTTTGTTTTTTTGTTTGTTTGTTTGAGATGGAGTCTCGCTCTTGTCACCCAGGCTGGAGTGCAGCGGTGAGATCTCGGCTCACTGCAACCTCTGCCTCCCAGGTTCAAGCAATTCTCCTGCCTCAGCCTCCTGAGTAGCTGGGATTAGAGGCACCTACCATCACGCCTGGCTAATTTTTATACTTTTAGTAGAGACGGGGTTTTGCGATGTTGGCGAAGCTGGTCTCAAATTCCTGACCTGAAGTGATCCACCCACCTTGGCTTCCCAAAGTGCTGGGATTCCAGGTGTGAGCCACCATGCTCGGGCAGAACACGCTTTTTATTTTAAAAAACTTGGTCAGTAGAAAATGGGAATCAAGTTTGAACAGATAAAGCATGGACAGCCTTATTGTGATTGAAATGCTTGTAGGTTCTGTGCCAATTTTCCACCACTGTGTACTTTGTTGCTATTTAAAACTGTATCAACTCTAACGGAAGAATAAATTATTTGTGATTTTAATTTTCTCATTTGTTTCTTTAAATTAGATCTCTTTGACTCTCTTGTTTTGTCTGGAGACTATGCTGTGGGTTTTTATATAAGTTAGTCCAGTATAAGCAGACTATATTTGTATTCTAGGACTTTATCAAAATTCTCTTGCCATGCCCAAGTTAATTAGAATTAACTGTTCAGTAATCAGCATGTTGTGTAGGCTGTTTGTTACAGAATTCTTTCTCTGAAAATGAAGTCCATGAGGCTATAATCAAGATGACTGAATTAGATAAATGAGTTGAGGAGACAAAATTGTACTGAACCCAACCTGGTGTAGATACGTTATCTCATTTGAAATAAGCTCAACTGACATTAAGAAATAATTTGTCTTGCCAACCCATCTTCTGTTGTCTTATTCTCCTTTTAATGGAAACTAAAATTGCAATTTTAATAAGCAGAATTTCCTCCAGGACTTTCTTTCTGGAGATTAGTGCATTTGCAAGGTTTAATTGTTTTATAACAGTCCTATTTCGTAAAAGTTTTTAATTGGTGGTGACAAAAATTACCTTACTCATTTGATACCTAGTAAGAGGAATAACTTTACCAGTACCTGTCTATTAGTTGTGACATTTCTGTAGAGACTATATATTGTGCAACTAAAATTTGCATTTCATAAAAATAGTAATGAATAAATATGCTATTCTATAAAATTCGAGAAACAAAGTATTACTAAGAAAAGAGTGGGGTGACCATTAATAAACATTTCCAAATGTGCTAAATGTGCTAGTTCTGTTATTTGGGAATATGTTATTATTCTGTAGCATTATTCAGGTAGCGCATTGTTTTTGGTTTTAAAACTTTTTTAATGAAATTTTTAACCTATACCAAGCTATAGAGCAGAGCATGGTGCAGTGGGCTCCCATGTTACAGTAACCCAGTTTATATAGCAGCTCATGGCCAAACTTCTGATTGTCCGTATACCAACCCCCAAATAGAAACAAACACTGTGTTATTTAATGTCTTAACTATTCCAATAAAGACATCTAAAAGATAAGTACTTGAAGATTCTTCTTGCTCCTAAATTCTGTATTTTCAGTGTTAACATTAGAAACCATCTCAGAATTTGTACATAAAAGTCATTGCCTTTTCATTCATTTAAAAAAGTCATTCATGTCAAATAAAAGATTAACAGACATATATTATACAAAGAGTGAACATTTTTCATAATGTCATCCATTAAAAGTCACAATTACTAAAAATTTGGTACTTCTAATTTAATTTTATACAAAAAGCCCATGTATGTTTTGTTTTTTTAAAACAAAAATGTAATTTGACTACATAATATTGTCCAACTTCCTTCTTTAACTTAGAAATTTCTTGAATGCTCCCTGTTCCCTTGTTGCCTCTTAATTTTTTACTGTTGCAGAAACAAAGCTTTTATATCTTCCAGAGTTGGTTTTTGAAGTGTCTTTTTTTTTGGTATGGTGATGGGGTATTTTTATATAGTAAATGTTTAATATTTTAGGTGTAAGGCTGTGGATGTTGAAAAAAGTATCACATAAAAGGTATATCATTGGCAACACCAGTTCATTATTCTTACTAATTTTTGCAGTTCTCATTGTTTTTTTAAAAATGTTCTCTCTGAATTTTTATTTTAATTAATTTATTTTACTTTAGGTGCATACTATATCTGGCATTTCTCCTCATGTTATCCCTCCCCTCCCTCCCAACCCCCATTGTTTCTCCCCTACCCTCCCTCAACTGTCCCTTGTGTGTGATGCTCCTCTCCCTGAGTCCGTGTTCTCGTTTCAACACCCACCTATGAGTGAGAACATGCGGTGCTTGGCTTTCTGTTCTCGGGTCAGTTTGCTGAGAATGATGCTTTCCAGATTCATCCAAGTCCCTACAAAGGACACGAACTCATTGTTTTTTATGACTGTGTAGTATTCCATGGTGTATATGTACCACATTTTCCTTGTCCAGTCTTATCATTGATGGGCATTTGGGTTGGTTCCAGGTCTTTGCTATGGTACACAGGGCTGCAGTGAACATACGTATGCATGTGTCTTTATAGTAGAACAATTTATAGTGCTTTGAGTATATACCCAGTAGTGGGATTGCTGGGTCAAATGGAATTTCTATTTCTAGATCCTTGAGAAATCACCACACTGTCTTCCACAATGGTTGAACTAATTTACACTCCCACCAACTGTGTAAGAGTGTTCCCATTTCTCCACATCCTCTCCAGCGTCTGTTGTCTTCCTATTTTTTAATGATCGCCATTCTAACTGGTGTGAGATGATATCTCAGTGTGGTTTTGATTTGCCTTTCTCTAATGACCAGTGATGATGAGCATTTTTTCATATGTTTGTTGGCTTCATATATGTCCTCTTTTGAAAAGTTTCTGTTCATATCCTTCCCCCACTTTTGAATTGGGTTGTTTGTTTTTTCTTGTATATCTGTTTTAGTTCTTTGTAGATTCTGGATATTAGCCCTTTGTCCAATGGGTAGATTGCAAAAATGTTTTCCCATTCTGTTGGTTGCCTGATTCACTCTAATCGTGGTTTCTTTTGCTGTACAGAAGCTCTGTAGTTTCATTAGATCCCATTTGTTTATCTTGGCCTTTATTGCCACTGCTTTTGGTGTTTTAATCCTGAAGTCCTTGCGTATGCCTGTGTCCTGGATGGTTTTGCCTGCATTTTCTTCTAATGTTTTTATGGTGTTAGGTTTTATGTTTAAATCTTTGATCCATCTGGAGTTAATTTTAGTGTAAGGTGACAGGTAGGGGTCCAGTTTCTGCTTTCTGCGCATTGCTAGCCAGTTTTCCCAACAGCATTTATTAAACACGGAGTCCTTTCCCCATTGCTTGTTTTTGCTGGATTTGTCAAAGATCAGATGGTTGTAGATGTGTGGTGTTTCTTCTGGGGTCTCTGGGTTTTGTTCCATTGGTCTGTGTGTCTGTTTTGGTACCAGTACCATGCTGTTTTGATTACTGTAGTTTTGCAGTATAGTTTGAAGTCTGACAGTGTGATGCCTCCGGCTTTGTTCTTTTTGCTTATGATTGTCATGGCTATGCGGGGTCTCTTGTGATTCCATATGAAGTTTAAAGTGGTTTTTTCCAGTTCTGTGAAGAAGGTCATTGGTAGCTTGATGGGGATATCATTGAATCTATAGATTACTTTGGATAGTATGGCCATTTTCATGATATTGATTCTTCCTAATCATGAGCATGGAATGTTTCTTCATCTGTTTGTGTCCTCTCTCATTTCGTTGAGCAGTGGTTTGTAGTCTCCTTGAAGAGGTCCTTTACGTCCTTTGTTAGTTGTATTCCTAGATATTTTATTCTCTTTGTAGCAATTGTGAATGGGTGTTCCCTCTTTATTTGGCTCTCTGTTTGTCTGTTATTGGTATATAGGAATGCTTGTGATTTTTGCACATTGATTTTGTATCCTGAGACTTTGCTGAAGTTGCTTATCAGTTTGAGAAGATTTTGGACTGAGATGATGGGGTCTTCTAGATATACAATCATGTCATCTGCAAATAGAGACAGTTTGACTTCCTCCTTTCCTAATTGAATACCCTTTATTTCTTTTTCTTGCCTGATTGCTCTGGCTAGAACTTCTAATACTATGTTAAATAGGAGTGGTGAGAGAGGGCATCCTTGTCTAGTACCTGATTTCAAAGGGAATTCTTCCAGCTTTTGCTCATTCAGTATGATATTGGCTGTAGGTTTGTCATATATAGCTTTTATCATTTTATGATACATTCCATCAATACCTAGTTTATTGAGTTTTTAGCATGAAGGGCTGTTAAATTTTATTGAAGGCTTTCTCTGCATCTATTGAGATAATCGTGGTTTTTGTCTTTGTTTCCGTTTATGTGATGGATTACATTTATGGATTTGCATATGTTGAATCAGCCTTGCATCCCTCGGATGAGGCCTACTTGGTCATGATGGATAAGCTTCTTGATGTGCTGTTGCAGTCTGTTTACCAGTATTTTATTGAAGATTTTTGTGTCAATGTTCATCATGGATATTGGCCTGAAGTTTTCTTTTTTAGCTGAGTCTCTGCCTGGATTTGGTATCAGGATGATGTTGGTCTCATAAAATGAGTTCGGGAAGATTCCCTCCTTTTGTATTGTGTGATACAGTTGCAGAAGGAATGGAACCAGCTCCTCTTTGTACTTCTGGTAGAATTCAGCTGTGATCCCATCTGGACCTGGATTTTTTGGTTGGTAGGCTATTGATTGCTGCCTCTACTTCAGCGCTTGTTATTGGTCTATTCGGGGTTTCAGCTTCCTCCTGGTTTAGTTTTGGTAGAGTACAAGTGTCTAGGAATTTATCCATTTCTTCCTGGTTTACTGGTTTATGTGAGTAGAGCTATTTGTAGTAATCTCTGATGGTAGTTTGTATTTCTGTGGAATCAGTGGTGATATCCCCTTTATCATTTTTTATTGCCTCTATTTGATTCTTTTCCCTTTTCTTTTTTTATTAATCTGGCTCACGGTCTGTCTATTTTGTTGATCTTTTCAAAATCAGCTCCTGGATTTATTGATGTTTTGAAGGGTTTTTTGTGTCTCCATCTCCTTCAGTTCTGCTCTGATCTTAGTTATTTCTTGTGTTCTGCTAGGTTTTGAGCTTTTTTGAACTTGCTCCCCGAGTTCTTTCAATTTTGATGATAGGGTGTCGATTTTAGATCTTTACTCTCTTCTCTGGTGGGCATTTATTGCTATAAATTTCCCTCTCATTACTGCTTTTAAGGTTTTCCAGAGGTCTGGTAAGTTGTGTCTTCATTCTCGTTGGTTTCAAAGAAGATCTTTATTTCTGCCTTCATTTTATTGTTTATCCAGTCAACATTCAGAAGCAAGTTGTTCAGTTTTGAAGTGGTTGTTGGCGTTCGAGTGTGTTTCTTGATCAAGTTCTAGTCTGATTGCACTGTGGTCTGATAGACTGTTTTGATTTGTGTTCTTTTGCATTTGCTGAGGAGTGGTTGGCCTCCAATGATGTGGTCAGTTTCAGAGTAAGTGCAATGTGGTGCTGAGAAAAGGGTATATTCTGTGGATTTGGGGTGGAGCGTTCTGTATATGTCTATTAGATCCGCTTGGTCCTGCTTTGCATTCAAGTCCTGGATATCCTTGTTAATATCTCTGAATTTTTATTTGAACTGCATTTATTTGTAAGTTGAGCATTGTTTTAAATGCCGATTACACTGTTTTATCTTGGCTCTAAAATACTTTTTAATGTTCTTTGTCCATTTTTCTGTTGGGATGTTGTGTGAGAAAGGAAATTGTACATACACACATAAAATAACGTGTCTCTGCAGTTAATCTTTTGTCTCTTCTATATGTTGTAGGTCTCTTTTGTCCATTTTTTGCAGCTTATGCTGTGTTTCACTGTATTAAAGCTTTAAGGTTTTGTGTAGTCAGAAGTTTGGCTTATGACCCCTCCTCACCCCACAACTGTTAGATTTATAAAAATATTTCTTATATTTCCTTCCATTTTTCTAAAACGTATTGTACACAGTATAATTGTGGACATTAATTTTTCTTTATGTGGATAACTAGTTCCTTAAGCATCATTTATGATATCATTTTTCTTCCAATGATTTGAGAAGCCACTGCATTCCTTTAATTTAAAAAATTAATTATAGTTAAAGCTGTTTATGTTTTATGTATTCTATTTCAAGGACTAGTTAAATTCATCTAACTATGTAATTTAATTGGCATAAACTCGTGAGTTGTTTTTCCCTAACACAATGTTAATTTGGTAAAAGTTATCTGCAGAGTTAGACATAACAACTAGCTTCTTTTTTTGTTGTTGTTTGTTTTTGGTTTTGAGACAGATTGTTGCTCTGTTGCCCAGGCCACAATGCATTGGTGCTATCTTGGCTCACTGCAGCCTCCGCCTCCCAGGTTCAGGTGATTCTCATGTCTTAGCCTTCCAAGTAGTTGGGATTACAGGAGTGTGTCACCATGCCTGGCGAATTTTTTTTGTATTTTTAGTAGAGACAGGGTTTCACCATGTTGGCCAGGCTGGTCTCGAACTTCTGGTCTCAAGTTATTTGCCCACCTTAGCCTCCCAAAGTGCTGGGATTGATTACAGGCATGAGCTACCATGCCAAGCCCCTATCTTCTTAATAGTAAGAAAATTATTGAAGTGTGTTTTTATAAAGAATGACTAGAACCTTTTAGAGATTTTTGCTTGTTGATGTTTAAAAGTTCTTTAATTTTTTTGTTTGTCCTCCTAATAGACTATCTTTATAGCTGTCCCAGAGTATCTCTATTTGATTACTAACAAAAAAAAACCATAAGAAATCAGTAGAAAACCTCGTTTTATTGTTTACAAACTGAAGTCTCAGAAATAGACAATGCAATATAATTTTTATTAATAAAGACCTATAATTAGGGTGACTAATTTATTGCCCAGTTTGATAAACTTGAGAATGGGAGATTGTTTTACATATATACATACATATATATGTTTGTATATACATACACACACGTGCATATTACATACATAAACATAAATACAGGTGCATATATGTGTATTATGTATATGCATATATGTTAGATATATGGGTAAATGTATTTTTTAATTTTGTCTTTTTCCTGATAGAGATTCATAGTTTAAGAATGTAAGGTGATGCATTTATGTCGTTATAATTTTGAACTGTGATATCCTGAGAGGGTTTCTCATGATACAGTGTATTAAAGTATTATTAATATCCCCCATGTTTTGGGTGGGTGCATGGTTGCCTACCTAGAGACATTGAACATCCTCCTTTGCAGCTTGATGTGGTTATATGACTTTAAGTTCAATCCAGAAGGCTTTGAGTTGTAATGTGTACAGCTTGTAGACCACATTCTTAAACAGGTGCTTTCGTTTTTCTTGTCTTCTTATGGGCTGGAACATGACCTATTATTAGGGAACTTTCACTTTATAGATAGAAAAACACTCTCGAGAATGACAGTGTAGGTAGATAGAATCAAAAGTCCCCTGAAAATGGTTGTCATGAAGCCTTTTCCTCTACCACCTATCAGCTTGGACTTTGACATGAGAAAAATAACACTTCTTTGTTAATAAGTCCTCTGTGATCGGAGCAAATCCTGTACTCTGCTGTAGGGTGATGCAGTAGAGGCCAGTTTATATTACTCTGTATGGAATCATATTTTAGGAATGAGAAGTGATTGTAATGTGTATGTAGCATACATTATAATCATTCCATTCATATTTGTTACTAGTGAAATAGGCCATAATTATGTAGCATTTTCTCTAAGATCACTCTCTGCTTTCCATCAGTTGAATGAATGGGAATGCCACATTTAATAACAATTAATGTAGTTAATTTAAAGTATTGGTAAAAATGTACTTAACATTGATTTTTTGACATCTGTATAATTATAGATTTTATAAATACTGTGTTTTCTATATACTTATTTTGATTACTTTGTAAGTAGGACCTCATAAAATCTCTTATGTTTTTAACTTTGTTTTGACTTCTATCACTTTAATCTTTGAATTTTTTTCTCTAATGCTTTCTTGCTATTTTCTTAGTTTTCTGACTTTCACTCTATGATATGTGTACTTTGATTCTAGTTTCTCCTCCATCCGTTCTTTGGGGATAAAAACGTACCAAAAGTATCTTGATTTTACTGTAATAGTAGCTCTTATTATGCAGTTTAGGTCAAATGTAAAGAGTTTTATGTCTACAGAAGGTGTAACTCTGTTAGCTATGGAATGATATTTGGAAATGATATTAGGACTCCTGATATCAGTGGACCAAAGTATGGCATATAGCTATCAAGGTTTTTACCTTCTTTTCTATCAGTATGAGTATACTAGGGAATTACTTCTGTTAATGAATGCTTGGTAAACTCAGAGCAAGGAAGTGTGATTTGGCTTTTTTTTTTTCAGCACTTAATATTCTATCCAAAGAAATTCTATTTCCTGTTCATTAATTTCAGTATTCCATTCTTTCCCAAGATCTTGCTTTACAGCAAGGTTTCATACTTAAAGCTCTACATGTTAGTGTTCAGTCCTCATTCCCACATAAACACAACCATTTTGAAAACATGAACTGATATTAATTACCCCCTTGGCACCAAAAAGTCAGGATTTCCTGATGCAGCACGCTAATGTAAAATGCATTAGTGCAAACAGTGGCTCCAAGGGGTAATACTCTAAATAAACACAGCAATTTTATTTTTTAAATTCACAACTCTCAGGCTAGTCTGAAAGTCATTCATCCTCCACACCCCCTAAAAAGCATTTTGATTTTTAATAAGTTGTAACTGGATTTTTGTAAGAATAAATTGAATTCCAAGCTGTAAATCAGTGACACTTAACTCTTTTTGGTTCTGTGAAATAAAATTCTACCTAAGTATTCTAGTGATTAAGTGGCTTTGAAGCATAATTTGCAACACTCTATTGGAAGGTAATAATAATTCGTGTTTAATCATTGGTAACACTAAAAATGTGTAGCTTACATTTTTACTTAATTGTTTCAAATGTCATTCAAGGTCAGAAATTGTGTGTGTGTTTGTGTGCGCCCTTTGGTGTATGTGTTTATTTGAATATTCTATCTAAAGACTTTTGATTGAGAAGGCATTATATCATACTTTGATGTAACCCCGCATACACATTGTACTGCTACTACCAATACTAATAGAAAAAAAACAAAGTAGAATTAAATAGAGAGAGCCAGGTTCAAACAAGGTTAGCATCTCTGTGGACCAAAAGCGAAATAAAAATGTAAATAGGGAAGGCAGAAACCATGAGCCTCCTGGGTTCTGAGTGTAGAAGTTGATAGTGATACTTGAGAAATTGGTTCCTATGGAGTAATTGAAACAAAAAATATACGAGATTAGATAATAGAGCCAGGTTTGCTGCTTTAAGGTAGAGGCTAGAATGTGACTCTTGCCTTTTATTTGTAAAAGGAAACTAACAAAAGCTCACTTCTTGCCACCCACCAGCTAGGGCCTTGTTTTGAGGAAGCTGGACATAATGATGCTGGAAGATACGTATTTAGCCTCTTGATCTAGAACTGAACCAAGCTGTTTTGAAGCTTAGTATTAGTTTTTAATAATTTCTAAAATCATTAGGAGAGTAGGAAGAAATTTTCTCAAAGTTTTGGTTCTAGACTTGGTTTGGGATCTGGGAGATGGATGCACAGAAGGAAGCAGGAAGGATGGGGAAGAGGGAAAAAATGAACCTACCGCTTCAAATAAGTCCATGAACCAAATATTCAAAATACGTCAGTCAACACACTAACTAGAACATGCATTCATACCATGTAACAATCATTTTATTTAAAAGTCTGACAGATTTTAAAATAATGTATTTTAGGGTGTTTAAGGAGATAACACATTCATCCACATAGGTTTTCAGATACTATAAAACAAAAACAAGTGAAATAACAGGTATATGTAAAAACCATTTGGAAATCGTATAAGTACAGCATAGTGAGACCTCATCTCCATTTACCGCCCCCCGCCCAAAATGTTTTTAATTGGCTGGGTGTAGTGGCATGCACCTTGAGTCCCAGCTACTCCAGAGACTGGGGCTGGAGGATCACTTGAACATACCAGGTTGACGCTGCAGTGAGCTATGACCACACCACTGCACAACAGCCTAGGTGATAAAGCAAGACCTTGTCTCTTAAAAAAAAAAGCTTGTAAGTAAGAAATGTAGTAATTGGACGAGCTCAACTGGCATAAACTATAAGCTGATGCTGTTGAGAAAACCCATGAACCAAACAGAGGTATGAGAAATTGCCCTATACTAGAGCACTAAGAAACAAAAAAGATTTTTTAAAATACATGAAGGAAAAAATAAGACATGAGTGCAGTTTTAATATGGGAGCTTCAGAAAAAGGAAATGGAAGCATTGGTTGAAAAGTAAGATACAAAACAATAAAAACTCAGTTTTCCACAACTGAGTCTGAATCTGCAGATTTTAACTTAACCAAGTTCCAACGAGGGTGAATTAAAATGAATCCCTTAAGAAAAATTCTCAAAACTACCTGAAAGAAAAGGCACAGTACATGTAAGGAAAATTATAGACAGAATTCTCTGCAATAATCAAAAGATATGAGAGTTAAATATTGAGAGAAAATAAATCAATGTAAATGTTACACCCAGCTAAACTATTAGGTTGTTGCAAAAGTAATTGTGGTTTTTGTCACAAAGTAATGGCAAAGCTGCAATAACACTTGCACAACCTATATATTTCTAAAGTGAGGGCAAAATGAACATTTTCATACTTGCAAAGACCAAGAGAATTCATCATCCATAGAAGATTTATTTTAGCAAAAGAGAAAATAATTCAGTAGAAAGGTGTTGGATGTAAACCATAATAAAGACTAAAGTTTGTCAAACAATTACAGATAGGAAACATTAGTTTTTTGGATTTGGATGTGAGAAAGTGTACAGTTAAGTGTGATAGGTTAGGTGCATTAATGGCCTCAATTTTTTAGCCTTCTGTAAGTCCATGCCCCCTTTTTATGTAAAAGTCTGACAGATTTTAGAACTTGTTTCTCTCAGGAGTGGGACTTCCCTGCCCCTTGATTCTGCTTGGTTATGTGACTTGATTTGACCAAGGGGATGTTAGTTGATGATTGTAAAAGCACTTGGGCAGTTCTGCTTCCACTGTTGTACCTCTGCCCTTGCCATGGAAATCTGCCCAAGCTAACCTGCTGGAGGAATGTGAGAGACACATGGGGCAAAGCTGAGTTGGCACGAGCAACACCAGGTGACCCCTAACCAAAAGCAGTGGAGCCATCTTGCCAACCAGCCTGCTGACTGCAGAAGCATAAGCACGTCTAGCACAGATCAGCTGGACTCTGCAAACTCTTAAGCTAAATAAATGTTTATTGTTATGCAAGCTGCTGAGCTGCTGATTTGTATGTGTGTTTCTTTGTTATGCACCATTACTGTAGCAATAAATAGTTGATACAGTGCTAAGATACAATGACAAGATAGGAAGTGTAACCAATGAATAGATTATAGATCATGCTAAAGGGTTAGCATGCTAAAGGGTTTTCATGGTCAGGAGGTTAGGAAAACTGAACAACTTAGTTGGAAAATTTTCAGGTAAAATAAGACATAGGCCAGGCATGGTGTCTCACACCTGTAATCCCAGCACTTTGGGAGGCTGAGGCAGGCGCATCACTTGAGGCCAGTAATACGAGACCAGTCTGGCCTACATAGCAAAACTCCATCTCTACTAAAAATACAAAAAAATTAGCTGGGTGTAGTGGCACATGCCTGTAATCCCAGATACTCGGGAGGCTGAGTGAAGCACGAGAATTTCTTGAACCTGGGAGGTGGAGGTTGCAGTGAGCTAAGATTGCACCACTACGCTCTAGCCTGAGCAAGGGAGCCAGACTATCTCAAAAAATAATAATATTATGAAAGTCATTATTAAAAGAAGACATACAATTCAGAAATTTAGAGCCAGTAAAGAGAAGAAAGGAAAAAAGCAGGAGAATAGAGAAAATACACTCATCCAGTGGGAGGAATGAATGAAGAAAAAGGTGGGGAAGGTATTTAAGAAATAAGATAAAAGAAGATAGAATCCTGTTTAAATGAATCAGTAATCACAATAAAAGAAAATAGATTAAACTCATTTAAAGACATTAGGTTGGGTGGAACCCAACTTCTGCTTATTAAGAGATGTTACTAAAAATAAAAAAGTAGAAAACAGATACAAGTATGTTAATATCAAACTGTAAGGCAAAAAGCATTAATAGGGATAAGAAAGGATCCTAAATATTTAAGATGTAACTGGATTATGTAAGCAAAAAAATTAAAAGCAAAAATCTAAAACTCCATAATGAAAGGATTTTAGTTCACTTGTAGCAGAAACTCTTTAGACAGAACGTGAGGATTCATAACACTTCTAAAAGAAATTCAGTCTCTCATGTAATTTAACATTTCCTTTTTTTTTTTTGAGACGGACTCTTGCTCTGTTGCCCAGGCAGGTGTGGAATTGTGCAATCTCTGCTCACTATGACCTTGGCCTCCTGGGTTCAAGTGATTCTCTCACCTCAACTTCCTAAGTAGCTGGGATTACAGGCATGTGTCACCATGCCCAACTAATTTTTGCATTTTTGATAGAGATGAGTTCTCACCATTTTGGCCAGACTGGTCTCGAACTCCTGACCTAAGGTGATCTGCCCTCCTTGGCCTCCCAAAGTGCTGAGAGGCATTAGCCACTGTGCCTGGCTAAAATTTTTTAGTAACTATGTTTTTAAAATGTAGAAACAGGGAAGCTTTATTTTAGTAACATACTTAACCCAATATACCAGAAATGCTATTTCAACGTGTAACTTTAGGAAATGTTTTACATTCTTTTTTTTTTCATAGTTTAAGTCTTAGAAATTCGGTTTACATTTTATACTTACAGCCCATCACTAATCACATTTCAAGTACTTGGTAGCCACATACGGCCAGTGGATGTGGAATACTAGATAGCTTTGATACAGAAAATCTAATAAATGAATATAGAATCCAGTACCTGACAGAATATACGTTCTTTTCAAGAATATGTAGTAATTTTTAAAAATGTACCTTGTGCTAATTTACAAAAGAAGTCTGATCAAAAATAAGTATTACACAAGTCATTTTCTTTGACAGTACATGTGTTAAGAACTTTCAAAATTTATTAAACAGCTTGTGGTTAAAGTCATAGAAATTTAGAAATGAGCTACAATAAAAGTTATCTATCAAAACTGGTATCTCCATCAAAACTAGTATAGATGTAGGTATCTATAGCCTATAGTTAACAAAAATATATTTTACACTTAAAAATTTAAGGGGAAGAAAAAAAACGAGATGCTGATACAGCAGTTTTTAGAAGTAAATTGATAGCTTTTGATGCTTTTAATTAAAAACGACTGAAATTCAACTCAGGAATATATATGAGAATTCCAAAATTAAATGTAGATAAAACATTAGAATTTTGAAGGAGATATTAAGAAACAGAAATTAGTAAAATTTAAAAATTAGAGGATCACCAAAACTTTTAAAAGATTAAATTGATCAAGAAGAAAGCTATTAAGGCACAAGTGCCTTTGTTTAGGATGCTATAGCAAAATACCATAAACTGGGTGGATTATAAACAATTTATTTCTCACAGTTCTGGAGGCTGGGAAGTGCAAGTTCAAGATTCAGGGAGATACAGTGTCTGGTGAGGGCACCTTTGCAGGTTCACAGATCGGGCCTTCTCCCTGTGTCCTCACATGGTGGAAAGGGTGAGGTAGCTCTCTGGGTTTGCTTTTATGTGGGCGGAACCTCATCCATGAAGGAAACCTCATGACCTAATCACCTCCCAAAGATGCCACCTTCTAATACCATGACCTTAGTGATTAGAATTCAATATATGAATGTTGGGAGAACAAACATTCAGACCACAGCATTCCGTTCCTGGCTTCACAAAATTTATGATCTTCTCATGTGCAAAATACATTCATTTCATCCAGGTAGCCCCAAAGGTAACTTGTTCTAGCATCAACATTAAAGTCTAAATCCAGAGACTCACCTAAATATCTAAACTGGATATGGGTGAGACCCAAGATACAGTTCATCTTAAGACAAATTGCTCTTCATATGTGAACCTGTGAAATTAAATAAGTTATGTATTTTCAAAACACAATGGTGGGACAGACATAGGATAAACATCCCCTGAACAAAAGGGGTAACAATAGGGAAGAAAAAAGAGGTAAAAGGCCTCAAGTCAGTTCCAACCTCAACAGGGCAAACAATATTACATTCTAAATTCCCAGGATAATCTTTGACTCAAAGTATTGCCTCTGGACACACTGGGGCAGGAGTTCTTGGTGGCCATTCCCTCATGGCTTTGCTGGGCACAGCCCACATTGCAGCAGTCAGGTTATAGTAGGGTTGTAGTTGAGCGCCTGCGCCTCTCCTGCTGGAATCCCATGCCAGTGTCTCAACCCGTCTGGGATTGCAGGTGTGGCAGTTCTTGAGATAAGGCCTCGCTCTGTTGCCCAGGCTGAAGTGCAGTGGCAATCTGGCTCATTGCAACCTCCACCTCCTGAGCTCAAGCAATCCTCCCACCTCATCCTCCCAAGTAGCTGGGATTACAGGAAAGCACCACCATGCTTGGCTAATTTTTATGTTTTTAGTACAGACGGGATTTCACCATGTTGCTGAGGCTGGTCTTGAACTCCTGGTTTCAAGTGACCCACTGACCTCGGCCTTCCGAAGCGCTTGGATTGCAAGTGTGAGCCACTGTGCCCAGCTGGGTTGGCGGTTTTAGGAAGGGAAAGGGGGAATATATGCTATATATTCTAAATGTTTACTAAAATAATAACACAAAACTGTATGGAAAGCCTGATTATGACTTTCTTGTATTTGACATTAATATGATAAAATGTAAATAGCTGGGGTTATATGATGTGGTCTTTGGTCTTTTTGTCAGGCATGACTAGACTTAGTAATCAATCACTGAATTCTTTAATTATTTATAGCTCATATATGAATTTTCTCGTTACCCAAGGGGAATCATTGAAAGCTCCCAGAGGCCAGGCGCGGTGGCTCACGCCTGTAATCCTAGCACTTTGGGAGGCCGAGGCGGGTGGATCACGAGGTCAAGAGATTGAGACCATCCTGGTCAACATGGTGAAACCCCGTCTCTACTAAAAATACAAAAAATTAGCTGGGCACAGTGGCGGGTGCCTGTAATCCCAGCTACTCAGGAGGCTGAGGCAGGAGAATTGCCTGAATCTAGGAGGCGGAGGTTGCGGTGAGCCGAGACTGTGCCATTGCACTCCAGCCTGGGTAACAAGAGTGAAACTCTGCCTCAAAAAAAAAGGAAAGCTCCCTGAGGGCAGGGGTTTTGTTTTGTCTACTACTGGTCTCTAGTAAACATGATGCCTAGAATAATGCTCAGTTAGATATATGCCTAGTAGCATACATAGAATAATGCCTAGTAGAATGATGCCTAGAATGATGTCCAGTTATGTAATGGGAGTTCCATAAATATTGGTTGAATTGAGTATTAGAAATGTTATTAATTAGGATATACACAGACATTTAAGATTTATACATTGAAAATAGAGTAGTAAAATAGATGAGTTAGAGGTAAAAGATAGGGCTTTAACCTGAGTCCACAATGCCTTAGCCAAAATTCCAAAATCCTAACCAGCCCTGAGGTAATTTGGCTGTAAAAGCTGGTCTGACCCTTGGTGAGGTTATTTATAGTTGCTTTATCTGACTCAGATTCCCCTGGAGGTGCCATGTAATATACTATCTATGAACCCATCTGGCCATATGAGGCTGCAGAGGAGATTGTGAACCTGTATGAGTGTCTATACTTAAGCTGCACACTAGGATACATTTTGTTTTGAGTAGGCCAGGAGTAGTTACTTGGTCATACCAGTGATTTATTAATGAATCATACCATTGCAGTAATTAAAATGATAAACGTAGTTAACTTTCCCGTTACCCCTTAATTAAAAAAAAGTCTCCTTTGTGAAAGATATTTTGTGGGAATGCAGATAGAATGGTTACATTGATGACAAAATTTTCTTTCTTAACTTTAGTGTCTGTTGTCTTCTAGTCTGTGCCCAGAGCTAAACCATTAGAATTCTGCTTGCTAGGAAAGCAGGCACTATTTTGCAATTTCATCAGTGTAGACAACTATATGATACCTATAACGATCTTACCATCATGAACCTCCTTCTGCCTCTGTACTTCACAGTGCTCTCATAGCCCTGGGTCCATGCCAGTTCCACCTTAACAGTGCTCTTTCTGTTTTCCAGTATTTCTCCGTCCTTCTGTATAATCCTTCCTACATAATCTGTGACATTCCAAATGGCTTTCCTTACTGCCTAGTATTCACTCAACCATGCTCTTTCAAGCCACCTGTTAAACCTGTTTTCTTTTTAAGATTTTACAGCTTCGAAGAATTCCCAAGTTCCTCTGCTAGAAAGTTCCCTTACAGCAGGAGTGATGGGTTTCTGGTCTGGCGTGTGTAATTATTAGTCATAATTTCTCCTCTTCTATGCAAAGTAGATAGCAAGGGCTCCTTGATGTGAAGGATCTGTTCACTCATATTTGGGCTAATGGGTCGTTAAGGTTGCCACAATGGAGAAAGGATTTTGTGTAAACATTCAGGCCTAAAAGAATAGCCTAGTCACACTGTTTTGTTTCATAATTGGAAACTCAGATCAAAAATTATCTTCAAAGAAAGAATACCTCCTAGTTGGAACTAAATCTGAGATCCATTGAGTTCACATTTTAATATCTCTGAAATTGGAATTCGTTCTCTTTCTTTATAATGTAAAATAATGATATGTCTTACTCTTATAATTGATAGTGCTTTAGACTAGAGGAAGTACAATATAAATGTTTTTAAAAGCACACCATATTATTTGCATTTTCAGTACACCGTATCATTTTAATTTTCTTAATAAAGTTTCTTAGTGTCTATAATAACCTAAATAACAACCTATAATTTTAAAATTGTATTTTAAAAAGTAAGCATACCATGTTATCTACACTGTCTTTTGCTTAGTCATTTCCCCTATTGTAGAATATTTGGCTTTTCTTATGGAAATTTCTATCACCAGTATTGCTGAGGTGAACATTTTTGTATTTCTATTTATCCCGAGAGGCAGTGCAGCAGAGTGGTTAAGCACATAGAACCTGGAGTCGTGCTGCCTGGGTTTGAGTCTTGAAAAGTTTCATCACTAACCAGTTATAAAACAATGAGCAACAATTGAAACTCTCTACACTGCAGCTGCTGTGTCTCTAACTAGAGAGAATAGTATCCTTACCTATCTCAGGGTTGTTCTAAGGATTAAATGAGTTAATATACATTTATTACTCAAATTTCTCAATGTTACTGCATATTAATACATTAGATATAGTAGTGCCTGGCATGTGGTAAGTGCTAAGTAAGTGTGAATTATTATTATTTGGGGTTATTTCTTTAGGATAGGTTCCTAGAAATGGGATTATCTTGTCAAAGGATATAAACATTTTCTAACACTCTGGATAAATACTGCCATGTTTCTTTCCAATGAGATTATGCTAATGTATACTCCTAGAATAGACTGAGTATATATTAATCCACATTTGTCCATTTTTAGCATTTTTATTTTTAGTTTTTAATTAATAACTTATTTTTTTTAGAGACAGGCCTTGCTCTGTCACCCAGGCTGCAGTGCAGTGGCATGATCATAGTTCACTGCAGCCTTCAACTCCTGGGGGCAAAGGATCCTCCAGCCTCAGCCTCCTGAATAGCTAGGACTACAGGTGGGCACCACCACACCTGCCTAATTTTTAAAAATTTGTGTAGAGTTGCGGTCTTCCTATGTTGCCTAGGCTGATCTTGAACTCCTGGCCTTAAGTGATCCTCCTGCCTTGGCCTCCCAAAATATTGGGATTCTAGGTGTGAGCCACTGTGCCTGGCTCAGCATTTTTTTAAAAGTAAGTCTTCATTAATCTCACAGTTAAAAATGGTAGTTTATTCTAATATTTATTTCCTTGGTTATTAGTATGAGTTGAATTATTTCCTGTATGTTAGCCATTTGTATTTCCTTATTTATTCATGCCTCCCTATTCATCTATTACTTTCTGGTTTTAAATGGCTCCTTGTATATTTGGATAAGCTCAATAGATAACAAGTTATGCTTTTGTAACATAGTTATTTGGATAAGTTAATTATGCCGTAATTTATACTTAAAAAGTACTTTTTTCGTTTTAATACTTTATATGTATATAAGATTATTTAGTATAGGCAAATATGTCTGTTTTATTGCTTGAAAGCTTGGAAAGTCTTTTAACTTTTACCTATGTTTTGTTTGTTTTATAATGTTTAGATTTTTTAAAGTATAACTTTAATCTGTAATTTTAAAATAAAAATGTTCCTTAAATATGTTAACCAATACATCTAGACTAATTCATTGCTCTTAAAAGCACTTTTAAAGTAATACATGCTACGTTTAGAAAAATTCAAAAATACAGAAAAGCATAAAGAAGAAAAGTAAAATCGTCTGGAATTCCACTATCTATTGGTGACCATCATTAACATTTTGAAGTTGTTCCCTCCCTTTCCCCCCTTTATATGACGTTGTTCTGAATTTATTGTTGCTTGTTTTATCATATATTCTGGACTGTTTATCTTGTTTTGTTGTTTTATCCTTGCCCTAAAGCCCACCCCTTTAACTGTTTTACGTTTAAAGTATGTTTTAATGTAAGGAGGTCACACATGCGTCCTTGTTCTTAAACTTGCCAATCACATTTCTGTCTCAGGGCCTTTGCTTTTGCTTTTGCTTTTTCCCTAGGTATCCACGTGGTTCACTCCACTCTCCTCGCTTCCATTCTCGGCACAATGTCACCTCAATTGTATGGTTTTCTCCGACCACTCATTTCAAAAAGAAACCTCTTCCCTCTGGGTACTTCATATTCCTCTTTAATTTTTTTCCAATTTATTATCATCAACTCACATATTGTATTGTAAACTTGTGATACACAGACACACACACACCCACACACACACACACACAACTCAAGTGTCATTATTGCCTGTTCCTCTCCACTAGAGCATATGCTTCACAAGAACTAAGATTTTGTTTTCCTTTGTATTCAGTTACAGAGTCTGCGCCCAGAACAGAGCCTGGTATATACCAGTATTCAATAAATGTTTACTGAAAACATGAATAATTGCATATCTAGGAGGACAAATCCCCCTTCCTATTATTCCTATTATGACTTTATATATTTATTTTTGGTTGGCCAAATAATTCTAGCAGCTTTTGGTTTTTCAAGTCCTTAAGAAAGCTTTGCTACTTAAGACAGAAATACTCCTTTCTTCCACTTTTCTTACAGTAGTGGGAATAGCACTTTTCTTCTTTTCTTTTTTACTTCTACTCATGTTCATTTGGATTTTGCTCTGATTTTTAAGGGAGTAGCCAACTGAGTTATTTTCAATTCAGTCCACCTTTTCAATGGATTCTGTTACTCTTAAAAAAAAAAAGAGAGATGGCCAGGCTCGGTGGCTCATGTCTATAATCCCAGCACTTTGGGAGGCCGAAGTGGGCAGATCACTTGAGGTCAGAAGTTCAAGACCAACCTGGCCAACATAGCGAAACCCTGGCTCTATTAAAAAAAAAAATAGAGATAGGATCTTGCTGTGTTGTCCAGGCTGGTCTTGAACTTCTGGCCTCAAGCAATCCTCCTGCCTTAGCCTCCCTAAGTGCTGGGATTACAGGGGTGAGCCATAATGCCTGGCCCATATTACTCTTTATACCATAAATAAATGTCCACTGCTGCTTACTAGAACTGAGTCTCTTGCTGCCCTTCTGTTTTGTTTAAATCTTTAGTTTCCTCTATTATTTTAAAGAATAAATTTCAAAGCAGAGTATATCCATTATTTATAATGTTAAATATATTTAAATATATGTAAAGAATATAATTCATTTTACCTTTTACCCCTGAGATAAGCAGCAGTAATGGAGTGGTGTGTATCCTTCCACAGTTGTTTTTGGGCTCACACAGATGTAAATATTAGATTGTGTCTATTTTTTAAATGATTTAGTTATGCTACGTGCATTACATAGTACTCTGCAACTTCCTTTTAAACAATTTTATTGGTGTATACTTTACATACCATAAAATTCACACATTTTAAGTGTAGTGCTCAATGAATTTTACTAATTTCATAGAATTGGGTAGCTGTCATCACCAGTCCAATCTTGGAACTCTTCCACCAGTCCAGGACATTTCCTCATGCTCATTTATATGCAAAACCTGTCCCCATCCCTGGCTCCAGCATCCACGACTCCGTTTTCCGTTGCTATATAGTTTTGCCTTTTCTAGAAATTTCATGTAACTGAAGTCATACAGTATGTAAACATTTGTTTCTGAATTTTTCACTTGGCATGATGATTTTGAGATTGCTCCATGTTGTGTGAATCAGTTTTCCCCTTTTTACTGCTAAGTAGTTTATCATTGTATGGACATATCACATTTTGCTTCTCCATTTATCAGTTGATAAACATTTGTATTTTTTCCAGTTTTAGGCTATTATGAATAATGCTGCTATGAACATTCATTTACAAATTCTTCTGTGTGTCCATATGTTTTCATTTCTAGAAGTGAATAGGAGTACATATCTAGGAGTAGAACTTTGGATTTTTTTTTTGGTAAAAGTTTTCAATAAACTTCTGGCCATTCGCAAAGATTTTAGCGGGAAGACATAGGGTTCAAGTTTGATGACCCCATGAGCCAGCTAATTTAGAGATGCTTATAGTCAATTGGGAATCTAAGTACAGAACCCAAGAGATAGGATGGGCTGGAGCTATAGGATGCGTCATAAAACATGGGTGATGTTTGAAGCCATGGGAGAGGATGATACCGCCTGAGGAGTTCATTAAATATAAGGAGGATTGAAACCTTGCAGATGCAAACCCTTGGAGGGAGTGGGTAGATAAAGAAGAACTAGTCAGACAATGTGAGAAATCAAGAGATAGAAAACCAGGAGAAATTGTGTTACAAAAACTAAGGAAAGAAAATTCAATACAGTAAATGTGCAGCTGTGTCCAATTCTGGTCCTGAGAATTTTACTGCTGGCTATTTTCTCCTCTTGATCTCCACATCCAGACATATGATACCTGAACACTTATGCAGAGGTCACCTAGCCCTTTGGCAAAACCCTCTTAAGCATGATGCCTTACAAAATTTCCAGGCTGAGGTTCCTATTAGAGGTAGTACAGTAAGTTCTCAAACGTAGCCCTGTGCTCTGTGTCTTTAGAGTGTACTCTGTACCACTTTAGCCTGCCTCTCACCTGTACACTTTTTTTTTTTCCTGGAATGAGTCAGACATCAGTCTACTTTGTCTCCCACGCCCCAGAAACTTTAGGTGATGCATTCCAAGGTAGTCCTGAATGGCATCCTCAGCTTGAAGTAAGTGAAATGCACATAGAGTTACCATACACAGCCCCTGAAAACTCTTCAAAGAAATTCCCATTTGATATCACTTTAACTTTACTCTTTTTATGCCCTTCAGATGGGGATTGGAAGGAGTCTTGGACAACCCCGTCTAGGTGGGCTGGCACCTCATGTGGAGTGTGTTTTGGGTCTCGGCCTACAATAAGACTTAAAGGTCCCACTTTAGTACATTTGATTTCCAAGCATTCTAGAGCACTCATTAAAAGTGAATTCTCAGGAAATGGTGAATGAGTAACAAGTGATCCCATAAATGACTGCATAATTTCCATTCCTGGTCATCATCTCTTGGTTTTCTTTTACCCTCGGACCACTCCCTCTATCTCAGTCACTCTTCTCCACTGGTTTCTCCACCACCTTGTCTCCTGGCTGCATCTCTACCTGTCTATCTGCTATTTCTCATCTCTTTCTCACTTCCTACTGCCTGCCCTTTAAATATTGGTCTCCTCTAGATTTAATCCTTAGCTGCTTTCTCTTACCTTCTTACTAAATATATTCTCCCAGGAGGAATTTCATCTATATCTCTGTTTTAACTGCTACCTGTATGCTTTATGTCCCAGCCTAGACCTCTCCACTTCACCTTAAACCCATGGTGTGTGTTGCACCATCTCATGAGAGCCAATTGTTAAAATTTCAGGAATTTTGTAAGCCAGTTGCCAAACTCAGACATTAAAATTGTGTAAATTTATAATGAAATAAAATATATTAAAGACAAAGGTAGGCCGGGCATGGTGGCTCATGCCTGTAATCCCAGCACTTTGGGAGGCCAAGACGGGCGGATTACAAGGTCATGAGATTGAGACCATCCTGGCCAACCTGGTGAAACCCTGTTTCTACTAAAAAATACAAAAATTAGCTGGGCATGGTGGTGCGTGCCTGTAGTCCCAGCTACTCAGGAGGCTGAGGCAGGAGAATTGTTTGAACCCAGGAGGCGGAGATTGCAGTCAGCCGAGATTGTGCCACTGCACTCCAGCCTGGCGCCTGGCGACAGAGCAAGACTCTGTCTCAAAAAAAAAAGGAAGAAAAAGGTAATACATAATTAAAATTCATTATTTTCTAGTTTGCTGTATTTTCCTATTATCAGTGCTCTTGATATTATGTATGTCTATTGCATCTATATTGTAGAAAGATTATTTAATGGTATACTGCCATACATCACTTCCAACTTGGCATTTAGTGATGTTATGTTGGTCACTTGAAAACTGCCCCAGTGGGAGTGTTTACACCATGGATATAGGGAAATGCTACAAATTGGAGCTTCATTTATTATTTCTGTTGATTGTCTGGACTTCAGAAAATGATCTACAAAATGTTAATAATGTAGATTAAGCTGAATAGTGTGTCATACCTATAACTTACGAATGACACAAACAATTAAAATATTCTAATAATATTCAAAAACTGTGATCCAATTCAGCACAAAATTGCTCATGTTATTGAAGAACAAGAGCAGTTTTGGCCCACAATTTCATCATTTCACTTGCTCTGACTCCTTAACATAAACATAAATATCAACCAATGTAATGTGGTGACTGCACTCATTCATCAATTGCAAGCATAGATCGGCTGTGGATACAAGAGTTTGGCAAAAGTCAACAAAAGACATCCGGTGAGAATTGATTGGTGATACGGAATTTACAATGAAGTATATTGTATATTTTATTATTTATACATTAGGTACTACACATCTGTCTTAGTCCATTCAGGCTGCTATAACAATACACCTTGGACTGAATAATTTATAAATAGTAGAAATTTATTCCTCACAGTTCTGAAAGCTGGGAAGTCCAAGATCCAGATGCCAATAGATTTAGTGTCTGGTGAAGGTTGGCTCTCTGCTTCCAAGATGGTGCCTTCTTGCTGTATTCTCACATAGCAGAGGGAAAAAGGGACAGACTTGCTCCCTCCATCCCTTTTATAAGGCACTAATCCTATCCATGTAGGCAGAGCCCTCATGGCCTGTCATTTTCTAAAGACTCCCACCTCTTAATACTGTTGCATTGGGAATTCAGTGTCAACGTGAGTTTTTGAGGGACACAAACATTCAAGCTATAGCAACATCCTTCATATCAGTAAAATATATACACACTTATGGACATCTGTATGTGTGCATGACCGCCCTCTGGAGAGCCAGTTAAATATTTACCAGCATATCACTTCTCGAGACCCTTATTATGAATTGCCTATTCAACATTTTAAATTTAATATGATGGACATCTCAGACTTACTTAACATGTCAAAACTAAATTTATGTTTCTCTTAAAATTCTTTCTCTTTTAGTACACTGTATATTGGAGAATTACATTACCCTAGGAGGTAAAAAACAGAATAGCTATAGATGGCTTTTTCAATATGTCTTCTCTATGAAGGCAAGAAAGAAGGCAAAAGGGAGATAAAGGGCTGATGGAGTTTTTGTTTAGTTTAGGTTTCAGAAAGGGTAGTGTTATAGATATTCACATGGGAAGGAGACTATGAAAAAAGGCCAAATTGGAAGTTCCAGGAAAGAGACAGGATAGATGACATAACCCTAACTCTGATGAGGCTGGAGAGGGGAGGATCCAGGGCACGCTGGCCTTGGATGGGGAAGCGTCATCTCTTCCATGCTGACGGAGGAAGGAAAATGAACATCAGTGTGTGTTTTAGTATGGGTGCCCTAGGAGCAGAGGCTGGGACAGAGATTCTTATTCAAGTGATTTTGGGGGATGATATGGTTAGGCTTTGTGTCCCCACCCAAATCTTGAATTGTAATCCCCATAATCCCCATATGTCAAGAGAGAGACCAGGTGGAGGTGATTGGATCATGGGGGCTGTTTCCCCAATGCTGTTCTCATGATTGTATGTTCTCCTGAGATCTGATGGTTTTATAAGGGGCTCTTCCTCCTTCCCTAGGCACTTCTTCCTGCCAGCTTGTGAAGTAGGTGCCTTGCTTCCCCTTGGTCCTCTACCATGATTATAAGTTTCCTGAGGCCTGCCCAATCTTCCTGAATTGTGAGTCAAACCTCTTTCCTTTATAAATTTCCTAGTCTCAGGAAGTCCTTTATAGCATTATGAAAATGGACTAATACAAGGGAAATGCTCTCAGGAGAAGGGGAATGAGAGAGTTGGGATTCAACAGGGGAAAAAAGCTAACCCAGAGTGTGATCTGCACCAGAAGCAAACTTCAGTCTGATCCTGGAGGGAGGTGCTGCATCACAAACTGCACCACAAGGTTATCCCCACCTTGAGGCAGGAGACTGGCCTTTCTCCCGTGCCAGCCATGCACTAGCCAACGTCTGCCCACGAGGGGAGCAGGGAATAGTCATCCAGGCTAGATGGATCCTGTATGGCTGAGGGCAGTTCTCTAAAGGAGAAGGTAACTGTGAATTTTAACAGTCAGCACTCAGAACAGCTGAGGGACAACAGCACCTGCCAGTGAAGGGGATTGGAGCGGGGCACCAACTGCATCCTCTGTAGTGTGGATACATACATTATTATAAGCTGGGGAGAGGTGTAGATGGGAGAAGGAAATGAGACAGTTCCTGATGAGTGGTCTCTCCCTCTCAAAGAGTAATACAAATTAGCTGCTCAGGGTGGGAAAGGTCCTGGTGGGGGTAGGGGGCTTGATTAGGGTGGGCAAGTTTGGAGTAGATGATGGGGGGGAAGTCCTTGAACAGTGCTCAGGGTCTAGTTACTGTTGGAGACCACAGAGTGGGTAAGGACAGCAGTTTGCATTGTTATTCATTCTTCATCAGTCCTAGTGTGGGAGTGCGAAAGGCAGGTAGTTGGCTTGATCCAGTGTTGAGATTTTGCTGGGTAAGCACGGTGCAAGCAAAAAGGGTCATACATCAGAGGGTGATGGTGAGAGAGTTACTGGAGTCTTTTATGACCTTTTGAAAAGGCACACATGTACACAACAAACTACAGGGCAAGACAGTGTATTCTCACTGCAGTGGCAGAGTACAAAGTAGTGGGGAAGATCAGAAGACAGTGAAGCATTTTATGAGTCAAGGAGGAGAATTTCTATGGCTTCAAATAAAAGAGGCAATTGAATTGGTTCTTGAAAGGATAGTGGGAAGAAAAAAATTCTCCCTGGGGGAATATGGAAGGGAATGAAAAAAGTGCATGAAGGCAGTCTGGTTAGGGACCTGTGGTTTAGAAATATGGTAAACCCTGTAACAAGACACCAAATAAGTGAAATTAGATAGAGAGATTGGTATTGGCTCTTGTCCTCATTCACACTCCATTCTTTTTTTTTTTTTTTAAGAAGATTACACAATTATTTATTGAGAGCCTCCTCTCCCCATCCTTGCAGTCTCTAGGTCACTTTTCTGCTTGTAGATTTTGCACACAAGCCCCAGAAAGATAGCTGGGGACAGGGGTGCTGCGTATTGTTCAATGATGTGGCTGTAACTGTCTTCCTCATACTCAGACTCCATTCTTAAGCAGAGGCAGGCTGAGTTTCTTATACTGGGGGTAGAGGGGTGAGAATGGTTTGGGGAGGAGCCTGGCCTGGGAAGGGGCGGGTAACTCCCGTCTTTGGAAGTAGGAAGGCAAAGAATGTGTTTCAAGGGATATGATATTTTCACATATCAGCTAGCTAACTTTCATATACATTGCCAGATTGCTTTTAAAAAAACTTGTATAAATTTCTTAGCCAACATTGTTAAAATGCTTGTTTCTTTACCAATTACTGATATTTTTATCTGATTGGTTAAAGTTGTATCTTAAGAAGCCCTTTTTAATAATTCTGGTGATAAGAGGAATACTTGCACGGGGACAGTTGATATTGCAGATGGAAAAGATTCCCTGGGTAATTGAGCTTAAACGTGTGTCTTTAACTCTTTTGAGAGTTAACTCTTCTGAGAGCCTGTTGTGAGTTTCACTGGGTTAATGGAGATGGAATATAAATCTGGGGGCTGCTGCCTCCACTCCTCATTTAGTTTGAAATGCTCCCAAAATTCACGCAGAGTGGAATTAGTCTCTAAGGATGGAGGTAGTAACAAGATAGAACCCTTTTTAAGAATTTACTTGTAGTCTGCAGATATAACACTTTCAAAACCTTTCAGTATATAAGGATTGCATCTCATGGGATCTAATCTCTCCATATTATAGAACCATTATGAAGTTCTTGAAGTTTAAAAAGAAAAATGTCTTAGTTTTTTAGACAGAGCCTTGCTCTGTTACCCAGGCAGGAGTGCAATGGTGTGGTCTTGGTTCACTGCTGACCACACCACTGCACTCCTGGGTTCAAATGATTCTCCTGCCTCAGCCTCTCAAGTAGCTGTGACTACAGGTGTGTGCCATCAGGCCTGGCTAATTTTTTAATATTTTTAGTAGAGACGGGGTTTCATCATGTTGACCAGGCTGGTCTCGAACTCCCTACCTCAAGTTGATCTGTCCACCTCAGCCTCCCAAAGTGCTGGGATTACAGGCCTGAGCCACTGTGCCTGGCTGCTGTAGATTTTTTAAGCAGTTATAACAAAATAGGTTAGTAATGTCAGCCATTAGAATTATTATATGCACGAGTGAAAATACACACTTAGATGAAAAGGAAATTGAAAACATCATCATTATAAATAGTTTGTTAAAAGTTTGTGTCTCTGTATTCAGATCCATCTTGATCTCTGTCTCTGGACCATTTTTTTCAGAGCTGTATTGATATGTAACTTTGAAAGAAAATGTGTTTGATTTAATTCTCAGTTCTTTACCCTTGCTGGATCCTCATGGCGTGGATGGAGTGTACTTCCATGCTCATGACTTTGAGCTTATCCATAGTCCTTACTTTGGCTAACAGAATTGGGTGAGAATTCTGGTTTTGAGCCTGGATCACTGAGCCTGGCTAGTCCAAGGAGGATGAGAAACACATGGAGCAGACACAGTCTTTGTGAAACAGAATCACCCGTCTGATTCACAGGATCATGAAAACAAATGCTTGTCGTGTGCCACTGGTTTTGTTGGTTGGTTGATATGCACCGTTGTTTTTGGCAATAGCTAACTAATATATAAAAAATTTTTTTGTAGTTCTCAGTGTTCCTACACATTTTCCACTGATTTTTGTTTATATTATTTTATTTTATTTGTTTGCATTCTTTTTTGTTTTTGTTTTTTTGTTTTGTTTTGTTTTTGAGACAGAGTTTTGCTCTTATTACCCCAGCTGGAGTGCAATGGTGGTATCTTGGCTCTTTGCAACCTCTGCCTCGTGGGTTCAAGCAATTCTCCTGCCTCAGCCTCTTGAGTAGCTGGGACTACAGGTGCGCGCCACCATGCCCAGCTAATTTTTGTATTGTTAGTAGAGATGGGATTTCACCATGTTGACCAGGATGGTCCTGATCTCTTGACCTCATGATGCACCCGCCTTGGCCTCCCAAAGTGCTGGGATTATAGGCGTGAGCCACCACACCCAGCCTTATTTTATTTTTTTGAGACAGAGTCTCACTGTGTCACCCAGGCTGGAGTGTAGTAGTGCAATATTGGCTAAATGCAACCTCTATCTCTCAGGTTCAAGCAATTCTGCTGCCTCAGCCTCTTGAGTAGCTGGGATTACAGACATGTGCCACCACACCCAGCTAATTTTTATATTTTAAGTTGAGATGGGGTTTCACCATGTTGGCCAGGCTGGTCTCGAACTCCTCTCCTCAAGTGATATGCCCTCCTCAGCCCCCGAAAGTGTTGGGATTACAGGCGTGAGGCCCGTGCCTGGCCACCACTGATTTTTAAATTTGACATATCCACTCCTAATATGTTTTGTATTTAATGCTTATGGTTTTTATTTTGTATAAGGATTTCTTGGTCTAATCAAAGTCCAAAAGAAAATTTATTCAACTTTGTTCTCTCATATACTGGTAAAAATGAGAGAGCAAGTTTGATTTTATTTTCCTCAAATCTCCAAGTGTAAATAAACTTTGCTTGTCTTTTAAGCTTCTGTGCTATGGTTATGACAATGAGAAATGGATCCTGAAGTTCATAAAATGTTTCCTTTTGACATTCAATTTTCAGAATTCTCCTTATGTCATGTCGGTCTGAAAGTTAAAAATAACTGTACCTACAGAGACTTCTTCTTGGGCTGTATTCTTCCTTGGGATTCTCTAAGCTTTTCCTACCCAAAGTGGGTCATCATCCTTGCCTAATTTTAAAATCTCCCAGATCCAGTGCTCTATAAAAATCAATCAGATCCTTTCTACCAAGTAATCCCAGCAGCTGCACATTATAGTCTCTGGTCTGATTCTGCATGAGTTTGATTTTATATGCTCTATTGTAATAATTTATTAACTTGATAAAATCTGCTGAGTCCTCATGGAAAATATTCTGTTTTTATTTATGTTTCCTGCTGCTTTCTTTCCATAGCCTTTATTATTGAGTATTTACATGAGAATAGGGCCTTTGTTTTTTAAAAGTTCATTTGTGCCTGTTGTTTATTGTCTCCCCTGAAGTCGCAGCCCTCTATTTGTGACATGTCGTGCTTTTCATATTGAACGCACTCAATGAACCCCGAATAGCTAATCTTCCCATCGTGTCTGAGTTCTCTAGGTTAGTTGAATTAGCCCTATTTTCCAGGCAGCGCAATCTAAAGAGATAATGTGTTCATTTGAGGATTTCTGAGTCCAAGTAGTGCCATTGCATCTCTTGTACTAGATGAAGCCGTTCTCCTCGGTTACGGTTCGTTCTGCTGCGTTATTATCATGCATATTATGTTAAGCTTGCTTTTCCTCTGCAATATTGCTGAAGAAAAGGGAAAGGAAAGATGCACAATGTATGATGAAACTTCACTAATAAATAGTTACTACTAGTATTTCTCAGGGGCGTGGTTGCTGAAAACCCTGTTGGGAAAGTGGAGGTGGTGGCTTTACCTAATCTGTGTGCATGAACTGAGGGGTGAGTTCCGACTTTGAGCTCTCCTTGTCTATACATGGACCACAATTTTAGGGTCAATTGGCAGATAACAAATGGAATCATTAATAGACTATCCAGTGTATTCACATTAGCCATTAACCTAGCTTGACTTATTCAGATTCTATTGATTGTTATGTTCACAGATTTAAGGATTTGCTTACTGATTTGTGATCAATAGCAGTGATGATTAAAACAAAAGGAAATGTGAAAAATCTATGAAGCAGTTTTACTACTCCATTTGTTTTTGCAGAGAAAGATAAGTCATGCAGTTTTTGTTGTTGTGTGTGTTTGTATGTGTGTGTGTTTTTGATACAGAGTCTTGCTCTGTCTCCCAGGCTTGAGTGCAGTGGCATGATCTCAACTCAACTACAACCTCCGCCTCCCAGGTTCAGGCAATTCTCCTGCCTCAGTCTCCCGAGTAGCTGGGATTACAGGCATACACCACCATGCCCAGTTAAGTTTTGTATTTTTAGTAGAGATGGAGTTTTACCATGTTGGCCAGGCTGGCCTCAAACTCCTGGCCTCCCGCCTCGGCCTCCCAAAGTGTTGGGATTGCAGGTGTGAGCCACTGTGTCCAGCCAAGTCATGCAGATCTTCTAAGTCAACAGTAAGAGTGTCCCATGGATTCCTGCCCTCTGGGACATTCTCAACTTTCTATTCTTCTCCTCCCACCCCCATAGGTTCCTATTAAAATCTTTCAAGGCTCTTCTCAATTGCAACAACCTCTATCTCTCAACCCATCTTTTTCTTTTGAATCCACATTGTATTTTGAATGAAGCTCTCTCATGTAAGTGATCACAGCCTACTGTCTTAGCCTCTTTTATATAATTCTTGGGGGCAAGGACAATAATTCATCTTGATATTCTCTGAAGGCCTAGGCTTCCAGACATATTCTTCTATTCTTTCTATTTGAATAGTATTCAGTTCAATGCTAAAGTAATGAAATGTGATATTTAAAAATATATATAGCTTCTTTCCCCAGTTGGGTTAGACTTGGATAGAGAATCTAGTCTCAGGGTAAATCCATGAGGAAAACTGAATGTTAACAAGATTGGAATTGTTATGTTATTAGGAGCTTACCCAAACCAAATCCAGGATGACAGTTTTGGTGAATTTCATAATTTTGTAGCATCCTTGTAATACAGATTCCAAAACCTTATAGTTCCAAATTTCCAAAGGATCATGTTGCCTTGGTAGGAAACCAGGGACTGTAAATGGAAGCTCTGCTAAGTGTCATCTATTAAAAAAAATTAACACAGTGGAACATAAGTAGTGAGAGAACATGTTTGTTCTCATATGTACTAAGAATTAATTCCACTGTTACTCACTAACCTTTAGGAGTCTGGAAATAATATGCCTGTTGGCTATTTATGTTAGAACAGGTGTAAAATTAATCGGTCTAGCTAACGGTCTGCCTGGCCAATGAAAGACTTTTAAATAGTTCTCTCAAAACAGGAATCATAAAAAAGTCCTCCAAATCTATTATAGGCCAAAATATTGTCATTGTGTCATGTTTATTCATGTTTCTCTCTCTTGTGCATCATTTTTGCCGCCTTCTAGGAAACAAAGGATCATTTTCTCTGAATAACTTGCCCTTCCTGGAAGGCAGTTTTCTTGCCTACTGTTATCAACGCCTTCCTGGACGGGTTGGTCAGAACAATCGGCCTGATCTGAGCAGTAGGGTCTTAGGCTGCTCTTTTGGGTACTGGGATCCTTTGTACCCGGCAAGACTGGGCAGCAGGGGATGGCCCTGTTGGATTCCAGAGGAGGCAAGGTGCACTCTGATGGCTCTGGTAGTTGAAGTGATGTGCCCCCTAATTCTCTGTCTACCTTGACTGCCATTTTGCTGCTAACATAAAGATGGAAATGAATATTTTAGTAAATATTCTATTTCTACATTGATTCTGAATCTTCTTCCGAGATTGAGTAATACAGGAAAGTTATTAAATTCTTGATGAGAGTGACGTCTACAACCCATAAAAGCGGATTAAGGTAAGCAAAGAGCTTTATACCTTTAAAAACGATGTAAACAGCATTTGGTATTGAAGGAGAGGGCCTTCACTTGAGACCTGGCTTCAACATTTCCTGACCAATCCCACCCACTCGCTAGTAAATATAAATCTTGGACGTGATTTATATTTGTGGCTATTATCCAGAACTTTCCTTGCTTAGTTGATGCCCAGTTGCTCCCAAGCATTCTATTTTTCTGTCTTGTTTCTCTATTAACTCCCAACATTGTTTACATAGATTCACACTCACTTCACTGCAATTCGGACTCACTTCCCTCTGAGCCTCTTTTAGCTCAGTTATCCAGCCCAGCACCAACCCTGGGTGACCTAGAACCCAAGCGCCTGTGAGATGAGAGTAACTTCTCAGAGCTTCAGTTTTCCTTGTGGATAATGGAGCCAATGAGCTATCTTTTATGGTTTTGTGGAATTAAAGCACCAAGCTAGCGTAATTTTATTCATCAAACTTATTAACCACTGTACTGGGCACTGGGGGTTGACAGATGAGTAAGTCCCAGTTTTCTTTTGAGACAGAGTCTCGCTTTGTTGCCCAGGCTGAAGTGCAGTGGTGCTGTCTCTGCTCACTGAAATCTCTGCCTTCCGGGTTCAAGCAATTCTCCTGCCTTAGCCTCCCAAGTAGCTGGGATTACAGGCATGCGCCATCACACCCAGCTAATTTCTTTGTATTTTAGTAAAGATGGGGTTTCACCATGTTTGCCAGAGTTGTCTTGAACTCCTGACCTCAAGTGATCCGCCCGCCTCAGCTTTCCAAAGTGCTAGGATTATAGGTGTGAGCCACCATTTCCAGCCTAAGTCACAGCTTTCTGCAGAGACAAACAAAAGTCAAGGCTTATGGAGGAATATACAGGGAGTTAGAGGAGTGAGAGGGTGCTCAGTGAAGTGTGAGTTCATCAGCCTGGGTAGTAGAGAAGATGTATATGTGAAGGCTTTAAAAGTCCCACTTGAGCTGAGTTTCAAAGCACCTTTGGGAGCTGGACAGGTGAGAAGACAGGATTAGACCATTCTAAGGAAAGAGAGGCATGAAGAAGCAGTGGCCGCACCAAAGAGAACTGGCCTCTGTGATTCTAGGCAAGTGGCTTAATCTTTGTGCACTTTTGTTGCCAAAACTAAAAAAAAGTGGGGGGCAGTGTTGGGGATGAGAGGGTTTATTTTGTGATCATGGTTTTCATGAATAGGTTATCGTTATTTTTGTTATTATTCCCCCTCTCTTTTTGATTATACTGTATGCTAATTTTGCTTTGGGGAAACCATCTCTCATCTGTGGGTGAACCTCAGAGTTCACTCTCAGCTTCGAGGGAAGGTGTGTGTCTTGGACACGGGGCAATCCGTGCCTTGTGTCTGTTGGTTCAGGAAAGGACACGTGAGAGGGCCAGCCAGACTCAATTTTTAAACTTTTGTTCGAATTCTCTTTTTTTGAGTTTTCTCTTTTCTTCTGGAAAATTTTGAACCTAAAATGATATTGGGCATAGGAAGTTTAGAGCCAATATAAGGAAACAGGGGCTCAGAAGTGGGAAAAGGAAAATCAGGCCTCAAGATTCTTGCTCTTTCCGCAATAAAGCCAAGCCTGACACCGATTTTACCCCTGGACTCTTCTGTTAATCAGTAGGTCTCCTTTATGTATAAACTGGTTTCTATCCCTTGATATAAAAACAAAACTTCTGACTGAGATAGGTTGTTTAGAGGACTAAATGCGGTGATATATTAAAAGTTCCTGGTACCACATTTGTCCCATAAGAGGCTTCAAGAAATATTCATTCCTGTATGAACAAAGGCCCAGAGAGCTGAGAGCATGTCATGTGTTTGGGGAATTGGTAAGTTGCTATGGTGGGGACAGATGCAGGACGTAAGCTGGGTCTATGAGCAGTCGCAAAGACTACAGATCATACCTTGCACACAGTTTGAACTTTGTCCTTAAAAGTTTCAAGAGTGATGAAGACCATAATGCAGGAAGACAGGACACTATGGGGACAGCTGTCCTGGGCACCCAGTCCTGTTTGGGGGGTGAGGAAAAACACATGGCATTTCAGCTGAGGCCCGAAGGTTGAGCATAAGTTTGGAACATCATTCATTCTGATACATTGTGGAGAATGACTTAAAGTGAGGTAAGTATGACCCACTTGGACGTAACTTCCATGACAGCAAGAATTTGTTTGCGTCTGTTTTGTTCATTGTCATGGCCTCAGATTTTGAAATACAGCTTAACACAAGGTAGGTGCTTAAATATTTGCACGAACACTGTAGTATGAATGGTAGTAGGAAAATTTTTTTATTTTGAGATGGAGTCTTGCTCTGTCACCCAGGCTGGAGTGCAGTGGCGCAATCTCGGCTCACTGCAACCTCCCCATCCTGGGTTCAAATGAATCTCCTGCCGCAGCCTCCTGAGCAGCTGGGACCACAGGTGTGCACCACCACATCATGCTAATTTTTGTATTTTTGGTAGAAATGGGGTTTTGCCATGTTGGCCAGACAGGTCTTGAACTCCTAACCTCAGGTGATCTGCTCTCCTTGGCCTCCCAAAGTGCTGTGATTACAGGCATGAGCCTCTGTGCTGGGCCTGGAAAACCTTTTAGAAGGTGAGAAATTCCAGCAAATAATTCAGGCAAAAAATATTTAGAGCCTGAACTGAGGTGGGGTGGCAGGGGGGTGGACAGGAAAAAGGGGACTGGTATGGATTTAATAGGTATTGATAGGGTAGATTTAATAGATCACAGTGACTGGGATAATAATACAAATAGCTTCCATTTGCTGAGAATGGAAACCATTCTCTCTGTTCTGAGCTCTGTTAGATTAAGGATAAAAAGCTGTAACTCATTATCTCACATGTTCCAGAGAGCAGGAACTTATTTTCTTCACTGTTAAACCCTGCTGCTTAGCATAGCCCCTGATGTGCACCTTTTGGTAAAATGATTAAATGAAGCCTTGTGACAGGTACTGTTATTAGATAATAAATATCTCCACTTTACATGTGGAGAAAGTTAGGGCTCAGAGAGTGTAAGTGATTTGCCCAAGATCTCACAGAATTTAGGTTCGAGCCCGGCTTTGCTCTGCTCCCGTAAAGCCTCTGCTTTTGTCCCCTGGTTTGCTGACTACTCTCATGTGAAGGTAGTTTGAGGATAAGAGGAAGGTCCAAGGTTTTCAACTGGTCAAGCGGGCAGATGGTGAAGCCCTCCTGTGAGAGAACATGGAGACGAGCAGGCCAGTTCTGGATAAGTGAGCCTGGAGGGTGGGGGCTGTGGGACAGTAAGGGGAGGCGGCATATGAGCAGGTAGAAATAAAAGTGTGAAACTGAGAGGCAAGAGCTGAACTGGAGGCAGACATTTGGGAGTCATTGGTTATAGGTGGTAGGTCGAGCCCTGACTACTCTAACATTTAATGGATGTGCAAAGCCGGCTGAAGATTAGCCAGAAATCAGGGAGAGAGCATTTAAAAGCCAGGAAGGAAGATGTATGCAATAAAGTGAGCTGCCAACCCAGCAAATCTGGCATGTTGGCTAGGAAAGAGGAGAGGGAGGGAGGGAGGGAGGGAGGGAGGGAGGGAAGGAAGGAAGGAAGGAAGGAAGGAAGGAAGGAAGGAAGGAAGGAAGGGAGGGAGGGAGGGAGGGAGGAAGGGAGGGAGGGAGGGAGGGAGGGAAGGAGGGAAGGAAGGAAGGGAAGAAAAAAGTAAAAAAGAGAGGTGGCCGGACATGGTGGTTCACACCTGTAATCCCAGCACTTTGGGAGGCTAGGTGGGCGGATCAGGAGGTCAGGAGATCGAGACCATCCTGGTTAACACAGTGAAACCCCGTCTCTACTAAAAATATAAAAAATTAGGTGGGTGAGGTGGCACATGCCTATAGTCCCAGCTACTTGGGAGGCTGAGCAGGAGAATGGCTTGAATCTGGGAGGCAGAGGTTTCAGTGAACCAAGATCTCGCCACTGCACTCCGGCCTGGCAACAGACCGAGACTCTGTCTCAAATAAGAGAGAAAGAGAATTGTCCATTTGGATTTAGTGACTGAGCAAGAATTGCAGTGGTGGTGTGTGGCCTGGTGGAGAGAGGGAGTCCATCCTGAAGGACTTGAAGAGGGATGCTACTAAGGAAATCGAGCCATCGTGTAGTCATATAAGAAGCTTGGCTAATTACTTCCAGTCAAGTGCAGAATTCAGGAAATGCATTTTTTCCCACCTTAAACTTTTCTATAGAGATGAAAGCAGATTAAAAAAAAATATCAAATGCAGGCTTAGTCCTAATGAGACAAAGTCTAGGGGAAAAGTGAATATTGAAGCGTAGGCTGTACACTGAAGACGTAGTTGTAACACACAGCATGTGTTTTTGTATATATGTTGTTTGTGGGTTTGCATTCATTTGATTATTCTTCAACAAATACTTATTGAGTGTGTCTCCTGTGCTAGGCACTACTCTAGAAACTGGGGAACGTCAAGTGATCTTCAAAACTTCAGAGTGAACTTTATTTTATTTTTTATTTTTGTAGAGTGAAATTTAAAAAAGACAGAAATCTGTTTACTCAAGGAGATGTCTGGTAAGGTGTGCGTGTGTGTGTGTGTGTGTGTGTGTGCATGTATGGATGTGTGTGTGCAGTGGCCTGGGGAAGAATAAAGCAGAAAAGGAGGATGGGATTTCAGGCTAGAGGGGTTACAATTTTAAGTAGGTGGCCAGGGAAGGGCTCCCATCGTGATATCTGTTTCAAGAGTATTTTAGGCAGAGAGAACATAATCATATGAACAGCTCGGTATTTTTTTTTTTTGAAATGGAGTCTCACTCTGTCGCCAGGTTGGAGTGCAGTGGTGTGATCTCGACTCACTGCAACTTCTGCCTCCCAGTTCATGCAGTTCTCTTGCCTCAGCCTCCCAAGTAGCTGGGACTATAGGCACATGCCACCAGGCCCTGCTAATTTTTGTATTTTTAGTAGAGATGGGTTTCACCGTGTGGGCTAGGATGGTCTCGATCTCTTGACCTCCTGATCTGCCTGTCTCAGCCTCCCAAAGTGCTGGGATTACAGGCATGAGCCACTATGCCTGGCCAGCTCAGATTTTTTTTTTTAAACAGGTAGTAGTGGCCAGGCACAGTGGCTCATGACTATAATTCCAACACGTTGAGCAGCTGAAGTGGGAAGATCACTTGAGCCAAGGAGGTCGAGGCTGCAGTGAACTATGATCCTATCACCGCACTCCAGAGTGAGACTCTGTCTCTTAAAGAAAAAAAAAGGAGTAGAGCCATTTTCTCTCTCCTTGGGTCACTCTGCAGAATCAATGCAGGTAGTTAAGTATGAAGTACTCTGAAAAGAAATAGTTCTACTGAAGTGAACTTGTCGCCAGGGCATTTAGTCATTGCCTCCTCTAGTCAAATATATTGACTCTGTGGGGTTCTGTGTCTAAAACTGACCATAAGAGAAAGTCCTTGTCACCCTGAAGAGATGCTACAATAGCAGCTATAAAGACTGACGAAATCGAAAATATCAATTTGCCTTTCAATGTTTATGTATAAATTTACAATGATGTTTTACTAAGCATAAATTAGTTCATTTTGCCTTTGCTCAGAACCAATTTATGAGAGAAATGTTACAAATCATCCTTCTGTATTTGCCAAATCTGGACTTAATTCCATTTTTCAAGAAATTTTGTTTGCAGAAATAAGGCCACATGGAAATGAACAAATAATACAAAATTAAATATAACAAACCCCTGAAGTCCTAGAGAATTAAAACCCTGCCAGAATTATTTATAAAATGTGCACCAGTATCCAGAAGTATTTACAATTTACTCCATGGCTTGTAAAATCTGGTGCAATCCAAACAATACTTGGTAGTTCCATGAGACTCAAAACATGTTTCTGAAATCCTGTGCCCAACTCCAGTGCAAAGCAAAGAGCCCCATATGGTGGAAGCATAATCCTGACATGCAAAATTCTTTGTAACTAAAGACTTTCAGGGCCATTCAGAAGAGAAGTAGATTTCTGCATGTAGCACTGGGCTGCTGTCTAGTTAGTCTGTCAGTATAGATGAACATCCAATTTCATCTATAAAATTGACTGACTCAGTGAGGGTGTTATAAGATAGGAAGTTAGGTGTTAGGGGTTGGTGAGAGTAAAAGGGGTGTGATTGCACAGTAATCAGAATGTGGGAAAAGTGAGGATCATAAGGCCCTTTGAAATGCAAAGGGGAATTTCAACACTAAACAATCAAGTGGTTGATTCATGTTTGAGTGATGCAGACTTAGATCAAGCTATAAAAGTTCCCCAGGATATGGCGATGCCGGGGGGAACACTGCAGCGGGATTCTGGTGTTCCTCTTCACTTCATTGAACCACACATCCCTTGCTCCTGCTACCCATTCAGATGGTGGCAACACAATGCCATCCATCTGTACCTCTTTGAAACAAGAATCTCACATTCAAGCGTCCCTTTTAAATGGTGGATACAAGAGCCAACTCTTGCTGCTATCGTAAGGTCTCACAAGGCTGTTAATCATCAAGTACTGATAGCTACTGTTCAGCGTTGGATGAATACCAATTAGAGAGATGGGGCGACCTGAGGAATGGAGAGGAGAGAGCGGTGGGGGACTGGCTTTGTTGTTTTGGGGAGGGGTTGCCAAAAAATATTACCTGGGGCACCAGTGCTCTTCTCGCCAACCCTGAGGGGTGACTAATGAGCACAGCAGCCTAATTTACAAAGTATAAAGTAGGAAATGTATCAGAGCATCCTATGATTATAAATGAGGTTTGTTTTTCTAGATTGTAATGGCTGACTCAAACTTGTTTCTAGTTTTAGAATCAGTCAGCATTTGTCTAAACTTTATAATTCTATTTGCATATTCTCTCTTGGTAATCCTCCTTTATAAAAGTGGTTATATGAAACTCCAGGGAAGCTTAGAAAAAAAGGCTCAGAAACCAAAAAGTTACTATATGCAAAAGAAAAAACTTACCAGGGAACATTGAGGAGAATAAAGAACATCTCAGTTGGACAAATAGTCCACATTGGGGGCGATAGCTTAAAGTGACAGGGCTTTCGTCAAAATGAGATTTTATTTTCTCATGTGCATGTCTCTGCTCAGCCAATGACATGCAAATCCAGCATTCAGCACAGAGCCCTCTCTTGGGTGCTCCTTCCTTTGTCTCTTGCAAATCCCTGTTGGATATCAGAAGGCTCTCAGCATCTTTGGATGTGTCTTGAGGGCAGTGGTTCTCAATATGAGGTTAAGGTTTTATGGCTACAACCTCTGCTTCTCAGGTTCAAGCGATTCTGCTGCCTCAGCCTCCTGAGTAGCTGGGACTACAGGTACCCACCACCACACCCTGCTAATTTTTGTATTTTTGGTAGAGATGAGGTTTTGCTATGTTAGCCAGGCTGGTCTTAAACTCCCTACCTCAAGTGATCCACCCTCCTCGGCCTCCCAAAGTGCTGTGATTACAGACATGAGCCACATTTGCTACTATATCAGAAGCAAACTTGTTGAGAGCCGACTACGGACTTGGGAAGAGGGAAGGGAAAACATATTTGCCCCCAGTTTAGTTTAGAGCTGTCTTCCATTGCCCCAGAGTGCTGAGAACACAGTGTGGCACTGCTTAGAAAACTTGATTAGGTCCCTCAGTGCTAAGCACATAGAGTTTCAAGAGGCTGGGGAATTGTTCATACCATTGGAAGTTGTGTGACAAATGGCCCATGGAGGGAGGAGGGCAAAAAATTAAAATGGGATGACTAAGAAACATATTAACTAAAATTATGTTTGATTTGCCATCAAGAGCTGTTCTCATTTAGATGGTTGGGAGAGTGCTTCCATGGGGAGTTGAAAAGCCATATTCAAGGCCTCTCCTGAATTGATAGTGTTCCCAGGGCTGATGTGAGCACGTCCAGGAGTGGGGACAGCCACAGAGACATTTCAAACTGGATGGGTGGCCCTTGTGATGCATTTGAGAAGAAAAATCTTGAAGAAACAAAACAAAATAACTTAGCTGTAAGAATTATTCCTTTGTTCTTTTGTTTCTTGCGTGTAATAGGCACTCAATAAATATTTATCAAATAAAGAAATGTTTACCATATTAAAGTAGCGTGCAGTTTGAAACCAAGTAGTGGATATGGCCAAACGTTGTTTCTCAGATTATTATCCGATGACAAGAAACACCTCACTTGTGTGAACAGAGAGTCAAAGACAGCTTTGTAGACATTTCTCCTGCATTCAGACATTTTGGCTCATTATTTTCTCAGGTGATACATGATCTTGAGATTGTGAAAGTCATGGCTATACTGAAATACCAACTAGAAATAAAAGCAAACCCTATGTAGCAAAATCTTATACTGAATGTAATCATGATGGCAACTGAAAAGCAAGCATATTTTGGGAGAAAAGGAGAAGAATCTCTAGAGGCTGCCTCAACTACAATGCTGACTTTGACCGTTTGGTTGATACCCTAGTTACCATTAGTGGGTGGCTGGACTTTACCATGACTAAACCTTTTAGAACATGTGACAATGAACCCATGCAGCTAGGTTTGTATTTGTCTCCCCTTTGTTTTCTTTTTTTGAGATGGAATCTTGCTCTGTCGTCAGGCTGGAGTGCAGTGATGTAATCTGGGCTCACTGCAACCTCCGCCTCCTGGGTTCAAGCGATTCTCTTGCCTCAGCCTTGTGCCACCACACTCAACTGATTTTTTTTTTTTTTTTTGTATTTCTAGTAGATATGGGGTTTCACCATGTTGGCCGGGATGGTCTAGATCTCCTGACCTTGTGATCCACCCACCTCGGCCTCCCAAAGTGCTGGAATTATAGGTGCGAGCCCCCATCCCTGGCCTTGTCTCCTTTTTCCTTACAGCAAAACATTAGAGGATATATGCCCTCATATTGATACCCTTTGCAGCCTTCCAACAAAATCATGGAGAATGGGAAACATTGATCCATCTGTTGATAAGGAAGAATAAAAAAGTGGAAGCTTGAAAAGACCATGGAAGAAAGCCTTCAGGTCATTCTGGGGAAGACACACTCCTGATTGGTCACAAATGTTACTTTAAAAAAAAGTTCCTGGGCCGGGCACGGTGGTCATGCCTGTAATCCCAGCACTTTCAGAGGCCAAGGCCAACGGATCACAAGGTCAGGAGTTTGAGAACAGCCTGGCGAAACCTCGTCTCTACTAAAAATACAAAAATTAGCTGGGCATGATGGCATGTGCCTGTAGTCCCAGCTACTTGGGAGGCTGAGGCAGAATTGCTTGAACCTGGGAGGCAGAGGTTGCAGTGAGCCAAGAGCATGCCACTGCACTCCAGCCTGGGCAACAAGAGTGAAACTGCATTTCAAAAAAAAAAAAAAAAGGTTCCCTCTGCATGAAGACTGCTGGATAAAAATGGATTAAGCCCCGATCAATGAAGAAGAAAAGCAGAGTAGTATCTGTAGAAGAAAAACTGAAAGAAGAATAGAAAACTTCATAAACTGCCAGGCACCGTGGCTCATGTCTGTAATCACAGCACTTTGGGAGGCAAAGGAGGGTAGATCACTTGAGGTAGGGAGTTTGAGCCCACCCTGGCCAACATAAAACCCCATCTCTACTAAAAATACAAAAAGTAGCAGAGTGTGGTGGTGGGTACCTGTAGTCCCAGCTACTCGGGAGGCTGAGGCAGGAGAATCGCTTAAACCTGAGAAGCAGAGGTTGCAGTGAGCCAAGATCATGCCACTGCATGCCAGCCTGGGTGACAGAGGGAGAGTCTGTCTCAAAAAAAAAAAGACTTCCTAAACTTGGGTTGCCAATTTGCCACAGATTGTGAGATTGGAGAGACATATGACAGGTATGAAGATAAAAGCAATTTGCCCTAACAGTTCAAGTGCATAAAAGACCAGTCTAAGGACTAAACTGAAAATGTTTACAACATCAATATCCTGTCAACATTTCTCTAAGAAGCTCAGTGAAAGCTGTTCTGGAAAGATGAGAGAGGATGTTCAATCCTCTGCACAGTGGGTTTTGTAAAGAATTCTGGAAAACTGCCAAAATAAAGTGTGGCTTTTGGGATCAGCCATATTGTCAAAGTCAAAGGATTGACAAGTGGAAAAGTAGGGAAAGGATGCAAGAGACACCACAGTTTGGTGACTAAAAGGCTTTGTGAATTTAGGCCAACTGAGGTACCCAAAAGCAGATAGGAAATAAAAGGTCTATGTACTTTTCAATCATAAATATGCACATGAATCACTGAAGGATCTTGTTAAAATGTAGATTCTGATTCGGTGGGCTATGGGTGGGGCCTAAGATTCTGCATTTCCAACAAGCTATTACACTATGTTCGTGATATGGTTCCAAAGTCCACACTTTGAGTATCAAGGGGCTAGATAATCATGTTGTCTTAGTTTGGTCAACTTAATTGTCTTTGAAGAGAGGAGCTTAGCATGATGGTGTGTTCAAGATTATATCTTTTAATTCTATTAGGCAATTTAACATGTTTTTAATTGTTAATATTCTGGGTATCTTTGATTATAGGTTGCTTAAACTGCCATTGGTGACAACCATCGTGTCAAGGTTCTACTCACATTATGGACAATTTGTATTTTGGGTTGTTGGGATTTGATGGTCTTGCTTCAGATAATATTACGTAAGGAAAACTCTGAGAAGTAACATTAACTTTATCCAATTCAAATTGCAACAATATGTACTAGGACTATTTTTTCCCCATTTCTTTCTCTTGATTTCTTTTTCTTTCTTTCTTTTTTTTAACCACTACTGAGTCAGTGGAACCCAGCCAAATCCTTGGAAATAATCCAGACCTACATACTTCTCTTGCCCATTACGGCTGAAACAGTAGTAGCAAAACAGAAATAGCTCTATTTACAAAAACATTTTCCCCCTACAATTTAACATTACAACAGGCATGCCAAATCAATATTAGGGACATGTTTAATACACTTATGTATTTTGGGGGTGGGGAAGGGAAATAACACCTTTTATTTCAGAATCAATATGAAGGGAGCTGACTTCATACACTGAATAGAGATCTCAGCCCATAATCTTGGGTTCCTGAGCACACAGCACCAGTTTAGCTTCTAATTTACTCTCGGGTGACTTAATGGTATTGCTTAATTATAACAGTTACAAATTCCACTCCCCAAAATATATCACAGGCAGCCAAACATCTGCAGGGTTTTGTAAGAGGGAGGATGCCAAAATGAAATGCTCATTTTTTGTATTATTTTGCTTTTATTACTTTTTAATACATATATGTAATAAACAAGATGAGCAAGACAACACTTAACTATGCACCAATGGTAATCAAATGTAAGATATTAAGTTCGAAAAATGCCCATTCCATGGAAAGGAATATGCTCCTCAGGAGAATCGAGGCTGCGGCAGGGGACATTTTAAAATAACATGAACTTTTCAGTGATATAATAGAAACAGAAAGACTTCCCAACATAGCAACTGTAGATCAAAGTTGGAGAAAACCCTCCAGAATGTACCAAACACCAGCAGAACATTTATTTTTCCTGTGAAGAGGAGGGCCAACTCCTGACTAATTGAAACCCCTCTTACCCAATACTGGATCTTCAAGAAAGGATTAGAAAGGGAAAGTGCTGTCAACAAACTTAGAAAGTTAAAAATGAAGTTATATCTGGTTTGTCTCAAGCTTATGACTGACAAGTAAAAATGAAAATAATGTTTGTTTTTATGTTTTCTTGTTTGTTTTGTTTTTTTGAGATGGAGTCTTGCTCTGTTGCCCAGGCTGGAGTGCAGTGGTGCAATCTTGGCTCACTGCAACCTCTGCCTCCTGGGTTCCAGAGATTCTCCTGCCTCAGCCTCCCGAGTAGCTGGGATTATAGGGCTGAGCCACCCGGGCCAATTTGTGTACTTTTGGTAGAGATGGGGTTTCACCATGTTGGCCAGGCTGGTCTTGAACTTCTGACCTCAAGTGATCCACCCATCTGGACCTCCCAAAGTACTGGTCAGTTGTATAGTGTTAAAAAGAGAAAAATATTATTTACCCTAATGGCTTAAAAACATCTTACAAACAAAACTTATGCAAAGGTATTTGTGTAAATTTTTTTTTTGTAAAATTTTGTAAAATTTTTTTTAATGAAAAAAAGAAGAAAGAAAAGCACAAAATATATTAAAAAAATAGGCAATTAAAAAAATTGCTTCTGTGTATGCTCAGCAGGGATCTGGTAAAAATTAAACTGAGCCTAATGAAGCTCCAAGCCCCCACATAATGCCACAGAGGGAGGAAGACTGAATATTGCCTGCTAGGAGGCAAACTGCTTAAGGAGCTTTGTGAAAGTCTCACTGAAACCAACTTAGCAAACGCTGCTGTCCCAAAGCCTTTATGATGATCATCTCCAATCAGATAATGTTGCTGCCACCATGGAGCTAGGTGCCACTCCAGTGCATGCGAAGTCACCTCAGTGAGGTGTTAACTTGAAAGTCAAGGGAGACTAGTAAGTGGATCTTATTAAACAACCCAGGACTCTAGGCTCTCGTTGGTACCTGCGTGGGTGCTAGGCATATAGATCGTTCATTAGAAGACTCACCCATTCCCTTTCCTGAACCCAGCTATGTATTTTATGTAAACCCAGGCAGCTTCCAGCAAAACAGGTTTTGGTTTCCTGCCTTTTCTGTGGCTTGCGACCATATTCAAGCCCTTCCTGGAGAATTTGCAGAGCCTCCCACCATAGAAATCCCCCAAGTGCTGGCCTTCCTGAGACCAGAGCTCATGCATCATTGTCACCAAATTTATCCTCTGTGTTCTATTCCCTGTAGGTCTCTTCCAGAGACTTGCTTGCTAATTTCATATAGACCACTGGAAGTGTGGTCCTCAGCCCAGCAGTGTCACAACACCTGAGAGCTCATTAGAAATGCACAAACTGGCCAGGCACAATGGCTCATGCCTGTAATCCCAGCATTTTGGGAGGCCAAGGTGGGCAGGTCACTTGAGGTCAGGAGTTTGAGACTAACCTGGTCAACATGGTGAAACCCCATCTTCTCTACTAAAAATAACAAATATTAGCTGGGCATGGTGGCAGGCACCTGTAATCCCAGATACTTGGGAGGCTGAGGCAGGAGAAGCACTTGAACCAGGGAGACAGTTTGCAGTGAGCCAAGATTGCATCACTGCACTCCAGCCTGGTGACACAGCAAGACTCTGTATCAAGGAAAAAAGTAATGGGGTCCTCTTAAGTGTCACCATAGCCACTCCTCATCAAGTTCAGCCACGAGGGGACCCTCTATCCCATCTCAGTAAGGCTGGTCTTAGGGAAAGCCAGGGCTGCCAGCCATGACCAAAAAGGGAGGAGCTGGCTTTCACACAACCACAGTAATTCCATCCATTGTGTCAGGAGACATAAACAGAAAATATTAAAGGAGAAAGTTGGAGTGTGCATCTATTTTTCCATGAACAGGAGATTAGAGCAATTATCCAGCAAATATTATTAAACTTATGGCCATAAGAACTGTAGACAGTGTGACAGTGGCAGTCAGAATGTTATAAGAAAGGGGTCCCAAACTGGACTGCAAGAGGGAGTTCCTGGATCTGGCACAAGAAAGAATTCAGGGGAGTCCACAGGGCAAAGTGAAAGCAAGTTTATTAAGAAAGTAAAGGAATAAAAGAATGACTACTCCATAGACAGAGCAACCCCGAGGGCTGCTGGTTGTCCATTTTTTTGGTTATTTCTTGATGATATGCTAAACAAGGGGTGGATTATTCATGCCTCCCCTTTTTAGACCATATGTGGTAACTTCCTGACATTGCCATGGCATCTGTAAACTATCATGGTGCTGGTGGGTGTGTGGCATTGAGGACGACCAGAGGTCATTCTTGGGGCCACCTTGGTTTTGATGGGATTTTTAGCTGGCTTCTGTACTGTAAGCGTTTAATCAACAAGGTCTTTATGACCTATATCTTGTGCTGACCTCCTATCTTGTCCTGTCACTTAGAATGCCTCAACCGTCTAGGAATGCAGCCCAGTAGGTTTCAGCCTCATTTTACCCAACCCCGTTCAAGGTAGAGTTGTTCTGGATCACATGCCTCCAACAATAACTGGCCTGAGAATCTGGAGACCTAGGTTCCAGTCCCAGCTTGCCCACTAACTGTGTTGCCTTGGACAAGTGACTTAATTAATTCAGGCAACATTTAGGCACTTCTTACTGAATAGAGGCCAAGACAGTGACAGCAATAAGAAAGTGGGGGCCATCTATAAATGGGGGCTTTTATAAATCAGTGTGTTGCTCTTGGTCAGACTAAGGAATCCTTTAAAAATTATGAAACATTGGCCAGGCAAGGTAGCTCACACCTGTAATCCCAGCACATTGGGAGGCTGAGGCGGGTGGATCATGAGGTCAGGAGTTCAAAACCAGCCTGGCCAAGATGGTGAAATCCCGTCTCTACTAGAAATATAAAATTAGCCGGGCATGGTGGGGCATGCCTGTAATCCCAGCTACTCAGGAGGCTGAGGCAGGGAATTGCTTGAACCCAGGAGGCAGAGGTTGTAGTGAGCTGAGATCATGCTACTGCACTCCAGCCTGGGTGACAGAGCAAGACTCTGTCTCAAAAAAAAAAAAAAATATATATATATATATTATTCATATATATATATATGAAACACATATACTCATTGAGCAGCAACTCCCCATTTCCCCCTCCATTGCTGTTCAATGAGTAGGGAGTTCTTGTGGAATAAGATGAAAAAGTTCTAGAGATCTGCTGTACCTCATGTTTAGCACATTGTACTTAATGATCTACTGTACACTTAAAATTTGTTGGCAAGTTTAAGAGTGTTAAGGGCAGTTTAAGAGGGCAAACACATAGGAGTGTTATGTAAACATTTCGTTTTAGCCCAATACAAAAACAGATAAAATTTGAGCTGTTCTGTTTGAAGTTGAAACAGAGTCCTGGGCTACCTGCTCAGAAGCCCCACGGTCCTGGCAGGGGCCCTGTGGCATTTTTTTTTTTTTTTTTTTGAATTTCATGGTAGAATTTCATGTTTCCAAAGTTTGAAAAGGATTGAGCTTGATGATAATTACAGTCACCTTTCACACTGCCATCTTTTAACATTCTCCAGCTGTTTATGTATTTTGCTGTCAGAGGCATTTCAACCAGAACAACTCCATCTTGAATAGGAGCTGGGTAAAATGAGGCTGAGACCTATTGGGCTGCATTCCCAGATGGTTAAGCCATGAGGATGAGCTAGGAGGTCAGCACAAGATATAGGTCATAAAGACCCTGTTGATAAAACAGGTGGCAGTAAAGAAGCCGGCTGAATCGCACCAAAACCAAGATGGCCACGAGAGTGACCTCTGGTTGTCCTCACTGCTATACTCTCACCAGCGCCATGACAGTTTGCAGATGCCATGGCATCGTCAGGAAGTTACCACATATGGTCTAAAAAGGGAGGCATGAATAATCCACCCCTTGTTTAGCATATCATCAAGAAATAACCAAAAAAATGGGCAACCAGCAGCCCTCAGGGCTACTCTATGGAATAGTCGTTCTTTTATTCCTTTACTTTCTTAACAAACTTGCTTTCACTGTACTCTGCAGACTTGCCCTGAATTCTTTCTTGTGCCAGATCCAAGAACCCTCTCCGGGGGTCTGGATTGGGACCCCTTTCCTGTAACATTGCCACGATGGATGGAATTACTTGTACTTGGATGGCTTGTACTTGAGCCAGCTCCTCCCTTTTGTTTCCCAAGGTATGTCATGGCACTTTCTTTTAAGAAATATGGGCACCAAGTAGAACTATGGGCACATTAAGAGGAAAGAATGATACAAGGAAAGAATGATACATTTGACCAAGAAACAATGTAAAACTTTCAATGTCAGGAGAAAATGTAATGCAATAAATATAGTTAAAAACAAATGAATATTATCCAGACAAATTGGCTATATTAAAAAAATTAAAAATGAATAAACTGGGAAAAAAATCACTTGCAGTTTATATGCTTAGGGGTTAATATACTTATTTAAGGATCTTCACAAATCAGTGTGCAAAACATAGCTCGTAATAGAAATGTAGGCAAAAAATAAGTAGTCAGCACATCAGATAATACATTAAATGGCTGAAGATTAGTAAACCTCAAATTAAAACAACAGCAAGACACTTTTTATTTTTTCAAATAAGTAAAGTTTAAGAAGAATGCCAATTCCTGTTGTAAGGGTGGCGGGCAAAGGACACTCATAAATACTGCTGTTTGTTCTTTCTGGAGAGCAATTTGGTTTTCAACTTCAAAAATAGGCAGATCTGTCACTGTGTAATTTTGTTTTTAAGATTTTCTTGGTTGGACACGGTGGCCCATGCCTATAATCCCAGCATTTTGGGAGGCTGAGGCAGACAGATCACAAGGTCAGGAGTTCAAGACCAGCCTGGCCAACATGGTGAAATCCCATCTCTACTAAATATATAAGAAAAAATAGCCAGGTGTGGTGGCTCACGCCTGTAGTCCCAGCTACTCAGGAACCTGAGGCAGGAGAATTGCTTGAACCCAGGAGGCGGAGGTCGCAGTGAGCCAAGATCATGCCACTACACTGTAGCCTGGGCAACAGAGCAAGACTCTCTCAGAAAAACAAAAAGATTTTATTAGAAATCAATCAGAAATTAATACAAAGATGCAAAGATGCACAGAGATATTCATTGCAGGACAGGGATTTTCACTGGCAAAACAAACAAGCAAACTTGAAACAATCTAAATTTTCAACAATTTAGATATGATGATACAGATTTTGTGAAACTGACACAACAGAATACTACGTAGTGATTAAGTGTGAAGAAATTGACATGGTATGAAGTTTATGTAAAACTAGTATATACTAGGGTGCCAGTTTTGAAAACAGATATGTATATACAAATATATTTTGCAATTTTACAAAAGTAAAAAAATATCATAGAGTCATTGCAATGAAGGAGGTTGTACTCAACTGGGATCAAGACATTTATATTCTTTTTTTTAAAAGTTTTTTACAATTATTTATTTTATAGGTAAAAGCCCGTATTTTAAAAATTTAGGCGTGTTTTAGAAGTGACTGATATTCCAAGAACTCAAAGTAGATTAGCCTGAAAGGGCTCTTTGCTTTAAATTTTACAGTCGTGCTTACTAGTGAAAGAAATGTGTAAAAATTTTGTAAGTGCAGACAATAAAATGTTAAAACACAGTGTCTTTCAGATGATTAAATTGAGAAAGCTAGATTACCCCTGGAATAAGGTTGGCAACAACATACGAATAGATACAGAGACTTTGCACTTCTGACATGGCAATAGTAGGAGATACAGACAGTTCTTAGACCCATTGGAGTCATGGTAGAACCATCTAAAAGTGTGGCAGGCAGGAAGAAACTATAGCTAACATACACACAGTTTGTTTATGAACAAATTGGAATTGTAGTTCCAAGGACATTATTTGACATAATAGTATGCACTCAATAAATATTCATTCCTTTTCTTTCTCCCTATAAAATAGGACAGAGCAAAAGAAGTGCTACCTAGAGATACCATCCAGCTAGAGAAGAGTGGCTTCTAAGTCACATGGATTTCTTTTTATTAACAGAATGAAAGTATGGGCTTAGGCCTTAATAATTTTAGTTTTTTTAAAAAGAGAACTGTTTAAGAAAAAAAGTTAATTTTCTTTTCTCTCAAATACTACTTGTAGTCTAGGAATCTATGATATAAAAATCTTTTCCCTGTAAATTTCTATCACTATTTCATCCAGCTTCACTTCTGTCAACTTTTAAAAAAAGTTATCTGGTTACCTGTAGATGAGTTTGAACTGAATTTGTAATGTTTCATTGCCTTAAATTGCTAGCTACTGTAGGGGAGAATCTTTGTCATGGGTGTATTTAGTAAAGCTTTTTGAAGGTTGCCAGCATTCTGTAAATATATAGCAGCTTAGGTCCTTAAGCACTGATTTAGAATAACAGCAAAATATTGTGGGCACCTCACCATTGAGAAACTATTTTTCAGAGCGTGATATGCTTTTAAAGTTTAGCATCTTATTTGCCTTGCAAATCTGTTTAACTTTATGGAAAGTATTTACTGCTTCTGATCAGGATTTTTTGTTTGTTGTCACAGTAAGTGACACTACCAGTGTCACTATTTGCTACAGAAGCCACAAACTTTGTAGTCATTTCTTAATTCTTTTCTTTCTTTTATTTTTCCATTCCCACGTTCCCCTCCCCATCCCCTTTTAATTCATCAGCAAGTATGCTGCCAGTCCTACTTAGTCTTCTCTCTACTTCCACTGGTACACCCCAGCCCAAGCCGTCTTCATCTCTTATGTGTTTTTTTTTATTGCAATTTAGGTTTTGGGGTACATGTGAAGAACATGCAAGATAGTTGCATAGCTACACATGCGGCAGTGTGATTTGCTGCCTTCCTCCCCTTCACCTATATCTGGCATTTCTCCCCATGCTATCTCTCCCCAACTCCCCACCCACTGCTTTCCCTCCCCTATTTCCCCCGTACAGACCCCAGTGTGTAGTGCTCCCCTCCCTGTGTCCATGTGTTCTCATTGTTCAACACCCGCCTATGAGTGAGAACATGCGGTATTTCATTTTCTGTTCTTGTGTCAGTTTGCTGAGAATGATGTTCTCCAGGTTCATCCATGTCCCTACAAAGGACACGAACTCATTGTTTTTGATGGCTGCATAAGATTCCATGGTGTATTTGTGCCACATTTTCCCTGTCCAGTCTATCATCGATGGGCATTTGGGTTGGTTCCAGGTCTTTGCTATTGTAAACAGTGCTGCAATGAACATTCGTGTGCATGTGTCCTTATAGTAGAACGATTTATAATCCTTTGGATATATATAGCCAGTAATGGGATTGCTGGGTCAAATGGTATTTCTATTTTTAGGTCCTTGAGGAATCGCCACACTGTCTTCCACAATGGTTGAACTAATTTACACTCCCACCAGCAGTGCAAAACTGTTACTATTTCTCCACATCCTCTCCAGCATCTGTTGTCTCCAGATTTTTTAATGATCGCCATTCTAACTGGCGTGAGATGGTATCTCAATGTAGTTTTGATTTGCATTTCTCTAATGACTGGTGATGATGAGCATTTTTTCATCTGTTTGTTGGCCTCATGTATGTCTTCTTTTGTAAAGTGTCTGTTCATATCCTTTGCCCACTTTTGAATGGGCTTGTTTGTTTTTTTCCTGTAAATCTGTTTGAGTTCTTTGTAAATTCTGGATATCAGCCCTTTGTCAGATGGGTACATTGCAAATCCTTTTTTCCCATTCTGTTGGTTGCCAGTTCACTCTAATGACTGTTTCTTTTACCGTGCAGAAGCTGTGGAGTTTGATTAGGTCCCATTTGTCTATTTTGGCTTTTGCTGCCAATGCTTTTGGTGTTTTGGTCATGAAGTCCTTGCCTACTCCTATGTCCTGAATGGTTTTGTCTAGATTTTCTTCTAGGATTTTTATGGTGTCAGGTATTATGTTTAAGTCTTTAATCCATCTGGAGTTAATTTTAGTGTAAGGTGTCAGAAAGGGGTCCAGTTTCAGCTTTCTGCACATAGCTAGCCAGTTTACCCAACACCATTTATTAAACAGAGAATCCTTTCCCCATTGCCTGTTTTTGTCAGGTTTGGCAAAGATCGGATGGTTGTAGATATGTTGTGTTGCCTCCAAGGCCTCTGTTCTGTTCCATTGGTCTATATCTCTGTTTTGGTACCAGTACCAAGCTGTTTTGATTACTGTAGCCTTGTAGTATAGTTTGAAGTCTGGTAGTATGATGCCTCCCACTGTGTTCTTTTTGCTTAGAATTGACTTGACTATGTGGGCTCTCTTTGGGTTCCATATGAAGTTTAAGGTGTTTTTTTCCATTTCTATGAAAAAGGTCATTGGTAGCTTGATGGGGATAGCATTGATTCTGTAAGTTACTTTGGGTAGTATGGCCATTTTCACGATATCGGTTCTTCCTAACCATGAACATGGAATGCTTCTTGATCTGTTTGTGTCCTCTCTTATTTTGTTGAGCAGTGGTTTGTAGTTCTTCTTGAAGAGGTCCTTTACATTCCTTGTTAGTTGTATTCCTAGGTATTATATTCTCTTTGTAGCAATTGTGAATGGCAGTTCATTCTTGATTTGGCTCTCTTTAAGTCTGTTATTGGTGTATAGGAATGCTTGTGATTTTTGCACATTGATTTTGTATCCTGAGACTTTGCTGAAGTTGCTTATCAGTTTCAGGAGATTTTGGGCTGAGACGATGGGGTCTCCTAGATACACAATCATGTCGTCTGCAAATAGAGACAATTTGGCTTCCTCCTTTTTGATTTGAATTCCCTTTATTTCTTTTTCTTGCCTGATTGCTCTGGCTAGAACTTCCAGTACTATATTGAATAGGAGTAGTGAGGGAGGGCATCCTTGTCTAGTGCCAGATTTCAAAGGGAATGCTTCCAGTTTTTGCCCATTCAGTATGATATTGGCTGTTGGTTTGTCATAAATAGCTTTTATTATTTTGAGATATGTTCTGTCACTACCTAGTTTATTGAGGGTTTTTAGCGTAAAGGGCTGCTGAATTTTGTTATAGGCCTTCTCTGCATCAATTAAGATAATCATGTGGTTTTTGTCTTTGGTTCTGTTTATGCAGTGAATTACGTTTATAGATTTGTGTATGTTGAACCAGCGTTGCATCCCTGGCATGAATCCTACTTGATCAAGGTGAATAAGCTTTTTGATGTGCTGTTGCAATTGGCTTGCCAGTATTTTATTGAAGATTTTTGCATCTATGTTCATCATGGATATTGGCCTGAAGTTTTCTTTTCTTGTTGAGTCTCTGCCAGGTTTTGGTATCAGGATGATGTTGGTCTCATAAAATGATTTGGGAAGGATTCTCTCTTTTTGGATTATTTGGAATAGTTTCAGAAGGAATGGTACCAGCTCCTCTTTGTGTGTCTGGTAGAATTTGGCTGTGAACCCATCTGGACCTGCACTTTTTTTGTAAAGTAGGCTCTTAATTGCTACCTCAACTTCAGATCTTGTTATTGGTCTACTCAGGGTTTTGACTTCTTCCTGGTTTAGGCTTGGGAGGAGGCATATGTCTAGGAATTTATCCATTTCTTCCAGGTTTACTAGTTTATGTGCACAGAGTTGTTTGTGATAATTTCTGATGAAGTGTGAATTTCTGTGGAATCTGTGGTGCTATCCCATTTATCATTTTTTATGGCATCTATTTGGTTATTCTCTCTTTTCTTCTTTATTAATCTGGCTAGTGGTCTATTTCGTTGATCTTTTCAAAAAACCAGCTCCTGGATTTATTAATTTTTTGAAGGTTTTTTTTTTTTTTTTGTCTCTATCTCCTTCAGTTCTGCTCTGATCTTAGTTATTTCTTGTCTTCTGCTAGGTTTTGAGTTTTTTTTAAACCTTGCTCCTCTAGCTCTTTCAATTTTGATGATAGGGTATCAATTTTGGATCTCTCCTTGCTTCTCATGTGGCACATATTGCTATATATTTTCCTCTAGAGACTGCTTTAAATGTATCCCAGAGATTCTGGTATGTTGTGTCTTCGTTCTCATTGGTTTTGAAGAACTTCTTTATTTCTGCCTTCATTTCATTGTTTATTCAGTCAACATTCAAGAGCCAGTAGTTCAATTTCCATGAAGCCGTGCGGTTCTGAGTTAGTTTTTGAATTCTCAGTTCTAACTTGATTGCACTATGGTCTGAGAGACTGTTTGTTATGATTTCAGTTCTTTTGCATTTGCTGAGGAGTGATTTGCTTCCAATTATGTGGTCAATTTTAGAATAGGTGTGATGTGGTGCTGAGAAGAATGTATATTCTATGGTTTTGGGGTGAAGAGTTCTGTAAATGTCTGTTAGGTTTGCTTGTTCCAGGTCTGAGTTCAAGTCCTGGATATCCTTGTTAATTTTCTGTCTGGTTGATCTGTCTAATATTGAAAATGGGGTGTTAAAGTCTCCCACTATTATTGTGTGGGAGTCTAAGTCTCTTTGTAAGTCATTAAGAACTTGCCTTATATATCTGGTTACTCCTGTATTGGGTATGTATATATTTAGGATCGTTAGCTCTTCTTGTTGCAGCTATCCTTTTACCATTATGTAATGTCCTTTTTTGTCCCTTTTGATCTTTGTTGCTTTAAAGTCTATTTTATCAGAGATGAGAATTGCAACTCCTGCTTTTTTTTGCTCTCCATTTGCTTGGTAAATCTTCCTCCATCCCTTTATTTTAAGACTTTGTGTATCTTTGCATGTCAGATGGGTTTCCTGTATACAGCACAGGGATGGGTTTTAGCTTTTTATCCAATATGCCAGTCTGTGTCTTTTGACTGGGGCATTTAGTCCATTTACATTTAGGGTTTATATTGTTATATGTGAATTTGATACTGCTGTTTTGATGCTAGCTGGCTGGCTGTTTTGCCCGTTAGTTGATGCAGATTCTTCATTTTGTTGATGCTCTTTAGCATTTGGTATGTTTTTGGAGTAGCTGGTACTGGTTGTTCCTTTCTACGTGTAGTGCCTCTTTCAGGAGCTCTTGTAATGCAGACCTGGTGGTGACAAAATCTCTGAGTACTTGCTTGTTTGCAAAGGATTTTATTTTTCCTTCATTTATGAAGCTTAGTTTGGCTGGATATGAAAGTCTGGGTTGAAAGTTCTTTCCTTTAAGGATGTTGAATATTGGCCCCCACTCTCTTCTGGCTTCTAGGTTTTCTGCCGAGAGATCTGCTGTGAGTCTGATGGGCTTCCCTTTGTGGGTAACCTGATCATTCTCTCTGGCTGCCCTTAGCATTTTCTCCTTCATTTCAACCCTGGTGAATCTGACGATTATGTGCCTTGGGGTTGCTCTTCTTGAGGAATATCTTTATGGTGTTCTTTGTATTTCCTGGACTTGAATATTGGCCTGCCTTGCTAGGTTGGGGAAATTTTCCTGGATAATATCCTGAACAGTATTTTCCAGCTTGGATTCATTCTCTTTGTCACATTCAGGTACACCTATCAAACGTAGGTTAGGGCTCTTCACATAGTCCCAGATTTCTTGGAGACTTTGTTCATTCCTTTTTACGCTTTTTTCTCTAATCTTGCCTTCTCATTTTATTTCATTGAGTTGATCTTCAACCTCTAATATCCTTTTTCTGCTTGGTCAGTTTGGCTGTTGAAACTTGTGCATGCCTCACAAAGTTCTCGTATTGTGTTTTTCAGCTCCATCAATTCACTGATATTCCTCTCTAAGTTGTCCATTCTCATTAGCATTTCATCAAATCTTTTTTCAGTGTTCTTAGTTTCTTTGCATTGGGTTAGAACATGTTCTTTTAGCTCACCGAAGTTTCTTATTACCCACCTTCTGAAGTCTAATTCTGTCATTTCATCACACTTATTCTCCATCCAGCCTTGTTCCCTTGCTGGTGAGGAGTTGTGATCCCTTGTAGGAGGAGAGGTGTTCTGGTTTTGGGTGTTTTCCTCCTTTTTGCACTGGTTTCTTCTTATCTTTGTGGATTTATCCACCTGTCATCTTTGTCGTTTCTGATTTTCAGATTGGGTCTCTGAGTCTCTGAATGGACATCCAGTTTGTTGATAATGAAGTTATTTCTGTTTCTTAGTTTTCCTTCTAACAGTCTGGCTCCTCTGCTGTAGGACTGCTGAGGTCCATTCCAGGCCCTGCTTTCCTGAGGATCACCTGCAGCAGCTGCAGAACAGTAAGGGTTGCTACCAGTTTCTTCTTCTGCTGTCTTTGTCCCAGAATAATGCCCACCAAATTTCAGTCTGATCATTCCTTTGTGAGGTGACTCTGGATATACAGGGGTCAGGGAGCTGCTTGAGGAGACAGTCTGTTCTTTATAGGAGCTCAAGTGCTGAACTGTGAGCTCTGTTGTTCATTCGGAGCTGCTAGGCACGTACATTTAAGTCTGCTGCAGCAGAACTCATAAACCCCCTTTTTTTCCCCAAGTGCTCTGTCCCGGGGAGTTAGGGCTTTATTTGTGAGTTTTCGTTGTGCTGCTTCTTTTTTTTTTCAGGGCTGCACTGCCCAGCAAAGAGGTAGCCTATTCACTGTCTGCCTACAGAGGTTTGCTGGAGCTCTGGGCTCTGCCCTGCTGCCATGTGAACTTTCCTGCAGTCCTGTTCATATGGGTGTGGTTAGAACTGCCTGGGCAATGGTGGCCCTCCTATGTAATGGTGGACTCTCTCTGTAATGGTGGGTTGCCTCCACAATGGCAGGTTGCCTTGGCAACAGTGGGCTGCCTCAGCAATGGTGGACTACCTCCATACGGGTGGTGTGCCTTGGTAATTGAGGATGCCCCTCCCCCACAGTGCTGGACTGTCCCGGGTTCAGCTGTGCTTGCCATGAAACTCTCAACTCAGAGCATTTCCAATTGCTGGGTTTTTTTTGGTGGGGTGGGACCCACCGAACCTGGTCACCTGGCTCCCTGCCTCAGAGCCTTTTTTTTTTTAAGTTGGACTGTCTCACACGTGTTCCAGTCACCTGCTCAAAAGGCACTGGGATCTGTGTGATTTCCCATGCAGTGACCCACTGCGCCAGCTGAAACAATGGCACTGAGATTCGCGGTGCTTTTTTGCCCAGCAATCTCCTAGACTGGCTCCCTGTTTCAATCTCCTGTTTAATCAGATGAATGGGCGACTCTGCCTTCCATTTTAAGCTGGCTCCAATCGCCAGCTTAAAAAACAACCAGACCAGTGTATTTTGTATGGAGAACGGCTGTGCCGGGGCGCTGGCAAAACAGCTGCACTGGCCAAAACAGCTGTGCTGGCAGCCCGTGGGGCTCCTCCACCTGCGAATCTCCTGGTCTGTGGGCAATAAAGATCCATCTGGAAATGTGGCATCCACTCACCCTCTGCACTTTCAGTGGGAGCTGCAATCCTGAGCTGCTCCTGAACAGCCATCTTGGATCTTCCTCAAGACATTTATATTCTTGTGTTGACTTTATTTCTAACTAGTTGCATGACTTTTGAGCAACATTTCTCTCTTGGTCTCAGTTTCTTCATTTCTAACATGGCAGCGTCTGGCAGGCTGAATAAGGGCCCTCAGAGATATCAAGTCCTAATCTGTGGAGCCTATAAATATTATGTTGAGTAGAAAAAGGGCCTTTGCAGATGTGATTAAGATTTTGAGTTACAGAGATTATCCTGGATAATCTTAAGTGTAATCCTTAAGTGTACTTATCAAAGGAAAGCAGAAAGGAATATCATACGGAAGAGGAGAAAACAATATGGTGACCATGGAGGTAGAGGTTAGAGTGATGCAGCCACAAGCCAAGGAATGCCAACAGTCACCAGAAGCAAAGAGGTAAGAAAGGCATCCTCCCTTATATCCCCTAGAGGGGATATAGGTTTTGATTTTTGCTGATGATACTGACTTTGGATTTACAGCCTCCATAACTGTGAGAGAATAAATTTTTGTTTTTATTTTATTATTTTGTTTTTTGAGATGGAGTCTATCTCTGTTGCCCAAGCTGGAGTGCAGTGGCAAGATCTTGGCTCACTGCAACCACCACTTCCCTGGATCAAACAATTCTCCTATCTTAGCCTCCTGCATAGATAGGGCTACAGGCAAACACCACCACACCAGGCTAATTTTTGTTTTCTTAGTAGCTACGGGGTTTCTCCATATTGGTCAGGCTGGTCTCGAACTCCTGACTTTAGATGATCCACCCGCCTCAGCCTCCCAAAGTGCTGGGATTACAGGCGTGAGCCACCGCGCCCGGCCTGTTTTCTCTTTCTTTTAAAATAGAAGTAAAGGAAATTAAGTATTACAAAGATGTCTGTGGAAGAGAGCAAATGGCTTTATATTAATGTATTTTATAGAGAACCAAACTGTGCTGTGTTATTATAATTAATCTTAAGGCCAACTTTATTTGCAATCACTTTTATACCACATTTAGCCACTTGTAGACAAATTGGAGACAGGTGAGAAGAAACAATAGAGTAGTTTCCAGAGGTCTATGCTCATTCCCCAAGTCTCTGGTGACAAGGAAATTCTCCATTTTAGTACTATTTGGGGGCCGATGAATTCTTCTGAAATGGTCCCATGGAGCTTTGAGGAGGGATGTGAATGCATGTGGTCACTGAGGTAACTGAAGAGGAAAGTCATACACCTGGATATGTCACTTTTCGTAGTACAACTAAAATTTTCTGTTGTGATGGAAACTCTCAGGTGCATTAATATTGTTTTGCAAATGTAATATATATTTTCCCTTTTTTAAGATTTCCTTGTACATGTAATATTACATCTAAAAATATTGTATTAAAACCAGTAAAACGAGAATTTTACCACATTTTCCGACACAGACTTTGTTACATTCCAATATGCTTTTAATTATCTTAACAGGTATTGCAAGAGTATTAAGAACAGGATGTTTAAAAATGTGATCAGTTCTGGCACAGATTATAAAACAATAGGTGCCACCTACTCCCAAGTTCTGGACCACCAAGGTGGGGATTGTAAAGGGGTTGCCTAAGAATTGTAACCCTTAGCTGCCTCTCAGACCTGGGGGAAGACCTAAAAGGAGAGCTGAAAATAAAAAGCATTTTGGAGCAAACTTGATGCCTTAGTCTGTTTCGCTTCTTATAACAAACTACTATTATAGAAACAGGGTGGCTTATAAGCAACAGACATTTATTTCTCACAGCTCTGAAGGCTGGGAATTCCAAGATCAAGGTACCCACAGATCCTGTGTCTGCTCAGGGACTGCTCTCTGGTGCACAGATGGCACCTTCTTGCCATGTCCTCATATTGCAGAAGAGTGAGGGGTCTCTCTCTGGCCTCTATGATAAAAGCATTAATCTCATTCATAAGGGTTGTGCTCCCAGGACCTAATCAGCACCCAAAGCCCCTTTTTTAATACTATCACCATGAAATACTAGGATTTCAATACATGAATTTTGGAGGACACAATAATTCAGACCACAGCATTTGGGAAATATTCTACAATTCCAAAGCAGGAGGAGAAAGGAGTATTTACTTTCATTTTATGCATAGGAAAAGATACTTCAGTCGGCCTGGGACTGGTTGCTTGCTTTGACAGAGGAGGGGATATTGATTACTGGGTAGGGGACAGGCTGTATAGTCAGCGTTTGTGCTGCAACAAGTGCCCGAGAGCTTCTCTGTAACCAGTGTGGGCCACAGAAGAGAAAGAGGTGGTGAGAGTCTGTCCAAGACCCTGCCATAAAATTCTACCTGTAGAGGTGAAGACATCTTGGCAGGAAGATACTGAAGGAGTAGAGCCACGTGACAGAGACTGAGGGCGATGGTTGTAAACTCCCAGTCTAAGATAATACTTTTTCCAGGACAGGTTAATTGTATTAATAGGTAAAAGATCCCCTACTGCCTAAGAATCCACTGAAGGAACCACGGGAGAATGAATCAGCTATCAACGTCTTTAAGACAGTTTTACATGGTATTACTGCTCTTACCCCTTCTCCTTTCCCATTGCTCTTCAACCCTGAGATCTGAAGCTTGAGCTGGGGTTGAGTTGGGGCTGGTGAGGAGGGGCAGGATAATGCTGGCAGAGTGAGTCAAGAAGCCAGCTGAGTACATCTTTATCACTGTAGGTATTCAGCCTGAATCATGCCTAGCGGCAGAATGGAAGGAAACTTAACTTTGAACATAGTTGGAGAATTTGACAAGTATAAGGGATTGGACATTTTATTAATGAACTAAGACTGTTTGGGGGACTAAAGTCACCAGAGAAACTTTTGTGGCCTAAGGGTATCCAGAAAAACTATAGAACCTGCCCAATTTCATTCAAGGAGGTAAGAAAACTGAGTTGAAGAGTTAAAGGACGTGGGAGACAAATATAGTTGCTTTATAACTACCAGACCTGTTTGTTCAAACTAACAGTTTTAATTAAAAAAACTAATTTATTACCCCATTAATGCATTCCATTTTTAAGTCTAGAAAGGATATTGAAAGATCATATAAACAGTTGTGTCATCATGTGGCTGAGTGAGGTGGTACACATCTGTAATTTCAGTACTTTGGCAGGCCAAGGTACATGGATTGCTTAAGCCCACAAGTTTAAGACTAGCATGGACAATATTGGGAAATCCCTTCTCTACAAAAAATTAAAAATATTAAAAATTAGCTGGCTGTGGTGGTGCACATCTGTGGTCCCAGCTACTCAGGAGGTTGAAGTAGTAGAATCTCTTGAGCCAAAAAGGTTAAGGCTGCAGTGAGCCGTGATTGTACCACTGCACTCTAGCCTGGGCAAAAGAGCAAGACCCTGTCTTAGAAAACAAAAATTAAAAAGGTCATGTATGTTACTTAGAACATGCAACAGAGATAATTTGAGAACTTGCTAAGAAAAATCTCATCTTAGGTTATGGACTATATTCTCTTAGGTTAAAACTTCCCAAACCAACTAGTAGGTGAGTGTTTTTAAAGCATCAGCTGGGCTACACTTTTATGTATTTGAGTCATGTGAGGGGGAAAAACCACATTCTCTTCTCTAAAAAACGTTCTGACCTATTGGGGCTCATATAACTCAAAGAACAGAAGCCATAAACTTCAAACTGAATGGGAGTAGAGTTCTCATTGAGAAAGGCCAATAAAGTCAAATTAGGAGGAAAATGGTTTCATAGTTTTTAGATAGGAATATTAAAAATTGAAGCCTGTGTCCAGACATTCAGACAATTCACATGGCTTTTAGAGCTACTCGGGTAAGACTGAAATAAAGCACCATTTGCATCCACTTTGAACTTTTTTTTCTACCAAGGAGTTTTCTAACTCAATAATTAAATGCAAATATATGTTAATAAAGTGTTTGGATTGGAAAATAAAGCACTTTGGTTTGAAATTTCATTGAAATTGGAAAAAAACAAGAATTGGTAATGTGGCCATATTACTCATATTTTATGAGTTCCTCTTATTTTACTCTGGGGAACTTTATCTAAAGCGGCAAGGAGACCAACCCTTTCTCCTACACGCTAATGTAAAAACTAGAAACATTGAAAAAGTCATGTTATTAAAAGCTTCTGACTAAATTACTGATGTTAAATACATAGAAACACAGAACAGAAGGTTGTGCAGTGGGTTTTGCAGAGTATCTAGGGCCATTACTTGACGTCTTTGGTCCTGGTATGTTCTATTACAGCATAATAGGGAGTGGGGAGAAATCTTGCTCTTTTAAAAGGTACTGATATTTTGGGAGTTAATTCTTTCCTTTGTACTAACTTTTGCCTTCTCTGAAATAAGTGGGCCTTCGCTTTTAAAATATATTTATTGTTAACATATAAGAAATCTATCCACATTCTAAGTCTCTTTCCAAATATCAGACTGTGAATGCAATCATCCATGTTCTCCTTTTCAAAAACTTATTGTAGATGCTTTCTTCTCAAAATAGGGCTCCCTTGCACTATTTTTAGGATAAAACATCCCAGTAGAGTCTTGACTCTTTCATGTACTCCTCTTAAGTAAATACTGCTAAAGGCCATGTAGGATTGCATGGAATAAAAATTTCATACATATATTTTTATTGAAACTTTTTCAATTCTTTATTTTGACATGTTTTCAGAGTTCCAGGGACCTTGCAAGCATAGAACAAAGAATTTCTATATATCCTTCACTTCGATTCTCTAGTCTTTTATATTATGTCGCATTTGCTTTACTGCTTCCCTAAGTCTGTGTGTGTGTGTGTGTGTATGCATTTAACTTTTTTTTCTAAACTGTTTTCTGAAAAGTTAGACATGATGCTGCTATCCCTTTAAATATATCTATATATATTTTCTAGTGCAAAGACATTCTCTTACATAACTACAATTCTATCACCAAAATCAGAACATTAGCACAGATATAATACTATTGTCTGATCTACCTTATTCAATTTTGCTAATTTTCTCAATAATGTCCTTTTACATCAACAGAAAAATCCCAGATGATGCATTGAATTCAACTGTCAGGTCTCTTTAGTCTCCTTCAATCTGGAACAGTCCCCAGTCTGTCTTTGTCATGACCTTGACATTTTTCAAGAGTATAAATCAGTTATTTGGTAGAATGTCTCTCAATTTGGGTTTGCTTATATATTTTTCAAAATATAAAATATTCACTATGAGACACTCAGAAAATTCTTGTTGCTCCAGAAACCTATCACTTCAAAATTTATTGACTTATGTGAGCACAAATACATGAAACACTAAAGGGACTGAATCTCTGAATTTATATATGTGGTACCTGAGCCATTTGTACACATGCGTGCATTCTTCAGATTCTGCACACTTGATTCCTAAATAAAAATAATAAATGGCAGAAGTCAGGATCTGATAAATTTATAGTTCATTTTTAAGCGAAAAGTTCTATGTTCTTGGTTTTATTAGTAATTGTTACTGAAGGAATTTATTTTTTTCTGTTTAGACTATTTGTCTCACTTTGTCTTGAGTAATAGCAAGAAGTGAAAGTTGCTACTGAAAAGTTTGGGAGAGGTTTACTAGATACTTGAACTAGTTTCTGAAAAAATCCGCAAAGATGTGCTATTTACTGAGGTCTTTTTTGAGGAACAACTGTTCTGTTACTGTCAGGAATTCTTTGTCCCTTTATTCCAAGACTTCTCTTCTTCAGTCATGTCTTTGTTTTTGTGAGTCTATAATATTCAATCCTTTTATGTAAACATGACTTTCCATAAACAACAGTGTGATATCTATACATATATCATCAGATCAAGTTTGGGAATCCTGAGATCCCTCAGACGTGCAGTGAAGGCTTGAGAGATCAACATTCTTTCTCCTCTCCTGCAGTAAATAAACTAAAGTCTGATGACGATCTCAGGAATCATGGAAGAAGTGGTTTTTATTGAAGAGCTGAGGAGGGGTTTTTGAGTAATGCAAATGTTGTTCTTGTTAGGATAACATATAAGCTTAAAGCTGTTTCCTGCTAAGATAAAAATTTGCCTCCCAGGATACAATTATTTGATTTTCGTTTCCTAAAAAGAAAATAAAAGGATAATAAATAAATTTTAAAAAACATAAATAGCGAGTTACAGTCAAGCCCCAGATGGTCACTGGCTTTGGCGGAACTGTCAGCTGGACAAAGGAGCATTTTTGTGCTGGAACTTCTGCAGGTCTTATGTCTCTACAACCACCAGCTATCTGCCTCCAGAGAGTTTCTCTATAATGGTAAACAACACAAGAATCGTTGAACAATTGTCTTGGTAAAACAATTGCAGGGCCGGGCGCGGTGGCTCATGCCTGTAGTCCCAGCGCTTTGGGAGGCCGAGGCGGGTGGATCACGAGGTACCATCCTGGTCAACGTGGTGAAACCCTGTCTCTACTAAAAATACATAAAATTAGCTGGGCATTGTGGCGTGCCCCAGTAGTTCCAGCTACTCGGGAGCCTATGGCAGGAGAATTGCTTGAACCCGGGAGGCGGAGGTTGCAGTAAGCCGAAATCAGGCCACTGCACGCCAGCCTGGCACCTGGTGACAGAGTAAAACTCTGTCTAGAAAAAAAAAAAAGAATAACCTAGTGTACACAACTTTCTTCTGGATTTATTCTTGTTTGCAAGTGAAGCAATGAATATTAGAATTCTTTAAATTGAGCTCAAACATTGCAGTCCTCTCTTTTAGAAAAATCAGTGTAAAAATAAACCCTTTTTTCTCCTGTGACTTGCTACCACGTGCCTTGTAGAGGTGCCTGAATTATTTTTTGGTGGCCTTAGTTTTTGTCTGGTTTTGAGCAGCAGTAGATTCGTTTGCCACTTACTTACTTCTTGCCACCCAGTGTCATCCAGAATTTTCTTGCTGAATCAACTTCTTGAGCTCTCCACTTTCCTTTCAAGTGTCTCTGTTGCTGATCTGTCAGGCTTAGGGATTCGGCTTTGTTGCACCAACGCATACTTCAAACACGTCTCAGAATTCGCACTTCAAAATTAAAATATACATTTTTTTTCAGTGACTGAGCCATGAAACAGAATCACATGGGATAAGGAAGTGGTAGAGTAGAACAGAAAAAACTATGGCATAGAAGCAAGTACTTCCTAGGGAATTGACTTTCTCAAACATGTGCTTCCCAGAGCTCGGAGAACACTAATTTCCGTGTTGTTGGTATTGTTTCTTTGTTCTACTCTGCCACTTCCTTATCCCACATGATTCTATTTCACGCCTCAGTCACCAAGTAAGAAAATGTACATTTGAGGTTAGATTTTAACGTTCAGCACATTTTTTTTAAAGGGAGCCCCCAGTATTAAAAATGCTAGCACTTTGGGGTATTCGCTGGAGCTGGATGGTGTGATCTGGAGGACCCCTCCCACTCAGAAAATCCAGGTAACTGTGTTGTCTAAAGGCAGAGACAAGACTCCCTCCTCAGCATAGATCACTGAGCTAGTGTCCTGTGGGGACCAGGGGAACCTCAGCACCTGAGGTGCCTGATGTCTAATCTGGAAGCTTCCATATATTTCAGAACCTTGCCCAATTACAAGGCCGTTGTGATGGGGATGCTATGTCCCACTGCTGTGCTGATGGGTGGCTGATTTCAAAATGACTCAATATGGTTTCTGTTTGTTAGAAAGCTTTCCCTTCCTACCATGCCCCTGGAGGAGATGTCATTCACTCTGCATTCTGAGAGGAGCTTACTAGTGTCCTGGGCCATTGCGGGATGAGGGCTGTGTAGGAGGATGGGTAGGAAGAGTTGGGGTAGGAACAATTCTAATGCCCATATGAGAATCACCCCCACCCAGTGCCTGGGTAATGGGTTGGCTGCTGTCAGATTGGGGTCCTTGCACACAGGAGCCAGAGGGTGGGCTCAGGCTGCTCGCTCCAGCTGTTTTCTTCTTAAACACTCCCAACAGAGTCTCTTCCTCTTTTTTTTTTTTCCTCCATTTCCAAGCTGGAAACAGAACATGTTTTTTTATTTCTAAGAACAGAAAATTCCACTTTACAAGTATGCATTTCACTCTTTCTCCTTGGGTTTAGGTGAGTAAATTCTCCTCTACTCCAAATAGTCAAGTGCCTAAAGCTTTTTTGTTCTGATTCCTAGTGAGAGACTTCTGATTATTTCCATGAGCTGAGGAGAAAAGAGGTTCTCGGTGAGTAAGTGGAAGAATTCAGTCAGTTTGGGGTGGAAATGGAGAGAAGCAAGGAACAACAGAGATAAATATTCAAAGTATTTTCCTCCTATGTGTTTCATGACATCACTGAGCACGAAATTCCTCCCTATTTCAACTTATCACCAGTAATAAGTCTTGAACTCTAAAAGATTAACTCTAAAAACTCTTAATCTAATTTGAAATATGGCAGACAGCATTTGAAGTATATAGACCTTCCAAGGCCATCTGGGAGCCCGGCAAACCCTGAGTGTAATATTTGGAATTTTTAATCACACTTAAAGCTCTTGTTCAGATAGTTCAACAAACCCTAATTAAGCCATTAGAAAATGGTAAGCCCTCTGTAAGAGTTGAAGATTATAAACAGCAGTGAAAAATCTCTGCCTCATGGAGTTTCAAGCCAAGCACAAGAAACAAATACGTGAAATGATACTGGCAATAATAAAGTCTATGCAAAGTAAAGAAATGGTTCAGAGCTGCAGCTGGTTTATTCTCATGTAGAGAGGTGGGTGTCAGGAAAATTTTTCCAGAACTGCCTGACCTGGGTTTTGAAGGATAAATAGAAGTTTGACAGATGAACAAGAGAAAGCAGGTCCATGCAAGTGGAAGAGGCATGTGCAAAGGAATACAGATATGTCCATTTTCCAGCCTGAACTCCTCTGCTGGCTACACTTTGGATTTTTGAGGCTAAGGGGGACTTGGGAAAAGAAGTTTAAAGCCCTCTGGGGCTCTCTGAATCTGCTTTTGGATCTAGAGAAATCTGGAGATTTTAGAGTAATTTTAGAGTAGGTTGCAGAGTCTCCATAAACTTTTGGGAAACCAAGTTTGGAAAGGATTGTAGAGTCTTGTCTTGCTCTGGAAGGTCCACTTTTGGTTGCCAGAGTCCCGCCTCTTTGAATGGCTTTGTGTGCTGATCACTGCTACTCATTAGGGGCAAGAAGCCGGGTAGCCCCTGGACAGACATTTGTTGATGGGAGTTGGTTGGACGGAGCCAGAGATATCCAAGGAACAAACCAGCAGACATGGAGGGGACTAGAGAAATCCACACACTCAAGCTTTTGGAGAGAACAAAGACTCATCAGCCACCCTGGTCTGTCATCTAGCATTGCAGCACCTGGTCCATTTGGGAAGGGTATTCAATGTTGCCGATGGGTTTTAGACAGCATGCTCAGAGTTCAGAGTGAGGCAGCTGAGAATGCAGGTTGTTGGAGAATTCTGTGTGAGACCAAGTTTGTTTTGCTTTGGTTAAGTGGTCAGCAAGTGTTGGCTGGGAATTCTCTGAGAACACCTCAGTCCTGTTGCAGAGTCCTAGGTGACACAGAAGTGTATCTGTGCAAAGCAGCTCGGCTGAGTCAGCGGTTAAGTTTAGGACATTCAATTTTCCAAAACAGTCCCAGGTCAGGAACGTCATTCCTTCTAAAAGTAGGTTTCTATAGTTTGTAGTAGCATTCTATTAAATAGTTCTAAATGGACTATATTTTGATTCTACGTGTTGGTGTTTTTATTGACTGTTGCTGTAAGGTATATCATGTTTGTAAATATGCTCTTAAATATATTCTGTTCAGAATTTATTGTATACGAATAAATTCTCCTCAAAATTTAAAAAGAGATCCTGATAAACTGATATGCTTCTTTTTTCAGTTAATGAGAACTATGTAACCCAAGATATTTTGTATTTTGTCTTAGCTATCAGAAAGCTCAGAGCTAAATGTTATGATCCATTCTTTTATTCTAATTTATTTTTCTGCTAGAAGACTCTTGTTTTCTTCTCCTTTCCAAAATCCTCCTATTGCATAGAGGTCTCAAATTCATTTTTTGGAAAAAGGTGGGGACACAGAAAGCAAAATTTATGCAATGAAATTGTAACATTTTCTTAAATAGTGTTATCTTATTTTCGAATGAAACATGCATGTGGAATGTCTTGTATTTAGCACAAGTTGGGGTCTGCTTCTGGCTATTATTCACTTGGAAGTATCATTGACAAGAAAGCACTCTCATTCCTACTGGAATACCTATGTGGGCAGTTCCTCTGTTAAACCCTCCTAGATTAACTTGCTTATTGGCAGATATTCCTATCACTCTAAGCGCCTCTAAGCACTCATGTATATGTGTCTGGGTAACCATAACTGTCATTAGTTATGTATTTCACAGAATACAGAAATTTAAAGCTGGAAGAAATGTAATCACCCAAATCCCATTTAGCTAAAACGATAGATGGGCATTTTGAAACCACTAAGAGATTACAACAGAAGTTAGCATGCTGTAGGTTATTACGTGGGCTCTATGGGATGCTCTCCAGAATGTGGAGGCTGGGCCTCAGAGACTCCGGGTGATGTTTGCGTTATTCTTCCATGAATGGCAAACAGAAACTTGGCTTTAGGACTTTCTCCTTGAAAATAAATTTTCATCTAATTGCTTGCTTCTGGTTTCTATTTATACATGTCTCTCTTCTCCTCTGGAAGAAGTGGTCCTTGAGTACAGGGGCCATGTCTTTCAATCTTTGGCATCAGCGCAGGTCCTGGCATACAACAAGCATGTAACTAAATTTGGCTGAGGGAATGAATGAATGAATGGCATACTGTCTTTTTGGTACAACTGTGCATTCATTGGTAGAAGGACCTACCCTTGCCATTTCTTTCTTTCCTTGTAAGATGCATTGTCCCAGAGGATACCATGAACAAGGACTGACAAAAGCAAAGAATACAGCACAGGCAGTGAGCAAAGTGTCACCTTAGGAGATTGGCAAGTAGCTTTAGTTGCTGCTGTCACTATCACTACCAATCAAATAGCTGCTCAGGCAAGTCAGTCCAGGAGGGAAGAGCCTAAGGATGTAATGATGAGAGAAGCAGAAAGACATGGTGAAGGATTTGATGACTGAGGCCAGAAATAGGGGAGCTGATGATGCAAAAGTTAGGGGTAGTTTTGTGTTGGGCAGGATGGTAATGCTGTACCTGGGGACTGTGGAAGCTGACAGGGAGAAGTTTTAGGGTAAAAAAATAAAATCAATAGTGGGCAATTGTTCAGAGTGTTCAGGCCTTGTTTCTTTCGTTGTGTGTGTGGTCACAATGGCTGCTGGAGCTCTGTCTCTCACAGTGGAGTCAAGTGTTAGGATGGAGGAAAAGCAAGAGGGGGAAGAAACAGGCCAAGGGTGGATGCTGACTTGTAAAAAGATTTCCTGAAAGTCACACACTTGTGCTTAAATCTTATTGGTTAGAGGTTTCTTACACGACTGTGCCTTGCTGCAAGGAAGTTTGGGAAAGGCAGTAGTTAGTTAAGCATATGCTCTCAATAAAATTGGGAGCTCTTTTTGCTGTGGAAAAGGGGAGCCCGAATATCGAGGGGCCACTAACAGTCTGTGTCCATAAAGCTAGACATAGAACACAGTCTCTTACTCCTAATCCAATGCTCTCTAACCTAGCTGTGGATTTGAACCCTATTGTGGAGGCAGAATGGAAGACTGAGAAATGCTGGAGACTTAGTGGTCACTGTCCTGGCTCTGCCACTTACTGTTATCTTGGACATAGCATAGCATTTCCCTGAATCTCTGTCTCTAAATTTGTAAAATGGTTTGCTGCATAAAATGGTCTTTGAATTTCTGCCAGCTCTGTGTATATATATATAGTATATATTTATATATAATACATGCATATTATATATTATTTATATATGCCTATATGTATACCACATGTATACATACATACATATATTGAGACGGGGTTTTGCTCTTGTCACTCAGGCTGGAGTGTAATGGCGTGATCTCAGCTCACTGCCACTTGGCTTCCTGGGTTCAAGCGATTCTCCTGTCTTAGCCTCTGGAGTAGCTGGGATTATAGGCACATGCTACCATCTCTGGCTAATTTTGTATTTTTAGTAGAGACGGGGTTTCCCCAGGTTGGCTGGGCTGGTCTCAAACTCTGGACCTTAAGTCATCCGCCTGTCTTGGCCTCCCAAAGTTCTGGGATTACAGGCGTGAGCCATCTCACTTGGCCCTAAAATATTTTATGATTTAAAAAAATATATGGTAGCTAAAACTGAGCAAGCAACTGAGCAAGTCAAAGGAGTCTGTGGGAGTCTCTCAAGGAAGGTTCTTCTGGTTGAGATTCACTGGAAGGCCCCATGATTAGGCGGGATTGCAAACCTGTGTCATCTCTTCAGACACGATTTGCAAAAACAAAAGCTAAAGTGGTTGCTTGCTCAACAGCTATTTCTCTGCGCTTTCCTTGTCAACAGGATGCTGATTTTACTTGAATGTCAGTCGGCAATCCTACACTAACCTGACTCCAAAGATGGCTGCCATGAATTCCTTCCCTCTCCATACTCCCCCACTGGGGAGTAGAGTCTCTAGAATCTGGGCTGGACTGGCTTTGATTAATAGAATACTGCAAAGGGATATGGCATGAGAGTATAGCCAGCTCCAGGCTTAACATTCAAGAGGAATGGCAGTTTCTGCTTCCTGTCTTTGGGAGCCATGAGCTGCCTGGTCAGAAGGTTAGCTCACTCCACTGAAGAGAGAGGCTGCGTGCACAAGCACTGAAGAACCAGATGTGTGAGCAAGGAGGCCATCCTGGGGAACAGCCAGCCCAGCCGAGCCGAGCCTACAGAAGACTCCAGCCCCAGTCATCTGCTGGCAGCCACAGAAGTGACCTCAGAAATACCCAGCTCAGCCCAGGCAACTGGCAAAACTATGAGAGATCATAGTAAATTGCTTTAAGGCACTAAGTGTTAGGGTGGTTTTGAGGCTGGAGAATAGGATCTGGAGGTAGGGAACCTAAGGCTGTTTCACGCGGGCTTCCTAGAACTAAATTGAAAGGAAAACCCTAACTTGCCACTACTAAGTAACAAAAGAACCAGAGGCTACTACTTCCTTTGCAAACCCCTCACCTTTTCCAGATGGGAAATTGGCTGTCTGCAACCATTCAGACTCTTCACCTGTGACTCTTCTTTCTCAGCTTTGTAACTTCAACTTAGTCTCTGATTGGTTACTTTTTGCAATCAATCAGATGTTCGCACAAGAGTGTGACCTTTGTAACTCCACTTCAGCCTCTTACTGGTTGCTTTTGACAACCCATCAGACCAATTGCAGGCCACCACTTCATTTCCATGAAGTGAGCGTGAGGTGGCTAATGGGAAACCTCTGGCGGGTATTTGGACCCCAGAAAATTCTGTTTAGGGGCTCTTGAGCTGCTGCTGGGCCAGCTGCCACACTGTGGAGTGTACTTTCATTTTCAGTAATTCCCTGCCTTCCTTCTTTTGTTGCTTCATTCTTTCTTTGCTTTGCTGGGCGTTTGTCCAGTTCTTTGTTCAAAACACCAAGAGCCTGAACAATTTGCAGTCAAGACCCTCTACTGGTGACTATTATATAATAAATAAACAACCATAACCAATATGCTCAGGAAAAAACATCTCCTTCTCAGTCCTGGAAGTGAGTCATGATTGGTCTAAACCATTCTTAAATTCCATTCTTTTGTCTAACTATTTTAGGGGGATACATGGGACCCAGTTCCAGTCAATGAGACACTGAATGGCTTTCCCTTATAGATAAAAGGAGACTAAAGGGAGGAAATGTCTGTGTTTTTCTGCTGACATTGTTGTGTCTACATTGATTTCTGGAATGATGGAAGCTATATTGCGACCATAAGGGGACGGCTTTAAGTGTAGCCAGTAAGCTGAGGATGACAGAGCAAAAAAGAGAGAGCTTGTGTCCCAAAGTCAGTCCCAAAACCTCCCAAACTCTATAAACTCCTTCCATAACCTCTTTTTGTTTAAATCAATTTGATTTTCATTTCCTGTTACTTAAACAGCCGAAATTATCTGAAAATGAATATTCAGTGTGAAATTGAATGTGAAATGAATCTCTATACTATGCCCTTCCACTGATGGGAGAAAGAAAAAAAAGAGGAAATGACAAAGTTTTTACCCTTTCTTTCATGCTATTCAAGTGTGGGTTCTGAGCAGGCCTTGCAAAGCCTGGGTTATACAAAGGTAGCAGCTGAGTTGTGGGTGTGACCTAAATTGGTTTGCGTAATAAAATAAAAGAATTGAGTGTGAGAGGAGGGGGCTAGAGAATAGAAACTCAGGAAGGTAGGAGGAGGTGTGTACGTGTGTGTGTGTGTGTGTGTGTGTGTGAGAGAGAGAGAGAGAGAGAGAGAGAGAGAGAGAGAGAGAGAGAGAGATATCAGAGCAATGAGAAATAGGAAGGGGAGATGATCCCAGGGGAAAAGGCAGCCTCAGTAAAGTCTGCTATGCACAAAGCCTGCTTTGAGTGTGAGGATGAGTTTCATGTTTGGCTTGGTGTGGAACAGAGGAAAACCCAGGAGGTGCAGAGTGAGGGAAGTGGAGAGATAGAGGAAGAGGAAGCCAGAGTTAGAAGTGGCTGGGGGAATGTGAGGTGCTAGGGCTTTGCAGGAATATGGAAGCTGGCATGGGGAGGAAGGAGGGGTCATGGCAGTAAAAAGTCTTTAACTCTGGAAGTGCAAAATGACATCTTCTGACATATTAATTAAAGACTAGCTTCTTACACAATGATTATGTCCTAAAAACATGTTTTTTCCAAGTTTCAAGTATCCAAATTCTACATTGTTTTCTTTGAGATGCTTGTTGCTGTTTAACTCCTAGGCCATAGCACAACTTGTTGAGATAAGTCAAGCTTGCCTGATACTATAGTAAACAACCTGAGTGAATGGGAAGCAGCGTGACCCAATGGAAGAGGGCCATGCTTTATCAGGAGGACTGGGTTCTTGCTGCACTTCTCTCAGTAACTTCCAGGAACCCTGAGCAAGTTGCTCAGTGGTTCCTAGCCTCAGGTTCCTCCCCTATAAAAGCAATAGCTAACTGCCCTCCCTTGCTCCTGCTCTTGCCATGTGATGCGACTGCTCCCCCTTCACCCTCTACCATGATTGGAAGCCTCCTGAGGCCTCACCAGAAGAGATCCCAGCACCATGCTTCCTGTACACCCTACAGAACCATAATCCTTAGATAAAAACAGGTTAAGAAAAGGGTGAAAAAACAAAAAGGAACCCAACCCACATTTCGGGAATAAAGATATGGAAGCACTTGAGGCAGAGAATTAAAGACTCTTTATGAATGAAGCATCTATGTGTGTATAATGAGCTGCATACTGAACATATTGTGAATTAAATAGCTAAGTCCTACATCCTTCCATGGATTGTAAGAACCAAGCGGCCAAATTCAGATGGATATAGCAATAAGGGTTGCATGAAAAGAGGTCAAACAGCAAATCTGTGAATTCATACATTACAGTAACAGATTATAGTGATAGTGGATTTTTTATGTTGAAGCCTGAGTCAGCGACTACCTTGGGAAGAATTGTGGACTATATTTCATTTGAAAAAAGTAATAATTCTAGAAGAGTCACCTAAGGAGGATGCACTGAAAAATACAAATCCTGGAGAATATTAACTATGGAAACTGCAAAGGAAGTGGGGAGTTAACTGAAGATGTGGAGTTGGAGTTGGAAAATAAGGATGAGGGTTTGCTCAGAAGACCTTGTCAGGACTGATAAACAAGAAGAAAGACAAAGGAGACCTTGACTTATTGCTGGTTTTCTGTTTTATTATCTGCACAGAAATAGAAAGTCTTGAACTCCTTGGATGGAGATTTGAGTTCAGTTACCAATTGTTCAAAGCTAAGGGTCTGCTCACTCACCCTATATCCTTATCCTTGCAGATATAGACCACATAGAGACAGTGAAAATAAACCAAAAAACAAAAACAAGTAGGGAAAGAGTAAGAAAGAGAAAAGAATCTGAAAAGATGTCAAGAAAATTTTATGTCTGAAGGAACCTCTAGTCCACTTGTCTGATTTTACAGACGAAGACACTGAGACTCCAAAAGAATCCCTAATTGAAGGTCACACACTAATGATTAGTGGCAAGACTGGCAGTAGAATTTAGATTTCCTGGTTTCCAGTTTTGCAATTTTGTCACTACACGTTCAGTATTTAGCTTTGGGTTACTGTGTGCTCAAACTAGCTTCTTTACCTGAAGGACACATTTTAAAATAAAATTTTCAGTATCAAAGAGTGACACCTGCAAGATCACATTAAGGAGAAAATTAACTAGTATTTGCTTGGGCAGACCCATTAAAGCACGCTCCTTGAAGAAGAATAAAGATCGCCAGCAGTTTCTACAACTAGCATGACTCGTACCTTCCTTGTGCATATGCAAAGCACATTTAAAACATGAACCTGTAAGGTGATAGTAGAAAGCCAACTGAACTGACAGTGAAAACAAACGACTGTTTTTTTAAAATAGCAAATGTATATCTGTTCCTTTAAAACAAACAAAATTTTAAAAATCATTTGGAAATTATCAAATATATCACTGTTTTTAGAAAAGAAAAAGCCAGCTTCTAACATTTGCAGGTCTGTCAAGAAAGCAAATAGAAGTCCACATATAGTGTGTCTACATATCTACATGTTACAAGATTGGTAACAAACTATTAAGTAAATATGTCCTATTTGGGGCCAGGCGCAGTGGATCACAGCGCTTTGGGAGGCTGAGGCCAGTGGATCACAAGGTCAGGAGATAGAGACCATCCTGGCTAACATGGTGAAACTCTGTCTCTACTAAAAATACAAAAGTTAGCTGGGCGTGGTGGTGGGCACCTATAATCCCAGCTACTTGGGAGGCTGAGGCAGCAGAATCGCTTGAATCCGGGAGGAGGAGGTTGCAGTGAGCCAAGATTGCACCACTGCACTCCAGCCTGGCCTGGAAAAAAAAAAGTCCTATCTGTAAGGGCAATAAATATTAAAAATAAGAGGCTTAATTCTTGTTAAAAATAAGGGAAGAAATTTCCTTTCTTCACTTTTCTTAGAGCATTTACTTTAGAAAATGTGTACTTGTAAGTTCTTTCCTTCTTTGACATATATGTAAATGTTTTTAGAGCTAAGTAAGTCTTCTGCTGTCTTCGTGACCCAGGAATGTCTCTCTCAAGGACCCGGCAGCTATTGCTTTAGAACGTAATCATTGAGGGAGATAGCACCCCATCTGAGTTTCTGAGGGAGGGTAGGAGCCTAACTTTGGTGATTGCCTTCCCCCCGACTTGCTAAATTACTTGCTGTCATAAGGATAGGATAAGCTTATTTTCTCTTTGTATAAAATCATTTAACTAATACAGATGGTTACTCCAATTACCAGGTGAATTTCGGATGAACTATGTGTTATAACTGGTGCTATCAAATCCTCTTATTTAAGAACGAATTTTTGTTTATCTTGGGAAAAGGTGTGTAATGGGTTGTATCTGCTTGACTGTACTAAAGCCTGGAATTTCTTTCTGTCTTTGTAATTCCTTAGCGGATTGCCTGTGATGTGCATTGCATTTTGGTTTAATAGTTTATTCAGTAATAAAACTATTTTCTCTACTACCTTTGTGAAGAGGGTTTCTGGGTTAGAAGATTTTGTTTAAAATTATATTTTCTCAACATATCCTTTTACCTTGACAAATATACAGTCCTAGTGAATTGGAAGATGGAATTTAAATGAAGAATTCTTAGACTCTCCAGAGTTCTTCATCAAAATATGGCGTGGTAGAGAGAGCTGGCCCTGGCCCATGCCCTCACCTCATCTTCTCTTCCTACTGTGAGGGCCTCGTGCACATATGTGGCAACCCAGTCTGCACATCCAGCTCTATCCTCAACTCTCTCCCCAATTCAGCCCCGCAAACATCTGCCCCTTGTCACCTCTTAGTGTGCTAGGGGTGTGCACACTGGTGGGGGTGCAGCTATCCTTGAGAGAGCTGATTTGGAAAGGCACCATACACAGGCTCTGGGACCCTGGACAGGGCATTCCAGAGTCCCAGGTGCCTGAAACGCAGTCTGATATTGTGGCCAAGGACTCAGGGTAAGCATGCACTGTTGACGCTGAAAGCTCCTGGCCCTGTGCAGGGTGGGGTTGTCTATCATGCAGAAGCAGGGGTAGGACATTTCCCAACTCCTCAGCTCTCAGGTTGAATAATGTATTCTGAGAGAGAAAGCATGTAATGAAAAGTATACCTAATTTCCTTTCACTTCCATTTTAATTTATTTTGTTGTTTTTTGGGGGATGGGGTCCTGCTCTGTCACCTAGGCTGGAGTGCAGTGGTGTGATCATGGCTCACTGAGACCTCAACCACCTGGGCTCAAGTGATCCTCCCACCTCAGCCTCCCGAGTAGCTGGGACCACCGTGTCTAGTTATCCTTTCACTTTTGGCCCCTGCTTCAAAGATACCCACTGACTGTCTATAGTCTAGTGTGTATCCTTCCTGGATGGTTAATTGTATGTGTCAACTTAACTGGGCCATGGTGCCCAGATACTTAGTGAAACACTATTATGGATGTTTTCTGTAAAGGTGTTTTTTTGAGATGAGATTAGCATTTAAATTGGTAAACTGCAACTGTGAGTTTTCCTTGGAGGGAGGGCCTGCCCTTGTCTCCTCCCTTGGTAGGTAGTGATGGCCCCTCAAGAACTGTTGGTGGTGTTTGTTGACAACTACATCAAACTCTTCACAGACTGTAACACAGAAACCTTCCGGAAGATACTGGACATGAGGGAATGAAGAGGAGTGAGCGGAGCAGCATGCTGGAACTCCTGCACCTGCAGCTCCCCACTCTGCCCTCAGGGACAGAAAGCACCAGCTCACTGACCCTGAAGGTGCCAACACCAGAGCAGGAATTGTCTGGCATCCACAAACTCATTAAAAAGAGACTGTAGGGCCGGGCATGATGGCTCAAGCCTATAATCCAAACACTTTGGGAGGCCGAGGTGGGTGGATCACTTGAGGTCAGGAGTTTGATTCCAGCCTGGCCAACATGGTGAAAGTTTGTCTCCACTAAAAATAGAAAAATTAACTGGGCCTGGTGGCACGTGCCTGTAGTCCCAGCTATTCAAGAGGCTGAGGCAGGAGAATCCCTCGAACTTGGGAGAGAGAGGTGGCAGTGAGCCGAGATCATGCCTCTGTGTACTCCAGAGCAAGACTCTCTCAAAAAAAAAAAAAAAAAGAGAAAAGAAAAGAAAAATATCACCATATTTTGGATGCTTTGGTCTACAATAAAATTTTTTCTGTCTTGAAACACAGGAGAAACACAATTCATGTGTATCTCTTTACCGTGCACAAAATCTCAAATCATTATAATAAAGCTTATTTTCCCCAAAAATAAAAATAAAGAAAGAAAGAAAATGCTTCGTAAAGTGTATGGACTTCATTCAATCAACTGAAATCCTCAAGAGAATACTGACCTTGCAAGAATGCCACCACCTTCTGGAATTCTGCCAGCAGGTGGCCTTTGATCTGGAACTGCAGTTCTTGCCTGGGTGTCCAGCCAGCCAGCCAGCCTCCCCCATCAGATTTTGAACTTTCCAAGCCCTACAATTATATGAGTCAATCCTTAAAATAAAGCTCTCTCTCTATGTATACACATCCTGTTTCTGTTTCTTTAGAAAACCTAAACTACCACACCTTGTCATCGTTTCTCTGGACATTTTCAAATATACACATTCAAACACAAACACTCAAATAGGAGTCTATTGCAATGTGCTTTATTCATTTGGTGCTTTCTTTCTATGGCCGCGTCTGCAGTTTAACTGATAAAACGCAATAAAGTGTTCAGCACTGCGCTTGGCAGTGTTAATGCATCATGAGTACGTGGAGCCTGCAGGGCTAGCATCATCAGGCAAGTGTTTATTATCTCTTGACTCTTTCAGCTTTAGTCAGTGGAGGATACTTTTCCCCTGCTCCTGGATGGAAGCTCTGGGCATCCCACAAATCTTCTGAACATCCTTAGTAATGAAAAGTCCTAAAGTCACTTTAAGTGGCAAACACAGTGTCAGTTCAAAAATAAGAATATCCAAGATCAGATGAGAAACAGAACTTTGAATTTGATTTACAATTAAGCCTTTTACTTCTCCCCCATTCAGCTATAATCTGCTGTTGGTGGAAAGCCCACTCTTAGGGAAGGTGAATTGGGTTCAAGTTATTCTTTTTCCATTTTATTTCTCCATCTTATCCTGCTGCCCTCTTCTGGTATCTTCTATGGTCTCTGACACTTTCAGGGTTCAGCAGAGGGAAGGAGTAGCAGAAGGGAGTAGGAAAGTTATTTCATGATTGCCCAGTTTTGTGCTTTCTGAATCTGGCAGCTTTAAGAATAGGCTCTTTCTCTTATGGATGTTTGCATGTGTTCTTTGGTATAGCCTCCAACCACTTGGGACTTCCCACCTGTATTTCCCTTGACAAGAATGATGAGTTTGCCTCCAGCTGGCTGCCTTCCCATTCTGTGGTTCCTAGGAATACGCTGCTACCATCGGGTTCTGTCTGCTGAGACAGGTCCGAGGGTGGACAGGTCCCAAGAAGACCTCAGGCTGGTTGTCTCTCTCCCCGATGGCCCACACCTGGCCCATGAAATTACTCAGGTCTTCTTGTCTCCATAAACTCTGGGAGTGCAGGCCACCCCCAACATAGACACTTCTTCAACTCATTCATCAGTAGCTAGAGAGCCTACCTCTCCTCGTAGATTTCTCAGATGGGATCAGATACAGTTCACTGTATCCTCCTTCTCCCCCAACTTCAGGGGGTCCTTATTTCATTCTCTGAGTAGTCTCACTAGAGTCCCTCTTCCTTAACTTGGATACGAAAGGAACACCCCCCAAGCTCTTCCACCTTGATGGTACTCATAGTTTATCAGCAGCTTTTGGCAAAGAAGTATTTCTGGAATCCTCTTAATTTCCCATTAATTTATTAATTTTTTTGTCTTCAAATGGGATAAGATGTTTAAGAGTTCAGTAACTGGTTCCTGGATTATTTTCAATGAAAATTAGATGAATATCTTACTTTGGTGTGGTATATTTACTGCATTTTGGTATCTTGGTTAAAACTTCCACTTTAGCATCCTGTTACATCAACTATTACATTTATCATTGTTATTATTATTTATCATCTACAAACATTAGTTTATAGTGTTCATAGTCTGAAAGTTCTAATTTATTTAAATCTTCTTCCACAGATAGTCTTGATGTTGTTCCTATTTTTTTAAATAAAAACAATGAACAAAGATATTGATATTATTTGGATGTCCTCTCCAAATCTCATGTTGAGATGTAATCCCCAGTGTTGGAGGTGGGGACTGGCGAGAGGTATTTGGGTCGTGAGGGGGAATCCTCCCTGGCTTGGTGCTATTCTTGAGATAATGAGTGAGTTTTCATGAGATCTGGTTCAGTAAAAGTGTGTGGCACTCCCTGCCCCCCCCCCCGCCCACCCTCTTCCTGTTTTGCCTCCTGCTCTGCGGGATGCCTGCCTCCCCTTTGCCTTCCACCATGCTTGTAAGCTCGCTGAGGCTCCCTGGAAGCAGATGCCAGTACTGTGCTTCCTTACAGCCAGTAGAACTGTGAGCCAATTAAACCTTTTTTCTTATAACTTACCCAATCTCAAGTATTTCTTTTTTTTTTTTTTTTTTTTTTTAATTTTTTATTGGATTTTAGGTTTTGGGGTATATGAGCAGAGCATGCAAGACAGTTGCGTAGGTACACACATGGCAGTGTGCTTTGCTTTTCTTCTCCCACATTTGGCATTTCTCCCCAGGCTATCCCTCCCCACCTCCCCCTCCCACTGGCCCTCCCCTTTTCCCCCCAATAGACCCCAGTGTGTAGTACTCCCCTTTCTGTGTCCATGTGTTCTCATTTTTCATCACCCACCTATGAGTGAGGATATGCGGTGTTTCATTTTCTGTTCTTGTGTCAGTTTGCTGAGGATGATGTTTTCCAGATTCATCCATGTCCCTACAAATGACACAAACTCATCATTTCTGATTGCTGCATAATATTCCATGGTGTATATGTGCCACATTTTTCCAATCCAGTCTATTATCAATGGGCATTTGGGTTGATTCCAGGTCTTTGCTATTGTAAACAGTGCTGCAATGAACATTCGTGTACATGTGTCCTTATAGTAGAACGATTTATAGTCTTTTGGATATATACCCAGTAATGGGATTGCTGAGTCAAATGGAATTTCTATTTCTAAGGCCTTGAGGAATCGCCACACTGTCTTCCACAATGGTTGAACTACTTTACACTCCCACCAACAGTGTAAAAGTGTTCCTTTTTCTCCACATCCTCTCCAGCATCTGTTGCCTCCAGATTTTTTAATGATCGCCATTCTAACTGGCGTGAGATGGTATCTCAATGTGGTTTTGATTTGCATCTCTCTGATGACCAGTGACGATGAGCATTTTTTCATATGATTGTTGGCCTCATATATGTCTTCTTTCGTAAAGTATCTGTTCATATCCTTTGCCCACTTTTGAATGGGCTTGTTTGTTTTTTTCCTATAAATCTGTTTGAGTTGTTTGTAAATTCTGGATATCAGCCCTTTGTCAGATGGGTAGACTGCGAAAATTTTTTCCCATTCTGTTGGTTGACGATCCACTCTAGTTACTGTTTCTTTTGCCGTGCAGAAGCTGTGGAGTTTCATTAGGTCCCATTTGTCTATTTTGGCTTTTGTTGCCAATGCTTTTGGTGTTTTGTTCATGAAGTCCTTGCCTACTCCTATGTCCTGGATGGTTTTGCCTAGATTTCCTTCTAGTGTTTTTATGGTGCCAGGTCTTATGTTTAAGTCTTTAATCCATCTGGAGTTAATTTTAGTGTAAGGTGTCAGGAAGGGGTCCAGTTTCTGCTTTCTGCACATGGCTAGCCAGTTTTCCCAACACCATTTGTTAAACATGGAATCTTTTCCCCATTGCTTGTTTTTGTCAGGTTTATCAAAGATTGTATAGTTGTATGTATGTTGTGTTGCCTCCGGTGCCTCTGTTTTGTCCCATTGGTCTATATCTGTGTTTTGGTACCAGTACCATGCTGTTTTGATTACTGTAGCCTTGTAGTATAGTTTGAAATCCGGTAGTGTGATGCCCCCCGCTGTGTTCTTTTTGCTTAGAATTGACTTGGCTATGCGGGTTCTCTTTTGGTTCCATATGAAGTTCATGGTGGTTTTTTCCAGTTCTGTGAAGAAAGTCAATGGTAGCTTGATGGGGATAGCATTGATTCTGTAAATTACTTTGGGCAGTATAGCCATTTTCACGATGTTAATTCTTCCTAACCATGAACATGGAATGTTTCTCCATCTGTTTGTGTCCTCTCTGATTTCGTTGAGCAGTGGTTTGTAGTTCTCCTTGAAGAGGTCTCTTACGTTCCTTGTGAGTTGTATTCCAAGGTATTTTATTCTTTTTGTAGCAATTGCGAATGGCAGTTCGCTCTTGATTTGGCTTTCTTTAAGTCTGTTATTGGTGTAGACGAATGCTTGTGATTTTTGTACATTGATTTTATATCCTGAGACTTTGCTGAAGTTGCTTATCAGTTTCAGGAGTTTTTGGGCTGAGGCGATGGGGTCTTCTAGGTATACTATCATGTCGTCTGCAAATAGAGACAATTTGGCTTCCACCTTTCCTATTTGAATACCCTTTATTTCTTTTTCTTGCCTGATTGCTCTGGCTAGAACTTCCAGTACTATATTGAATAGGAGTGGTGAGAGAGGGCATCCTTGTCTAGTGCCAGATTTTAAAGGGAATGCTTCCAGTTTTTGCCCATTCAGTATGATATTGGCTGTTGGTTTGTCATAAATAGCTTTTATTACTTTGAGATACATTCCATCGATACCGAGTTTATTGAGGGTTTTTAGCATAAAGGGCTGTTGAATTCTGTCAAATGCCTTCTCTGCGTCAATTGAGATAATCATGTGGTTTTTGTTTTTGGTTCTGTTTATGTGGTGAATTACGTTGATAGACTTGCGTATGTTGAACCAGCCTTGCATCCCTGGGATGAATCCTACTTGATCATGATGAATAAGTTTTTTGATTTGCTGTTGCAATTGGCTTGCCAATATTTTATTGAAGATTTTTGCATCTATGTTCATCATGGATATTGGCCTGAAGTTTTCTTTTCTCGTTGGGTCTCTGCCGGGTTTTGGTATCAGGATGATGTTGGTCTCATAAAATGATTTGGGAAGGATTCCCTCTTTTTGGATTGTTTGAAATAGTTTTAGAAGGAATGGTACCAGCTCCTCCTTGTGTGTCTGGTAGAATTCGGCTGTGAACCCGTCTGGACCTGGGCTTTTTTTGTGTGGTAGGCTCTTAATTGCTGCCTCAACTTCAGACCTTGTTATTGGTTTATTCATAGTTTCAGCTTCCTCCTGGTTTAGGCTTGGGAGGACACAGGAGTCCAGGAATTTATCCATTTCTTCCAGATTTACTATTTTATGTGCATAGAGTTGTTTGTAATATTCTCTGATGATGGTTTGAATTTCTGTGGAATCTGTGGTGATTTCCCCTTTATCATTTTTTATTGCATCTATTTGGTTGTTTTCTCTTTTCTTTTTAATCAATCTGGCTAGTGGTCTGTCTATTTTGTTGATCTTTTCCAAAAACCAGCTCCTGGATTTATTGATTTTTTGAAGGGTTTTTCGTGTCTCAATCTCCTTCAGCTCAGCTCTGATCTTAGTTATTTCTTGTCTTCTGCTGGGTTTTGAGTTTTTTTCATCTTGCTCCTCTAGCTCTTTCAATTTTGACAATAGGGTGTCAATTTTGGATCTCTCCATTCTCCTCATATGGGCACTTATTGCTATATACTTTCCTCTAGAGACTGCTTTAAATGTGTCCCAGAGGTTCTGGCACGTTGTGTCTTCGTTCTCATTGGTTTCGAAGAACTTCTTTATTTCTGCCTTCATTTCGTTGTTTACCCAGTCAACATTCAAGAGCCAGTTGTTCAGTTTCCATGAAGCTGTGCGGTTCTGGGTCGGTTTCTGAATTCTGAGTTCTAACTTGATTGCACTATGGTCTGAGAGGCTGTTTGTTATGATTTCAGTTGTTTTGCATTTGCTGAGGAGTGATTTACTTCCAATTATGTGGTCAATTTTAGAGTAGGTGTGATGTGGTGCTGAGAAGAATGTGTATTCTGTGGATTTGGGGTGGAGAGTTCTGTAAATGTCTATCAGGTTTGCTTGCTGCAGGTCTGAGTTCAAGCCCTGGATATCCTTGTTGATTTTCTGTCTGGTTGATCTGTCTAATATTGACAGTGGAGTGTTAAAGTCTCCCACTATTATTGTGTGGGAGTCTAAGTCCTTTTGTAAGTCATTAAGAACTTGCCTTATGTATCTGGGTGCTCCTGCATTGGGTCCATATATGTTTAGGATCGTTAGCTCTTCTTGTTGTATTGATCCTTTTACCATTATGTAATGGCCTTCTTTGTCTCTTTTGATCTTTGTTGCTTTAAAGTCTATTTTATCAGAGATGAGAATTGCAACTCCTGCTTTTTTTTGCTTTCCATTAGCTTGGTAAATCTTCCTCCATCCCTTTATTTTGAGCCTTTGTGTATCATTGCATGTGAGATGGGTTTCCTGGATACAGCACACTGATGGGTTTTGGATTTTTATCCAATTTGCCAGTCTGTGTCTTTTGATTGGTGCATTTAGTCCATTTACATTTAGGGTTAAGATTGTTATGTGTGAATTTGATACTGCCATTTTGATGCTAAGTGGCTGTTTTGCCTGTTAGTTGTTGTAGATTCTTCATTATGTTGAAGCTCTTTAGCATTCAGTGTGATTTTGGAATGGCTGGTACTGGTTGATCCTTTCTATGTGTAGTGCCTCTTTCAGGAGCTCTTGTAAAGCAGGCCTGGTGGTGACAAAATCTCTGAGTACTTGCTTGTTCGCAAAGGATTTTATTTTTCCTTCACTTCTGAAGCTCAGTTTGGCTGGATATGAAATTCTGGGTTGAAAGTTCTTTTCTTTAAGAATGTTGAATATTGGCCCCCACTCTCTTCTGGCTTGTAGTGTTTCTGCCGAGAGATCTGCTGTGAGTCTGATGGGCTTCCCTTTGTGGGTGACCCGACCTTTCTCTCTGGCTGCCCTTAGTATTCTCTCCTTTATTTCAACCCTGTTGAATCTGACGATTATGTGCCTTGGGGTTGCTCTTCTTGCGGAATATCTTTGTGGTGTTCTCTGTATTTCCTGCAATTGAGTGTTGGCCTGTCTTGCTAGGTGGGGGAAATTTTCCTGGATGATGTCCTGAAGAGTATTTTCCAGCTTGGATTCATTCTCTTCGTCCCCTTCTGGTACACCTATCAAACGTAGGTTAGGTCTTTTCACATAGTCCCACATTTCTTGGAGACTTTGTTCATTCCTTTTTGCGCTTTTTTCTCTGATCTTGGTTTCTCGTTTTATTTCATTGAGTTGGTTTTCGACTTCAGATATTCTTTCCTCTGCTTGGTCAATTCGGCTATTGAAACTTGTGTTTGCTTCGCGAAGTTCTCGTATTGTGTTTTTCAGCTCCTTTAATTCATTCATATTCCTCTCTAAGTTATCCATTCTTGTTATCATTTCCTTGAATCTTTTTTCAAGGTTCTTAGTTTCTTTGCATTGATTTAATACATGATCTTTTAGCTCACAAAAGTTTCTCATTATCCATCTTCTGAAGTCTAATTCCGTCATTTCGTCACAGTCATTCTCCGTCCAGCTTTGTTCCCTTGCTGGTGAGGAGTTTTGGTCCTTTCTAGGAGGCAAGGTGTTCTGGTTTCGGGTGTTTTCCTCCTTTTTGCGCTGGTTTCTTCCCATCTTTGTGGATTTTTCCGCTGGTTGTCTGCGTAGTTGCTGACTTTTCGATTGGGTCTCTGAGTGGACACCCAGAATGTTGATGATGAAGTATTTCTGTTGCTTGATTTTCCTTCTACCAGTCTAGCCCGTTCGCTGTACGACTGCTGAGGTCCGCTCTAGACCCTGCTTGTCTGGGGTGCACCTCTAGCAGCTGTGGCACAAAGTTTCTTTTTCTGCTATCTTTGTCCCAGGATGATGCCTGCCTAATGTCAGTCTTTTGGATATAGAGGGGTCAGGGAGCTGCTTGAGGAGACAGTTTGTACTTTATAGGGGTTTAATTGCTGAGCTGTGCGCTCTGTTGTTCCTTCAGGGCTGTTAGGCTGCTATGTTTGATTCTGCTGCAACAGAGCTCATTAAAAAACCCTTTTTTTTTTTTTTCCCTCAAATGCTCTGTGTTGAGGGGTTTGGGCTTTATTTTTGGATGTTCGATGAGGTGTCCTGCCCAGCTAGAAGGCAGACTAGCGACTGTTTGGCTGCCGAGGCTCCGCCCTGCTGTTGTGTGATTCGCCCTGTTCCTACAGGCTCTGCTGTGGTCTCCGCCACGCCCTGCGGCAGAGTCTCTTCGTTGTAGCGTGTTGCCTCAGCAACGGCAGGCTGCGTCAGCAGTGGGCGTGTATCTCAGTAGGGACGGGTTGCCTCGGCAACGGCTGGCTGCGTCAGCAGTGGGCGTTTATCTCAGTTGGGGTGGGTTGCCTCGGCAAAGGCTGGCTGCGTCAGCAGTGGGCGTGTATCTCAGTTGGGGTGGGTTGCCTCGGCAACGGCTGGCTGCGTCAGCAGTGGGCGTGTATCTCAGTTGGGACGGGTTGCCTCGGTAGTGGTGGACGCCCCTCACCCACAGAGCGTCTCGGGCCGTCTGCTCGGGATAGTTTGAAATCGCGGTTTTGTTCGTCCCACTGGGTATCCCAAACGATCTGTCCCTACAATTCCCTGGGCTGGGCTTCTGTCCAAGTCTCATTCAGTCTCAAGTCCAGCCCTCTCAAGTCTCAGGTTGCCGGTTCAACAAGGCACCCGGACAAGCGTGCCCTGTGGGGATTGCTGGGTAGGGCCGGCCGCCGCCGCCCCGACTGCCGGCTTCGCCAGGCAGACCTACTGCCTGGCGTCCCGTGTCTTTTTTATACTTGGGAGTTTCCCCGTTCTGTGGGCAACAAAGATCAGTCTGGAAATGCAGCTCAGACTCACCGTTTGCGGATTCAACGCGAGCTCCAATCCTGGGTTGTTCTCACAGCGCCATCTTGAGTCCTCCTTCAAGTATTTCTTTAGTGCAACACAAGAACGACCTAATACAGATACGTTCGAGGATGTTTATCTTTGTGCACATGTTTGGAATTTCTGTAGATTAGATTCTTGGAAGTAATATTTCCCGGTCAAAGGTCAATTACAATTTAAAATTTGAATTGCTGTCCGATTTCCACTTTCATAACAATGATTTCTCATCTTGATAATGTCAATATTTGCATTTTTACCAGTATTATGGATAAAGTATTTTTCTTCATGTTTTAATCTGCACTTGCTTGATTAGCAGAAGAGTCCATCATAGGCTGGGCATGGTGGCTCACGCCTGTAATCCCAGCACTTTGGGAGACCAAAGTGGGTGGATCACGAGGTCAAGAGATCGAGACCATCCTGGCCAACATGGTGAAACCCCATCTCTATTAAAAATACAAAAAAATTAGCTGGGCATGGTGGTGCACACCTGTAGTTCCAGCTACTCAGGAGGCCGAAGCAGGAGAATCACTTGAATCCAGGAGGCGGAGATTGCAGTAAGCCAAGGTCGTGCCACTGCACTACAGCCTGGGTGACAGTGGGAGACTCTGTCTCAAAAAAAAAAAAAAAAGAAGAGTCTGTTATCTTTATACATCTTTATTGCTCATCAATATTTCTTCTTCAGTGAATTTGCTATTCATATTTTTTTCTATTTATTTTTTTTTTGTTGTTGTTGATTTCTAGGTACTTCTAATATATTGTGGACACATGACTCCAGTTCCATGGTTTTCAAATGGTGTTCCATGGAGCCCAAAGTTCTGTGGAGTTGTATGAGGTATGTTTGGCTGCACTTTCTTGGAAATTCAAAGCAGAACAGACAGGATTCTGGTTCCTTCAACCTATGCTTCATCCACAATAGCTCTCTTTTACCTCACTTAGAGATTAGAGACCATTTATAAAATTATGTTTTAGGGAAAAAAGGGGTCTATTGCTAAATATAAGTATTTAAATCAGATTATTAAGTATCTTTATTGTTCTGAAGTACTATGATCTTTAGTTTTATTAATTCAAAAAATAATGCTGTAATTGCTCAGGAATAGAAAATAGATCCAGAATTGACAGATGATGCTGTGGTCTGAAGGTCTGTGTGCTCCCATAATTTGTAGATTAAAACCTAATCCTTGGCCGGGCATGGTGGCTCATGCCTATAATCCCTGCACTTTGGGAGGCCCAGGCAGGTGGATCACATGAAGTCAAGAGATCGAGATATCCTGGCCAACATGGTGAAACCTTGTCTCTTCTAAAAATACAAAAATTAGCTGGGTGTGGTGGTGCACACCTGTAGTCCCAGCTACTCGGGAGGCTGAGGCAGGAGAATCGCATGAACCTGGGAGGCAAAGGTTACAGTGAGCAAAGATGATGCCACTGCACTCCAGCCTGGTGCCTGGTGACAGAGCGAGACTCAGTCTCAAAAAACAAAACAAAACAAAAAAGAAAAACCTACTCGTCAAAGTAAAAGTATTAGAAGGTGGGACTTTTGGGAGGTGATTAGCTGATGATGGCTCTGCCCTAATTAATGGGATTAGTGCTCTTAAAAAAGACATCCCAGAGAGCTAGCTGGCCATATGAGGACACAGCAAGAAGGCAGCATCTATAAGGAATGGGCCTCCATCAGACAATGAATCTACTAGTGCCTTGATCTTGGACTTTCAAGACTCTAGAACTGTGAGAAATAAATGTTTGTGGTTTATAAGCCACCCAGTTTATGGTATTTTTGTGATAGCAACCCAAATAGACTAAGGCAGAGGATCATGTTTTTGAGAGCTTTATTTGTTTACTAAGCACTGTTATTGAACATTTACCTACTTTGTGCTAGGCACTACACAAAGTGCTGATACATTTGTACCCAAAACATGGCTCCTAATCTCTCAAACTACGGATTGCTGAGGAAGACAGATAGTAAACAAGTAATTACAATAAAATATATTAAAGTTTATGAGAGTCACATATGACATGTTATCCTAACCCAGTTTGAAGGGCAGTGATGAGGAAGTGATGTTCAACTATAATCTGAAAATGACTATGAGCTAGAGAGTTGAAGGGAGGGAAGTACGGATTGGGAGTGGGCGAACGGTACACAGGACAATAAATAATTTAAGTAAATGTTTAAGTACAGATGCTTTTCAACTTATGATGGGGTTACATCCTGATAAACCCATTGTAAGGTAAAAATATTGCAAGTTGGAAAATGCGTCGGCTACGCTTAATCTACCAAACATCTAGGCTTAGCCGAGCATACCGAAAACATGCTCAGAAGACACTCATTAGCCTGCGGCTGGGCACACTCATCCAACACAAAGCCTGTTTAATAATAAAGTGTTGAGTATCTCCCATAGTTTATTGAATACCATACTGGAAGTGAAAAACAGAATAGTTTAAGGGGTACTTGAATATGGTTTCTACTGGATGTATATTGCTTTTGCACCGTCATAAAGTAAAAAAAAAAATCACGAGTAAAACTATGATGAGCTGTCGACTATTGATATTGTTTTGCTTGACAACCAAGTTTTCAGATGAGCAAATCTAGAAAGATTTTTACTTACTTTCGTGTGTGTGTGTGTGTATTTATAGTGAGTTGTCATTCTCCTCTATTTTCCTTCCACCCTCTTTTCTCTTTTTCTTGAGTAACTTACAAATAAAAATTATATTTCTAAGATGGAATATACCTAAATCAACAAGCTCTTTTAGGTGACAATTAAATGGGAATTTGAATGAGGAATGAAATTTCTGACAGAATTCCAATAACACAAAGAACCACTTGACTCGAATTCAACCAAAACAATAAATCTAAAATTTACTATTATTGTGAGACTTCAAACAGAAGTTAACATGCTGTAGGTTATTATATGAGCTTTGCTGGGCTTGCTCCAGAATGAATAGACAGAGCCCAAGAGAATCAGGTGGTTTTCACATGCGTCTTACCTGTGTAGAGAACGAGAATTTAGCTTTAGAATTTTGCTGCTGGAAATATGTTTTTTATACAGGGTTAGAATATCCCCCAAGCACCCTTATATCTTTCTCCTTCCTTTCATCATCAAACATTTAAATGTTTGATCTTGGGCTTCCAAACATTTACGTGTTTGATAAGGAAAGGAAGGAGAAAGATGTCTTTATTTTCTCATCACTGCTCACTACTTACCCTCTTGCAACCTAGCTTTAGTTCCCATCCCTTTAAAGAAGTTGCTTTATGTTCCTTGCTAATTTTTTTTTTTTTTGACACAGGGTCTTGCTCTGTCATGCAGGCTGGAGTGCAGTGTTGCAATCACAGCTCACTGCAGCCTTGACCTCTCAAGCTCACGTGATTTTCCTACTTCAGCCTCCTGAGTAGCTGAAACCACAGGTGTGTGCCACAATGCCCGGATAATTTATTTTTTATTTTTTGTAGCGATGTGGGTCTCACCATGTTGCCCTGGCTGCACTGGTAACTTCTTATTTGCCAAGCCACTAACTTTGGCTTTATTTTTCTAACCTGGAATTTTCTATAGTATTTGGTACCCTTGGTCTCCTGTTTTCTCCAAACTCACTTGAAGGCCTTTGTTATGGTAATTTTCCTCCTTGTCTGTCTCTGGCTTGTATCTCCTTTACCAAAGGCCCTTCCTTTTTCCTCCCGCTACAGTAAGTACAGTAAGTGTACTACTGAGACCATCTTTCTCTATCTGCTTTTCCCTTCTTCCTTTTGGAGATGAGTCCCATATCTTTGTGTCCAGACCTGGTTGGGATTTGGTCTAGCATTTCTTGTTGGCTTGACATCTCCACCTGGTTACCTCCTCCCCAAACCCAGCACCCAATGTGTGTCCTCTTTCTATGAGTGGCAACAGTGTTCTCCAAATTACCCAGAGCTCAGTTATATTTGACTCCTCCTCCTTCTTGATCTCTTGAATCAGGTAAATCACTAAGTCTTTTTGCTTTTTCTCTTCACAGTTCTCTTTTCTTTTTTTCTTTGCCTTCTAGCTAGGATACACAGCCATCCCAGTTTGCTAAGGGCAGCTGGGGTTTCCACCAGCAATCCATTCCACTTTCATGTTAATAAATTTGTATGCAGCTGGGCACAGAGGCTCATACCTGTAATTCCAGACTTTGGGAGGCTGAGGTGGGCAGATTGCTTGAGCTCATGAGACAAGCCTGGGCAATGTGGCGTCATTGTCTGGAGTGAATACTTGAGGTTTGTCATCTCACACCAAGGAAATCGAGTATGCAGACACACAAGAAATGGGTTTAAGTGCAGAGGTTTAATAGGCAAAAGAAAGAGAAAGGAGAATAGCTCTCTGTCTTGCAAGAGAGGGGGGTGCCTGAGTGACACTTCCGGTTTTGTGATGAAGTGCATGAGGTTTTATAGACTGGCTTGAGGAAGCAGTGTCTGATTTACATATGGCCCAAAGATTGGTTGGACCAGGTGTGACATTTACATAGTGTGCAAAGAAGCCGGTCACCCCACACTAATCTTTTATTATGCAAGTGGATTTTTACATGACTGATGCCATGTTGTCTGCTTCTTACTGTATATATGGTTGATAAAAGGGAAGATGGAGCTGCATGTTGAAAATGCCTAGTCCCCAGGTAGCCCCTTTCCTATTGGCACAGCTGCCAGCGCTCACCCATGCAGGCTTCCAGCTTGCTTATCTATGTCTGCAGCTCCATTTTACAGGCTGCTCTTTGTTAGAAAAGAAGTGATTTGGGGGCTGCTTTTCAGAAAAAGGGAAATCTTACTGAGGACTTTCTTACCCCTCCCTATTTGACTAAATAATTCCTTTTTAACTCCTATATCAGCAACATGGCAAAACCCCATTTTTACAAAAAATACAAAAATTAGCCAGGCCTGGTGATGTGTGCCTGTAGTCCCAGCTCCTCAGGAGGCTGAGGTGGGAAGATCACTTGAGCCTGAGAGGCAGAGGGTGCAGTGAGCCAACATCACAGCACTGCACTCTAGCCTTGGCAATAGAGCCAAACTTTGTCTCAATCAATCAATAATCAATATTAATAAATAGAATTGTTTGCTTTTTCTCCTGTTGATCTGTCTATTGTCAGTTCATAACAAATATTCAGAGGGTGAAGGGGAAGTTTTTCATTCACTCCTATAGATTTGGCACAGTTGGCAGGATATCCAAAACTGCTCTGTCCCTCTGGAAACTGCAGTTGTGAGAACCTAGAACCCGATAAGCTGACAAAAGGGTAAGAAATTCTTACAAGTCAGCTCCTTGGATCTGATTCCAGCTTATGGAATCAGGTTGAGTGGAAGGTAAAAATCACTCCCTGTCCCTTTCTTCTTTCCAAATTTAGAACAGTAGGAGAAAATCATTTGTACAGACTAGTCTTGGGCATAGCAACTCTGGTATATTTTTTTGGTATGAATACTCACATTGGATGATCTCTTTTCTCCCAGAAATCGTCTTTGTTTTCCTTTGTTTCTGTCTTGTGTGTTGTTTGTTGTAAAAAGGACAACCTTTTTATAGGTAGAACATGGACCTAAAGCCCTTATAAGCCCATTGTTTGAGCTGTTCTTATAGACTGATGAGTACATGGTTCTCACCAGACTGGCATCCAAACTTTTCTGTGGGTCCCTGAAACAAAAAACAAATAAGATACCTTGCTTGTCTTCCTTTGTATCTTGAGAGCCTGGCTTTGTGAACAAGTGGCAACCTCTCTTTCTTGTTCTTTGCCAGCTGGGAAGTACAATTGTCAGGTTCTGCCAAGTGGCCAGTCTGAAAAGACTGGGAACCAAGACACAAAATGCTATTAAGCAGCATTCTCTTTGTGGAAATGTGCCAAGCTCCCAGGGAAGTTTGTCTTAATAAATTCCATCCACAAGGGGCTTTTGTCATCTCCACCTCTGTTGTCTTGTTAGTGCTGGGAAAGTCCAATCCTAGATGTGCCTATCCAGTGTCACAGATTAGTAGGTCTGTGACAAATGGCATTCCACATTTTTCGGAGAACTGGAGACAACATTTGCAAATATTCTTCTTAACTACCTGTGCTAACACAGGTCTTTACACTATCTTAATCTATTTTTGAAAGTGAATTTTGAGGGATCATAAGGGCTGCATCTTCTTCATCCTCCTTGGGAATGCCTCTTGCTTTCATGCTAAAAATTTATTCTAAACATAGAAAATTATTTGCTGGTCTTTCCATGAAGACGCTACTAAATTGCGCTGCTACTGAAATAAATACACCATTAGAGATCCTAACTGTCAATGACCAGATGATGAATTCTTTGAATTGAAGTGACTTCTATATTTGAAATATGTTCCCCTCCATTTAGTGATCAGCAAATGAAAAGTTACTGAGGAGGAATATCAGAGTTCTGACTGTCACATGAAGAACCTAATGAGATTTTTGATCACTCTGGGACACCTTGAAGAACACACAAAAGGCACCACTGACCCCCTGCTTTTGGGGTCCTCTATTTTCCTTATGGAGTTCCTAAAGTCCTGGGTGGTATTTTTCTCAGATATGATGTTTTACTCTCTTTTGCATGAAACTCCCTGACCTCTGGCTTTTGGGGATATCAAGGGTTACTTTAGAGTAAATATGTCCAGTTCACATTGAAAAATTTTTCTATAAAAAGGCATATGTTTCTAAAAATTATGTGTATTCATATAATGTTGGCACATGACAGTTCAAAATTGCTTGCTTCCTAGGTTTTCACTCAAAATTAAGGCTGCTTAGAGTTAAAAATTCTAATTATTATATGTAATTAAAATTACTAAATATAAAGGAAACTTTTGTATACAAAGTGTATAAGGAAAAAAATGTGTTTTGGGTGAGGAAAGTTATTTAAAGAGATGTGGATATGTGTTTTTGTTCAAGAAAAAAAATCAATTTTATATGGTTTAGAGGGTATTAAAAGATTATTTCAGAATAAATAAGTGAAAGGTAAAACATTATAGACAAAAAGAAGTGAATATAAAAAGTTGGGGGGAAATAGAGCAAAAGAGAATCTTATGTGGTTAAGCTATGATTACATAAATTTACTATAACAGGTTTTAAAATTGAGCCTTAATATCAAAAGTACACTGATAAAAAACTAAAATTTTGTCTTCTCTTTTAAACAACATTTTCATGTAGTATTGCCAAGAGGCAGTAAAAGATTTTTATTTACCATTTAAAATCAGCTGCAAAAGTGAGGTGGGGGAGAGAGAGAAACATTATTTGTGCCTCATGCTGTCTTTATTAGGTCTTTTGATTACTTACAGAAACCAAGCATCCTCTCTCAAAGAGTAAAGCTTTTGTTTTTTTTACAGCTATGTAACTTCCTGTATTTGCTTTTTAAGACTTTAAATATCATTCTGGCTAAATTAATGGCTATTATTTCACAATGATTGAAATAATTTATTATTTTGATCTTATTTTGACCCAGTGTTTTAAATGTTTGATATTTGACAAACCTCTCAAAATTCAACATAAGCATTTTTGACCACAAACTATATTTCAGATATTCCACTGGGCCTCTGGAAGTGCAACAGAGAAATATTAAACTAATTAGGCTTATTGGAAATGTTAAAATCATATTGGAAGGACTGTCAAGTGAAAAATAATGTTTAACTTTTTTTGACTTAAAATTTTATAAGTATGTTATTGATGAGTGTTCAAAAATCATACTATATTCCCAAAAATTTAATATATCATTAGTCACAATATAGTATGATAATCTTATTAAATTGTTATAGGCCACAAAAATAATACAATTTTCTTGTCAATTGCATCATGATTATAATGAACTTCCATCACATCTTCAACCTTGGTTATTCTAAGCCTTATCGTCCACAGTTAATTGCTTTATTCTGATGCTTTTTCTGAAAGTTCTTTGCAAGCAAGTATTATTCTTAAGTGTTATATCTTCAAGGAGATATATGGGAAGAAAATGAAAATAATTCTGAGAAACCCAGGTTTCTAATAACTTTGAATTCATACCATTGGACTGAATTTACAGAATGTTGATAAAAATTGAACTTAGAAAACTGCTCACTCAACATCAAGCAGAATAAAGATTAATTACATGGAATAAAACTGATAAAAGAATATGTTTTTTATGGCTTTTTTTGGCAAAACATTGCTGATTCTTCTCACATTTTGTTTTCCAGATTTAAGAAAACTTTATTCCTTTTAAGCTATCTATAGCTTACAGAAATTTGGTAAAGTATATCTCTGTGAAGAGAATTGAAGCATTTACTTTTTCCCTACCTAATATCTCCAGAAATGAGAAACTATTCATGAATACTCATAATATTATGGCAATATATTTATTTGCATAAGTTTAATAAGAATCTTTTTTTTTTTTGTAACAGGGCACAGTTGGAAACATTGGTTATATTGCCAAAGCTTTGACTGAAATGTCATGCCTTCAGACAATTTTAAGGAACTGAGGTCGCTTTATGAAGCCTTTAAAAAGCCCCTGGAAACACTAGCCTGGTATCTTGAATAAATGATTTACACAGCTACTTTACAGGTAAGTTTAGACTGTTACTTTTTTTTTTTTTTAATGGAGTCTCACTCTGTCACCCAGGCTGGAGTGCAGTTGTGTGATCTCGGCTCACTGCAACTTCTGCCTCCCAGGTTCAAGTGATTCTCCTGCCTCCGACTCCCAAGTAGCTGGGATTACAGGTATGGGCCACCACACCAGTGTAATTTTTTTGTATTTTTAGTAAAGATGGGGTTTCACCATGTTGGCCGGGCTGGTCACGAACTCCTAACCTCAAGTGATCTGCCCACCTTGGCTTCCCAAAGTGCTGGGATTACAGGTATGAGCCACCATGCCTTGACCAAGACTGTTACGTTTTGATAAGTCCAGGAACTTCAAGATATCTTTGGGGATCTCAAGAAAAGAGGTATTCACCCATTTCTACAGATATTATTGGCATAATTTCAGGGTGAGTCATTGATTTGTCTCCTTAGCCTTGAGAGGCCTTTAAAAGTCTAATTTGAGATTCTGTTTAAAAAAATCCAGCAAAGCAGACTTAATTCTATATAATTGTTTTCTGGCTATTCTTGCTGAGCTTATGTAAATGATCAGGCCAAGTTTAATAAAACTAAACTTATTTTACAAATAAATTGAACTTACTACATATATACTGTGGAATACTATGCAGCCATAAAAAGAACGAAATTGTGTTCTTTGCAGCAACATGGATAGAGCTAGGGCCATTATCCTAAGCAAAGTAATGCAAGAACAGAAAACCACATGCCATATGTTCTCACTGATAAGTGGGAGCTAAACAATGAGAATATATGTACACGAAGAGGGGAACAACAGACATTGGGGCCTAAGGGTAGCGGGTGGGAGGAGTGAGAGAATCAGAAAAAATACCTATTGAGTACTATGCTTATTACCTGGGTGATGAAATAATCTACATCAAACCCCTGTGACACACAGTTTACCTATATAGCAAACCTGCACATATACCACTGAGCCTAAAATAAAAGTCATAAAACAAAATAACCCACCAGTAAATTGGACTTACTATGACTGTCTTTGGTAGCATTAGGGGTATTAGAGAGAGAAAAATTATGTTTAAGAAGAAAATCATAGTGCACTTATTTTTATATTCTAGCTCATTGTTTTTGAGATTTTTCTTTACTGCAATGTAGACTGAATCCTGAATTCTCTCCTGACTTCAAGTCTCCAAACAAATGTTTCCACTTCACTCCCACATTTCTGACTTGGAATCACTGAAATTAAAACTACCTTTTTCCTGAAGCCATATTAGTTGACACTGGTTGACTTAATAGAGTCATCTGAGGAATCATTATGACAGCTTATGTATAGAGGACCTTTTGTGGCACAAAAACTGCAAAATCTGTCAGATTGCCACTGCCAGCTTCCACTCCTACTGAAAATGCCTGAAACCTAAGTGTAGGAATCTTCTCAACTGGCTTCCCTGTGAACTCTAGAAAAACTAGCTTATAAACTCCAGGTATTAACTTTTGTTTTTCGTCTTTTCTTGGGAAGACCTCTTATTAAAGACCTGTTTGCCTGTACCGTATAGAGGCTTAACTTTGATGAGAGTCCTATAAATGTCACCGATTGACATGAGAAAGAACTGTTTAATTGGACTGACCTATTTTAAGAATAGGAGACTGGTTTAATAAGATCATTTGCTACCCAGCTACAAACTGAATTTTTCTTTCCATGGCCACCAAATCAGCTTTAACATGCGTAACTTCTAGGAAAGTTTTAGACAGGTCAGTGTTAGGACTCAGAAAACAATACTCCAAAGCATGCACTTTGACATGTGGAACAGTTTGAACTCAAAGAAATTAAAAAGCCTTAGAAGCAGCTCAGAACCAAGAACTTTCTAACCTTTTCCTCTTTCTCCCCCAGCAGAGTAGAACTCTCTCTGAAGTTTCCTTATCTGCAGCTTCTCCAGGAGAAACACAATGGTCTTCACTCCCCTCCCTGAAATGTTGCCCAGAAAAGATTAAACTCATATCACAGGTAGGAAGACAGAAATGTCATACCACCTAGACAAACTTTGTCACAAGCTATGCCCTATTCTTCAGTCCCATTCAGTTTCCAAAGAGAATCATTTACAAACTATTGTCTGGCCTTTGGGGCCTACTTAATTCTCCTAAAAACCAGATTCCAAAATTGTCTACATTCTGTCATCTTCCTGTCCCCTATGAAGAGGGTGTTGTTTACCCTTCAGCCACCTGGCCCTCTTTGAGTCTCATATTTTCTACAACTTCCATGTACACTTGCACTTTTAAAAATTTGTGTGCTTTTTCTCCTTTTGATCTATTGTCAGTTCATTTCAGCAAACCTTCAGAGGGTGGAAGCAATTCCTTCACCAATACACCACACTTTGACCCAGTACTGTCATTTCACATGAGTCTTCATCTCTGTCCAGACTGCAATTAACTTCATTCAGTGAATTGCTTTACTGCTCAGTTTAAATCAGCATCTTTTATCCAGAACTTGAAAACATCTAGGACAACACTGTTCATTGGAAGTATAGTACTAGCCACAAACCTGAGCCATACATTAAATTTTTCTGATTACAAACATTAACAAAATAAAAAATAGGTAAAATTAATTTTAATATGTTTTAACTCAAAATATCCAAAATACTATCATTTCAATATAGAACAAATATAAAATTGTGTTTTAAATCATTTTTATTTCACTTCCCAAGCCAAGATAAATAAAATTAGGATCAAAATAGGGGTTGGCAAAACCTTCTTAAGCCGATATGCTACTTCAGCAAAGTCTCAGGATACAAAATCAATGTGTGAAAATCGCTAGCATTCCTATACACCAACAACAGGCAAGCAGACAGCCAAATCATGAATGAACTCCTGTTCACAATTGCTGCAAAAAGAATAAAATACCTAGGAATACAGCTAACAAGGGAAGTAAAGAGCCATTTCAAGGAGAACTACAAACCACTGCTCTAGAAATCAGAGAGGACACAAACAAATGGAGAAACAATTCATGTTCATGGATAGGAATAATCAATATCATGAAAATAGCCATAATGCCCAAAGTAATGTATAGATCCAACGCTATTCCCATTAAAATACCACTGACAATCTTCACAGAATTAGAAATTATTTTAATATTCATATGGAACCAAAAAAGAGCCCAAATTGTCAAGACAATTCTAAGCCAAAAAAAGAAAACCGGACACATCACACTACCCAACTTCAAACTATACTACAAGGCTACGGTAATCAAAATAGCATGGTACTGATACAGGAACAGACACATAGGCCAATGGAACAAAACAGAGAACTCAGAAATAAGACTGCACACCTACAACTATCTGATTTTTGACAAACTTGACAGTAATAATCAATGGGGAAAGAACTCCTCATTTAATAAATGGTGCTGGGCTAACTGGCTAGCTATATGCAGAAAACTGAAACTGGACCCCCTTGCTTAAACCATATACAAGAATTAACTCAAGATGGATTAAAGATTTAAATGCAAAACCCAAAACTATAAAAAACCTAGAGGAAAATCTAGACAATACCATTCAGGACATAGGCATGAGCAAAGATTTTATGACAAAAATGCCAAAACCAATTGCAACAAAAGCAAAAATTGACAAGTGGGAACAGTTGCTGTGCAGAAGCAACTATCATCAGAGTGAATAGACAATCTACAGACAGGAGAAAAGTTTTGCAATCTATCCATCTGACAAAAGGTTTAATATCTAGAGTCCATGAGGAACTTAAATTTCTAAGAAAAATATCAAACAACCCCATTAAAAAGTGGGCAAAGGACATGAAACAGACACTTCTTAAAAGAAGACATACATGCAGCCAACAAACATATGAAAAAAAACAACATCACTAATCATTAGAGAAATGCAAATCAAAATCACAATGAGATACCATCTGTCACCAGTCAGAATGGCTATTATTAAAAAGTCAAAAAACAACAGATGCTAACAAGGTTGTATAGAAAAAGGAATGCTTTTTTTTTTTTTGGTAGGAGTGTAAGTTAGTTCAACCATTGTGGAAGAGAGTGTGATGACTCCTCAAAGACCTAGAGGCATAATACCATTTGACCCAGCAATCTCATTACTGGGAATATACCTAAGGGAATATAAATCATTCTGTTATAAAGATACCTGCACATATGTGTTCATTACAGTACTATTCACAATGGTGAAGACATGGACTCAATCAAAATGCCCATCAATGAAAGACTGAATAAAGAAAATGTGGCACCTATACATCACACCATGAAATACTATGCAACCATAAAAAGGAGTGAGATCATGTTCTTTGCAGGGACATGGATGGAGCTGGAAATCATTATCCTTAGCAAACGAATGCAGGAATAGAAAACCAAACACTGCATGTGCTCACTTATAAGTGGAAGCTGAATAATGAGAACACATGGACACATAGAGGGGAACAACACACTGGGGCTTGTTGTGGGGGCAGGGCAGTCAGGAGAGGGAGAGCATCAGGAAGAATAGCTAACGGATGTTGGGCTTAATACCTAGGTGATGGGAGAATCTGTGCAGGAAACCACCATGGCACATGTTTACCTACTTATGTAACAAAGCAAATCCTGCACATTTACCCCAGAACTTAAAATAAAAGTTGAAAAAAATCTTCTAAGACTGTGAAAACCATTCATATAATAGTTACTTAATGGCTAATGCATTCTTGGGCTGCCGAATGTTGAGAAAGTAGGTGTTTCTTATAATTTATTATCACTGAATGTGATAATTAAAGAATAGTCACTGTTCTTCCTCTGGGGCCAAGTAAATTTATTTCTGAGAAAGTAGCATAAGTAAATATAGACAAAGCCTTTATCAGTTGAGTTTTACTGTATAAAAAGCAACTTTAAAACCAAATGGCTTGAAACAATAGCATTTATTTGGCTTATGATTCTGTGATCACTGGGTATTTCTCCTTGTCAAAGCTAGCTCTGCCAATTTCAGCTAGGTCTGTCCAAATCTGTGTTCAGTGGTGTGTTGATTGGTGACTGCATGATCTAGGATGGCTTCACTCACAAGTATGGTGATTGGCAGGTCTGCAGAAGGTATGGGAGCAACTAGGCTATGTGTCTATTAACCAGCAAGCAAGTCCACACTTTTTCATATGGTGACACTTCCCAAGAGCAGCAATGAAATAAATCCCAATGTACAAGCACTCGTATGCTTCAGTTTTGCTAATATCTCATTTCCCAAGCGAGCCACATGGCTGAGCTCAGAATCAGAATGGGAGGGCATTGGTAGTTAAATGGCAAGAGAGCATGGACATAGGAAGGGGAAAAACAGCTAGCCAATTTGGCAATCAATCTAGCACAAGACATATACATTAAGATGTTTATCATGGTGATTTCTATAGTGTAGCAATGCATACATGTAATTTGGATGTCCAACAAAAATACTAAAAATGGCAAGACCATTTAGTAGCTCTCACACTGTAACATTTAAAACATGTAATCCCATAACTTTGCAAGGCCAAGACAGGTGGATAACTTGAGGCCAGCAGTTTGAGACCAGCCTGGTCAACATGGTGAAACCCCGTCTGTACTAAAAATACAAAAATTGGCCGTGTGTGATGGTGCATGCCTGTAGTCCAAGCTACTCGGGAGGCTGAGGCACAAGAATTGCTTGAACCAGGGAGGCAGAGGTTTCAGTGAACTGAGATCATGCCACTGCACTCCAGCCTGGGTGACAGAGGGAGATTCTGTCTCTAAATAAATAAATGAATAAATAAATAAATAAATAAAATGAAATCACAGTGCTTTTGATAAAAGTGTCTGCACAATAAAAGAAACAATCAACAGAGTGTACAAACGACATGTTGAATGGGAGAAAATATTTGCAAATTATTCATCTGACAAGGGACTAATAGCCAGAATATACAAGAAACTCAACTCAAAAGTAAAAAAACAACAACAACAAATAATCTCATTACAAAGTGGGAAAAGGACAGGAATAGACATATCTGCAAAAAGACATACAAATGGCCAACAGGCATATATGAAAGAACATCACCAATCATCAGGGAAATACAAATCAAAACCAGAATGAGATATCGTCTTATTCCAAATTAGACTAGGCTATTACTAAAAAGACAAAAAATAACAGATGCTGGCAAGGATATGGAGTAAAGCAACTTCTTATATACTGTTGGTGGGAATGTAAATTAATACAATCACCATGGAAAACAATATGGCAATTTCTCAAGAAACTAAACATAGGCTGGGTGCGGTGGCTCACGCCTGTAATCCCAGCATTTTGGGACACTGAGGTGGGCAGATCACCTGAGGTCAGGAATTTGAGATCAGCCTGGCCAACATGGTGACACACTGTCTCTACTAAAAATATAAAAATTAGCTGGGCATGGTGGCGGTGCCTGTAATCTCAGCTACTCAGGAAGCTGAGGCAGGAGAACTGATTGAACCCGGAGGCGGAGGTTTCAGTGAGCTGAGACTGCTCCGCTGCACTCTGGCCTGGGCAACAAAGTGAGACTCGGTCTCAAAAAACAAAAAACAAAACTAAAACTAAAACTTAGAACTACCATACAATCCAGCAATTCCACAACTGGGCATTTATTCAAAGAAAGAGACATCAAAAGGATGTCTGCAAAGTCTATCAAAAGGATGTCTGCACTTGCATATTTATTGCAGTACTGTTCACAATAACAAAGATATTTAATTAACCTAGTGTCCATCAATAGATGAAGGGACATAAAAATGTGGTATACATACACCATTGAATACTATACAGCCATAAAAAAGAGGAAAATTATGCCATTTGCAGCAATGTGGAAGGAACTGGAGGTAAATATGTTAAGTGAAATAAACCAGGAATGGAAAGACAAATGTCACATGTTCTCTCATGTGGGAGCTAAAAAAGTTGATTTCATGCAGGTAGAGAGTAGAATGGCAGACACCATAGGCTGGGAAAACTGTAGGTAGATGGGGGAAACGAAGACAGGTTGGTCAATGGGTACAAGCACACAGTTAAAAGGTAGAAGTTCTAATGTTAGATAGCAGAGTAAGGTGACTATGGTTAGCAACAACGTGCTGTATATTTCAAAGTAGCAAGGAGAGAGAACTTGAAATGTCCCCAACATGTAGAAATAATAAACACTCCAAGATGATGGATGCCCCAGATGCCCTGACTTGATCATTGCCCATTCTGTGCATGTAACAAAATATCACTTGTATCCCATAAATATGTAAAACATTTTGTATGAATAAAAATGCTTTTAATATGCTATTAAATGAAAAGGGGATACATAATTTTATATACCCTATAACAATTGCATAATAAACATTAATTCAGATTAAAAATATTAGAAATACACAAAAATATTAGTAATTGTATTGAGGAATAATGTCATGGGACTCCCTTCTCTTCATTTCTCAAAACATCCAAAATATTTTACTATATAGACTTATTAAATTTATTTAAAATTTTATTCAAAATCAATTTTCCATGTTTATTAAGAAATAATTTTATACAGCCCCAAATTAGTAATATATCATGTTTCAGACACTAAGAAAATGAGCTTTGGCAACATTTTCTCTTGGTATAAAGGAAAATTTTACAATTTCTTCTTATGAAAGAGTAATATAAGATTGCAAAGAGCCAAGACGTAATTTAAATATGTTCAGGGACCATTTCCATCTTCAGAATTAAGGATTATTTTAATTTTACATCATTGCCTTTTCTCTTTTACTTTCCTTTTTAGTTTTATCATTTTAGGATTCCCTATTTTTAATTTTCATACAGAGATTTCTTTAATTGATCATTATAATTAAGCATAAAGTCCTAAGTTCCGAAGTCATATTTTGCTGGATCCTCACATTCTAAATTATTCATTCCACTTACTGTTCTTAGTTTGGTTTTATCTGAAAATTCCCGGTTTATTGTTTTTGTGTTTTATTTCATAGAAATAAGAAGGCAGAAAAAAAGGAAGGACATTATAAAATAGGTCTTAAAGTTTGTTGATCTTAAAGTTTATGTTGTTTGATGCTCTTGTGTCCCTTCTAGACATCAATATTCTCCCAGAAGCCCTTGATTTCATTTTCTGTAATCTCTGTTGTACTCAATATATTCCAGCAAAGCTTCATTGTTTCTTTTTGGACCTTAACTTCTTAAGTAAAGCCATTTATTGATATACTACTTTTTTTCAGTGAGCTAGCAAATCAATAAATGAAAGATTAGTTCAGTGTGTCAGCTTTCCCTAAGCATTCGGGGACTCATTTACTCCTTTGGCTGGCAAGGAGGAGGCCAGGTGGCAGCCTTACACAGCAATAATGGGTTTCCCTGTCAAACATTTCTAGGTGTTACCTCTCATACTAATTATTGAGTTTCACACCGTTTTAGATGAGAAAATTGGGTGTGGGTTTGAACTTTATGTGTACTAGCAGTGCTACTTAAACAATTATTTTCAGTTCATCCCATTTTATATTATTCTACCAAGCTTAGATCCAGTTTTAGGAAGATTCTTTAGAGAGATACTTTGTTCATTACATTAAAAAAACCCACTGCCATGGCCTGACATAGCATGTCTTTGTTTTTGTGTTTTTAGGATGCACAGCTCCATAAGCTAATCCTATTCATATGACTATGTGGGGGGGATATATTAGCACTCGGCTGGATTTCATCAGTCTTATCTTCTGAAATCAGTACAGTGTATTTACTCTGATATTGTACTGTTCACTCCTGCTAGCTCTTACCCAGCTTTCATTCCACAGAGGTCCGTTCAGGGATCTGAGCTGTTTACTCTTTAGATCTTCCTGTGAGCATCACAGTCATCACAGAGCACTCTCTCTTCAATTGAGAGTTTATAATTCAAAACCTCATTACATTTTATAGGACCATATTTGGAATCTTTATCCCCAACTGTTTGAAATTATCTTCATTTTTACTTAAGAGCATTTAGACATCCAATCAGAAACATTCCATGTGGATGAAAAAGAACACCAGCCACAGAAACTGAGGGTCTGGGAGCCACATTAGAACAGTGTTCAGTGATCAGATTTAATATGTTGATGGCTATTCTTGCCTGGCAGGTTTACGAAAGACATCATGGGAATAAGTTTAACTCTAATAATGCTGTAAATTTACCAGGTTAGAGAACATGGTCAGAACAAGTTCTATTCCCAAAAGACAGAAAGTCAGAATAATAGGAAACCTACTGTTGGTAAGTGGGAAAATACGTACTTTGATACACTGCTGGTGGGAATGGAAATTGGTATAATTTTTATGAAAGGCAATTTTACAAAATATAGAAAGTTTTAATAATTGCCTAATCCTGATGACTCAGCAATTTGATTTACAAGATTTTACCCTAAGGCAATAATTCGGGATTTAAGTAAAGATAAAAGGATGTTCAATATAATTTGACTAATGATAATGAATATTGGAAACAATTTAAATATCCAACAACAGGGGATGATTGAATAACAAAGTCCATCAATCCTATGGCATATGATGTCTTTTTTGAAAATCATGCTTGGCAGAATATTTATTGATATGGAAAAATGTGTGTGACATATAAAAAAAGCTTATAAAATAAAGTATACACAGTATACTATTTTGGAGGAAAAAACACGATGTATTTATGCACAGAAAACCAGATAAGAAGCACATATATCAAAATGATAACAGCGTTTACCATGATGGTATGCTTTCAGAGTGCTGGAAAACCAAGGCATTTGTTCTCTTCTGGGTAGGGACTTATGAATGATTGAAATTGTCTTTGTTTGGCCGGGAGTGGTGGCTTATGCCTATAAATTCCAGCACTTTGGGAGGCTGAGGCGGGCAGATCGCTTGAGCTCAGGAGTTTGAGACCAGTCTGGGCAATATGGTGAATCCCCAACTCTACCCAAAATATAAAGACTTAGCTGGGCATGGTGGCATGTGTCTGTGGTCCCAGGTACTTAGGAGGCTGAGGTGGGATGATGGTTTGAGCACAGGAGGTAGAGGTTGTAGTGAACAAAGATGGCACCACTGCACTCCAGCCTGGATGACAGAATGAGACTGTCTCACATATATATGTGTGTGTGTGTGTATAGTGCTTTCCTTTCCTTTTAAAATTTTGTAGATGTATTTAAAAAATGTACATGTGTTGTTCTATTTTTTATTAGGTAACAATGTTATTTTAGAAAATGGCAGGAATCAGAAGATTAAACATTGCTCATACACTGTATATCGTGCATATATATATATATATATATATATATATATATACACATCCATTACAAGAACGCCCATTAACAAAGAGACATTAACATCTGCAAAGGAACTCATGCAGGCTGCTAAAATGTGATGTGTATATGTGCGTGCAGAACCAGTGGTCTGAAAACCCAATGATCTTTATGTAAAAAGGCATAAACAGAATTAATAACCCGTATAATTTTTCTCTTTGCACAGATAGATTGACTTAAATATTTCTTAAAAGCAGAACTGTGGGGTTGGTAAAATAAACACTGTAATGCAATGTTGTACTTTAGATCTCCCCGATTTAGTCCACCTAAGTCTGTCCCACCCAACCTCTCACTGAGAAGGGCTGTTGGGAATTCTGGGCATACTGATGTGTATATGTGGTCTGTCGGCGCAGAGAGTGCCCTTGGGCATGTGAGCTGGAAGAAACTGGGAAGAATTGAAGCTGCCCTTCTAAGTGTCTATGGGTTCAACTGCCTAGCCCTGTGTTCCAATAGCGGAGAGTGAGCAGGAGAACAGGGCTAACACTGCCCCACTGCAATACATAAAATAAAAACAAGTAAGACCAGTCACAAAAGTCATCAGAATCTGTTTTTTCTATTTCAGTTCTGTAACAAGGGATTATTAACCCAGATAAGAAAGCACGTCTGCATTTGTCTCTTATCTGCTCTGTTCCTCTAGGACACACTGGGTGACTTTTCTAAGAGGTCAAACAAGGTAAAATAGTCTCCCCTATCCCCAGCCTAGCTTTATTTCACTTGGTAAACCTATTATCATTGAACGGTGAACTGAACAGGCTACTCGCCTGGCTGCTTCGTGAGCTGTGGCATTGGGGCCAATTCTGTTTCTAAAAACCTATTTTCAAATCTGGTTCATTTACAGGAATTAGGATTAACCTTCTAGGAGGCAGAGCTGAGAGGCCTTGTGATAATTTAAAGAGCTTGTAGCCCTCTTTGAGCCCTCTCCTCAGTCTGAGTCTTTCACAATATAACCTTGCTCAGTGGCATAGGAGGAGGTGTCCTTTGGGAAATGGTAGCAACTGGAGATTTCTAGGGACAAGCACTCTCCTCAAAACGTTCACTCCAGAAATCCAACAGCAAATTTACTTCATTTCAGAGATCTGTCTCTCTTTCAGTGAAATATTTGGGGTCACTTTTGAGGACTTTATTTGAAATCATTTGCAACACGTGCTACATTTTGCTTACTCATTCTAATTCTCCTCTACTTAATTAACATTTCGTCAAGAATTATACCAGTTTGGCCAAGGACAGATGAACAGAGACAGCCTATGCTTTCTCACTTTTTTGGTACATAAACATCCTTCTCCATTCTTCCTGTTACTTCCGCGGACCTAGCTGAATCCATCAGACTCACAGCTGGGAAATCCCTCCTACCCTTTCTGATGGGCACCTACAATGCCTGACATTGACAGGAGGGGCTAGGGTCCAGCCCAGAACTCATTTTATCAATGATTGCAACGATTCACCACAGAGGAAATCAGGCATACAGAAATACGGTCCTGGACTGCGCTTCAGTCACTTTGCGGGAGGTTTCTCATCACTATATACCGGACAACTGTGTTTTATTTTTTATATTTCTGGCCCAGTTTTTGTTTCCTTTGTCATTTTTTCCTCAAACACATCTTGATGTCTTGACTGATTCTGTGGTGGTATGCCTTCAGAGTGCTGGAAAACCAAGACATTTGTTCTCTTCTTCTTCTTCTTTTCTTTCTTTCTTTTTTTGAGATGGAGTCTTTGTTGCCCAGGCTGGAATGCTGTGGCAGGATCTTGGCTAACTGCAACCCCTGCCTCCTGGGTTCAAGCAATTCTTCTGCCTCAGCCTCCCAAGTAGCTGGGATCACAGGGACATGCCATCACGCCTGGCTAATTTTTGTATTTTTAGTACAAAAGGGGTTTCACCATGTTGGCCAGCCTAGTCTCAAACCCCTGACTTCACGAGATCCACCCTCCTCGGCCTCCTAAAGTGCTGGGATTACAGGCCTGAGCCACCACACCCAGTCTCTTTTTGGTTCTTGTAAAGGACTTCCTGGATTATGCATTCTTACTGTATCAGCAGATTCATTTTTTTTTTTTTCCCATTGTCTCTTTAAATTTCCCCCATCCTCTGGCCCCTTCCCTAAGGCTCCTTCCCTACACACTTCCAGATCCCTGCTATCTTTAAAAAAATCTTTCTTTGGACAAGACATAGCCATCCCTCGATATAGCCCATGATGGCCCTAGTTCTTGAAAGAGTTTTCTGCCCTGGCTGTGTCTCCTTCCTGCCTCTCATTCGCTCTTCCAAATAGCCAGCATTCTGGCTCTTGTTCCCACAAATCAACTAATTGCTCACATCTGATTCACCAAGTGCTCCCAATTGCCCATTTTCAGTTTCCATCCTGTGTACCTTCCTGTAGCATCTGGTGCTGTTGTTCAGTCTCTGTTTCAGGAACCTTTACTTTTTGGTGTCTGAGACATCATTTTCTCCGTTCTACATTTCTGACCACTGTCTACTTCTTTAATTTGATATTCTCTGGTGCGGTCTCTTTGATCTTATTCTCTTGTCACTCTAGTGATCCCTATCGGCTATAAACTTTAAATGGCTTCATGTTACCCAGAAGTGAAGTCCAAACTCTTTCAGCTGATGTTCAGGGACCTTCATGAGTTGGTCCCAAGCCATATTTCCCAGCACAGCCCTATAACTATGCTGTATTTAATTTAGACCATCTGCCAGCAGTTATGCCAACATTCTTGAGTGTATCTGCCTCTGCACCTTCACCAAGGACATTTTTCAGCACCAGTTATGGCTCAACAAATATACACTGAGTAACTGAATGAAGTATCTGCTCGGCTGCCTACCAGAAATCTTTTCACTCTTCTTGGTCTAGTTCTTATTCTGTCACTTCCATGAAGTCTTTCCTGATCCTTGCCCTGGAAGCCACCTCTCCTCCTTTGAGCTCCTGTGGCACTTCTTTTATGATATTAGTCCTGTGCTACTTTATACATTTTAATAGTCTTTCCAATGCCTATCCCAGTACCTTATACCTACCAGGTGCTAAAGTGAATGAAATACTTAGCACAGTCCTTATTTATTTATTTATTTATTATTTTTGAGATGGAGTTTCGCTCTTTTGCCCAGGCTGGAATGAAGTGACACAATCTCAGATCACTGCAACCTCTGCCTCCTGGTTCAAGTGATTCTCCTGTCTCAGACTCCTTGCTAGGATTATAGGTGCCTGCCACCATGCCCGGCTAATTTTTGTATTTTTAGTAGAGATGGGGTTTTGACATGTTGGCCGGACTGGTCTCGAACTCCTGACCTCGGGTGATCCACCCACCTCAGCCTCACAAAGTGCTAGGATTACAGGTGTGAGCTACCGTGCCCAGCCAGTACAGTCTTTTTAAAAACTATGTAGCATGGAACCCTTGAGTTATAAAGTTTGTGCCCAAAACGTGTTAAAGAAAAAGTTAAAAACTCTACGGTAATAGTTAATATCAACAATACTGTATTTACTTAATGAAGTTTAAAAAGTAGAGCTATTTCTATGTCTTTTATGTACTATAGAAATGTTCCTAGAACCTGCACAGATTGATTGAAGATCTTACAAACGAATTGTGAGGTATCAAAATAAAATCAAACAAGGTTGCTTTTTTTTTTTTTTTTGAGACAGAGTCTCACTCTGTCGCCAAGCTGGAGTGCCGTGGCGCAGTCTGGGCTCACTGCAACCTCTGCCCCTCGGTTCACCTCAGCCTCTTGAGTAGCTGGGATTACAGGTGCGCGTCACCACACCCAGCTAATTTTTGTATTTTTAGTAGAGGTGGAGCTTCATCATATTGGGCAGGATAGACTCAATCTCTTGACCTCATGATCCGCCCGCCTCAGCCTCCCAAAGTGCTGGGATTACAGGGGTGAGCCACCGCGCCCGGCTGGTTGCTTTTCAATATAGTAGTCCCCTCTTACCTGAAGAGGGTATGTTTCAAGATCCCCAGTGGATGCCCAAACCTTATATACATAGGTTGAGTATTCCTTACCCAAAATTCTCAGGACCAAAAGTGTTTTGGATTTGGATTTTTTTAAATTTTGGAATATTAGCATTATATTTACAAGTTTGAAATTCCCAGCCCAAAAATCTGAGGTCCAAAATGCTCCAATGAGCATTTCCTTTGAGTGCTCACAAAGTTTCATAATTTAGAGCATTTCAGATTTCAGGTTAGGGATACCCAACCTGTGCTATTGTCTCCTGCACATGCACACCTATGATAAAGTTTAATTTATAAATTAAGCACAGTAAGATATTAGCAGCAATAACTAATGGTAAAATAGAACAATTATACTGTAATAACATTTATTACAGTATATAACATATGTTTATAATAACATATATACCATATATAATAAATGTTATGTGAATGTAGTGTGTCTCTCTCTCTCAAAATATTTGTTGTACTGTTCAAGTGACCCTTATGCTACTTAAGGCCCCAAAGAGCAAGAGTAGTGATGTAATATTTTTGGACCATATTTGACCATGGGTAACTAAACTTTTGAAAACCCAAACTGTGGATAAGGCTGAGAGCAGTGGCTCACCCCAGTATTTTGGGAGCTGAAGGTGGGAGGATTGTTTGAGTCTAGGAGTTCTGAGACCAGCCTGGGCAATATAGGGAGACTCTGTCTCTACCAGAAAAAAATTTAAAAATTAGCCAAGCATGGTTGCATGTGCGTGTAGTCCCAGCTACTAAGGAAGCTGAGGTGGGAGGATTGCTTGAGCCCTCAAGGCTGAGACTGTGATGAACCATGATAGCACCACTGCACTCCAGGCTGGGCGACAGAGCAAGACCCTGTCTCAAAAAACAAAACAAAATCTGTGGAGAGAAGGGGACTATGAAATGACATAATCTGTCATTTCAGCAACGTCTGTAATAATTTATCATTTCTAACTCATCAATGGTCTACTCAAATGTATTTGGCTATTGAAGCCCTAATATAGTTAAAGATGCTATAGCAAGAACAAATATTAAAAGTCATATTTGACTCCTTTGTCATAAGCATGGTTATTAAAAGATGTTACCAATTTCAGGATCATTGGATCCTGTCTCAATATGTATGTGATTGTGGCTTATGGTGACCTAATTTACTTCAACTACATGAACATGACAGCTGTTGAACAGTTTTTTGCCTCGTATTGGTGAGATACACTCTTGGAAGTCTTGGAGTTAACTGCATTTTCAGTGTACGTGTGACTGGTCTATGACTTGGTTGAAAGCTATGGGTGTGCTCTTATGCATGTATGGAAAGTGGGGTCTTCTCTCTGCAATCGTCGACCTGCAGCGAATAAAAGACAATTTTGAAAGTATGCTATTGGGAAGGAATTGAGATGATGTTTTTAAATCTTGGACTTCAGCTACATTTATGATGGCTGCTAATGCAGGAAAACCTGCTAATGAGCAGGCCACTTGTGTAATTTTTTCTTTGTACTTAAAGTAAAATGTAAAATGTCAGGCAACTATCCATGACTTACTCTAGGGAAAGGGAACAGCTAATGATTAGTCTTCTGTTTACAATTAAAATCTGATTTCTTTTCCTAATTTTGGTTGACTTGCTATTGGTCCTCTGGACTCCTAATAGGTCTTGTGGATTCTAAATAGATTCTGCTTTGACTCCCAATTACCATGCAATTAACAGACCTGCAAATGCTGCCCTTTAATTTTGTTTATGTTCCTTTTCTCTAGACTTTTATTCTGTAACCTACTTTTAGTTACCGTATCGGTTCTTTATAATTTCGTATCTGTTTTTTAATGATATACCACCCCGATTTTCCAATATGGCGGCTCTTCTTTATGTAAGAAAAGATTCAAGAAAATCATCAAAATGCTTGCATAAACTTTGTTGGAAATAAGTTGTATGACAATGAATTAAATAAAAAAAGAACTGGCTTAAGAATTAGCTCCAGACCTGGAATGAAGGGATGCTTAACTTCATTATTTTGTGCCTCGCTTCCTAGGTTTAACTAAAGACCTTTTGTTTGTGTTCTACGCTGAGGTCCCATTGTATACATTCTCTGGTGTCTGCATGCACTTAATAGGCTGTTTAATAATGGAATGTCAAGCTCTATCCTTTCACCATTAAAGACACAGTCCAAGGGCCATTTGTGGTGGCTCACGCCTGTAATCCCAGCACTTTGGAAGGCCAAGGCGGGCAGATCCCGAGGTCAGGAGTTGAAGACCAGCCTGGTCAATATGGTGAAACCCCATCTCTATTAAAAATACAAAAATTAGCCAGGCGCGGTGGCGTGCACCTGTAGTCCCAGCTACACAGGAGGCTGAGGCAGAAGAATCGCTTGAACCCGGGAGGTGGAGGTTGCAGTGAGTAAAGATTGTGCCACTGTACGCCAGCCTGGACGACAGAGTGAGACTTCATCTCAAAAAAAAAAAAAAGTCATAGTCCTGAGGTTATTTACAGAAATCCTCCCTTGAAGAGCTGGATTCTTTGAGCCTTCCTGGGTGATGGTTAACTAAGCTGGTCATGGGAGAAAATTAGGGGCGATTCCTCATGGTAAGCAGCCCACAAAAATACATTTTAACAGTGACCTTTAAAGGGCCGTGTCCCATGCCCTAAAAGAATTACTCAACTAGTGTCTAATTAAGACTTTTTTCTAAAAGCAGCCTTAAAAGCAACTTCAATATTGGGGATTTCAGGAGGGTAGAACAGTTGGGACCTAGCAGGGCCCCTCCCATCACATTTGGTCCTTTCTAGCTCCATGGAGTGGTGGCCCTAGACCCAAAGATCTTCCAAGGTCTGAAAGGATATAGGAAGAAGCCCAGATACGAAGCTCTTAATGAAGATCAGTTCAGCATAGTAAGCAGTAATCGCCATCAGACTTTGCAAAAAGTGCTGAGCTACTTTTCCTTCTGCTTTCTCTTGATGATTCAGGACAGTAGAGGGGAAAAGTCACTGATACGGGTTACCCCAAACCATAAATAATTGAAAGTATATGTAATGCAAATTCTAATTCATTTCATTTGATAACAACCCCACTTAAACCGCCTATTCAACTAAGCATGCCAGTAAATGGAGTGGAATTGGAATTGACAAGAGAAGTTTCTCTTGACTGTGCTTGAATATGCCAACTGAATTGCAGAAATGCTTTCTAGTGCAAAACACAGAAATTGGCAAATGAAGCCAGTCATTTTGAGATAGCTGACTACTTCCTTGTCTTCCTGATGAAGCACCTAATGAAATGTTAAGTGATCTGAAGAGTTGTAGGCAGAAAAATGGTTAAGTGGAATAATGGACAGAAAGGTGGTTGCTGTAAAAATGGGTCCAGGCTTATGGGTGAAGGTGTAAAGCAAACTTCCAGGCTGGTGTTAAACAAAAAGTACTCAGGATGGGAGAATAAAGGACAATAGCCTGCAGAGACAGCATCTTTCTTGCAATCACTGGTGTCATCGGAGGTTTAAGAACAAAGCAATTTTAAATCAGGTAATAGCAGATGGAGTGAGGTGGTTGTTTAAAAATATTAACTGGGTCTGGGCGCGATGGCTCACGCCTGTAATCCCAGCACTTTAGGAGGCCGAGGCAGGTGGATCACGAGGTCAAGAGATCGAGACCATCTTGGTCAACATGGTGAAACCCCGTCTCTACTAAAAATACAAAAACTTAGCTGGGCATGGTGGCGCGTGCCTGTAATCCCAGCTACTCAGGAGGCTGAGGCAGAAGAATTGCCTGAACCCAGGAGGCGGAGGTTGTGGTGAGCCGAGATTGCGCCATTGCACTCCAGCCTGGGTAACAAGAGCGAAACTCCGTCTCAAAAAAAAAAAAAAAAATTAACTGATGTTTTTTCTCTGTCTTCTATGATTAGTGTCTTCTTTTCCTCTTCTGCCCCGTGCCATTAAAGGAATTCCTCTAGGTCACTGCCTCAAGGAAGTGGTGTGAAAGGTGTCCAAAAGAAAGGGGAAGTCACTTTGGTTTCCAAAACCTAAGCCTCAGGTAAGATTTGGGATAAAGGTGAAGAATTTGATAGAATAGGGTTTGAGGAGAGGGGATTTCTCTCTGAGTAAGAGACAACACCCTTGGGCCAGGGAGTGGATGGCTAGGGGAAGGGGAGAGAGCAAAGCTGTCGGTGGTTGCTGGAGAGGGGCTCTGTGCCCCACTTCCCAGGCAGTACTGAGAGAGGTGGTGAGAGTGCTAGCCTGCACAGACCACAATCAAGGTGGCACCAAACAGCAAGGTGTTCCTGTGCCCCTGCAAGTACTATGGCATCTATGGAGACAGAAATGGGCCCAGGGTTGGGGGATGGGGGCAGGAAGGACTGAAGAATGGACACTTTATGGCCTCCTATAATGACCAAACATTTGTGAGACCCCCTTACACACAATCCTTGGGAAAGAAGATGGATTCCAAATTCACCAAGACTGTGTCCCTACCACCCTACAATAATGTGGTTTTAATACAGACCTTAAGTAAGTTCATGTAAAAATAGTTAATGAATGAAAATAAAGAGTGTACCTGTCATGGGTGGGGCTAGATCCAGGATTCCTTTTTCTTTCTTTTTTTTTTTTTTTGAGACTGTGCCTTATTCTGTTGTTCATGCTGGAGTGCAGTGGCGTGATCTTGGCTCACTGCAATCTCCACCTCCTGGGTTCAAGCAATTCTTATGCCTCAGCCTCCAGAGTAGCTGAGTCTATAGGAATGTGCCACCATGCCCAGTTAAAAACATTTTTTTTTTGTATTTTTAGGAGAGATGAGGTTTTGCCATATTGGCCAGGCTGGTCTCAAACTCCTGGCCTCTAGTGATCCGCCTGCCTTGACTCTGAAAGTGCTGGTATTACAAGTGTAAGCCACTGTACCTGGCCTCCCAGAGGAATCCTTATGGCTTATGCTTGTAGGAAGAGACAGGTCAGCAAGCCCTTTCTGAAACTACAATTTCTCCAACATTTGCAACTTGAAATAATCAGTATACCAATTCAGCACATTTTGGGATGAGACGTCCTTTGATCCTTCGCTCTCCTCAGACATTTCAGATGGGCAGGTGGAATCTCCCTTGTCCCAGCTGGCCTGACGCTCAAACAGCCCTCAGTGGCCTGGGGCACTTGCTGAGGGTGGGGACTGGCCCTTGGAGCAGGAGAGACAGTCGTTGAAGCGGAAGTGTGCGGAACACCGCCCAGGCTCAGAAGGACAATGTTTTGGAGAGAGTTGCAAGAGTTCCAGGAAACACAAATTTCCTTCCTTTTGCTTTTTTTGTAGGAAAAATGTGAACTTTTCATGGCAAACTCTAGAACACCACAGCTGGCAATGACCAAACTAAGATAGAATCGAGGTGGTCTTGGGAAAGGAGAGGCAGATCATAGCATGTGGTCTCTTGATTCCTGAGAATGGAAGATCAGGTGAGAATTCTCCACCTCTTGCATAAGGTGCCCACCCAGCCTCAGTTGAGGAAGAAGAGAGCAGACTGGAGATCTGAACAAGGGAGCTCACTACCCACATGGCTACCATCTTGAAGCCAGACACTGACAGGGTCCATTTTATCTTTGCACAAAATTCACTTTAGCCTGTTGCCAGACTGCCTCTGGTTGATGGGGCAGTAAATGCAAAAAGGAGAAGCTGAGGGACTCCTAGCTGAGCCAAGTGAGGCAAGAAATTCACTCTGCAGGCCGGGCGCGGTGGCTCACGCCTATAATCCCAGCACTTTGGGAGGCCGAGGCGGGTGGATCACGAGGTCAAGAGATGGAGACCATCCTGGTCAACATGGTAAAACCCCGTCTCTACTAAAAATACAAAAGTTAGCTGGGCATGGTGGTGTGCACCTGTAGTCCCAGCTACTCAGGAGGCTGAGGCAGGAGAATTGCTTGAACCCAGGAGGCGGAGGTTGTGGTGAGCTGAGATTATGCCATTGCACTCCAACCTGGGTAACAAGAGCGAAACTCCGTCTCAAAAAACAAACAAAAAGAAATTCACTCTGCAAAAGGGCTTCCCTACTTGAGCCTGGAGAAGCTAGCACCCACAGTACCAGGGAATATTTTGCTAGAGAGTTACTCTGAATTTGGGGCAGAGACCCAGTTTGCTGGGGACATGTAGAGGAAGAGTAAGTTTCTTTTGCAGGAATGCACAGATCCATCAGAAGAACAAATGTGGTAGAAGATAATTTTGCATTGATGTTTGTTTCTGTCTCTGTATTTCTCCTTCTGGGAGTCCATCTCCACCTGCCACAGACTCTGATCTCTGGCTTTTGTGTTTCCAAAGCAGAAATCTGGGCTACAGCTACCATGACCAAGGTCTTTAGGATGGAGGCATACCCCTGAGTGACAAAGATGAAGAGGGAGAATTTCCTTCAAGTGGACGGTAAAGGATCCTCATGGCCTGGTTTTGGAGAAGGAGAGTTAAAAAAAAGAAAGTCCGGGCCGGGCATGGTGGCTCATGCCTGTAATCCCAGCACTTTGGGAGGCCGAGGCCGGTGGCTCATGAGCTCAAGAAATCGAGACCATCCTTGCCAACATAGTGAAACCCCTTCTCCACCAAAAATACAAAAACTAGCTGGGTGTGGTGGCGTGTGCCTGTAGTCCCAGCTACTTGGGAGGCTGAGGCAGGATAATTCCTTGAACCTGGGAGGCAGAGATTGCAGTGAGCAGAGATTGCAGTGAGCCGAGATTGCGCCACTGCACTCCAGCCTGGCGCCTGGCGACGGAGCAAGACTTGTCTCAAAATAAAAAAAAGAAAAAGAAAGTCCAATTTATTTGGGGAGGGCACATGTCAAAGGGAAGCCAGACACTGATGGGAAGTCCACTGAGGCTTACGTTGGCAAAACATTCAGTTTTGTCTGGTCAGACCTCTGCTGGCAGCCTGAGCATCTTTGGGTTTAAGTTGTCAGGATTTGAATTGGGCCCAGCCTGGCGATGCCTGTACCTCTGTGCACTCTTCCTGGTCTTACGGTGTTTCAGAATTTCCTTACTGTTTTGTTCCCCTTTGTTTTCTACCACTTAGATGCAAGGTTCTAAGAAGGACCAAAAGGATGCTGCAAAGTGCCTGGACTCCCCTAACTCTTTCCACTTGCTTACCATTACTCAACATCCAAAGAGCCATTATTAAGGGCCCCATCTGATTTCTAGCACCAAACAATTGCCTTGGGAGTCCCGTCACTGTTGCTGATTGACAGGAAAACTGAAAAATCGCAGTACAGTCTGACAGGTGCTGCCAGTGATGTGTACACTGGGGGCAAAAGGGACATAGGAGTCAGCTTTTGGGGGTCTGGGGACTTCCCATCTAGAGAAGCTTCCTTACTGCTTTGTTTTTTTTAAGAGGTGAATTTTGCAAGAGAATCATGGAGATGTGGACTCAGCAAGTTGACATCTGTGAGAGACTGAATCAATTCCTAGAACTTCCTATCAGACTTCTTGTCATTTGAAGTAATTAAATGTATTTATTGCTTAATGTTATGATTTCTGTAGCTTTTAGCCAAAAGCAATCCTGACTGGTACAGTTTCTTTGTTATTTTCCATATTAAAGCGTGTTGAGGAAAAAGTTGAAATTCTCCATTGTTTTGACAATACTATTTGTTTTTTTACTTGCACTGCAATTTATGCAAGGAGAAAAAGAGTCCAACTCGAAGGAAACTGAAACACACTTTCTGTCTCTTTCCCCTCTCTTCCTCCCTTACTTTCTTCCTTTTTTCCTAGTTGAATTATTTAAAATAATGTCGGTAAAGTAAAAATTAGTGGGTTAAATATTATCTTGTTGAATTAATTAAAATTCATTTTCATCTGCTAAATAAACAATGAATCAACACTGTCCATACCAGACAAGCATACTTATTACAATGTTAAAGATTATGTAGCAATAAAATGGTATTTATAAAGCAGAACCTCACCAGTGAGCTTCTATCAAATAAGCTACCCAGGGCTCAATGTCATGGTGACAAAATACCAATTAAGTGTAAAGATTATAAGAAAGAACCATCACTCCAACCTGGGTAGTATTTATATTCTTGGTTTCTTTGAGGTAACTGAGTTTTAACTATCTTCAGATTTCTTCCTCATCTTTGTCAATACAACGTGAAAGACTTGCTCAGTGGTTTTTCTCAATATTTTATTTATATCCCTGCTGTTCAAAACTTGTAGCTAGGCCCAGTCGTGTGTGCTTTCAGCTACCTGGGAAGTTGAGGCAGGAGGATTGCTTGAGCCCAGGAGTTGAAGACTTGCCTGGGTAACATAGCAAGATGCCAGCTCTTAAAAAAAAATAAAACAAACAAAAACTTATGACCTCTGATTTTAACTTTAATTTTAATTGAGGCTAAATTAAGGAAATTTGGGCTTATAATTTTTTGTGGTTTACTAGTATTTCTCTTTTCCCTAGTGATTTATCATTAATATGCTATTTGTCATTTATGTTGCAAACATTTTCTTCTATATGTTGTTTGTAAATCACTTTGCAGTTATCTTTTTTGTTTTAGAGAATTTTTGTGTTATACAGTGTACAGTCTTTGATTTGATCATTTCTGGCGTTTGTGTCTAAGAGGCTTCCTTCAAAATTGCAATTATAAAAATTGTTACCTACGTTTATTTTTATTATTTTCAAGGCTTCATAATGATTTTTAAGTCTGATCTATGTGGAATTTATTTTAGTATAATGAATAAGTTAGGAATTCAAGCTTGTTTATTTGGGATGTAGCTACCCTGTTGTTTTAGTAAAATTTGTTGAGTTTACCTTTCTTTCAAAATGCCACATTAATCATCTACTAAATTTTTATGTCTGTTGCCTCACATGATGGCCTGTTAGCTCAGTTGGTTAGAGTGTGGTGCCAATATCTCCTTGACTCTATTTGTGGGAGTTTCTATTGGGTTAACTCATCCCTCGGTCTATATACCCATGCCATTATCTCACTTTAAGAATGACTCCAGCATGGCGGGCCATGGTGGCTCATGCCTGTAATCCTAGCACTTTGGGACTCTGAGGTGGGAGGATTACCTGAGGTCAGGAATTCGAACCAGCTTGGCCAACATAGAGAAACCCTGTCTTAACTGAAAATACAAAATTAGCTGGGCTTGGTGGCAGGTGCCTGTAATCCCAGCTATTCAGGAGGCTGAGGCAAGAGAATTGCTTGAACCTGGGAGGCAGAGGTTGCAGTGAGCCGAGATTAAGCCATTGTACTCCAGCCTGGGCAATGGAACGAGAATCCATCCTGGAAAAAGAAAATGACATTGTAATAATTGGTAGCACAAGTTCTTACACTGCCTACTTTTCCAAGAATGCGTGGCTCTTCTTGCATTTTTGTTCTTTTAGATGGATTTTTTTTTTTGAGGCGGAGTTTTGCTCTTGTTACCCAGGCTGGAGTGCAATGGTGCGATCTCGGCTCACCGCAACCTCCGCCTCCTGGGTTCAGGCAATTCTCCTGCCTCAGCCTTCTTTGATGGATTTTTAAAACAGTACTATAGCCAGGCATTTGATTTGTTTATTGTTTTCTTTTTCCTGTATTGACATTTTGAAAACAAATTATAAACATAAGCTTGCTATAACAAATTCAAACAATACAAACCAGTGGAGAGTAAGTCTAGAACCACCCCCCGAAAACTCCACCCTTAACAGCACATTCCAGCCATCACTCCTGCCAGCTATTTGTTTAGGATTCTTTTGGACTTTCTCCTACTTTTAAGCATAAACACACTTCATGAAGTGCCCCCAAAATACCAGTGAAATTTTTTATTTTATTTTATTTATTTTTTATTGCATTTTAGGTTTTGGGGTACATGTGCAGAACATGCAAGAGAGTTGCATAGGTACACATGTGGCAGTGTGAGTTGCTGCCTTTCTCCCCTTTACCCACTTCTAGCATTTCTCCCCATGCTATCCCTTCCCAACTCCCCCCCACCGCTGTCCCTCCCCTATTCCCCCCAATAGACCCCAGTGTGTAGTGCTCCCCGTCCTGTGTCCATGTGCTCTCATTGCTCATCACCCGCCTATGAGTGAGAACATGCGGTATTTCATTTTCTGTTCTTGTGTCAGTTTGCTGAGAATGACATTCTCCAGATTCATCCATGTCCCCACAAAGGACACGAACTCATCATTTTTGATTGCTGCATAATATTCCATGGTGTATTTGTGCCACATTTTCCCAGTCCAGTCTATCATCGATGGGCATTTGGGTTGGTTCCAGGTATTTGCTATTGTAAACAGTGCTGCAGTGAACATGTGTGTGCATGTGTCCTTATAGTAGAACGATTTATAGTCCTTTGGATATATACCCAGTAATGGGATTGCTGGGTCAAATGGAATTTCTATTTCTAGGTCCTTGAGGAATTGCCACACTGTCTTCCGCAATGGTTGAACTACTTTACACTCCCACCAGCAGTGTAAAACTGTTCCTATTTCTCCACATCCTCTCCAGCATCTGTTGTCTCCAGATTTTTTAATGATCGCCATTCTAACTGGCGTAAGATGGTATCTCAATGTAGTTTTGATTTGCATTTCTCTGATGACCAGTGATGATGAGCATTTTTTCATCTGTTTGTTGGCTTCATGTATGCCTTCTTTTGTAAAGTGTCTGTTCATATCCTTTGCCCATTTTTGAATGGGCTTGTTTGTTTTTTTCTTGTAAATCTGTTTTAGTCCTTTGTAAATTCTGGATATCAGCCCTTTGTCAGATGGACAAACTGCAAAAACTTTTTCCCATTCTGTTGGCTGCCGATTCACTCTAATGACTGTTTCTTTTGCCGTGCAGAAGCTGTGTAGTTTCATTAGGTCCCATTTGTCTATTTTGGCTTTTGCTGCCAATGCTTTTGGTGTTTTGGTCATGAAGTCCTTGCCTACTCCTATGTCCTGAATGGTTTTGCCTAGATTTTCTTCTAGGATTTTTATGGTGTCAGGTATTATGTTTAAGTCTTTAATCCATCTGGAGTTAATTTTAGTGTAAGGTGTCAGGAAGGGATCCAGTTTCAGCTTTCTGCACATAGCTAGCCAGTTTACCCAACACCATTTATTAAACAGAGAATCCTTTCCCCATTGCCTGTTTTTGTCAGGTTTGGCAAAGATCGGATGGTTGTAGATATGTTGTGTTGCCTCCAAGGCCTCTGTTCTGTTCCATTGGTCTATATCTCTGTTTTGGTACCAGTACCATGCTGTTTTGATTACTGTAGCCTTGTAGTATAGTTTGAAGTCTGGTAGTGTGATGCCTCCCACTGTGTTCTTTTTGCTTAGAATTGACTTGGCTATGTGGGCTCTCTTTGGGTTCCATATGAAGTTTAAGGTGTTTTTTTCCATTTCTATGAAAAAGGTCATTGGTAGCTTGATGGAGATAGCGTTGATTCTGTAAGTTACTTTGGGCAGTATGGCCATTTTCACGATATCGATTCTTCCTAACCATGAACAGGAATGCTTCTTGATCTGTTTGTGTCCTCTCTTATTTTGTTGAGCAGTGGTTTGTAGTTCTTCTTGAAGAGGTCCTTTACGTTCCTTGTTAGTTGTATTCCTAGGTATTATATTCTCTTTGTAGCAATTGTGAATGGCAGTTCATTCTTGATTTGGCTCTCTTTAAGTCTGTTATTGGTGTATAGGAATGCTTGTGATTTTTGCACATGGATTTTGTATCCTGAGACTTTGCTGAAGTTGCTTATCAGTTTCAGGAGATTTTGGGCTGAGGCAATGGGGTCTTCTAGATATACTATCATGTCATCTGCAAATAGAGATGATTTGGCTTCCTCCTTTCCTATTTGAATACCCTTTATTTCTTTTTCTTGCCTGATTGCTCTGGCTAGAACTTCTAGTACTATACTGAATAGGAGTGGTGAGAGAGGGCATCCTAGTCTAGTGCCAGATTTCAAAGGGAATGCTTCCAGTTTTTGCCCATTCACTATGATATTGGCTGTTGGTTTGTCATAAATAGCTTTTATTATTTTGAGATATGTTCCATCTATACCGAGTTTATTGAGGGTTTTTAGCATAAAGTGCTGTTGAATTTTGTCAAAGGCCTTCTCTGCATCAATTCAGATAATCATGTGGTTTTTGTCTTTGGTTCTGTTTATGTGGTGAATTACGTTTATAGACTTGCGTATGTTGAACCAGCCTTGCATACCCGGGATGAATCCTACTTGATCATGGTGGATAAGCTTTTTGATGTGCTGTTGCAATCGGCTTGCCAGTATTTTACTGAAGATTTTTGTGTCTATGTTCATCATGGATATTGGCCTGAAGTTTTCTTTTCTTGTTGGGTCTCTGCCGGGTTTTGGTATCAGGATGATGTTGGTCTCATAAAATGATTTGGGAAGGATTCCCTCTTTTTGGATTATTTGGAATAGGTTCAGAAGGAATGGTACCAGTTCCTGTTTGTGTGTCTGGTAGAATTCAGTTGTGAACCCATCTGGACCTGGACTTTTTTTGTGAAGTAGGCTCTTAATTGCTGTCTCAACTTCAGACCTTGTTTTTGGTCTATTCATAGTTTCAGCTTCCTCCTGGTTTAGGCTTGGGAGGACACAAATGTCCAGGAATTTATCCATTTCTTCCAGGTTTATGAGTTTATGTGCATAGAGTTGTTTGTAATATTCTCTGATGATGGTTTGAATTTCTGTGGAATCTGTGGTGATTTCCCCTTTATCGTTTTTTATTGCATCTATTTGGTTATTTTCTCTTTTCTTTTTTATTAATCTGGCTAGTGGTCTATTTTGTTGATCTTTTCAAAAAACTAGCTCTTGGATTTATTGATTTTTCTAAGGGTTTTTCGTGTCCCTATCTCCTTCAGTTCTGCTCTGATCTTAGTTATATCTTGTCTTCTGCTAGGTTTTGAGTTATTTTGATCTTGCTCCTCTATCTCTTTCAATTTTGATGATAGGGTGTCAATTTTGGGTCTCTCCACTCTTCTCATGTGGGCACTTGTTGCTATATATTTTCCTCTAGAGACTGCTTTAAATGTGTCCCAGAGATTCTGGTATGTTGTGTCTTTGCTCTCATTGGTTTCGAAGAACTTCTTTATTTCTGCCTTCATTTCATTGTTTATCCAGTCAACATTCAACAGCCAGTTATTCAGTTTCCATGAAGCTGTGCGGTTCTGAGTTAGTTTCTGAATTCTGAGTTCTCACTTGATTGCACTATGGTCTGAGTGACTGTTTGTTATGATTTCAGCTGTTTTGCATTTGCTGAGGAGTGATTTACTTCCAATTATGTGGTCAATTTTAGAGTAGGTGTGATGTGGTGCTGAGAAGAATGTATATTCTGTGGATTTGGGGTGGAGAGTTCTGTAAATGTCTACCAGACTTGCTTGTTCCAGGTCTGAGTTCAAGCCCTGGATATCCTTGTTAATTTTCTGTCTGGTTCATCTGTCTAATATTGACAGTGGAGTGTTAAAGTCTCCCACTATTATTGTGTGGGAGTCTAAGTCTCTTTGTAAGTCATTAAGAACTTGCCTTATATATCTGGGTGCTCCTGTATTGGGTCCATATAGATTTAGGATCGTTAGCTCTTGTTGTATCCATCCTTTTACCATTATGTAATGTCCCTCTTTGTCTCTTTTGATCTTTGTTGTTTTAAAGTCTATTTTATCAGAGATGAGAATTGCAACTGCTGCTTTATTCTGCTCTCTATTTGCTTGGTTAATCTTCCTCCATCCCTTTATTTTGAGCCTTTGTGTGTCCTTGCTTGTAAGATGGGTTTCCTGGATACAGCACAACAATGGGTTTTGGATTTTTATCCAATTTGCCAGTCTGTGGCTTTTGATTGGTGCATTTAGCCCATTTACATTTAGGGTTAATATTGTTATATGTGAATTTGATACTGCCGTTTTGATGCTAGCTGGCTGTTTTGCCCATTAGTTGATGCAGATTATTCATTTTGTTGATGCTATTTAGCATTTGGTATGTTTTTGGAGTGGCTGGTACTGGTTGTTCCTTTCTATGTGTAGTGCCTCTTTCAGAAGCTCTTGTAACGCAGGCTGGTGGTGACAAAATCTCTGAGTACTTGCTTGTTCGCAAAGGATTTTATTTTTCCTTCAGTTATTAAGCTTAGTTTGGCTGGCTATGAAATTCTGGGTTTAAAGTTCTTTCCTTTAAGGATGTTGAATATTAGCCCCCTCTCTCTTCTGGCTTGTAGGGTTTCTCCAAGAGATCTGCTGTGACTCTGATGGGCTTCCCTTTGTGGGTGACCTGACCTTTCTCTCTGGCTGCCCTTAGTATTTTCTCCTTCATTTCAACCCTGGTGAATCTGACGATTATGTGCCTTGGGGTTGCTCTTCTTGCGGAATATCTTTGTGGTGTTCTCTGTATTTTCTGGACTTCAGTATTGGCCTGCCTTGCTAGGTTGGGAAAATTTTTCTGGATAATATCCTGAAGAGTATTTTCCAGCTTGGATTCATTCTCTTTGTCACATTCAGATACACCTATCAAACGTAGATTACGTCTCTTCACATAGTCCCACATTTCTTGGAGACTTTATTCATTCCTTTTTGCGCTTTTTTCTCTTATCTTGCCTTCTCGTTTTATTTCATTGAGTTGATCTTTGACCTCTGATATCCTTTCTTCTGCTTGGTCAATTCGGCTGCTGAAACTTGTGCATGCTTCACGAAGTTCTCGTGTTGTGTTTTTCAGCTCCATCAATTCACTCATATTCCTCTCTAAGTTGTCCATTCTTGTTATCATTTCCTCAAATCTTTTTTCAAGGTTCTTAGTTTCTTTGCATTGAATTAGAACATGTTCTTTTAGCTCAAGGAAATGTCTCATTACCCACCTTCTGAAGTCTGATTCTGTGATTTCATCACACTCATTCTCTGTCCAGCTTTGTTTTCTTGCTGGTGAGGAGTTGTGGTCCCTTGTAGGAGGTGAGGTGTTCTGGTTTTGGGTGTTTTCCTCCTTTTTGCACTGGTTTCTTCCCATCTTTGTGGATTTATCCACCTGTCATCTGAGTAGTTGCTGATTTTCTGATTGGGTCTCTGAGTGGACGTCCAGATTGTTGATGATGAAGTATTTCTGTTCCTTAGTTTTCCTTCTAACAATCTGGTCCCTCTGCTGTAGGACTGCTGAGGTCCACTCCGGGCCCTGCTTGCCTGGGGAACACTGTAGAAGCTGCAGAAAAGTAAGGGTTGCTACCAGTATCTTCTTCTGTTATCTTTGTCCCAGAATGATGCCCACCAAATGTCAGCCTGATCAGTCCTTTGTGAGGTGACTCTTTGGATATACTGGGGTCAGGGAGCTGCTTGAAGAGACTGTCTGTACTTTATAGGAGCTCAAGTCCTGAGCTGTGAGCTTTGTTGTTCATTCAGAGCTGCTAGGCAGATACGTTTAAGTCTGCTGCAGCAGAACTCATAAACCCCTTTCTTTCCTCAGGTGCTCTGTCCGAGGAGTTAGGGCTTTAATTATGAGTATCCGTTGCACTGTCCTGTCCAGCAAGGAGGCAGTCTAGTCACTGCCTGCCTGCAGAGGCTATACGAGCTGCTCTGGGGTCTGCCCTGCTGCCGTGTGTAATTCGCTGCAGTCTTGTTTATATGGGTGTGGTTAGAACTGCCATGGTGATGGTGGCCCGCCTCTGTAGTTGTGGACTCTCTCTGTTATGGCGGGTTGCCTCGACAGCAGCAGGCTGCATCAGCAATGGCAGACTACCTCTGTAGGGGTGGAGTGCCTCGGTAATGGCGGACGCCCATCCCCCACCAAGCTGCACCATCCTGGGTTCAGATGTGCTTGCTGTGAAACTCTCAACCCTGAGTGTTTCCAATTGCAGTTTTGTTTGTTTGTTTTTTTGGGGGTGGGACCCGCTGAACCTGATCACCTGGCTCCCTGACTCAGAGCCCTTTTTTTTTTAAGTTGAACTGTTGACTCTCTCCCAGGTGTTCAGTTGCTGAAAGGGCGCCAGGATCTGTGTGAAGTCCCATGCAGCGACCCACTGTGCCGGCTGAAACAACGTCGCTGCCCAGGAATCTCCTGGCCTGGCTTTATGTTTAAGTCCTGTTTAATCAGATGAATGTGCTAATCTGCCTTCTGAAATCTCCAATTGCCGGTTTAACAGGGCAACCAGATCAGCGTATTTTGTAAAGAGTGCCGCTGCACTGCGGTGCCGGCCGAAACAGCCGTGCTGGCCAAAACAGCCGCGCTGGCGACCCGTGGGGCTCCTACACTTGGGAATCTCCTGGTCTGTGGGCAATAAAGATCCGTCTGGAAATGTGGCATCCTCTCACCCTCTGCACTTTCACTGGGAGCTGCAATCCTGAGTTACTCCTACAGTGCCATCTTCTCGAGGAGTCACCAGTGAAATTTTGACTGGGATTTCTCAATAAATATTTGTAAGGAAATATTTTCGTTCACATTTCTGGCTTTCAAGTCATGTAATGCCTGGGCCTTTCAGCTTCTTATATGTACACTGTTACAACACCACTTATCTACAACACAGCAATTGCATGAGACAATGCATGATAATAAAAGACAGTTCAAAAATATCTAATCATGGTGCTCCTCAAAGTATGTTCTGTAATACATAGACCCTGTAAGATACTCTGCAAAGAAAATAAGAGTTCCGTGGGCAAAAGAGTTTGGAACATTAGATGGCATATTTTCCTTTTTGGACATTCATAATTCAGGGCAACATATTAGAAACTCTAAGTCCTATAGAAAAGGTTTAACTTCATCTATCTAGTGTTTTTCAAACTTGTTTGATCAGCGAAAGTATTTTGCCTATTGACACGATGCTCATAAAACACCATTTGGGAAATGCTGAGTTAAGACTGGCCTCGCTCTTGGCTGGGCCAAGAACGTAGACTAACTCCCAGATCTCTGGCTTTGATAAGTGGATGATAGGTGGTGTCACTGACTGAGATGAAGAATAGAAGTGGAGATCAATTTTGGACGTATTGCCTTTCAATTCTTCTGGGAGGTTCAAATGGAGATATTTAGTAAGCTGAGAATACATAGGTCTGGCACTCAGGTGAGAGGTCATTGCTAGAGAAACGTGGGTTAGAAAGTTGACTTTGGATTGAAGTGTGTTGTCTAAAACAGCTCATTTTAAAATGCACATATATTACCTAGGAAGGGTAAGCATTAAATTATTAATACATATTATATTATCATATTAGCTTACCATCATTTTAAAGCAGAGATCAGGCCCCTGAAGAAATGGAAGTCAGGAATGGTGAATTTTGAGTGGAGGTCAGCCAAGACTCTGAAGTGATTTTCACCTTCTGCGGGCCCTTTTTCAATGCTAAAAAAATTCACCAATCTCCCCACTGTCCCCAACATATTCAACTTTTAGTATCTTTTGATTGAGAAAATATGTCCTGACTATAACTACTATGACTTAACATAGTTATGTCAGGACATATTGTTCTGTACAGAGGACATGCATATGTATGGAATAGGTACATGTTTAGCAGGGTGTCTATGCTGCTTCCAGACAGTCAGTGTTGCTGTCCATACGGACTTCAGAGCCTCCTGTCAGTCCTGTGGTTCTGTTACTGAAACACCAGGGCTTCAGTCTAGGTCCTGCTGTTCACCACCCAGAAAATCAGTAACTGAGATGATGAGTATTGTCAAGGAGGAAGTCTTTCATTCGTGCTGCAGCTGAGGAAATGGGAGATCAGTCTCAAATCCTTTCCTTGACTGACTAAAGGTAGGATTTTATACAGGTGGGAAGAAAGGACACAACATGTAAGAAAACAGGAGCTACCAGGTGCAAGGAAACCATCATGATGAAGGAGGAGTCCAGCATCTCATTGTTCGGATGCTGGGATCTGGTGAGTTTCAGGTCTTTGATACTTTTTTTTGAGAGGCTTGAAGGTCCTTTCCTGAGGAAGAAACTCAGATAAAACAAATGTAAGTTTCAAGCTTTAAGACCAGCAGGGTCAATTTGTATGTTTTTCCAAAAAGCTATCTATGGGATTATCCGGTCTGTTTCAGTTCCAGGCTAGGGCAGATTTACAGGATATCACTTTTAGTTCTAAGCAAATACTGTGTTCTCTTTACTTAGGTTCATGTCAATCAAATTCAAACTACAAGCCAAGGGAGAGAAAGATGATCGTACAATTGTTAGGTCAGTCATCTGACTATGTTTCAGCCTGGGTTCATTTTAAGTAAGAGAAGATGTGGGTATGTGCGAAGAAACAAGAGTGGACTCTTGGCTTGGGTTTACCCCACCACTAACGAGGTAACCTTAGAGAAACCTCACTGCCTCTTTTGCCTTTACTCTCCAAATGGGGTAATAGTAATAAATTTTCTCTCCTTCCTGGGCCTTTTTACAGAATTCAGTAAAATAAATAATTGTGCAAGTAAGTAGGAAGGTAAAAAGTGCTGTAAAATGTAAGGGCTTTTCATGCCTGCATTTAATATGGCTACCACTAGGTATGCTAAAGGTAGCAATTCCCCAGGAAGTGGTTCAGTCTTCTAGGTTCACCATAGGGTGGGCTCCATTTAACCTTCGTGTTCTAGTTGATTAGGTTATTGTGTGTAGATTGTAGGAATTTCAAGCTCTACTCCATCTTTTTCTTTCTGATACAGTTTTAATGAGATTCCCTCATTCTTTTATTGCATGGCAGGCTACTGCTAGAATAAATATAAAGACATTTTTACAAGTGCAGAAAACAAGAGAGCTTGGGAGATGGAAAAATGCAGAGGGTGAGGCAGGGGATGAGGGCGGGAAGGCTGTTCTCAGATCTGCACAGTCTCCCAATGACTTTAGAATTCCTGGGGCCCTTCTTTATGGGCCAGGCATTCTGAGGGCTAACAGAGAAGCCCTGACCAAAGCCACTGAAAGACATGTCTTTTTAAAATTGCTTAAAGGAGCACCACCTTCCTACCAAGAAGCTCCATCACCAGGCCCAGGAATCCAATGTGTTTTTTTTTTGTATTGCATGAGTGAAGTCCGCATGTCTAGACTCTTTCTGTGTGAATGCTGCTAGTGTTTCTCTGAATGGGAAGTTGTATGGGATATGCCAAGACTGGCAGGGTATATTTTTCAGTAGATCAATCTAGGTGATATGGTTTCGCTGTGTCCCTACCCAGATCTCATCTGGAATTGTAGTTCCCATAATCCCCACATGTGTGGGAGGGCTCCCGTGGGAGGGGGCGGTTATCTCCATGCTGTTCTCCTGATAGTGAGTGAGTTATCTGGAGATCTGATTTATAAGGGGCTTTTCGCCCACTTCACTCTGCACTTCTACTTTCTGTCACCATGTCAAGAAGGATGTATTTGCTTCCTCTTCTGCCATGATTTTAAGTTTCTGGAGGCCTCCCCAGCCCTGTTGAATAGTAAATCATTAAACCTCTTTCCTTTATAAATGACCCAGCCTCAGGTCTGTCCTTATAGCAGTGTGAGAATGGACTAATAAACTATGTAACACTTAAAAGCCATTTGTCCTGAGTTGAGATTGTTATTATTCATTTTTCAGGTCTGTTGATTGAGTATTAGTAATTTTGCCACTGACTAAGGTGTCACTAACTAGCAAGTCATTTTATCACTGAGGTCTTATTCGTTTTCCTCTCTTGTGAAGGGATGTGTTTTGTGTGTGTGTGTGTGTATGTGTGTATGTGCGCGCGCGCGCATTGGGATGGGGAGTGTAGGGGATCAGAATATGTTACCCTAAAATATGCCACTTTGGCATGAAGATTATTTTGAACTGAAAACAACTGAGAAACAGCAGATGCCAAAAATAAGTGAATGAATGACTGAATGAATATAGCTCTCTCCCTTCCTCCCATTTTGCAGGCTTAGATTCTTAGTAGGCACTGGAGGTAACTCTAGAGTTATCAGCCCTGGGACAGCACTTAGAAGAATTCACATAATGAAACTTACTGAAATAACCCTTATTTTCCCCATATATTTACCTTCCCACAGCTTGCTGCCCCTAAAAGCCTAAACCCGTTATCCTTCATCTTGTCACTTCTCTACAAATTTACTGTTCTTTGTGAACATACAAGCTCCAAGTTCTATCCATTCCTTTAAATCACTCATCTGAGTTTCTCCCAGATGTAGATGCATTGCACATGTAATACTCTCTATTCATTTTCCTCTTGTTTGTCTTTTGCCCATTTAATTTTCAGGTCCCCAGTCAGAGAACCTAGGAGTGTAAAGGAAGAGTTTTGTTTTCCTCCCTTACTGGAGCAAGGAAGTATGAGTACCTTATACGCTGTGAGGTGGACCACTGTGATTATTTAATTCAATAACACAGGTAAGCATTAGTTCTCCCATTGAGCTGATATGACTCAGAGAGATGGAGTAACTTATTAAAGTCAACAGCCTGAAGTAGCTAGGCTAAATTTTCAATCTAAGTGTGATTCTTGGTCAAACTCATCTCACTGTACCAAGTTATTTTTGGTTTGATTCAGAGGTGGGAAAGAAGTTTCTACTCATGTTTCACCTCTAGAGAGGCTGCCTGCAGGTGGGTTCCCAGGAACGAGCACCGTGAATCAATCATAGATATCTGTAGGCAGTAAAGGATGAGAAAGTGGGTCATATAAGCCATGTGTATGCCTTCCCTTGTTTAGAAGATCTCTACCAAATGTTTAAATTTTACCATGCTATGGTGCTTTTGAATGAGTAAGGGGGTTTCTGGAAGAAGGAAAGAAGGGAACAAAACGGTGTTTATGGAGCACACCGAGGACTTCCTACAAGCCTGAGCATCCAAGACAAGAAAGGGGTTGGCAAATGACAGAGAGAAGTTCCATAACATTTTATAAATTCTCTCATCACCAGTTTTTTTTGATGCAATGATTTCTTTCTATGCAATAGAGTACTTTTTGGGCAGAACATTCTAGGAACCAAGTAGAGTCCTCTTGTTAAAGGCCTGTCCCTGGGACGAAGGCATTATATTCTCTGGCTTTGGGGAATTAATGCCTCTGTAAAGACAGCCTCTGTCTATCTATGCCAAGAGCAGCATGGAGTAGAGAGTGGCCAGACGAGTGGGCAGGGCCTGCCACCAGAGCATCATCAACACACAAGGAGACATAATTGACCAGGCTTGGGTGAGCCATATCAATGAGGACCTGCAGTGGGCATGTGTGGAAACCATGTTTACAGTGTCATTGTCTGTTTTTCTTATTACTTGGGGACAACTTGAGCAATTTCTTTCAGGAAAGAAACTACTTACTGTAAATTTGACTTACTTTGCTCTGCCAATTTTAGTCACTATTTACTTCTACAGCATTTTACAGCTGCCAGCATGGGAACTCCACTGTCAGCTTACATCCTCTTGAGGTATTTAGGTTCAAAGAATCTCATTCCCCTGGCTCCCAGCTCTAGATCAGTGGTTCTCAATCCTGACTGTACATTAGCATCCTCTGAGGAGCCATTAAAAATACTGATGGCTGGGCCCCATCCCAAGAGAGTGTGATTTAATTGGTCTAGGAGGGACCCTCACATTGGTATTTTTCAACAGCTCCCCAAGTGATCCTAATGAGCAGCCAAAATTGGGAATCACCGCTTTGGATGGTTGACTCATCCTACATAACCCATCAACTGGAGTCTCTATGGCTTCTGGGGCTGTGCAACTACATTGGTGCCTTTGTGTGAATTAGAAAGCAGAGCCCCTCTTCCTGCACACATTAGAAAAATGTGCCATTTCTTCTAGATTAACACAGCTACATGGGCACATGGCTTAGTAAGCAGAGTGCACAGTCTTCACTGCCCTGCAGGCCAGTCTTGGTAGATTCCAACCTTAGGTTCCTCTTTGAGTCTTCTGGTTTCCTGGCTCCTAGCCTTAGGAAAATTTTATTTATTTTTTTAATATAGAAGGAATACTTCTAGAATAGTGGTAAGAGGAGCTCCACTGATCCTCTCCTCAGCTAGCCAATTCTTTTTTTCTTTTTTGAGATGGCGTTTTGCTCTTGTTGCCCAGGCTGGAGTGCAATGGCACGATCGGGGCTCACCACAACCTCTGCCTCCTGGTTCAAGCAATTCTTCTTCCTCAGCCTCCTGAGTAGCTGGGATTACAGGCATTTGCCACCACACCGGCTAATTTTGTATTTTTGTAGAAATGGGGGTTTCTCCGTGTTGGTCAGCCTGATCTCAAACTCCTGACTTTAGGTAATCCGCCTGCCTCAGCCTCCCACAGTGTTGGGATTACAGGCATGAGTCACTGCACCTAGCCTCAGCTAACCAATTCTAACTGGTAAACATTATGACAACATAATTTAAGGCTTCTGGAAATTGTTCTAAGGGCATACAGCAGATGAAGAAAGTGGAATTTATTTAAGACAATTTACTAAGTCACTTTGGGAGGCTGAGATGGGCGGATCATATGAGGCCAGGAGTTCTAGACCAGCCTGGCCAACATGGCAAAACCCCATCTCTACTGAAAATACAAAAATTAGCCGGTGTGGTGGCAAATGCCTGTAATCCCAGCTACTCAGGAGGCTGAGGCAGAAGAATTGCTTGAACCTAGAAGGTGGAGGTTGCAGTGAGCTGAGACTGTGCATTGCACTCCGGCATGGAGGACAGAGCAAGACTCCATCTCAAAATAAATAAATAATAAATACAATTTATAAGTCTCTGTAAGAATAGTAAGAGTCTGTGACGTTTAAGCAGAATTCCAACCCCTCCTTACAACAAACCCCATCTCAGTGTGATGGAAACTTTGCTCTAGGCAGCTGTGGGTAAGAACAAAGAGCTTCTACTTCCCTAAGCTCCAGCCTAGGGCTACAGTTTCTTCCTGGAGAAGCAAGCTGCTAGAGTTTCTTATTTCCCACCCACCAGCTCCATGTTGCAGAAGCTCTATTATAGACAGGCCAAAAATATTGGGCTCAATGGCTTTTACCTCAACTCACTTTTACAGTCCTGTTTCCATGCCAGGAGAGAAGACAGATCAGGGCTACCACCTCCTCCCAATGCCCCACACATAAAGCAGAGATGACACTCCAACAGAGGCAGGCCCTTCTTCCTTCCCTCAGCTCCAGAGCAGTGGGACAGAGGTTTTTCCCAGCGGGAGAGGCAGGCTGTAAGAATAGAGAGCTCCATAGCTCTCCCTAAGGGAATGTGGTAAAGCTGAAGTCTAAGGCTGCTATCAAAAGCAATGGAGATTTTGGTAGTAAGCAATTATGAGGAGGCTGGTAGCTTCATGATAGCAATAAGTTAAACGACAGAACAGAAATAATTAGGGAAAGAGACAGCTAACAAAAGCCTTTCCTGAGATTGAAACAGGCCTCAAAGACTGTCTTTGCAAAGGGGTTCAAATTTAATTGGATTAGACTGTGGAGCAATTAATGGCCCAGAGCATTGCTGAGAACAATAAAGCAATCAGCCGTCAATTCCTGTAGCCAGACAGCGGAGTGAGATACCAGTAGAGGCAGACTCTCAGGAAACGAAAAGAGAGTTGGAGAAGACAGAGAATCCTGCTGAACTCACTGTCATCTTTGGATTACTGTGAGTATACTCAACTTCACCTTTCTTCATTTAATAATTTAAAAGCACTTATATCTTCTCTCTTTCTCTCTCTCCCACACCCTCATCTTGATCTGTGTTTTTGGACCTATAGCATAGAAAGATGTAATTTATTTGCCAATAATAGCACAAAGCATATGGGTACACAAAAGGCAAAATGATTACTTTAAATTATTTGTTTATTCTTAATTTTTTTTTTTTTGAGGCAGAGCCTTGCTGTGTCACCCAGGCTGGAGGGTAATGGTACAATTATAGATCACTACAACTTTGAATTCCAGGGCTCAAGTGATCCTCCTTCCTCAGCCTCTTGAGTAGCTAGGACTACAGGTCTGCACCGCCATACCCAGCGAAGTAAAGTTGTATTAGTGTAAAGTGACACCATATGGTAAAATCTGAAATCATGGGAACAAATGACATGGTAAATAAGAAGGTTAATATAATAAAGAATATTATACTTAGTCTCATTTATTTGCTCAGCTTCTTTAAAAGACATAAGATTATATAATAATGTAACAATATATTCTTGGGTTTCTAACATTCGTAAATATAATATGTATAACAACACTTGTACAAAAGGAAAGAGGAAATAGCACTGCATAGAAATAACATTTCTATATCTCACTGAAATTAAGTTTGTATAAATCAGAAGTTGATTCTGAAAACTTAAAATGTACATGGTAAGTCCTAGAGGAAGAACAAAAAATAAAAATAAAGTAAAAAGTCACTAATAATTGAAAGTGTTACACAAGACCGGGGGTGGTGGCTCACACCTGGAATCCCAGCACTTTGGGAGGCTGAGGAGGATGGATCACCTGAGGTCAGGAGTTTGAGACCAGCCTGGCCAATATGGTGAAACCCTGTCTCTACTAAAAACACAAAAATTAGCTGGGCACGTGGTGGCAGGTGCCTGTAATCCCAGCTACTTGGGAGGCTGAGGCAGGAGAATTGCTTGAACCTGGAAGGCAGAGGTTGCAATGAGCTGAGATCGCCCCATTGCACTCCAGCCTGGGAAACAAGAGTAAAACTCTGTCTCAAAAAAAAAAAAAAAAAAAAAAAAAAAAAAGACTTGAGAGAGACTTATAGAAGACAAAAAGTAAAATAGCAGTGTAAATTCGACCATATCAGTAATAACACTAAATATGAATAAATTAGACAGGAAACAAATAGAGATGGAAAACTGGATATAAAACACGATTCAACTATATGCTGTGTTTACAAGTCACACTTTAGACACAAAACAAGTTTGTTGAAAGTAAAAAGAAAAAAAAGGGAATATATATACCATGCAGATAGTAACCACAAGAAAGCTGGAATAGCTATGCTAATATCAAATATGTTTTAAAACAAAAAATGTTACTAAATGGGCAATTTATAATGACAAAAGAGTTGGATCATCAGGAAGATATATGTATGTGTGTGTGTGTGTGTGTCTGTGTCAGTCTGTGTGTCCCTAAGAAGCCTGTGTGTTCCTAAGAACAGAGTTTAAAAGTATGTCAAGCTAAAATGGACATAATTGAAGGAAGAAATGGACAATTCAACAATAATAGAACCACTATGAAGAAGATCATTAATGAAATAACATAGTTGAACATCAGAAACCAGCTATATTTGGTAGACATCTGTAGAGCACTTTACCCAACAACAGCAGAATATACATTTTTCTCAATTGTATATAGAACGTTTTTCAGTATATATACCACATACTAGGCCATAAAAACTAAAAACGATCAGAAGAAATGAAATCATCTTTTCTGAACACAGTGGAATGAAATTAGAAACTAATAACAAAGAAATTTGGGAAATTCTCAATTATGTGAAAATTAAACAACACACTCCTAAATAACCAATGAAAATTGGTTAGAAACTATTTTGAGATAAATAGAAATATGATATACCAAAAGTTATGGGATGAAGCTGAAGCAGTGCTTGGAGGAAAATTTATAACTTTAAATGACCATATTAAAAAAAAGAAAGATCTCAAATCAGTAATGTAACTTTTTATCTTAAGAAAGTAGAAAAAGAAGAACAAACTAAATCCAAACCAACCAGAAGGATGGAAAATAAAGAAGTAGGGCAGAGATAAATAAAGAATAGAAAAAATCAATGAGAGAAGTGATGAAACAAAAAATTGGTTCTTTGAAATGGTTAACAAAACTGACAAAGCTCTATCTAGACTGAGCAAAAAAAAGAGGGAAGATTCAAATTACTAAATTAGAAGTGAAATAGGAAATATTACTACCAACCTTAAAGAAAGAAAATGGATTATAAGGGAATACTACAACCAATTGTATGTTAACAAATTAGATAACTTAAATGAAATGTACATGTTCTTAGAATGATACAAACTACCAAAAATAATTCAAGAAAAAATAGAAAGCTGATGAAACTATAACAGGTAATGAGGTTAAATAAGTAATTGAAAATATTCCCACAAAAAAAAGTCTGGGCCCAGATAGAATTACTAGTGAATTGTATCAAACATTTAGAGAAGAATTAATACCAATTCTTTATAAACTTTTTCAAAATATAGAATAGGAAGGAAAATTTCCCAACTCATTCTATGAGGCCAATATTACCCTGATACCAAAAACCAGACAAAGACATCACATAGCAAAAAAACCCAAACTAATATTTTTATTAAATATAGACACACAAAAAAACCTCAGCAAAAGATTAGGAAACTAAATATGACCATGTGAGATTTATCCTAGGACAGGAGGATCTGTTTAACAGCTGAAAATCACTTAATGTATTACACCGTATTGATAGGATAAAGGACAAAATTACTTGATCACTTTGTTTAATGCAGAAAATTATTGAACAAAATCTGAAACTCTTTCATGATAAAAATATTAAACTAGGAATGGAAGGGAACTTCCTCAATCTTGTAAAGAGTTATTTTTTGAACAAAATCTGAAACTCTTTCATGATAAAAATATTAAACTAGGAATGGAAGGGAACTTCCTCAATCTTGTAAAGAGTTATTTTTTGAACAAAATCTGAAACTCTTTCATGATAAAAATATTAAACTAGGAATGGAAGGGAACTTCCTCAATATTGTAAAGAATATTCTGAAAAATCTTATAAGTAACATTCTATTTGATGATGAAAGACTGAATACTTTCCATTAAGATCTGAAAAAGAGATGAGGATGTCCACTCTTGCCATTTCTATTAAAGGTTGCACTGGAGAGATTCTAGCCTGGGCAACTAGATAATAAAAAGAAACAAAATCACCCAGATTGGAAAGGAAGAAGTAAAATCATCTCTACTTGCAAATGACATAGTCTCATATATAGAAAATCCCAAGAAATCCACTAGAAAAATTAGAGCTACCAAATGAGTTCAGCCAACTTTTAGTAAATATTTGGCTGGTGCAAATGTAATTGCAGTTTTTGCAATTACATTTGCACCAACTGAATAATATCAGTATAAAAACTTGTACTTCTGTACACTAGTAGTAAAAAATGAAATTAAGAAAACAATTTTATTTACAATGCCACAAAAGAATAAAATATGCAGATGTAAAAGTACAAAACATGTACTTTAAATCTTCAAAACATGCCGAAGGAAATTAAAGAAGATCTAAGTAGAAGAACATCTTATGTTCATGTATTAGAAGATAGTATTGTTTAAATGGCAATACTTGCTAAATTGATCTAGAGATTCAACACAATCCTTGTCAAAATCTCAGCTGCCTTTTTTGTGTGTGCAGAAATTGACAAACTATTACTAAAATTCATATGGGAATTCAAGGGATCTGAAATTGCCAAGACAATATTGTAAAAGAAGACCAAAGTTGGAGGACTCACACTTCCTGTTTCCTAAACTTACTACAACATTACAGTAATCAAGACAGTGTGATAAGGAAAAGCATATAGATCAATAGAATAAAAATGTGCGTCCAGAAATAAATGACCACATTTAATGTTAATTGATTTCTGAAAAAGTTGCCAAGGATGATCTTTTCCACAAATGATGCTAGGAGAACTTAATACTCACATGCAAAATAATGAATTTAGGTAGTTTCCTTGCACTGTATACAAAAACTAACTCTAAATGGATCAAAAATCTAAATGTAAAAGCTAAATTATAAAATTCATGGAAGAAAACATGGGCATAAATCACAGTGACCTCATTTAGGTGAAGCCATGTTAGACACGACATCAGAAGCTCAAATGACCAAAAAAAATTAGATAAATTGAATTTTACCATAATAAAAGCCTTTTGCATTTCAAAAGACATCATCAGTAGAGTAAAAAGAAAACTACAGAATGAGAGAAAATATTTACAAATCATATATCTTATAAGGACCATATGCCCAGGATGTATAAAGTACTCTTAGAATTTAAGAATAAAAGACAAATAGCCCACTATGGAAATGGGTAAAGAGGACAGATGTGGAGGCTCATGCCTGTAATCCCAGGACTTTGGGAGACCAAGGTAGTATTTCTTGAAGCCAGGTGTTTGATTCCAGCCTGGGCTACAAAGTGAGACTCCATCTCTACAAAACACATTAAAAAAAAAAAAAATAGCTAATCATGCTGGAGCATGCCTGTAGTCCCAACTTGGGAGGCTGAGGTGGGAGGATAGCTTAAGCCCAGGAGTTCAAGGCTACAGTGAGCTATGATTGTGCCACTACACTCTAGCCTGGAAGACAGAGAGAGACTCTGTCTGTTAAGAAAAAAAAAAAAAGGGCAAAGGTTTGAGTAAATATTTCTCCAAAGAAGACATACAGATGACCAATTTTCATATAAAAAAAAGTCCACCATCATTAACCATTAGGAAATGCAAAGCAAAACTGCAATGAGATATCCTTTCATAGCCACTAGTATAATTATAATAAGAAATGCAGATAATATACTGGTGAGGATGTGGACAAATTGGAACCCATATACACTTCTAGTTGTAATGTAAAATGATACAGTTTGAAAACATTTTGGCAATTCCTGAAAATGTTAAACATGGAGTTATCATAACTCAGCAATTCCACTCCTAGGTATATTCCCATGAAAAACAAAACACACATTCACACAATATCTTGTCCTTAAATATTCATAGCAGCATTATTCACCATAGCCAAAAAGAGAAGACAACTAAAATGTCTGTCAATGATGAATGGATAAGCAAAATGTGGTGTTTCAATATAATAGAATGTTATTCAGCTATACAAATAAATTGTGGTATAATACCATAGAATATTATTCAGCAATAAAAAGGAATGAGGTACTGATGCATGCTATAGTATGGATGACCCTCGAAACATTTTACTAAGTGAAAGAAGCCAGTCCCAAAACACCATGTATTGTGGGATTCCATTTATTTTAAATGTCTAGAAAAGATAAATCTATAGAGGAGTAAGTAGATTAGTTATGACCTATGCCTGGGTGTTTGGGAGGAAATGAAGAATGACTACCAAGAGATACGTAGTTTCCTTGTGGGTAATAAAAATTTTCTATATTGAGATTGTGGCGATGGTTACACAACACTGTGAATATACTAATAACCATTGAATTTTATATGTCAAATGTGTGAGTTTAATGAGCATAATGAGGTATATTATACCTCAGAGCTGTTAAAAAATAATTATAGTTATATGTAATTGGTTTACAGTATTGTCCTTCAGTATACTGCCGTGGTTTGAATGTGTCCCCCAAGAGTTCATGTGTTGGAAACTTGGTTGCCATTGTGGTGGTGTTGACACGTGAGGCCCTTGGGAGGCAATTGAGTCAGGGCATACATCATTTGTCCTTCTGCTCTTCTGCCGTGAGATACTGCAGCGGTAAGGCCCTCACTGGTGCTGGCCCATTGACCTTGGACTTCTTGGCCTCCAGAACCATGAGATGAATAAATCTCTGCTTTTTACAATTTATCCAGTCTGTAGTATTCAGATATAGCAACAAAAAACAGACGAAGATATATACATATACAGTCGTGTGCTACAAAATGTTCTGGTCAATCACAGACTGCATATTATAATGGTGGTCCCATAAGACTATGTCATATTTTTACTACACCTTTTTTATGTTTAGATCTATAAATACTTACTATTTTGTTACAATTGCCTTCAGTATTCAGTACAGTAATGCTGCATAGGTTTGTAGCCTAGGAGCAACAAGCCATCTTCTATAGCTTAGCTGTGTAGAAGGGTATGCCATTTAGGTTTTATAAGTACACTCTATGAAGTTTACACAGTAATGAAATTGGCTTAGAACACATTTCTCAGAATGTATTCCCCTCATTAAATGATGGATGAATGTATGTGTAATATACACATAACATTAATATATATAATAGACACTAATGTATGTATTATACGTGAACATACTTACAATATACTTACGTGCATTAGATTTTAAAGCTTATTTTTATTATACAAACAATACTCATCTACTACAGTTAAATTAGGAAATATACACAAGAATCATTCATACTTTCAAGCATTAGGGAAAGCCGCAGTTAATATTCTGATATTTATGCTTCCAGATATTATTCTTTGCAAATATACATAACATATTGAAAAGAAGTAGGATCATGCTCCCCAGGCTGTTTTGTTTTTTTGTACTTTGGGCACAGAAAATAGCGATCATTCTCTTCTGTATATGCAAGGCCTTTCTTTTCTCCATCTGTCTCTGTCTCTTCTCCCTGCCCCTCCGCCTCGCCCCTTATCTTCAACCTGCTTCCTATCCTTTCACTCACTTGGACACCCATTTTATATCTTTGATTTATTTCCTAATATGCCTGTATTCCTATAAAAGACATACTTTATGTGTAGAAATGGTCCCTAAATTTATGTAAAGGGTATTGTAATATAATTTTTTACAGTGATTATATTTATCTAAGCAACATACATACATGTTTAGTTATAAGATATTAACTAAATTTCTGTGGCAAATATGCTTTATTGTGGCTAAAAAGCACATAACACATACTACTTTCACCACTTTAAGTGTACAGTTTCATAGTATTAAGTGTAATTCACATCGTCGTGAAACAGATCGCAGAATTCTTTGCTTGCAACTCTGCAACTCTACACCCATTAAAGAACTACCCTTTCTCTCTCCCTAGCTCCTGGTAACCAAGATTCTACTTTTTGTTTCTTTGGATATAACTACTTTAGTTGTTATCACATAAGATAGGGTCATACAGTATTTATCTGTTTTGTAACTGGCTTATTTCACTTAGCATAATGTACTCGAGGTTCATTCATGTTGTATCATGTGTTAGGATTTTCTTCCTTTTTAAGACTTAATAATATTCTGTTGTGTGTATATCACACATTTTATTTACCTAACCATTCATCAGTGGCCATTTGGATTGCTTCCGCCTCTTGCCTGTTATAAATAGTGCTGCTGTGAACACAGGCATGCAAATATCTTTTTGAGACTGGCTTTCAATTCTTTTGCTTATATTCCCTGACACAAGATGACTGGATCATATGGTGGTTCTATTTTTAATCTTTTGAGGAACTTCCATGTTGTTTTCTGTAGCAGTTGTGTCATTTTACAATGTCACAGATAGCACAAAAGGGTTCCAATTTCTCCATATTCTTGCAAGCCATTATTATTTTTTAAATAGCGATCATTCTATTGGGTGTTAGGTAATAACCCATTCTGATTTTGATTTGCATTTTTCTGACAATTATTGTCGTTGAGGATTTAAAAATATATATTTTGGCCATTTGTGTATTATTTTTAGAAAAATATCCATTCAAACCTTTTGTCTATTTAACTATTTTTTTTTTTGGCTGTTGGATTGTAGAATTTTTTTATATGTTCTGGATATTAACCCCTTATCAGATATATGATTTGCAAATATTTTCTCCCATTCTACAGGCTGCCTCTTCACTCTGTTGATTGCGTCCTTTCTTTGTTCCTGCACAGAAGTTTTTGAGTTGGGTGCAGTCCTATTTGTCTAGTTTTGCTTGTGTTGCTTGTACTTTTGGGGTCATAGCCAAGAAATCATTGCTAAGTCCAATGTCAGGAAGCTTTCTTCCTGTGTTTTCTTATAGGAGTTTTATAGTTTTAGGTATTACATTTAAGTATTTAATTTATCTCGTTTTTTTTTTTTTCCTTTCTTACAAGGTGCAAGATAAGGGTCCAACTTTATTCTTTTTTTGAGACAGAGTCTGGCTTGTCATCAGGCTGGAGTGCACTGGCACATCTCAGCTCACTGCAACCTCCACCTCCTGGGTTCGAGTGATTCTCCTGCATCATCCTCCTGAGTAGCTGGGACTACAGTGTGTGCCACAATGCCCAGCTAATTTTTATTTTAGTAGAGATGGGGTTTCACCATGTTGGCCAGGATGGTCTCAAACTCCTGACCTCGTGATTCCCCCAGCCTTGGCCTCCCAAAGTGCTGTGATTGCAGGTGTGAGCCACTGCGCCTGGCCTCAACTTTATTCTTTTGTGCTTTGATATCCAGTTAAAAAGAACACCACTTGCTGAAGCAAATGTCCTTTCTCCATTGAGTGCTCATGGCATTCTTGTTGAAGGGTGAAAGAATCTTACTCAGTTTCCTCACTGTAACACGTGGATAATGGTAAAACAGTAGCTTCCTATATTCGTTTCCCATTGTTGTCTATCTGAGTCCTGCTATAACAAAATACCATAGACTGCATGGCTTAAATAACAGAAATTTCATGAAGTTATGCAGGCTAGAAAGTCCAAGTACAAGATCTGGCCGAGCTGATTTCTGGTGAAGGCCTAGTCCTGGTTTTACAGATGGTCACCTTCTTGCTGTGTTCTCATATTACAGTTAGAGAGAGAGAAAGGGAGAGAGAGAGAGAGAAAGAGGGAGAGCATGCTAGATAGTGGGCACTTGTGAATGAGTGCTAGCCATCTGGTGTCTCTTCTTATAAAGACACTAATTCTTGGCTGGGCAAGGTGGCTCATGCCAGCACATTGGGAGGCCGAGATGGGTGGATCATTTGAGGTCAGGAGTTGGAGACCAGCCTGACCAACATGGTGAAACCCCATCTCTACTAAAAATGCAAAAGTTAGCTGGGCATGGTGGCAGGCACCTGTAATCCCAGCTACTCAGGAGGCTGAGGCATGAGAATCGCTTGAACCCAGAGGAGGTTGCAGTAAGCCAAGAGTGTGCCACTGCACTCCAGCCTGGGTGACAGAGCAAGACTCTGTCTAAAAAAAAAAAAAAAAAAAGACACCAATTCTCTTGTATCAGAGGTCCACCCTTTTGATCTCATTTGACCTTAAGTAATTAAGTAACCTTAATTACTTCCTCCCTCCAAATACAGCTACACCTTAACATACGAATTTTTGATGGGGACACATATTCTCTGTATATAAGACCACCTAACAAATTATTAAAACTTTGCAGCTTAAAATATAGCCATTCATTGTCTCATAGGTTTTCCTTTTCTTTTAACTGAGATGGAGCCTCACTCTGTCACCCAGGCTGGAGTACAGTGGCATGGTCTCTGCTCACTGTAGCCTCCGCCTCCCAGGCTCAAAGGATCCTCTCACCTCAGCTTCCCAAATTAGCTGTGACTATAGGCACATGCTACCATGCCTGGCTAATCTTCTAGTTTTTGAAGTAAGAAGTACAGGCAGGCTTGACTGGATTCTCTGCTTCTGGCCTGACAAGGCTGAAGTCACGGTGTTGTTCAGGCTCTCATCTAGAGATTCTGAGGAAGAATCGAATTCCAAGTGCATTCAGGTTGTTGGGTGAATTCAGATCCTTGTGGTTGTAGGAGTATAGGACTGAAGGCCTCACTTTCTTTCTGACTGTTGCTTGAGAGCTTTCCTCAGCTCCTAAGGAGCCTTGGCATGTGAAACTCTCTGTATTCAAAGCTAGCAATCACTCTTATGCTTCAAATCTCTTACTTCCTCTTCTGCTACCAGGCAGAGAAAACCCCGTCCTTTTAAAGGTCTCATGTGATTAGATAAGACCCACCCAGATAATCTACCTTTTGCCACATAAGGTAACTTAATCAAAATCACAGATTTCTCCCATCCCTCAAAAGAGAGGTGACAAAGCTGAAGGTCAGTTGAGTTCATTCTTAGAATTCTGCCTACCACACTCACACAGAAGAAATTCACTTGTGATGACAGCTTCCGCCTGTGCCCCTGGAGTTTTATCTTGCCTGACGTCGTCCCTTCCTGCCTCCCAGTTGCTGAGAACTTTGTTCTGTGCTTATGATCTTCAATTCTTCACTGTTTTTTCACATCAGCTTCTAAATTTGTGTAAGTCAATTTCTTGTTAAAAAACTCTCTTAATATATAGTTATAGGTTAAGAGATATATAATATATAAACTTCTGCATGCTTGGAGGAAATGAAGAATGGCATAAAACGGTGGGATATAAGCAGGTGTTCATAGTTTAAACATTCCTTTATTAACATTTTTATGGGAGTGTATTCATGTAGTTGTGTAATTAAATACATATGTAAATATATCCATATACATATCCTGTTGGAATGCTTACCTGGTTGAATCCTCACTATACCATGTTGCCCTTTATTTGCCATTAAAAGTAATGGCAAAAACTGCAATGACTTTGGCACCAACCTAGTAAGATCATGATGACTAAATGAGTTAATATATGGATGTATGTCAGAAAACTCATGGGGGTTTCTGATTAGTTCTATATAAGTATTGGCTGACGTTATCACAATTATTATCCCTCAAGGGTGTTTTTAAGATGTATCCATTTTGTTTCATGTCCATCCAGATGGTAGCTTCCGCCTGCTGCACAGTATTCCAGAACATAGATGCTCCACAGTGTGTTGATTTGTTCCTTTAGTGAAGGATGCTCCCATGGTCTCTAAGTCCCCACTGCTACTCACATCCATGCACGTGTTTCCTGAGTTTGTGATGTTTGGTGGGCATTTTGGGGTTTCCCTCAAGCATGTGTCATTAGCAGTCAGCCAGAGATGTGTGGAGCTTTTATTACCCCTGCCCTTCTGAGGTTCTCTCACTTCCAGTATTGCCTTGTTTTAGCTGCTCTGTCCCCGACCCTGAGTCCAGATCCCTCTGGCAGGTAGAGCTGAGGGTTTTGTCACCTGAGCTTAGAATGCTTTCAGGCAAGGAAGCCACAGAGTCACTTAATTACTTAATTTACCCAAGTGATAGTTTTCTTTTTTTCCTTTTTTTTTTCATGTTTTGAGATGGAGTTTTGCTCTGTTGCTCAGGTTGGAGTGCAGCGGTGCCATCTCAGCTCACTGCAACCTCTGCCTCCCAGGTTCCAGTGATTCTCCTGCCTCAGTCTTCCTAGTAGCTGGGATTACGGATACATGCCACTATACCTGGATACGTTTTGTATTTTTAGTGGAGATGTGGTTTCATTACATTGATTAACCAGACTGCACTTGAACTCCCGATCTCAGGTGATCCTCCTGCCTTGGCCTCCCAAAGTGCTCGGATGACAGGTGTGAGCCACCATGCCCAGCCTAAGTGGTAGTTTTCATGAGTGAATACTTCTCCAATTGGTATCTACTTTTGGTCATTTTCCAGTTGCCTGAAATTGATTATTTTATTTTATTTATTTTTTATGGAACACTTCACAAATTTGCGTGTCATCCTTGTGTAGGGGCCATGCTAATCTTCTCTGTATTGTTTCAATTTTAGTATATGTGCTGCTGAAGTGAGCATGAAATTGATTATTTTTTAAAATAATCATGGTTGTCCAGTCTTATATTTATTTCTGTGGAGGGCACTCTCCTAATCTCCTCACATCACCGTTACTGGAAGATGTGTTTGGGACCTTCGTCCCTAGAACCCAGTCACTGTGCCATAAAGCAGCACAGAGACCATATGGAGAGACCATGTGCAGGTTGCCTGGCCAACAGCCCGGCTGAGATCCCAGATGACAGCCAGCGTCCACCTGCCTTTAGATGATTCTACCCCAGCTGTTGAGTCACCCCGATGTGTGAACCTTCCCAGCTGAGGCTCCAGGCATTGTGGAGCAGAGAGAAGTCACCACTGCTGTACCCTTCTTAAACCCTTGACCCACAGAACCAGGAAAATAATAATTTTTTTTTAGTGCTACTAAGTTTGAGGTAATTTATTAGGCACTAACACATAATTTGGGAGCTTTGGAGTATGATGATTGGAATAATTTCCCTAGATTGATGGGTGCCTGAGTATAGAACTGCAGCATCCTTTTCTAACATCATTTAGAAGGGAAATCAGGTTCCATTTATGGCTTTCAACCTTTAGCATTGTGTTCTGATGCAGAGCCTACCGGTTTGCCTGCTTTTTAGATCTATTCCACTCCAAATGTTTGATTCATAACATAAATCCTAGTCATTCTCCATACCGCTGAAAACTCCAAGTGAAGGAAAGATGTTTGTAATTGTTTATGAAAAACATTCTATTTTTCTGGAAAGGATTACTGCAAAATTCGAGTCTAATTTTGCCCCCATAAAATATGTTGTAGTGGCAAAAGTACTGGGCGGGACAGTCAGAAAACCTGGATTGGAGTCTGGCTGTATGAGACAGGACCAGTCGCAGAAATTCTACCAACCTCAGTACTCTCTTAAAAAACAAAGGATTTTTGGCTAGGCAAGTTTAAGGACACTTCCAGTGCTAACGTTTGTGATGAGTTCTAAAGGCCTGGCACCTCCTTAAACGTTCCTGCCTCTGTGAACAGAACTTGGCCCAATCTTTTAAAATTTAATATGTGCACATTCTTCATCCCAGCAATTTTATTTTTAGATATCTGGCCAACAGATGTACTTGCAGAAGTATATCAAGGTAGTTCAAGGTGTTCATGACTATATTTTTATAATAGGAAAAGATTGGAAACAACCTTACATCAATGCAGAAATGACCAAATAAACCATGATGCATCTTATTGTTCAGTGCTGTGCAACTGTTAGAAAAGAATGAAAGAGGCCTATAGGCAGCAATGTAGGGATATGGTCAATACACAATGTTAAGCAAAAAAGCAAGTTGCAGAGCAGGCATATGGGAAAATCTTGTTTTTGTAAAGTGAAACAAACCCAAACTATTTATTTATGTATATCCACAGGACTGCAAGGAAACACAGATCTTGAGTTGCTTTCTGGCTGTGTTCATTTTGAGTGATAAGAAATGGCTCTCTTTGGTAAAGATGTCCAGTTTTCTATTTATTTCTGTGGAAAGAATTCTCTGGACCTCTTTATGCTTGGGGCAGGGGGAGAAAGATGGAGGTGGGCCATAAAGGGGTGTTCACGGCTTAGGGATTTCTGTGTTGCTTAAATTTTTAGTGGAAGTGTATTCATGTCGTTATGTCATTAAATACATACAGAAAAGTTTATCCTCTGTTGTGAATTTTGTTGCTATTTTCTGAAGCCAAAGTTTTGGTTCAGAGAAAAGAATTTCTAAATGTCCATGAAGTTATTATTTGCCTGGAAGAAAAAAAAACAAAACAGGAACAGCTGCCAGGGTTGAGAACATGTTGCCAGTTGAGCAAAACAGCAGGGGGACCTGCTGGTCACCAGATTTGTCCACCCCCGTGCAGGTGCCACTGCTGTTAATAAGAATTACTACTTACTTAAAAAAAGTTGGGAGATGGGGGACTAAAATGGGAATAGATATGACCCAGTTACTTAGATGAAACATAGTCCGTATTCCTTTGACTGCCACTTCTGTTGTTAGCTTTAAATGTAAAGAACTGAAACATTGCTGTGTAGCGAGAAAGAGTGATCCCAGAGAAGCTCCTGTCTGCTGTTTAATTAAACTATAATATGTGGTGAAATAAATTAAGCATCAGTGAAATTACAAGTAGCATTGTGTGTGGACTGGGATGTTTTAAAATGATGCATTCATAAGAGTATTTTATCTAGACAAACTGAAAATGTTTCAACCTCACCATTTTTAATCGTTTCTTGAAAGCACTCTTGTGCAAGTTATCTTTGTTGAAGACAGAGAGCATTTAATTAAGAGTTATATAAGCTAAAGGTGATAACAAAAGAAAATTTAAAAAACTCACTTTAAATTAAATTTATTATATTTTAAAAAGTATGTTGATACCTTTCTTTTGTTTTATGTTTCATAGCCAACAAAAATATGTGGTTAGATTAATTAAAATAGTTACGATGACAATATCTTGACCTATTTTTCTATCCATCTATTAAAAATAAACCATGGTACAGTATTTTGATCTGTGCTAAAATCTAGATACTTACCACTGGTGCCCACTAGGGGTCATGCTACTTACACGGGGGAAGTACCGATTGTAGTACGGGCGTTGCTGTGTTGGCTGGATGCTGGCAGGATTCCTTTGAATGATTTTTGCTCATATTACTGTATAGAGGAAGACGGTGGCATTGCTTTTCTTCAATGAGTGCTCAGGGTTTCTGTCTTCTAAATATGGAAAATTATTTGAGGATTCATGAAAATAGATTTGAGAAAAAGCATTGGGAAAAGAGGCTTTTGTTTTGTTTTTTTAGATGGCCGAAAGAAAATAAGAGTTCTGCCTGAGAGTGAATATTCAATAGGCCAGGGGACATAAAGGTGAGATAACTCGGTGGTTAAGATCACTGAAAAGAGGTGGGAGGATTACTTGAGCCTGGAATTGAGCTCAGGCTGGGCAACAAAGTGATGCTCTGTCTCTACAAAACAATTTTTTAAAAAATGAGCTGGAAAGGTTGCACATGCCTGTGGTCCCAGCTACTCGGGAGGCTGAAGTGAGTGAGGTGGGAGGACTGCTTGAGCCCAGGAGGTCAAGGCTGCAGTGAGCTGAGATTGTGCCACTGCACTCCAGCCTGGGCAAGGGAGTGTGACTGTCTCAAAGAATTAAACAAAAAAAGTCTGTCCAGTGTCTGACACTGAATCACTGTTCAAAAAATGGAGGCTACTGTTGGTTACCAAAATAGCTGCCTTCATTTCCTAACTTAAAATAGCCAAATTTCTTGTTAGTTTCTTTACTGTGTTCTCAAGATGAGCAATTAGAAAGAGAAATTTATGTTTCCGTTTCTTTTAAAAAATCTTCCCTCTGAAAGACTGTATGTAATTTAACACACATTTGAGAAAGAAACTTACAATGGAAGGGGTAGGGGTGGGGTGGGGAAAGTGAAATAGGACGGCTTCTTTTCTCATCTCAAAACAGAAACAAAACAAACTTGCAGTCCAGTAAGGGAGAAAAGAAATGTTCACAGAGTACTAGAGTCAATATTCTAAAAACTGTATAAATACAAGTAATGATAAATAGGGTCGATTGGTGGAAACTATGTGCTTTTAAGTCTGACAGCCAAACATTTCATTCAAAAAGTTCTCTGAGTCTCGGTTTCAGTATCTGCTAAGAACAATAATACCTGCCTTGCAGGATTGGGTGAGAATTAAATGAGATAGTTGTAAAGCCCCTAACAGGGCTGTAGTTTGTTGCCTTTCTTTGTAAGTCAAAGTTTTTCTCTCATTTTCCTCAAAGAGGAGAAAATATGTGTGAGGAAGATGTTTCTCTTCCTATGGGAGTTCAGAAAGAAAATTCCAGGTTAGGGAATCAGGGAATGCTTCACTGAATAGGTGCATTTGAATTGCATCTTAACGCTTGCGTAGGATTTAAGCTGAAGAATTAGAAGGAAGGACATTCTAGGTGGTGCATATGGCTTGCATGTAAAGACCTGGAGTCACCTTGGTTTCTTTTGGAGCCCTGAGTAATTCAGCTTGACAAGAATTATGATACATATAGGGAAAGAGTTGGGTGAAGTTGGATTGAAATTTAGGGACATACCAAGAAAAGGCTTAAATGCCAGGCTGAAGAGTTTGGCCTTTTGGAGGAGGAAGGAGAGCAGTTGGTCATCAACTCTAAAAAACAGAGATATGGGGCCAGGCACGGTGGCTCACACTTGTAACTTTGGGAGGCCAAGACGGGCAGATCATCTGAGGTCAGGTGTTCGAGATTAGCCTGGCCAACATGGTGAAACCCTGACTCTACTAAAAATTCAAAAATTAGCTGGGCATGGTGGCAGGCACCTGTAATCCCAGCTACTTGGGAGGCAGAGGCAGGAGGATCACTTGAACCCAGGAGGTGGAGGTTGCAGTGAGCTGAGACAGTAGCATTGCACTCCAGCCTGGGCAACGAGAGAGAAACTCCATGCCAGACAAACAAACAAACAATCTGAAGAAAACTGAGACATGGGATTTTGAAAGAAAATCCTTTCCCCTTCATTTGGGATAAGGCTGGGAATAAACTTACTTGTGAGCAGGTATTTATAACATATATTAACTTTCACATATATTTATATATTTTTCCCTTTTACTTGCAGAGAGCATCTTTCAACTGACTCTAACATGGGCTGGCACTACAGGGCTCCCAGGAAGCAGACTCTACTACCTACATAAAGCTCATATGTCAACATGTTGCCTTCTTTTAGCAAAGATGATCGGTTCTTGGAAATCAGGAATGTCAGAGGTAACTGATAAAAACAGCAGGCTCTTTTGCCTCCATATGTGTGTTTCACCTGGAAATTAATCGGCTACTTTGTCCCTTGGCAGGTGTAACTACAGTTTTAGATCCTCACCGTGATACAATGTCCCTTACACTAACACTCCATAAATTACTCTTTCTTTTCATCATAATAGATGAGATCAGGTTAGAATGACATTTCGAGTAAGGAAAAAAAATCACACAAAACACGACCCTTAAGTTGTTTTGCCGTGAGGAAGGACCTTCCTATTCATGTGGTTTGGGGTGAATTTCAAAATCCCACTTGTGCTTATTCTGCTCTGCACTTTATTTATTCTGGAGACAAAGGAGAATGAAATTCTTGGAAGAAACTTTTTGAAATCCCACTACAGGTAGCTGGTGGATCACAGTGCTAGAAATACCAACAAAAGTAATATGTTGATTCATAATGATTTATTCTCTGTAATCTTGGGGGCCTATTCTGTTATCTCAAACCCCAAGAAAGGAACAGAAGAAGTTAGAAGTAGGAGGAATTCCCATACTCATTACTTCTGCCCATAGCGTTCAGCTGTATTTATCAGGACAACTTTGCTAGGTGAAACTGTGCAATCAAACAGGAACACAGCTTTGGAGGCAATTAAGGCAGGAGACCAGGTAAAAATAAAGCTCTAGAAAGAAACACCAGATATTGAATGCCTACTTTCAAACTGCTAGGGTATTCTTTTTGAGAAAAAGGCTCATGTTTTTTAAAAAAAAAATGTATGTGTGTTCATGACTGTGTCTTCCTCAAGGAAAATGAGTATCACTGTAGACGGATAGATTTTTACTTTATAACCCCCAGTGAATATTAGTCAGACAGGCTGTGTTCAAGTGAAACAGTATAAACACAGTATTGTGGTTGGGGTTGATTTATAGGAAGGCAAAGGTGGTTGATGGCCTTGTAAGGTCCATTAATGTGTGAGCCCTCTTGCTGGAAATCAGGAGATATGTGGAATGGAGAATAATGTGATTCTGTTGGCAGGTGACAATATTTAAGTATTGTTACAGTTTACAAAACCCTTTCACATATATTATCTTAACAGCTCTACCCCTTAGTATAGCACACTCAGGCAGAAAAAAAAATGTTAAGGCTCCTTGCAAAGAACCCTACTAACCTGATGGCCTACTCGGGTCCCAGACCAATCTTTCACAATAGCTGAAGGAGTCCTCTAACTTTGTAAAAGAGTAAAAGGGTTTGTTGAGACTGGCAGAACCCATTCTCTGGAGTGTATAATTTACAGTTTACCAGTTAATTTAAAATTAAGTACATGTACCAAAAATGACAATTATGATAAAGTGGCTATGGGATCAGCTCCAATCCCTCTTCACCAGAGAACTGGTAAAACCCTTAGCAGCTTGAGCTCTGGCCAGATTCTTCCCTTTCATCGACCTGTCTCTGCACCAGTTGCTGATCCTTTGTGTCTACTACTATGTCCTTCATCCCAAGTAAATCACTTACTTTGGGGAGGGAAGATACAAAAAAGGTTATGGAAAACCCAGATTTTCCGATGGAAGGTACTCAAAGTTTAGACCAAGTTCGGGATCTTCATAATGATATAATTAGGGTTCTGGTGCCTGCTCTTTCTAATTGACAGGAACACTGGTTTATGCAGTGCTACAGGGAAATTCATGACTCTATTAACCAGAAATCTGGCAATCCAGGCTTCACATCCTCTTTCCCCACCCACTTGATTGAAACTATTTTCCAACTGGCCTCCATTGTACTCCAAATCACCAAAAGCTAGGACAGTGAATGTTGTGGGACTATTAACAAGGTAGTCTCAACCATGACATTCTGCAACATCATTTCTGTTGGCTTAATCCTGAGAATGTCCAGGAAATATAATAATCCTATTTTGTTTCCCTACAGAAATAGTCTATATGTGCCAGGCCCACAGTTCACAGTAGGAGGTAACTGAATTCTGCTGCAGTCCATCAGTTGAAAAGCCTGTGCCTGCTACTGTCTACAGTGAATTTTGTTTGAATTGAGAGAGACTCTGCCCAGGTTGGCACTTGACATTCAATAAAAATTTTAACAATTGTCTTGAGCTTTATGAGTTTAGGGAACTTGTTTTAATAATCTGATTTTTAGCAGAGGAGAGCTTTAGATCATCTAGTCTTACGTGTTTTTGAAATGTAAACGTGCAGAGACAAATCTTATTTGTTTTTGAGTGTTAAAATGCATTATTGAGAACATGAATGTTTCTGGCCTCCAGTGGGTTTACTTTCTTTCTTGGGTGATAGACCAGTCCTCCAACTCCGCTAACTATTTGCTAGAGAAAAACCAATTTCACTTCTTGCAATAGAGTTCTTGGACAGACTTGATTTTCTCTTGATGAAAATTAATATTCGGCTGGGCATGGCGGCTCACACCAGTAAGCCCAGCACTTTGGAAGGCTGAGGTGGGTGGATCGCTTCAAGCCAGGAGTTTGAGACCAGCCTGGGCAATGTGGTGAAACCCCGTGTCTACTAAAAATACAAAAATTAGCTGGGTATGGTGGCGGGCACCTGTAGTCCCAGCTACTTGAGAGGCTGAGCCAGAAGAATCGCTTGAACCTGGGAGGCAGAGGTTGTAGAGAGTCAAGATTGCGCTACTGCACTCCAGCCTGACGACAGAGCGAGACTCTGTCTCAAATTAAAAAAAAATGGGAAAAAAGAATATTGTTGTTGTTATTATTATTATTATTTTTGAGACAGAGCCTTGCTCTGTTGTGCAGGCTGGAATACGGTGGCATGATCTCAGCTCACTGCAACCTCCACTTCCCAGGTTCCAGCAATTCTTATGCCTCAGCCTCCCAAGTAGCTGGGACTACAGGCATGTGCCACGACACTTGGCTAATTTTTGTATTTTTAGTAGAGGTGAGGTTTCACCATGTTGGCCTGGATGGGTCTTGATCTCTTGACCTCGTGATCTGCCCGCCTCAGCCTCCCAAAGTGCTGGGATTACAGGCGTGAGCCACCGCGCCTGGCCGTAATAGTCTTTCTCTGTTTGTGCCTCCTTTTCTCTGTGAAAACAGAGTAGAGTGTCATATTCTCCCACCCAGCTCATGATTAGTCTACCTTTGTCCACAAAGAAACTGGAAACTCCAGGTGGGCTTGCGCTGACCTTTGCGTAGTATTATACCACTGATGGGTTTAGAGTAGGTATTTCCAAGGTCTTATATTTAGCGGGTAAGATATTTTTTAAATTTCTATGGATACGTAGTAGTTGTATGTATTTATCGGGTACATGAGATATTTGGATACAGGTATATAATGCATAATAATCACATCAGGGTAAGTAGGGCATCCATCACCCCAAACATTTATCCTTTCTTTGTGTTATAAACAATCCAATTATACTCTTTTAGTTGTTTTGAGTTATACAGTAAATAATTGTTGACTGTACTCACCGTGTTGTGCTATCAAATAATAGATCTTATTTACTAGATTTTTGTACCCATTAGCCATCCCTGCCCTCCCCTACTGCCCTTCTCAGTTTCTGGTAGCCATTATTCTACTTTCTAGCGCCAAGTGTTCACTTGTTTTCATTTTATTTTTTAGCTCCCCCAAATAAGTGAAAATATATAAAGTTTGTCTTTCTGTTCCTGGCTTATTTCACTTAACATAATGATCTCCAGTTCCATTACATGTTGCTGCAAATGACAGAATCTCATTCTTTTTTTTTTGAGATGCAGTTTCGCTTTTGTTACCCAGGCTGGAGTGCAATGGTGTGATCTAGGCTCACCGCAACCTCCGCCTCCTGGGTTCAGGCAATTCTCCTGCCTCAGCCTCCTGAGTAGCTGGGATTACAGGCACGCGCCACCATGCCCAGCTAATTTTTTGTATTTTTAGTAGAGACGGGGTTTCACCATGTTGACCAGGATGGTCGCGATCTCTTGACCTCGTGATCCACCCGCCTCGGCCTCCCAAAGTGCTGGGATTACAGGCTTGAGCCACCGCGCCTGGCCTCCAGAGGATTTCTTATTTCTCATTAACATTCTTTTCTTTTAGTTTGAAGAACTCTTCTGTAGCATTTCTAGTAGGCCATATCTGGTGTTGATGAAATCCCTCAGATTTTGTTCGTCTGGTCAAGTATTTTGCTTTCACATTTGTGAAGAATACTTTCTCTGGATATGCTGTTCTAGGATAAAAGGTTTTTTTTTTCCCCTTCAGCATTTTAAATATATCATGCCTCCCTTTCCTGGCCTGTATGGTTTCCATTGAAAAATCTGCTAAGATGTAATGGAGCTCCTTTATATATTATTTGTTTCTTTTTTCTTGCTACTTTCAGGATCCTTTTTATCCTTGACCTTTGGCAGTTTGATTATTAAACGTCTTGAAGTGGTCTTATTTTGGGCTAAATCTGCTTGGTGTTCTATAACCTTCTTCAACTTGAATATTGATATCTTTCTCTAGGTTTGGGAGGTTTTCTGTTATCCCTTTGAATAAAATTTCTGCCCCAGTTTCTCTCTTTACCTCCTCTTTAAGGCCAATAACTCTTAGATTTGCTTTTTTGAGGCTATTTTCTACATCTTATAGGCTTTATTCTTTTTAATTCTTTTTTCCTTTGTCTTCTTTGACTGTGTATTTTCAAATCACCTACCTTCAAGCTCACTAATTCTCTTTCTGCTTAATCTATTATGCTGTTAAGACATTCTGATGCATTCTTCAATATGTCAATTGCATGTATTAGCTCCAGAATTTCTGTTTGATTCTTTTTAGCTGTTTAAATCTCTTTGTTAAATGTATCTGATAGGATTCTGACTTCTTTATCTATGTTATCGTAGATCATTGAACTTCCTTAAAACAGCTATTTTGAATTCTTTGTCTGAAAGGTCACACATGTATCTCTGTCTTTCCAGGATGATCACTAGTGCTCTATTTGGTTTGTTTGGTAAGGTCATGTTTTCCTGCATAGTCTTGATGATTGTGGGTGTTTGTTGGTATCTGGGCATTGAAGAGTTAGGTATTTATTGTAGTTTCACAGTCTGGGCTTGTTTGTACCTGTTCTTTTTTGGGCAGATTCAAAGAGACTTGGATGTTGTGATCTAAATTTTTGGTCACTGAAGCTGTATTTGCTTTAAGGGGTGACCCTAGCCCAGTAGTGCTGTGACTCTTGCAGATTCATAGAGGTACTGCCTTGGTGGTCTTGGGTAACCTCAGGGAGACTCTTGTTCTCTTCCCTTAACTTTCCCCCAGAGTCTCTCTCTGTCTGTGCTGAGCTGCCAGGAGCTGAGGGTGGGGTGACACAAGAACCCTTGTGGCCATCACCACTGGGACTGCATTGGGTTAGGCCTGAAGCCAGCGCAGCACTAGGTCTCAGCCAAGGCCCACAGTGACCTCTGCCTGGCTATTGCCAATGTTCATTCAAGGCCTTAGGGCTCTACAATCAGCAGGTAGCAAATCCAGGTAGCAAATCTACAATCAGCAGGTAGCAAATCCAGGTAGCAAATCTACAATCAGCAGGTAGCAAATCCAGGTAGCAAATCTACAATCAGCAGGTAGCAAATCTACAATCAGCAGGTAGCAAATCTAGCCAGGCTTGCGTCCTTCCCCTCAGGGTAGCGAGTTTCCTCAGTCCCAGGTGGGTCTGTAGATGCCATCCAGGAGCCAGAGCCTGGAGTTGGGAACCTCAGGAATCAACCTGGTACTCTATTCCACTGCAGCTGAACTGGCATCCAAACGGGATGACTAAGTTATTCCCACTCTCCCATCCCCTTCCCTAAGGTGGAAGAGTCTCTCCCAATGACCATATCTTTGCCCGGCCCACAGTAAATACTGCCTGGCTACCACTGATGTCCACTCAAGGCCCAAGCCTCTTCAGTCAGCTTATGGTGAATGCTGCCAGTCTTTAAGGGCAGTGGGCTCCCCTCTGGCTCAGGGCAGGTCCAGAAATGCCAGCCAGGGGCAAAGGCCTGGACTCAGGGATCCCAGGAGCCCACTTGCTGCTCTACCCCTCTGCAGCTGAGCTGAATCCCCAGCTATAAGACAAAGTCTCCTTGACTCTTTCCTTTCCTTTCCTCAAGATGAACTCCATGGGCACCATAGCTGAGAATGTGCTGGATCATACCTGAAGCCAGTAGAGCTCTGAGTCCCACCCAAGGCCCATGGCTACCACTGCTGATTATTCAGGGTCCAAAGGCTTTTTGGTGAGCAGGTAGTGAATTCTGCCAGGACTGAGGCCTTTCCTTCAATGCAGTGGGCTTGCTTCTGGCTCAGGGCGTGTTTAGAAATGTCATCTGAGAGCAAGGGCCTGGAATGAAGGCCTCAAGGCTCTGCCTGGGGCTCTATTCTTCTGTGTATACAAGCTGGTATACAAGTTGCAAGGCAAAGTCGTCTTCACTCTCTCCTCTACTCAAGCAGAGGGAAGGAGTCTTTCCAGGAGCCATGAGCTGCGCTGGTTGGGGGCTAGGGAAGGGGTGACCCAAGCACTCTTTTGCCTCCCTATGCTGATATTTCACTATAGCACCAGGACTTGCCCTGGAATTTCAGTCCTTGTGGCCTTGACTGCCTTTCAAGTTTATTTTGAACTCCAGAGCACTTTAGCTCGTGGTGGTAGGACTTGCCAGAACTCAGGTTCTGACTGCTGGGGTGAGTGATCCCCCTCTGGTTACGGCTGGGCTGTATCCTTGCTCCGTGAATGCTGGCCTAGCTCTGCCCCATGTTTCTTTCTGCTGTCATGGGGCAGAACTGAGTTTCAATCCAAAGACCCACAATCACTGTGCTCTCCCTCCCTCAAGCACACAGATTCTCTGCACCCTGCCCTTGCTGCTGGTGTAGGCAATTCAAGACTGCCTTACCTATCCTTTTCAGTGCCTCTTTCCTTAGCATGATATTAACACCAGGGAATGATCACTCACCTGAAATTTGGTTCTTATAAAGGTGCTTTTTTTAATAGTCGTTCAATTTGGTGTCCCTGCAGAAGGGCTGTTCTATCTGGCCATCTTGCTCTGCTTCCCTTCAGTGGCTAAGATTTTCGAAGATGGACTTTTATAAGCGCATAAAGGTGCGTTGAACAAAAGCAAAATGGCACTTTTTGCTTCAGTGTTTTTCTCCCTATTCTTCCCCATACTCTTTGGCACAGGGAAGAAAATGGTTAAACAGAATACTTTTTTTTTTTTTTTTAAAGGTAGAAGAAAAATAACCCTGTAAGATTGGAGTTTGCATTGTATTCACATTTTTCTTTTCTTTTTTGCTGAAATAGATACTGATGTTGCTTATAGTTAGTCAAGTTTGGGACTCTAAAAATTTCAGGGGAAAGTTATTTAATTTCATTTATGGGCTAAGGTTTTTATTTTTGAAAGACACAGGATTGAAGGAGCTTTGAATACATACACGAGCAAAACCAATCATGCTGAACAATTACCTGTAAATAGATTTTACTTGACTCACAGTAGGCTAACAATTGTTTACCAAAGGCTTACCCATTAGGATATTTAGGGGTTGTTGGCAGGACTAACACCAGGCAAAATTGCCAGGTAGGACAAGCTTTCTAGGGAGGCAGTACTACATAGAGAAAAGCGCAGGGGCTTTGGAAAGTAGCTGTTTAGGAAACTGAGCTTAGTTCTAGCCCAGGCACTTGCCAGCTGTATGATCTTAACATACTTTTTATTACCTTCCATAACAAGTATCTTGCTATCCCCTCACTCTGCCTTATTTTTCTTCACAGCACTTATCACCATCTGTTATACCATACATTCATTTTAAGAATACAGGTTGCCTATCCCCTCCAAGTAGCCTGGGTTAGCTCCTTGAGAGGAAGGACTTTGCCTGTTTTCATTTTTGCGCTATCTCCTGAACTAGACGACTGCTGAGCATATCTAGCACATGTTCAGTAAATATTTGTTGAGTGAATGAATGCCAATTGGGAATAATACCTGCCTTGCTGGAGTGGTAGGTTAAATACAGCATACATGTGAAACAACTAGCCAAGTGGACAGTACACAGAAAGGGCTCATTAAATATTTGTTCCTTTTACCACTTCTCCCAAGTCTCACCCCATCTCATTATTCCCCTTGTTTTTGAAAATCTCTAACTTTTAGGCATTCAGTACTTGGGTGGCCCTTCCAAAACCTTTTCTCATAAAGTACAACTGTCCCTTGGTATCTGTGAAGGACTGGTTCCAGGACACTCCATGGATACTTAAATCCCTTATATAAAATGGCGTAGTGTTTGCCTATAACCTGTCCTCTAGTATACTATAAATCACCTCTAAGTTACTTATAAAACCTAATACAATGCCTATACATCACTTCATTTGCACGGTTTAAATGTGGTCTGTGGTGCAGGCAAATTCCAGTTTTGCTTTTTTGTATTTTGCTCTATTTCCCCCCCTGAATATTTTTGACCTGAGGTTGGTTGACTCTGCAGATGCAGAACCCGTGAATGCAGACAGACAATTGTATTTGATAGAAGTCCTAAACTCCTAGAGTGAATTTAATCAAGAGATGACTGCTCCTAGAAACATGCACTTTTAAACCTTATTTTTAATTGTGGAATAAAAGGAACTGATCCCCATTAAAAGAATTTAAGATATTAGCTTAGAAGATGCAAGAGGGCTGGGCGCAGTGGCTCACGCCTGTAATCCCAGCACTTTGGGAGGCAGAGGCGGGTGGATCACGAGGTCAAGAGATCGAGACCATCCTGGTCAACATGGTGAAACCCCATCTCTACTAAAAATTAGCTGGGCATGGTGGCGCATGCCTATAATCCCAGCTACTTGGGAGGCTGAGGCAGGAGAATTGCCTGAACCCAGGAGGCAGAGGTTGCGGTGAGCTGAGATAGCGCCATTGCACTCCAGCCTGGGTAACAAGATCTAAACTCTGTCTCAAAAAAAAAAAAAAAAATGAAGATGCAAGAGAAGCAGAGGAAGGATGGAAATGCTATGTGCCCCCGAAATCATACTATATTGCTGGTTTTCTACGCTGCCTGTGAGGATGGCTGGTCTGGCGCAAGTCTCAGAATCCTTGGCTGGTCTCAGCATCCCTGATGAGATCAGATGAAGGTGCCTGCTGCTGAGGTGGATTAAGAGCCTCTGGAAGAAGCACTTGACTGTGAACCAGGAGATGAGTTCTAATCTGAAGTCTTCCACTAATAGGCCTTGAAATATATGTAATGTATTTCACTTGACGAAACATGTGTCTAGAAGTAAAATGACAGTGATAATCTTCAAGGCCTTCAGCTAAGACGTGACAACACAATACTGTGCTTTATCTATTTCCATAGGATTGTATGGTTTTACTGTGACTTGACCCAAACTAAACCGTGGACTGCCGCTGGTAAATAGAGAGGTTTTTGTGTTGTTTTTTCAGAAGCGGGGTCTCACTGTGTCACCCAAGCTGGACTGTACTGGCATGATTATAGCTCGCTTCAGCCTCCAGCTCCAGGGTTCAAATGATCCTCCTACCTCAGCCTCCTGAGTAGCTAGGACTACAGGTGTGTCCACCAAGCCTGGCTAATTTTTAAATTTTTTATAGAGACAACGTCTTGTTACATTGCCCAGGCTAGTCTGGAACTCCTGGCCTCAAGGGATCCTCCCACTTCCGTTTCCCAAAGTGTTGAGAATACAGGTGTGAGCCACTATGCCCAGCACTTACTTTTTAAAATAACTTTTCTTGGTGTGATGATGATGATAATAATAAAAATAATAGTGTAGGTTTAATAGGGGAAATTTCAAAATAAAGAAAGGCATAAAGAAAATAAAAATTACTTGTAATCTTACTATCAAATATACACATTGTATACATCTTGGTATATTTCATTCTACTCTTTGTTTCTTCTATCTGTAGTCTATCTCCGTTTCTAACCTATATTTGTATATATCATCCTGTATAAAAAATAATGTGTTCCTTTTTCAATTAATATATTATAAATATTTTCTATATAGTAACTCTTCCTCAAATCATGATTTTATGGAGGGTGGAATATATGTTTATACAATAGTTTATATAACCATCTACATTGCCATATAGTCAGCTTGCTTCATGTTTTCATAGTTAGAAATCATGTCAATATGGAATTCTTAATTTAATCACCCAGCATGTTCCCCTTTTAGGCCTCCCCGTCTCAGCAAATGACATCACCATTTATTCCATCACTCAAATCAGAAATGCAGAAGTCATCCTTTCCCTTATTTAAAATCCACTTCCCGTCCATCTCCTGATACTGCTAGTTCTAGTTCCAAAACGGATCTTCTGCCTTCCCCTCCTCCTCATCTCCACTGTCCTGCCCTGGGCTTGCACTTGCTCTACTGCCGCAATTGCCAGACAGCTACCTCTGCAGCTCTCCGCGTCTCCTTATGTCCATTTTCCACGTGATCTTTTAAACCCATATGTTGCTTCATGTCATTCCGTGCTTTGGATCCTTCAGTGGCTTCTGAATTGCACTTGCATAAAATTCAAAGTCCTCGAAGCCCTCCAGGCCCTACATGACCTGACTCCTGGCCCCGTTTCCAATCTGATGATAAGTCACTTTGTTACTTGCTTACTCTTTCCTGGTCATGTCAGTCTTTGGCCATTTCCCAGAGGATGCCATGGGCTGCACTTCATTCTTCAAGGACATTGCACCTGCTGCTCCTCTCTCTTGCAGGCTTCCCCCTTGCTCTTCCTTTGACTGGCTACTTCTTATCCATCATGTCTTGGTTTTAATGCTTTTCCTTCAGCAGGGCTCCCAGACACATGTTGTCTACAAGTGCTGCCCTTTATTTCAACACAATGCGTATTTTCTTCATAGACCCATTTTGGCAACTGGTGTTTATTTATTTATTTTTTAACCATCTGTAGAAGTTGCACAAGGACAGAGACCCTATCTGTTTTGTACACTTTAAAAAATTTTTGAGATAGAGTCTCGCTCTGTTACCAGGCTGAAGTGCAGTGGCATGATCTCAGCTCACTGGAATGTTTGTCTCCTGGATTCAAGTGATTCTCCTGCCTCAGTCTCCCAGGTAGCTGGGACTACAGGTGTGTGCCACCATGCCCAGATAATTTTTGTATTTTTAGTAGAGATGGGGTTTTACCATGTTGGCCAGGATGGTCTTGATCTCTTAACCACGTGATCTGCCCGCCTCAGCCTCCCAAAGTGCTGGGATTACACGCATGAGCCACCACACCCAGCCTGTTTTGTACACTTTTATAGCCCCAGCATATAACCAAATACCTGGGAAGTGGCGGGCTCTTAATGAAACATGTATAAACCTCATTAATAAGCTCTAAACTGGAAATTAAAGCATGATTTTTTGGCCAAAATAATAGAACATTAGAGACCGACACACATAGTGTTGGAAGAGGGGCAGAGAAATGCACATTTTATCTTATTTTATTTTGGTTTCAGGAGGTGTATGTGCAGGTTTGTGACATGGGTAAATTGTGTGTTGTTGAAGTTTGGGATATGAATGATCCTGTCCCCCAGGTTGCTAGTTTTTCAACCCTCACTCTCCTTCCACCTTCCCTCCACAAGCAGTCTCCCACGTCTATTGTTTCCATCTTTATATCCGCATGTACTCAGTGTTTAGCTCCCACTTGTAAGTGAGAATATGTAGTATTTGGTTTTCTGTTCCTGTGTTAATTTTCTTAGAATGATAGCTTCAAAGAACATGTTTTCTTTCTTTTTTTATGGCTGCATAGTATTTCAAGGTATATGTGTACCACGTTTTCTTTATCCAGTCCACTACTGATGGGCATCTAGGTTGATTCCATGCCTTTGCTTGTTTATTATAGAGCAGCTGCAAATTCCCAAAGCTTGGGTTCTACTACTCCCAGAAAACCTCTAGGCTACAGTTAATCCATTGATATGTTCACTTGAAACTAAAACTACAGATACCACCTCTACATCCCTAACCCTACCCTCCGTCATTCTGGTGGAGGAGGGGGAGATCATCAAATAAGATCTATTGGATAAAAATGAAAACTCATGGGATGTACTAACTATACTTGACTTCCCTTCCTTCTTGGGAGTTCATTCAAAACAGTTATATGTAGTTATAGGTGTGGGAGTTCGCTGGCTGAGACCCAGACTGGGGAGGTGAAATTTTTACTAACAAGGTTTTATTAAATCTATGAGATAATTGCAAGACCCAGGATGTTTTGAACCTAATGGGACATCAGTGCAATTGAACTCCCAAACAGCTGTCATTCATTTTAGGGTAAAACTTGTGAATTAATCCCTTGATGTCTTTTTTTTCACTTCTTTTCCTTTTGGTCTGTAGGAAGTGTGCCTCAGCTAAAGGTTACACTTTTAAAACTGTTCGGGAGGCAAACACTTTCAAAGCTTTGTGTGGAAAATATTCTTTTCATTCAAATTTGGTAAGAAGTTGCCAGGGTAGCAAATTAAAGATTTATTGTCTGGGAATTTTTGGATTGCAACCTAACATAGGTCTGGTTGCTTTATTCTAAAATGTTTGGAGGTTTTCCAGCCACTGAGCTTTCTACTTGGGCCAGGTATTGGAAGCATAGCCAATGCATTGATTGATTAATCAAAGCAATGCATGTTGTGAATTCCGTTTCTGTGACAGATACTTATAAAAGATGTTGATGTAGCTATTTAATTATTTTTCTTGCCAGATTATTGCATGTTGGCAATATTTTTGAAGTACAATAACCACAAAAATGTACCCTCTCGTTAGGCAGCTAAAGCTTGGAGGATTAATACAGTTTTGTAAGAGTGTTAACTCATCAAGCAATGGCATGTCCAGGATCACAAACAAAAACAAAATGTGCTTCCAGGTGACTGTGCCTTGTAGCCACTCAACCCGGATCAGGTGAAATCAAGTGAAAAGGTGTTTGAAACTTCAGAAACTTCAGGACAAATGGAATGTTCCTGATGCAAACTCCCGCAAGGTACCAAAATAGATGCACTTTTACTCTGTTTTGAAATTAATTCCGAGTCCAAGGAGCAGAATACATAATGTCTGTAATAATTTCAGAGTGAATCCCAGGGAAATTAAACATTAAATCTGGCTGAGATTTCACATTATAGGAATTATCGAATGTGTGCCATTAGCAAACATCATTCAGCAACTTACTGTATCTGAAGCTGCGAGGTTTAAACAAATACTCCAGTGTAACATTTCACTTATTAGGAGGCGTGACCAAACAATCAAATTACGAAGAATAAAATGGGAGTTCTAAACAGCCTGGTGTTGTAAATAAAACTAGTCTTAGCTCTGCACCAGGCATTGCTCTCTTTGGATACCTTTGAATCCAAAAGCCAATGGAGAGGTGTATAAAGTAAGTTTATTTCAGTGGAGAAAAAGAGTGTTCTTTTTAAACCATATTTTTCTTCTTTCCTCCCATTGCCACTACCGCTGGCTTTCTCTCAGGTGTTCTCCTATTCATTCTCCCTCTGTCTCTCTCTCTCTCTCTCTGTTTCTCTTTACAAATAGCTTATCTTTCCCCCAAATCTTACTACAGAACAGGAAAGACTGGTATCTTGCTGGCCGAGGTGAAAATTTACTTGTAAATTGCCTTTCTGAAGTTAGATGACTGATAGCTTGAACTTTTTTGCTTATACTGAGTGAACTAATCTCATTCAGCTCCCCTCATTTTAACATGTGTGTCTCCACACACTGGTCAAGGACCTATCTTGTACCTATGGTCCCCTATGTGTGGCATCTTTGGCAAATCCCCAGGTTGAGCCATCCCTAGAGGCCACCTGCAATCCATGGGATTCTGTTTCCACACTGAGCTTTTATGCATCCTGAAGAAAGAGTCCAGAAGTTCATTGGTGGTGAATGAGTAGCTTCCAGCTGCCATGGCATTTCTAAGGGTCAATAATCACTCTGACCTTCAGCAGAACTTCTTGCATGGCTCCCAGGAGCTATGTGGCTAGTATAAGACATAGAATAATTTTTTAAAAGTCCAGATCCTGGCAGCATCTGGTCACATCAGACATGCCCTGTTTATGTGGAGCCAGTTGCCCAGGTGGTGAGCACACAGAGGGGTGCAGGGGTTAGCCAGAGCCTGCCAGCACCCCTCCCTGTGACAGCTGCTGGGAGAAGCGTGCTGTCGATCTCACGGGGGACCAGGGCACTGAGTATGGATGTGGATGGACCCCAGGAGTTGGTTACCACTTCTGAAAAAGAACACAAAACCAGCCGAAGCTTATGGCTAGGTTATACATAAATAAATAAATATGTCAGGTGTTTCTGAATGAACCCAAAATCAGTCCATGTTGTCAGACAAAAACTTTTTTGTTGTGTTTTTAATAAATGGCCTTTCTAGTGACAGGCAATTGGAGCTGTTGCCGAAGTCTGGGCTGAGTGGTTGATGTGCACGAGAAGGCCAGCGGTTGTTTGCCAGCTCTTCCCTCTAGGGCTGTAGTTCTCTTTGTACAGTATATGAAGGGATCCTTTCCCGTTTTAAAGCCCCTGAGTCTTTAATGCACACAGGTATATTGTAACTTGCAGTCTGACAGCAAAATAAAAGTCACAATGTACGGCGCACCACTTCAGTATATTTTTTCCATGTATGACAATGTGGAGATGGAAACCCTTTTAAACTAAACAGAGAGCACCCAGGAGCTAAATCCAAAGCACATAAAACAAAAATCCCAATTTAACAAGTGGAAGGAAATATCACATTCTAGCTATACTATACATAATATTAAGAATTTTGTTTTCTGCTTTTTCAAGAAAACCTCCCTGCACTTGAACCCCCTGTGACTTGCAGAACCAACAAAAAGGCCTTTGCCCCCAGTTGAAATCCCCCTTTCCCTGATGCAAACTGAGCTGCGCACCTGGGGTGACAACCTGCCATCCCCGCCCGCTCAGTAATCATCAGCCAGTCTTTCCCTTTCCCGGGGACTGGAATGTTTTCTCAGCTGCTGTCATTCCTCTCTGGGTTCTAACAAGAGGAGGGCGTGTGCAATGCTGGGAAAGGGCTTTGGGAAAATAAACTATCTCAGTCGCCTGAAGGAGTAAGTTAGTTGGAAATAATGACACCACTTGGAGATAAAATTCAACAGCATCTTTTCCTTTTCATTGAACACATCGCTGGGTTAGTTTCTGACTTCAGTGCATTACAGATTAATCTTTTCCCCCTGTTGTACTTCAGCTTTAAGGAAGTGTCCACATCTGGACATGCTAACTGCTTTGCTGACAGTCCTCCAGGGCAGAACTCTCGAGTCGCAGAGCAGCCTAATCAGCAGAAGGGGTGAGTGGCTGAAACTTCCAGGATGCTTTCTAAGAGCATTTAGCCAGATGGAAAGAATCATTGTTTGCTTAAATGCAAATATCCCTTATATATCACTGGCACTTTTCCTATGAGATTTTCCTACGAGAGTGGCTTGCTCAGGAACTCTATTCATGACCTTTCTTTGGGGATTTAAAGAGTTCGAACGGCCAGCATTCAAAGTGGCTACCTCTCGGTACACTATAATGAGTCTTCCTTCAGCTAGCTCTCTTTTCAGGTCCAGTTAATATTCATCCAATTTTTCCATAACAAAGATCAAGAGCTAAAGCTCTTCAGGGTGTTTTCACCTTATATCCAGATCAGAATTTTCCCTTTAAGGGTAAGTGAAGGCAAAGGCTTTGTTTGGACCCAAAGCAATATGTACGCTTCGGCCATTCATCCTCCTGCTGTTTATAGCCTGGTCTCCTCCAAGTCCTTGGAGCCACAATTAACTTGGCCCCTTGCCATTTGTCTTAGTCCATTTGTGTTGCATAAGAAAATACCTAATGCTGGATAATTTATAAAGGAGAGAGGTTTATTTGGCTCACAGTTCTGCAGTCTATACAAGAGGCATGGTACCAGTATCAGCTTCTGGTAAAGGCCTCAGGCTGCTTCCACTCAAGGGGGAAGGTGAAGGGGAGTTGGTGTGTCAGGAGATCACATGACAAGAGAGGAGGCAAGAGAGAGGAGGGACATGCCAGGTTGCTAGGCTCTTTTGAACAACCGGCTCTTGTATGAACTACTAGAGTAGGAACTCACTCATTACTGCGAGTATGGCACCAAGCCATTCATGAGGGGTCTGCCCCCATGATCCAGAGGCCCCACCTCCAACACTGAGGATCAGATTTCAACAGGAGGTTTGGAGGGTCAGATATCCAAGCCATAGCAACATTTATATATCTAATTGGGCCAGGTGACATCAGGGCTTAAGCAGCTCTTTCGTGGAAGTAAGTAAAAGCAAGTACCTTTTCTTTATAGTTATCCTGCACTGATAACAAATCATCCTTTTTAAATGTGTAGAGGGTTCCCAACTTCAGCTATAACACAATGCAAATGGCATAACTTTTGCTACAGAAGCTATCAGGTGTTCTGAAGAGCAGCCAGGAGACCCTGCTTGGAGTACATATGGACATTTGACCACTTTTTGAATCATTATCTAGACTACTACCAGTTTTCAAATGCATCTGGTCCCCAAGGTATTTTGTCGGTGGAGGAATGGGAGATATAAATACCCCAGAGTTCACCTACTCCTTGGCCCCATTTGACTCCAACAAAAATTAAATGTCTTGGAAGTTAATGAGGAAAACAGGAATGATTTACATTAGACACTTGTAGTATAGATGGTTTATCAAAATACTATTTGTGTACCTTGTTTGATAATGTGGAGTTTTCACTAGGAGACCACTATCTAGCTTCTCTTTCATCCATGAGTGGCCGTGTGATTGGTTCTTGCCAATAAAACATAAGTAAAGGGGATTTGTAGTCATATTCAGCTAAGGCTTTTAATTAGGTGGGGTCTCTCTTTTTCCTTTTCCCTGGATGGAAGCAGAGTCCTCTAAGGCCCTACGGGATGGTGGCAACACAAGATGAAAGAAGCCTGGATTCCTGAATCACCACGTGCAGGAAATCACCCGAATGACCAGGAAAACTCATGGAATTGATAGATGAATGAGAAATAAATTCTCTTGTGTCAAGCCACTAAAATTTGGGGGCTTATTTGTTGTGATAGTTAGCACGAGCCTAAAACACCAATAAGATGGTGTCTGATTTTTATATCAAATGAATTAATAACTCACTTAGGAAAAAAAGTACAGATATTTTGTTGCTATGAACATTCATATCACAAGATGGCAGAGAGCTCCCTGGAAGGCCATTGAGACCACCATAACTTAGATGGTCCCAATGGCCTTCCAGGGACAAAGGCCATTGAGAATGAAAGGTCAAACAAGAATGAAAGATCAATCATGTTTACTTCCATACTGATCTTACATGATCTTTCCATAAAAATGGATGTCTTCTTTGTGATATAAATGTGTATTTTAAAGTCGGAGACATCCATGCATTTTCTCTGGTGCCTGTGTTGTTATAGAGGTAGATATTGTGAGTCCTGGTGTTTAATGTTCATGTGAACTAAGTACAGTGGTCCCTTCTTATCCTTGGATATGCTCCAAGACCCCCAGTAGACACCCGAAACCACAGACAGTACTGAATCTTATATACACTATGCTTTTTCCTATACATACATACCTATGATAAAGTTTAACTTATAAATTAGGCATGGTAGGAGAGTAACAACAACTAATAATAAAATAGAACAATTATGAGAGTATACCATAATAAATGTTAGGGGAATGTGGCCTTTTTCTCTCAAACTACCATATTGTGCTACACTTACCATTCTTCTTTGCTGACATGAGATGATAAAATGGCTGTATGACGAGAGGAAGTGAGTAACGTAGGCAGTGTGATGTCATGTCAGGCTACTGTTGGCCTTGAAGACAAGCCCTGCAATACTACTGCAGTTCACCTGATAACTGAGATGTTATAAGGGAGTAAGGGGCAGGTATACAGCTGGAAGACTCTGGATTAAGGGATGATGCATGTCCAGGCATGTACATGACTTCCTTATGGACTTTTCTATTTACTCTTTTCAGACTTGGTTGACTGCAGGTGACAGAAACTGGAGAGTGGAACCGTAGAGACTGGTGGACTGTTGTATAGTATGAGTTAACTTTCTGAATTAAGGTGTTTGCTTTTGTCTTGTGAAGGAATGCTACAAATTCCAGTTAGTCTGAATTTTTTATTCCTTTCCAGCTTTAGCCAGCACCTCTGGAAGTACTACTTAGGGGCCTTGTGCGAATTTGCTTTTGTAAGAAAAATCCCAACCTAGGTATAAGACAATACAAATAATAGTTAAAATAAGTCACATGATTTATTAATGGAAATCCATGCATAGTCACTGATGTAGTTTCAACAATAACTCTAATCTTCAGAAGCACAGATGTTAAACTGCTCTGCCTCTCCAGATGTGCTCACGCCGGGGCTGTGGAAATGCAGCAATATGTAGTCTAAAACACGCTGCCCTCTCAGAGAACAGAGAGGTACTTACTTAGTCCAGTTGTCCAACGTCTTTGTTTTTCCTCCAACAAGATCAAAACAGAGCTCTTAATATGTGTTTGGTTTAAATTTAATGACATACGTATTTGCTCCCATCGGCACTTCCTCTCACCTGTGGAGATAAACTGTGTTATTTTACTACAAAACCCATATGGTTTTCATCTCTGTCTCGCCTGCCTTGGTGCAGTATCTGTTTACTGCGGAGTGGTCAGAAAGTCCGGCAAACACTTCATGCAGCGTTGGTAATGCACTGAATTTTATATTTGCTCTTTTCTGTTCAGCTTGTGTTAGCCCCATCTTAAAAGAAACACAAATTCATTGAAAAGTATTTTCTGTCAGACTTAGCCTTAATAAATACCATCAAACTAGCTGAGACAGGAAAGTGCCATGAAATTCTGTAATTGCTTGGCATATTGTTTTTTTTTTCACTTTTATGCCATTTCTCCAAATAAACTCTAATTTGAAAAATGCATTTATTTTTCAAGGAAACCATTCTGAGTTTTATGCAAAATATATTGAGAGCTCTCCTTTTTTTCTTTTTGGTCTAAGAGGGATAATAATTCTTGTGGTATTTTTATGATATAAAGGGCTCAGATTCTCTCTTAAGAAAGAAAAGGAAGCAGACTCAAGATTCACTCATTTATCTAATTCAATTATTAAATGCTGTTAGGGTGCACTGAACGTGTCAAACATAACGTAAAGAGACACTGTACCTCTAGGAGTAGTTAGGACAGATATGGTACATGATATTATAGGACTTAGCGGGTAAGAAGAATGAGTAATTTAAAATCTGATGATTGTTACAAAAGGGGAAGTACAGGGATCTGGGGCTCCGAGGGTGTCAGCTGTTCCATTTTGAGGTGTCTTCCTCAGATAAAGAGAACCCAAGAATTCTATGAAATTAACATGCCAATAGAGCATGTTTATGGTGCACTGAGTTATAAATCAAGTGTGATATGGAGACTGAGTTGGCTTCCAAATGTTACAGAATCTCAGATTGGGATAAAGATGATGTTTCTGACTCAGTGGATTAAGGTGAAATATGCAACAAAAGTGGCACAAACAACAGTGATAACGACAATGATGTCTCCTGAGAAAAAGCTTGCTGGGTTTAGTGCGTGCTACTCTTTACCAGATATCCTTTCTTTTCTTCCTTCCCTCGCTTCCTTCTTCCCTCTCTTTTTCTTCTTGTATAAAGCAACAATACTTAGAAATGAAATACTAAATTAATGATTCTCCCACCAGTTAAAGCAAAAACCAACACAAAGTGAGGGGGAACATAACTTGCCTTGCTTTCAGTATCATTCCACACTGGACAACACAGATGGTGATTATTTGAGTGTGAAAATTGGGTTGTAAAATGAATATCTTCAAAAATGTCAAGAGTAAATGCCCTTTTGCAGGCAAACATGATACTGAAAGAATTCCAGCAGCTTGCTGCCCAAGGCCCTTCATTCCATGTAAATTGAGCTTAAAGGAAAATTTGTCTCTGAGAGTTTTTGATAGTGCCAAGGTACACTTGACTGAGAAGAAAAGGAGATTATGAGTTCTTGAGTATTTTGTGGTGTGTGGTTGGGAACCAGGCATCAGGCTCTGGGGTTTGAGGTGCAAAGAATCTGCTTACATATTTTGTGGAACATGCACAAAACAGGATTGATGGAACCAGGTAATAGCCAAGCTGATCTCAGTTGAATAGCCAAGCTTATCTCATCTGTATTCTTGTTCTGATTGAGACTGAGAAAGGTAGAAAACTAGGTAAGAAAAATGGATTCATCTCTGACTACTTAACTATTCCCTTTTTTAAAAATTAAAATTAAAATTAAAAATTTTTTTGAGATGGAGTCTTGCTCTGTTGCTCAGGTTGGAATGCAGCGGCACAGTCTTGGCTCTCTGCAACCTCCACCTCCCAGGTTCAAGTGATTCTCATGGCTCAACCTCCTGAGTAGCTGGGACTACAGGTACCCGCCACCTTGTTTGGCTAATTTTTATATTTTTAGTAGAGGCGGGTTTTCACCACGTTGGCCAGGTTGGTGTCCAACTCCTGACCTCAAGTGATCTGCCAACTTCATCCTCCCAAAGTGCTGGGATCACAGGCATGAGCCACTGTGCCCAGCCAACTATTCCCTTTTAAAACAGACACACAATCTGGTTATGACACGCAAGTTTTAAGAATCAGTCGAAGGCACATAGCTCCTTCAGATACACAAGGATAGAAGGGGATACAAACAATGCAATTTTATAGTTAAACGCAGGGCAGATTCTAAGCCAAACCCTTATCTTCTGCAGTGTTCTGGAGAGAGCTTGGTACAATTTGAAGATGCAAAAAAGCACAGGTTTAGAAAAGGCTGTCAGAAAAAAAACGTTTCAACCAAAATACGCAATAGAAAAAGTAAGTTTCTTCCTTACCAAGAGTCCTTTTCTCCCTGGGAAGTGGGAGAGAATGTTAGGATAAAGAAGCAAGAACTATGTAGCTCTTTTCTCTTTTTGTTGATAACCCCGACGTGGCTCACTTGTATTCGACAATCTTTACAGTCCTTAGGCTTTCTGAACAGATGTTTTTCCTCCCTTAAATGGTGACGTGACCCCACCTCTTGGCCAGGTGGAAGTAGATGAATCTGGACCGCTGGGATCAGCGCAGAGAAGAGCCCAGGGGAAATTTCTTGGGGACATAGAGCCAATTTCATTTTTCTTCCCAGGGAAGAACTGACTGTCAGGATGCTGGGTCCAAATGAGTGGGATGTACTAAATTCTTAGAAGTGCACATTAAAATCCAAGGTAGGAGACAAGGATATAATGGAAAGCTTCTGGGAGGCTGTAGCTCTTATCATCTGATGGGAACTCATCCAGGTCATCCTATAAAGAGATCTGAGCCTATGTGTGAGATGGAAAATGGAGACCAGCCCCAGGCTGCAAGAACCTAGTGAGGGACCAAGGGTTCAGGTTACTCTCTGTGGTACACAGCTAGATTCTAGTTCCCACCAGGGACCTGGAGGGAAAAACTGGGCACTGGAAACTGTGGCAAAAGGGGTAAGTAGGGCATACTTAAGGGGAGGGTAAGTAGGGAGACTCTTACCAGGTGCTCCCAGGAGTTCCTGAATGACTAAATGTATCTACGAGGCACATTAGATGATGGGTGTCAGAAATGCAGACTGTCTACACTTCATTTGCTGGAGAGAGGCTGGTGGATGACCCCAAACCCATGGCCAAACTGACTCTCTGATGCAGGCAGGTACCCAGGGAGCTCTCTTTGCTGGTGACTGATGCCATTGAAAGAGAGAGAGAGAGAGAAAGAGAGAGAGTGTTAGGAGGGTCATGATAGAATTCTGGGAAGACTCAGGATTTAAAAAATGTTTAAGTTGGCCAGACATGGTTGCTTATGCCTGTAATCCCAGTACTTTGGGAGTCTGAGGCGGGTGGATCACCTGAGGGAAGGAGTTTGAGACCAGCCTGGCCAACATGGCAAAACCCTGTCTCTACAAAAATACAAAAATTAGCTGGGCGTGGTGGTAGGCACCTGTAATCCCAGCTACTTGGGAGGCTAAGGCATGAGAATCACTTGACTCTCGGAGGCGGAGGTTTCAGTGAGTCGAGATAGCACCACTGTATTCCAGCCTGGGTGACAGTGAGACTCCATAAAAAAAAAAAAAAATCCTTAAGAATCACTGGAATCCGGGGTCCAAAGTGGCTCCTGCCGGAGCTCATGGCGCTCGCGAAGGCAAGGTCATCAGTTCAAGGCTAACCTGAGCAACCTCATTAGCTCAAACTGATTGGCAAAAAAAAAAAAAAAAAGAATCACTGGAATTTCAAAGACAGACTTTTCCTAAGTCATACTATCTGAAATACTATTGTTGATCATTCCACAACGCAATGGTTATGAGACCCATTTTGCAGGTAGAGAAAATATGAGAAAAAAAATCAAAACTGGTTCACTTCAGGCTACCCAAGTTAGTTATAGTGATAATTAGTTTTCAAATTTCATAACCCAATTTGCTTTTCCACATGTCCTGATTTTATTATATAACAAAATAGTTTGTTCTTTTTTGGTTTTACATTTGCAAATCTTTCCAGAGTCTGTTATTGTGGAAAAATATTTTAAAAGCTTCACGTTTTTGAGAAATGCTTTGGTGTAGGGTCTTTACCAGAATTTCTCATTAGTTGCTTTTCACCATATTGACACTTTATACAGTTCAATTATTTGAATTTCAGCCTTTTTATTTTAAATTGTCAGTTATTCCTTCATTTTTCTAAGGCATAGGGAAGGATTGTGGAAAGAGGGAGTTGATGAGAGCTGACTGAAATTTCAATTGACATGCTTTAGTTTCTGATTTGTTTAGCCCATTAGAGTTTATTTTAGAGGGTTCTGCAGAAAACAAACAAAACACGAATTCAGGGAAAAAAGAAAAAAAAAGGCAGAAAACAAACCAAAACCAAAACCACAATAAAAACAAGCAAAGAAGGCAAAGACTCGGAGATAAAGACAGCTGCACTAATGAGTCCCCAACTGATTAAAAGTAAATACATTTCTATTCCTAGAAAAGTGTAAGGAACATTTGTTGCCACAAACTGTTTAGCTTTAGCAAAAATAAAGAGTTGCCCTCAAATTTGTTATGGGAGGACAGCAACACTGCAGCTAATTATTTCCCTGGTGCCTCTGGCCTGAATTTAAAAATGAGCTACTAACGGCAACATGTGAAATGGGCCCATCTTTGGGCCCAGCTTGACAGATAAGTTATCATTATATGTGTCTTTAAGGGGACTCTGCATCATGACTGGGCATTGATTCTCTGCATGGTACCAACTAGATTCACGGGAGTTCCACAGTATAACATGGGGTTAAGTACTTGAGCTCTAGAGTAAAGGCCATCTGAGTTTGAATCTTAATCCTGCCTGTGTGACTTTGGGAAAAATACTTGTGTCAGTCAGCTTTGGCTGTGTAACAAACTATCCCCAAATTTAGTAGGTGAAAAAAATCATGATGTATTTGTGCATGATTTGATGGGTTGACAGTTTGACTGGGTTCAACTGGGACCGCATCATTTTGCTCCTCAGTGTTGTCTGGGCTCACTCACACATCTGGGGCCTTGGGCAGGGCCCTTCTCTGTGTCCTCTCTCTCCATCTAACAGGCTAACCTGGGTTTCTTTATATGGTGGCTGAAAGTTCTCAGCAGCAAGAGACAATGAGCAAGCATCTATCAAGCCTTGACTTATGTCCCATTTGCTAATGTCCCATGGACTAAATGAATTCACATGACTATGACCAAATTTAAGGTTTAGAAGGCGGGGTGCTGTGGCTCATGCCTGTGATCCCAGTGTTTTGGGAAACTGAGGTGGAAGGGTGGCTTGAGGCCAGTAGTTTGAGACCAGCCCAGACAACATAGCAAGACCCTATCTCTTAAAAAAAAAATCAGCCAAGCATGGTGATGTGCACCTATAGTCTTAGCCATGGGAGACTGAGGAGAGAGAATCACTTGGCCAGGAGTTCAAGGCTGCAAGGAGCTATAAGTTCACCACTGCATTCCAGCCTGGGCAACAGAGTAAGAGTCTATCTCAAAAAAAAAAAAAAAAAAAAAAAAAAAAAGAATCCTGGAGAAATAGATGCCTCTTTCTGAATAGGCATACATACAGGGAACTGTGAGCAAATTTGGGATCACAGTGTCACAATTGGCCACACTCCTTTTCTAAGCTTCCAGATTCTCACTGGTAACATTAAAATATAATAGTAGCTACTCACAGGGTGCTCAGCACTGGGCTCAATCATCATAAGTTGTAATTATATTACAGACAATTAATAAAGGGAGAGAGAAAGATAAATTAGGGAGAAGAAATAGAATGGAGGAAAGGTTGAGATGGGGAGGGCCCTATGGAGAGTATGTTGTTGATGCTATTGAAGAACTAATAATTATTTGGTCCTGGTTATAACCTGTTATCACTGACCTTTGTGGTTCTTATTATCTCGTTGACAATTTAGAAACAGTTCTTTCTACAGCAGAAAAACATATTCTCTGTAATTTTAAATTTCAAGTTTTTTTCATCACAGTGACTATGTTTGATGGTGGAACCATGGGTGGACTTTCTTTTCTCCATTTTATACATTTTTGATAATGGGATGTTATAGCTTGTATAACAAAAAGCATTTAAAATATCTCAGTTTGGCCAGGCGTGGTGGCTCAAGCCTGTAATCCCAGCACTTTGGGAGGCCGAGGCGACTGGATCATGAGGTCAAGAGATCGAGACCATTCTGGTCAACATGGTGAAACCCCGTCTCTACTCAAAATACAAAAAATTAGCTGGGCACGGTGGTGCGTGCCTGTAATCCCAGCTACTCGGGAGGCTGAGGCAGGAGAATTGCCTGAACCCAGGTGGCAGAGGTTGCGGTGAGCCGAGATCACGCCATTGCACTCCAGCCTGGCTAACAAGAGTAAAACTCCGTCTCAAAAAAAAAAAAAAAAAAAAAAAAAAAATCTCAGTTTAGAACAAAACTTCTTACTTATTTTTCAGTTCTTGTAGAATTCTTATGGAATTCTGTACAACTTCGCATGGGTTTGTAAAGTGGACAATATTCAGAATTTTCTTGGTTACCTCAGAGGTATCAGTCAGTTTTCTCACCAGACCCTGAGGATTCCCTTGACATGTGTAAGCTATCTGCCCATCTGCGTTTTTGAGAGATTAGAACTTCCTAATTCCAAAGTGCCCGAAGGTTTCATTTGGAACCAGCACTTGTTTATGTGATGGTACAAGTCAGAACTACGTTTAGCTTTCTGGTGTGCTGGAAGTTGGGTTCTATAAATTTAAAATGATCTTTACAAGTATGGAGTTGGAATAGTCACTGTATAAATTTTGAGAAGAACGTTAAATGAGTGATTACACACATTCTAGGCTGAATTAATTAAACTAGCCTGAAAGTTTAAACGTCTCCTCTCATTCCCTGCCAAATTTGTTAGAAAATGGAAAAAAAAAGTCACAGCTGCAGTTGGGAGCTTTGGACCAGATTTTTATCAGATGAACTTTTCTAAGCACAGTGGGATATACTTACATCTTTCTGCATCTGAAGGGCCAGATCAACTCCCATTTCTCCAAGTGTGTTCTGTATATGTGACCAGTATTATGTGAGATCCCCAGAGGGGCTTTTTTTTTTTTTTTTTTTTTTTAATGGAGTCTTGCTCTGTCGCCCAGGCTCGAGTGCAGTGGTATGATCTCTGCTCATTGCAACCTCTGCCTTCTGGGCTCAGCCTCAGATTCTCCTGCTTCAGCCTCCCAAGTAACTGAGATCACAGGCATGTGCCACCACACCCAGCTAATTTTGTATTTTACTGGAGACAGAGTTTCAATGTGTTGGTCAGGCTGGTCTTGAACTCCTGACCTCAAGTGATCCTCCCACCTTGGCCTCCCCAAGTGCTGGGGTTACAGGCATGAGCCACTGCACCCAACCCCCAGAGGGGCTTTTGACAGACCAGATCCTTTTTTGGGGTCCCTGCACTTGCTTTTAGATTCAAACCTGGAACTTTGAGGTATAAGAAGAATGTGATTTGCTCCAGGACAGCGCCTCCTCTGCTGTAGAACTGGAAGCCCTTCCTCCTCTCCAGCTCTAGACCCCCACATGCTCCCTCTTTCCCTGAGTTTCTGTTTCAGTGGTGACTGACTGTATATCTAGACAAGGCGTCTGAAGATATTTTCTGTAAAGGGCCAGAGAGCAAACATTTCAGGCTCTGCAGGCTACGCCATCTCTGTTGCAACTACTGAACTCTGCTGTTGTAGCTTCAAAGTAGACTTAGACAATATGTAATGGGTGAGCATGGTTGTGCCTCTGTTAAACTTACTTAACTTGCAAAATTAGGCAGTCAGCCGGATTTGACCAAACCCCAATCTAGATAAATTCTGGTCTGGAATATTTTAGTCTTTTCTTCCTCCAGGCCCAGAGCAATTTTTTTTTTTTTTAAATAATGCTCTGCTCAGTTCCTCAGAGGACCTAGATTTATGCAAAATGAGGTCAGAGAACATTGAGTAATCCTGGAATATTTGCAGAAGAAATAGAGGCTTCCAGAATAGGTTATGCCTCACCCCAAGGGCTATGGAGTGGAGTAGTGGGTTTGGATCACGGTGTTTGGAATGACTAACCATTTTCTAGATGGAATAGGATAGAAGGATAGCAAGGTGAAGTCCATCTATAACGTCATCTTTGAGTGGGCAGCTGGGCCAGGAGGTGAACTAGAAGCTTACTCTGTATTCTCTAGAAAACAGTTCTCCTACTTGAGCTAGCATCAGAAACACTGGGTGGGTGGGGGGGGGGAAGGCTTGATAAAATGCAGATTACTGGGCTCTACCTCAAGAGTTTTCTGGATCAGTAGGCTTAGGTTGGTGTCAGAGAATCTGCATTTCTTTCTTTCTTTCTTTTTTTTTTTGAGATGGAGTCTGGCTCTGTGGCTCTGTTGCCCAGGCTGGAGTGCAGTAGCCACAATCTCAGCTCACTGCAACCTCCAGCTCCATTCTGAATTTGATCTCCTGGGTTCAAGTGATTCTCCTGCCTCAGCCTCCCTAGTTGCTGGGATTATAGACAAGTGCCACCACGTCTGGCTAATTTTGGTATTCTTAGTAGAGACAGGGTTTCATCATGTTAGTCAGGCTGGTCTCGAACTCCTGACCTCAGGTGAAAATCTGCATTTCCAACCAATTTGTGAATGATGCTGATGATGTTGATGCTGCTGTCTGAGGACGGTGCCTCGAGAATCACAGCACTAGAGGAGGCCACTCTTGTTGTACCTGACCACAGCTGAACATTCTCTTGTTTCATAAAGCTTTCTGGCAGCTTTCCTCTGGTAAACAGAGACAGAGTCTTGCTCTTTCATCCAGGCTGGAGTGCAGTGGTGCAATCTCGGCTCACTGCAACCTCCGCCTCCCAGGTTCAAGCGATTCTCCTGCCTCAGCCTCCCAAAGTGCTGGGATTACAGGCATGAGCCACTGTGCCTGGCCGACTACATCATCTTTATTTTCGTCCTGAGCAACAAGCTCCAGACCTCAATGAGAGTGGCATTCCTCATTGGCATTATTAATTTTTGATATAAAATCTATCTAAACGTGGTCAGTACACCAATAATTGGTATGTGAAACCACCTGACTGTAATGAAGCTCTGGCACCAACGCTTTCTGCTCCTGAGAATGGTGACACAGTCGGTCACTCAGCCACTCTCCGGAGCAGGTGCTTTCCCAGCCCCCATGGCACCTCCACACTCTGCTTCAACCCCTCCTGTTTTCCTAATACATCCAGTCACATTTTAATGGCTGAAATGGCTTTGAAGCTTTCCCCACGGAACCAATTTTCACCCTCAGCGAAGGGCAGCTCCTGTCCTTTAGCAAGGAGTGTGCTTCAGTGATAAGTTTTCACAGGAGTCCGGAACTCAAATGTGTTTTGACTGTTGCCTGGATGGCAGCATGTTAACATCGACACCAGAAGTAGATTTGTCATGGAGCTTTTCTGATGAGACAGGCTCTCCAAATTAATCGAGGCTGATGGCAGATTTTGTCAGTGAGATGAGATGTTGCCCACAGCTAGTTAGACTGCTGGAATATTTGGTGCTAATGGCAGTGTTTCATTGAGAGGCACACTTAGGAGAGTCACAGCTAATATGATTCTAGATCCTTCCAGGAAAATGGTGAACTTATAAACTACAGGACACTGATAAAAAGGTTTTGCACCAGTCAAAAATCCACAACTTAGGTTCATTAATAAATGCTTTGGGGCAGGGGGGATAAAAATTGGCCAACCAAGCTGTTCAACTGAAATATCAAAAGCCTGAACAATCTTAAAAGTCCTTGGATGTATTACATGTATCTCCAGAATTCTGAACAAAACCAACATCAGTTTAAGTTGCTTCTGTTGATTGTAATCCAACAGAAATATCATACCTCTTGGCTTTGCCCCGGGCAAACGTTTCACTGAAGTCATTCGTTTTCCTTTTTGTTATGGTTACCTAACCTCAGTTAGAATGCAGCAGGCTACCAAAAAATGTGAGGCAGCCATCTGGAAACTTCCAGTTCCTAACATTTCTCTGCTTTGGAAATGGGATGGAGTCCACTGACTTTTTCCGAATTTGACCTTTATTTTAAAGATGGAAGAAAGCATGATTAGGCATGGGAAGGGACTCAAATGTCAGCATGAGAGAAAGACAGTGCATCTCACAACCTACACACATGCCTGGGATCGCTAATTTGGCTGGTTGTTGCCTGGAAATATTAGTACCACCGTCAACCTCTCTCATTTTCTCAGAGGAAAGCCCTAGGACATGGGGATTCAGCAATAACTCTTGCTCCCAACTGGAAACTCCCCAAGTCTTCCAGTTCCAGAATTAGAGGGTTATATTGTTTTAAACTTTACAGGGCACACTATAATGATGTGGCTTTTAAAGATGTTTTAAACTTTGGTATACTTCTGGGTGGGTCCAGAAATCACCCTTTCTAGAGACTCACTTACCCTAGGTAGTTTCATTCTTGACTAGTAGCTCAGACCCATGACAAGAACTCATGAGGAATCAATCCACTTTGCTTATTTTGTTTCCATGGTCAAATCCTTCTATAGCCCACTTTGGGGCTCATTTGTTCCTACAGAAAAATAAGTGTTTTCTATTTACGGGTGCCTAGCATGGTGTTGTAAAGTGAGTCACTGAGAAAGATAACGTCTTGTCTTCTGGCTCGGAGTTAGTTGTGCAGACAAATACTCGTAAAGTGGATGATCTATATGCATAGATTTGTATGGAAACTTACAGGAGCATAAGGGAGGGGGAAAGAATTGTTGGAAGAGGTTAAGCAGGTGATACTTGATTAGGATTGGGAAAATGAGAAGATGTTTTCTAGGAAGAGAAGTGGAAAGATATTTCAAGCAAAGGACATAGCTTATGTGGCAGAGAAAATTTGTGCACAGAAATTGTCAGTGTGCTCCCCTATATTTTTTTAGGTTTCTTGTAATTGAATTGATCCTTGTGACTGAATAGGGTTGAATTGGATCCTTGGTGAATAGGGTTGTGAGCAGAGATGATGCATGACTTAGTATACTAGGCATTCAGGCATTGGCATGCTTCATCTATTCTCCCTTCTCCTGCTGCCTCAACTTGGTAGTAATATGTTGAGCCAATTGAGTCACAAGACGGAGGGAACCTGGATCCCTAAGTCACTGAAAAGAAGAGAGTCCTCCTTGACTTGCCTGGTACTTTGTGTGAAAGAGAAATAGACTTTTATTGTATCATGTGTGTCTGTTGTGGCAGTTTTTATTAATTACTTTGTTACAGTATGTGGAATACTTGAAGACATAGAAGAATATGGCATATCTGTGGAATGTTCAACACCTCAGTAAAGCTGGAGGCTAGCATATGCAGGAAAGAACTTACAGCTAGGTTGGGACCAAATAGGAATTCTCTAAGCCATGGTAAAACGATTGAAATTCATTCTTGAAGCAACTGGAAGGCATGGGAGGTTTTTATGCGGGGTAGTCAAGTAATCAGAATTAAATATTGGAGATAACATTGTAATGGAATGCATAGAATGAGTTGGAGTGGGGACACCCTGAGGCCAGGGATAAGTTAGAAGTTACTGTAATATGCTGGGTAAGAGATGGTGAGGGCCCAGGCTATGGAAAAATATTCTTTATATTTTTGCATCAGTCAAATTTTTTAGATAAAGAAGGAAAGTTGCCTCACTCAGCAGATGAGGCTGGCAAACTCCCACCACCTGTTTTTGTAAAGAAAACTTTATTGCAATGGAGCTGCACCCTTTTGCTTGTGTGTAAACTATGGCTGCTTTCACAAGACATGGACAGTCAGATGATTGCAACAGGAGCTGTGCGGTCCCCCAAAGCCTCAAATATTTACTAATCTGTCCTTTTAAGAAAAAATTTACCAAACCCTGGGTTAAACTGTACAGATAGGCATGAGTTGAACCCTGGTAACATGTTCAGAGATACCTGTAACTTGGTTAATTGTGTCAAGGATTAGTTCGTGCCCACTAAGTTCACATCTGTTAATACATACCTGTTTAGCTGTCCTATGTAGCATCACAGTAGCATTGGGAAGAAACCTTCTCTCCTCCCCACGTCTCTCACTGCTGGGTTTCCATGGGAGTTGGAGATGTATGTGATTGGTGAGGCAGTAAGAATGGGATATCCATTGTCTCTCTAGTGAAAGGAGTTAATAATGGCTTACAGGTGGCCCATATGTATGGCCTTTCTTTATTTAGTATTCTGCTCAACAGGGGTTGAGTGGAACCATAATCTTTTAAGTGACTGCCTAGTTCATTATCAACTTGGTTGTTCCATATTTCCCACGTGTGGATTCTAAAATCCAGATGTAATAGGGTGGTGTAAAAAGACTGTTTTGATCTCTGGTCATGTCTCTATACATGCACACATAAAGATGACCTATACCCCACATAGTTATGCACCTAGCCTTGTAAAATTTAACTATGCATCATGGAGTTTGTTCCTTCTCAGTAAATATCAAGCGGCCTCGTTCTTTGTACTGTAATCAAATCAGTATTTTGAGCTTTATTTGACTCATATTGATTCAGAACTTGGAATGGAGAGTATATACAATTTAGGAACCTTCTCAAAGTCCTATATAAATGATATAAAGTCTCAAGTTTGGACATCCGTTCTGGGACCTAGACATTGTGCTGGCGATATGGTTTGGAAAAAGGCTTTGGAAAAGGTGAGTCTGTCAGATTTTTCTTTACAATCTGTGACATCTTTATGGCTGGTAGTCACAGGTGTGTGGCTATTTTTATCAGGCACAAGCTATGGGAGTGGGGTTGCTGTTTTTGACCTTAGCAGGTGCACTGGGTATAAAATTAAAGTATCTTTTGTTGTACAGTTTTTTTGGCTTTGGTAAGTGGAAACATTTTTGTTCTCTTTACATGTTTCTCTGCAGGCCAGGACTTAGAAATACTGGGATGTATGGTTCCAGCCTTTAAATTATAAAGGGATTGGTAGCAGTTACTGGTCAGCTGCTTCACATCCTCTTCTTTAACTTGTTTTCACTTGTAACCAGTTCTAGGGTCAACGAGGGAACAATGGCAAGACCATCCTGTTAGTATCATGTGGTTTGTTCTTGTGCTATTGAAGCTAATGCCCTTTGTCACCCAACATGGTCTAAAATTGACTTTCTCTTGTTAATTATATAATCTTCTACTATGGTTGTAGATTTCACGGATCTATGCAGGGTTCAGATGCAGGCAGATTTTTGTTAGTAAATCTCTAAAGGAGAATTGGGTCCTTACAATACAAGATGTCATCCTCTTAAGTTAGGTGGAGGAAAACCTCAATGGAATTATAGTAATTACATCTTTTTAATATAATAAAAGAAATTAAAAAGCTTTATGTAGTTCTCTAAGAATCAGGTTTGCTGAGACTCTCCAGGAAAAACTGAGCAGGTTTAACAGCAGGCTTTGATTTAGAAATAGGAACAGTAACAGTGGGAGACTGAAAGAAAAATCATTCTAATTGATTAGGAATCACTTTGTGAGGAAGAAAATTTCCTTAAGAAAAGACTGAGATTAAGTAGCCTAAATGAAACAGATAGAAAAGGTCAAGTGAAATCTAACAAATCTTATGGAAAGGTTGGAGTCTTGGAGGCCCAGTAAGACAGATCTGAAAGGACAGAGGAGGCCAGGTGCAGTGGCTCACACCTGTAATCTCAGCACTTTGGGAGGCTGAGGCGGGTGGATCATGAGGTCAAGAGTTCAAGACCATCTAGGCCAACATGGTGAAACCCTGTCTCTACTGAAAATATAAAAATTAGCTGGGCATGATGGTGTGTGCCTGTAATCCCAGCTACTTGGGAGGGAGGCTGAGGCAGGAGAATCACTTGAACCCGGGAGGCAGAGGTTTCAGTGAGCTAAGATTGTGCCACTGCACTCCAGCCTGGTCAACAGAGTGAGACTTCATCTAAAAAAAAAAAAAAAAAGGACAGAGGTTGAGCTCCTGGAGGCCTCTGTTCTAAGATATTTTCTTTCCCAACCTACTTGACTCAGTCTACATTTTTCAGCAATTTAACCCAACAACAGAATAATACGCATTTGTGTCAAATACTCATAAGGCACCCATAAAGATGTACCATATTTTCTCCCATAAAACATTAAAAATTAAAATCCTAAAAAGTTTACAATTATAATAGAATTAGATTAGATATCAGTAACAGAAAAAGAGACAATCTTTAATTAATTTAGAAGTTAAGCAAAACATTTAAATCACTCATGATTCAGAGAAGCCCACAAAAGGAAATTTAAAGTATTTTGAAATGAATACAAATAAAATATAACATGTCAATATTTATGAAATAAAACTAATATAGTACTTAGGGTTAAATGTCTATTAAATGCTTATATTAGGAAAGAGGAAAGCTCTCAAATAAACAGACTAAATACTGACTTTATACAATAATAAGAAGAAAGCAAATTACACCAAAAGCAAAAGGAAGGAAGAGATAATAATGATAGTAAAAAAAAGCCAATTTAATTAAAGATAGAAAAGACAATAATGAAAGTCAATGAAAGCAAAATCTTCTTTTTTGAAAAATTTGGTGATTAGTGAAATTCTATCTGGACTAACAACAAAAAAAAGAGACAAGAAAATAATTTAATATCAGGAAGGAAAAGGAATCATCACCATAGTCACCCTGAATATTAAAATGGTGGTAGGAGAGTATTTCAGTAAATCTCTGCTCTTTAGAGATAAACTTAAGTGAAAGGGACCTTCTTGAAGAACACAAACTACCAAAACATATCCAAGAAGAAACAAAACATCTCAATAACCTCTTATCTATTAAGGAAATTGCATTTATAGTTAAAAACTTTTCACACAAGGACAACTTCAAGTCTTGATGGCTTTATAAGTAAATTCCATCAATATTTATAAAAGAGACAATATGAATTCTTTTCAATCTCTTCCAGAATTATTTTTCTTTTTAAAAATTAAATTACTTTAAAAAATTTAAAATTGACACAGAATCATGTATATTTATGGAGTACATAGTGGTGTTTCAATATATAGAGTGTCTAGTGATCAGATCAGTGTAATGAGCATATCCATCATCTCAAACATTTATCATTTCTTTGTATTGAGAAGCTTCAATGTCCTCCTTCTAGCTATGTGAAACTATATAATATGTATTGTTCACTGTAGTCATCTTGCAGTGGTATAGAACACTAGAACATATTGCTCCTATTTAGCTATAATTTTTACCTTTTAACAAATCTCTTCACATCCTTCTCTCCTCCCTACCCTTCCCAGCCTCTAGTATCCTTCATTGTACTTTTCACTTCCATGAGAACTACTTTCTTAAGCTTCAACATATGAGTAAGAAGATGCTGTGTTTATCTTTCTGCTCCTGACTTATTTCGTTTAATATAATGTCCTTCCAGGAGATTCTTGGTCAAATTCTCCTTTGTAGGTCTAATATTCCCTTAACTCCCATCACATATTTGATGATTTTGTCACCTCTTCTTGGGGGAGAAAGAAGAAAGTAGTATGTCAGTAGAGTTAGCTATGGTTTTCAAGTTAAGGCACAAACTTGTATATGCTTTTCCCAGAAAATTTTATATTATTACAGTATATGGAATATATAATGCTTGCTAAGTATTCAAAAATTGTGAGCTTAGTTTATACAATCCACTTCAAAAGAGGAAGTAGAGTCATTGGTTGTCTTCATTTCTTTCTCAGGAAATTGTATAAAGAGGATGAGAGCACTCCCACCTGCTGCCCTACTTTGTAATAGTTGTCTGGTTGTAGACCAGACCTCTATGCCTGCTGTCCTCAAAACCCAGGGAGTCCAGGTCCTTGTGGGTGCTTGAAATCATTCATCTCACAAGCAAATGGCTAAAACCCATGAGTAATACCTCAATGTTCAGTAATATGTGTAGAGTCAAGGCCAGAGCAGTGGTAATAAACCAATAATTGACTGGTCTGTAGGTCAGTCGATGGTTCAGGCCTGTAGAGACTGGTCTGTCACAGGATTTCTTAGAAACCATAGGAAGTCTAAGTCTCTTAGCAGTGAGATGGTCTGAAACATCTGCCTCCTTGATTATTTTAAAAGAAACACAATTCAATCTTGTCTCAAAGATTTTGGCAAGCATCTAAAATAGTGGACTGATACTAGACTAATGGGAAAGAAAAAAGCAAATACAGTCAGGCATATGACTTGTCAATAGGAGACTAAGAGAATGACTAGATCAGGGGAGGGACTGAGCACAAAGAGCTCCAATAGAGGAAGACTGGCAAGGTCTGCGAGAACAAATGAGAATGATTATCCCTGAGGGATCTGAGAAGCCCCAATTGTGAGGGGTGTAATTAATGTTGGGGATAAGGAGTCAAAATAAAAGCCACTGGGGCAGCTTGGAGATTGAGATAGCTGTGTTCAATGTGCTATCATTTTTCTGATTTGAGATAGGAAGACCAGGGAGATGAGCACTGAAAAATTTAACTAGAATTAGATGAGTTTTGGGGTAGCACAGAAATTGTAGGTGGGAATGTAGCCATTATTTATCCCCTGAGAGAAGGTTCCTGGGAAATACAGTCTCGTGCCACATAATGTTTTGGTCAGTGATGGACCACGGATATGATGGTGGTCCCATGAGATTATAATACCATATTTTTACTTTTCTATGTTTAGATATGTTTGCCATTGTGTTACAGTTGCCTGCAGTATTTAATACAGTAAGATGCTGTCCATGTTTGTAGCCCAGAAAAAACAGACCTTCCCATATAGCCTAGGGATCCAAGAGTATATGCAAAAATTGGTAAGAAAGATGAGTGTCTGGGGCAGAAAGAAAAGGAGAAGCAAAAGGAAAGAAGGCTCTGGGATCTGCTCCTACACGTGGAAGAGAAGGCATGGACTCAGCTTAAGGATTAGGCTGCAGTGGGAAAGATGTGACTCACCTGCCTATTGCAACAAGGACAGCAGAGGGAAATGAAGCCCAAGGGCAGATCCTGGTATCACCAGTGGAAGGGGGAGCAAGGCGCATTTCTGTGTTGCTGAAGTAGTAGATGCTATTCTCCCTTTGGTGAATCTCAAGGCATTGGTTGGTTTGCAGTTACGAGGGGTAGAAGGCCCCATTTGGGCCTAAATAAAGCTAGCTTCTTCAGTCCAGTTTCCCTGATTACAAAACTAACATTTGATTCATTTTGAAGGCCTGGGTCTATTTCCCAGTTTACTTAGAACTCAGCATGGAGAGTGATCCACTAGCCTCAAAAATACCTAAGCTTTCTGTGTGAAAGACTTTTATAAGTTCCCCATTTCACAGATGAACAATATGGGGCTCAGAGAGCTTCAGTTACTTGTCCATGGTTCACATGTCAGAACTGGAATGAGAACATGGATCTGTGTAACTCCAATGCCCTTCTACTCTCAATGCCTCTGTGAGATCACTTCACTGACATGTGATTACCTTAAGCTCATCCTATTCTGTGATGGGAACTTCTATACAGACCACCAGCCTTCTATTGGTTTCTCTTCTTGCAATAGTTTTGGGAGGGGCCATAGATAGTGATGTTGATATGTGCTTTCTCTGCCCCAACCTTCCATCCCAGTATGAGCATCCTTGAAAATAACCATCAGGAACAGCTTGGCTTATTTATTCCCTTCAAATTCACAGGCTTGTTAGAATGAAAGACAAAAAAGACTTTTAAAAAAGTCACACTTCTAGGTGGGCACAGTGGCTCACACCTGTGATTCCAGCACTTTGGGAGGCCAAGGCAAGAGGATTGCTTGAGGCCAAGAGTTTGTGACCCGAATGGACAACATAGCGAGACTCTGTCTCTATAAAAAATACAAAACAGCCAGGCATGGTGGTGCATGCCTGTAGTCCCAGCTCCTGGGGAGGTGGGAATGCTAAGATGGGAGAATTACTTGAACCCAGGAGTTTGAGGCTGTAGTGAGCTATGATCATGTCACTGCATTCTAGCCTGGGTGACAGAGCAAGACTCTGTCTCTAAAAAAAAAATTAAAAAAGAAAGAAAATCTTATTTATGTTGCTATTCTTTTTTTTTTTTTTTTTTTTTTTTGAGACAGAGTTTTGCTGTTGTTACCCAGACTGGAGTGCAATGGCACAATCTTGGCTTACTGCAACTTTTGCCTTCTGGGTTCAAGCAATTCTCCTGCCTCAGCTTCCCAAGTAGTTGGGACTATAGGCGCACACCACCATGCCCAGCTAATTTTTGCATTTTTAGTAGAGACGGGGTTTCACCATGTTGACCAGGATGGTCTCAATCTCTTGACCTCATGATTCACCCGCCTTGGCCTCCCAAACTGCTGGGATTATAGGCGGGAGCCACCGCGTCCGGCCAGCTATCCTCTTTTACTGGGTTGTGTTTGGCAGCTGACCTTGAGACTTGAGAGGTACAGAATGCAGCAGATGAAATGATGTGACCCAAACCTCCTTATTTCCTGGCACAGGGAGAATGATGATTGGGATGGAGCAACTCAGGATAGAAAACTGCTTGCCACTTAAAGCAGTCATCCACTCAGTCATTCATCCACTCAGTCGTTCATTCAGAACATATTCTGAACCTCTTTTGTGTACCAGGCACAGTGTTAGCTTCTGAGGATAAAAGACAAGAGTGCTAATAACTAGCAGTGATCGTAACAACAGCATCAGCTAACAGTTTTTGGAGGCTGGTTTTGTACTGGACATTTCTGCTAAGAGACCTTACAGGATATTAGCATCGTCCTAACTTTTAAATGAGAAACTACGGCGCAGAGTAGTAGTAACTTGCCCTAGGTTACACAGATTTGTAAATGGGAAAATAAACACCTTATTTATCCTTGAGGGATTCTTTTTTTTTTTTTTTAAGGGCAGAAGGATGGGGGAAGGTAGGGACGAAGACCTATCCTTGAGGGATTCTTAAAATGTAGATTAATATGTGAAAAAGAAATTTGTAGTGAACAAGTATTTGTTTGTAAACATAAAGAAGGGAAAGATAATACCAAAAATTCCCAGGAGAAATAGAGGATATTTATCCTGCAGTATCTAAGAAAGAGGCCCACATTGACTGTTGGCAAATTTGATGAAAATTAAACATCGAGGACCTTATATGTGTTACAGGTGATGTGGTGGCTTGAAGTACCCACTGAGTTCCAAGCTCATACCAGGTTGTACTGGCCTGGGGAATGGATGCAACCCAGCACACCTTGGTAATCTGGAGCAGGTAGATTCTCTGCATTGGGGAAAGGAAAGGAGCAGCCATTTACTCTCTCCTCTGTGCCAGGAACATCCATTACCATGTCCTGCCTGCTCAGGCCAGAGCCAATGCAGCTGCTAAGAGAACAGCAGATGACTTCCAATGTAACCTCTCCTAACCAGCACAAAAGCATTTTTCTGGCTGTTTACTGGTTTGCCTGGCCTGAAGGGGGTCAAGGACAAGTGCCATCCTTCTTGCTCAGTCTTTTTTAATTAGTTACCTAATAGTCACTGTTCTTTTCTTGTGACTGAAGCATTCAGGAGTCCCAGTTTCCTGTAAAGCAGCATATTTTAAGTTCAGCCTCAGTAGTGGCTGTCCCCTTGAAATGCTTCTGCATCTCCAGGGTGGGCAAACCAGCCTCCTGTCTGTGCAGGCTGGGAGGCTGTCTGTGCAAATTGATTGCTAAGTGCTCATTTTCCCACTGTGGGTCTCTGAAATTGCAAATATGGAGGTGGGATGGCAGTGTGTGGGTGAATGAGGGGTGAATTGGTGTGTGCTGAATATGACAAGTGCCCCCCATGTGTCTGCTTTTGAATGTGCTGTCCTGGAGCTAATGACACTTCTCAATTAAACTGCAGTTTCGCTCTCAGTAGCTTTGCCCTATTGTCTAGGCCACTTGACCTGTCAGGCAAAGAGGAGAGGGTATGTGGGAAAAGAAAATTCCCTCCCTCCTCGAAGAGAGAGAAACCTGTTCGCATTCTGAGGATCTCTCAACTTTGCAGAGCTGGAATGGCCTATCTCAAGACATCATCAGATGCAAATAAAACAAAGCCTTTCAGCTCTGGCTGTGCAGTATTCTCTATCTGCGCCGTGAGTCACAGTGCTCATAGTCATGGCTTGCCTTGTGAGCTGCTATCAAGTGTGTGTGTATTTTCCTTTTTGAGAGATGACAGTTCCCAAGTGAAAGGACACTTCAGTGCTGATAAAACTTTCCTTCTATTGTTTGAGTTTTGTGTTTGTTTTCTGGCAAAGCCTGAGCATTGTGTGCAGTGGAACATTTTCCATTTTTGTGCGGTGAGGCCAGCCTGGGTCTTTAGGGGGTTCTTACTAGTATTGCCTGAAGCGAATACCACAGCTCAATAGCAATTTAATATTGTAATCAGGGAGCAAACTCTGCAGTTTTGGCACATTGTGATAATTATTAACTACATCTATTAGTGTTATGGTTCTAGTAAGTAATATTTACAAAAGGTTCCCTGTGTAGGGGAGACCTTGCCCAGACACAAATGTCTGAGTTATTCCTAAGTGATTGTCAGAGGCCCTTTGAGTCAATGTTCGTGTTCACTGTTTAAAGATAAAGCATCAATCCTGAGAAATCAGACTTCAAAAGGCCTGGTTCATGAATACCAAATTCTCAGGGTGTAAACCTAAGCTGAGGTTTGGAACGTTTTTTCATGAGTTTTTGGGAAAGTTTTCCTGGGGAAAAAAAATCTCAAAGATAAATTGAGAAAGAGAGAGAACTAGAGATATAGATAGCTTGAGAGATAGAGATAGATAGATAGAGAGAGAGAGAGAGAAAGAGCCAGAGGGTAACATAAGGAAATACTTCTGTTTAATTGGTGTAATCCAGAAAAAGATGAGTACATGTTCCCCTTTATGTGACAGCAGAGTTGCTTTGGAATAGCAGTATTTTTGTTCTCCTGGTGTGCTAACTGGGTACAGTGGGCATTGATGGGTGGCTTTTAGGGATGGGAAACTGTTGTATGCTACCAACACCACTGTTTAGCACAGAGATCCAACAAACTGAGTCATATGGGGTCAGTGGAGAAGCTGACAGATGCTTTCTCTAAGCTCCATAATTCTCATTCTGCTAGTGTTCAAATGATGTTTCCAGACAACGTTAATGCCTCATATTTGTCAAGTTACAAAATAGTATCATACTTTTCCCTCATGAATTTTCTTCCATAGCTGTATTTAATGAATAGAGTTTACTCTTAAGTAGTATTTTGGGCTAGAAGAACAATTTGATTTTACTTTTCTGAATATTCTACTCTTAAACTTCAAAGAAAATACTATTTAATGATTATCCTTATTTGTGACTAATAATGAAGTTTTGTTTATTTGCGTATTTTGATTTTCAAACAGACACACATAACACACGCACACATACACACGCAAGCACACCCCTCCATGGCATATTTGTTAAAGGTTTTGGCTATGTGTACAGAAGGTTGGAAAGTTGTCTGTAGAGTTTTGAGAAAAAAAAATCTGAACGAGGAAGCCTAAGGAAGCCTAATCATGACATTGAAGTGATTGAAAACATAGATGGTTGTGTGGACGGTCTCATTTCACTCAGAGAGGTAGAGATTTGGGGAGTTTTACATATCTGCAGCCAAGATAGGCTCATTGACGTCAGGTTTTCTCCCTTTCTGAAATGATGTTGAATGACCTTTCTTTTCTACACTTTCTAATTAAAATTTTTCTGTCTGAGTACTGTTGGTGCAGCCCAGAGCGCCTTCTCCGTGTTCCGCATCCCTTGGCTGCTGTGAGTGGTGGCTGCTCCTCAACACTGCCTGCTTCTCAGGAGACTGCCCTGCACTGAGGAGGCCTGGGGGATTCTGCCTGCCACAGTGGGAGGCCCTACAGCTGAGGATGGGCTGCCTCAAGGCAGAGAAGACTCTGTAGGGTGGATTGTATTCCAGGCTCTTTGTGGATCAGGCCAAGGAAGGACTTGATCTGATACCACATCCTGACTTGCCTTTCCACACTCCTCTACAGGGGCTTTTGGAAGAGCATTGCCTCCACAAATCACACAGACCAAATCCCTGTCTCAGACTCTGCTTCTGGGGAATCTAATCTATGACACTTGCCTAATATTGTTGACTATGACTCCAGCTTTGGTCCTGAGGGTGTATGTCAGAAAATTGCAAACAAAATAAAATGACATTTCCATGAACCGTGTGTCAAACAAACTACCCCAGCCATTCATCTGTCCATTCTTTCACTCACTCACTCACTCACTCACTCACTCACTCACTCACTCACACTCACTCACTCACTATTTATGATGACCTAAGATGTGGCAGGAACTCAGGTATGTATTATGAAAGCCCAAAGGATCATAAACCATGGTCCCTGCCTTCAAGTAGCTTACAGTAGATGTGGGAAGACATGCATATGAGTGGAATAGAAAGAGCACAGACTTTGGGGTTAAGAGGACTGGATTCAAATCCTGCTTCTTGCCATTTATTACTGTGGGACCTTAAAGAAGTCACTAAAGCCCCATGAACCTCAGCTTTCTCACCTGCTAAGTGGAAATTAAAATACCTACTTTGTAGAATAGTTGAGAGGATTAACTCAGTGTTTGGCATAGTATTTGTTCAATAAATGGTTGGCTAATATTAAAACAGAAAGGTGGAATGATGTTTCATAAGAAAGTTGTAGCTACATTCTTCAAGTATATGGTTTTCTGAAGAGGTAGGTGATTTTTTGCTGAATATATCAGTTAAGATAAGGTTTGGCTTCTAATTTTAAAAAGTTAATAATGGCTTAAACAAATTGAGTTTATTTCTCCAGGAAAAGTCCACAGGTCTTATAACACACCTGGCTAGATGGTATAGCCTATTGCTTCTAGGCTACAAACCTATACAGTATGTTACTACATTGAATACTGTGGGCCACTGTAACACAATGGTAAACATTTGTATATCTAAACATAGAAAAAATGCAATAAAAATATAGTAGAGGAGATAAAAAACGGCACACCTATATACGGTACTTAACTTCGATGGAGCTTGCAGAAATGGAAGTTGCTGTGGTGAGTCAGTGAGTGAGCAGTGAGCAAATATGAAGGCCTAGGACATTACCGTATACTACGTGGACTTTAGAAATGCTATGCTTAACAAAAGCCAAGATAGACAAATGGGATCTAATTAAACTAAAGAGCTTCTGCACAGCTAATGAAACTATCGTTAGAGTGAACCAGCAACTAACGGAATGGGAAAAAAAATTTTGCAATCTAATATCCAGAATCTACAAAGAACTTAAACAAATTTACAAGAAGAAAACAAACAACCCCATCAAAAAGCGGGCAAAGGATGAACAGACACTTCTCCAAAGAAGACATTTATGCAGCCAACAAATGCATGAAGAAAAGTTCATCATCACTGGTCATTAGAGAAATGCAAATCAGAACCACAGTGAGATACCATCTCACACCAGTTAGAATGGTAATTATTAAAAAGTCAGGAGATAACAGATGCTGGAGAGGATGTGGAGAAATAGAAACACATTTATACTGTTGGTGGGAGTGTAAATTAGTTACATTGTGAAAGACAGTGTGGCGATTCCTTAAGGATCTACAACTAGAAATGCCATTTGACCCAGTAATCCCAATACTGGGTATATACCCACAGGATTATAAATCATTCTTTTATAAAGCCACATGCATGGGTATGTTTATTGTGGCACTGTTCACAATAGTAAAGACTTGGAACCAACCCAAATGCCCATCAATGATAGATTGGATAAAGAAAATGTGGCACATATACACCATGGAATACTATGCAGCCATTAAAAAGGATGAGTTTATGCCCTCTGCAAGGACACGGATAAAGCTGGAAACCATCATTCTTAACAAACTAACACAAAAACAGAAAACCAAACACCACATGTTCTTACTCATAATTGGGTGTTGAACAATGAGAATGCATGGTCACAGGGAGGGGAACTTCACACACCAGGGCCTGTCAGAGGGTCAGGGTCTAGGGGAGGTATAGCAGGGGATGAGGGGATAGGGTAGGGATAGCATTAGAAGAAATACATAATGTAGATGGTGGGGTGATGGATGCAGCAAACCACCATGGCACGTGTATACCTATGTAACAAACCTGCATATTCCGCACATGTACCCCAGAACTTAAAGTATAATTTAAAAAAAGAAAAGAAACACTATGCTTAGGCTACAGTAACTTTATGAAAAGATATTTTTCTTTCTCGATCTCTTGACCTCGTGCTCCTTCTTCAGTAATAAATTAAGCTTAGCGTTCTACAAATTTATTACTTTATAAACTTTTACATTATCTTTAACTTTTTGACTCTTTTATAATAACATTTGGCTTAAAACATAAACACAATGAACAGCCATAGAAAAGGTTTTTTTCTTTACATCCTTACACTATAAGTTTTTTCTATTTAAAAAATTTTTAGTTTTACTTTTTTGCTTTAAAAAATTTTTTTGTTAGAAACAAAGACACAAACACACACATTAGCCTAGACACACACAAGGTCAGGATCATCAATATCCCTGTCTCTGCCTATGAATATCAGTATCACATTTCGCCCCACTGGAAGGTCTTTGGGTCAGCAATGCACATGGAGCTGTTGTCTCCTATGAGAACAATGCCTTCTTCTGGAATACCTCCTGAAGGACCTGCCTGAGCCTGTTTTACAGTTAACCTTTTTTTTTAGTTTAATAATTTGAAGGAGTATATTTTAAAATAATGATGAAAAAATATGGTAAATACATAAACCAGGAACATAGTCATTTACTATCAAGTATGAACTGTACATAACTGTATGTGCTATGCTTTCATACGCCTGGCAGCACAGCATGGTTTATACCAACATCACTCCAAACGTGTGTAATGCATTGTGCTATTATTAGGACAGTGCCAACATCACTAGGCAACAGGAATTCTTGAGCTTCTTCATAATCTCATGTGACCTGGGTCTGTCAGAGACCCAAACATCTGATGTGGTGCATGACTGTATATGTGTAATATCTATTTATATAACATTTTATAACGTAAATTACATACATGCATATCATTATGTAGTGTTTTATACACAGATAAAATATTAGGTAGTGGTAAGTGCTATGGAGAAAAATAAAGCGACCGCTTCTCAGTGGAAGTGGCATTTAAGTAGAATCTGAAGAAAACGAGGCAATAAGCCATGTTGCTAACTCCATGGCAGGAGACCCAGAAGTCACTTCTGTCTGAAATGCTAACCAGTAATAAAGAGTGTGGGGGCTGGGCATTGTGGCTCACGCCTGTAATCCCAGCACTTTTGGAGGCCGAGGCAGGTGGATCATGAGGTCAAGAGATCGAGACCATCCTGGCCAACATGGTGAAACCCCGTCTCTACTAAAAATACAAAAATTAGCTGGGCATGTTGGCAGATGCCTGTAGTCCTAGCTACTCGGTAGGCAGGAGAATCGCTTGAACCCAGGAGGTGGAGGTTGCAGTGAGCCGAGATCGCACCACTGCATTACTATTACTCGGGCGACAGAGCAAGACTCTGTCTCAAAAAAAAAAAAAAAAAAAAGAAAGAAAGAAAAAGAGTGTGAAACTGCGTAGTGAGACATCTGGGCTACACATTTCTTGGAAACCAAGCATCAGAAACCAAGTAAGAATAAAGAATAGCTTTGTGAAGATGCGGGGCTTCCCGATGATGACCAGCCTAAAAGGAATAACCAAATTCTGGGAATTGTGAGACAAGCATCTAGACCCAAGATGCTGTGTGATTAGCTGAATGTGAACTAGCCACGAGTCATCTTCAATTACAGGATAATGGCTAATATTTTTGAGTGTTTTCTGTATTACTGGCACTGTTCTCAGTGCTTTACAGCTGTAGGCTTCATTTGATAATCACAATAACACTTCAAGGTAGTTTAGTATATGCTCCAGTTTACAGACAAAGAAACTAGCACAGAGTGGTTAAGTAACTTGTCCCAAATGACATACCAGTAAATGACAGAAGTAGGATCCAAACGTTGGTAGGCTGACTCCAGAGCTCTAAGTTCTCTTTTCTCATCTTTACTGTATAGTATCTTGGAGTCTTAATCCTCTTGCTTCTATTTCTGTACTTTGTGTTGTATAACTCATTCTCTGGTTTGTCACAGGTAGCTGCATTTCCTTGAAGAGATAGTATTGCAATAGCAGGAGACAGACTCAATACTTGATCTATTTGGCTTTCAATATAGGCTCTTGAGAATCAAAAGAGAAGGAAAGTGGAGGATGGATTTTATGCCATCACAATAGATTGGAAAAAGAATAGAGGGGAAATCAGGTCACCTTGGAGGACTCCTTGTGGGGAGGGCTGAGAAGGTAGAGTTAGAAATGGCAGGAAGTCATTCTTGAGATAAGTAAGAAGTAGTAAGCTCATGGAAAGACTGCTGAGGCCCAAGAATAACATTATCAGAGATGCCCACGGAAGCAGAGCCAATGCTCTAGAAGGTTCCTGCATGTAAGATAGCATAGCCAGTGGTCGGGGTGGAACAACTGGGAAGGACTGGACTTGCTCTTCTTGGGACTATCAGGTGAGGATTACCCTCTGCTAGCTGCATGCACAATGCACATCACCTATGGACCCTGTAGTAGAAGGAGGTGTACCTGTGCCCAGAAAATTTGTGAAATTGTGCTCAAATGGCATTGAGGGGACGGTCGCACTGTCTCCTCTTCAGTGACACAGAGGCCGTGGTGATGTAGAAGAGAAAGTCCAAGTACTGGCGTTTGACATGGTATGTGTAGGGTACATGCGTTATCAGGGCTAGTGTGGTGAACACCAGGGAAGGAAGTGAGGGAATCGGGCTGTTTTGTTTCTTTAGAGGACAGCGTCCTCTGTGGCAGAGTGGAGCCTCAAGTTTCTTGCAGTGAAATCCCATGGCAGAAAGAAGCAAATGTATGTCCTTTTGTTCCGGGGTTTGGGCAATTTAGAGGGAGGGTTGGAGTCCCAAGAGCTACTGAATGTTTCACAATCATGGAAAATAGTCTTAATAAATATAAAAATACTCCATTTCATTTTTTTGTTTGCTTATTTATTGAGCATCATTAGATTGTCAGTGGGACCACAGCTGCAGGCATTGCCTGTCTTTCACTCAAGGGAGTGGCCCCTTTGTTAAGTGTAGGCCTAGAACCTAGTAGACATTAAATAATACTTGTTGAATGCCTGAAGGCTGAGCTTTATATAAGCAAATAAAAATACTATAAAATACTTTTAAAATTAAAAAATTTTTTTTGATTAGATGTTGTTTTCCTGGGTTGGTTGTTGTAAATCCTATTCCCTTTCAGAAACAATTTTCCTTTCAGAAAATTATTAACTGAACAAAATTAGAAAATTCAACTACAAAAATATGTCATTTGTAGTATGAATAAAACTATAAAATATTTAAGAATTCTTATGAATAATATGCATAATACCTTGTAGAAGAATCTTATGAAAATTGAAGCCTGAATAGAATGAAATGAAAATTTAAACAGGAATATCTAGAAGACTAGCAAAAATAAAACTATCTCAACTGTACCAAATACTGATTAAGGAATGGTGAAATACAAACTTGCATACATTACTGTGAGAAAGAAAAGCAGTATAACAGCTTTAGAGCATAACTGGCTTTATTGTAATAGTGATAAACTGGAAATAGCCTATGTACATTAATGAATAGGGAAATGGATAATCTCTGGCTATATTTATACAACAGGTTAATACCACATAGCAGTTAAACAGGAATAAACTAGACCTACATGTATCATATTGATTGTGTCTCAAAATATAATAGCAAGTGAAAAAAATCAAGTTGTATAGAGATAAATATATCACCATTTACGTAAACTAAAAACATAGAATACAATATAATGCATTCTTTATGATCAAATATATATACATATAGATACACATATCTGTAAATATATATATTTATCTATCTATCTATTTATACATATGTAGTTCAAGTATATAAAGGCAGACTGGGCCAGGCATGGTGGCTCACACCTATAATCCCAGCACTTTGGGAGGCCAAGGCAGGAACATGGCTTGAGTTTGAGACCAGCCTGGACAACATAGTGAGAGCTTGTGTCTACTGAAAGCTTTTTCTGAGATAGGAGTAAAGGAAATGAGACCAGGGAAGGAAGTGAGGGACTTGGGCTGTTTTGTTTCTTTTGTAGATTAAGAAGTAGGAACGTTTTAAAACACTGGGTGATGGCTACTCAGGTATTTGTACATTTTTCTTTATAGTAGGTAATTTTACAGAACCTTTTCAAATTAAAACATGCACATACAGAGTTATCTAACCTATTGTAATTTCTTATAACGAAAAAAATTGATCTTGTCAGTTTTCTCTTCGTGTAGCACATGATGGATTAAGGTCCTTTGGCAAGGTCTCCTCAACATGAAATAACAATTTACATAAATATATAAAATAGTATGACTGATTAGCAAGGTTGAAATAAAAAATATATACCTAGGAAACGTAATACAAATAAGAAAAGATATTCTTTAAATATTTTATTAGTCTAAAAATGGACACTTAGACAATTTTACCTTATAATTGACAGAGAAATATTCCCTGTCTGACTCAAAGGGTAAAACTCGGGTCAGTATGAGAAGACTGTAGGGAGAGAGATTTTAGATCAACATAAAGAAAACTTCCTAATAGCTAGAAGTTTAATGGCACCAGAGTGCATCACTTATTTATATCACAGCTCAGTGCAAGTCAGGCAGTTCTCTAGGGCAGCCCTCCTGAGTGTTCTCCATGTGTCCAATCTCCCTTCTCTTGTGTTGGTCCCGCATTAAAATACACTGACCATATTGTTACCAAAGGAGCAGAGAAAATATGGAGGATCATGCAGAGAGTTTGTGTTCAGGCCAGAAAGTGGTATGCATCATTCTTTCCATCATTAGATTGGCCCAAACCCAATCACGTGAGCCCAATTTAATGCAAAGGAGGCTGGGAAATGCAGTCTTTTGGGATGGCCAAGAAGAGGAAAAGGAGTGGGATCTGGATAACATGGTCTCTGCCTGAGATGCTAAAGCAGAAGAGAGAGTAAAAAGCAGGGCTTTTTATTTTATTTATTTAACTTTTTTACAATGTCTTCTTCACGCCCCTCCCCCAGGGGGAAGATAATATCCCCTATAAATTGCTCCCTGGAATAAGTTCCAATTGTAATAGGAGGATAGAAGGCCAAGGAGACTGCATAGTTAGAAAACTTAGAAAAACCTAATATGTTTGAGTCAGCAGGACCTGATGGCTTGCCCTGTAGGATACTGAATGAATTTTCAACTTTCATCTTAGGACTATTAGACAGTGTTTCCCCCAAATCACTGAGGATTTGAAAATCCCCTAAGGATAGCAAAAGGGTAAATGAGGTGCCCATCTTCGAGAGAGAAAGACAGGATGACCCTGAAAATTTCAGACCTGTGAGCTTAACATCGATACCTGGGAAGATCTTGGAATAAATCATCCAATAATCAATTGAATAGCACCTGAAAGGATATAAAATACTAAGTAGCAATCAGTAAAGCTCTGTAAAGAGCAAACAGTGCCAGACCAATTTAATTTCCTCACATGATTGTGAGAGGCTGCGTAGACCAGGGGAATTGATTGATGGGCTCTATCTCAATTTTAGTAAAGATTTTGATTTCTTAAGCCAGGTACTGTCTTTGATATGTTATTAAAGTATATTTCTGTCTACACTTCTACTAGAGGATAGAAGGCTTCACCCCAAGGGGGACATATTGAGTGCTGTCTCAGAGGTATTGGGGCAAGGATCTAGCCTACTCAATAGTTATTTTGATGGGCTGGAGGTAAGAATTAAGACTATGCTTATGAAATTTGCAGCAGGCACTAAATTAGGTGGAATTGTTGCTGCTCTGCAAGACAGAAATAAAATTCAAAATGACCTTGACTTGTTGAGAAAATGGCTCCACAAAACTGGGATAAATTTCAATGGGGACAAGTGTAAAGTGGCACAGGTGCCCCACAGCCCTAGAATAGTGGTTTGGGCATACTTGGCACTCAGCAAACATCTGCCACACCTTCCTTGTGGTGGTGTTGTGAAGATCGAAGTGCTCTGTAAACCGCAGCATGCCTTATAAATGGTAAAGGTTGGCCCAATAAGAGGAAACTTATTATCAAAGACAAGGAAATATGTCCTGTGAGGAAATGTTAAAGGAAGTGGAGCTGCTTAATCAACAGAAGAGAAGAATAAGAGAAGATTTCATGACTGTATCCATTTTATAAAGGTTTTAACAAAAGAAATGACTATCTCATCTCTTTGTGAAGGAAAAATGAGCTTTAATGATGAAAGACAGATTTCAGTTAGACATGAGGAGGAACCTGTTATCTAGTTTGGGTCCCCTATGGGGACACCATGCTTCTCTTTCCTCGTAGATGTTACACTTGGTCAAAACACTGGCCAGCTTCCTGCACAGGATCTCTGCAGGTCCTTGTTATAGCTGTACTGCCTGGAATAAGACTAGACATGGAGTATATACACAATAAATATTAATACAGTTGAATGTGTGAATGCCAGTGATATAAACTATTGTCTAAGAACTTGAGAAATCAACTTTCCTAGAGATCTTTAAAAAACAGCAGTGATTTACTCTAGGAGACAAAATCTTTCCAACATTGATTTCATGATTGAATGTATTTTAAAAAGAAGTGAAAATACTTACGATATATTCTCATACTGATCTTAGCTTTGGCTCTGTAACTGCTCATGGATAGGACTACTAGCGAAAGAGGAAAGGAGGCAAAATCTTACTGATCTCAGTCCCCTCAATACCTTGTTTCTAGCCACAGAACCCGCATGAGGAAGAAGGTACAACTAGCTCTCCATGATATCTGCTAAAATTAGCTCCATTTTCTATATCGTAGCTGTTCATTGCTACAGCTGTTCTTCTGGAACCTCTGATCCAGGCCACAGAAGACATAATCAGTGGGTTGATGCTGGAGTATTCTCTCCCAGCTTTGCCCTAAGGCTTGGGAGATGACAGAATGGGCCAGGAAGGTCTCTGCTCCCATTGTTGGGGTATTTATTCCCAGTTAGGATTGTAAACTAATCTCTCCCCATCCTTCCACTGAAACCTATTTTAAATGGATTGGTGCATAATTAAGATGTATCTTTTTTAAATGACATGCATTATTTAGTTTCTAAGTAAAGCCATAAATTTTACACATGAGTGTTCTGGAATTATGCCCAGAAGGGGTCATTCTTTGAGGCAGTCAATCCAGATGGCTGCCTTGCAGCATCTACAGTTGCCATCAGTGGCTTGGACCTCACGGTCGGTGTCCATGCCCCTTCTTGGTTTCTGAGTAGGCAAAATGAATTGAGTGTGTGTTGAGCTATATGTATCAAAGGCAGGGATTTTTAAGCTGGAGTTCATGCATTAGTCTCTGATGGGTCAGTCAATCTTTGTGACCAAAATATGTGTATGGGAACATGTGCTTTTTCCTGGGGAGAGGACCAGTTGGTTAAGAAAGAGTGTACTAGGTTTTTAGGAGAAAGTAAAGTGGCAGGAGGGTAGGGTTGCCCTACCAAGATGGAAGGAATGGCAGAGGAATTGTTTTGGTACAGTTTGTGCTATAGGGGCAGGTTCTGAAGCCAGCTGTTCAGTCACTGGAGTCAGGCGGGAGTCACTTGTCATCTGAGAGCTCTGTCCGTTGGCAGCATCATGCCAACCAGCAGGGACAGGAGCAGGCCTATCCCAAGACAATGGATGCTGGCGAAAGGTTGGGGATATGGACTGTAGTTCCAAACTCAGAGAGGCATTTACAATTATTTTATTTTCTAAAACATAATTCTGTTAGAACCTCTATCTGCACTGGTAGTGAACTTAATCTCAATTATTTCAGGGTTCCCTCCTCGCTAGGGCCATTAGAAGGTTCTTGAGGATTGATACAATTTCAATGCCTGGAGAGACCCTGTGAATATTGGTCACATATCTCCATAATCCATTGTCGAGATGGCCATTGTCCAGTCTGTGCCTGGGCAACTAGGAAGGTAACTGGTGAGAGTGATGGGACTCCTGGAGAGTATGCATGGGAGGTGGGCATGGGATTAATGACAGGGAAAGCTGACCCCAGGAGTTTGGGAATCTAGGAGCTGGATATGATAAATGAACATCAAGGGAATTTGGAGGAAATGTGTGAACCCAGCAGTTGTAACTGGGCCTATTACCAGTTCAAGGTGATGCCCTGTGTGCTCAGGGTGGCCTGAGACAATTGATAGACTTTTGACCTTAGGTAGAACTGGCTCAGGAATTGGGGTGGAATTGAATCTGGAAATGAGGGTCATTATAAACCTCCCTGTGAAAGACCAGAGACGTGACTACACACGCCAGGAAGAACCTGTGCATGCATAAAAAGCTTAGGTGTCCATCAAATCATAAATTTACATTTATCCTGTAATCCCAGCACTTTGGGAGGCCGAGGCGGGTGGATCACGAGGTCGAGAGATCGAGACCAACCTGGTCAACATGGTGAAACCCCGTCTCTACTAAAATACAAAAAATTAGCTGGGCATGGTGGCGCGTGCCTGTAATCCCAGCTACTCAGGAGGCTGAGGCAGGAGAATTGCCTGAACCCAGGAGGCGGAGGTTGCAGTGAGCCAAGATCGCGCCATTGCACTCCAGCCTGGGTAACAAGAGCGAAACTCCGTCTCAAAAAAAAAAAAAAAAAAAAAATTTACATTTATCTTGAATGGCGATGCCCCACTTCAGAAAAAAAGTTACCTGACAACTTGCCTCAAACTTTCGTTCAGTTCTATCTTTCCTCCAACTATTGGATAGAAACATCACACTTTGGAATCTTTTAAAACAGCATGAGTAAAGTTTCTGTCTAAAATAGGGAGGCTTTTTGACAGTAGATATCTTGGGGCCAACAGTCACTTCCAAGAGTAACAAAATGTAGAGCAAAAATAGCAAAAACCTTGAGAGTAATGATGGTGTCTCTAGGCACCTTGAGCCCCTTGCATGCTGTGTTACATCAGCAGTGATTATTGCTACCTTCATCCTGTATTATATTTAGAAAATGAAAACCAGCAGAATGAAAATGATGCCTTTACTCTAGCCACCTGCCACTTAAGGAACCTAGAGGATCAGACATTAGGGATGTTTCACAACATCCCAGGATAAACCAAGGCATGAAAGGATTCAGCAATTTGTTCCAAGTCCAGCTGTGGCTCAGTTGTGGCGAAGAGGCTAGGGACAGGGTTCCTGTTTCCCAGCTCCTTTCTTGCCTTAAGTGTTTATATGCAGCTTGCCTCCCTCCTCCCAATCTAATAATGTATAATAGTCTCCAAATAGGCACTCTCTTTTTTCTTCATTTACTTCTTTTCCCTTGTTCCTTTTCTCTCAAACAAGTGCAGTTCCTCTTGGAGTAATATTTATATTTTTATCCTTGCTTTGTAGTTGGGGAAATGTGGTTGAGACCTTCGGCAATGCCCTTGTCTGAGGCAGGGCAAGAGGGAAATGTGCCTAGGATTTATTTTCATCCTTAGATGCCCAGATTATGTAATATTCAGAGCAATGTCCTTTGAAAAGTGTGTCTCTTGGAGGCTTCTGGCTCTCTCAGTGCGTTGAGAACAATGCTTTTCTACTTAAGAAATGATTTTAAAATCCCCTTTCAGCCAGTAACCCAAATGAAATTTCACTTCCCATTCAAATAAACTAGGGTTAGAAATTTCAGGATGGGTTCATTAGGAGGTCTGGACACATGAGGGTGGCTGGGGAAATACATATTAGGGAAGCAGGGGCAATGAATGGGGACTTCATATCCTAATGGTAAATGTAAAATGGCTTGTCGTAATATATTCCTCCAGTTAATGTCTCCATTTTTACAAGAGCAATTTCTGGAAGGATTTAGTTTTTAATCCCTACTGCTTCCAGTCTTGATTTGTGTATAACAAATGCAACACCAACAACAGCCTCTAAATATGCTGCTGTTGCTGGGTGCGAGGCACTATTCTCCATGTTTTAACTCAATATCGCAACTAACTTATGAGGCAACTATTATAGGTTGAGTGTCCTATCTGAAATGCTTGAGACAAGAAGTGTTTGTTTCAGATTTTGGAATATTTGCATATACATAATGAGATATCTTGGGGATGGCACTGTCGAAACATGGAATTCATTTGTTTTGTATACACCTTATACGCATAGCTTAAAGGTAATTTTATACAATATTTTAAATCATTTTGTGCATGAAACAAAGTTTGTGTTAAGTACTTACATGTGGAATTTTCCATTTGTGGCACCATGTCAGTGCTCAAAGTTTAAAATTGTGGAATATGTTGGATTTTACACTGTTGAATTTGGGATACTCAACTGTATTCTCATCTGCATTTTACAGATGATAAACTGAGGCACAGAAGGTCCAAGTGAATTTCTCTAACTTCACACAGCTGACGAGTGTGAAAGACAGAATTGAAACCCAGGCAGCTGGCTCCAGTCTGGAATCTTCTCTAGATTGCTGGCTATTCTCTTGGTTCCTTTGGGAGTTGCCTCACCTCTTCTTTTTTCTCTGCACCCAATCTGTGCTTACTATTGGCTTTTCCTATATAGTATTTTATCACAACACAACACTCCTTCCTTTCTATTCAAACTATTATTAGTCTCCACTATTTTCCTCTGGCCTCTAGCACCTCGTCATCCATCCAGGCAGCGTATTTGTGCTTTCTAAGATATTGCCCTCAACATAGCCCCCTCTCAACACAAATCAGAAATGGTTCCCAGTCTCACAGTCATAGAGAAAAGTCCCTCTCCTGGCATTGTAGGCAATCTCCATACGCTGTCAACCCCCTTTCCCACCACATCTCTCATTGCCCCTGCATGCAGCCCCTGCATCGGCGAGTCCAGGAGGGTGGTGAAACTGCCATATGCATTTCTGTCTGTGCCTTTGCTCTGCTTGCTTGGAATATCTGTCCTTCTCATCACCATTTTGTCTTCTTGTTCCTCGAGTTAAGCTGAGCCCTCAACTTCTCTTTAAATGTGCCCATCTCTGAACTCCTTCAGAGCACATTTATCAAACTTGTATTTTTCTTAAGATTCTCTTTGTGACTATTGAAACGCGGAGACTGAGCTGAAAAGAAAAGCTTGTATGTGAAAAACTCCCACTTCAGCTGCATTTTTCCTGTATTCGGAAAAGACAGAAAGTCAAAATATTGGAGATTCAGATGGTGATTGTGTATTGGTTTGAAAGATTTCATGAATCAAGAGATAACTTTGTTAATCAATGAGAGCTTGTTTTGTTGCTCAGGTTGGCCTTGAACTCATAGCCTCACCTCCTCAAGCGCCAGGACAACTGGCCAGAGCCACCGCAGCTCCCAAGAGATAACTTTGTACTGGCCAACTGGATGGACCCAACTGAATGAACCCAACTGTGACAATGTTCTGATTTATTATACTCCTGTCCTGCAGTTAGTTAACAAGCTGAGTTAAATGGTAATTAGATATTTTCTCCTCTGCCTACATTCTAGGAATGTGTTGGCCAATGAGAAAGAAGTGCAATGGGAAGTGGGAAGGCAGTTTTGTTTGATGGATAAACTGAGATGAGGGACATAGGATCATATCTGAGCCCTGGTTCTATGCAGAGACTGCTGTAGAGGATATTATCTCTATTGTCAAGATGATGCCCTAAGACCAAACCTTATTGTCCAGCATCCCCTGGGAAGGAGAGACAGAAATTTTGAAGCTGAACTTCAATTATATTTTTTGTCATGTTAGTCATCTTTTCAAAGGCATTTGATATTCTCCTTCTCTAGACTGCTCTTCCTGTCATGGTAGAAACAATAACGTCAAGCTTTTGTGCACCTGCCACAATTTTAGAACAGTGCTTTGTACATATGCATGCAGTAAATGCTTAATGAATTCATTTATCGATAACGATCAGATCAATGAATTCTGTCTTCTTTCCAGACCAATCCATACTTAATGATCTTCATGCTTGGAGAACTCTTGCTCAGCTTTAGACACTATTCTTGTGTCCATAACATACCTTGAGAAGCATGGCTTCTGCTGTTTTATATTTTATTTTATTTTACTTTTTGCCTTTTCCACATGTTCTAACTGTTGTTTTGTTTAGGAGGCAGCATCTGAAAAAGAACACAGAAAGCCGGCTGCCTCAACATTCAAATGAGAGTGCAAATTCCTACTATAAGAGGTGTGGTTATATACTTACTCAAGTGTTCACATTTCAAGAAGGAATACAGAATTCCTAAAGATGCCCAGGTAAATGGCAGTGAACTCAAAATTCTTATATGTTTGTTGAACGATGCCATGGAAAAGGGGTTTTGATTCCGCAGGCACATTGGGAAGTAACTAGTTGAGTTGGGAGAGTTTTGAAAGGTCTGTTACTTCAAAGTAGAGATCTGTCTGAAATAAAGACTGTGCATTTTATTTATTTATTGAGACATGGCTTGCTCTGCTGCCCAGGCTGGAGGTCAGTGGCACGATCACAGCTCACTGTAACCTTGAATTCCTGGGCTCAAGTGATCTTCTCACTTAAGTCTCCTGAGTAGCTAGAAATACGGGCACATGCCACTATACCTGGCTAATTTTTTTTTTTCATTGAAATGGAGTCTTTCTATATTGCCCAGGCTGGTCTTGACCTCCTGGCCCTGCTTCAGCCTCTCAAATCACTGGGATTACAGACATGAGGCACTGTGGCTGGCCGATGCTGTGCATTTAGAGGAGGCCCAGTACCGCTCTGTGCAAGGCTATTTTAATTGAGCTGGCTGAGTTCAGAGAACGAAAAATGTCCAGAGGTGAGTTCCAGGGCCTCGGCCCTCTGTGAGGCTTGCTTCTTTGAGGCTGGCTTGGCTCTTTGTCAGTATTTCTGCTGAGCTCAAGATGTGTTTGTAGAGTTGATGTATGTGTTCCCACAAAGTATTTTGAAATTTTTTGAGGAAAAATTTTCTTCAGACGTGTCTATGGTGCTGAGATAACTTTACACATCTATGAATTTCTGGCCAGTAAATTTCCAGTGTGGGTTTGCTCATTACTCGTTCATTCATTATTCATTCATTTGTTCATTCATTAATTTATTCAATGTGCTAAATTCTGAAGCTATAAAAGATGAATGAGATCAACTTTCCTCAGGAATTTTATTACCTAGACAAGGAAGACAGTCACTTACAGAAATACACTAAAACGTTATAGATGCTGATGAAGTAGATATGAAACTCCTGGTGTCAATGAAAGAGAGGGAGACAGGAAGGAAGGAAGACTGGCCCCTGGGATTTGAGGATGATCAGAGTAACATTCACTGAAGAAGCAATTCTTGGCCTGAGCCTTAAAAAGATAATGATCAGCTAAACAAATGAGTAGCATGTGGAGAAGAGGGCCGAAGGCATGCCAGGCAGAGGGATAAGATATGGAAAGAATAAGAGACAAGAAGATGTGATCGATGGGGGTTTCCCAGCCCTCCTTTGGTGTGGAGTGGCTGGGGAGGAGAGCACAAAGCGGGAGGTGGTGAGAGGGGCTGAGGAGGTTTTGGGTCACACTGAGAGGGTCTTGTGTGCCCTGCTCAGGAGTCTGTACTTTGTTATTTAGACATTGGAAGGTGTTGGCTTGTTTTTAAACTAGAGATTTTATTCATATTTTTGTCAGCTTCCCCAAGAACATCCTATTTCTGTTACAGGATCAAATTCAGCATCCCACATTGCATTAACTAGCTCATCTCCTTACTGTCCTCCAATATGTGACTGTTCTTCAATTTTTTCTTATCCATGACCTTGACACTTTTGACAAGTCTGGGTCAGGCATTTGAACATGTCCCTCAATTTGGGTTCACCTGATATTGTGTCATGATTAGCTCAGGCTTATGGATTTGGGGGAAGAATACCAGAGAGGTGAAGCGCCCTGCCAGCACATGGTAACAGAGGATACAGGAGATTAACACAACTTATTACTGGAGATATTAACCATGACCACTGGTTAAGGTGATGTCTGTCAAATTTCTCTACCATAATGTTACTCTGATTTGTGTGTGTGTGCGTGTGTGTGAGAGAGAGATAGAGATAGAGAGAGAGAGAGAGAGAGAGAGAGAGAGAAACAGAGGGACAGAGACAGAGAGATAGAGACAGGGGTCTCACTCTGTCACCCAGGCTGGAGCACAGTGGCCCAGTCATGGCTCACTGCAAGTGATCCTCCTGCCTCAGCCTCCTGAGTAACTGGCGCTACAGGTGTGCAGCACTATGCCCAGCTATTTTTTGGTATTTTTTGTAGAGATAGCATTTCGCCATGTTGTCCAGGCTGGTCTTGAACTCCTGGATTCAAGGATGTGCCTATCTTGGCCTCCCAAAGTGCTGGGATTACAGGTGTGAGACATCATGCCTGGCTACAATGTTATTCTTTTTCCCTTTCCAGACTCCGTTTTTTAGTCACTAAGTTCAGCCCACACTCAAAGGGAGGGGTATTAAGCTCCACTTCCTGGAGAGAGGAGTATCAAATAATTGGTGGACATATGTTAAAACCACCACAGTAATTAATAAATACTGTAGAGGAGATAATTTGAGGCTATGCAGAGATCTTGTTTCTTAACATTTCACCTCTCATTTTAGTATTCATCAGTGACTCTTGCCTGCAGCAGTCATTACTGTGGTGGCCTAATAGTGATTTTCTCTTTATTATTCCTTTTACATTTGTTATTTGGAATTCTTCTGTAAGGAAGATTTGTCCTTTCTTCTTCATTTATTTATTTATTCAGTCATTTATTTATATCAGTATGGACTCACAGATACTCATTTAATTCTTTGGCTATCCTTCGGGTTATAACCGAAGTGTTAATTATTCTGTTTCTCCAATCATTCTATTTCTGGCCATTGGGAATTCTTTGAAGCCACAATTCCCCTGTCATTGTGGCTGTGGTGTCTCTGAGTGTGTATTGTGCACTTCCTTACTTTCTGGCATTGCAAGATGCTCCAGACTCATATCGTATATGTTGTATCTCCCCTGTCTCAGCCCTGGAATCATCCATTTCTCCAGAAAGGCTTGGTTCCATATATTGAAGAATGGTATTTAAAAACCAGTATTTGGTCACTGGGTGTGCTTGTGGCTGCTGTGTCACTGCTTCTAAGTTTTTAAGTAAAGAAGTAATATAACTATAATTGGAGAATGTCCTGGCAGGCGGTTGGCAGGGCGTACTGCAGGAGACGGTGAGGACACCATGCTCATTGGCTGTCCTAGCAAGACAGGGGGATGTGCTGAACCTCAGCAGTGGCAGCACCGGTGGAAAGGAAGGTGAGGGAGTTTGTGGCTCATCTAGACGTTGGTCTCCAGCAGTTACAGCCTGAGGTAGCCTGAGTCCTACTCTGCTACTTGCTGGCTATGACCTTGGACAATATGAATGTCCTTGGACAAGTCATTCAACCTATCTTTGCCTTAGTTTCCTCATCTAGAAAAAGAAGCTAATTACACCTGCTGAGAGAATCAAATGAAAGAAAATGTGGAAATTCCTGGCTATTTCAAATTACTGTCCCCATAGGAGGAACTTCAGTGTAACAGCTTTTCCCTATGCTTTTTTTTTTTTGGCTAGTGAGGGTCTAGCTGTTTAGGGAGCCAAAGGAGAGTGGGCGTTGCCATGGGATGGGCAGGAGAAAATGGCCTAGAGAAAGGCTGAAGGCATCCAGCCCATCTGGGTGTAAACCAGAAATCTGTAGGGCTGTAGGAGCAGAACAAAGCCACAGAACATATGCAAGGCAACGGTGACCAGCAAAGGTGACAGCTGGATGGGAGCTTTTGCCCAACAGCTTCTGCAGAGTTCCCGGGCAGTGGGGGGTTCCCCAAGCATGGCTGGCCTGGGGCAGTGCTGCCGGCTTTAGCCAGGCACCACAAGACTATAGAAGGATGTTCATCAGAGACGCTCAACTTCACTGGGGTAAAAAAGGTCATGAAGTATATTTCCCCTCGCCTCTGCAAACTGGGATGTATGGTCCGGAAATGACTTTTTCTGATTTGTGATTACATGATGTGGGAAGCATAACAGTATGCCCTCATGCTGTAAGCCAATATTCCAGGCTGCAGAGGTCTTGCTGTTAGCTAGCCAAGTGCCCACTCTAAGACCTGAGATGTCTTGTGTTTGAGTTTTAAGTAATATATTGTAAACTACTGTGGAGCCCTCAAGGGGGGCTTGAGGATTGGGTGGCTTTTCTGTTCTGTTCCATGCCTACGCCTCCCACTGTTTATCTCAGAAGTGAGATAAGCACCCTGGTCCAGCACCCTCACCATAGGTAGAGGGACTTCCTCCTCCTCCTTCCCACCTTCTTCCCCCCATCCCTTCAGGGGGCCTTTCCTGTGTCCTTCGTCTCCTCTTTGGTTCACCAAGCTCAGGAGCTTGCTTCTTGTCCTCTTGCTCTCTGGCTCCTCACTACCTCTCAGGAGGCTGAGGGAGGGCTCAGAGGGTGGTGGTGGGGGAAGATGTCTTTAGTGGTTCTGCCCTCAGGATGAATTATCTGCAAAATAATTACATCTTCCCAAGGCACAGGCTAACAATCCTGTGGGGAATTAGGCTGAAAAGCGCTCTGTGTCCTTCAGCAATATTAGTTTAGTATGTGCAACTCCTAGGAGGAGGAAAAGAGAGAAAAATACACATTATTTCTAAAGAGTAAGATAATACCTAGTTGTCTTAGGGTATTTGGACTGCTATAACAAAACGCCTTAGCTTGGGTAGTTTATAAACAGCAGGAATTTATTGCTCACAGTTCTGGAAGCTGGGAGGTCTAAGATCAAGGCGCTGGTATATTCCATGTCTGGTGAGGGCCCTCTCCTCACAGATGGTGACTTCTAGCTGCATCCTCACATGGGGAAAGGGGCCAACAAGCTCCCTCAGGCCTCTTCTTTATTCACTGTTAAAAATTGTTAATTGACACATAATTATACAAATATATGGGTTACAGTGTGATATTTCAATATTGGGTGCAATGTGTAATGATCAGATTAGGGTAATATGCTTATCCATCATGTAAAGAAGTTATCATTTCTTCTTACTGAAGGATATTCAAAATTCTCTCTTCTAGCTATTTGAAAATATAGAGTGGATTGTTGTTAACTATGGTTACCCTACAGTGCTATGGAAGGCTAGAACTCATTCCTCCTATGTCATTTTGTATCCATTACCCAACCTCTCCCTATCCCTGCCTTCTCCTACCCTCCCCAGCCCCTAGTAACCACTATTCTACTCTCTGCTTCTGTGAATCCACTTATTTAACTTCCATATATGAGTGAAGATGTGCAGTATGCACGTTTCAGTGTCCCTCAAGCCTCTCGTATTGAAGCACTAATCCCATTCATGAAAATGGAGCCACCATGACCTAATCACCTCCCAAAGGTCCCCTCTTCTAATGACACCACATTGGAGATTAGGTTTCACCATATGAATTTTGGGGACCGCCAGCATTCAGACCATAGCATTGAGTGTGTTCGATATCCAAAGCACTCTTTGTGCATGAAATAGTCTCGGTATTCCCATTATATAGGCACCATTATTATCCCCATTTTATTAATGGAAAAACTGAGGCTCAGAGAGGGACAGAGCAGAGTCTCACTTCAGAGCCCTCACAATGCCTGCATACAAAGCTGCAGAATGATACGTCGCATGGTAAGAAATTCTAGGATGGATGTGCATGTGTGAGATCAGAAGTGTCTGAGAAAATTGGGGATGAGTGGGTGCCACAAGAGAGGCCATCTGAGTAAGAACAGATTGATGGCAATCTGGACAGAACCAAGGCCTGGCTGGGGAGGGAGCTCTGCTGCCACATGGGGGCCCATGACCCCGTTCCCTGCACTGCCGGTCATGGCTCCTGAGCCCACTTTTTTTGCTTACACAACCTAGCAACTGTTCTTCCACAGCTGCTCCTTTGGTTCAGCTCTCCCATGCAGCACAGTCTTCTGCATAATTTAGGGACTTCTTTGATGTTGCCCGATTGCTAGGTTTATAGTCCAAAAGTTTCTGGGGGAAATTTCTTCTAAGTGTACATTTAAAGTCCGAGGCCTAATGATTTCTCTTTACTTGTTTTTTTTTTGCTCTCTGATGTATAGGATTGATCTGTTGACATTTTGATCATACAGAGGACATACCAAATTTTGAATTTGCTACCAGCAGAAAATGTTTGCATAACAAAGAACCAGAAGGTTTGAGATATTCACATTGTACAAACCTAATTTTTGAACGAATACCTTTTGCTGCTTAATAAATGAACCCAAAACTTACTGGCTTAAAAGAAACTTAATATCATCCTCCAAATTCTGTGCGTTGACTGGACTCAGGTGAAAGATTCTTGCCAGGAGTGTCTCATGCAATTGAAGTTAGGCACAGCTGAGGCTGGAGTCAATTGAAGGCAGGAGACTCAAGTGGCTTCTTTGCTCCTATGTTTGCTGCTGCAGCTGAAGGCTGGCATGAGGAGGGCCGACCAGGCATTTTTCTCTCTTTCCCTGGGCCTGTCCTTAGCATGTAGTCACAGGGTAGTTGGACTGTGACATACTAGACAGCTTCCCCCAGAACAAAATCTTCAAGGTTACTTATGACATAACTTTGGAAGCCATACGAAGTAATTCTCTCACATTCTCTGGGTCTCAGTTCTCTGTGGAAGACTATGTTACTCATGAATGACAGGAGACATGATTGACTGAGGGAGGTGGGGGCATCTTTGAAGAGTAGTTACCTTAGTTTGTACCCTGCTTCCAATAATTCATGTCCTTCCACGTGCAAAATACACTCCCTCCTCCCCATAACACACTGTCCTCTCCCAAATCTTGTTTTATTTAGGCATCAGTCTTATTATGTATTCTAGGTAACAAATAATTTATAACATAGTCTCCTTACCTATTGCTATATAACAAAGCATGCTCTAAGTTAGTGTCTTAAAAACAACGACCACTTTATGGATTGTTAGAGCTCTGGGCAGTTTTGCTGCCTGTGATCTTGGCTCAGGTTGTGGCCATCCCGGGCTTGGCTGGGCTGGAAAGTGCAGATGACTCACTATATGGCTGGCCTTTGAGACTTGCTGTCCAGGTCCTTAACACAATGAGAAGCACCTGTAGTCCTAGACTGTCCCTGTGTAAACCAGTTCAAGACTGGTTTAGACCTCTGTCTGGGCCACAGCCAGGCTAATCTCAGCCAGTAGACATGTGACTCTCAGGAAATTTCCTCAGGCTGATTTTATATATATGTAATTGGCTGGTAGGGCTGTGGGACACGCAGAACCAATTGGGTGAGTAAACCGAATGGGTGAGTACTTCTAATGGCTATCTATCTTGCACACTCACCCTTAATTCAAGCTTCACTAGCTGCTTTAGAAGTTATCATGGGGTATATTTTCTCTTTCTCTCATGTGCTTTCTATCTTCCATTCATGGTGACCAGCAGTAAGAAGATCTGGTAGACAATATGTGTACCATGAAGGAAACCCATTAATAGCCAATGATTGCCACAATTGCCAGCCACTGTTGCCAGTGCTCCCCCAGTCCATCCAGCATCTCTGCTATATCTTGTTTGCCCTCTTGTTACAATCCACAAACAAACATGGAGTTAGCATAGTTAACCTTGGGGAGCACCTTGCTAGGTATGGTGAGAACCAGAAATAGTTCATCCTGAAGGGCTTATTGTGCCATAAGGGAGAAAAGACAAATTTACAAGTAAGTTTATCATGTGATAAGAATGTGGGTACAGGAAAGATGCAAAAACTCCATGTTGTAGGAGGTCAGAGGACAGAAGAATTCTACCCCTGTGTTCTGGCTTTGACTCTCCTGGCTCTGGACAAATTTTTACATTTTACACTCCAATTTCCCCATATGGATAATGAGGGAAACGTATCTCTTTTTACAGGTATCACCGAGGAGCAGTGAGAGTCTGTGACAAGATATCTGTAAAGGTTTGAGGTTTTATTTTTGTAGAGTCCAAACACATCTTTAACCTTACAAGTGCTTGGGATGGAACGAGCAGGTAAAGTGATTTAGATCTGTGTATGAGTGCGGGTGTGCATGCACATGTGTGTGTGTGTGGGTGTGTGACTGCCGTGCTCCAAATGAGGCCTCGAGGGTAATAAAAAGAGGGCCTGCTGGGACCACCAATTTCTTTTTCCCATCTGTGATGGCTGGGGCCCTGTGCTTCACACTGGGAAGGGTATTGCTGAACTCTCCTCAGTCTTGTGGTGTGGCCGCCTTTAATTCATATTTGCATGTGTTGTGAGACCAGCCAGGCAGCTGAACACTGCCCAGGAGTGGAGCTTGTGATGATGTAGAGAAATGAAATCAGTGTTTAATGAGAATTGGTGAGATAAGGTCCACAGATGGACCATTCGGAGGGCTGTGTTTGAACAATGGTATCCCATTAATTTTATAATACACCTTACTGTGGGCTTAAATTGCATTCTTGGAAAATTTAGCCCAGCATGACCAGTTCTTCTTAGAATAGCATCACTCACGTAATGTTGTGTTCAATAAGCCTGTTGCATAAAAGGTTATGATGTAATTTTTATCATTATAAGTCTCCAGTGCTTCTAGAACTTACCTTCAAACTAGTGAAAATGATATTTCATATATCCACAATTGTATTTCAAAGTAAGTTCTAAAAAGCCACGTGCCTCAGTTTATCCTTTGGAATTTGCCTATCTTTTCTTTAAAGAGTTATTTTTATAAATCAATATTCTAAAAGAATATACCAGCATATTTTCCTATAGCTTTCAGTCTTTGATTAATGTTTTAATGGTGTTTTTCCCTATTTTAATCCATGTAGTATATTGAACTAAGCCTGGGGCTTAGAGTAAGATGAACTAGGGTCTGAATCCCAACTCTTCCCAATTACTGGCTGTGATCATGGTTAAATCACATAATGATTCTGAGCAATCATTTTATATATATATATATATATATATATATATATATATATATGTGTGTGTGTATGTGAATATATAATGATATATATTATATATATATGATATGATTATATATATAATACATACATTTATCATTATATATATAATCATATCATATATATATAATATATAATATATATTATATATTATATGTATTTATATATTATATATCATATACATATCATTATATCATTATATATGATATATGGTTATAATATATAATATATTGTATATAATGATATATGATTATATTATATATATATTTATAGATATTGTATATATAGATGATGATATATATATAACATATAAATACATATTATATATAATGATATATGATTATATATAATGATATATATAATGATTGCTTTTATATAATATGTATGATATATATAGAATGTATAATTATAATATATATAAATTAATATATATAAGTTATATATATATAATTGCACTTTAGGTTCTGGGGTACATGTATAGAACATGCAGGACTGTTGCATAGGTACATACATGGCAATGTGGTTCGCTGCCTCCATCTCCCTGTCACCTATATCTGGTGTTTCTCCCCATGTTATCCCTCCTCAACCTCCCTACTCCCCCCATTGTCCCTCCCCTAGTTCCCCCCAACAGACCCCAGTGTGTAATCCTCCCCTCCCTGTGTCCAGGTGTTCTCATTGTTCAACCCCTGCCTATGAGTGAGAACATGCGGTGTTTGATTTTCCGTTCTTGTGTCAGTTTGCTGAGAATGGTGGTTTCCAGATTCATCCATGTCCCTACAAAGGACACGAACTCATCGTTTTTTATGGCTGCATAGTATTCCATGGTGTATATATGCCACATTTTCCTTGTCCAGTCTATCATCGATGGGTATTTGGGTTGGTTCCAGGTCTTTGCTATTGTTAACAGTGCCACAATGAAGATACGTATACGTGTGTCTTTATAATAGAATGATTTATAATCTTTTGGGTATATACCCAGTAAGGGGATTGCTGGATCAAATGGAATTTCTATTTCTAGGTCCTTGAGGAATTGCCACACTGTCTTCCACAATGGTTGAACTAATTTACACTCCCACCAACAGTGTCAAAGTGTTCCTATTCCTCCATATCCTCTCCAGCATCTGTTGTCTCCTGATTTGTTAATGATCACCATTCTAACTGGCATGAGATGGTATCTCCATGTGGTTTTAATTTGTGTTTCTCTAATGAGCAGTGATGATGAGCACTTTTTCATATGCTTTTTGGCATCATATATGTTTTCCTTTGAAAAGTGTCTGTTCATATCCTTCACCCACTTTTGAATGGGTTTGTTTTTTTCTTCTAAATCTGTTTTAGTTCTTTGTAGATTCTGGATATTAGCCCTTTGTCAGATGGGTAGATTGCAAAATTTTTTTCCCATGCTGTTGGTTGCTGGTTCACCTAATGATTGTTTCTTTTGCTGTGCAGAAGCTCTGGAGTTTAATTAGATCCCATCTGTCTATTTTGGCTTCTGTTGCCAATGCTTTTGGTGTTTTAGTCATGAAGTCCTTGCCTATGCCTGTGTCCTGAATGGTTTTGGGTAGGTTTTCTTCTAGGGCTTTTATGGTGTTAGGTCTTATGTTTAAATTTTTAATCCATTTGGAGGTAATTTTAGTGTAAGGTGTCAGGAAGAGGTCCAGTTTCTGCTTTCTGCACACTGCCAGCCAGTTTTTTCAACACCACTTATTAAACAAGGAATCCTTTTCTCATTGCTTGTTTTTGTCAGGTTTGTCAAAGATTAGATGTTGTAGATGTGTGGCAGTTGCCTCTGAGGCCTTTGAGACCAGTACCATGCTGTTTTGATTACTGTAGTCTTATAGTATAGTTTGAAGTCAGGTAGTGTGATGCCTCCAGCTTTGTTCTTTTTGCTTAGGATTTTCTTGGCTATGTGCACTCTCTTTTGGTTCCATATGAAGTTTAAGGTGGTTTTTTGTGTCTCTGTCTCTTTTAGTTCTGCTCTGATATTAGTTATTTCTTGTCTTCTACTAACTTTTGAGTTTGTTTGATCTAGTTCTTTCAATGTTGATGATAGGGTGTTGATTTTAGATCTTTCCTTGCTTCTCATATGGGCATTTATTGCTATAAATTTCCGTCTAGACACTGCTTTAAATGTGTCCCAGAGATTCTGGTACTTTGTGTCTTCATTCTCATTGGTTTCAAAGAACATTTTTGTTTCTGCCTTCATTTCATTGTTTATCAACATTGTCAACATTCAAGAGCCAGTTGTTCAATTTCCATGAAGTTGTGTGGTTCTGAGTTAGTTTCTTAATCCTGAGTTCTAATTTGATGACACTGTGGTCTGAGAGACTGTTTGTTATGGTTTCTGTTCTTTCGCATTTGCTGAGGAGTGATTTACTTCCAATGATGTCAATTTTAGAGTAGGTGTGATGTGGTGCTGCGAAGAATGTATATTCTGTGGGTAGATGTCTATTAGGTTTGCTTGGTCCAGATCTGAGTTCAAGTCCTGGATGTCCTTGTTAATTTCTGTCTTGTTGATCTAATATTGACAGTGGAGTGGTAAAATCTCCCACTATTGTTGTGTGGGAGTCTAAGTCTCTTTGTAGGTCATTAAGAACTTGCTTTATGTATCTGGGTGCTCCTGTATTGGGTGTGCATATATTTAGGATAGTTAGCTTTTCTTGTTGCATTGATACTTACCATTGTGTAATGCCCTTCTTTGTCTCTTTTGATCTTTGTTGGTTTAAAGTGTATTTTATCAGAAATTAGGATTGCAACTCCTGGTTTTTTTTTTTTTTCCCTCTCCATTTGCTTGGCAAATCTTCCTTCATCCCTTTATTTTGAGCCTATGTGTGTCCTTGCATGTGAGATGGGTTTCCTGGATACAGCACATTGATGGGTTTTGACTTTTTATCCAATTTGCCAGTCTGTGTCTTTTGACTGGGGCATTTAGCCCATTTACATTTAAAGTTAATATTGTTATGTGTGAATTTGATACTGCCATTTTGATGCTAGCTGGTTGTTTTGCCCATTAGTTGATGCAGTTTCTTTATTGTGTTGATGCTTTTTACCATTTGGTATGTTTTTGGAGTGGCTGGTATTGGTTGTTCCCTTCTATGTTTAGTGCTTCTTTCAGGAGCCCTTGTAAGGTAGGCCTGGTGGTGACGAAATCTCTCAGCAATTGCTTGTTCATAAAGGATTTTATTTCTCCTTCACTTATGAAGCTTAACTTGGCTGGATATGAAATTCTCGGTTGAAAGTTCTTTTCTTTAAGGATGTTGAATATTTGCCCCCACTCTTCTTCTGGCTTGTAGGGTTTCTGCTGAGAGATCTGCTGTGAGTCTGATGGGCTTCCCTTTGTGGGTAACCTGAGCTTTTTTTCTGGCTGTGCTTAGCATTTTTTCCTTAATTTCAGCCCTGGTGAATCTGATGATTATGTGCCTTGGGGTTGCTGTTCTTGCGGAATATCTTTGTGGTGTTCTCTGTATTTCCTGGACTTGAATATTGGCCTGCCTTGCTAGGTTGGGAAAGTTCTCCTGGTTAATACTGTGAAGAGTGTTTTCCAGCTTGGATTCATTCTCTCCATCACATTCAGATACACCTGTTAAACATAGATTAAGTCTTTTCACATAATCCCATATTTCTTTTGTTCATTTCTTTTTACTCTTTTTTCTCTAATCTTGCCTTCTCATTTTATTTCATTGAGTTGATCTTCAATCTCTGATATCCTTTCTTCTGTTCGGTCGATTCAGTTATTGAAACTTTTGTGTGCCTTTTGAAGTTCTCGTGTTCTGTTTTTCAGCACGATTAAGTCATTTATATTTTTCTCTAAGTTCTCATTAGCATTTTGTCAAACCTTTTTTCAGTGTTCTTAGTTTCTTTGCATTGGGTTAGAACATGTTCTTTTAGCTCAGAGAAGTTTCTGAGAAGTCTCAGAGAAGTTATTACCCACTGCCTGAAGCCTGTTTCTGTCAATTCATCAGGCTCATTCTCCATCCAGCTTTGTTCCCTTGCTGGTGAGCATTGTGATCCATTGGAGGAGGAGAAGCATTCTGGTTTTGGGTGTTTTCATCCTTTTTGTGCTGGTTTCTTCCCTTCTTTGTGGATTTATCTATGGTGGTCTTTGTAGTTGGTGACTTTCGGATGGAATCTCTGAGTGGGCATCCTTTTTGTTGATGTTGAAGTTGTTTCTTTCTGTTTTTTAGTTTTTCTTCTAACAGGCCTCTCTGCTGTCGGACTGCTGGAGGTTCACTCCAGACCCTGCTTGCCTGGGGATCACCTGCAGTGGTTGCGGAACAGTAAGGGTTGCTGCCAGTTTCTTCTTCTGTTATCTTTGTCCCAGAAGAATACCTGCCAGATGTCAGCCTGGGCTTTTTTTTATGAGATGTCTCTTTGGATATATGGGAGTTGGGGAGCTGCTTGAGGAGACCATTTGTACCTTATAGGAGCTCAAGTGTTGAGTTGTGAGCCTCATTGTTCTTTTCAGAGCTGCTGGGCAGGTACATTTAAGTCTGCTGCAGTGGAACTCATAACTGCCTTTTTTCCCAGATGCTCTGCCCTGGGAAGATGGGGCTTTATTTATAAATTCCTGATGTGCTGCTGCCTTTTTTCAGAGATGCCCTGCCCAGCAAGGACTGGCCTGGTCACAGTCTGCCAGCAGAGGTGTTGCTGAGCTGCTGTGGGCTCTGCCCAGCTGCTGTGTGAACTTCCTTGGTTTTGTTTATAGAGGTATAGTTAGCACTGCCTCGGTAGTGGCGGTCTGCCTCAGTAATGGTGACTGCCTCAATAACAGTGGACTCCCTCGATAATGACGGACTGACTTGTTAATGGCGGATGCCCTTCCCCTGACAAAGCTGGACTGTTCTGGGTTCAGCTGCGCTTGCTGCGAAACTCTCAGTCTAGAGAGTTTCAGATTGCTGGTCTTTGTGGGGGTGGGACCCACCAAGCCAGATCACCTGGCTCCCTGCTTCAGCCCCTTTTCTTTCAGTTGAATGGGCGGCTCTGTCTCCCAGGTGTTCCAGGCACCAGTTGAAATGGCTGCCAAGATTTGTGTGAGTTTTTGTTCAGTTTTGTGTGAGTTTCTGTGCCAGCTGAAAGCAGCTGTGCTAGAAATTCATGGCACTTTTCAGCCTGGGAATCTCCTGGTCTGTGGGCAGTAATAACTCGTTTGGAAATGCAGCGATCACTCACTCTGTGTTGTTCTCACTGGGAACTGCACTCCAGAGCTGTTCCTATTCAGCCATCTTGGATCCTCCTAAGCAATCATTTTTAATGGAGTTGAAAGGATTTGAATTAAGGTGGGTACAAGAGGCATAGCAAGCTGCCTATCACATAGTATGTACTCAATAATCAATTTCAGCTATTATTATTGTCATCAGAAAGAATGAAAAAATCTCTAGTTTAGACCTCTAACCTGCTATGAGTATATCTTTCTTTGAAAATTTCACCTTGCCGTGTTTCATTTGTTTCTGTAGAGTCACTGTTCTTATCAGAAGAAACATTATGCATAGCTAATTTCAGGTTCATGAGTTCTTAAGCACAGTAGGAAACTAATAAATCAATTAAACATATATTTCATAAGAGATTGCTTTATTTATATGTACATACATAAATATTTTAAGAATGAAAGGTAGCTTGTCATGAGTAGCTTATTTCATGAGATAAAAAGAAAGGCAAATAATAAACAATACTTCAAAATGCATTTCTATGAAATTCCACAAGATCTTGTGGTTCTCTGTGTTACATTAAAAAAGAATAACGGATAACAAGATGGCTGGCCACAATGTGGAATATACTGTTGGAGCAAATTGTCCAGTGTTTTGAAAGGAAAGGAGAAGCCTTCTAGGAATTTCTCATCACAGAGAATTTACACTGTAGGAATTTGCCGCGGTGTTTTCTGAATAGCCTTAGAATTTTATATTGAATTTAAAAATTGTGTTAGCGAGGGAGTGGTTCCTCAGAATGAAGCTTTTCCAAGCTCTGTCTTACTTTGTTTTTGCCTGGGGCATTATTTTTTGTTTGCCAAGACCAGCTGCTTCCTCACTAGCCAGGTTTCCGTTTAGTGGCCCAGGGCTGCTTCTCTGATGTCGGGGAATTTGCCCCTCTGAGGTTGAGCCGGGCAGCTGTGTGTCCCCAGGCTGGGCAAGGGGGCTGAGCTGCCTGGAGGCCTGGATGGCTGCATTCTGCTGCTGCACTTTCACCGGTATCTCTTCGCAGATCTTCAACAAATGTGACCTCTGCCAACCTTATCTGAGCTCATCAGCTCTGCTGCCTCTGGGACCCAGGCGGGAGACAAAGGGGGCTGGTTCAGTGTTGGATGCCAGCTTTTTTTCCCACATGGTCTCTGGGTACAGTTACTAATCATATCAGACCCTAAAACGATTTAAGGCTTTCCTATCTACTAAGCACGTAAACTGTTGCTGGCACAAACAAATCCCAAACTATCTCAACATGATAACACATGCATTTTTAAATTTTAGTGTAAAACATACCATTAATCAACCATTAACAAGTATTCATTCATTTTTTATGTGCTGTGCCCTGTGATGTGGGGGAGACAGTAGAAAGCTCAGCCTTCTCTGAAAGGATAGGTGGGATCATTCTTTCAGCTGTACTCATCATGAGTACAGCTTGTCCTCCACCCTTCCTGGATGGACCCCTTCATTACAGAAATGTTGTTAGGGGTTGAATTGTGTCTCCGACATTTATTTATTGAAATCCACACTTCTGCCTCCCCTGTACCGTAGAATGTGACTTTATTTGGAAACAGGGTTGTTGCAGATGCAGTTAGCTCAGGTGAGCCAAACTATAGCAGGGTGGTCCCTAATCCAGAATGACTGGTATCCTTATAAATGGGGGAAATTGAGACACAGACCCAGGGAGGATTCTGTGTGGACACTGAAGTTGTGCTGTTCTAAGCCAGGGAATTGTCAGCGCTGGAAGAGAGGTGAGAGCAGACCCTTCCCCGGTGTCTTCAGAGAGAGCAGGGCCCTACTGACACCTTGATTTTGGACTTCTGGTCTCCAAAACTGGGTGACAATACATTTGTGTCTTTTAAGCAACTATTAGTTTGTTATGGCAGCTCTACCAAACTAATACAAATGTGAGGCAGGTGTCTACCCATTTTTACTGGGGAAAACGGTTAGCTGGTCACTGTCTTGGATGCACAGTCTGGGCAGCCTCTTCTCCGTTCAGCTGATACTCAGCCCAAATGTCACCCCCGAGACGGGCCTTCAGGACTGCCATACCTAAGCAGGCCCTGCTCTCTCCATCCTAGCACCTTGCTTCACTTCCTCTCTGACTTGTCACTACCAAAAAAAACCTTGCTTATTTTTCTTGACTTTTAAAAACTGTCTATTTTTCACACCAGAGCTTATGCTCCAAGAGGCTCCTGTCTGTTTTGCCCTGTGCTCAGCACATAGTAGGTGCTCAAAACATACTTGTTGCAAGAAGAAATAAATAAAGGGGTAAAGCTTCATTTGGGAGTATGAATTTTCATGTGTAGCCAGCACTGCGCTTCTGGGCGCTGCCAATCCCACCCCCTCCCACCTCCCACTTCTTTCTTTTTCTCTTTTAGGGCTGGGAGCAAGTGACTGGGCTTGCTGTATGGACACAGACGACACAAGCCTGGGTTGCTCTTGCCCTGCTGAGGATGAGTGTGGTTTTGTTTGGTTCCGCACTTCAGTTGGTCTCTGAGCTGCAGAGGACAGTGGCCGGTCAGCTCTCAGTCCTACCTTGCCACCTCCTGGAGAGGAAAGGCAGTGGGAGGAAACTAGACATACCAGCCGGGCTAAGGATGAAGGCCTCAGGATCCCCACATGGAAGAAGCCTGTGTAGGAAGGAGGTTGTTACAGATCTGCCTCTCTGTGTTTACAGAGTCCCTGGAACTTTTGGCTTCACACCCAGGCTTTGGAGTCCACTCTCAAGAGTAAGGGGCTATGGGCATAGGCCCCAAGAGTGAAGGCTGGGGGCAATGTGTGGGCATATTTAAGCCAGCCAGACCCTAGAAAGTAAGTAGGGGTGGTTGTGGGAGACTCCAGCTTCCTGCCTTTGAACCTTCAGACAAACCTAAAAGGGACTCAAAACACTATTTGGTCACGGAATGATAATGTGGCTGTGTTTGTGTTCACCAGCTAGTGAGATACAGAAGGGTTGGACTAAATTGACAGGCAGTGGGCGGAGGGGCCTCCTGAGGAAATTCTTCGGATAAATTCTTCTGGGATAAGATCCTCGACCAGGCGTGAAAGTGGGAACGGAGAGGGAGAGGTTTACATAATAGTTGACTATATGTTTGTGGCTGATTAAAGGCTGTTTTTTATTTGTATGTGATTTATGTTTTATCTACTTCCAGAAAGGACTGGAGGGGGATGGCTAGTTGAAGGTGAAAGATGAGTTAAGAATGACTCCCAGGTTCTCAGCCTGAGTGATGTAGAAAAAGAGGGCATCACTATCGCAGGCAGGAAGAAGGGCTGGGAGGAGGAAATATTTGTGAGCAGACAATGATATGTTAGGTTTTGGATTTGTCACCCTTTAGGTGATGAAGAGACATTCAAATGGAAGCGTCTACTAGACTTGCAAACATGTTACTCAAAGAATCCTTATCTTTGATAAGCAGGGTGTCTGCAAAAACAAATCTATGTGATTAGTACAGAAATAGGAACTCCTTCGTTAATAGCTGTAGCTATTGTTTGCTTCTCACTGCTTTTACTATCATGTCTCTGCTCCAAAGGAGTTGTAATTTTGAGTGTCACATGCATGTGTGAGCACACACACGCGCAAGCATGCACACACACACACTCTGATACAAACACACAAAACCTGTTTTCTGCAGTTGTATCCCTGGGTTTTGATACTAAATTGCTCAAAGCTTTGCTTTCTTGTGTCCTGGGAGAGCCCTTTGGTCTTCTGTGTTGTGTCCCTGCAGCCACTCGCTTTGGCTCCCGGACAGGCACTTCCGTGTATCCTTCTGTGATCTCTCCCTTGTTTGTGTCTTGAGTAGCAGAAATGCGTTCCAGCAAGACTCACCCCTTTGCAGTGACAGATTGCTACGCTACAGAGTCATTCAAGTAACTTTTCTTCTGCCTGCCTGCATTCCCAGAGAAGCTTTTAGTGTCCTCTTTGGAAAACCACACGAAACAATGTGAGCTATCCAGAGTAAGGGCTCAGCAAATGAGCACCAAGTTAGGACTTAGAAGCAAAATAAAGAGGTTATAGCCAGGAGAAGTTTCCAAGGTTGCTGATGTGTAAAAATGTCTAATTGGCAAGTGTCTTCTCCTTAAAGACTCAGAAGAAGGGGGTATTGATCTATTACTGCCCTCTAGAACAGATTCTTTCACAGAATCCAAGACGAAGTTTTATTTTTGTTTTCTGTCTATGTGTGTGTGTGTCTGAATTTAGAATATATTAACTTTCACTAGTACTGAAATATTTCACTAGTACTGAATAACTCTCTTTTCTTTAACTGGATCCTCCCCAAAATATGTTTTCCTTTTCTGTTTCTAACTCTTTATAAGCATAATTTAAAAATTACACAAGCAAAACATCCTAACAAATAGAAGGATATAGGATAAAGCTTTTATTTTCTCCTACTCTTGAATTCTATTTTTTTCTCCTGAGGTAGCATGTGAATAGTTTGATATGTAGCTTTCCATGCCTTTTTTCTGTATATTTAATTAAATTCATGCCTGCAGTGCTCTGCCCAGCTAGTCACTTGCTGGTCACCCAGTTCATTTCCTCAGGGAGGGCATCTTTGATGACACAATGTAAATGAGCTCCTCTCATTACCACCTTTTGCCTGTTACTCTTTTGGTTTTCCTCCTGGCATGTATTACCATCAGTGGTAGGCAGAATAAAACTCCCTTCTTTACAAAGATGTCTATGTTCTAATCCCTGAAACCTGTGAATGAATATGTTCTCTTCTGCGGCAAAGGGGACCAAATGTGATACAAGTGAAAGCATGACTCCAAAGGAAGGGAAATAAAATCCTGGATTATCTTGATGGGTCCAATCTAATCACACAAGGCTTTAGAAGTGGTGAATCTTTCCTGGCTGAGTCAGAGAGAAGAAGGGCAAGAGATTCAGAGTATGAGAAGGACTTGATCTGCTACTGCTGGCTTTCAAGATGGAGGTGGGAACACCAGGCAAAGGATGCAGGTGGCCTCTAGAAACTGGGAATGGCCCTTGGCTGACAGTCAGCAATGCCACAGTCCTATATCCACAAGGAACTAAATTCTGCAACAGCTTGAAAGAGCAAGGAGACATATCTTTCCCTAGAGCCTCCAGGGAATGCTGCCCTTTCTGGGCAAAACTCAGATTGAATGTCTGACCTACAGAATTGGGAGATAAATTTGTGTTGTTTAAGCTGCTAAGTATGCAATAATTTGTTCTGATAATAATGCAAAACTACACACCATTTGAATTATTTTGGTATTTTATTGGTTTGCTTGTTTGTTTACTGTCAGCCTGCTCAGTAGAACCTGAACTCCAGGAAAGAGACTTTGTCTATTTGGCCCACTACCTCATCTCTACTGGCTAGGTTACATGTATTATCTTATGACTTGTTTTTTACACTTAATGATGTATCTTAGATGTCTTTCTGTTTAGTTCCTATAGATATAGCTCACTCTTTTTAACCCTATACTACATACAATTTATGATTGGATATATATCATTTTTGTTAACCATCCCCTCATTGATGGACATATAAGCTGTTTCCAGTTTTTTACTTTGCACATCTCTGGGCACATGTCCAGATATTTCTATGCGATAGAAATGAAGTTTCTGGGTCAAAGCATAAGTTTTTTTTAAAGTTTAATGGATATTGTTAAATTGCCCTCTAAAAATTCTTTACCAAGGGTAAAGAATAATCCCCAATAACCAATTATGAGAGAAAATGTTTCCCATCACTCTTGGTAACGTTAGTCTTACAAATCCACTTAAAAAACAATGACTGGTAGGTAAAAATACCTTATTGTATTTTAATGTTTGCATTTCCCTGATAGTTACTAATGTTGAACTCCTTTTCTTAAATTCTTTTTCATTGAATTGGTCTCTTGTATCAGAATTTAAAAATCAATCCCGACAATAGCATTTACTAACTGTATAACTCTGGGAAAGTTTCTAAATTTCTCTTCGTCTCAGTTTTCTCATCTGTAAAATGGAGATGATAATAGCATCTGATCAAAAGAATTATGCAAATTAATAGAGTTAGTAGATAAAAAGTGCTTAAGATACTGCCTGGCAAATAGGATCCTATTAATCAATATCAATTATATCTTTGTTCATTTTTGGTCTATTGGGTTGCTTTATTATTGATTTACAAAAACTCTTTATGTATTATAAAAATTCATCTATTGTCTGAAATACATTTATTGCAAATATACTCTTCAAGTTGCTTGCCTTTTAGCTGTGGTTCTGATGTATTTCATCTTAAAGAATTTTAAAATTATTTCCAATCTGTCCATCTTTTTCTTTATATAGACTAGATAGAGTCACAAAATTATAAAAGAATTCTCCCATATTTTCCTCTACTATATTTCTATATTTGTTTGTGTTTAGTTCTTGAATTGCCTTGAGATTTATTTTTGTATATGGAGTGATGTAGGAATCAAGTTTTCTTCCATAGTAAAAACATAATTTCCCCAGTGTCATTTATTGCATAAATTTCTCCACTGATTTAAAATACTTGATTGACTGTATGTATTAAATTCACATATATATGAGGTATTTTGTATTTATTCCTATTTATTTATTTTTTTAATTGGTAGCATACGCCTTCCCAAATACCACATCATTTTAATTTTGTAAAACTACATAGTATATCTGATACTTGGTAGCACAAGTTCGCATTACTATTTTTTCCTCTAAATTTTCTTGGATATTTAAAAACCCTTTCTCTTTTATATAAACTTTATAATCAGTGTGTTAAGTCTATTCTGGTTGTTTTTAATATATAGGTTAATTTGGGGAGAAGTTTTACATATAAAATATTGAGCCTTTAGCATATTATGATCTAAACTTAGCATTTTTCTGTTATCATGATAAGGGCCTTTGTTCATTACATTTCTAAGGGGACATTGTTGATAAATGAAGATGCTAGTGGTTTATGTGTATTGATCTTGTACCTGGCAATCTTATTTATCTCTTACATTAATCAAAACAGTTTTCCAGTTGAGTCTTTTAGATTTCTGGGTAGATAGTAGCATCATATAAAAATAATTGCAGTTTTGTCTCTTTCCAATTTACCATCTCATTTATTTTCTGTGACTTCTGGTATCGGCCGGGACCACTGGTATGATCGCCATACTTAATGACATGATTTCTTATCCTTTCCTTGACTTAAATGGAAAAGGTTTTATTTTTCTCCTTACTTAACTAATTTTGCTCATGTATAAATAGATTTTTAAATTTTCTGTGGCCTCTTCAAAGAGATACCCTTCTTTACTCATTAGAGGGAATGTACGCCAGGAACTAGATGATATCTTGATATAAAAAACTGAAAATAGGTTTGTAAAGAATGTGCTGTTTTGTACAGTGATCTAGGGAGGAAAAAGGGAGAGATAAAGTATAAGAAAAACAGGATGAAAATGGAGAGAAGAGATAAGAGAGGGAGACTACTGAAGCAAAGCAAAACAAAAACAGGAGGGTGTATGTGCCTAGACTTAAGTGGTTGAAACAGTGGCCGGACTGCTTTTTACCTGATGGGTGGAAGAAAGGACATGTTCGGCAGGAGGAAGGGAAGAAGATGATGGGTACTAGGTATGCATGGTTATGGTGGGCATCAGGATTGGGGTGGAATAATGAGTAAAGCCTTAGCAGCAAAGCTGTACCAACACAGTGTTGGAAACTCTGTGCCCGCCCAAGCATTGACAGTGCCCTACTCAGATACCACTTGACATTGATGTGGCACAAATGCATGGCTGCAGTACTGTCAGCTGTGTGCTTAAGACCTGATGTGCACGTTTGACCTGCAGAGACCGCCTTGGGGTTGTCAAGACATTTTCCTTCCTAGAGTCTATTTATCAGGCACTGCATTCTCCAGCAGTCTGCATCAGAACACATTATAGAAGGCACTAGAATGTTCTGCTAATTTGCACCTTTCCCCATGCAGGTAAGTTCCTTGTAGAAAGATAAGAATTTTCCTGTATAAATAAAGACAGAATAGCCAGAATTCCAGTTTCCCTCTGCAGCACAATCCTATGTCACAGCCTATCTTATATGCCACAGCCCCCCTCCAAAGGTGCCAAACATGACACCCGAATATTTCCGTGTCCACATTATTTTAAGAGTCTTTGCCTCATAATCGCTGATTCTTCTTTCTTTTAAACTATTTACTAAGAAAATAGTTATTTTTAAAATGGCAAGGTGTTTTTTCATTGTCTCTCTTTCTCAAATAAATCTCTATTAGAGTTTTCTTCTCCGGAGCTGGCACTCTACTTTGCAGTATCCTTATCATAGCACTTATGTTGCTGTTAATGTCAGTTGCCCTCCTAGACTGTGTGATCTCTGAAGGTGGACACTGTGTATTTCCTTCTTTCATTCTTAACACAGCGCCTGGCATGGAGAGGATGAACAATACATTTGTTGGATAGATTAGTATGTGAAAGAAATGAGCAAGATAGCATATCTAGATGCATTTTTCTGAGTCTCAAGATAGTAGTAGGAGTGGGCTGATCATGGCAGACATGAAGATGGAGGAAAAAGTTCTGCCAAATAGATTTTAGTAGTTTTGCTTAGTAAGACTTACATGATTAGTCGTGTGAATATTCGTTGATACCAACTGATAATGTCACAGAGTATATCATCATCAGCAGCAGCGTCGTCACCACTAGATTATTTTTCAAAGCAGAGGAGCCCAAGTAATGATGCTTAACTAGTTATTTCTCTCATTATTCCTGTGAAATTGTAGGTGGCAGGACATTATTTACTTCTAGGCTCTGTGTGTCTAGGAAGTTGTCCTTTTTAGCTGAGCAGATTCTCCTTTTGCCTACAGTCCTTTGTGTGTAGGCATCACACCAGCTCAAGAGCAGAGTCCTTGCAAAGAGGCCAGAGGTCACCTGGCTGCTGACAGGGAAGCCTCTCTGGACTCCTTGAGGAAGGGCACAGGGACGCTCCCGGGGGCAGGTGGGTGGCGGCAGGGAGACTGCCTATGCATTTTTAGGCACCAGTTCCCCTCTTCACCTGCTCTGGCTGGTTTCCCTTTAGGGCCTCTGGGGCTCCAGAATAGGTACGTGAGCACCACAGGCTGCTAGTCTCTGCTTAAACCCGGGAGGCTCCTCCTCATTCCCCAGAGAGCTCTTGGGAGGGAACAAAGGAGAAAGTGCTGCTTGCTCTTTCTTAGTGGGGAAAATGAAGCAGGCTTAATATGAATACAGCATGTAGGAAGAAAGCCTAATATCCCCAAAGACAGATTTTAGACTCATAAAGTCTACACTAGAAGAAAGGTACCTTATGAATAAATTGGGTTAATCCCCTTATTTTACAAAGAAGAGAATTGATACCTAGAAATCTCACAGTGGTAAAATCAGGAGTAAAACTCAGAGCCCCTGGTCCAGCACTCATTTGGTTATAGTGACATGTATTAAATTATTCAGTTAATCATTAAAATTCTTTGGTTATAAAGTTTACTTACAACTTTTGAAGAAAGCAAGGGACAGCTTTATTTCTAGTCCAAGAATAAGCACTACATTTTCAAGATGTAGTTTTTGTGGAATCTAGTATTTTAGTTACTCAACTATATATATACAATAAACATATATAATAAATATGTACACATATATAATAAATACACACACATATATCTATATGTTTTTTCCTGAGTCAGGGTCTCATTTTGTTGTACAGAGTGGAATGCTGTGGTACAATCTTAGCTCACTGCAACCTCCACCCCCTGGGTTCAAGTGATTTTACTGCCTCAGCCTCTCAAGTAGCTGGAATTACAGGTGCCTGCCACCATGTCCGGCTAATTTTGTGTACTTGTATTTTTAGTAGAGATGAGGTTTCACCGTGTTGGCCATGCTGGTCTCGAACTCCTGACCTCAGGTGATCTGGCCGCCTTGGTCTCCCGGAGTTTGGGATTACAGGCGTGAGCCACTGCACCCGACCCACTCAATTATACATTAGTCATAGTTTTCCAAAAGAAGTAGGAACACTGGGTCAGCGGATCAAAATGATGTATTATTTAAGCATGCAGTCTTAGAAAGAGGTGGCCATACGGAGAACAGAGATCAGGCATTGGCCGAGCTGGATGCTGGAGCAAATCTGCCCCAGCTTTTTGTGGGGCCATCAGATGCTGTTCAACTCTGGTAGCTTATCTGTAAAATGCTTTCCTTTCCCTGCGGGATCATGAAGACCCACTTGAGACAAGAGATGTCAAGGGTTTTGAAACACACTTTCCATATAGAATGGTGTTGCTTCCTATTTATGTTAAGAGGCAGAACTATTAGCTTGAGAGGTATTCCTGAGGACTTTGTTCCAAAGTGCAAAATATTAGCTCATTTGTATCGCTGAGAAGATAAGTCTTCTCAACTCTTGTTAACTTTGGAAAGAGCATTAATGAGGAAAAGGTAGCCATGCCAGGCTACCTTTTCTACTGCTTGGGTTTCTACTGCTGTCCTGATGTCTCCAAATCACACACCCACCCACTGGCTGGGGCCATCAATGTTAGTAAAAGTTAACTCTTAGACCTGAAACTTAACATGCTCAGCTCTTTCACTTCAAAGCATCCATGCTGTCAAGTCTGTACTTGACAGCATGGATGTCAAGACTTGAGACTTCCTGTGAAGTTTCTCAATTTATAATGTCAGAAGTTTCTTAAATTTGCTTTAAAATAATTCAAATACTTTGGTTTTGATTTTATTTTTGAAATTGTTGATCGAAGATTCTCCTGTCTTAAGCATCTTGAATAGATAGGATGTTCTAGAATTTGGGCTAATCTACTGTGTCTGAAACATATTACTAAGAGCGACAGAGGCTGGGTTGGTGGCACCAGCCTGTAGTCCCAGCTACTCAGGAGGGAGGCTGAGACTGGAGGATCACTTGAGCCCAGGAGTTCTGGGCTGTAGTGCACTATGCCAGGTGTCTACACTGAATTTGGCATTGATATGGTGACCTCCCAGGAGCAAGGGACCACCAGGTTGCCTAAGAAGAGGTGAACTAGCCCAGGTTGGAAATGAAACAGGTCAAAACTCCCATGCTGTTCAGTAGTGGGATCATACTGTGAATAGCCACTGAACTCCAGCCTGTACAACATAGCCAGACCCTGTCTCTTAAGAAAAAAAAAACAAGAGTGACAGAGGGTGGGTTAAATAACAGGCTAAGGAAGGGAAGAGGGCAGTGATTAGAAAGGAGAAACAGTGGGCCGGGCGCAGTGGCTCACACCTGTAATCCCAGCACTTTGGGAGGCCGAGGTTGGTGGATCGCAAAGTCAATAGATCAAGACCATCCTGGCCAACATGGTGAAACCCTGTCTCTACTAAAAATACAAAAATTAGCTGGGCGTGGTAGTGCGCACCTGTAGTTCCAGCTACTCCGGAGGCTGAGGCAGGAGAATTGCTTGAACCCAGGAGGTGGAGGTTGCAGTGAGCCGAGATTGCACCACTACACTCCAGCCTGGTGCCTGGTGATGGAGCAAGACTTTGTCTCAAAAAAAAAAAAAGGAGAAACAGTGTGAGCCAAAGAATTTGAGGACAGCGGGGAACCTGGCTCTGCCTGGGAGATCAGGTTGCCTGTTGAAGTCTAGCTACTTTGTCTTAACCAGGAGAAGAAAGTTCTGAGGTTTTTGATTCATAAAGCACATCCCACATTTTGTCATTATAAGCGATCAGCTCTTTCTACACCTTTCCTGTCAACATATAGGTCACTGTGCTTAATTTTTGTGACACATTTCCCCCTTCACTGGCCCTGAGTCAGATGGTAGAGAGAGTAGCTAAATGATCTTAGCTGCCCACACAACATTTCCAATTTTTTTTTAGGTTAGGGTTGTTTCTATTTCTGACAGCTCAGACAGTTGTTCACATAAGTCAGTGATAAAACTTTCTTGTGTTAGCAGGCGGTGAAAGGATTAAATCATTTTCTGTGAAGTCACTTATGTTGCTCCATCACTGGTGTTTTATCACTTCTTTTTAGCTCTTTCTTTGGTGAGGCAAGGATATCTATATTAGGTAAATGAAAAATGAACTGCACTCTTATTCTCCTGTTAATACAGCTGGTGCTCTTCCAAAAATCATACACTACCGCTGACAAATCACTGTAATAATCACAAACCTAAGCTTTAATTTCTTAGACCATTTTTGCAAAGCATTCATTTTTTTAGATATTAAGATGAACAAAATTGATTGTTTAGGAAGAATGTATAGGTCTTATAGCTTCCTTCCTTGGGGTCTGAAATGTATTGCAAGGACCCTCAGTTCTAGTGCTTGTGATAATGCCTGGCTCTAGGGAAGTCTCACTATTCCTTGTGCCTCAGTTTCCTCACCTATAACATCTCTCATTCTCAGTTTCTGGAGTTGATTAAGTGATAGAGAAGTACAGTTAGTCTCTTAAAGGGAGAACACTAATGCAAGGTATTATTGATACTCAGATATTTACTTTTAAATTGAGAATGTGTACTCTTCCTTCAGAAGACTTCTTTTGAGAATTTAAAAATTTTAAGTTGTATCTCAAAAATAAAATATGTAGAGATTTATCCTCCAAGGGCTTCTCTGAGAGAACCACTTTGGCTCCAGCATGAAATACCTATTTCTATAAACAAATACCCAAGAAAGGGCCAGGTGTGGTGATACATGCCTTTAATCTCAGCACTTTGGGAGTCCGAGGCAGGCGGGTTAGCTGAGGTTGGGAATTCGTGACCAGCCAGATCAACATGGAGAAACCCCATCTCTACTAAAAATACAAAATCAACTGGGTGTGGTGGCTCATGCCTGTAAACCCAGCTACTCTGGAGGCTGAAGCAGGAGAATTCCTTGAACCTGGGAGGTGGAAGTTGCGGTGAGCTGAGATTGTGCCGTTGCACTCCAGCCTGGGCAACAAGAGCGAAACTCTGTCTCAAACCACCCCTACCCAAAAAAAAAAACAAAACAAAACAAAACCAAAAAAGCCCAAGAAAGACAATGAACCTTACCCAGTAACCAAAAAACTACACGAGGAAGCAAGGCCGATGACGGGCAGAGGCTCCATTATCCCTCATCCTATGTCTTAAGAAGTCGCTCAGTAATCTCATTGAGCCGAATCTGTGAGAGAGGCAGGTCATGTGTCTGAAGATGCTTCATGCTCCTTTTCTTCTTCTTTTTGTAGCATCTCCTTGGACCCTCCATCCTTTGGTAGCTGATGTCCTCATGATGCTTCCTAGAGTTCCCTAAGTGTCCTGCTCATGCCCATCATTCCAGGGAGTGCCTCGATTCAGTCTAACCCCATTTCCCAATAAAATTACCCCCTTTTGTCACTTTTCTTCATTACCTCTTCATGTAATAGTAACTGTATAATGATAGCTGAAAGCAATGCCATTTAATGAAGGAATGTTGTGATAATTGAAAGACGATGAGAGGGGTGTAACTGACACACAGACAAGCTGTTTGGTATCAGACCACTCCCGATCTGGTTCTGCACTGCTGTTCTCGACAGACATAGGAGTATGGTTATGGAAATCCTTCTGTTAGGTCCCAGGAGGACACAGGACTCTAGATTCATCCCAGCATCTCAAAAGGGAAAAAGGTAACCAGGAGCCTGTGCAACTGATAAGCAACATACACCTCTTTACTTTCCTCTGTCTCTGAATAAAGGGGCCAAGCCAAAGATGTTTGAGCCCAGCCTGTCATGAGTTCCAGGAAATGACTGACCCAGAAGCCACAAATGCTTTCAGAAGCTCTGGAATTAGAAATGGTAATGAACTCATAAATGGGTGAGAGGAAGGATTAGCATGTGAGCTGCCCATTTCCATGGATACAAGGCTCCTTTCATTTATTTTTACTGGGCTTTTACGGGGACTCAGAGCTCCAAATCTGATAGGACATCTGTGCTTCATTAGCTGTGTTTCATTAGCTTTATAATGTGATTTAAACAGACCCCTCAAAGTTGCAACAAGGGAGGCTCCTGAGGTCCCAAGTTCCTGGCCTTGCCTTGCAGGGGGTCCATGAAATGGCCACATGAATGGAGACAAGTGTTTGAAGGTCATGGGGCTGCTGGAAGATGGATCTCAGGCTAGGATGAGGTCAGACACATCTTTTCCTCTACAATTAAGATCTTAGAAAGGGGGTCTCCTAAATGCAAGAGTATCTCCACAGGGAAAAAGGAGAATTTGGCTGTAGGGCCTGGAAGGTTCTACTAATTCCAGCAATCTGGGTACTCTCACCTACCCTCGTAGCCTTCCCTCTTCTCTTCTTTGAAAATCAGCACAATCAACACGTGTTTTCTCAGTTGAGGGAGGAAATGTAAAACATGAGGGCAGTTTGGTGGACTGCAACAGGAAGCAGGAAGCAGCCACTTTTTGAGTGTTCCCTCCAGCAATGATTAAAGTAGAAGCAGGTAGTCAGTCATGTGACAGGGCTGAAATGTATAAACTGGGTATCACACTGCTCTGAGAATAGTTGCTATGGTAACTCAGACAGAGATGGAACAGCAGTAAAGGAGAGCTGCCCTGAAAGCAAATGTTATTGATTAAATGAAATTTTTTGGGGGGGGTGGGTGGGAGGTTGGCAGTTGTGAGAATGGGAGGAGGAGGCAGGTGAACCTATTGTAATGACTGTCCAGAGAGTGTGGTTTGGTTGAATATTGACAAATCTTGTCAGGAGCCCTCATAGAAACTGGAAGTTAAATGATCATTTGCACAAGCTACCATTTCAGTCCACGGCTGAACTTTTTGATTTCAACATTATGTAGGCAATTCGTTGTTTCATAAGCAAACCTATGATGTTGGAGCCAGGTAGCACCGCTGACCTTGAGTTCAAAACCCGGTCACCTGAAGCAGGATTATTTTCTGCAGGGTTTGTGAATGTGTCCACTAAGCAACCTGATTATTTCTGAGTTCCACATCCTGCCTTCTGTTGTTCCCATTCCCACTCCAGAGGCAGCCATTTGGCATTGGAGGTAGGGTGGCACTCTAATTGTGTCCTTATTCCAACTTTGGAATGCATGCTCCCTGTGAACTTTTTGTGTTGTGACCTATCTGTACTTCATTTCTCCTTAACTATAACATTGAGAAAAGAACTCCGCCCTACTTTTTGGGATAACTGTGAGAAATGACTTATTAATGATTATAAAGCAGCTTGAATATAGAAGCTCTTTACAAATGCAAGATGATAAAATATACATATGAGTAGCACTCACAACAATCACCTAGAGGCCACAGAGAAGGTAGCCGGAGTGTGCTCCAAGATCCAAAGGGAGAATAAGGACCTACAGGTAGGAAATATTCTTTGATAGACCAAGTAAGACATGAAGACAGACAGCATCCTGGACTTCCTGAACGGTCATCTGTGTGTACAACTCACTTTCACCTGCAGGGACAAGTTATGAGTTGCAGATTTAGCAGTAACTCTTTTTTTTAAAGGAATTGTTGGTCGACTGTTTTCCTCAGCATGCCCTTGCCTTTACTATGAGCTGGTTGGAATGACCTTCCCAAACAACTAGTACCCTCACTCTCGAGGCTGATGACCTTCCTTTTGTCCCTTGCCTTACCTTTTCTGCAGCAAAACTGTACAATACAATACAGCCCTCTGCCAGCAGATCTGTTACTAAAGGAATTCATGCATCTTGCATCTTGAAGATGCATTATTAATGCCTGGACAAATCACATCAGGTGAAACCCAGCAAGTCCCTGGCACTGAAAAAAAGGAACAAAGGCTGGCTCTACAAGAGAGCGATGGATGAGACAAATTATAACAGCTGGGAGTTTCTTGTAAGTAAGGTGGCATAAAAACCAGAAATGCTAAAATTGTGTGCGTAGACAGCAACTTTGTATTTCTGTGGTAAAACAGATTACACACAGTGCTGGAAGAAAGCCACTCTAATTGTAGCTTCGTTAAAGTCATGGTGCTGCAACTCTTTGAATTTCTCAACAAAAGGGGCCAGCTTGCTGGTGACCAAATTACTTCCAAGCACAACCCCAGGCTCCTGTACATGATTTCGGAGATGGACTAGGAAGGATGGATTTTTCTAAGAGGGCAGTAGTGAACTCCGTCTGCACAGGCAGAAAAATAAAATGTGGCTTGGGAGAGCCCACCAGGGAACTCTGGAGCAAGAGAGACCGTGGGGGATGGGGAAAATGGAGTCTCTGATGTCATCTCTCCTGGCCGTGTTGCGGGATGCCTGGACAGGTGGGCATGGGATGGCAGTTTGCTTGTGTATGATTCATCCTTCTGTGTGAGAACTTAGATCTTTTGACTTCTAAACTGGGTAATTGGAGATAGATAAATATCAGGTTTATTTCAAATGGATTACCAAACGCCATGAGCGCACAGTCATTTAGCTGTGCAGATCCATGACTGTGCCGGCTCCCAGTGGTCACTAATGACACATGAGCTGCTTCAGTCTGGATGAGCCTCCCCGCTCTTTTTCTATAGCGGCCATGGCAAGGAGGATTTGTTTTAAATTGTAGGCAATGGCTAAAGTTTATGATCACATTAAAGGGAGAACTTTTTCAAACCTACTTCTATATAATCAGTTTATTAAATAAGATTTCTTTGAACATCTTGAAAGAAATCATATTCTTTTTAAATATGAGAGCTGCTGATGTGTTGAAGAAAGGGGCCAGAGGTTTCTGCGTGTGTGTATGTGTGTGTGTGTGTGTGTGTGTGTACGTGTGTACGTGCATGTGTGAGTGAGCATGTGCTCACACTTGTGCCTCATGCGCACAGTTCTCTTGTGGTTTCTATGTAATATTGCCTGCAGTTTCTATTTGGAGAATCACTTTCTCTTACATGTACTCAACGACAAACATGAAACCACCTAATTATATTTTCATAATCATGATTAAAACCATCTAAATTATCCTGCTTGATGTACTCAAAGAGTTTGTTGATTGCTTTTTGATGTGTATTAGAGCTTTATGCAGAGCCACATCAAATGAGTTGCTTCATAATGAAATAAAGGGAAAAATTCTTTAATATGCATGCACATTTTTATACATATATAATTCATGTTTGGCTAATTAACCAGCATCAACACAAAATCCATGACCATGAAATAATTGTGGAATGGCTGATTACCTTCAAATAGTACATTAATTTCCATTTCACATATATATTTACATATATATCTCTATTTGCACAATGATGAGTCTACCTTTTACAGAAGCCACTCTGTCTTTTGAACCATCAGTGCCTCAAAGTATTTTTCCACATTCTGGGAAAGAGTTGTGAAATTAGGATGTGAATTTCAGATTTAATTTTATAACAGGAATTGCATGTAAGTACTCCCCTTCCCTACCATCTGTTCCCTTGGACAATGGAGGGATTCTGGGCCGGTTCACATGAAGGAACAGGAACAAACAGCAGTCCAGTGTGATCTCTTCCTGTCAATTCCCACAAATGAACAAGTGTCCCTTCCCCTCTTTCTAGGGAACATCAGTGTATGGACTCCTTTTGGTTTTCCTGTTGATACACATACATATATCCCAGGGCAGGAAGAACTAACTTTTAGACCTTTTTCTCTGAGCACTTTTTTTTGTTTGTGGAAGCATTATGAGATATGCCTCACCTTCATTTTCAGAGTCCAAATTATACATCATCATCAGATGTGTAAAACATGCACAGGTGATTTTTAAAGAAGGTGTTTGTGACTATGTACTCATAATTTTGCACAACTGATGAATCTTCAGAGCATTGGAGGCCTTTCAGTTGCCTTTGGAGACCATGGTTTGGAAAAAAACAGGTGGGTGACAGGTGAGGAAGGGCCTGCAAGAGGTGTAAATCAAAGGGGAGAGGTGAAACGTTGTCCAGATTCAGACAAAGGTAATGATGGGTCTAAACAAAAAGTCAAACCAAGGAGGGGTTTCAATTTTTTTTTTTTTTTGAGACAAAGCCTTGCTCTGTTGCCCAGGCTGGAGAGCAATGGCATGATCTTGGCTCACTGCAACCTCCACCTCCCAGGCTCAAGTGATTCTCCTGCCTCAGCCTCCTGAGTAGCTGGGATTACAGGCATCCGCCACCACGTCCGGCTAATTTTTGTATTTTTAGTAAAGACAGGGTTTCACCGTGTTGGCCCGGCTGGTCTTGAACTCCTGACCTCAGGTAATCCACCCGCCTTGGCCTCCCAAAGTCCTGGGATTACAGGCCTGAGCCACTGCACCTGGCCGGGTTTCAATTTTAATATAAAGAAATAGTGGCACATTTATTCATTTAACAAACCTCAAGAACCTACTGTTTGCCAAGTACTGGGTAATTCTGAAGGGTAATGGTAAGTCAGAAGAAACTGAGATACCAATATTCTTCTGGGTGGGGAAGTTACAAAGACCCAATATATTGTGCAAATTTATGAGTAGAGATTTGTACAGAGGACTATGGGGAGATGGAGAAAGGACTTTGTAGTTGTGTGGGGAAAGGCTTTACTGAAGGTGAGTTGGATTTCTCTCCGTGAAAAGCATTTCAGGCAGAGGAAACACTAGATACAAAAGTCAGAGGTGTGAGGAGGTGCACATGTCCTCCTCATGTTGAGTACATATGCATTACGGGGCTGCATTTTCAGTTGTGATGTGGGAAGAGTTAGCCGATCAAGTTAGAAAGGCAAGAGGCCAGAATGAAAAAAGTTAATGCTCTGCACCAAGAAATCTGGACCTTATCTCATAGGCAAAGATGGAATTGGAGAAGGACATGATCAGATTTGCATCCTGGAAGGTGAAATCTTTTGAAGTATAGAGGATGCATTGAAAAGTGGAAAGAAAGATTGGCAGGAAGGAACATAGGAAGTTATGGTAATGCCTCTGGAGAGCATCAGGGAGAGCCTGACACACGCAGAGACAGGGAGGATGAAGAGTAGGGAAAAGTCCTTGACTGGGCCTGTTCTAAGCTAAATGACCAGAGTGGTTAGAGCACCTCCTTTCAGTTATTCGCAAATTTCAGCCACACCAGATCGCCTGCAGTTCCTGCCCTGACCTTGCCTTTGCAAATGCTCTTCCTTATGCTGGAAACAATGCTGATCCCTTGTCTGGGCAGCTAATTTCACTTTCACTTCAAAATTCCTCTCCAGCATTAGCTCCTCTGGCAAGCCCTGTTCCCCGTTGTTTGGATTCCCATAGAACCCGATCTACCTCTAATGAAGCAATGACCACAGTGCCTGGTCCTTGGTTCTGGCCTTCTTGACTGTTGAGGGGACCGTTTTACAATAAATGACATCAAAGTGGCCACTGTGCAATGGGCACTCTTTGGATCTCCTTTGAATGGACAAAAGCAACAGTGTGTCATTTTATCAAATAGTTCTACAAAAGGAAATGAAGAGCCTGCTGTCCTAGGAAATACTGCTGGGTGAAACTTTTCTATTGATCCTGGACCTATGGACTGTAGCTACAGAGTGCAAAGTCTCGTAATGATGTCCTATGTTTTTCTTTTTGGTGATTTAGATTAATATGGACCACCAGTAGAAATAAGAAAGGCCCTAAAATTGATGGTCATCATATACGTTAATTATATGTATATGCAGAGAACCAGGCCAAACAGTCTCCTTTATTACATCCTACATTTGAATTTTTATTTGACCAAGGTAACCAAGTGACAGTAACTTGGGCACTTTTCTATGTTGTAGAGTTACAGACACCGAACTTTAATGAGTTGGCTCAGCTCTTTGAGGATTGCCTTAACATATGATGTTATTTTATCTATCCCTAATTTACTTTAGAAAATGCAATGATCAGAGGGCACTGAATTGAACTTCCATTCACTGTCCATGATCTGGAAATACAATGAAGCTCTAGCTCTCTATGCTGTCTCTTCTGGTCCTAGTGAACATCCCTCTTGGATTTATTTATATTTATTTATTTATTTATTTTTGAGATGGAGTCTCACTCTGTCGCCCAGGCTGGAGTGCTGTGGCGCCATCTTGGCTCACTGCAACCTCCGCCTCTGGGATCAAGCTATTCTTCTGCCTCAGCTTCCTGAGTAGCTGGGACTACAGTCATGAGCCACCATGCCTGGCTATTATTTGTGTTTTTAGTAGAGACAGGGTTTCACTATATTGGCCAGGCTCATCTCAAACTCCTGACCTCGTGATTCACCCACCATGGCCTCCCAAAGTGCTGAGATTACAGGTGTGAGCCACTGCACCCGGCCCCCTCTTGGATTTATTACAGTGATAACTTGATCCCTTGGTATTTCCCTTTAGAGATGCTTTTAATGCCCCCAGATGGTCTCGTTGTCTTGAGACTTCTGGTTTTTTGTCTTCAGTTGTTTCCGTGAAGAGTCCTTAAGGTAACCTAGGCTGGTGAAAAGAGCAGTAAACTGTGTAAAGTCTTGGCTCTGTCTCCAAATAGCTGGATGAGTTTTGAGAAGTTAGCTCAATCTTTGGGAAAGAATTTCTTTCTATGAAGCAAGGTGCTCAGTCTGCATATATTCATTGTTTTCATGTCAGCAACCATTTATTTATCAACAGTTATTAACTAGTCAAAGCCCTGTTCTAGGCAAGGTAGAGACGCCAAAAGAATAAAACCAGCTTTCAGGAGCTCACTGTTGAGCACAGCTATTTTGCCTCTGGAATTCTGGGGCTGTGCACTTTGATATTATAATAAAAGGTGATATAAAAGGCTTTGAATCTAGAGTAGAGTTAGAAGGGAGTTTAGGGGCCATCTAATTAAACTTTCATTCTACTGTATGGAATGCTGTATGGATCATCTGGTTTTCATATTTTTCTTGAACACTTTCAGAATGAGGAATCTATATATTTTTTCTTAATTATAAGGCAGTTCCTCTTGATATTGAGGTGAAAACCATATCTCTGTGATGCACAAATTTAAAAAATTCCTTTAGCTTCTCATCCATTCATTCCATTAGCAAGTATTTATAAAGCACCCTCCATGTATGGGGTGTGGTATTAGACCCTGGGGATAAAACAAAACAAAAAGATAGACTTGGTCCTTGCTCTATGGATCTTATATCCCACTGGAGAGACTGGCAATTAAACAAGCAATGATAATACATTCTGACAATCGTGGAAATATAAATGTGTTATAGCAATATACAGCAAGGATTTCAACTCTAAACCCTAGTGATCAGTAAGATTCTTCAAGTCATCTGGGCTTAGATTTGAAGGACGCAGCAATGCTTGGTAATTTTAACTCCTTATAATAGTCTTTTTAAAAAACTTCAGCTTTGATTTTAGATACAGGTGCTGCATGTGCAGATTTGTTACATGAAAATATTGCCTGATGCTGGAGTTTGGAGCACAAATCCTGTCACCTTGGTAGTGAGCATGGTACCTGATAGGTAGTTTTTTGAACCCATCTCTGACTCTCCAGCCTTTAGTAGTCCACTGTGTCCGTTGTTTCCATATTTATATCCATGTGTGCCCAATGCTTAGCTCCCATTTGTAAGTGAGAACATGTGGTATTTGGTTTTCTGTTCCTGCATTAGTTTGCTAAGGATGATGGCCTCAGTCCTATCCATGTTGCTGCAAAGGGCATGACTTCATTCTTTATTATGGCTCTCTAGTATTCTATGGTGTACATGAACCATACTTTTCAATTTATTTATTAATTTTCTGTGCAGAATGTGCAGGTTTGTTACATAGCTATACATGTGCCATGGTGGTTTGCTGCACCTATCGACGCATCATCTAGGTTCTAAGCCCCGTATGTGTTAGGTATTTGTCCTAATGCTCTCCCTCACCTTCCCCCACTCCCGACAGGCCCCAGTGTGTGATATTCTCCTCCCTGTGTTCATGTGATAAACCATATTTTCTTTACCATGATAGTCTTTGAAACACATGAAGATAGCACTTCCCTCAAATCCTATCCCTCTAGTCTCAATATAAAATAATATTTCAGTTCTCATTTCCAGATCTTGTAAGTATGCTTCTAGCATCTTATCTTTTAATTTACTAATTCAGTCACTTTTTTTTTTTTTTTGGAGACAAGAATCTTGCTCTGTCTCCCAGGCTGGAGTGCAGTGGCTACGATCTTGGCTCACTGCAACCTCCACCTCCCAGGTTCAAGCAATTCCCTGCCTCAGCCTCCTGAGTAGCTGAGATTACAGGCATGTGCCACCATGCCCAGCTAAATTTTGTATTTTTAGTAGAGACGGGGTGACGCCATCTTGGCCAGGCTGGTTTTGAACTCCTGACCCGGTGATCCACCTGCATCAGCCTCCCAAAGTGCTGGCATTACCAGCGTGAGCCACCACGCCTGGCCAATTCAGTCACTTTTTAAAGAAAGAAATAAAATTTGTTTGGCCTAACATCTTCTTAAGTGAACCCATTTTGGCTCCTAGTGATGGTAATTTCTTCTCTCAAAGTGCTTACCGACTATCTGTTTAATTATCCATTAGAGAATTTAGTTGGGTACCAGTATCAAGATTTATCAAGCATTTACTATTTAAAAATCAATTCTTTTTCCTATTTGTAGTTTTTTGGCCTCTCTGGTTCTATAAGATTTTGAACAAATCACTGAAAGTGGTTCTCCAATTGTATTTGCAAACTGTTTCGCCTGGGAGTAATTATCTGAGCCAAGTTACAATTTTCCCCTTATCTCCATAATCTTACCCTTTGGTTGTATCTTAATTTTGTCTGTTCTTCCCTTTTCTGTTTGACGATCACCCTTCTTGGCAAAGACGAGTGCAAAGTAAGAGCCATTTGTTTTGCACCACTTGATAATATTGCACCATCTTCACCAACCAAAGATAGCATTCCTTTTATTTGTTACTTTTTTGTTTTTGAATACAGCACAGTAGATGTGTTTCTGTCTTTGCACTTTTTGCCAGCCTAAGTTTACTTCTTTCTTTCTTTTCTTTTTTTATTTTAAAACAGAGTTTTGCTCTGTCACCCAGGCTGGAGCACAGTGGCATGATCTCAGCTCACTGTAACCTTTGCCTCCCGGGTTCAAGTGATTCTCCTGCCTCAGCCTCCCTAGTAGCTGGGATTACGAGCTCCTGCTGCCACACCCACCTAATTTTAGTATTTTTAGTAGAGATGGGGTTTAGCCGTGTTGGCTAGGCTGGTCTCGAGCTCCTGATCTCAAGTGATCCACCTACCTCAGCCTCTCAAAGTGCTGGGATTACACGTGTGAGTCACTGTGCTTGGCCTAAGTAGTCTCTGGCCTGTGGTCTCTATGGACCTTATCTTGTGGTCCAATGTCTCCTCCTTTTCCTCCTCCTATTCTTAATATTGGGTTATGTAACTGTCCTTACTTTTTCATTCACACACTTAAAAAATGGATTTATTGGAGGATACTCTAAGCAACTACTGTGATTCCTTAGGATAATTCCTCTTTGTTAATACTATTGATAATTATATAATCGGCTTTTCATTTTTAGTGCATCTAACGTTTCTTGGGCTACATTCCTTTTTAGTGTTGTATTTTCCCTGATTTTGTTTTAAAATACTCTCTTCTAAAATCTAAGATGCATTGATCTTATGGGATAAAGAAAAGGGAAGAGAACGAGTCCTTATTTTCTTACTGTGATTGATGCCCAAGTTATTTACCTTATTCATTTTTTCAACGTTCTTTGGGGTTGGTTTGATTGTTTCAATTGTTTGAATGAGCAAACTGAAACTCCATATATTGTCCACATTTGTAAAGAGGAAAACTGGGATTTGAGCCTCAGTCTCTCTGCCCCCAAAACTCTTTCTAATGTACCATAGGCTACGTCACAGACACATCTATATTCTTTCATATTCCACAGAAGATGGATTGTTACTACTTCTTCAGAAAGCCAGAATTCATTTTCCTTGGAAGATAAATGGAGATCTACAGGTGTGAGTTCTCTAATTTCTTCTATGTATTACATTCTTCCACTCAATGATATCTTGACATAAAATGTGGCCTTTTATAATTTTTTTATAATCTTCTTTGTATTTTTTGGTAGCACATGTGGGTGTATAAAGGAGAAGCCCCTAGGGATGAAAGAACCTAGTCAGTCTGGTTGTGCTGTAATCCTAGCACTTTGGGAGGCCAAGGTGGTTGGATCCCTTGAGGCCAAGAGTTCCAGACCAACCTGAGCAATACAGTGACATCCTATCTTTACAAAAAATAAAACAATTAGCCAGGCATGGTGATGCATGCCTGTAGTTCCAGCTACTCAGGAGGCTGATGCAGGAAAATTGCTTGATCCCAGGAGGTCATGGTGGCACCACTACAGGCGAGCCCAGGCCACAGAGTGAGACTCCATATCCAAAAAAATAAAAAGAACTGAGTCAAAGTGAAAGCCTTTGGCATCGGTATTAGTTCTGTAGTAATTATTTATTGCTGCGTAATATTACTTAGCTACTTACAACACAGACTTATTATGTCAGTTTCAATAGGTCAGGAGTCTGGGCAAATCTTGGTTGTGTCCTCTGCTTTAGAGTCTCAGGAGGCTGCCTTCAAGCTGTCAGCCAGGTCTGTAGACTCATCTGAGGCTTGACTAGAGAAGAATCCATTTCCGGCACTCAGTTCCTTTCAGGCTGCCAGACTGAGGGCCTAAGATTCTTGCTGCCCATCCGCTGGAGGCTGCCCTCAGTTCCTTGCCACTTCATCTTAAGTGCTAGTGGAAAGGAGCTAGCCACTAGCGCTGAAAATGGGTCTTTTCAGAATGGCTGCTTTCTTTCTTGAAGCCAGCAAGGGAGATACTCTCCTCTGAAGACAAGGATCACAGCCTTATGTAAAGTAAGCACATGCACGGAGTCATGGACATCCCATCACTTTTGTCATATGTGATCAGTTAGAAGCGACTCACAGTCCCGCCCACACTCAGTGGGAGGGAACGACACAAGGGCATGAATATTAGGAGATGAGATCATGGAGCCCATTTCACAGCACTTCTGGCTCAGCTTTCATTCTTTTGGCTATCAAGACACATTTGGCAGTCCTTTGAGGATTTTCCCTGCCGACATTCTCTGCAACTACCATGGACATACCTGTTCAGTTTTAAAAAATCTTATTTTTCTCTAATGTTAAATCTGCTATCCTTCTGTGAACTTTTAGCATGTAACAAGTTCTTTCAGTTAGAATGTTTTAATCTTCCTGTTTTTAGCATACATACACACACATGCATACATATGTGCACGTGCGCACACACACACACACACACAGAGTACAGCATACTACAGCATCCCTTCACAATCCTTACCAAAGATGAGCAAACTGTCTGGTCCCCATGGTCACATGTGACTTTCTGCCCCTGACCTGTTGCTACTGCTCATAAGTCACTTCCCAGATTAGAATTCTTTTCTTCCCATAAATATTAAAGGAAGGAAATTTGCTTCTTTCACCATGACCTTTCTAGTCTTCCAGGTTTGTTTATGCGCTTTAAAGAATTCATGTCAACATTATATCTCTTGCAGGAACTTTGGCTAATTTCTTCATTATACCCTACAAGAAATAGCCTGTGGTCAAGTTAATTCAAGGGAGAATGCATGAAGTCTGCAGTGCTGGCAGGCGGGAATGACAGTATTGACCCAAGTCTCTGCTCTTATCAGCCAAGTAGACCATTTATGTTGTAAAGAAAATCAGCATGGCTGGAACCTTAATTTTAATGGGTTTGAGTTGGTATTTGCTTTTTTGGACTCTTGTTCCCACCCAATACATTTTATTTTATTACAGGAAAAGTAATATAGGACTTAGGCAAAAACAATGAAATAATTCAGAGACTGGTGCTTTTTTCATATTTGTAGCTGGATCAAATATTCATAAGATGTAGATTTGTAGGTATATTTCTTAGATGGGAAGTGTGTGGACCACCAGTGCTTCCTCAGAGTGTATTTGACAGAGCCTGAAGTCAGGCAGCCCTGGACTTGGTATTCACATAAAGAAGCTCTCTGTACCATTGCCTTCAAATCCATTCTCTCCTATCTCCATCCCTGCTGCTTGATACTTGATGTGGCATTCTTGACAATGAATGGAGCATCAAACACACCTTTTGTCCTTGATGGTGTTTTGAGTATCCCTTTCAGTAAATTTTTAATGATCCTTTCAATTAAGGGCCCAACAACATTTGACAGAATGTACCCTTGTCTAATACTAGCACTTAAGCTGAAGTGGTGTTTTTAGACAGCAATTAGTATCCACAATGCTGTCATGGTATTTGTGAACATACTTTAGGGTTGATCTTAATGATCCCATTACAATAGGCTCTGCTTTTTTCACAAATGTGATGGTTTTGCTTTTATGATATTGTGGAGAAGCTCTGGAATTTGGTTTTGATTAGAAGGGAACAAGCTCATGTGCTTTTGTCTTCTGGGCCTATGACTTGGCAGAGTCAGATCTGCTGAAGGTCTTTCATGGTCTCCCCATGCAGCCCTGTGGTGCAGTGCGAGAGAGGGCTGTGGTGCAGTGCGAGAGAGGGCTGCAGCCATTATATGTGAAACCACGAGGAGTTGGAGATGCTACAGCAATGCCTTTAGTGAACCTTTAGGTAAGATGAAAGGTCTTGTGGAAATTTCCAAAAACAGTAGGCATGACACAATGTCTCAGACAATGTTTGCCTCATCCATAAAAATTTTGAGTGCCTTCAACTGTGTGTAAGCTCCTTCTAGATGTGTAACTGCTATCACCTTTGGCTTGAGTGGGTAAAATGTACATAGGCAAGTTGAGATGAGCAACTATTCAGAAAATATAGCCCAAAAATACTCTTGGAAGTGAGAGAAGTGGAAATGTTTTGTTGCAGTTATTTATAATTATTCTGGTTGGCATTGCAAAAGCTTATCTTGGGGCTTTGTTTTTATGGGAGTGAAGTAGCTACAGGTGATAGCTTACATATGGCAGAGCCAAGTGCCATTAGAAGTTGGCTATTGAGAACAGAGGGGAACCAGGAGGCTAAAAGACCCCAAATGAATGTGTGACCTCCTTCTGGATCTGAAGAGAAAAGTATCATTGATCTTTTTTATTCCTGAATCTTGAGTGCTTTGAGGGCATTTTATAGTGAAATGCTTATGAAAAGAACATATTCATCTGTAGGGTGTCTCTATTGCCACCTACTGTGGTGTTGAAGTCTATCTTAGTGGTTGATTTCTCACTTTCTCTATGAGGAACATGCCATTGCACAGCTGCGGGGAGTGCAGGAGCATTCAGTGAAGTTTTCCTTACATTAATTTGTTCTGTCTTCAGACTATATTTATGCTTTCTCTGTTTGTTTTCCCACCAACTGGGGTTTGAGTTCTAAACAAAAGGCATAAAACCTCATATGACATGGATTCCACATTTCTGTATTATGATCAAATTTACTTAATATTTGCCCAAGAAAGTACTATTTAAACTTAATAAGTTGGCCTATTTACATACATTTCTGCTTGCTCCACTAACTTGCTTTCATAGCCAGCTGTATTCTATCACCCTTTCCTGTCTCAGGCCCTTTACGTACCTGATTCCTTCTATCTGGAATGCTCTTTTCTTCTTTTTGCCTGGTTAATTCACCTTTAAAATGTACTTCAAAGTAGCTTTTCAGAGACTCTTACATGAAACTCTGGATTGCCACTGAACTCGTTCTGTTTCTCCACTAAAAGCTCTACTTTGTGGTCCTAGTCCCAAATATAATTAAACAATATATTAGGCAACCAGCTTAACATCTGAATCCCCAGGTAGAATATACATGTCTTGAGATGGGCTGCTGTCTTATTCATAGTTCTATTTGACACTTCTCACTCAGGTTCTCGTAGTAGAAGCTGCTCAGTTACTATTTATTGGATGATTGAATAAATATTGTGTGAAGAATTTGATTTTGAAAAAAATATGATATACTATACTACTAAAGCACAGCAATTATACTTGAAGTCTAGTTTGTGGCTTCAACTACCACCAGTTCTCTGATGTCTAACACATTTCTATTCCCAAATTGTCCCCTGAACTCTAGATCCATTTAACCAACTCCCTGTAGAACATCCTCATCTGAACTTAAAAGACACCTCTCAATCTCAACTTACCCCAAATGGAATTCCTGATGGCCTATTGCTCCTTCTCCTCAAAATCTATTTCTTCTTCTAATGCATTGTCTTGATTAATAACACTATTATCCACCCAGTTGACTGTAAAAGTGATGCAACCCTGACCCCTGTGCTTCCATATTCATGCCACGTTTTGTTTCCAAGGTTTACTATTTTAACAAGATGAGCTTCTCAGACTAACAGGGATGTTTTCCCATCAAGAATAGTAAGTGACAGAATTTCCCAGACAGATCCTTCAAACAAGAGCTCAAGGTCCATTAAGACATCTGCCAGTCATCTTAATATCTTTCCTCTCTTCCCCCGTTCTTTCCTCAGTGACTGAGTCGTGTTCATTCTACTTGTGAAGTGTCTGGTGCCTTCTCTCCCTCACACCCTTATGAGCTCAGCTAGTACCACTGCATCAACTCCCAGTTGCACTCCCGGATGCTAGTCTTGCTTTCCTCCAGTCCAGGCTCCCAATTGCAATGCAAATGCTGCATTGAAGATAAATCTAGTGTTGGCTGTACCCTACCCTGCTTAAAACCTTCAAAGACGGCCGGGTGCAGTGGCCCACGCCTGTAATCCCAGCACTTTAGGAGGCCGAGGCGGGTGGATCACGAGGTCAGGAGTTCAAGACCAGACTGGCCAACATGGTGAAACCCTGTCTCTACTAAAAAAATACAAAAATTAGCTGGGCATGGTGGCTCGTGCCTGTAATCCCAGCTACTTGGGAGGCTGAGGTAGGAGAATTGCTTGAACAGGACTAGGGAGGCAGAGGTTGCAGTGAGCTGAGATTGAGCCACTCCACTCCAGCCTGGGCTACAGAGCAAGACTCCATCTCAAACAAAAACAAAAACAAAAGAAAACAAAAAACCTTCAGAGACTCTCCTGAGACAGCCACTCCTCCATGTTCTTCATGATCTTCTCTGGCGATATTCATGACTTCAGATCCCAGCACTTCCCTTCATACGGAACAAACCACTTGCAGTTTCCCATGCATTATTTCTTCTTTCCTGCCTCTTGGCACTTACACGTGGAGTCCTCTGCTAAAATGCAATTTCTCAGTAACCCTGCACATTGCTTTTGTTTGTTTGTCTTTGAGACAGGGTCTTGCTCTGTCACTCGGGCTGGAGTATATTGGCACAATCAGGGCTCACTGCAACCTTGACCTCCCAGGCTCAAGCAATCCTCTCACCTCAAATGCACTTTTGATTATGTATTTCTAATTCATAATAGTGATTATGATTCTAATCATAATTTGAATTAAATGATTCTAATTTGAATTAAAATAGAGCTGAGAATAGCTGTTGGAAGAGGAGTCTTTTCTCATACATTTTTTTTTTTTTCAGAATGGAAAAAATGTGTTTGAATCTTGTATCTGAAGAGAAATTAAATGTTAAATAAAAACTAATATGTGACAAGCAAGCAATGTCTCATCTTGTAGAAGAGGGGTACTATATATTCTGATATATATTGAAATAGACCAAGGAACTAAGGTTGGATAATTATCTTTCATAACTATATTTGGAGGGCATTGCCATTGATGGACAGTTTAGTCTTTATTTATCTTAATGGAAAAACTTGCTGAATAGGATCCCATGTAGTTCCATTTTTAATAACCTGGATTCCAGAAGTGCATCCAGTCTCATGTGACTTAAGTTACATCACAATCCTTCATTCTCTGAGGCCTTTCCATAAACCAACCATGAAATCACTCTCTACAGCTCACACTTTTCTCAACATTTGTACCAAAAGTGTTCTCCTGAGTGATGAGAAAAATTATGATATCTTAGGTCTTGCGGAGGATATGCTGAATTTGAGTTTTTGCTAAGAATACATGAAAAATGAAATATGTGTGGAGCAGTTACCATACTCCTGGAGCAAGCGTTGGATGATGAGACATCCAATCGTGTTACAGTTGACGGCGCCATCTTGGATTTATTCCTCACCCCCAGATTTGTCAGGTTGGACTTGAATTTTTGAATGCCGAAGTGCCTTTCATAAAAGAAGCGCTGTTTGTTGGCGCCCTATGGCAGAGGTCCCCTCCGGTGAACTGTTTATCCCTCAATGCTAAGTGGACTTGTCTCTAAACACTTAGCCCAGGACATGGCATATAAAGCCTCAGTTAAAAAAAAAAGAGCCTGTAGAGGCTAGGAAGAAACCACAGCATCTTTGAATTTCCACACATTTGTGTGGTTAGGTGATGAAAGGAATTATCTAAAACATATCTTTTAGTAGCCACAATGTAAGCCTTCCTTTCTTTTGTGTTCATTTGTGTTTTTTCTTTACTTTGAAGGTGAGAAGATGCAAGAACTCATAACTGCAAACTTCAAAGGGAAATGGCATTTCTCTCGTACTTCAGAAGTAGCCAGGGATGAATGAGCTCTACCCTCATGGACTACAGATCCAAGTTCCTGGCCTTCCAAACAATCAATGCTGGTGCAAGAGGTACCTGGTTAACTTTCAAGAGTTTTAAGGTAAGAGACATGTATTTTTTTCTTCTACTATAAAAAACACCATATGGTCATGTAGAAAATGGTAAGACATAATTGTGTGCATTATCTTTTAATAGCATTTATTAATTACATGATCTCTTTTTGATTTTGTGCTGTCTCCCTTATACGGGTAAGATATTTTCAAGGCAGTCACTTTATTTTGATGATCTCTCTATCTTTTGTGCCTTTATATCACAAATGATTGTGATTTGTGATTATGGACTAAATTAGCAGCCGAAGATACTATAAGCATCATACCAGGTCTACAGTTACATAGACAATAACACATACACAGGAGGTTTTAGACTATTCTGTAACAAGCAGCATAGTTCTTTAGAGCAGCTTTAATTGAGAAAAGGCAGGGATTTATTTTTCTTCTAGATCCAGAGCAAATGAATATGCAACTAAAAGTTATCTGTCTTAATGTTAGTTTGAATATGCAGCTAAATATTTTCTGCTTTGATTTTAGTTTGATAATTGATTCATCGACAGAAAAAAAAGTAACATAAAATAGCATTAAGAAGCTCAACATTTTTCTGGAATGGCTAAGAGGATGTGGCCCTTATATGATCTCAATTTCAGATCAAGCTGTTAAAAAATTGGAGAATGGTAGTTCAGCCATAGATGTCACATCAAGCTTCTTCATCATTTTTACCAGCATTATCTAAATGCTGTAATTGATATCAAATTGCAAGACAGGAGGCCTGGCAATAGAACCTTGCAGCTCATCTCTCTTCAGATGGCATATGGGGAAGACTGATGACAGCTGGATCCTGGAAAACCATTGCACAGTGATATAAACAGCTGAAGGCTGAGTAAGGTACTTTCTATTAATATACAGTAAAGAATTTTGGACTATACATTCCAGGCCTAGGCTTCTGGGAAGTGAATAGGCCAATTGCATGCATAGATGATCAAATTAAGGATCAACTCATTTGGAGCAAAAGCCTCAAGGCAGAGATGGAGCCTCAGAATGACACCCACCGAGAATGGCCAGGAGGTGGGTCAACTACCCACAGGTGCAGCAAGGGGTGGATGATGGACTTGGCCATGGTGTGACAGTTTCACTTAGGAATAGGAAGGTCAGTCTATGTATAGCAACTCTAAATTCCCGGATTAATTCTTTTGCTGCAGGCCTCAGTTTACAAGTGAATTCAAGAGTGTTAATTCTATATCCTGACACTCAGAACTCCTAAAAACTGAACTGTAGATAAGTTACTTAACCTTTTTGTGCCTCACTTTCCCCATCTGTAAAATGGAGTAATAATTGCACCAAAACATGCAAAGCAGGTTGTTTAGAGCATTGATTAAGTTAACAAAGTAAGGGGCTTAGAAGTGTCCCTGGCAGAAAGGAGCCACTCAACAAAGGTCCGTTATTATTATTTCAGAATCTGATGAATGGGAAGAGATCTTTCCAAACTGGAAGGTTACAATCAGCAACGGTCTTTATGTCATATGATTTAGAGAAAGAAAGTTTAGATATTTCTTCTCTAGTACACAGATATTTTTAAATTATAATCTCTACATTCCATAAACATTTACTGATAATTTTCAATGTACAACTTGTTGCTGAGTGCTAATGGCACTAGAGTTGAATCAGCCTTCTACCCAGTAGAAAGAAAGTCTCATATTTATTTATCTGGCTTTTGTTCTCTCTTTTTCTTTCATCTGCCTCTCACACATAAAATTTCTTCATTTTCCTTGTTGATCGGTTAGCACAAAATGCCAGAGTTGGGCAAATAGCATCATGTTGCTGTTCACAGCTGGTTAGTCGAGGACTGAATATCACAATTGCCTTGGGTTGTTTGGAACCTATTAGGGTATAGCTTGTATCTTGACATAGTAGACAGTTTTTCTAGACCTTTACCACGCTTCAGCCCCATACCTTATTCCAGAAGCACTTTAGTAGCACTTAGTAGGTTCATGGGAGATACTCAGTAAATCTTTGTTGAATGAGTAGAAAGCCTTGCTAATGGCTCCTGTGTGACCACATGATTCTTTTGGTCATCTGAATCATAGGAAGGGCTTTTATTTCCATTCATTCCTAGAGAAAAGGCACTCTTCTGATGAAAGGGAGTCACAGCTGGTAATAGTAAAATCACCGAGTGACTTTCTGAGGTTAGTACTCAGAAAAAACAAATTGTTTTCCTACATGAAATATGGAGCTGGTTCTGATGACCAGAACCTTGGAGATTGACATCACACTGCCAAAAATCTAAAAATTTCGAAAGTATTCTCTCTTGGTGAGTCTCAGAGGAAACAGGCACTCTCCTACATTGCTGGTGCTAGGGAAAACTGGCATAAACCTAATGGAAGGAACTAGGCAATAGCCAGTTGAATTACATATACATTTATCTATTGACTAGCAAGCCTAGAAAGGGGGTTGATAAGTGTGTATATAATTATCCACTGACTACCAATCCCTTTTCTAGGAACCCATCGCAAAGATAAATTGGCAAAAATACAAAAGCACATTTATGCATGCCTATTTATTGGAGCACTATTTGTAATTTCAAAAGACAAAAAAACCCCTACTGTTTGTCAACAAGGATTTAAATGAATAAGCTGTGGCACAATGATAGCAATGACATGTAGCACTCCAGGAGTACTTTGCAGCTGTAAAAAGAAATGTGGAATATCTATATAGACTGCTCAGGAGTGGTGTCCTGGGTAAATGGAAATAGCAGAGTGCAGAACACTATGCAATAAGGTATCTCATATCTAAGAAAGATGTGGAATAGGAATATATAAATCTATTTGCTTATACTTAAATCATGGACGTAAATGGAAGTAATAAAAATGGTTACCCCTAGAAGGCTAATGGTTACCCTTTAGCCATGGGTAGAGAGTAGATGGAGCTGCAAAGCTGCCAAAACAGTATTCAAGTTTCCCTCTTGGAACGGCTAGAGGAGCCAGCTTCTTAGGAGGCAGCCTGCTGCTGTGGGAGGATATGGGGGCCCCAGCAGCATTGAAAAGTCTCTGACTACCCTGAAGTTGGAGACCGTCCCGGGGAATCTACGCAGTGTAAGGACAGAGAAGACAGGACCAGTGTTTGGTAGGACTGACTTTTGAAGTAGGTATATGCTTTACATAATTATTAAATAAGATAAAATCGAAATGAGCAAGCCCTACAAATCAAAAACAAAATGAAACAAATTAATTTTTTAAATGCATTCCTTACCATGCATCTGAGCTCAAGCCAGGATGATCCTAAAAGCTTTATTTTGTTCAGACCTAGAAACTGAGCTGAACTCTGGTTGATGAGAGCAAGCATCCTGGAACTCTGTCTTGCCTGCCTGTCTTAGCTGATTGACCAGACACTTTTCATCACCCCTCCTTTCTTTATTTGGAACATGAGCATCTCACAGGCATGAAAAATGAGTCTCTAACAAAGCCAATGATAATGCAGTTTTAAAAAGGCATACTGTAATTGTGTCATCTGGTCAGATTTACTAATGAATGGAGAAAATAAAGGAGAAGGGCAGATTACGATTCCTGAAACTGATCCCTGTGTTCCCCGGAAGATGGATTTGGACCTACAGGACTGAAGCTGTGTTGATGAAGAAATCGTTGGTGCCTCTGAGCTGTCCTTCCTTGGGCATTGTCCTTGGAGCTGTGTTCCTCATATGAACTTGCCATGCTGAAAAATGGCATCTGGCTCCGCAGCAGAGCTCGCCAAAGGAGTCGGTCCCAGCTTTCAGGACAGCTTTCCTCAAAGTCATTCTGGATGAAGATTCCAAAGCGTTGCTTCTAGCACTTTAAAAAAGTTTCTTTAGCCATGGGTAGAGAGTAGATGGAGCTGCAAAGCTGCCAAAACAGTATTCAAGTTTCCCTCTTGGAACAGCTAGAGGAGCCAGCTTCTTAGGAGGCAGCCTGCTGCTGCGGGAGGATATGGGGGCCCCAGCAGCATTGAAAAGTCTCTGACTACCCTGAAGTTGGAGACCGTCCCGGGGAATCTACGCAGTGTAAGCTTGGGCGGGCCAAATGGCCATTCGGAACTGCCAAAGGCTGCCTGGATCGCTGGTTCACATAAGCTCGGGCTCAGCAGGCTAAGCTGCTGGCATTTGTTCAGTGGGGGAAAAATAAAATAAACTTTGTGTGGCAAGTGATAACCCTGACATTTCAATATATTTACCACAATGTTGTTTCCTAGAGTCGCGGAGTACAACAAATTAGAATTATAAATACCATCCAATTTTCCTAACAGCTCTTGTGAGTTATTAGAGAAAATCAAATCACCTTAGTCAATCAAAGGCAGCTTAAATGCCACTATGCTGCTCTCCCTCAAGAGCTAAAAGCACCTATCATTCCTATGTAGTGGTACAACTCCTTCAGTATGGTAGAGACTAAACACTTTTGTGTAAATATGAAAATATACAAATCAAGTATACAAAATACTTTACTGAAACTTGGTTACGTTTCAGAGCTTGGACCTAAAATCTGATGCAATACTTAAGTTTTCTTGGGAGTTCTAGGAATGAAGAAAAGCATATAATTATCCTTTATTTTTGCTCGGAGAGTGCATTTTTGCATGCATTAGTGTCACTCTGCATGTATGTAGGAATTTAAAATTGACACAAACTCATGATTGTACATGAGACGTTGAATTGGAGACCTGCGAGCATTTTATGAGGGGACTCTTTCTCTGTGAGAAGCCGGATGCTCAGAAGGCTACTGGAAGGAAATGCTTCATTCCAGTCAGCCTTCACCTAAGCGGGAAGCAGAGAGGCCCACACTCCTCTCGCAGCCACGGGTTGTGGTAATTGCTGATACTTTGATGAGCTGTCAACGTGATAACTGTTTGTCATGTCCCACTTAATTGGAGCCCCATAGAACAATAATGAAGTACCCTCTCCATGCAGATGACTTTGTGATTGATGACCCAGCTGAGGAAATCATTTACAAATACAGGCAAAAATTCAGCCTGGTGATGGATCTCATCTGATATTCTCTTGGTCTTTAGAGTGTAGCTCTTTGATTGACACTCATGGTATTGAGATAACCCAAGAGAAAAATCTTGCCTCTAGACACAACAAAGGCCCCTAAATTGACTCACTCTTACTGAAATAGGTGAAATTTTGTTAGCTTTGCTTTTTCAAGCTGACTGAAGGTTTAGTGCATATATATTTTTAATGCTGTGTGAGTGAAAATAATACATTGGAAGTGATATCAGTTGATTGACATTGCAAAAAATTGGGTTCCATTTGCACAGGGTCATTTCTCAGTTAGATGTTCAGAAGAGGGTGCTGGTGGCCCTAGTAGTCCTGGCATAGTGATGGCTTCTTTCGGAGGAGGTGTTGTAAAGGGTGCAGAGGATGTGTTGCTTTCATAATCAATTTCCATTCCCACAAACGTTCCCAACTCCTTTCAACAATGAATTGAGTAACATAACAATACATTTTTCTTTTGGTGTTCAAGGTACTCATGTTAGAAATAATTGGGTTAATTTAAAAATTATAAATGAAAGATAGAATATTTCAAGAAAGTGTGACCCAATCACCTGTGGCAGTCATTTGTAGAGAAAGATGCTATTAGTGCTAAGAAAGGTGATTGAGTGCTGTTTAAAAAAATAATCAAGAGAGCCGCTAGTATTCATCAGGGGCTGCTCTCAATAGCTTATTCTCAATAAAGGCAAAGGAATCAACTCAAACAGAGGGTTCAGTAAACAATGAAAAGTAGAAGAATATCAAATTATTAGTGTCGTCTGTTGCAATGTAAAGTGAAATGCATTTATATGATGTAGGCAGGTTCCTGTATTTGTGTTTTCCCTTTAGAACCATATTAAATTAAATTAATGTTTATCTGTTACATTCAGAACTTAGAATTGTGTTCCTCAGGATCTTGAGGAAAGAACATAGAGCAACCAACAATGATGTACGGTGACCTATGGCATCTCATTCAATTACAAGGTGAGGATAGGAAAATCATCCCTTCATTTACTCAGCCATCCACTAATTCTCACAATTACATATTGAGGGACTACTAGGTAACAAAAGTTTGGACTAAAGTTATCAAATCTGCTATAAAATGCACATTGTTATAGGTATTCCATATATAAATGCATGTTTACATGCCTTCATTGGAGTACTGTTGAGTACCTGTTGTGTGTAAGGTGCTGTGCTAGATATGACTGGAACATAGGAATGAATTAGAAAAAATACCTCTTTAACAGAGTAGCCAGCTGCGCATGTCAGTTCTGAGGTGGGTAGAGCTTGCTTTAGAGAAGCTGCTGTGGGGTGTACCGCATTCGAACTGGTTCCTGAAGGCTAGATTGGAATTCCCTAGGTGGAGATGGGGAAAGAGAAAGTAGAGGGAACTTTCTAAGGAAATGTTCAGAGGTGGAAAATGGCAGGTAGAAAATGTTTAAGGATGACCATTTGGTGGGCACAGCGTGGGTGCATAATGATTGCATGAGCTGAGCAGAACAGCCGCAGGAGAGGAGGGAGCAGATCGTAGCAGGCTTCCTTTCAATCCTGGAGTAGAGATTTGGAGCTCTGCGTTCACACATTGGTGCAGCATTTGTGTTTCCCGTGGAAAGAATAAGAAGATCAGAGCTGGGCTATAACAACCTTTATCATATGGTGGAATGGGGACTGTCTTTAAGAGGGGCAGGCTTAGGCAGGGAGATGAACTGTGCAGGCAGTTTGTAGAGACCCAGGAAAGAGGACGTGATAACTACAGAAGATGGAAGGTAAGGAAGGAGAGGCCAAGATGGCGTCATTGAGTGGGGAGAGGGACAGGCAGAGACGAGGAATGTTTGGGACTAAAGATGGTAAGTTCCACTTTATATCGTATCATCAAAATACCCATCAATTTTTCCTGAAAGCAGAAATGGATTTACTCCTAGAATTAAATGGTTAATAGTTTCCTAAAGTTGACGTTGCTGAGGGAGTGATTTACCATGGCAGGGAAAAGCAGTCTTAGGAGTGCTAACATGCCTTTCTCATCATTAGATTTCAGGAATCACAGACAAGACTGTGCCTAAGTGGAGACAGGTAAATAAAGCTTACTCTCCCCAGCCCCCTGCGCTCCGCACTAATGGAGATCCAGCTGCTGGGAGCGATGGGAGCAGAGGTGATATTTGTGGGATCAATGCAACCCTGGATTCTCTTGCCACCAGCCCCGTCTCCTGGGGAGCCGTTGAGTTAGTGGAATGAGAAGTGGAAGAGGGGATGACATGGTATTGGCATGCCTTCATTCCCTCAGATGTTAGCCAGCGGCGGCTTTTGTCCATTTTCTGCTCACCTTCGTTGTCTGTTTGGCAGGTCCTTTTGTTTTGCCTTCTCGTATTTGTTTCCTTTCCCCCGTTTTCCAGATAATTCTAACCTGATTGGCTCCCCCATCCTCTCTTCTTTTAGTCCTTCGTTTTGCTATATTCCTGCTTCTTGCCTTGTTTTTATTGTTTATTATGAACTACTCGAAACATACAGGAAAAAAATCATTGAGAATAAGGAATGTAACAAACACCCACTTATATACCATGGAACTTTAACAAATGTTAACAAAGCAAACTTACTTGCTTTGGATCTTTTCTTAAGGCAATAAAAATTCTATCTATCCATCCATCCATCCATCCATCCATCAATCATCTATCCATTCATCCATCAACATAGTTAAAGCCCGCTGTGAATTACACCTCCTTTATAACATAACAATCTCTTCTCCAGATGTTAGCACTCTCTTGAGTGCTAACATTGTAATTCTTATGCATGTTTTCATGCTCATAGAATCACTACATATATACTACATATGAACATTAAATTGTGTTGTTTTGTATGTTTTCAGTCTCCCATTGATAATATATATATTCAATAACTGGCCTTTTTTTTTCCGCTTAACCTAATATTTTTGATATTTATCCATGTTGATAATTGAAGTTCTAATTCATTTATTTTGATTCCTGTATAAAGTCCTTTGTATTAATATACTACAATTTATTTAGCCAATTTGCGCTTAATGAACATTTAAGTTGTCTCTGATTTTTTTCCTCTGCTACAACAAAAATTGCTGCAATAATCATTCTTGAGCATGTCACATGTGCCGGAGAATTTATCTGAATTATATACCAGGAATTGGACTTTTTAGGGTGTTAAGCATGCTATTCTTTTTTTTTTTTGAGATGGAGTTTCACTCTTGTTGCCCAGGCTGGAGTGCAATGGCGCGATCTTGGCTCGTTGCAACCTCTGCCTCCTGGGTTCAGGCAATTCTCCTGCCTCAGCCTCCTGAGTAGCTGGGATTACAGGCGCGCGCCACCATGCCCAGCTAATTTTTTGTATTTTTAGTAGAGGCGGGGTTTCACCATGTTGACCAGGATGGTCTGTCTCGATCTCTTGACCTCGTTATCCACCCGCCTCAGCCTCCCAAAGTGCTGGGATTACAGGCGTGAGCCACCACTCCCAGCCCCAAGCATGCTATTCTTACTTATTATTGCCATATTGAGCTCCAAAGTTGTGCGACCAGTTTATAGGTTCACCAACAGTATATGAGAGCTTGGCCTTTCTCAGTATTCTTCTCCTCAAGAGGTATTATGAAGCTTTTAGATTTGCCAGTATGTTGGGAATAAACTGGCATCTCATTGTTGGTTCACTTTGCATTTCTTTGATTACTAATGAGATTGAACATTTCTTTATAAGCTTATTGTCTGTTACAGTTTTGTGAATTGCTTGGGTATATGCTTTGTCCATTTGTTGCATTAATTTCTCCTTTGTTTCTGATTTTATAAGTTTTTCACACATTCCTTTGTTTTATATAGACTGTATATGCAAATAACTTCTCTGAGAAGTTATTTTTCTGGGATAAATTTTTTGTTTTGCTTATGCTATCTTTTGATGCAGGAAAGCTTTTAATTTTAATGAACCGAATGTATCATTTTTTTTATATGGTTTTGCTTTGTTTTGTTTTTCTACCTTTTCTTCTATTGTCTTTGTTCTTTTTGGGTGTCTGGCTTGTCTTCCCACTCTCTCTTTTATTAAATAGCTTTTAAGATGGGGATTATGGGTTTCTTAAAGGTTTGTTAAGCCTCATCTGTAAAACTATGCCACTTATTTTGAGGAGAAAACCGGGAGTGGAAGAGATTTGGCTGCTAGCTTTTTTCAATGTGTAGTTTATTAATTTAGTTAGGTTTTCTATTTCTTCAATGTTGATAAATTTATTTTTATGCAAAATTATCTAGTAATTGTCACGAAGTTATGTAAAGTACTTCTAATGATTTTATCCTCCTCTGTGTGTAGGGATGTCCTTTTTATTTGTTCATATTACTTGAGATCTTGTTTTTCCAAAGACCAGCTTTTATTTTATTGATGCTTCCTATTCGTTTCTATTTGGTAAGTGTCTTTTGTTGCATTTAGTTTCCTGCCTTATGCATTTACAATGTACTCTGTTGAGTAAGAAGCCTGCGCCTGGCACCTCTAGCTAGTATTTAAGGCTGGGAAAGGCAGAGCAGCCAGTGAGAGGAAGGTGAGGAGAGTATTGTGTCGAGGAGAAAAGTGAAGAAAGACTTTCTAGAAGGAGGGTATCATCCACTCTGCCGAATGCTGCAAAAGGCTGTGTTAGATGAAGACTGGAAACCGACTATTAGTTTCTGATAATGTGAAGTAGTGATTTTTTTGGAGGGGTAGGATCTAATTGGCTGGAGAGGGTTGAAAAGGGAAGGGCTTTGTGTCTTAGTGGACTGGTCCTTTTGCATGGCTGGGTTGATGTCTCATTGTCATACTATTAATTCTTTTTTATTTTAATTCTGTTTCATCTGATATTCATATTGCCACTAGCATTTTTTTTTGATGAATGTATTAGTTTGCTGGGAATGTCAGAGGAAAGTACCACAGAATGGATGACTTAGACAACAGAAATTCATTTTCTCACAGTTCTGGGGTCTGAGTCATCGGGGTTGGTTTCTCCCGAGGCCACTCCTTGGCTTTCAGATGTCTGTCCTCTCCCTGTGTCTTCATATGGTCTTCCCTTTGTGTGTCTCTGTGTCCTAATTTTCTCTTTTTATAAGGACATCAGTCATATTGGATTAGGGCCCACTGAGTGACCTCATTTTCACTGAATTACCTCTTCAGAGACCCCATCACCAAATAGTACTGGGGTGGTACTTCAACACATGAATTCTGGGGAGAGTGCAATTCAGCTGGAAACAATTTCTCTGGTGTTCTTTCCCATATCTTTTTGTGTGACTTTGTGTTAGGTATGGTTTTCACAGTGCAGCAAATAGGTGAATTTAAAAAAATTCAATGTGATTAGATTCTGCTTGATCCAGTTTGATTGGTGTTTTTAATATGTATTTTATTAAAAATTAAAATATTTTAACATTTTAATTTTCTCCTTTCATTTTATTGTAATTTCTGCCATATTCTTTTTTGATTTCTGTTCATGACAATTCTTCTCCCCCTCTTCTCTCTTTGTCCTAATTTCACATGAATTGGGTGAGTTGTCAGTATCCCCCTTTCCCTACTTTATGGTTTGAAAGCTTTAGATTGTTTTTCTGTTTTGCTGGTGAGTACCTTAAATTTTAAACACATATACTTATTTATACATTTTTAATTAATTAATTTTTTGAGATGGAATTTCACTCTGTCTCCCAGGCTGGAGTGCAGTGGTACGATCTTGGCTCACCACGCCCGGGTTCAAGTGAGTCTCCTGCCTCAGCCTCCCGAGTACCTGGGATTACAGGCACCCACCACCACGCATGGCTAATTTTTATATTTGTAGTAGAGACGGGGTTTTGCCATGTTGACCAGGACAGTCTTGAATTCCTGACCTCCAGTGATCCGCCTGCCTTGGCCTCCCAAAGTGCTGGGATTATAGGTGTGAGCCACCGTGCCCGACCTTTATCTTATACATTTTTAAACAAAGCTTAAAGTTATTCAGTATTTCTTCCAGAGTATTTTTACATTCTCCTTTGAACATATTCTGTGCTATCGTTGCCCAGAGATTTGGAAGTTCATTAAAAATTAGTATTTTTCTAATTGATTTTAAATTAATTTCCCAGTATATTTTATCAATTTCTGTAATCTCTCCAATTTTGCATAATTGTCTTTCCTAGTCATAATACTGTGGTAACAACTTTAAAAGCAGGGCTGAAACAATACAGTTTAATTTCTTGTTTACACTCCAGGCTGGCTAGGATTCAACTCCTGCATTCCAAAGGCCACCTGAAGGAGCAGCCGGCATCAGCAGAGGCAGAGGGGAGAGGGCACGCTGGCTCTTAAAGCTTCCATGCGAGAGAATTATCCATCATGTTCACTCACATTTCCTTGGCCAAAGCAAGTCATATGGCCAAGCATGACTTCAAGGGGGATAGGAAAATAGAATCATCCTATGGCTGGGGGCAGTGGATATGGTGGAGCTGGGCAAGTCATCCACATTTATCTTCAGTCTGGCTTCCCTTTCCTTCACGCTGAACATATTCTTTAATAAATCTTTTAATTAGCATCTGTGAGTGGTAAACTCTTTTATTTTTATACATGTAAAAAAGCCTTTATTTTTCCCTGACTCTTAATTAAATGTTTAGCTGTGTATAAAATATGAGATTTACTATTTCCTTACCTGAGCACTTGGAAAATATTATTCTATTGCTTTTTGGCCTGTATTTTTTGCTAATGAAAGTGTTGTTGCCAACTTAATTGCTATTATTTTGTAGGTAATCTGTCATTTTTGGCAGCTTTTAGATTTTTTTTCAAACTGGATGTGGATTTATTCTTCCTTATCCTGCTCAGAACTTGAAGCACACACATTTAGTCTAAGGATGTATGGCTTCTTTCATCTCTGGGATATTCTCAGCCATAATTTTTTCAATGATCTTTTGCTGGACCTCCCATTGAATACATATCAAACTGCTCAAGTTTACTAAATCACTTCAGTCCAGTCTAGAATTTATTCCCTTAATTTTTTCTATTTCTCTATATTTTAAAAATTCTAAGACTTGTAATTATTTTTATAAGTATCTTGTTTTTATTTGTTATTATGTGTTTCTAGATGCTGTTGCTCATTTATATTTTTGATGATCCTAACCACATATTTTAAAGTCTTTGCTAGACTGTTTTATGGCATGGATCTCATTTGAAGTGAGTTTATTTAACTAATTAATTAACATGTTTGGCTCTCTGTGAACATTCTCTTTTTGTGTGTTTTGGGATTTGGGTTTATGAACTCAAGTGAGGAGATTGTTTTTTCCTTTGCTCTCTCCCTTTGTACCCACTTCTTTCTACCGAGAAATTATACTGTTGCTTTCACTCAAACCCCTGCACTCTGGTTAAGAACAAGTTTTTATCATCATACAGTGTTTCTGATAGTATTCGAAACAGAAGGCCACTTGGTTCCTTCCACTTTGCTAGACTCCTGGCTTTTTAACAACTGAAGCCACAGTCCTCATGCAGTAGTGTTAACAAATGATCTCCTTTTAGGACAGTGGAGAGACACCCTCCAGCCTCTGGCTTCAAGCAGTGAGCCTAGCTCTAGATATCTGTCTGGCATGGAACACTTTTAGTCCCCATTACCTTGTTGGAGCAAGCTTAATGACCACCAGAATCTGATAGGCTGTGGTTTAGCATCTCCCCCAATGCCCCATTATTGCTCTGGGTTTCTGTGTCATTGATCCATAAGGACCTTTGAGTTGCTTTGAACCTACCAGAAAGGAGGTTCAAAGCAACTTAAAGGTTCTTCTTGAAACTTTCAAGAAGGTTCTCTAAAGAACCTTCTTCTTGAATACATCTTTCTGGTTTGTTATTTTCTTTTTTCTGTTGTAATGCTTTCTTTCTCATCTATTATTTCTAAGTATTTGAAGCAGAAGAGATAAACTTTGGATTTTGAATTTACTAAGACATTCTTATGGGAAATACCTGTCTCCATTTACTCCCCTTTACATAAATATCATTAAAAATTTAAAGTATAGATTATAAAGTAAGATGGAAAAAACTTAAAAATCCACAATAATGCTTTATTTTCCCTGAGATGCTGAGATTAAAAGATGTATTGTTTTATAGCACCATGTCATTGTTGTGAACAGGGATCTGTTCCTCTCCAGGTATATGAACCAGAGAGTTATTTACTTATCTGCAGTATGGGGAAAGTCATCCTGTTGCATAGAGCCATTAAGGAGATTATGTGGAATCATGTATGCAAGAGTCTTGCACAGTGTCTGCACATGGTAAGTAGTTACAGGTATATATAATTCAAATTGTGTCTTGAATATGATCACTAGAATATACATGTTGATTATTTTTTCTAACTGTGGCAGGGAGGGGTATTTATAAGTACATAAAGTAGTGTTACAGATGCTGGAATCTCCTTCCTGTTCCTGAGAAAACTTTTGTGAAATCCTATTATTAGGGAGTCTTTTCTTTGGATTAATACATCCCTCTTTAAATCATAGGTTCCCAAACCTCGTATGTTCTCACTGATAAGTAGGAGCTGAACTGTGAGGACAAAAAGGCATAAGAATCATACAATGGAATTTGGGGACTCAGGAAAAAGAGTAGGAGGGGTGATGGATAAAAGACTACACATTGGGTGCCTTGTACTCTGCTCAGGTGATGAGTGCACCTAAATCTCAGAAATCACCACTAAAGAACTTATCCATGTAACCAGACATCACCTGTTCCCCAAAAACCTACGAAATAAAAAAAGTCAGAGGTTTCTTTAGAAAAGTTACACACCAACATGAGCAGAAGAGGTTTCTGCACACCTTCCTATATGGTCAAATTGCTTTTTCTGATTGCTGATTAAGGAAAAAAAGGAATCAGAGTTTTATTTAAGCAATGAGAACTATGACACTTCCCAGGGTGGGCAGATGGATCTATATGGGTCATGCTAGTGGGGTTTCTAGTAGCTGATGAATTGTTCAACAATACAGATGAACAGGAGACTCAGGGGCAGGGGTAAGAATGTAAGATGTATCACCCAGCTTCAGCTCAACCATGCTATGGTAACCACTCCAAAAATCTTGGTGGCTTACAACAACAAAGGCTGATTTTGCTCAAATATCTGCTGAAATAATCTGGGGAAATTTAGGGCATAAATGGCCAGAGGAAATGAGAACATGGTGGAACCACACAATGGCTGTCAATGCTTCTACTCACAAGTGGCACACTTCACTTTCGTTACATTTTATTGGCCAAAGCAAGTCACATGGCTAACTGTGAACTGTAACACAAACCTCTGAAGTTTATAGCACAAGATAGTTGGTAACTGCATAAATAAAACTAGAAGGCCTATTTTAGAACCATTGATTGGCTTCTTTAACGTGTTCTTACTATATCAAGCAGGGAGGACCCAGTTTGTCAAAAGGCATTTGGCTAATGTGGCAAAAGCATAAGAAAAGAGAAAACTTAGTAGAGATGAAACATAAGGAATGTCAACATCTAGGCTTGTTATGGGCTGAATTGTGTCCTCTCCCAAATTTATACCTTGAAGTTCTAACTCCCGGTACCTCAGAATGTGACTGTATTTGGAGGTAGGTTCTTTCAAGAGGTTAGTGAGTTAGGATGAGGTCATTAAGGTTGCCCTGATTCAGTATACTGATGTTCATATAAGAAGAGGATTTTACTAAATGGCCACACACAAAGGGAAGCTCATGGGCAGACATGGAGAAGAAGGTGGCCATAAGCAGGTCAAAGAAAGAAGCCTCAGAAGAAACCAACACTGCTAACACCTTGATCTGGCATTTCCTGCCTCTAGAATTGTGAGAAAATCAATTTCATTTTTTTGAGGTACCCAGTCTTTGGGGTTCAAAGTCTATGGTACCTTGTGGAAGCCCTAACAAACTAATACAAGGCTTTAACTTCTAACATGAGACTTGTCTATGGGCCTTCTCCCTATCTATAACATGATGGAGAACACATCTCCCTGTCCTAGCCTATCCTTGATCTAGGGACTGGTGTTAAGCAATTTTCTCAGGCCTTTCAATGGGCAAGGATAATGTTCATTGCCACAAAAACAACCTGCCTCCTTTTTTTCCAACTGTCCTTGCCTTCTTGCTGGCTATTGCTTTCAGCTGACGTGAGCTCAGGGCAAGCCCATTAAGAATGCCCCCTTTCCCTGCTGGTAGCAGTGTACTGATTAGTCTAGTTCTTTCTCCTGTCTGCTTCTTTCTCCTCAAGTTAGATACAGGCACTTGAACTTGACGTTAGTTTATGATGATTTTATTATCAAATTCTAAGCAAGTAATGCATTATAGATGTGTTGGATTCTAATCAAGTAATCAAACTAGGTTATAACTCTATTGATTCAGTAGCCACTTTGCGCACTGGTTTCCATGCTGGCACTTATATAGTTGCCAATGGATTTATTTGTGCGTGTGTGTGTGTGTGAGAGAGAGAGAGAGAGCAACACTAGCTGCTCTTGTGTAATAAAGATGTGAAAGGAAATGATGAGAAATGCACCATTCTCTTTTCATGTAGGAAAATACCTAACATGCATAGATGATTTAAAGTTGTGCTCCACTGACCACCCCAGTCATATTTACCAGGAATGAAGTTTTTTCTCAGAGACCCCTATCTGCAGAGTCTTACAGGGTCTTGGTGCTTAAAGCAATGCCTCTATTTGGAACACTTGGGGTTTGAAAAATCTAATTTGCCCTGAAATCCCTTCTGCATTTTAAAAATTGTGTCTGAATTCTCAATGCAGTCAGAGTGACTGTTTGGTAGACAAAATGTATCCCCAAACCATCAAGGGATTTTCATAAGCAATTGGGATTACTCCGAAATACATTGCAGATTGGTATCAACTATCATATTTGAATTTGTAGTCTAGTGCTGAGAGCAATTTGTAGCACATTATAAATCATGACTCCTCCCTCACAATTTCTGAATGATCCCGTATGTGACAAGCACTAAGTAGGCTGTTGCTACAGCAGCAACATCTGAAATTACCCAGAGATATCATACCAAACTGAATGACAGGGGAAAATTTCATAATCGCTTTATAAGTACAACCCTTCAGTATAGCCCAATCTCCTTCAACCCAAGAAAAATTGAGATGAGTTTGGATTGAGAATGTTAATTGGAACCTGATATGCTTGGCTTTCTAGCACGGTATTTAAATCGTGTTAGGACTGTCTGTCTATTCAAGAGAGCTACAAAAAGTTAACTTATCTTTCTTTCCCCCCCAAAATGAAAGCTTAGATTCCAGGGAGTACAAGCCAGATTCATAGAGAAAATTCTAAAATTACAAACTCTATTGCTATGAATTGGTCCTAGAATTGGCTATTATTATTTAGATGTAATAAAAATTCTAGTGATCTGCAGAACAGTAAAATCTCCAGTTTAGCAGGGGATTGAAGTGTTTTCTGGACTGCGCCATATGAAAGCCATCAGAGACAATAGAGTCTTCACAGATATCCACTCTAACATTTGCAAAAAGCATTAACAATATATCATACTTCACTGCTGCTGCAAACCCATAATATTATTCACAAATTATGTATTTAAGATTGGGGAGCTGGAGACATTTTTGTAATGCTAATATTAAGACATCCCCTCCAGAGAGGTTCTATAGAACCTCAGCGTGCATTTTTCATATTCAACTTACTGCGTGACCATGTGATGATTCTGAAATCGTTGCCTGGCTACACTGATCCCTATTTCCTAGAGCCCTATCTGCCAGTGTTCAGAAGAGTTTTATTCCTAAGTGTTACTTTGAAACATTGGACTGTAATTTATAGAATTTATCTAAGGAAGTTTCTAAAACCATTAAAAATACTTTTAACTACAAGTCATTCAACCTGAGGAAAGAGAAAAAAAGTTACTTTGAATAATGAACTGATAATAAGATCAGAAAAATTAAGATGGAATATCATGCAAATAACATGGGCATGGGGATTATTACTTAAGATGTACCTTTATTCTTATTGTTTTGATTAAAAAGTGATAGAAAAACTGCAGAATAGAAAAAAAGTAGATTTATAGCAGATGCTTTTATAGAGACGTAAAACTTTTGAGTGTCCCAGAGGAAGTAGAATTAATTTATGATGAGATTTGAGTTTCTGACATCTCTATTGAGATGAACAAGGAAGAGGCATATGGTGGGGAAATATCAGTAAGGTAGACATAGCTGGTTAAATGGTGAGAAATGAAAGCCTTATTTAAGACACATGAACAACAATAATAACAACTAAAACAGCAATGATGGTTGCTGTGAAAGGCATAGCTAAAGGGAAAAAGGAAGCTAGGAGGGGTCAAGCTCATTCTACAATAAGTTATGATTTTGTTCAAAAAATAATCAACCACTGGGTGGGTGCAGGGGCTTACACCTGTAATCCCAGAACTTCGGGAGGCCAGAGCAGGCGGATCACTTGAGCTCAGGAGTTCAAGACAAGCTTGGGTAACATAGTGAAACCCTGTCTCTACAAAAAATTTAAAAAAAAAAATGTAGCCAGGTGTAGTGGCCTGTGCTTGTAATCCCAGCTACTCAGGAGGCTGAAGTGGGAGGATCACTTGAGCCCAGGGTGAGGAGGCTGCAGTGAGCCGAAATCACACGACTGCACTCCAGCCTGAGCGACAGAGTGAGACGCTGTCTTGAAAAAAAAAAAAAGTAATCAATCACCAAATGCAGCCCAATGTACCTAGGCTTGACAGCTGATTGGATTAACACAGTTCCTTTCATTAGAATCTAGGTTGGTGGACAGTAAAGGATCAGGTTAGTGCATGAAACACTGAGGAAGAAGCAGGAAAGCAGGGACAGAAACTTCGCAGAGAAAGGGCAGGGATGGGAAGAATTTATAAGAGCAGCTTTATAAATTCCTGTTGGATGGATGACATAAAAAATTGGAATATTCAGATAATGCCAGAAATTCATTTTAGTTGCAACCTTTTCTCCTCAGTCAACATTCATTTGAACCTTTAAGTGGCAGAATTGATACATTTCATTTGCACTTTATTGAATGCAGCTTGAAATGGAGCAAGAAATAGGTATCTATCAAATTGGAAATAGATACATCAGCTTGCATTTAGCCTCATAAACAACATATTGTTGTGGTTAAGAGTACTAGCTTTGGATTCAAACAGACCTGGGCATAAGCCCAAGCTCAGTTTCTTCATCTGTAAAATTAGGTCCAGAACACCTACTCATACTGATGAGATTATTCAATGAGATGAGGCATAAAGTAGGAAGCACTGACTCTTACAAAAGATTGTTAAGCATTTAACAATATTTATTCATTATTATATTAACATTAATATGTTGTCATTGTAAATAAATGAAGTAAGATTTATTTATTTATGTTATTTATAAATTATTATTTATGTTAATCAGAAAATTTTGGTACATATTTCCAAGATACATTGGTCATCTTTAAACACCTAAAGTATTATTCTTCCATTCAAAATATGATAAATAATAGGTTCAAAATAATATCTTTAGTGAGACATATGCTCATATGAATATATATTTTACCCTGTAATTTTCCTATCCTGATAAAATTCAGGTCAGTATTAATATATTATAAAAAAGTAGTTTTTGTAAATATCTTACTCTTGTAGAAAAATTGGCAAATCATGTGTGTAGTATATTTAAGTAGCCCATGGTGCTCTCAATCACTCTATTTGACATTTAGCTAGTACAACGGAGGGTTTCTACTGGACAGTGAGAAGAGAACATTGCACAAGTCACCATGTTCTGCAGATTTCTTGCCAACTTGCTTTATGTTCATTTAACTGGTTGCTTTTCATAATTACCCTATGACTGGCTAAATTTCAAATTACAAAAGGATTGTTATTCCGCATTGCTCTTGGCCTTTAAATAAACGAGATTTTAAACATAAATATTGGCCCTAATGTAATTTTCCCCCATGAAACAATGAAAGAAGTAAAAGAGAAACCTTTTAGATGCCTTTTTAAAAAAATTATTTTACTTTAAATTCTGGGATGCAAGCGCAGAATGTGTAGGTTTGTTGCATAGGTATACATGTGCCATGATGGTTTGCTGCACCTATCAATCCATCATCTACGTTTTTAACCCCACATGCATTAGCTATTTTTCCTAATGCTCTCCCTTCCCTCAGCCCCCATTCCCTGACTGGCCCTGGTGTGTGTAGTTTCTTTCCTTGTGTCCATGTGTTCACACTGTTCAACTCCCACTTATGAGTGAGAACATGCAGTGTTTGGTTTTCTGTTCCTGTGTTAGTTTGCTGAGGATGATGGCTTCCCACTTCATCCATGTCCCTGCAAAGGACATGATCTCATTCCTTTCTATGGCTGCATAGTATTCCATGGTGCATAGGTACCACGTTTTCCCTGTCCAGTCTATCATTGATGGGCATTTGGGTTGGTTCCATGTTTTTTCTATTGTAAATAGTGCTGCAATAAACATACATGTGCATGTGTCTTTATAGTAGAATGATTTATAATCCTTTTGGTATATACCCAGTAATGGGATTGCTGGGTCAAATGGTATTTCTGGTTCTAGATCCTTGAGGAATCATCACACTGTCTTCCACAATGGTTGAACTAGTTTACACTCCCACCGAAGTAATTAGCACTTCCACCAGCAGTGTAAAAGTATTCCTGTTTCTCCAGAGCCTCAACAGCATCTATTGTTTCTTGACTTTTTAATAATTGCCATTCTGACTGGCATGAGAAGGTATCTCATTGTGATTTTGATTGCATTTCTCTAATGATTGGTGGTGGTGAGCCTTTTTTCATGTTTCTTGGCCATATAAAGTCTTCTTTTGAGAAGTGTTTGTCCATATCCTTCGCCCATTTTCTGATGTGGTTGATTTTTTTTTCTTGTAAATTTGTTAAGTTCATTATAGATTCGGAATATTAGCCCCTCATCAGGTGGATAGATTGTGAAAATTTTCTCCTATTCTGTAGGTTGCCTGTTCACTCTGATGATAGTTTCTTTTGCTGTGCTGAAGCTCTTTAGTTTAATTAGATCCCATTTGTCAGTGTTTTGTTGCAATTGCTTTTGGTGTTTTCATCATGAAGTCTTGGCCCATACCTGTGTCCTGAATTGTATTGCCTAGGTTTTCTTCCAGGATTTTTATGCCTTTCGGCTTTACGTTTAAGTCTATAATCCATCTTGAATTAATTTTTATGTAAGGTATAAGGAAGGGGTCCAGTTTCAGTTTTCTGCATATGGCTAGCCAGTTTTCCCAGCACCATTTATAAAACAGGGAATCCTTTCCCCATTGCTTTTGTCAAGTTTGTCAAAGATCAGATGGTTGTAGATGTGTGATGTTATTTCTCTATTAGGTCTCTATTCTGTTCCTTTGATCTATATGTCTGTTTTTGTGCCAATCCCATGCTGTTTTGGTTACTGCAGCCTTGTAGTATAATTTGGTCAGGAAGCATGATGCCTGTCTATTGTTGGCGTATAGGAATGCTTTTAATTTTGCACATTGATTTTGTTCTTTTTGCTTAGGATTGTCTTGGCTATGTGGGCTCTTTGTTGGTATAAAATTCTTCTAATTCTGTGAAGAATGTCAATGGTAGTTTGATTGGAGTAGGACTAAATACATAAATCACTTTGGGCAGTATGGCCACTTTCATGATACTGATTCTTCCTATTCTTGAGGATGGAATGTTTTTCCATTTGTGTCTTCTCTTATTTCCTTAAGCAGTAGTTTGTAGTCCTCCTTGAAGAGGTTCTTCATATCCCTTGTTAACTGTATTTCTAGGTATTTTATTCTCTTTGTAGCAATTGTGAATGAAAGTTCATTCATTATTTGGCTCTCTGCTTGTCTGCTATTGGCATCTAGGAATGCTTGTAATTTTGCACATTGATTTTGTATCCTGAGAGTTTGCTAAAGTTGCTTATCAGCTTACGGAGTTTTTGGGCTGAGACGATAAGGTTTTCTAAGTTTAGAATCATATTGTCTGCAAACAGAGACAATTTGACTTCCTCTCTTCCTATTTGAATACACGTGATTTCTTTCTCTTACCTGATTGCCCTGGCCAGAACTTCCAATCCTATGTTGAATAGGAGTGGTGAGAGAGGGCATCCTTGTCTTGTGCCAGTTTTCAAAGGGAATGCTTCCAGCTTTTGCTCATTCAGTATGATAGGGTTTGTCATAAAAAGCTCTTATTATTTTGATATATGTTCCATCAATACCTTGTTTATTGAGAGTTTTTAACATAAAGGGATGTTAATTTTTTTCTAAGGCCTTTTCTGCATCTATTGAGATCATCGTGTGGTTTTTGTTATTGGTTCCGGTGATGTGACGGATTACGTTTATTGATTTGCATATGTTGAACCAGCCTTGCATAGTGGGATAAAGCCAACTTGATCGTGGCAGATAAGCTTTTTGATGTGCTGCTGGATTTGGTTTGCCAGCATTTTATTGATGATTTTCACATCAATGTCCATGGGGGTATTGGCCTGAGATTTTATTTTTTCTGTTGTGTCTTTGCCAGGTTTTGGTATCAGGATGATGCTGGTCTCATAAAATGAGTTAGGGAGGAGTTCCTCTTTTTCACTTGTTTGGAATAGTATCACAAGGAATGGTACCAACTTTTCTTTGTACCTCTGGTAGAATTTGGCTGTGAATCTGTCTTTCCCTGGGCTTTTATTGATTGGTAGGCTATTAATTACTGTCTCAATTTCAGAAGTTATTATTGGTCTTTTCAGAGATTTGACTTCTTCCTGGTTTAGTCTTGGGGGTGTATATATGTCCAGGAATTTATCCTTTTCTTCTAGATATTCTAGTTTATTTGCATAAAGGTGTTTACAGCATTCTCTGATGGTAGTTTGTATTTCTGTGGGGTCAGTGGTGATACCATCTCTATCATTTTTTTTTTTTGTTGTGTCTATTTGATTTTTCTCTATTTTATTCTTTATTAGTCTAGCTAGCAGTCTATCTATTTTGTTAATTTATTCAAAAAACCAGCTCCTGGATTGATTGATTTTTTTTTTTGAGGGATTTTTCTTGTCTCTGCCTCCTTCAGTTGTGCTCTGATCTTGGTTATTTCTTGCCTTTTGCTAGTTTTTAGGTTTGTTTGCTCTTGCATCTCTAGCTCTTTTAATTATGATGTTAGGGTGTTGATTTGAGATCTTTCTAGCTTTCTGATGTGGGCATTTTAGTGCTATAAATTTCCCTCTTAATACTGCTTTAGCTGTGCCTCAGAGATTCTGGTACATTTTCTCTTTGATCTCATTGGTTTCAAAGAACTTTTTGATTTCTGCCTTAATTTCATTATTTACTCAGGAGTCATTTAGAAGCAGGTTGTTCAATTTCCATGTAGTTGTGTGGATTAAGTGAGTTTCTTAATCCTGAGTTCTAATTTGATTGCATTGTGGTCTGAGAGACTGTTATAATTTCAGTTCTTTCAAATTTACTGAGAAGTATTTTGTTTCCAATTATGTGGTCAATTTTAGAATGAGTGCCATGTGGCACTTAGAAGAATGTACATTCTGTTGATTTGGGGTGGAGAGTTTTGTAGATGTCTATTAGATCCATTTGATCCCACACTGAATTCAACTCCTGAATATCTTTGTTAATTTTTTGTCTCACTGATCTAATATCAACAGTGGGGAGTTAAAATGCATCAAAAATTTCTTATTAATATGATAATTATTTATAAATAACATAATTAAATGATAAACATAAATAAATATGTCAATATTTATTAAAATATTAACAGCTTAGTCTCAACTAGATAAAAGGGATTGTCTTCCTGATTCTTATATACCTAGCAGAGGAAAGTGTGAACTTTCTTTGGTGAAACATGACATCATCTAAAGTTATCATGTCTGTTGTTCAAACAAACATTATTGGTTATGCCAAGAAATATGATTATATAACCAAACTTCAAGAGAAACATCAGATAGTAGAAACACACTTATAGGTGATGTAGTTTTGTTGTTAAGAGATATGGGATTCCAAACAACTGTAGTTATTTTGCTCAGAAAAGTAGTAAAAAAGAAAGAAATGTGGTTTAATTGAAAGTTTTACCAGATAACTGAAATCTAGACAAAAGAAAATAAACATTTCAGAAATAAAAATTACAATATGTGATATTAAGTGTCCATTGGATAGAGTTAACATAGATTAGACACATAACAAGACAGGATTAAAGAATTAGAAGACAGATTAATAGAAAATATCTAAAAATAAAACATGTGGGGTGGGGCATGGTGGCTCATGTCTATAATCCTTGCACTTTGGGAGGCTGAGGCAGGTGGATCACTTGAGCCCAGAAGTTGAAGGCCAGCCTGGGAAACATAGTGACACCTTGTATTTACAAATAATTTAAAAAATTAGCTAAGCCTGGTGATGCCTACCTGTGGTTCCAGATACACAGGAGTTTGAAACAGGTAGATTGCTTGAGCCTGGGATGTTGAGGCTGCAAGTGAGCCATGTTTGCATGATGCACTCCAGTCTGGGCAACAGAGACCCTGTTTCAAAATAAACAAATAAAACAAAGCATGTATAGGAAAAAATTAAAATGTGGATGAGTGAAATAGATATGTGAGGCACAGCAAAAATATCTAGCATACATGTAACTAGGTTCCAAAAGAGAAAAAAAAAAAAAGCAAATCAGATGGGTGAAATAGAAAACAAATTGTTAGATGGTGTGTATAAACCCAAGTATATATTAAATTAAATTAAATGTAAATGGACTAAACGCTACCAGTAAAAGATTAAGATGGTAAGATTGAAAAGCAAAAATCTAAATAAATGCTTACTGCAAAGGCTATACCTTAACTATCAGGACACAAACTTGTTTAAATTGAAAGAAAGGAAACACACACACACACATAAAACACAAATTAAAAAATAGTATAGTATACTAGTATTAGAAAAGTCATATTTAAGGCAAGTATTATTACCAGAGAGTAAGAGAGAATATTGCAATCTTGAATCTGCATGTGCCAAATAATATAGTTTAGAAATAAAGCAAACATTGATAGAACTAAAAAGAGTAATACAAATCTGTCAATATCATTAAGAATTTAGAAAATCTTTACAACTTGACTTATTTGTCATATATAGAATATTGCAACAAACAGCATCCGAATATATGTTATCAAGTGCACAGTAAACTTTTATCCAATTAATGAAGTATTGGTTCATAAAGTAAGCCCCAATAAATGTCAAAAAGTTGAAATGATTCAGATTATGTTATCTATCTACAGTATAAATGAGGATAGAAATGAATTATTAACAGGTAATTAGAAAATGCCCAACTGCTTGGAAGTTAAATAATATTTTCCTAAATAACCAATGGGTAAAAAAGAAATTATAATTGAAATTAGAATATTTCAACTCAATAATAATTATATATCAAAATTTGTGGAATGCAGGTAATACAGTGCTCAGAGGGAAATTTATAGATTTAGTGCATACATTAGAAATAATAAAAGCTGAAAATCAATGATCTAAGCTTCTTTTTCAGGAAGCTAGGAAATAGCAACTAGTCAAACTGAAAAGAGTAGGCAGAAGAAAACAATGAAAACAAGAACAAAGATCCATGAAATAGAAAACAGATGTATAATACATTGACAAAACCAAAGCTGGTTCCTTGAAAACATTAATGAAATTGATAAACAGAGACCAACCAAGGAAGACACAGAGAAAAACACAAATTACCAACATCAAAAATGACATAGGATTACAGAGTCAATTGACATTAAGAAGAAAATAAGAAGATATTTATGCCAATATATTAAAAAGTGTAGAAAAAAGAAACCATTTCTTCAAAAAACACAGTATACTAAAATTGAGAGAAGAAATGAAAACATTTGAGAATCTCTAGTTAAAGAAATTGATTCTGTTTCTAAAAGCCTTGGCACAAAAAAACTGAGATAGTGTTACAAGTAAATTTTTATAAACATAAAGAAAGAAATAGCATAAAAAAATTTTTTTTTTTTTTTGAGACAGAGTTTCGCTCTTGTTACCCAGGCCTGGAGTGCAATGGTGCGATCTCGGCTCACTGCAATCTCCGCCTCCGGGGTTCAGGCAATTAATTCTCCTGCCTCAGCCTCCTGAGTAGCTGGGATTACAGGCATGCACTACCATGCCCAGCTAATTTTTTGTATTTTTAGTAGAGACAGGGTTTCACCAAGTTGACCAGGATGGTCTCGATCTCTTGACCTCGTGATCCATCCGCCTCAGCCTCCCAAAGTGCTAGGATTACAGGTTTGAGCCACTGTGCCCAGCCTCAAAACTTCTATTTATTAAAATACATAAGAGAGTAAAAAGGCAAGCCAGGTTATAGAATGGAAGCTAATATTTTTCAATGCATATGAGTATATACATATTTTCAATGCAAAGCACTTGCATCCAAAAGATATAAAGAACTGTTACAAATAAATAAGAAAAAGACACACAAACACTTCCAGAGAATATGAAAAGAAAAAATAATACCCCCAAATTTTTCATGGTATATATAATCCAGAGAATATGAATAAAATTCCAGAGAATATGAAAAGAAAAAATAATACCCCCAAATTTTTGAGGCAATATAATCTTAATCCTTAATTGATAAGATTATTAAAAGAAATAAAATTATAATTCTCTGTCTTGCATCAGCTTAGAAATAACCCTAAACAAAACATTAGCTAATTAATCCCAGCAACATGACAATATGATAGCAAATCACAAATTGATTTTAGGAATCCACAGCCTTTTAAAATCAATAAAAATCAACAAATGTAATTCACTTTATTAATAGATCCAGGAAAAGTGTATTCAACACTGATTTATCATTAAATTATTTACAACATGATAATAGGAATTCCCTTAAACTGAAAAAGATGATCTTGAAAAAACAAATACACTATAGCAAACACCATAGTGAAATAGTGAAAGATTTCCCCTGAAACTGAGAATGAAACAGGGAAGCCTACCATAGTTGTTTCTTCTCAACAGTGAATCAAAGGTCTTAGCTGGTATATTCAGAATATTTAAAGAATACTTACAAATCAATAAGAAAAAGACACATAGCATATTTCATTTATACAAAGTTCATAAATAGGCACTTCAAAGCTTCGGTGTAAGAGCAGAATAGTTCCCATCCTTGGCCAGGCCAGTGATGGATAGGCAAGGGCCGTGAGAGGGGCTCCTGGCATTCTGGAATTGTTCTCTTTATGTGGGTGTTGGATACGTGGATGCATTCACCTTGAGGATTATAATTTGTGCAACTTTTGTATGTATGTTAAACTTCAATAAAAAGTTAAACAAAATAAAAACAATCCCCCTTCCCAAATGTGAATCTGCTACTATGTACCAGAAAGCTCTAGAAGAAAGGGAAGTTTCTTGTGGAAAGGCACCAATCTTTTCCTTTCACTTTTTTAAATACTCTGGTCAGTGGTTGCCATACCTTTTTGATCATACATCAACAAAAGAATAGTCTGAGCAAGAATTTACACTATGTGTATGTTTACTTACACATGCACTCAGGAACATTGTAAAATATGTTTGGTATCTTACAGCATCTGACGTACACTTCATGTACATAATGAACACATGACAACAATGTAAATGTATAAAGGATGAGATGTAGATACACACCTACGACGCACCTACAAAAATTCAAAATTAAAGAAATAAGTTGTTTTTTCTGTCAATTATGTAAAATCTTTGGGATTTTTCTCCTTTTATTTATTTTTAAATGCATTTTAGGTTTTGGGGTACATGTGAAGAACATGCCAGATTGTTGCATAGGTACACATATGGCAGTGTGATTTGCTGTCTTCCTCCCCATTAACTATATCTGGCCTTTCTCCCCATGCTATCTCTCCCCAACACCCCACCCCTGCTGTCCCTCCCCTATTTCCCCCCAACAGACCCCAGTGTGTGATGCTCCCTTCCCTGTGTCCATGTGTTCTCATTATTCAACACCCATCTATGAGTGAGAACATGTGGTGTTTGGTTTTCTGTTCTTGTGTCAGTTTGCTGAGAATGATGGTTTCCAGGTTCATCCATGTCCCTACAAAGGACACGAACTCATCATTTTTGATGGCTGCATAATACTCCATGGTGTATATGTGCCACATTTTCCCTGTTCAGTCTATCATTGATGGGCATTTGCATTGGTTCCAGGTCTTTGCTATTGTAAACATTGCTGCAATGAACATTTGTGTGCATGTGTCCTTATAGTAGAACGATTTATAATCCTTTGGATATATATCCAGTAATGGGATTGCTGGGTCAAATGGAATTTCTATTTCTAGGTCCTTGAGGAATTGCCACACTGTCTTCCAAAATTTACACTCCCACCAACAGTGTAAAAGTGTTCCTCTTTCTCCACATCCTCTGCAGCATCTGTTGTCTCCCGATTTTTTTAATGATCGCCATTCTAACTGGCGTGAGATGGTATCTCAATGTAGTTTTGATTTGCATTTCTCTCATGACCAGTGATGATGAGCATTTTTTTATATGTTTGTTGGCCTCATGTATGCCTTCTTTTGTAATGTGTCTGTTCATATCCTTCGTCCACTTTTGAGTGGGCTTGTTTGTTTTTTTCTTATAAATCTGTTTTAGTTCTTTGTATATTCTGGATATCAGCCTTTTGTCAAATGGATAGATTGCAAAAATTTTTTCCCATTCTGTTGGTTGCAGATTCACTCTAATGACTGTTTCTTTTGCTGTGCAGAAGCTGTGGAGTTTGAATAGGTCCTATTTGTCTATTTTGGCTTTTGTTGCCAATGCTTTTGGTGTTTTGGTCATGAAGTCCTTGCCTACGCCTATGTCCTGAATGGTTTTTCCTAGATTTTCTTCTAGGGTTTTTATGGTGTTAGGTCTTATGTTTAAGTCTTTAATCCATCTGGAGTTAATTTTAGTGTAACGTATCAGGAAGGGGTCCAGTTTCTGCTTTCTGCACATGGCTAGCCAGTTTTCCCAACACCATTTATTAAACAGGGAATCCTTTCCCCATTGCTTGTTTTTGTCAGGTTTGTCAAAGATCGGATGGTTGTAGATGTGTCCATTTTGTGAGGGGCAACTGAGTTTATTCTAGATGACAGAAATCATAAATTCATTTAACCAGTCACATGCTATGTGTTGTAATTTATAGCAATACTTCAAAGTGCCTCTTGGGAAACATCCATTCTCACCTCAGAGCCACATGACCCCTGACCACCTGAGGCACTCACTCTATACAATGAGTGCCTCCAAAGCAATTGGTTTCTTGCATTAGGATGAAGAAGGTAATGTAGAGATTTGAATATTTTTTTCCCATTCCCAGTCTTGAATGCACCTGGAATTGACGTCTTGATAAATTAATGAAGTCACATAGTTTTGCTTAGCGGTCTGAAACCAGAAGTCAGTGTGATTACATCTGAGACTAAGAGGAAGTGAACTTCACTGTGCCCATCCATAGAAAACATGATTAAGCAACTACTGTAATGCTTTTTATGCTGTAACTTCATTGGAAATAAAACAGCTTTGCATGGAACCATTCTTCCCCCTCTAAATTTTCAGAGAAAGCAGTGGACTCAAAGACTGAGGGACTTTTGTTCTGGTCCAAGTTCTGCCCATCTCTCATTCTATCCCTGCTTTAAATCTATTCTTGGGCATAGCACTTTGTTTCTTTTGGCCCAATTTCCTCAACTATAGAATAAGGAACTGGTAATAAATGCACATGATGTTCCCTTCAGTTATTATAAGTGTTATGGACTAAACTGTATCTCCTCCAAATGTATATGTTGAAGTTCTAACCACAGTGCCTCAGGATGTTATTACATGTGGATGTAGGTCCTTTAAAGAGACAATTAAGTGAAAATCAGATCATTAGAAGGGACCCTAAGGCAATATACCTGATGTCTTTCTAAGCAAGGGAGATCAGGACAGACACACACAGATGAAAGACCATGCGAAGAGCCAAGGGACGATGGCCGTATACAAACTAAGAGAGAGATCTTACAAGAAACCAACCCTGCTAACGTCTCAATCTCAGACTTCTGGCCTCTAGAACTTCAAGCAAATAAATTTCTGTTGTATCAGTCACCCAGCCTGTGGTACTTTGTTATGAGAGTCTGAGTAAACTAACGTAACAAGTAAACAAAGTATCCACAATGTTCTATGCTGATGGTCAGGCTTGGCTTCACAAACAGTGTCATGAGCCCAAGTTATTCCCACCAAGTAACTGACCATAGGAGAAGTGACTACATTTATTATCAGCATCTAGAAATACATACTTGAACTTTTAGACTTACTTGACAAGAACCAAGCTTCTCTCTTCTACTAAGTGCAGAATTAGACTATCAGCTTACAGGTTTTTCCCTTACAAATATCATACCGTTCGACAGGTTAGACATTTCATGAGAAGCCAAGAGAATCAGGGGCATTGCAGGTCACGGCCATGGTGGTTTTATTGCTGCTGGTTAATATTGATGGAGTACCCAAAGCTATGTGGAAAGATTACCTAGTGCTTTCTTGTGTGATGCCCAAGTTTCATTTGATAAGAATACTTCTTTGCTTGCTCAGTCACCAAAGATTTTCTCAAAGAAACGATCTACCTTATTTGAATTTATAACAACCTGATTAGTTTTCATTCCATTTATATTCTAGTAACTATTTTCAAATAAAGCATCTGGCGTCCAGATAGGATGGCACTAAATCTGAGAATCTGAAAGAATGTGAAGTAGCAAAACGGTGGTTTGATCAAGGAGAATGGACTAAGGTAGCTAATTGGACTATCTTTCCTGGTCTTTTAGATGGCCAAAGGCAGTTTTGGGAAGTTAACAAAGACATATGTACAGAAGGATGTTAGTCAGTAATGCTGAAGCCTTTTGCATAATCCATTTAACAAATCACCTCTTTTAAATGAAAGTATGGTATCGAATAAAGGCAATGGATTTAGGCAAATGTTGAAAGAATGGTTTAATAGCTTGCTTCATTTTGAGGAACTGCAGGGAGGTAAAATAGGTAGCAGGGAGAGAGGAGGCACTTTGAAATTAGACTCAGGTTGGTTTGAAGCTTCCTCTTTTGGGTGAATCTGCTATTTCTGCTACTGGGAAATGAGTAAAGGAATGAATCTTTCCTTAACCTATGGGTTCATTTACAGGCATAGCAAGGAGATAGTACTGAGTGGTTTTCAAACTGTGCTTTCTCCCCGAAGGGCAAAGTGGGGATAGCGTAGATGGAGGGGTGGGGAACAGGAAGTCATTGCGTCTCTTGCCTGCCTCTGCAACCAGGGAACTTCCACTTTCATTGTCTTACATGTCGGACTTTAAGATTTTCTTAGACTAAAATGTTTCAAGACCAAAATCACTTTGGAAATTGGCTTTGAAATTGCTCCTGTTAATCTGAGCAGAATTTCGTGCTTGGACACAAGACATGGCATAGTTATAACAGGTCTCACTGAAGTAGTAAAGATTCCTCACATGCCTCACACTCAATCATGCTCCGTTTTCCCCTCTGATGGAAACACTTTCCTCTGCTTCATGACTGCCTACTCATCCTGACAGCCCCTTCTCACAGCTTTTGGATCTAACTGTGGATTGCTTTCTTACATCACAAGCAGAGGCAAAGCTTCCTGTCATCCAGGAAGGTTAAAACGAACAACAGGTAGTGCAATCAGTATCTTTTCCAGGTGGATTATCTCTTCCTTGAGTGTGGAAGAAAAGAGACTACTCTCTCTCCCTATCTTCAGTTTACCCAACTCTTTTTTCAGCAGAGGGAAAAATGAACTAGCTGAGCATTCTTGAAGTCAGCCGATGGCTCTTAGTTCCATCAGTTGTTCATAAGCACTTTAGAGCCTAAGAATTCATTCATTTATTCACTCAACATCATTCTCTGGAGTGCCATTTACTTTAGGACACAATGACTAATATGACCATCTCAGCCCTCAAAAAACTCACAGTCTACAGGGAGAAACAGACCTATGAGCAGATACTTGGAATAATAAAAAAAATGGTAGCAATATTCACAGGAACCAATCTTATCTCCCTCATGAGGCTATATGTACTTGAAGTCACAGGTGCTTAGAGCTAAGTGGAATCTGTGTTGTACTGCTTGGCAGAGAACTGTTTGGTTTGGATAACTGTTACTAGGAAGGCTGGGAAACTTCCCGTGGGGCCGTGACCCCATGCAGAGTTTCGAAGGGTAGCTGATCATTTCTCAATTTGAGATTTTAAAATTTAACTTGGCAATGGAAGACAGTAAAACATCTGACAATGTTTTTTCTGCCCCACAAGATTTCTGAAGTAAGGTGTATGTGGGATTGTCTTTCTTTTAAGGTAGGCTGCATTGTAACACCTGGAAATTACACTTGGCAGTCAGCATCAGCAACTCTACCACAATGGCTTCAAGAGATGAAGGATTTATTTTCTTTCACAGAAAGGAAGTATTAGTCCTGATGAATGCCAGGGAACTGATTTGGTAACTGTATTAAATTACCTGGAACCCTGGCTCCTTGAAATTTACTACCATGCCATCCTTAGCCCTGGCTTCCATCCTTAAAGTCTCAAAATAATTGTTGAAAATTCATCATGTCTACCTTCCAGACGAGAGAAAAGAGAAAAGGCCAAGGGCAGCAGGGGTGCTACAGCTATTGGGATTCCTTTCAAGGTTTCTCACTGAAAACCATATCCAACAACTCTCACTATCATCTTTTTGGCCAGAACTTAATGTCAGGGCCACATCTAGCTGCAAGAGAGGCTAGAAATGTATTTTTTTAAACTCAAAAATCTTGCCTCTCAGAATAAAATTAGAATTTTGTATTTAGTGAAAGAAGAGAAAAATGAATATTGAGTAGGTTATTGGTGGTCTTGGTTACAGATGTATTAACCACTTCAGTAATGTCTCTTTCCCTTCAACTTCATTCTTTCCCTGCAAAAACTATAGGCAGGTGCCACTGGGAAATTCTCCAGTTACTAGAAATGAAGAAGCTACTCAGTTTCATTCTGATACTGAACCAGACTTTCATTCATATAAAATTGCGGTTTAACAGATACTTTATTACATTTTAATGTGAGTATTTTCCCCTCAAGTATCACTAAGTTTAATAATACCCAAATTTTGTCTTTATTTTTAATTTAGCCAAAGAATGGAAATGATGACCTTTCCATTGAATGGAAATAATTTTATAGACTCTGATTCTTCCAATATTAAAGAATACTTTTATACCAATAAAAAGTTAAAAAACATATCTCAGCATTAAATGCAATGGCTTTTCAATAAGCTTCCAAAATTCATCTGTGGTCTGAAATTATAACTAAATATGTAGTACTAAAAATGCAGGTTTGTACGGAAAGTGTTAGTTAATAAGGGATATGAGAACACTTACCAAGAAAACTAGTGCCATCATTTTATAGATATAGAACTGAGGCATCAACCTGATGAAGTGATTTCATTAAAGGCAAAGATGCGTCAGTGATAGAGCCAAAAATGAACATCAGGATTCCTGATTCCTGTTTCCATAGTGTAATAATTAATATAATGAGTAAATTAATATATTGCTTTTAGAGCTCATAGATTATAAATTAATAAAGTCAATATAGATCAAAATTCAGTTTACATACATGATTGTTGGATCAGGCATTAGAGCTCTTAGATTCTTTCAGCAAAAATGACTAAGATTTAAAAAATAAACTACTCATCAAAAAGATTAAGTGCTTCATTCATGAATTCATTCAATTATAGAATATTTTGAGCATACCTAACTGAGGATCAGATGTTATGCCAGTGTTGGATACATATGTGTGAACATTTCCTTGCTCTAGAAGGCACCATCTAACTGGCAATGCAGATAGCTAAGCAGATAGTGACAACACAGTTCTATAAATGACATAATGTAGGTACAAACAGAGAACTGAGAGAAGGAGTGTGATTTGGGGGAAGTAGTAACTCACCTGATTGAGTACTTTAGAGAAAACTTCTCAGGAAGGCTGATCAGCAAAGATAACTAGGAAAGTAAGAACGGAAAGCCTTTCCAGGCATGAGGCAGGAATTGATGGGGCTTTAAGGGACCATTGCATAGCATTCTTCTTTCTTGCAGAGTGCTGAATCCTCTGAGAAAGACAAAGAACTCAGATGATTGCATAAAACTATTGGCTTTTAAAACCTGGACAGTTGTAGAGGCTTGGACTGCAGCAACAATGGACTTTCTAATGCTTTATTCCAGAATTGGGACTTTTCTTCTTGATTACAGGGAGAACTGAACTAGCCTTCTCTTATAGGAGCTGCCCCTCTACAACTTACAGTGCGGAGGGCAGAACAGGTGTGTGCTTTTTGTGAGTAGGTGACTCCCAAAAGGAAGGAGGGATTGGGATGAACTATGCATATCTATTTCCCTCTCTCAAAATCACCCATCAGATAAGTCCCTTCACTTATTCAGGGAAAGTTGGAGCCAGGAATTGTAAAGGCAATAGATGTATTACTAGTGGAGCTCTTCCACACCCAGAGGCACAATTAAGAGAAGGGATAGAATATTACTTCTGAACATGACTGAATATGATTGGAAGACAGCTGGTAGACTAGACTAAGACCTTAAAAAGGCTAATGCTAAAAAAGCATGGAAAATACAAATATACACAAAAGTAGAGACAATTGTGTAATTAATCAATGTACCCATTATTTAGTTTTGACACCTACCTATATTTTGCCGCAGATACACATTTTTATATTTTAGTATTGGAACAGTTAAAAAGTGGCATTGGACAGGCACAGTGGCTCACGCTTGTAATCCCAACACTTTGGGAGACCGAGGTGGTTGGATCACAAGATTAGGAGTTTAAGACCAGCCTGGCCAAGATAGTGAAATCCTGTCTCAACTAAAAATACAAAAATTAGCCAGACATGGTGGCATGTGCCTGTACCCAACTACTCTGGAAGCTGAGGCAGGAGAATTGCTTGAACCCAGGAGGCAGAGGTGGCAGTGAGCTGAGATTGCACCATTTCATTCCAGCCTGGGTGCCAAGAGTGAAACACCATCTCAAAAATTCAAAGATTATTTTATGCAGCAAACCATTTTATAGATTTAGAGACAGGGATTCAGGGAAATGCTATGTCCAAGATAACAGTAAGTGGCAGAGCCAGGACAGTGACCCTATTCTCTAGCATTTCTCAGTCTTTCATTTTACCTTTCCATTTTTTCCCCTTTCCTTTTGTCTTTCTTTTTTTAAAATCAGTGTTAGCATGGCTTATATTTCTCATGTAAATTGGACAAGACAGTAGATCTTCCTATTTTGTACTTGTGTCCTTGGACTTTTGAACCAAAATAAATTTTTTATGTGTATTCTCATTCCATTTCAACCTGTCCCACCTACTGAAAACTTTCTGATTCCACTCAGAGGAGTAGCTAATATTTTTAGATTTATATTTTTGCCAAATTTCATAGACTTGTTCAATCAATGTCATAGATAAAAATTTAAATGGAATGAGGGTCTGTAATTTTCCTCTAGAAATATTCCTTTAAATACACACAGTAAAATCAGCAAATGCTTCTTGGTAGTCACTTGTTAAAACCTGGGAGCCCTAGTAGACTGTGATCTTGTGTCACTACCGTGTCTCCTGGGCCTTTTGATTGGTGTTTGTCACCACAGAAGAGTCAGAATTTATTTCTTCAGCATCGCCAGTCCTGTATTGTGCTTCTCTGGCCATGAGGGCGGAAGAAGGACTGGACCTAACCCTCCTCCAGAAAAATTTGAAAATTGTCAAAAAAAATTTATATAAAATAACTGTGTGTAGCCATTAGGCAGCAGGCAGCACAAGACTGTGATCTCCCAGAGAAGAGAACAAATGAGGTAAGTTCTATAACTCCCATATATTTGGTCTGAGAACGATATCTAGACAATGGGTACAGGGAGAGAAAACTCAATCTAAGGTTGATAGTCTCACTGAGGTGAGGAGGTGGTGGCTGCAGTTTAAGGGGGCTTATCATTGGAATTTGCAGGGTGGAGTTGTAGAAAGGAATTAACTGCAGAACAAAAGCTCCAGAAATCTGCATGGGAGTTTGTCCCTGTGGCTCTTTGTTAAATACCAAGCTGTGCATGAGTAGAGTCTATTGCCACGATGTGGAACAGTATCTAGAGGTCACACAGTAGTAGCAGAGTTTAATACCTGGATTCAAGGCTACTCATGACCCATCCAAAAGGTTAAAAACTTAAAGGGACCCAACTGGTCCTCAAATAACATAAGCACCTAGCATTCAGCAATGTCCAAATTAATAATGTTAAGTATCCAATAAAAAGCTTAAAAATATGCCAAGGAGCAAGGAAATATAAGCCAAAATGAAAAGAAAAAACAACAGAAACTGACCAGAAATGACAAGAATATGAAAACAGATATCGCAAAATGATGTTAAACTATGTAAAGGAAAACATGAACATGATAAAAAGAAAAGAGGACGTTACAATAAAGACCCAGTGGAACTTCTAGAGACAAAAACTACATCAGAAATAGCAATTTAATGGAATGAGATTACCAGTAAAATAGAACTATAGAATTAAAGTCAGTGAATTTTAGAACATAGCAATAGAATCTATCAAGAATGAAGCAAAAAGAGAAAGTAATTAAAAAAATAAAATTAAAAAAATTTATATGTAGGATCTAAAAAGTTGGATTCATAGAAGTAGAGGGTAGAATAGTGGTCACCAGGGGCTGAGGGTAGAGGGAGAGAGGGGTCAAAAGATACAAAATTTCAGTTATACAGGAGGAATACGTTCAAGAGCTGTATTGCACAACACAGAGATGATAGTTAATAACAATGCATTGTAATTTTGCTAATTACTGAGTAGATTTTGTGTGTTCATCATAAAATAAGTATATGAGGTAATACATAAATTAATTAGCTTGATTTGGCCATTTCACAGTGTATACGTATTTTAAAATATCATGTTATACATGATAAACACATACGATAGAAAAAGAAAACAGAAATTCCAAAAGATACTTCCTAAAGAAAATGAACTGAATCTCAGTGGTTTGTAGGACAATATCAAGCAGTGTAATATTTGTGCAACTGGGCCCCAGAAGAATGAGGGTGGGTGCTATTTGAAAAAATAATGACTGTTGTTTCTTTTTTTCAAAATTGGGAAACCTGTCAATGTATAGATCAAGATATTCAATAAATGAAGCAAGAAAAACACATACATACACATACAGTGTATGCCAAGGCACCTCGTAATCAAATTGCTAAAAACCAATGAAAAAGAGGAATTTTAAAAGAAGCCAGAGAAGAAAAATACATATTACATGCAAAGAAACACAAATAAAAAAATTATAACAGATTTTTGGCCAGATATATGCAAGCCCAAAGCAATGAAGTATCTTTAAAGTACTAAACTAAAAAAACAAAAGAGTCTGTCAAATTAGAATTTTATATCCTAAAGACTATCCTTAAAAATGAAGATAAAATACAAAGTTGTTTTTTTTTTTTCAGATAGACACTGAGAGATTTCATCACTAGCAGACTGGCACTTTAAAAAATGTTACAAAAAGTTCTTCAGGCAGAAGGACAGTAATTCCAGATTGGGATGGTGGGGGTGGTGTGGGTATGGTGGGACAGAATGAAGAGCACAGGAATGGTAAATGTGTTGGTAAATATACAGGATGTTTTCTCTTCATTTTATACCTCTTTTTTTTTTTTTTTTGAGACGGAGTTTTGCTCTTGTTACCCAGGCTGGAGTGCAATGGCGCAATCTCGGCTCACCGCAACCTCCGCCTCCTGGGTTCAGGCAATTCTCCTGCCTCAGCCTCCCGAGTTGCTGGGATTACAGGCACGCGCCACCATGCCCAGCTAATTTTTTTGTATTTTTAGTAGAGACAGGGTTTCACATGTTGACCAGGATGGTCTCGATATCTTGACCTCGTGATCCACCCGCCTCGGCCTCCCAAAGTGCTGGGATTACAGGCTTGAGCCACCGCGCCCGGCCCCATTTTATACTTCTTTAAAGGATAATTGATGGTGTAATTATCCTTTAAAGAAGGAAGGGTAATAATAACAGATTGTGGAGTTAATAAAATATGTATAAGTAAAATTCGTGGTGACAATAACAGAAAGCACAGTAGGAGAGAAATGGAAGTACAATATTGTATAAGGTATACTATGTAAAGTTCTTCAATGATATGTCAAGTAGTGTAATAATTATTTGAAGACTGGGATATATTAAAGATGCATATTGTAAACCCTAGAGCCGCCATTGAAAACAATCTAAAAAGATGCATAGCTAATAAGCCAATACAGGAGCTAAATGGAATACGAAAAATCCCCTCAATGCAAAATCTCCTATCCCTTGTATTCTAATCTACAGACCTCAGCCTGTGTCCATGTATGCATTTCATTCCTTTTCCAGTTGAATCATTTCTCCCTAAATAAGCTATTAAGTAATTAGGGGACATTTTCTCCTCCAGTCCTTCCCCTTTATCCCCTCTTTCCTGTGATTTACCCTAGATTGGCACCCAGTAGTCATAGCTGGCCTTTGCCATCAGCCCTCCACCCAGATCCAACCTCCCTAGAAGCAGAAAAATCACAGAACTCACCATTCACATTAACAAAAATGCACCCCTTCTCTTTATGAGGATCTCTTAAACTCCAAGAATGTTTGTTTATTATGAATGAATACACTACATCCTGATTGGATATTTAGTTGTACCTGCTATTTTTCTAGAAATATTTGCTCAAATTTCAGGATCCAGCTCAACTGTGACTTCTTTTCTCAAACTTTCCTGGACTCCTACTTTTGAGACCATCTCTGCTTTCTCTGAACTGCTCTTCCTACTTTGTATCATAGTTATGTATGCAGATACCTTATCTTCCTATTTCACTTTAAATTCTTTGAGTGTAGTATCTATGGCTCATAACAATATTAGCAGCAGCCATGATTATTGAACATTTCATATGTGCCAGGCACATCCCTAAATCCCCTCCATACACTTTGTTTAATCATGCTTCAATCAACCATGATCCACACCCCATGATAGATATGAATACTAACATCCCTAGTTTACAAGTTGGGAAATTGAGACTGACTTATCCCTACAACTTGTAAGCAGTGATGGTGATAGGGTCTGAACCCAGATTTTTCTGTCCCTGAAATTTCTTTTTCACTTTCTAGTATTTCTGCAGCCCTATAGCTCAAGCCTTTCTATATTACTCCTGGTACTTAGAACATAGTAGACACTTAGTAAATATTTATTCAAAGAATGTATTCAGCCATGTATACAGGATGAATTTTAACAGGGGACTCTAGCAGATGAAACCCTGACCCACAAGGATCCATCTTTTTGTAAATAGAATAACAAACACTATATAGGCTAGAGGTGGAACAGAAGACATTTTTTAATGCCCTCCAATCACACATCTGGGGTCACAGCCTCTTCTGCCTAGACCTAACTCTGAGCCTGCTGATGAGATGGCTGCAGACCATCTGTCTTGTGAGGTTACATCGCTTCAGGAATCTTGGAAGTTCTTGCTTCCTAAATCTTATAAACCTCAGGCAGCATGTTAATTATAGTGCATAGATTTGTGCCTTTTGAATTCAAATGTTTAGAAAAATGTGTAAGTTTGGAAGAAATTTAAAAAGCCAACAACCCTGAACATCAGGTCATAAAGATTGTTCCTAATATAATATAAATGCAATGTGATATAAACATAGCAGAATATATCATCATTAGCTGAATGTCACGATTGAAAATAATGAGTCATCCTAAAAAGTCTTAGATTCCATGGAGTATATTTATTTATTCTGCATAAGAACTCAACTTTGATATTTAAATGAACACAGTTTATGGATCTCTTATTAATGATACTATTAAACTTTTCAAGCTGACCAGATTCAACATTCTGTTTTGATTTGGTGTCTCTTATTACATTTTGTAGATATTATAGTCATATACTTTGTATAAAACCACCATAGATAAGCATTTAGGCAATAGCACTAAAAGAGTGTAAGGATTTTTATTTATTTTGAAAAGCAACATTTCAACTCTTTGTTCCTGTTAAAGTGATGATGCTGTTTGGAAATATATTGATTCCATTGTTTTCAAACTTTTTCTCATTATTTTCAAATTTTAACCTTTGAACTCTAAACCAGCCAGTATCTTAAAAGATATATACTATGGATCATTAATACATTATTATAAGAAGTATTTTGGTGCTTAAAAAATCACCAATAACATATGCTGATCAATACATCACTCTAATAAACCAAATTTCTTGTTTGAAATGGTCTTTCAGAGTTCTACAACCCAAACTGAAGTCTTCTATGAAAATGAATTATGGGTAATCTTAATAAGACTTCTTTCTCTAATTGGAAAATTTAATTTGATTAAAATGACAGTGCTACACATATAGTGATATTTATTTCCATTTTAACCTATAAATGGTCTAAAAATGTTTTCAGAATGTTTAATGGGGCCATAATGAGTTTCCTATGGTTGAGTAAGGATGTGCAAATTAGTATTATAACACTGCAATTAACATCCATTTTGACTAGGTTAAAGTTTGCTGAATTTTGCCTTTTTTGCTTTCAACAAGACAAAAATAATTCTGAGGCAAGATAGTATTAGAAAAAGAAAGCACCACTGGAAACTAGAGAGATTGTATTGCTCAAAGAATTTTTTTTTAAATTAGGGAAATAAAATACACAAAAGAATCTCTGCATTTTTTTGACCCTAAGTGGAAACAAGGTCAGTATTTCCTGCTGATCTTTTTTTTTCACAAGTTTCCCATTTTTCACAGCTATGCACATATAAACATGTATCTTTACAGACCTTGTGCATGCAAGGTAGCGCAGTTCTAGTTTCCTATATATTTGTGTATTTAGATAAGTTGGGCAATACTTTTATTCCTTTTTGATTATAATCCTGGTTATTACCAGAAGCAAATCATAGCCCTTCAAGTACAACATCCAATTTAGGGGGAACAATCCAAGATGGCCGATCACTAACATCTCGGGATTGCAGCTCCCAGCGAAAGCTCAGACAACGATAGGACACCACACTTTCAGACAAATTTTGGTCGCTCAGGGAGCAAAAGATTCCCAGTGGAGGAGCTCCACGGGTCGTCAGTGTGACTCTTAAGGCTGGCGCAGTGGTTTCGTTGGCACCCCGGCAGGGCAGCTCTCGGTGTAGAGTAAATGGGACTGGTTCCCCTTCTGACCGAGGTTTGGAGGAGCCACACGGGTCGCCAGTGTGACTCTTGTGGCTGGCACAGCGGTTGTGCTGGCACCTCAGCGTGGCAGCTCTTGGTGCAGAGTAAACGGGACTGGTTCCCCTTCTGACCGAGGTTTGGAGCTCCAGGAAAGCAGAATCACCTATTACGGACTCAAGCAGGAAGCCAGACTGGAGATTCCTGGGCAGAAAAGCATCATCAGTCTTAACGCTGCTGTTTTGGCCAGTGCAGTGGGTTGCTCATATTTCAGCCCTGGGAATTAACAACTTGGACGTCCACTCAGAGACCTAATTTGAAAGTTGGTAATTACAAAGATGACAGGTGGATAAATTTACAATGATGGGAAGAAACCAGCATAAAAAGGCTGAGAATACTCAAAATCAGAACGCCTCTCCCTCTAAAGAGGATCACAGTTCCTCATCAACAAGGGAACAAGACTTGATCGAGAATGAGCACATCCCATTAACAGAATCAGGCTTCCAAAGATGGATAATAAGAAACTTCTGTGAGTTAAAAGAACATGTGGCAGCCCAATATAAAGAAACTAAGAACTTTGAAAAAAGGTTTGACGAAATCCTAATGAGAATAGACAACTTAGAGAGGAATATAAGTGAATTAATGGAACTGAAGAATACAATGCAGGAACTCTGAGAAGTATGCACAGGTTTAAACACTCGAATTGTTGAAGCAGAAGAAAGGATATCAGAGGTAGAAGTCCAACTTAATGAAATAAAATGAGAAGACAAGATTAGAGAAAAAAGGATAAAAAGGAATGAGCAAAGTCTCCAAGAAATGTGGGACTATGTGAAAAGACCAAATTTACGTTTGATAGGTGTACCTGAATGTGACGGAGAGAATGAATCCAAGCTGGAAAATATTCTTCAGAATATTATTCAGGAAAATTTTCCTAAACTAGCAAAGCAGGACAATATTCAACCCCAGGTAATACAGAGAACACCACAAAGATATTCCTCAAGAAGAGCAACCCCAAGGCACATAATCGTTAGATTCACCAGGGTTGAAACGAAGGAGAAATTACTAAGGGCAGCCAGAGAGAAAGGTCAGGTTAATTACAAAGGGAAGCCTATCAGACTTACAGCAGATCTCTCAGCAGAAACTCTACAAGGCAGAAGAGAGTGGGGGCCAATATTCAACATCCTTAAAGAACAGAACTTTCAGCCCAGAATTTCATATCCAGCCAAATTAAGCTTCACAACTGAAGGAAAAATAAAATCTTTGATGAACAAGCAAGAACTCAGAGATTTTATTACCACCAGGCCTGCTTTACAAGAGCTTCTGAAAGAAGCATTACACATAGAAACAACCAGTATTAGCCTTTCTAAAAATATACCAAAAAGTAAAGAGCATCAACATAAAGAAGAATTTACATCAATGAATGAATAAAACAGCCAGTTAACATCAAATGGCAGTAACCCTAAATTTAAGTCGACTAAATCCCCGAATCAAATGATACAGCCAAAACCTAACGGTATGCTACATCCAGACCCATTTCACTTGCAAGGATACACAAAGACTCAAAACAAAGGGATGGAGAAAGATTTACCAACCAAATGGAGAGCAAAAATAAATGAATAAATAAAAAGCAGGAGTTGCAATTCTCGTATCTGATAAACTAGATCTTAAAGCAACAAAGGTATAGTGGTAAAAGGATCAATGCAACAAGAAGAGCTAATGATCCTAACACCCAGATACATAAGACCTATAAAGAGACTTAGACTCAATGAGACAGAAAATTAATAAGGATATCAAGGACCCAAACTCAGATCCGGAACAAGTAAACTTAATAAATATTTATAGAGCTCTCCACTTTAAATACACAAAATATACATTCTTGTCAATACCACATCACATCTACTCATAGGTTTAAATGAAACATTGATTGGCCATTATTAATACCCATTTTTTTAGAATAAAGCAACATTTCCCTTCTCTCTCCCTCTTTTTCTTCCTCTCCTTCACTCCTTTTTTTTTCTTTCCTTCTCTCAAAAAAAGAAATCAACTTGTAGACCTCTAGATTCAGGTCAGCAATGTCTCTCTCATTGCTCGATTTCCTTCCTTCCCTTCCCTCCCTCTCTCCCTCCCTCCCTCCCTCCCTCCCTCCCTCCCTCCCTTCCTCCCTCCCTTCCTCCTTTCCTCCCTTCCTCCCTTCCTAAAAAATAAATAAATAAATAAATAAAAATACATCCAATTTAAATCAGGCCTCCTTACACATGTTTAATAATATTTATTTGGTAGGGATAATGATCATGAAGAAAAAGGATTATAGACATATTGGGTTTTATTAAATATGTGGTCATATTTTGCCATAAGAATATGTAAAATCCTTCTAAGAAGCACTAAAGATTCCAGTCTCTTGTTGAAGTCCAGTCTCCCCTGATAACTTACTTTAGATAAGGTATTTATTTGCCATGAACCTCTGTTTTCTCATTTGTAAAATGAGAAGTTTCAGCCTCATGAGTTCTTATTATCCCCCATCCAAGATGATGAGATTCAGCTTGTTAAAAAAGCAACTCTCATAAATTTATAGAATATTTAGGCTTTACGAATCCTACTTTTTGGTCTTTTGGAAGTATGGTAATGGAGAATCAAAATGGTTTCAATGATTTCTTTTAAGAATGTAGTCTGAATATAGTTCTTCAACATACTTTATTATTGATCTAGTGCTTTCTCACGCAATTTTGCTAACATATGAGTGATTTATGATATACAGAGTGACCACGAAGTCCCTATGTTTGAGACTGTGCCCTCTGCTAGTAATTAAAAATGAAATCTATCAGGGATTGATTTAATGTATTTGAACCACCCAGATGTAACTTTTACCCGATTTTGCCCACTTTGGGTGCGAGAATTCTGTTATTAATTATCAAGTAAAGTTGGTTTACAGATATCTGCATTCCTGAAGCCAATTTTTTGTAGTCTGATAATAAAAACACAGTTAGTAATGAGAACAGAATAATGATAACTGGAGTTATACAACATATCAGAAAGCACTTTTCACAACATTTCATTTGCTCCGCACAGCAATTCAATGACATTTAGTATGCACTATCAATGTAACATCTCCTTAGGCTGGAAGTATTCTAGTTCTCAATTCAAATAAATTGGATATCTTTTACCTGCTTATTGTATGTCTTCCAAGGATTTAGTGAATTCTCATAATTTTATAAAGAAAATTTCAATATAGCCAATTCTAAGTTATCTATGTCATGTTGGAATAAATAATCATTATAACTCCTTACAAGTACATACTGTTTGACATTTATTAAACACTTTCAGGTATTTTATTACATTTTTGCAATGAACTTGCTACTTTATTACTTTTTTTTTTTTTTTACAATATCTATGTTATAAAATAATATAGATAAAGAAATCCAGGGATGATTAAAATGTTTTTAATAGAAATTTGAATCATTTCCCTGAAGAAGTAGACATAAGAATAATTATCAGGTAGTGATGTTTTAATTAACTTAGAACACACACTGAGTTTGGACTAATGCATGTGGGTGCCAGGTGAGACAGACATTTGCCCAAACCCTCAATTTCCTTGGTGTCTTGTCTTCCAAGGTTTTTCCACATGGAGTTTTCTTCCACATAGTGCTGAACTTCTTCCAGTCCATGAGTGGTGAGGGTTTTTAGTCATATTAATGTAGCAGATTCAAAAGTTCTGAGTCTTTCATTCACTATTGAAAATATAGAAAGGGGCTGAATTTCCTGTTAACTTGCCCATAATGGGGAAAATATTCATGTAATCCCTTGATTATAGCTTTAAGAGTTGGAAGACATAGATTAGGAGTTGACTAGTGACCAACACAATCTTAGGGCATTCTTAAAGATTACATTTGAGAGATGTTCGCTTTATCTCAAGGGAGCCAATTATTTTGCTGGACAGTATTACTTGTTAAACCAATCCAAATCCATTTCCCTTTAATTTCACTGCAGGTAGTAGCTCTTCCCATTGAAGTGGCAGAGAGGAAGTCAGTCTTATAGGATTGCATTTCAAATATTTAAACTGCTATAATTTAGTGATATCTTTTCCATAATGGAACTCTCCAACTTCTTCAGGTCTTCCTCTAGTTGATGTTTTAGGTCTTTATTCTCTTCAGCCTCCTCTGGATGCACTGTACTTTGTGAAAATTCTTCTAGAATGTAGCATTCGGTTATGATCTGACCGATGAAGAAAACAGTGGAACCATAACATTGCATAATTAGGTTATGATTTTTCTATTAAGGCAACCTACAATTGAATTAGTTTTTCCAGTTTCTGTAACAGATTGTTGGTTCATAATGAGCTTATTGTTTAACATAACTTCTAATATTTTTCACATGGTTTGTTGACAAATGTGGCCTATCCTCATCTTTAATTTATAAAATTGATTGTTGTAAATCAAGTTCAGTACTTTTATTATTTAATTTTGTTCTTCTTTTAAGTCTTCTTCCCAAGTCTATTATTTTTGGTGTACTTGTTCATTGTACTTTGCCTGTGTAGAATCTCTTTGGAGAAAACTTTCTCCCTGTTGTAAGACTTTGGGCTTCGAGAGGACCCACTACCTCAAGCTTGGACAAGTGAAGAGATTTAAAGCATTCAATCACTGTGGTTGAATCACTGATGGGCACATGTCCCAAGTCAGGGCAATGAGCCTTGAACTAAGACTTTGACCAGAACTCTTGGACAATAGGGCCATTTTTTTCAGTATGATTGTTGAGCTGGTAGAACATAAACCTGGAGATGCTAATGCCATAATTGACCTCACTTGGGAGAACCTGCCTGAAAATGAAGCAAGCACAGAGGAAAGCAAAGCCAAGATATAGAAAAAGCCTAAGGCTTGGTTGCTGTATTTGAGCAACTGGATCCAACTATGCCTGAAGTAATTTATCCACTGAACAATTTGTTTTCTGAGGCTAATTTAAATCAGGCTTCTGTCACTTGTAATCAAGAGTCCTGAGAAATATATGGGCTTTGGTTAACTCTCCCAGCTTTGTGTCTTCCTTAAATTGAAGAAGCATACTTTCCATGTCCTCACCTTGGTTACTAACAAAAATGTTGAGCAGAACAGAATATTTTTTCATGCCATCAATTAACATTGATTTATCTACTTTAAATTGACAGATAATAAGTTTTTATCATGTACAACATGTTTTCTGGAATAGTTTAATCAAGCTAATTAACAAGTGCATTAACCTCACATAGTTATCATTTTTGTGGTTAGAGCATGTAACATTCATTCTATATTTTACCAGAATACAATATAGCATCATTAGCTAAAGTCATCTTGCTGTACAATGTATCTCTTGAAATTTATTCCTCCTAACTGTAATTATATATTCTTTGACCACCATCTCTCCTTCCCTTCTTCCCCCTACCATCCTAGCCTCTGTTAACCACCATTCTGCTCTCTACTTCTATGTGATCAACTTTTTAAGATTCTACTTCTAAGTGAGATTACACAGTATTTGTCTTTCTGTGCATGGCTTATTTCACTTAATATAACATTCTCCACATTCATCCATGTTGTCACAAATGACAAAATTTTATTCCTTTTATGGCTAATATTCTATTATGTATGTATATCACATTTTCCTTTATTCATCTGTTGATGGACACTTAGGTTGATTCTATGTCTTGGCTATTGTGAAGAGCTTGTGATAAACATACAGTTTTAGATACTTCTTTGACATACTGATTTCAATTCATTTGGATAATATATCTAGTAGTAGGATTGCTGAATCATATGGTAGTCTCTTTGTAATTTTTTGAGGAACCTCTATATTGTTTTCCATATGGCTTTACTAATTTACATCCCTACCAACACTGTATAAGGTTTCTACTTTCTCTACATTTTTGTCAGCATTTGTTATCTTTTGTCTTTTTCACAGTGGCCATTCTAACTGGGATGAAGTGATATCTCATTGCGGTTTTGATTGGCATTTCCCTGATGGTTAGTGATGTTGAGCATCTTTTCATATACTTGTTGGCTATTTGTTTGTCTTCTTTTGAGAAATGTCTCTATAGGTCTTTTGCCCATTTTAAAATCAGTTATTTATATATTGGGCTAGTTGTTTAAGTTCCTTATATATTTTGGATATTAACCCCTTGTCAGATGTATAGTTTGCAAATATTTTTTACTCCCATTCTGTAGGTTGTCTTTTCACTCTGTTGTTTCCTTTGCTATGAGAAAACTTTTTAGTTTGTTATAATCTCATTTGTCTATTTTTGCTTTTGCTGCCTGTGCTTTTGAGGTCTTATCAAAAAAACCTTGCCCAGATCAATGACATGAAAGAAGCATTTCAGCTATGTTTTCTTCTAGTAGTTTGACAGTTTCTGGTATTATATTTTGAATCTTTAATTTATTTTAAGTTAATTTTTATATATAATGAGAGATAAGGGTTTACGTTTTTCTGCATGGAGATACCCAGTTTTCCCAGCATCATTTATTGAAGAGAACTGTCCTTTCCTCAATGTGTGTTCTTGACACCTGTGTAAAAAATCAGTTGGCTTTGTAATGTGTAGATTTACTTCTGAGCTCTCTATTCTGTTCCATTGATCTGGATGTCTGTTTTTAATGGTGTTTTGGTTAGTGTAGCTCTGTAGTATATTTTGAGATCAGGCAGTGTTATGCCTCCAGATTTTCTTTTTTTGCTTAAGATTACTTTGGCTGTTTGGGATCTTTCATAGTTCCATATGGATTTTAGTTTTTTTAAAATGCTTTTTTGAAGAATGTCATTGGTATTTTGATGGGGATGGCATTAAATCTGTATATTGCTTTGAATAGTATGGATATTTTAACAATATTAATCCTTCCAGTTCATGAACATGGGATAGCGTTCCATTTATTTGTCTGTTCTTCAGTTTCTTTCATTAATGTTTTATAATTTTCATTGTAGAGATCTTTCACCTCCTTGATTACATTTATTCCTATGTTATTTCTTTGTAGCTATTGTAAATGAAGTTCCTTGCTTGATTTATTTTTCTGATAGTTGTTTTGTGACCTAACATAATCTTTCCTATGTTAGGTCACAAAAAGAGAATGTTTCATATGCAGTTGAGAAGAATGTGAATTCTGTAGCTGTTATATAGAATGTTTTGTAAATGTTTGTTAGGTCCATTTAATCTAGAGTGCAGTTTAAATCTGATGTATTTTTGTTGATTTTCTGTCTGGAGGCCATTGATGAAAGTGGGGTGTTGAAGTTTCCTACTATTATAATATTGCAGCTCTATTAAGATCTTATATATTTTGATCTGTTAAGATCTTACACATTTTGGTGCTCTGATGTTGAGTGCATATATATTTATGATTGATCATTAGCCCTTTTTCTTGTTATATAACATTTTTTGTCTTTTTTAGTTTTTGACTTAATACTCTATCTGAAATAAATATAGCTACTCCTAGTCTATTTTGATTACCATTTGCATGGATATTTTTTTCCAATTTATCACTTTCAGTTTATGTGTGTCATTACAAGTGAAGTGAGTCTCTTGTAGGAAGTGTATAGTTGGGTTCTGTTTTTTTTTAATCCGTTTAACCACTTCCTGTCCTTTAATTGGAGAATATAATTCATTTACATTCAAGGAAAATATTGATAGATAGGGACCTACTACTGTCATTTCTAGTTGGTTTTTAGATCATTTCTTTCTCTCTTACTTCCTTGGTGGCTAAATGATTTTCTCTAGTAGTATGTTTTGATTCCTTGCAATTAATACTTTTTGATGTTATAATTATGGAAAAACTATAAAATTAACCTTCCTTTTATTGTTTTCCATCTATCTGTCTATATCTTTTTGTCCAATATTTCCCCAAAGAAATATTGGGGATTTTTCAAGTTCTTTGCTAAAATTAAGAGACCTTCCACTTTAACATATTCACAATCTGTTCTCCAAGGAGCTCTATTAGTAAGATTGAAGTCAGATTGGTTCAAAACATTCCTGGTGATTTCCTGTTGGCTCCTACTGAAATCAACATATATTTTCCTCTAAGTTTACAAATGACTGGCTTATTAATTCAGACTAGATTTCCTCAGGATTCACTTACCATCTAGTGAATTCACTTTTCACCCTTCTCTTGGAAAATCAGCACAACAATTTCCCATCCTTATCCTTTTAGCTCTTTTTTTATTTTTAATAATTCCTCAAAGATGACTGAGTGATAATAGCTGAGCATTCTTCAAACACACTGGACAGAATTCTTAGAAACTGGATGATTTTTAGTTTTATTAACTTTTATACTCCAATTTTTCCATCATTTTGACCTTGGAGAATTTGATGATAATGTGTCTTGAGGTTAATCTTCTCATGGAGTATCTTACTGGGATTCTCCGGATTTCCTGAGTTTAAATGTTGGCCTGTCTTGTTAGGTTGGGGAAGTTCTGGTTGATGCCCTGAAGTATGCTTCCAACTCGTTGCATTCTCCCTTTCTCTTTCAAATAACAAAGTCATACATAATCCCATTGTTCTTAAACGCCTTGTTCATTTCTTTTCATTCTTTTTTCTCTAATCTTGTCTGCCTGTCTTATTTCAGCAAGATAGTCTTCAAGCTCTGAAATTCTTTCCTCTGTTTGTTCTATTCAATTATTGATACTTGTGGTTGCATTGTGAAGTTCTTGTGTTTTTCAGTTTCGTCAGGTCATTTACATTCCTCTCTAAAGTGAGTGTTCTGGATAACAGTTCCTGTAATGTTTTATCATGGTTCTTAGCTTATTTGCATTGGGTTAGAACATGCTCCTATAGCTCAGTGAAGTTTGTTATTACTCCCCGTCTGAAGTCTACTTCTGTCAGTTCATCCATCTCAGCTTCCCCCATAGTTCTGTGCCCTGGCTGGAGAGGTGTTGCAATCATTTGGAGTAGAGGAGGCAGTCTGGCTTTTTCAGTTTTTAGTGGTGTTTCATTGATTCTTTCTCCTTTTTGTGGGTTTATCTAGCTTCAGTCTTTGAGGCTGCTGACCTTTGAATGGGATTTTTGTGGAAATGTTTTTGTTGATGCTGTTGTTGTTGCTTTCTGTTTCTTTTAACAGTCAGGTCCCACTTCTGTAGGGTTGCTGTGGTTTGCTGGGTGTCCACTCCAGAGCCTATTCACCTGGGTCCCTCCCACACCTGGAGGTGTTACCAGTGGAGGCTGCAGAACAGCAAAGATGGTTGCCTGTTCCCTTCCTCTGGGATCTCTGTCCCAGAGGGGCACCGACCAGATGACAGCTGGAATGCTCCTGTGTAAGGTGTCTGGTGACCCTTGTTGAAGGGTCTCACCCTGTCAGGAGGCATGGGATCTGGGACCTGCTCAACAAAGTACTCTGGCTGCCCCTTGGCAGAGGGGGTGCACTGTGCTGGGGAGAATCCCACTCGTCCTGACTGCTGGGATTCCTCGGAGACAGCAGGGGAAATGCTAAGTCTGCTGATCCAATGAAACCCGTAGCTGCCCCTCCCACAAGGGGCTCAGTCCCAGGAAGAGCAGAGTTCTGCCCCTATCCCCGTGGCTGGAGTTGCTGAAATTCTTGCAGGGAGGCCCCGCTTCATGAAGGGGGATGGATCAGGTCCCCTGTAAAGAGGCAGTCTGGCCATGATCTGTCACAGCGACTATGCTGCGCTGTGGGGAATGCTTCCTGTGTCTGAAATGTTTAGTCGGCCTGGCACCTCAGTTGAGAATGCAGGATTCACTCGCTGTTTTCATTCTTCTCCATGGGAGCCTCCTACCACAGCTGTTTCTAGTTGGCCGTCTTGGCCCCTCCCTGTAAAATAATTTAAATAGTATCAAGAGTCCAACTGAACTTGTCTGGGTGCATCTTGCAGTCATTTAGTCAACTCACATTTATTAGGCATCTACTATGTGCTTACTCATACAAACAAAGGTGAATTAATTCTAAAATTAGGCAAAATAAAATGTGAGATCTTAATGCTCTAATAAGGTAAAATGAGAATGTCCTAATCTCCATTTGTTTTTTTTAGCAGTTTTATTCATTTTATAAATCTTCACTGGATGCATTAGACTTGCTCATACTTGAATTGATTAAAGTGTACAAATTGGAGATTTGCATATAGTCAGGTTATTGAAGAGCTTTCTAACCTTGAATGACAAGGCTGTCTTCAAATCTAGCATCTATCCACCAAATGCATTAGGTAGCTGGTACTCAAAATTATGACCTAAAGGATTATATCTCTGGAAAAAAACCATAAAACCACATTGTTCAATTCTCTCATTCTGGGGATGAGCAAATGGAAGGTCTGAGAAGTTAGACAATTTGTCCAAGAATATACTACTGTGAGCAAATGGCTGGAGAAGTTAATATTTCCCCACTATGTAGCAAGGATGTTCAGGCCTCCCACAGACTGAGATACAAAATGTGGCCACAATTCTCTTAAATGTCTACATTACAATAATTGAGCACTCATCCTTTTGGAGTTCAGTTCCTTTAATGGGCTAATCCCCTCTTTCATTTTTGGGACTCTGTGGGGACACTAACATTCTCCCACACCTGTCATTGCTGGTGCATGCCCTCCCCACCGCCAGCCCCCGGGGGTGCAGCCTACTGCTCACTGCCCCAGCCCCGGTTGTCATAGGTAATGCCGGGTGCAGGTTGCCTCCCCTCATGCCAGGCTCCCTCTTTTTCTCTGAGACTGCTCCTTACTCCCTGCTACTTCCTTATGTTAGGACTGGGTTCAGTCCTTTTTACTTCCTGCCATGACTGCTGAGACCTAGTGTAATTTAACAAGATTTTACTGAAGGCTTGGGGATGTTTGAAGGAAATTACAATACAGAGCAATTTAAAACTGATACTAGGTGAGACTCCTCCTAGGAGGCATAGGTCTAAGCCACTCCATATGCCATCCTCACTGGGGACCTGTCTGTCCCTGGCCTTGAGCCAAGTCCCATTGGGAGTGATTTTCTCTCTCTCTTCTCTGGAGTGCAAGTGTCTAACTTACCAAGGTGTCCAAGAAAGAAAGAAACATTCTCTCTCCTAAAGTGACCTCCCTAACCACCAACTGAGCTTTCATCTACTATCCCAGAGTCTACCTTTATATAAAACCATATACTGGTACTGTCTGCTTTCCTCAGGGAAATCTCATTACTTCCCACAGGGGTGAGGTCTTTCTCTCTGGCCCTAGAAGATAATTGTCTAACATAAGTTTTAGGTCACTCCATAGGTAGAGCAGCAATCACAGTGTATGCTGAGCAGTATCAAATATCAAGGTTCCTGCCATTTAAAAATATGGTCTTTATGGTCTGTTCCTTAGGGTTTAAAATCTTGCAGTCCTATCTTCATCAATGCTTCCTTACCAGATTTACTATTTTAACAACAAAACCAAGTGCAACCACTACCAAGAAGTGCTAATTTATATGAATACTCTTTTGATAAAATAAAATTATAAACAAAGGAATATTTTCTCCAGATTTTAAAAACTTAGACATATCCTGCTCTGTTGTTACACATGTATAACCCATGATTAATATTAATAAAGCTAAATGCCTAGAATTTAGTTTCCATTGTGTGCTACCTGTTGTACATAAGCAACCTACATATGCATATGTTTAATGTAACAGAATACTCTTCTGAAATGCAGGGATTAATATGCCTGCTTCAGTGACAAGGAGATTAATGTTCAGAGATGCTAAGTGATTTGTGCAAGGTCACACAGCCAGTGAGTGGTGGAGCCAGGATTTGAAAATAGGTCTGCATGGACCAGAGCCTAGGCAGTTTCTATTACATCATCATCCTCCCACTGACATTCCAATCCTCATGGCAATTGTGCAGCTTTCACTCATTGAGGGCTGTGCTTTCCAAGCTATTAAGGACTTGCAACATGGCTCATCCAAATAGAGATATGCTATTAAGCATAAAAATATACACCAGATTTCTGACTTAGCACAAGAATGCAAAAAACGCATTAACTTTAAATTATTGATAACATGTTAAATAATACTATTTTGGACATATCAGATTAAATAACATGTATTATTAAATTAATTTCAGCTGTTTTTCTTTTCCAATGCACAAAATTGCCTCGCATGATATTTCTATTAGACAGCACTGGTCTTGAAGCTTCTGCTTGAAACATATGGAGTCAACAGGCGCCAATGAAATATAGAGTTGGTTTGTTTTTTTTTAAATTAGCTGCTTCTAGGAACAAGTCTGGATGAAAACAACAATGTACCTAAAATTGCCTGATCTTACTTTTAAAGTAATAACTCTTTGTTTTAGGACTTGAATTTTTATGTTTCCAGGCATGTGTTTACACCATCCCTAGCAAAGAGCTGTTTAATGAAATAAGATTCCTTGTAATTGTAAAACTAAAACATACACTACAGACAATGTCACTGGCCACTGTCTTCAAGTGAATCCTGGAGTTTAGCAAATGCATGGGTGAAATAGCCAGCGACAAATATCTGGATGGTGAGTATACAGCTCTATCCATCTACTTTTCTTTGGCTTATACTGCCTGTGTCTAAGAAAGGAAACAGTTTTTAACATATTGACATACGGACTACTATACACATAAGAATTATTATTAAGGGCACAAGTGTTATGTTGGCAGGAAATTGAGAAATGTTTGGGGCCTCCATGTAGGAGACCAAGAGCAGGAGCATTTACAGTTTATATCTGAGAGTGTAGAAGCTAGCTGCCCAGGCTGCACAGGAAAAAGCCTCTAAAAGGCACATTCTCTCCCCTTCCACCACTGCCACTCCTCAGCCCTGATCACCATTACTTTCTAATCAGAGCTTGAGAGGAAACATATGTTTTTCATATTTCAAGATAAACTGAAGATTTTCCTGAGATTCCCTGGATCCTAAGAAGAGAGGAAAGAATTGGTGACCCATCCAGATTTGTGTAAAACAACCTCACTAGTGTGATCAAGGCCATTCAAGGAACAGTGTTAGACTATTATTCAAGAATTGTGTTGTGAGTCAGGGCAATGTGGCTCATGCCTGTAATCCCAGCACTTTGGAGGCTGAGGCGGGAGGATCATCTGAGCTCAGGAGTTTGGACCAGTGTGGCCAACAGGTGAAATGCTGTCTCTACTGAAAACACAAAAATTAGCTGGGCATAATGATGTGCACCTGTAATCCCAGCTACTCGAGAGGCTGAGGCAGGATAATTTCTTGAACCAGGGAGGCAGAGGTTGCTGTGATCTGAGATGGCGCCACTGCACCCCAGCCTGGGTGATAGAGCAAGACTCTATCTCAGAACAAAGAAGAAAGAATTGTGAAGAAAGATAACCTTACCCAACACTTCTTTCCTTCCCAAGTGTCTGGAAGGCTTGCCTGGGTGTGAATCTTAGGAATACTTCCTTGACTTCAAATTAAGTTGGCATTTATTTGACCAAGAGTTACAGATACCCGATCAGCAGTGAAATCCCTAGTCCAGAGTTGCTTTGTCAGCAGCGACTTCCCAAGGAGGAGGATGATATCAACATAGCTTGTCAGACTCCACTGAGTCAGGGTTAAAAGAATATCTTTTTTTTTTTTTTTTGTTCTCACACCCTGGCCTACAAAATTTTGCACAGCTTTTTCTTGTTCCAGTAGTTGCTCAAGCGTGTAATAAGTTGAGTTCCAATGAATTGGAACCTCCTGTTTTAGGTGATGTTTCAGCAAGTTGCTTTTCAGTTGGAGCTGGGTCAGGAATATTTTTTTCTCGAACATTGACAGAATGGCTGAAGTGTTCAGATTTTCCGTGTCATCACGAAGATATCTGTCTAAGTGTTCCTGTTATGATGCAGAAAATCATTTTTGAGGGTGTTTAAGGAGTAAGTGCAGCACAGCATACAACCATAATCTTCCACAGTTCAAACTGCTTGCTGAGTGCACCGAGGAACGGAAGCAGGAGAGAAGAGAGGTAAGAACGTGAGGGAAGCCACACCGAAGGCCTCGCATTTCCTCAATGCACTAACGGTTGTCTGTACGTGCTAATGAAGTCATACCTTGCAGGTAAAAATGCCCATAGTAATATCAGCAGTCACTGAGGAGAAACAGATTTTGCCTCATTTGCAAGAGATTTCATTTTCCTCACAGATGTTTCCCTATGGACTGTTGGATTCTTTGGTTCTGTTGATACAATTTACCTAATATGCGACCTAGTCAATAAGAATTTGCTAGACCCAAAGGGAGTTATTACTCAGACAAGGGCAAAGTGTTAGATCTAATCTGTTCATTGACTTTAAAAAGGAATTCTGGTGAAAACATTCATGTGATGGTTAGATGATCATTTATAGCAAAAGTTTGAAGGTAATTCAAGCTGGGCATCCTGCCTTCAGCTAGTTTAGGTAGGAAGTTCAAGTCAAAGAGGGTCAAATAGTGGTAGAGAAATAAAATGGCAGTAAGAAAAGGGCGAAGGAGGATAAAAGGCTGCAGAGAGCAAAGTGTAATAAACAGGTAATAGACAGAGAGAAGCATAGATCAAAGGGGAACCAAGACAAAAAGAGGGGAGAGCAGGAGATATGACAAGAGGAATTAAAGAAAAGTAATAACTGCACACAGTGAAAGGAAAGTTAAAGCAAGCATGTGGTTTTGAAGTGATTGGGCACCAGGATCGTCAGCTGTCGACTTAACTTTTCTGCCTGGCGGAGAGGCTTCGTGGTTTTTTACTGCTTGGCTGTAGGGGTCTGAGCATGGAAGGGCGGTTCCCACACAGCCGGGCTCTGGCTGCTCTGCGGCTGGGTGGTGTGCTCCTCGAGACTCTGGCATGCATTATCTTATTTGGGGGGTTTTAGAGGGGCCCTCTTTCAGAAACAACTAGTACACACATTGCTGTGGTCAGCAGAACTGCAGGGCCTCAGGAAGCCCCTGCCCCTGTGTAAGGGTGAGCGGCTCACTAGCCTCAGCTGGCTCCCCTACATCCTGGACACAGCTGTTGAGATGGAAGATTCTAATTCCCCCAGAAGGCTTCCTATTTGTGGGCTAACTAGGCGATGATCTCATCTGCCTAGGGACAGCTGGCACTCCTGGGACCACATATAAAGGAAGTCATTGTGGATATTGTGTTTTCTTAGTGGCAGAGAGGGATTGGTTTCAGGCCCCCACACATGAAAACACACTCTTCCTCTCCACTGTACCCCAAAAACCTAGAAAGTCACACTGAGAAAACTGCCTCAGATATCCTTGGATGTCAGCAGGATACATGTGGGCTGTCAGGCTGTGTGTGTGTGTGCACCCACATTCCTTCAACAGCAGTTTGTCCTACGTGTGTCCTTACTGAGTCATCACCAAGAGGGCAAGGGCTATTGGCTAGTTGATTGGATTAATCTGGAGCAGTCAGCACCCATGATCACAATGCCTCCTATTCTTTTCTCTCTTGAGTAAGAGGGGAAGGCTGAATCCCAAAACAACTTATAACAAGTATTGATTTCTCTCTTGCCCTCATGCTGACTAGCTGCGACCGTCATGTCCCATATATCTGTTTTTCTTGGGTTCTCAGCAGGTTAGAAAAATGCTAATGGTGATGTTCACTGTCTTCATTACCACTGCAGGTCAACCAGCAATGAGCAGATCCCATGGGTATCAATGGTATCTGTGGTAGGCAGACTTCTAAGATGATTCCCAATGGCCCATACCCTTGAGTAGGAATGTGGCTTGTAACTTGCGTCTCATAAGTAGAATATGGCAAAAGTGATGGCATAGTGCTGCTGTGATTAGGTTGTCTTCTATAGCAAAGCTGAAGGGATTCTGTAGATGTAATTAGACACACTTTATGTTAAAAGGAAGGTTACCTTGGGTGGGTGTGACCTAATCAGGTGAGCATTTTCAAAGGAGGTCTAAAGATCAGAGGTGGAAGAAATCAGTCTCCCTCCCCCGGTCTTGAAGATGTGAGCTGAGATGAGTTCCACAGCTGTGAGGGGATGACTTGGTAACAACCATGTGAGCCTGGAAGGGGCCCCTGACCCACAGGTGAGACTCTAGCCCTGGCTGAAACCTTAACAGTAGCCTTGAGCAGAGGACCTACAACACAGGGGTTGTTCCCAGACACTTGACTTGTAGAATCTGTGTGATAACAAACACATTGTTTTTAAACCACTAAGCAAAAAGGGGAGAAAAGAGCCACACAGCAATAGAAAATGAATACAGTATCTCCTAAGGAAGGAGGTGAAGCTGTCCTCGGGGTAGCCTATGAGGATGATAACTACCATTTGTGAATAGTAATAACTAACATATCCAGTGCTGACTCTGTCACTGTGCTTGGTGCTCTCTGTGTTATCTCTTATTCTCACAATTACTCAGCAAGGCAGATCTTATTCCATAGGTGAAGAAGGAGACACAGCAATGTTCAGCAATTTTCCCAGAGTGGTGGAGCCATGATTCGTATACTGTGCTTTCTCAGACTAAGGTTGTGCTTTCTCTGCATACCACGCTAGACCATGCAGGTCTATGTTTGGCAGCTGATTGTGTCTTTATTTCAGTGTCCAAATACCATTATTTAGCATGGGATGCAAAGATTCTTCCAAAGCCAGTGCTTTCTTGAGAAGTCTTTTTAGGGAGCGTCATTTCAAGTGGCAATGAGCCTTGGTTGTACTTGTGCAAAGTAGCTAGTAATTGTCAAAACCTCAAAACAGCCCTGACCACCTATGGAGAGTCATTAATTCATTCCTTCGTTCATTTGCGTTTGTTTACTTGCTACTGCGCAAGGACACATCCCAGTGAAGACACTTAATGAATAGTTTGCTGAGAGAGGCAAGTCAGAGATTTTTAAAAAGGTGTTAGAGGCTTTCTTGGTGGTTCTCTTTAAGAAAAACTATGATATTCTGTGTAGAATGAAATAGATCCATAAGTGGGATTAGAACAGGATCCTCTGTTCACTGGTCAGGAAAAAGTCAAGGATGTGACAAGGATGTATTCTATCCCTCAAAGTGTACGTTCTTGATAGTATTGTGAAACACGGTATCCAATTTTTATACTTCCCTGGTGAATGCAGGTGCAAGTAGAAAGTTCCACTGAGCACCACAAATACTTACTGAATGTCTACAATGTGCTTTCCACTGTTCCAAGTGCTGTGACATTGTGAGGGACAAAAAGAAATCAAAGGAACAAAGACCCTGGTCTCATAGGCTTTCATTCTAGTTGGGGCTATAGATGACACACAGAAATACTGGACACAATGTCAGGATCCATCAGCCTCCTTTGTGGAGACCCCACTGTGGAGGGTGAGGATGGGGCAGGGCGAGCATGTTGGGAGTTTCTGCAGTGAGACTATCCAGGTGAGAAAGGGTGGTGGCTCAGATGAGGTGCATGGCTGTGGAAGCAGAAAGATTTCGGAATGACTGACGTGGAGTAACGGATGGCGGCTGCTGAGGAAAAGTGTCACAAGCAGCTGCAAGTAGCTGGCCAGAGTACCAGCCATTTGTGGATGAGAGGATCTGGTCACAGGGGAAGTGGGGCGGTGCAGAACTTAGACCAGATGCAGCCCCCCTCCCCTTAGTCACGCACATAGGGGTTCTGTCTTCTTGCCGACGTGCCCACAGGCACGGCTCGGCAGCTGCTAGCCTCCAGGTGTTTGCTTGGTGGAAACTGTTTGAAGACTTAAGGATTCAGTTTGAATTGAAGCAATTTTCCTGGGAGCAGAAATCATGGTGCAGATTTCTGCCAATAAAACAAATGTTATACCCTGTTATCTTCAGTAGAGGGACATTTCATAATGAGCATTTTATAAAAACATGAAATCACAATGATCCCATTATATACCAGCATAACCAGGTTCAGCTGGGATTTCATGTTTTTGGTGAGAAGACGAAAGGCAGAGTGATCCAACGTGCAGCTTCAACGTACAGATTGTTACTTTCCTTCAGTACATTTTTCACTGAACTGAGTCAAGTTGTCTTTTCAGCATAGACTCTGCATCCTTTAACACATTTTTGGTAACCCCAGATTTTCTGTTGCTGAAATGTCAGGTTATTGTAGCCAGAAAGCAAAATCCTTTTCTAATTTTTGAGCCATGTAATATATAGTGATGAACTTCAGAGATGAAACCACCCTAGCCTCATGTGGTTCCACCAAGTCTCTGCCTGAACCCCTCCCAGGTCAGGGAAGTTTCCTTTCATTGGCAATAGCTCTGATGGTGAGAGAGTGCTTTCTTATGTTCAGTTCTAACTTGTTTTTCTGTCATTTCCACTCATTCCTCCTGATCCTATCTTTGGAAGATAACTTTTGCTTAAAGACTAAAAATTAGAAAAACAGTACTATCATGGCCCTTACATCCGATCCTACTTTTTATTTATAAACCAAGAAGCCTTTGAACATGTGTGAAAGAGAAAGATCAGGGTTGGTATTAAATGCTTAAGTTTCTAAATTGTCTTAGAAGTCTCATCAAATTAAATCAAATCTGCAGTGTTAAATGACAGCAAAAGGAGCTTAGATCAGTCAGAGGGAGCTGGAGTGGGATTTTTTTTTTTTCACTCCCAAGGTAGTTGTCAGCTACCAATGTTCCTGAGGTGAGCTTAGGTCACTCTTGTAAGTTTACATTCAGGGCTCCCAAGCTGAAACATTTTGTTGGAAGAAACCCTTTCTCTTTTGTTAAACGCAGAATAAACAGATATCCCACTGAGATGGACCTCCTCCTTCTTCAGCTTCCCTACAATATGCAGGAGCTGCTGGGGGAAAATTTACTCCAATGGCTCAGATAGATATTGCTGAGCAAAGTGTAGATTTCTTAGAATGGCAATAGATGAAAGCAAAACTTTGCCCGGGAGGGATAAAGAAAAAAAAAAGGAGAGAGAGAGAGAAAGTGGAGGTTACAGGGGAGATGGAAGAGGAGGAGGAGGAAAGAGAAGACTGGAGCTGAGGGATCATATTTATAAGGACTTTTTCTCTCTTAATTTTATGGTGATTTCCAAGAAATTCTATTTATTTCAATAGAAGTTGGGACGGAAAATGGTGGGGGTGGTGGCAAGGTGGCAGTGCCGTATTTAGGTCTAGATTGTTTACTTGGCCACATGGCAATGTTTTCGTGAAACAGACTCAATGTTTTTTTATTTGTATATTTAATCGTTTAGGGAAATTCTAGGTATTAATTCACCACATGCAGTCACACATTTGAAGCCTAGTGTTATAGTTAAGACAACCAATGAGATTGTGATGAGGCAATATCAATTCTAAGTCCTGCTAGATGCAGAGGAGAGGTCTGCTCCCTTTCGGAGGAATTGGTGTGTCTGTCAATTGCCCTACTTACCTTGACATTCATGTTAGGTGAGGCTTTTACTGCCATTTAAACAAAGATGCTGGGGATAAACCATTTTATCTTCAAGGATCTTAGGAGGAGCCATAAGGCAAAGTATCTTGCCCTTGATATAAATGCTTCTCTCCAACAATTTATTGGCAGATGTATGCAGGGTGACAATAGATTTCTAAATTGAATGTTCTGCCTGAGGAATGGCCTCTGATGTGCATTAAGACCTGTTTTGTAATATCCACACCTCTCAATTTGTACGGATATACCTTCCTGATTATATTATGCATCAATCTTTAGGACAATTGTCAGGTGGTAGCTGCAAGCCAGAGAAAATGGATATTTCTTGGCACAAATCTGACTAGTTAGCTAAGAAAAATCTTTTAAATCATCTGAGAGGGATGCATCTGGCACTTTTTTAAAGATTAGTACGCTGGTCTTTTTCTCTGAGTGCTGTATTCATTGAAGACATACCTCTTTCTCCTACTCTAGTTTCTGAGTTTTGTGGTTGTTATTGTCATGTGTAGGAAATGTCAGAGGCACAGATTTCTGATAGGTGCTGATGCAGAGCCAGGGAGACTCCTCCTCCCCTTTCTCCCCTACATGTTCCCTCTCTCCCTCCTCTCTTTCTGTGTTCCTTCCTTCTTTCCATAGATATTTATTGAGTACCTAGTAAGTGCCAGTTATTGTGTGAGGTATTGGTATCTAGAGGCAAACAAGGTCAATACACATCCCCGTCTCTTTGAGTTTACCAAAATGTGTGACACCTCCTTCTCCTGCCAGCCTCACTTTCTCTCTGCCAGGGATCTAGACTGATCTTCAAGCCTTGGATCTCTCAGCCACCAAAAACATAATGTGTCATGGGACCCAGCTGGATTGCCTGATACATCTGTACACTAATGTGGTAACGGGTTGATGTATTACTCTTTTGGGGATCACACTGGTATTTTTACTAAGACCAGTTCCACTTTAAAAGGATGATTAGACTGACTGGGAGCTATCCAAGGTTTAGTACTCCAAGTCTAGCCCTTCAATGAAGTCTACAGTGCTTGATTCCAGGCAATATAATTACATGTAAATCCCAAGAAACCTTTGACTGTCCTTGAAATTTGTTCCATGTTTAACTAATTGGGTATTTTTTAAATGATTTCATTTTATTTCCATAATTGGCTTATTGGTCATACCTCTTTGTTTCATTTTTAAGCAGTTGCTATAGAATTTACAATATCCATTTTTAATTTGTTACAATCTACATTCTTATAATATTATGGCACTTCTTGTAGAATATGAGAACCTTATAACAATATATTTTGATTTTCTGCTCACATCTCTTGTGCTGTTATTGTCATACATTTTATTTCTATGTATGTTATAAACCTCACAATATATGGTTATTAATTTTGGCTCAAAATTAATTATCTTGTAAACAGATTAAGAGTGAAAAAATTGTTTGTTTATGATATCTTTATATTTCCCTCAAATTTGTCATTTTGGATACTCTTTATTCCTTGGTACAGATCCAAATTTCAATCTAGTTTCATAATATTTTGCCTGAAAAATTTCCTTTAAGAATTTTTTATAGTACAGCTCTACTCACGTTGAATTCTCTCAACTTTTGTTTGTCTGATACATTCTTTATTTTGCTTTTATTTTTGAAGGATGTTTTCACTGGATGTAGAAGTCTAGGTTGATTGTGTTTTCTTTCAAGAAGTTAGCTTTAATTCTTTTCTTTTTTGAGACGGAGTTTCGCTCTTGTTACCCAGGCTGGAGTGCAATGGCGCCATCTCGGCTCACCGCAACCTCCGCCACCTGGGTTCAGGCAATTCTCCTGCCTCAGCCTCCTGAGTAGCTGGGATTACAGGCACGCACCATCATGCCCAGCTAATTTTTTGTATTTTTTAGTAGAGACGGGGTTTTACCATGTTGACCAGGATGGTCTAGATCTCTTGACCTCATGATCCACTTCCAAAGTGCTGGGATTACAGGCGTGAGCCACCACGCCCAGCCCTACTTTAATTCTTATTTTTATTCTTCCGCATTTTAGGTGTCCTTTTTTTTTTTTTTTTTTTTTGCTTGATTAAAAAAATTTTTTTAGAAGGCATACATGAGGTCAACAAACATGAAAAAATGCTCGTCATCACTGGTCATCAGAGAAATGCAAATCAAAACTACATTGAGATACCATCTCACGCCAGTTAGAATGGCGATCATTAAAAGTCTGGAGACAACAGATGCTGGAGAGGATGTGGAGAAATAGGAACACTTTTACAGTGCTGGTGGGAGTGTAAATTAGTTCAACCATTGTGGAAGACAGTGTGGCGATTCCTCAAGGACCTAGAAATAGAAATTCCATTTGACCCAGCAATCCCATTACTGGGTATATATCCAAAGGACCATAAATCATTCTACTATAAGGGCACATGCACACGAATGTTCATTGCAGCACTGTTTACAATAGCAAAGACCTGGAACCCACCCAAATGCCCATCGATGATAGACTGGACTGGGAAAATGCGGCACATATACACCATGGAATATTATGCAGCCATCAAAAACAGTGAGTTCGTGTCCTTTGTAGGGACATGGATGAACCTGGAGAACATCATTCTCAGCAAACTGACACAAGAACAGAAAATCAAATACCACATGTTCTCACTCATAGGCAGGTGATGAACAATGAGAACACATGGACACAGGGAGGGGAGCACTACACACTGGGGTCTATTGGGGGGAATAGGGGAGGGACAACCGGGGGAGAGTTGGGGAGAGATAGCAGGGGGAGAAATGCCAGATATAGGTGAAGGGGAGGAATGTAGCAAATCACACTGCCACATGTGTACCTATGCAACTATCTTGCATGTTCTTCACATGTACCACAAAACCTAAAATGCAATAAATTTTTTTTTTTTTCTGAGACAGTATCTCTCTGTTGCCCAGCTTGGAGAGCAGTGGTGCAATCTCTGCTCACTGCAACTTCTGCCTCCTGGGTTCAAGTGATTCTTGTGCTTTAGCCTTCTCGAGTAGCTGGAGTTACAGGCGTGTGCCACCAAGCTCAGCTAATTTTTGTATTTTTAGTAGAGATAGGGTTTCTCCATGTTTGCCAAGCTTGTCTCACTTAACTCCCGACTTCAAGGGATCCACCTGCCTCAGCCTCCCAAGGCACTGGGATTGAAAGTGTGAGCCAACACACTCAGCCTCTGCTTCATTTTTAAAACTTTTCTCTTTGTTACTGGTTTTTAATAATTTGTTTATGATGCATCTTGATGCATAAGCTTAGGGCTTATAGCACTTCATCTGTTTATCACATTTGAAAAATTTTGATAATTTCTTCTCTTCTCAAATATTTTTATCCATCTCCCCTTTCCTTCTCTTATTACAATTATATGTAGTTTAGATGATATCTTACAACAGGAAACTAAGATCTGTTTTTGTTTTTGTTTTTTCCCAGTATTTGTGTGTGTGTGTACTTCATTTTGGGCAGCTTATATTTCTACCTTGAAGTTCATGAGTGTTTGGAATGTCCAATTGGGTCTTTTCATGTCTTCTATTTCTCTCCTTATTATGTTTCTGGTTTTCTTTATCTCTTTAAGCTGTAAAGCATTTTTAGAACAGTTGTTAATTTCAATTTAATTAGCTATACTAATGCCATTGTATTTGTCATTTCTGGGGCTGTTTCTGTTGAATGATTTTCTTGTGGTTATGGGTCACTTTGCCTTGCTTATGAATTATCTAGTTTATTCAATGCTGAGCATTGTAAATTTTATGTTCTAACTCTGGTCGATATTTTCTCAGCTCAGTAAGAACTTTAGCATTTATGGATAAAGAAACCATAATATATATATAGATATATATGTATGTACATACAGTGAAATACTATTCAGCCATAAAAAGGAATGAATTAATGTCATTTGCATCAACCTGAATCATATTGGAGACTATTATTCTTTTTAAATTATTATTATACTTTAAGTTCTGGGGTACATGTGCAGAACATGCAGGTTTGTTCCATAGGTATACATGTGCCATGGTGGTTTGCTGCACCCATCAACCTGTTAACTACATTAGGTATTTCTCGAAATGCTATCCCTCCCCTAGCCCCCACCCCTTGATAGGCCCTGGTGTGTTATGTTCCCCTCCCTGTGTCCATGTGTTCTCATTATTCAACACCCACTTATGAGTGAAAACATGCGGTGTTTGGTTTTCTGTTCCTGTGTTAGTTTGCTGAGAATGATGGTTTCCAGCTTCATCTATATCCCTGCAAAGGACATGAATTCATCCTTTATTATGGCTGCATAGTATTCCATGGTATGTATAGACCACATTTTCTTCATCCAGTCTATCATTGATGGGCATTTGGGTTGGTTCCAAGTCTTTGCTATTGTGAACAGTGCTACAATAAACATACATATGCATGTGTCTTTATAGTAGAATGATTTATAATCCTATGGGTATATACCCAGTAATGGGATTGCTGGGTCAAATGGTATTTCTAGTTCTAGATCCTTGAGGCATCACCACCCTATCTTCCACAGTGGTTGAATTAATTTACACTCCCACCAACAGTGTCAAAGTGTTTTTATTTCTCCACATCCTCTCCAGCATCTGTTGTTTCCTGACTTTTTCATGATCGCCATTCTAACTGACATGAGATGGTATCTTATTGTGGTTTTGATTTGCATTTCTCTGATGACCAGCGATGATAAACTTTTTTACATGTTTGTGTTGGTCACATAAATGTGTTCTTTGAAAGTGTTTGTTCATATTCTTCATCCACTTTTTGATTTTTTTTTTTGGTTTGCTTTTTGTAAATTTGCTTAAATTATTTGTAGATTCCGTATGTTAGCCCTTTGTCAGATGGATAGATTGGAAAATTTTTCTCCCATTCTGTAGGTTGTCTGTTCACTCTGATGATAGTTTCTTTTACTGTGCAGAAGCTCATTATTTTAATTAGATTTCATTTGTCAATTTTGACTTTTGTCGCCATTGCTTTTGGTGTTTTCGTCATAAAGTCCCATGCCTATATCCTGAATGGTATTGCCTAGGTTTTCTACTAGGGTTTTTATGGTTTTAGGTCTTACATTTAAGTCTATAATCCATTTTGAGTTAACTTTTGTATAAGGTGTAAGGAAGGGGTCCAGTTTCAGTTTTCTACATATGGCTAGCCAGTTTTCTCAACACCATTTATAAAATAGGGAATTGTTTGTTTTGTCAGGTTTGTCAAAGATCAGATGGTTGTAGATGTGTAGTGTTATTTCTGAGGCCTCTGTTCTGTTCCATTGGTCTATATCTCTGTTTTGGTACCAGTACAATGCTGTTTTGGTTATTGCACCCTTGTAGTAGAGTTTGGAGTCAGGTAGCATGATGCTTCCAGCTTTGTTCTTTTTGCTTAGGATTGTCTTGGTTATGCAGGCTGTCTTTTGGTTCCATATGAAATTTAAAGTTGTTTTTTCTAATTCTGTGAAGAAAGTCAATGGGAGCTTGATGGGTATAGCATTGAATCTATAAATTACTTTGGGCAGTATGGCCATCTTGAAGATATTTATTCTTCCTATCCATGAACATGGAATGTTTATCCATTTGTTTACGGTCTCTCTTATTTCCTTGAGCAGTGGTTCATAGTTATCCTTGAAGAAGTCCTTCCCATCTCTTGTGAGTTGTGTTCCTAGGTATTTTATTTTCCTTGTAGCAATTGTGAATGGGAGTTTACTCATTATTTGGCTCTCTATTATTGGTGTATAGGAATGCTTGTGATTTTTGCACATTGATTTTTGTATCCTGAGACTTTGTTGAAGTTGCTTTCCACTTTAGAAGATTTTGGGATGACATGCTGGGATTTTCTAAATATACCATCTTGTCATCTGCAAACAGAGACAATACGACTTCTTCTCTTCCTATTTGAATACCCTTTCTTTCTTTCTCTTACCTGATTGCCCTGGCCAGAACTTCCAATACTATGTTGAATAGGAGTGGTGAGAGAAGGCATCTTTGTCTAGTGTTGGTTTTCAAAGGGAATGCTTTCAGTTTTTGCCTATTCAGTATGATATTGGCTGTGGGTTTGTCATAAATAGCTCTTATTATTTTGAGATATGTTCCATCAATGTCTAATTTATTGAGAGTTTTTAGCATAAAGGGGTGTTGAATTTTGTGGAAGGCCTTTTCTGCGTCTATTGGGAACTGGGAACTGCATATCACTGCATCTTGCTGGGAACTGCACTCCATATTGCTGGGACCTGCATCTCTCTGGGAACTGCATTCCAGAGCTGTTCCTATTCGGCCATTTTGGATTGTCTCATAGCAAGGTTTTTTATACTAGGATCTGGTCCTGGGCTTTTTTTGGTTGGTAGGTTCTTAATTACTGCCTCATTTTTAGAACCTGTTATTGGTCTATTCAGGGATTCAACTTCTTCCTGGTTTAGACTTGGGAAGGTGGATGTGTCCAGGAATTTATCCATTTCTTCTAGGTTTTCTAGTTTATTTGTGTAGAAGTGTTTGTCATAATCTCTGGTGGTAGTTTGTATTTCTGTGGGAATAGTGGTGATATCCCTTTTATCATTTTTTTTATTGAGTCTATTTGAATCTTCTCTCTTTTCTTCTTTATTATTCTGGATAGTGATCTATTCTGCTGCTCTTTTAAAAAACTAGCTCCTGGATTTACTGATTTTTTGAGAAGTTTTTCATGTCTCTATCTCTTTCAGCTCTGCTCTGATCTTATTTATTTTTTGTCTTCTGCTAGCTTTTGAATTTGTTTACTCTTGTTTCTCTAGCTCTTTTAGTTGTGATGTTAGGGTGTCGATTTTAGATTTTTCCTGCTTTCTTTTGCAGGCATTTAGTGCTATAAATTTCCCTCTAAACACTGCTTTAGCTGCGTCCCAGAGATTCTGGTACACTGTGTCTGTGTTCTCATTGGTTTCAAAGAATTTATATATTTCTGCCTTCATTTTGTTATTTACCCAGTAGTCATTCAGGAGCAGGTTGTTGAGTTTCCATGTAGCTGTGCTGTTTTGAGTGAGTTTCTTAATCCTGAGTTCCAATTTGATTGCACTGTGGTCTGAGAGACTGTTATAATTTCCATTCCTTTGCATTTGCTGAGGAGTGTTTTACTTCCAATTATGTGGTCAGTTTCAGAATAAGGGTGATGTGCTGCTGAGACGAATGTGTATTCTGTTGATTTGGGCGGAGAGTTCTGTAGATGTCTATTAAGTCTGCTGGGTCCAGAGCTGAGTTCAAGTCCTGAATATTTTGGTTAATTATGTCTCATTGATCTATCTAATATTGACAGTGGGGTGTTAAAGTCTCCCACTATTATTGTGTGAGAGTCTAAGTTTCTTTGTAGATCTCTACGTACTTGCTTTATGAATCTGGGTGCGCCTATATTGGGTGCATATATATTTAGCATTGTTACCTCTTTTTGTTGCATTGATTCATTTACCATTATGTAATGCCCTTCTTTTGATCTTTGTTGGTTTAAAGTCTGTTTTATCAGAGACTAGGATTGCAATCCCTGCTTTTCTTGCTTTCCATTTTCTTGGCAAATCTTCCTCTATCCCTTTATTTTGAGCCTATGTTTGTCTTTACACGTGAGTTGGATCTCCTGAATATAGCACACTGTTGGCTCTTGACTATATCCAATTTGCCATTCTGTGTCTTTTAATTGGGACAATTAACACATTTATATTTAAGGTTAATATTGTTATATGTGAATTTGATCCTGTCATTATGATGCTAACTGATTATTTTGTCCATTAGTTCATGCAGTTTTTTCATAATGTTGATGATCTTTACAATTTGGCATGTTTTTACAGTGGCTGGTATCAGTCATTCCTTTCCATGTTTAGTGCTTTTTTCAGGAGCTCTTGTAATGCCGGTTTGGTGGTGACAGAATCTCTCAGCATTTACTTGTCTGTAAAGGATTTTATTTCTCCTTTGCTTATGAAGCTTATTTTGGCTGGATGTGAAATTCTGGGTTGAGAATTCTTTAAGAGTGTTGAATATTGGCCCCCCACTCTCTTCTGGCTTGTAGGGTTTCTGCAGAGAGATCTGCTGTTAGTCTGTTGATCTTCCCTTTGTGGGTAACCCAACCTTTCTCTGTTGCTGCCCTTAACATGTTTTCTTTCATTTCAACCTTGGTGAATCTGATGATTATGTGTCTTGGGGTTGCTCTTCTTGAGGAGTATCTTTGTGGTATTCTCTGTATTTCCTGAATCTGAATGTTGGCCTGTCTTGCTGGTTGGGGAAGTTCTTCTGGATAATATCCTGAAGAGTGTTTTCCAACTTACTTCCATTCTCCCCATCACTTTCGGATACACCAATCAAACATAGGTTTGGTCTTTTTCACATAGTCCCATATTCCTTGGAGGCTCTGTTCATTCCTTTTCATTCTTTTTTCTCTAATCTTGTCTTCAAGCTTTATTTTATTAAGTTGATCTTCAATCTCTGATATCCTTTCTTCTGCTTGATTGATTCATCTATTGATACTTGTGTATGTTTCATGAAGTTCTTGAGTGGTGTTTTTCAGCTCCGTTAGGCCATTTAGGTTCGTCTCTAAACTGGTTATTCTAGTTAGCAATTCCTCTAACCTTTTTTCAATGTTCTTGGCTTCCTTGCATTGGGTTAGAAAATGTTCCTTTAGCTTGGAGGAGTTTGTTATTACCACTTTCTGAAGCATACTTTGGTCAATTTGTCAAACTCATTCTCTGTTCAGTTTTGTTCCCTTGGTGGCAAGGAGTTGTGATCCTCTGGAGGAGAAGAGGCATTCTGGTTTTGGAATTTTTAGACTTTTTATGCTGGTTTCACCTCATCTTTGTGGATTTATTTGCCTTTGGTCTTTGCCGTTGGTGACTTTCGGTTGGAGATTTTGTGTGGTCATCCCTTTTGTTGATGTTGATGCTATTGCTTTCTGTTAGTTTTCCTTCTAAAGGCCCCTCTGCTGCAGGTCTGTTGGAATTTGCTGGAGGTCCACTCCAGACCCTGTTTGCCTGGGTATCACCAGTGGAGACTGTAGAACAGCAAAAATTGCAGCTCATTCCTTCCTCTTCAAGCTTTATCCCAGAGGGGCACTCACCAGATGCCAGCTGGGTCTTTCCTGTGTGAGTTGTCTGTCGGCTCCTGCTGGGAGGTGTCTGTCAGTCAGGAGACACAGGGCTCAGGGACCCACTTGAGGAGGCAGTCTGACCCTTAGCAGATCTCGAACGCTGTGCTGGGTGATCCACTGAACAGAGCTGGCAGGCAGGGACGTTTAAGCCTGCTGAAGCTGTCCCTTCCTCCAGGTGCTGTATCCCAGAGAGACGGTAGTTTTATCTATAAGCCCCTGACTAGGGCTGCTGCCATTTTTTCAGAGATGACTTGCCCAGAAAGGAAGAATCTAGAGGCAATCTGGCTACAGCAGCTTTGCTGAGCTGCAGAGGGCTCTGCCAAGTGGAATTTCCTTGGCTTTATTTATATTGTGAGGGGAAAACTGCCTACTGAAGCCTCAGTAATGGTGGACACCCCTCCCCCCACCAAGCTCCAGCATCCCAGATTGACTTCAGACTGCTGTATTGGCAGTGAAAATTTCAAGCCAGTGGATCTTTGCTTTCTGGGCTCCATTGGGGTGGGATCTGCTGAGCTAGACCACTTGGCTCTCTGGTTTCAGCCCCCTTTCCAGAAGAGTGAATGGTTCTGTCTCGCTGGTGTTCCAGGCACCAGTGGGGTATGAAAAAAAACTCCTGCAGCTAGCTCAGTGTCTGCCCAAATGGCCGTCCAGTTTTATGCTTGAACCCAGGGCTCTGGTGGTATAGGCACCAGAGGGTATCTCCCGGTCTGTGGGTTGTGAAGACGGTGGGAAAAGCATCGTATCTTGGCTGGGTTGCAATGTTCCTCACGGCACAGTCCCTCCTGGCTTCCTTTGGCTAAGCTAGGGAGTTCCCCAACTCCTAGCACTTCCTGGGTGAGGTGATGCGCCACCCTGCTTCGGCTCGCCCTCTGTGGGATGCACCAACTGTCTAACCAGTCCCATTGAGATGAGCTGGGTACCTCAGTTGGAAATGCAGAAATCACCTGCCTTCTGCATTGATTTCTCTGGGAGCTGCAGACTGGAGCTGTTCCTATTTAGCCTTCTTGCCAGGTTTCTGGAGACTATTAGTCTAAGTGAAGTAATTCAGGAATGGAAAACCAAACATTGAATGTATGTGGGAGCTAAGCTATGAAGATGCAAAGGCATAAGAATGGTACAATGGACTTCAGGGACTTGGGGGGAAGGGTGGGAGATGGGCAAGGGATAAAATATTACAAATAGGGTACAGTGTATACTGTGTGGGTGACAGGTGCATCAAAATCTCACAAACAACCACTGAAGAACTTACTCATGTAACCAAATGCCACCTGTGTACCAATAACCTATGGAAAAATTAAAAAAAAAAAAACTTTAGGCTTTGTTGGAGTTTCCATTCCTTGGTCTGTGGCCTAGAACCTGCCTCCTGGTTATAAGCTGGGGCAATCATAAGGCTTATCTTGTTTGTATCTATTTTTTCTCAGAGATCACAATTTTTCATTGTTTCTTTTCAACGTCTGAAAGTACTTATTTCATATATTTTGTTTGAGTTTCTGTTCTTTATGGCAAGAGGACAATTCTTGTAGCAATTAATCCTTCATGGAGAGAAGTGAAATTATATGTTAGATTTTTAAATCTGTGGCAGATACAGTTAGTTGTGGAAAAAATAACCTTTCACTTTCCTCCATCGGGAACAGGACATTACAGCAGAATTCCTAAGAAGAGAGATATCGAATGTGAATGTGAATTGAAAAACAGATCTCCCTGTAGAATATGTTAAGAATAGGTAACCAAAAGCTAGTTATAGGATCCTTGACGTTCTCAACCATGTGATGAATACACACACACACACACACACACACACACACAGCAGAGACTGAGAGAGGTTTTTGAGGAACATGTTTTGAGGGAGTCAGCTAATGCTATGCTGTGATCCCAGTTTCACCAGGTGAAACACAGAGGGTATTTCCCCTTCATTTAGCCTGTGAGAAGGGCTTTTGTGGTGTTTTTTAGAACTCGATATACATTTCCTGAAATTAGGGGATCTTGTGGGCCCCCGCAAGCAGTCTAAAGCATGAACAAAGGGCTTAGTAGCCGTGAATGGATGAGCCAAAGGAGAGGTGGCTGTTTGTAAGACCTGTTTTCTCAGAAATTGCCGGGGCACAGATTGCATGGGTGCTTTTTATGGGCCAGATGTGGGATACTCATGAGGAAATGGAAATGGGGAAGAATTTCAACATTACTGAAGTTCTGACTATATCATGGAACTGAGGATTCTAATTACTGGTAATCTGAGTGATGAGGAAAGTCTTCCTGCTCAAGTTTTTATTATGCTTTGGAGCTGAACTAGCACAAGGGAACAAATTCAAGAGATCAGTGGGAAGTAACATAGTGTTTCTGTAACCAATAGGCCATACTTATTCTATACACTTTACCACAGAGCCCCAAGTTTGTGAAGACTGTCAATGTGCTTAGCCCTAAGGGGTGACTCAACTTCATTTCCCAGGCATCGTCTTTTCCAGACTCCCTTGAACATTGAGAGAGGTAGGGAGCAAGACTCAGGTCTAAACAATGAAAAGTAAAGATAAGTCTGCTTTGAAATTACTAGAAAATGATTGCTTCCTGATAAAAGAGAAGGATGGGCAGGGCGTGGTAGCTCATGCCTACAATCCCAGCACTTTGGGAGGCTGAGGTGGGTGGGTCACTTGAGGCCAGGAGTTCAAGATCAGCCTGGCCAACATGGTGAAACCCCATAAAAATACAAAAATTAGCCAGGCGTGGTGGTAGGTGCCTGTAATCCAAGCTACTTGGGAGGCTGAGGCAGGAGAATAACTTGAACCCAGGAGGCAGAGGTTTTAGTGAGCTGAGATTATGTCAATGCACTCCAGCCTGGGCAACAGAGCAAGACTCTGTTCCCCCCCACCACCAAAAAAAAAAAAAAAAAAAAAAAAAGAAAGAGAAGGATGAAAGAGGAAAACTTACCTCTTACCTTTTTTTCCTGATTAGAAAATGATTGTGTTTAGAGCAGTGGCAGCTATTTTGAGACTCTGGGGCAGCAAGCCTAAGGACAAAAGTCAGCATGCTGTGTTTGGCGGGATGCAAGGTTGAATTCTTGGCACAGGAGAGGATCGGGGCTGGTAAATTCAACTTCTGGATGCAGAAGAGGGTTGAGAACAAATCTGAGGTCTCATGCTCAGTGACAGCAGCAATAGAGCTTTTTCTCCTGTTAGACCAGCTCAGGGCTTTGGGGTATGTTTCCTGGAAACGTCCCCTCAAGCTCATTTTCTACTTTTTTACCATTCTGTGAGCTACCCAGTATCCTGACAATAATGTTATTTTCTAATAGATCAGTAAGAGTCAACTTCTTTCCCTTGCTATTAAGAACCATGACTGATGCAAAGCATGTAGAATTTCTCATAGTTTGGCCATTAAGTCAAGTCTTCTACCTGTATTAAGAAGTCCTGTAACTCAGGACCAGAAACCTGGCTCACCTTCCTGGTGTGTACGGGGTTAAGATGGCATATGAAATCAGCCGCAGCAGTGTCAGAGAAGCCATCTTTTTGAGAGATCTCAAGAGACAAGAAGTGAAAAATGACTCTTCTTCTTACTGTTTGGCTAATTTTGACTTTGCACCACTTACACACAGCTGTTGCCATGGCCTCAGGTTCTAAACAAAGTGTTCTGTATGGCTGAAGCTGTTTCCTCTTTCCCAGAGTAGCACGTTGCACTGTGGAAGATAATCTTGCACATTTGTATGGTAATAGGATTAACGTGACCCTTGTGGTATTTGCCCACCTAGCAACTGTGACTTTCCCATACTTGTGAATTATACTTTTGCTTGTGAGTTTCTTTGTAAATCTTCCTTCTTAACAAGGTAATAGAAGTAGCTTAACTGTCCTGACATTTGTGAGTGTGGAGCCCAGAGATGCTTTCTTGGCAGTTGGCCAGCAGTCAGATCATCACTGTCCAGGATGGTTGATTAGTGGCAGGGCTCAGATGGCCATGTGGTGGAGGATAAGAACGGGAAGGCCAGCACCAATGCAGGCAATAGGGGACACTTAGAGGATAACCGAGCCCCTACTCAGAGAAGCTTTCTTGATCAGATCCCTGGGGGACACCTGTAACTGGTATTCTCTACAGTGTTTGGCCTGTTGTCTCTGGGCAGGTAGGTTTGAAACTAGAGTGTGATATTATGGAGTGAGGTCCTTGATGCCCTGCATTTCACAGAGCAACCCGACCTGGGTGATATCAGCGCCATATCCTGTGCTGCAGCAGTGCTTACCCATTCCTTTTATTGTTTATTGTCATTGCTGAAGTGGTTTGCTTTCTTTGCTTTCACACGTCTCTGAATTGTCTGAGCATGGCGTTTGGAATAAAGCCCTCAATATACATCCTGTTTGCTGTTTGTGAGAGTTTTTTTTTTTTAAATGCTATTGAAATGATAGCCCTAAACAATAGGGTAACATTCATACACTGAGGCCCCATTAAATTATTATTTTTTAATAGTGGAAATGTTTCTGAAATTGACTGGTGCAATGTAGACATGCTGAGTATTCACTATATTATTACTTTTTCCTAGTGGGAGGGGCTGAGGAAATGGAATAAAACAGTTCTAAAATCTCAGCGGTATGTGATGGGAGCTCTAAACACATACTTACACTTTTTTAAAAGATCTAGAAAATATAGGGGTGAGGGAGGTTTATCTGAGAAAGTTCACTTTGGAAGTAACATGGTGACTAAATTATTATTATTGACATAAAGGTGATTTATAAGAAAAACTCACATCCTTAATGCTTGCAATATGTTGGCTGCTTTTCACCCAGAATTTGTCTTCTTTCCATCTCTGCTCACATTTTAGTGCTTATTCGCTCTAGTTAATGACTTTAAAATATTAAAACTCTCCCTCAGAAGGTACCCAAGGGTCAGTGGCACCTGGTTTAGATGGGAAGGAAATTTGCAAAGATCAAATCTCTGACCCACACTCTCAAGGCTGTCGGCTGTATTTCCCGGCCTCCCTCACCATCCCGACGCGTGCTCTGCTCCTGAGTGGGGGAACTCAGCCTGATAAATTACAGGCTGCTCCCTGCTCACCATAGTGGGGAAGGGGAGCCAGATGGAAGGAAGTGTGGAGGGCCCTCTGTCACTACTGGCTGGCTGCCACCACCTGGGCACTCTGTGCTCCTTGCTGAGGGAATGTCACCGTCCTGCCTGTGTAACGGGCTGACCATCCGCAGAGCCCTCCAATGCAAGATGCAACACTGAGCCACGTTGTCATGGTTACTTAGTCATTTCCCCAGAGTCCTGACATCAGTGTCTCCAAGGGGCAAGAGCTCCACCTCATGCATATGCATGTGCGCGGCAGGGGCCTCGCCACATCTGAGCATCTTATAGTAATTTTAGTAGAAAATGATAGTGAAGGAGGGAAAGGTGACATAGTGAATGGAAGTAAAACTGACAGGAGGGCATGTTATTAAATGAACAAATGAAATTACTTGCTAGCCGAACTGGGAGAGGACAGGAAGGGTTAATGCTGAGTTGGGATTCCCAGGGTTAAATTAGCCATCTGTTTGGTCATGCTGGGCTCTTACTCAGTTTCAGAGCTTTATTCTTTTTAGATGACTTTCCCAGACAATGTCTTATTCGACTCTCCAAACAGCCCATGACAAACATGTGGCTGGGGAGACAGTCGATGTGCAGATGAGGAGACGGACACTCAGAGGAGCAAAGCTCCTTGGAGGCTCACAGTCAGCACGAGGGCTCATCATACAACCCCAGCTCGCAGCCCGAGGTTCCTTCTGTTTCCACTATCTCATCTCTGAGAAACTGAGAACTTTCAGAAGGCAGAGACTTTCAGGGGACAGTATTAAATGATGATCTCCATTAGAATGAGTTATTTATTAAATGGTGATCTCCACGAGACTGAGTTTATTCATGAGTACAGTCTTGTCTGAATCATTGTGCATCTATCTACAGCACCTCCCCACATAGTACACACTTAATCACTTAATGAATATTGAATGAATAAAGTTCATGTTTGAGGGGCCCTGGGGTTTTATGGAGAAGTCAGACAATCTTCTGTTTTGCATCACACATATACCAATGCGAAATTAGAAGTTAACAGTTTTCAAAATGAAACAGTGATGTTGAAAGAGTAGGTCATGGCTGAGGGAATGGTTCATGCCTGTAATCACAGCACTTTGAGTGGCTGAGGCAGGAGGATCGCTTGAAGTCAGGAGTTCAAGAGCAGCCTAGGCAACATAGTGAGACCCTGTCTCTACAAAAAAAAAGCTAAAAAAAAACTGGATGTAGTGGCAGTGGCATGTGCCTGTAGTCCCAGCTATTCAGGAGGATGGCTTGAGCCCAGAAGTTGGAGGCTTCAGTGAGCTCTGATCACTCCACTATACTTCAGCCTGGGTGACTGAGACCGAGGCGCTTAAAAAATAAAAAATAACTTAAAGAAAATAGGTCATCTGAGGTAAACCTCCAGTTAATGCAGTGCCCCATGCCCAGATTGATATTCTGTTTCAGAGGCTTCCTGTGACTATGTCAGTTACCAAAACACCATACAGTCCCGTGGAACAGCACAGAAGCCCTGTGCTCAGGTGCAGATGGCGGCAGAGGGAGCAGAAAAACCCAGTACGTACAAGATTACTTAGTGCCGTGTAATTGTCGTATCAAGGAAATCCTGCAGTTTGTCACAAGTTATTTAACAGTTTAAGTGACTAAGCCGGAACCATGAAAGGTACACTAAACCAGGGATTTTTTTTTTTTTAGACAGAGTCTTGCTCTGTCGCCAGGCGCCAGACTGGAGTGCAGTGGTGCATCTCGGCTCACTGCAACCTCTGCCTCCCAGGTTCAAGCAATTCTCCTGCCTCAGCCTTCCGAGTAGCTGGGACTACAGGTGCATGCCACCACGCCCAGCTAATCTTTGTATTTTTTAGTAGAGATGGGGTTTCACCATGTTGGCCAGGATGGTCTCAATCTCTTGACCTTGTGATCCACCCGCCTCGGCTTCCCAAAGTGCTGGGATTACAGTCGTGAGCCACTGCCCCTGGCCACCAGGGATATTGTCTAACTTAATGGCACAAGGGTTGTTGTTCATGGGGGAATTCACCTCACTTAGGTGAGGGCAGCTGTGGCATTCAGGCTGCAAACAAGGCCTGAACTGTGAGGATGAGGATGAAGATTCCGAGTGCAGGTGGTTCTCTGCTTAGGAGGTGGATTTGCAATGGACAGGTCAAGCTTGTTGCTCCTGGGTCTCTGGGTTAGAGAGAACATTAGCAGGTGTCTGTGGCAGAGATTCTTGGGGTTAAGAGGTGTGTCTCTTTTACCTCTAGTCCCCTTGGGAGTGTCCACAGCAGGGGACAAGTGGTTCAAGTTTTCTGTGTCTCTCTTTTGAAGGGTGACAGGGAAGCTAATTTCTTGTGGCCTTTATTTCTACACCCCTAATGAAGTTTGAATGAGTCAAGGCTCACCATGTTATTCCAGATATCCATTCTTGCAGAACAAATAGCCCCCAAATTTAGTAGCTTCAAACACCAACCAATTTATTATATATCATTGTTTTGCTGTCAAGAATTCAAGCAAGTCTCGGCTGCACAGTTCTGCTGCTTGTGTGACATGGTTTGAGGCCTGTGGCTTTGGTGTGGATGGCTGGACTCAGCTGGGAGTGTCAACTGGAGCCCCTATATTTACCTCCCAGGGTGGTCCTGTCAGGGTTGTGGGTGGCTCAGGCCTCCAAGAATGCATGTTTCAAAAGACCCAGGGAGATGCTGCAAGTCTTCTTATAACCTGGTCTAGAAAAATCCAAGAACACCCCTTCTGCCACAGTCTACTGGTCAAGGAAGTCACTGAGTATAATCAATCACCTTTCTTCCCTCTGTGTCTCCCATTTTTCCTCTCTTGCTGGAAACTAGAAGTATCAACGTCTGCTCCTTTGAGTCTACTCAGAAAACCCTCCCACTCTCTTAGCTGTAGGAATCTGGGAGACCACCAGGGCCACCTGTGCTTTGGTCTGCTAGTTGAAGCGAACTCCTACTGCCCTGCTTCCCCATCACTGGCTCCCCACAGCCCTCCCTGCAGGAGCTCTGCAGACAGTCCTGCATTTTCTAATTTCCCTGATCCTTATTTGTGATATTTCTTCCAGTAATTCTGCTCAACTTCAACCTATTCCTGCACACCAAATTAACCACGGCCCCAGCAGCTTAAAGCAACACTAACTGGTTATATCATGTTTCTGTAGGTCAAAAGTCCAGGGAAATATGAATGAATTCTCTGCTTGGACCCTCACAAGGCCAGTAACAAGGTATCATCTGGAATGGGCTCCTATCTGGAGACTCTGGGGAAGAATCCACTTCAAAGCACATGCCGGTTGCTGGCAGGACCCAGTTCCCTGTGGCTGTAGGACTGAGGTCCCATTTCTGTGACGCATGGCCCCCTCCGTAGTCAAACTAGCAATGGCACATGGAGTCCTCCTCATACTTCATATTTTTCTGATTCCCTCTACTACCTCTTCCTTTGAAGGCTCATGTGATGATATTGGGCCCACCCATAAAATCCAGGATAATCTTCCTATTTAAAGGTCAACTGTGTAGTAACCTTCGTGACATCTGCCATGTCTCTCCTGCCATGTGTCACAACACCAGAGCAGAGATTGTGCAGACCAAAATATGCCATCACAAGTAGAAACCATTGTCCAGAAGCCATAGCCAGTGCCTGATTGTGGGCCCCACACCCTGTTCTTTCTCTTGAAGGTTTGAGCAGTCTTCAGGATATGGTTCCAGAAAGAACTAAGGATCTCCTTGCCCCTGCTCATGGGGTCAGAGGCTCCATCAGCATGGTTTGTCTGGTCTTGCAGCCACACTGACCTTCTTGTTCCTTTAGGAGGACTTTTCTTGCACTTGCTGTCTCCTCTATCTAGCATGCCCTCTATCCTTCTCCCAAATCCTCTACAGAGGTGGATTCTTTATTCCATTTGCATATTAGCCCAAATAACTGTTATCAGAGACCACTCTCTTACCATCCCAATAACAGGCTATCTTCTTCCTTATCTTCTTCTAATTTTCTTCTTAGTTCTCACCACCCCTACTATTGTATATTCTCTATTTATGGCATGTCTGTAACCACCAGTAATTGCTGTAGGTCCCTGAGATCTATCCGAGTGCCAGGAAGACCAGGTTTCCACTCACAGGGAACTTAAATATTGGTGAGAGATAGATAGTTGGGTGATGACCAAGTAGACAATTCAAGAAACAAGCAAACTCTAGGTTGCAATGAATGCTACACAGTAAACAAAGTTACATGAGAGACGTACTGTAATCACAGGTACAAAGTTCCTAAAGCAAAGGTGATCTTGGAGGGGCAGAGGAGCAGCAAGAAGCCTGGAGGGCCCAGAGTGGCATGAGCCCTCTAAGAGGGTTGGGCAATGGTGGGATTGCACAGTTTTTGAAAGCATGATAAGTAGTTTAAATTTTATTTTGAAGACAATGTGAAACCACTGAAATATTTTAAGCAGAAGAATAAACTGACCTAAGTTATATTTTTAAAAGATAATTCCTGTCTTCTGAGTAGAAAACAGTGGGATTGAGGTGATGTAAGACGGAAGCAGGGGCACCAATTTTGGGGCTATTGCAGTGGCCCAGGTGTGGTGGAGCATGGAAGCCTGGCTCTGCGGGTGGAGTGGGGATGCACAGCAATGGACAGATGGGGATATATTTTGAAGTTAAACTAAAGAAACTTGCTGCTGGGTGAGATATGGTATTAAAACAAATCAGCACTGACTCCTGAGCTTTTGACTTTAGCAACTTGGTGAATGGTGAGGCCATCTACCCAAATGAGAATTAATAAACAACGAGTAGACTCAGGGTGGGACTCAAGAATTCTGTTTGACAATGTTAGCTGTAATAGTGACCATTATAGATCCAGGTAATGTCTACAAGTCAGTGAAAAGGCCCAAACTACAGGTCAGCTTGGAAATCAGTGGTGTGGTATTTAAAGCCATAGGGCTGTCTGAGCTCACCCAGAGAGAGACTGGAGGGCCTTTGGCTGAGTCCTTGGGCATTCTGACACATCCATGCAGGTTGAGCAAAGAGGAAAAGCCCACCAGAAAGAGGCCAAGTGAAGGGGAATGACAACCAAGAGATGGCGTTGTCACAGAAGCAAGAGAAGACTGCTTCAAGAAAGGTGGGGTCAACATGTCCCATATCCCATATCCCATGAGGGGCAGAAGCAGAAGGCAGAACAGGGCCTCTGCTGTCTCTTGGCAGGAGAAGTGAAAACAACATCAGCTCCATCAGGGATGGAGGAACAAATGGGAGGTAAGGAAGTGGAGACCAGGGGCTCATTCAAGATGTTTTGCAATGAAGGAAGAAAACAATGGGGAGTGGAGTCAAGGAATCATTTTTAAAAGGTGGAGATTTTTGCACAGATTGTTTGCTGATACAAGTAATTGAATAGGAAGTCATGATGGCTCAGGAAAGGGACAGTAGAGATATTTGCAGTGAAATTCTTGAAAATGTGAGAGGAGAGTTCACAAGAGGCTCAGGCTCTGATCAAACAGCATTGTGCCAGAAGCCCCCTCAGAACTATTGCCAGGTCTGACTTTCAGAAAATGTAAGGCCTTACTAATATTCACATGCCCTCTACCCTTCTGTAATGCAAAGTTCCTGACCTTCCCCTGCTGCTCTAGGTAAAGACAACTGTTGACCAAAAAGAAAGTCTCCTCACATAAGACCAGGTTGATGAAAGCTTTCCAAAATAGATGTGAGCAATGTCATGGGCCAGTTGGAGATTTTTTTTTGAGATGGCATTTTGCTGTTGTTGCCCAGGCTAGAGTGCAATGGCATGATCTCAGCTCACCACAACCTCCACCTCCTGGTTCAAGCAATTCTCCTGCCTCAGCCTCCCAAGTAGGTGGGATTACAGGCATGCGCTACCACGTCCTGCTAATATTGTATTTTTAGTAGAGATGGGGTTTCTCCCTGTTGGTCAGGCTGGTCTTGAACTTCTGACCTCAGGTGATTGACCCGCCTCAGCTTCCCGAAGTGCTGGGATTACAGGCGTAAGCCACTGTGCCCAGCCTGGAGATATTTTAATCAGCAAAAGGGTTTAGTAGTTTTATTTTCCTTCTAAATATTTATTGAGCTCCTACAGTATCCCCAGCATCTTGCTAAGGGCTTTTGCATGCCTGATCTAGTTTAATCATGTAACAACTACAGGTTAGTGCTATTGTCCTGTTCACAGCTGAAGAACATGAAGCTCAGAGTGGGAAAGGGACTTGGGAAAGGTCTCATTGAGGCCACTAGTGGAGCCAGCAGGAATTAACCACGGAGCTCCTTCTATGTATGACAACCTAATGTTGCAGCAACATGATTGAAGACTTTGTTGCTTTTATATTAGTTTTCTATTTTTTTTTTAACAGATCACTGCCAATTTAGTGATTTCACATAACACACATTTATTACCTAACTGTTCCGTAGTTCAGAAGGCTGGTACAAGTCTTCAGTGTGGCAAAAATGAAGGCATCTGCAAGGCTGCATTTCTTACTGGAGAAAGGAAATCTGTTCTCTTGCTCCTTCAAATTGTTGGCAGTATTTAGTTCCTTGTGGTTGTAGGACCGTAGTCCCTCTTTTCTTGCTGGCTGTCAGTGAAGGGCCATTCCTGATGTCTAGAAATTGGCTATATTCCTTTGTTCTGGTCCTCTTTCCTTCATCTTCAAGGCCAGACATGTTGGGTTGAAATGAGTCTCCCTCACTTTGAGCCTCTCCTGCCCTTTTTTTCATCGTATCTCTCAGAATCTTCTACCTTCCTCTTCCACTGTTAAAGACTTGTGTGATTAAATTGGATCCACCCAGATAATCCAGGACTATTTTCTATCTTTAGCCTTAATCCCATCTGCAAAGTTAATTTCACACCATGCAACATCAGCCTGTTCCACAGGTTTGGCGTATTAAGCTGTGGATATCTTTGAGAGGTCATCATTCTGTTTTACCATACACCTTTCATTTATGTGTATATTGATAAGATGGTGGAATATCTATCTGTCTGAAATTATACTTTCTCACAAATGATGAAGTATAAAATAATTTTGTGATACATGCTCACTGATCAGGAGTTGGGGATTAAGAATGGCTAGAATATTCCCAAATGATTATGATATAATTTTGAGCTAGATTTGGAGAAGAGCCAGATAATTTTTCTTTTTCTCTAGAAGAGTAAGAAGGAAGCTTTTTTGGGAAGGATGGAAAACCATTCACCACATAAACAATGGTTAACAGAAACTGCTAAATCATCATTTGGTGAACCCCTACCCAAGTACATATCATCTTCTGGGAAAACTTCCTGGACCTTTCTAGATAGATTTAAGAGCTGTTCCCATAGTGCTTTGTTCATAGGTGCTACGACAGATTCAGTCACCCTATGGCTCTAACAACTTATGCCTATAGCTGATTCCTCCACTGAACAGTTATGTACATCTTTGTGTCCTGGCTCCTAGTGAGTGTCTGGTGCAGGCTTGTCAGTGTCAGGACAAAGCTCTGTGAAAGGATGGGTGAAGGCTGGAGCTCTATCATGTCTATCTTTTCCTCAGAAGGGAGACCAGTGTTAGGAGAACCAGATACTGGTAACTGGTTGAGTGGATGCTTGGTCTATAAAGAGATATGGAGAAGGAGGTATGCTAATTCTCACTGATACTGAGCTGAGCCAAGGCCAGGTTCATTTACTCAGTAAGAACATGCTGCCCCCTTACTATGTACCAACTACAGGTTAGTGCTATTGTCCTGTTCACAGCAATACTACTAAGGTAGTCAGCAGTGATATACATGTGAATAAACCCAGTCCCTGACACGAGACCCTGGGGACTGCCAGAGGCAGGAGCAAGGGAGAGGGAGAGAGTTAGAAAAGTGCCTGTTGGGTATTCTGCTCACGAGTTGGGTGACAGGATCAGTTGTACCCCAAATCTCAGCATCATGCAATATACTCATGTGACAAACCTACACATGTGCCCCCAGAATCTAAGTTCTTTAAGTGAAAAAGAAAACAAAGCCCAGTGCTTGCCCTGATTGGTCTTAATCCAGGAAACACTGAGTAAAGACCCCTAGTCAGTTGTTTCTTCTTTCTTGTCTTTTTAACTTTTTATTAAATAAAACATACATACAAAAATTATACACATTTTTCATGGAGCTCAGTGAATTTTTCACAAATCAAACAAGCCATGTAAGCAACAGCTATATCGGGAAACAGAAGACTGCCTGCACAGTAGTGTATTTATTTTTCCAGTTCCCATTGTCATTTTTTTGTACTGCCTGGAAGTGCAGGACTTCAGTGTGACAGATGGATCCAGAATCCAGCATGCAGGTAAACAGATGAGGTGTTGTGTGCCCTTTCTTCTTGGGAAACTATCTTAATGTCATCCTCTGGGCACTTATATTTAGCAGTAGGTTCTGTTGGGAAGAGAATGTCTAGTTTTGCTTACTCAGGAGTCATGACTATCTCAAAACATGGCAGAGAATAAATGAACAAATACTAATATCAAATATTTATGTGCAAAAATGCATTGTGGAATATAAGTATTTGGTATAGTCCTTTAAGAATAATCTTAACAGAATATGTAAAATAACATAACAAATATTATGGAACACCTTGTAGAAGATACTGATGAAAGATATGAACCAGTGTCTTGGGGGAATCTTGAGGGTTCTACCGAGGTGCTTCTGAGGGTGTGTGTGTAGTGGTTAAGGAAGTTGTAATGATGTCAGAATTCTGGCCTCCTGGATATAGGCAGAGTGGCTCTCCTTTGGTCAGTTCAGTATACTGGGATTCCAAGAGAACTATTACTTGGAAAACACAGTGTGTCCATGAGTCAGTTTCTAACAGCATTGGTGTAGGCTGGAGGTTTTCTGGGTACTTGAAGGAGGGAGAGCTCGCGGTGCTTTGGGTAGGGCCAAGCAGAGGTTAAGTGCGTTTGGGAAGGAGAGCAGAGGTAAGGTGCATCCTAAAAGATGTCTGTGGAGAGGAACTTGTGAGATCTTTGAAGGCCACTCACTCTATGCTGACTTCATGACTCCCAAAGTCTACCAAGCGAGACAGGGAACATTTAGAAGAGAGATGTGGAGGTGAGGGCCACAGCAGCTAAGTATGCTCATCCTGTTTACTAAGGGAGCTGTCACTTAGCATCACTGATTGTGATTCTATGGGAATTTTTGCTCAGTGGGGCTAGATCTTCAGGGTTTCCACAAGATGTTGAAAATCCAGATTATTGTGGACAAATATCCTGATATTTAAAACATTGGTTTATTTTGTTAAGAACACAGTGCTCAGGACAAGCGAAGCCTTGTATCAGGATGAATAGGTCCAGAAAGGCACTTTGGGGCTCTGGAGAAATACTTAGCCATGCCACACTTCTGATCAGAGGACAGGCTGTACCCGGGACTTGGTGAGTGTTTCCCCTGGAAGTCTTGCAATGTAGACACATTCTGACTGGAGCAGGAGTATCATGATTAACCACGGAAAATCATGCAGTAACTACCTTTCTTAATCTGAATCTGCTAAGGAAAAAACAACCCCCTTCCCTTTCCTGAATCTTACGTTCTTGTGTTTGTCACTACAGCTAAGGGTAAGTGGCATTTTCCTCTGTGACCGGGGGTTTAGTTCTTTGCCACAGCTCCCATGTTGACATAACTTCCCGAGGTATTGTTTTTTGTTTTTTTCCACAAGTATTGACTACCTCTGGCAATTTACAGAAACGTTACTGAGAATTTCTGATAACCCGCATATCACTGCACCTGTCTGGCCAAGAAAGGGCACATCGTCAGAAGGTCTGCGGTTGAAAAGTCTAGGTATTCCTTTTGAAAAGTGAGAAGTGCTCACCTCTGTGCTTCCTTGTACAATCCAAACGAAATTCAAACAGCTGTGGCAATTGTGTTGGAGATCAAAGTGCTAATTACTTGTTTCTGGAATCCACTTTTCTGACGATGGCTCTTTTAAAACCTGTAAACACATAGATACCACTGTGGAATGATATCATTTGTTTTTTTCCTAGGAAGCTGACTTAGGTTTCATGTAAAGCAAATCTGCCCATCATACCTGCAAGTGCACTCCAAGATGGCCCCAGGTTAAAATAAAAGCAACAACCTCCAACCACTCTCTCCCAACACATCACACAAAACACTATCACCATCAAGAAACAGCCCCCTTCCCCACCAGACCCAAGAAACTTTTACAATGTAAGTGTATCATTTGAAGTTGAGATCGTCTTCAGACCCTCAACACATAACTTATTTATGGTCCCTTCCCTTGATTATCTCTGGTCATTATCTCTGATCGGAAAGTAGCTCTCTATCAGAGGCGTGGTTTTAATTTGTGTCAGGCCTATCTGCCTCCCTCCTTCTTGCTGGCCATTGCAGTGCCCAGATCCTCACTAAAGGCTACAGGGCTTTCTTTGCCTCAGCTCTGATTCAGCAGGCATGGGTTATACACAACTGCACTGCCAGCAGACAATCACCATTGATGATGGCAGTCCAGTTTCTCTTGACCCCCATCTGTGTTGGTCCTTTCATTTCCTCACCTGAAAAGCCTCAGAACTGTGGGATATATCATTAGCTGGTAGCTCTTGATAAGCAGGAACACTTGAAGGCTGGGGATGTCAAATATGTGAATTCACATTCAGTTTTAATAAACTGAGGTAATTAGTCAGTTGAAACGCAATAGAAAATGACAGCCTCTGACATATAAAAGATGACCAGCTGACAGAGATGGAGCTGTTCTTCATTGCACTAATATCCGTTTCTTCATCAACATGGAATTCCTCAATTTTTTGGCATTTCAATTACATTGTAAAATGAATTTATAAAATTTGCACATCGATACTTTTCTTTCTCTAGTTCTTCTGAAAACTTGAAACTTTTCAGGCATATTCCTTATTTCCCCACCCCGCACACAAGCTATGATTGAAGAAGATTTCTAAGAGTTTTGTGTGTTTTGAATAACAATGGTATATCACAGATTGTACGAAAATGTGTATAACTGAAATGGATGGACAAAATAAATGGGTGTGTGTGTGTGTGTGTGTGTATGTGTGAATGATATATTTTATAAGGGTAGGGACTTTGTTTTAAACAGTAATTCAAATCCACCTAAAATGATGCCTGAAATATTCTAGGACTCAATACCACTTGTTGAATAAATGAATTGGTAGATGAGAGAACATTTATAGGGCTACAGTGGATTTAATGGGGACACTGTAATAAACAGTCTCACTGCCGGGGCCCCAGAACCTGTAAATATTATCATATTTGGAAAAGCATCTTTGCAGATGTGATTAAGGATCTCCAGATGAGATCACCGTGGACTGTCCAGGTAGACCCTAAATCTAATGGCAGGTGTCTTAAGAGACACACAGGGGAGATTTGACAGACAGAAGAGGAGAGGTAATGTGACCGCAGAAGCAGTGATTGGAGTGATGCGACCACAAGCCAAGGAACACCTGGAGCCACTCAGAGCTGCGAGTGGAAAGGACTGGAATCTGTCTGACAGCCAGTGCAGGGAATGCAGCTTGGCTAACACTTGGATTTCATACTTCTAGCTTCCAGAACTGCAAGATGATACAATTTTTATTGTTTTAAGCCAGCAAGCTTATAGAAATTTGCTATGGCGGCCCCAGAAAACTAACAGAGGTATTAAAATGAGAGACATGGACTGCAGTAGAGCGTAGTCCTGGGCAGAGCTAAACACTATGGTAGATTTTAGGTGAGATTGTGCTATCAGGCAGTGCTTCTTGGTGTCAGCATGGGGCAATGTGAGCATGACTGACGTGTCTTGAAGAAGAAGCTATTAGCCCTTGTGAGATACATGGTGACCTGATTGTGGCTGTGAGAAAGAGCATTCTCTAGGTGGGAGACCTGTGAAATGCAGAACAGTCATGGGTCTTTAGTGAATATTACATGGCTTTAGTTCCCAAAACTTTGAGAAAAGTGGAGGATCAGGGGGATGCCACCCTTTCTCGGCTGGAGGGGATCTTAAAGATCATTTTCATAGCTCAACAAGGAGAATGGAAAGCAGTGAAATAATCACATGCTCATTGCAAATTCCAGGGAGGGAAGAGTGGGGAGGTGAGCAGACGCTGCTCCAGGCCCATCAGACACAGAGGGTTGCTTAAGCCCGTGGAAGTGAGACGGATGCATTTCTGATGAAGGCCTCTTCATCATAGTTTGAGTGTAACCCCAGATACCTTAAAGCTGCCGTTCAAGCCAGTCCTTAGTCCTTGATAATGACTGTGTTTGGGGGAAAAGGAGAAAGGAAAACACGCAATTACTTTTTCACCTTAAGCAGCCACGTGGTGAAGACATTGGCTTGTGACGGGTTTTGCCATACCCATGGTGTGCACCAAGGTCCAGTGGGATTCAGCTTTGATCTTGAGAGAGGCTGTGAAGGGTTTGTTTTTCACAGGGGCTTTAGCCTACAGTTAAGTGCAAACACCTGCTGAAGTACTGGTAATTAGTAGGTAATTAGTAGTTAATGTTCTTAGAATTTAAAAAGAAAGCTTACATAAGTAATTACTTACTATTCCTTATAATGTGCTGCTTTTCTTGAGATTTCATATCCCCAGAACATTTGCCAAGTTCCTAGGTTCCTCAACATACTAAATTGTTTATTAATTACACACATATATTGCTTTCAGAAAAAAAAGAAACTACATTAAATGCTGGAAATAGGAGTGAGTTATCTTTTAAATTACAGTCGAGAACTCATTAAAATTATAAAATTTGTGACTGGGAGCAGCCCAGGAAGTGGCCTTGATTTAAAAAAAAATTGAATGTGACTGGGAAAGAAGAGATGGACAGAGCAAGAATGTTCAGGACCATTTACTACAACAAAAAGTGTTCAACACATTTCACAGAAGGGTCCTTTTCATGTCAGCAGACACATGTCTATGCCTTGGCTTGTCAGAAAGACTGCCAGAGCTCCCATTTGTAGGGGTGAGTACTGCCAAGCAAAGCTAAGTGGCACTAACAACCTCAGGCTCTCGGGGTGGCTGAAACGAAGGGACACTGGAACACATTAATTAGTGTGCTGTAACTGTGTTTTCAAAGGATTTTTGCTTTCGAATTTTTAAAGCAGATTTCTAAGCCTGGAGACTCTCCATGCCAACTGGAAATGGTATTTGTTCACTGACTTTGTTTAGAGGCTGGAGCACTGAGAATTACATCTGAAATCTTTTCCTCCCTTTGAACAGCCTGAGAATATTCATCTGAGCCATCTTACAACTTTAGTGTTCTCATCTTTAAAATGGGACTAGTCTTTTCTCCTTCCATATCTTTGCCACTGCAGACAAATATACCTCCTAGGGAGGTCTCCATGTTTTATCTCTGAATATCATGGTGAGGTACGGGAGTCCCCACATTCTATATCAACACAGCCAAATCTAATAATACATGTATGTAAGATAAAAACTAGGTGATAAATAAATATATATGCTTCAGCTATTGTTTATTCCACAGTGTGACTTTAATCTTTTCAGTTAATCACTGGTTATCTTGTAAGAATTCCAAGTTAAGACTTTTTGAGAAATTAGTAAAGCAAGATATTTGATTAGAATACAAACTGGGAAAATTGGAATCAAGATTCTGAGACTGGGAGAGGTCAGAAAAAAAGCCCCCTCACCACATGTTGCTGGAACAGGCTTTTTTCTGTTAAGGGAAAAAGGAGCCCCTCAAAGGAGCAGAGGAAAAGAAGGGAAAGCCGGAAGGAGCTTGGAGAAAGCCGACCCTGGATTGGCAGACATTTAAAAACTGTCCTTCTCTTAACATTTGGGGAGGTAGTCCCACATAACAGAGAATCTCCCCTCTAAAATACTATCAGAGTAGAAATATTTTAACTTCCTCATTTTCGAAGATACTGTTTTTTACAAAATATGTAACTGATAGATTTCTTACGCTACTGTTTTTCTCTCATTTCATCTTTGATGTCTTCAATGTAAAAATGTAACTGTCTGAATTCTGCAGGAGAACTTTTAGTTCTTTTTTCATCTTCTTCTCTAGGTAAAAAAATATTCCTTCCTTAGCCATTCCTCACACATCTTATTTTCCACCTCTTGCTGTTACATCTACACATGTGTGTGGTTGTGTTATTTTTATCACTGTACTCTGCCATCACTTATCACCACTTGTATTCTGCATCGATTGTCAGTTATTGCAGGTCTCACTGGCACTAGATGATACGATCCACCAGGACAGAGACTTTGCCTATCCTCTGGATCAATATATATCCAGTACCTAGCCCAGAGTGTGAACCACAGCAGGGTAAAATAAATAACACAATGAATGAAATGGGATTAAGAAGGTGACTCAGCACTGCCTAATAACAAGGATATTGAAGGGCTCCTATCTTCAGTGTGTACTTTTATACTAACAGTGAAAATCCAGGATGAAGCTGTCAGTCACTGTGGCTCTCAGACTCTTTTGCCACCTTTGAACATTGAGAATCACTCCCATGCCCAAGTTGCCAGTGGCTTTTATCGATACTGCACTTGCCCTAACTTTGTTTTGTTGTCCCACAATTTTCCAGTGTACTGAGGATATTGATTAATCCCCACGTGCTGACTCCTGCTCCAACTTGCTGCTAGGTACACATTTTCTATGTATTTCTACAACCTAACGTGGTTGACCTTTCTGAAATCCTAGCTTCCAGAACATTTATTCTTAATTTATGATGAATATGCAAAATAAGTCAGAACCAAGTCACTATATATAAATTTATAAATAAATAACATAATATGCATATATAATTATATACGTATTTGGCTTATAACTGTGCCAGCAGTGGAGATTTCCCAGGCACAGTACGTATAACAATCCTTACTGTATAGAGAGCTCAAAGAAACTGATAAGAAATAGATGTGGGGATTAATCATTATTAATTTATAATTAACAGTTAATTAACAATTTTCAGTAGACAGACTGGGTAGAAAATACATATGATTTCACTGGTACTCAAATAAATAAAATAATGTTTAAATCAAAATGTTTGATTTTTTGATAATTTAAATAAAAATCAGATTTCACTGGTACTCAAATAAATACCAATTAAAATAATGCAAAACATTTTTACTTATAAAATTTGCAAAGACATAAAGATTTTCTGAATTTTTATCCTTGGTACATTTCCTGGTTTATCTGTGCTCTTCCTTCATTTTCATTTTGTTTTTCAATTTCTTTTTTTTTTTTAGTTGATAATTTTCCCCTCTTTTCTTCTTACTTCCTTTAGAATGAATTTTTAGGATACTTGCAAATCTTGTTTTTGGAATTTATATTATGTATCTGTTCTTAAACTTTCTTCTTTAGAACATTTTGTTGCTGCTGCTGCTGCTGCTGCTGCTTCTTAGAAACTGTCTTCATTTGATTTTTTAAGTGATAACTTTTTAGTTACCTTGGAATCTGCAGTGATATTCCTTGACCAGGACATTTTCTCGAGGAGGAGGGCAAGTGACTCGATCCTAGGGTGAGCTTGAGGTTCTAAGCATCAGACATTCTATTTTTAAGGGCAAGGTATGCATTTTTTTCCCTAGCCCGTAGTCAGTTTTTAGAATGGACTACTCAAGAACTATACATTAGACACATACATGTTCTAGAAAGAGAGACAGGTAGCCGAATTTCAATTTTTAATGTGTCATACGAGGAGGTATTTTGCACGTTCTCTGGAGCTGGAAGATTCAGTGCTGCAGAAGTGGCAAATGCCTAACGCTCGATCCCTCAGTGGGTAGAACATAGCCGTGAACAAATGCACTGAGCAGCAGTATTTACCAGCAGGAGAGGGACAAATGTGCCCTCTCGGTCTTCAACTCTTGCTAAACTGTAGTGGCACAAATCTGAGAATCAAAGAAGTATCCTAAGCCCCTGGTTCTTTGGGACTGTAGCTGTTTGTGGTTTTTACAGTGACGAGATTGCCTGAGCTTACCACACACGGGAGTGTAACAAGGACCCGAGGAGTTTCACGCTGTGGCTAGTGCTGTTTACTCAAAGCCATCTTGGAAGTTCATTGAAGCAGGGGCCAGATCTTTTCTCTACTGGGTGCCTTGGGAGGTGATCACAAACACTGATTGGGATCAGAACTGCACTGACGTGACAATATAGATACCATCGTGTCCAGATTTACAGCAAATTGCTACATCATGTTCAGGATCAAATTAATACACTAGGCTTCGTTTATTTCTTTTAGTGGAGAACAATAGTCACTCTTTTTGCTGTCTTGTTCCCAGTGAAATAGTCCATGTATAGAGTTTCCCTTTTCAGCAGCAGTTGTGTCTACAAATGCTATTCTCAAAACGACAGCTATTCTCAAAGCCACCAGGCATGCTATTGCCGGAACAAAGAGGTGCATTAAAAGAGTCTTGACAATTTCAGCTCCTAGAAACACAGGGGTCACAAATCTGCCAAGTTGAAAGAAAACAAATCACTAGGGCAAGACATTTTATTTAGTTCTAAATAGCACCTAGCACATGGATAGCATTCAAAAGCATTAATACAGCCATAATGCAAATCAACATGGGTCTGCAGACCAGGAGCTGAAAGAAATTAGGCTAAACCCTAAAGAAATCAGACCATGGGTAAAAGGCATTTCAATAAAATTATCAAACATTATTCATTAATATGGCAGTCAATCATGTATATCTTGTATACTGGGGTGAGTTACAAAAGAAGTCAATGCTTATAGGTAGAGCTTGAAGTGTAATGAAGGAGACAGGGCAAACACAAATAAATATAAACAAAAGAGGCAGAAACCAGTACACCACAGGCAAAAACAATGTTAGCTTGACAAAGCCAGAAAGGAGAATCCTGGCTGTTTACAGAGGGAGAAAGGTTGCTGGAGGGTCGGAGGAAAGATCCCAGCATTGAAGGAAGTGTGCTTTTTTTCCTTAAAGGACCACTAAAACTATGCATGGCCTGCCAGACACAACTTAGATCGGAGTAAACTGAAAAGAACCTATAGCTTCTGAAACTGACTCAAGGATTCACCAAGGCTAAAATTGTCCTGGGTCTAAGAGAAATCAAATAAATGAGAGATAACTTAGTAAACTACATATGAATGACTGACAGCAGGATTATTGAATAATGTTTAATGATTTTATTGAAATTCTTTTTTATCCATGGTCTGATTTCTTTAAAGTTCAATCTAATTTTTTTTAGCTGCTGGTCCTCGGGTCAATCTTGATTTTCATCATGGTTATATTTAAAGCTTCTGGGTGCCATCCATGTGCTGGGTGTGGTTCGGAACTAAATCCAATGTCTTTCCTTTGTGATTTGTTTTGGCTGATTTGTGTTTCTAGAAGCTACTTCTCTGAAATGTCACTTGCAACTGGAAGCCATGTGAAGAAAAGGGTCAGGAACGTTCCATTCCCTTCACTCTCTTTGCACGTTCTAGGAGCCAAGGCTGCTTTGGGAGTCTCCTATGTTGGGTGCCCTCCAATCTTCCTTTTTCATGGCCTTGGTGGGGAGAAGGAGATGCTACATTTGTTTAAAAAAAAAAACAAAAAACTAACTGCATGCTGTTGTTCTGTGCTCTGTAGAAAGATGTAGGAGCTTTGATGCATATAAAGGACATGTAATACTTGTTCCTATAGTCTCCAGATGAGAAAAATTATAAAATACTAAAACAAACACTAATGTAATGCTTACACATGTCAACTTCTGTTCAGAGTTTTTTTTACATGTATTTGTTCTGTAACACTATGAGGTTGGTATTAGTTTGGTGCAAAAGTAATTGCGATTTTTGACATTGAAAGTAAATGGCAAAAACTGCAATTACTTTTGCACCAACCTAATACTATTATCATGAAGAAACTGAACCACAGACAGGTTTAAGTCATACTCGTATAATGGCAGAGCAGAGTTTAAGCCCAGAAAATTTAGGATCAAAAGGCTATGTTCTTAACTATGTTTAAAAGTTTTTTATTTTTACTTTTTGAGATAGGGTCTCACGTTGTCACCCAGGCTGGAGTGCGGTGGCACAGTCTGGCTCACCGCAGCCTTGACCTCCCAGGCTCAGGTGACCTTTCCACCTCAGCCACCTGAGTAGCTAGGACTACAGGTGCCCATCACCATGCCCAGCTAGGTTTTGTATGCTTTTTGTAGAGACAGGGTTTCTCCGTGTCGTTCAGGCTGGTCTCAAAACTCCTGAGCTCAAGCGATCCACCTGCCTCAACCTTCCAAAGTGGTGGGATTACAGGCGTGAGCCACCATGCCTGACTGCTCTTAACTACTTAGTTATATTTTACAGTCACCTAATTCTACTGTGTGTTAGAAATACGTATGGCCATTACAGTATCCTTTGCAAACTTGATTACACCTGTATCACAAACTTCCCAAAACAATATATGCCATTTTTAGATAGGTTAGCTAGTAGTGAAATTTTCCTCTTGAATGGAGAAGTAATTTGTTTCCCTGAAATATCAGTGCATTGTGTTGAGGTCAGGTCGACTGGAGTCATTCAGATATCTGAAAGATGCTGTCATGTTGCAAGTTCACAGAACTATTTATCTCCTCACCAAATTGGAGCCCCTTCTCTGAATGGCCACCTGTTTTCCAAACCCCTAGTAGAATGTCCTTCCTGGAATGGAACATAATTTCCCAAGTGCGGTCTGGCCAGAAGAGAGGATGGTTAAGACCATTATCCATTTTGTTCAGGGCATGGTTTTCTTCTTTTAATGGACCTTGAGATTCCACAGGAATGCCTGGGATTTGTTCAGCTGGACCTTGATAGGTTTTCTGGGCTGGGGGGCGTGAATACCACAAGATGAGATATAAATGAATGAAGTGAGAGATGAGGGTGATTAGATACAAAAGATGGATGAATTTTAAAGCTCACGATGAGAAATTTAAATCCTGATTGGAAAGCAACTGGGGTCCACCGGAGTGTTCCGAGAAAGGGAGGGACACAAAGTAAGCCTGGGGTTCCCGGGCAGGTGGTGCTCTCTCCTTCACCTCAGCAGCATTTTGACACTGGTTAAGGTGGGGAAGGCTTGTGAGCATTTGTAGGACTGTAAAAGGTTTTTGGACAATAGATTTGTTGTATCCCATCTGCAAGAGGATGATAAATAAATGATAATGAGACTGGTCCGGAAGGTGTGTTGGTATTTGAGTTCAGGTATTGGACTGGGAGTCAGGCATTGCATATTCTATTCCAAGATTTGCTGTGTGGTTTGGGGTAGGTCAATTTACCCTCTTCATCTCCCCCATCCACTCATTCATTTGTACAGTACTTTGTACTTCTTAAATAAAAGATGCTATACATCATTTAAAGATTTATTTGCTGAATATTTTTAAACTAAAAAGAGAAGAAGGTTGAACTCAGAATTCATGAAGTGAAGGTGAACTAAGCCACCGTTTTCAACCAATTATACCAAAAACTTTTTAAGCAGGTGATCATATGAGTGATAATTTAAGTGATGAAGAAGAAAAGAATGGTGGTGATGATGATTATAAAACATTGTTGATCCTGATACCATGCACCACCCTTTTGATGAAGCAGTTTCTCATTTCATCTTCCCAGCAGCTCTGTGAGGAAGATATATTTGTTTCCCCTATTTTATAACAAGAAAATGGAAGCTCACAGAGGTTAAGTACCTTGCCCAAGGTAACAGAAACGATGAAGGTGAGATGTAAATCCAAAGCTGTAGGATTCTAAGGATTAAGCATTTAAAAACTCTGTAAGGGTTTCCCAAACTTGATCCTAAGGGTCACCTGTAGTGCCTTCGAATTCTTTGATCTGAGTTGGGGCTTAGAAATGCATTCTCTTAATAAACACTCCAGGTCATATTGAAGATACGCAAGTTGGGTTTGCCATACAGTACAGCAGGGGTTGGCAAAGATTTTCATAAAAGGGCCAGAGAGTAAATATTTGAAAGTTTGTGAGCCATGTGGCACCAGTCATAACCGCTCTGCTGCTGTAGTCCAAAAGCAGCCATAGGCAAGATGTAAATGGATGAGTGTGGCTGTGTTCCAATAAGATGTATTTACAAAAGCATCCAGCAGTTTGGGCTTGGCCTATGCGTCATAGTATAGTTTGCTACTCCGGCTGTATGTCTCGGTTTTCTCTTGAGGGAGCATTTGGTATGTGCCTTGAGACCATCTGAGCACCTTCCAGGGTAGTATCCAGAGCTAATTTAGAGCTAATCCAAATTTAGGGGCATGATTTTAGTCCATTTTTCTTTATTCAAACTTTAGAGCTTCTCCTTTCAACGCCGTAACAATAAACTCTGGTCTATGGGACTTCACTCTCTGGTTAACCAGGATGTCACACAATCATTCCCTCTGCAGCTCACAAAGATTTATCTTTTCAACTTTGTATCTGCCATGGCTCCTTAAATATAATTAGTGCTTAGTAAGTATAAGCACTAATTATGTGCAAGGCAAGGCTTTTCAGTGGAGGTTCACCAACAAATAGTTGAAGATGCATGTTTTGTATTAAGAAAGGAGCTGAGAAATGCAGCTTTGAGATCACCGTGGGGTAGCACAGTGAGTGAGAAGAGAAGGCAGTGGAGAGAACTTAGTGGGAAAGCAGGCCAAGAGCAAACAGGGCAAAGGTCTGAGCTGGATTAGCCAGGAGGGAAAAGGACTCACTGGTTGATGGAAACTAAATGAGGAGAGAGTTTTAAGAACAGGTTGTCACAATGACAACTATAAAGAAATCTTGGGGGAAGAGCACTGGCCATTAGGAAAAAGACCTTCATTCATTTATGAGGGGTTACTCTAGAAAAATCTGAGTATAAGCCAGGTTGCTGTGAATAGTCAGTAAAGAGAGGAAAGAAGTGAAAGAATTGAAAGCAGGGCAGAGTTGCAGATCTTGAGGGTGATAGAATTCTTGATCACGATGAAGCTCAGGGTATGGCAATCTGTGTGGTGACTGAAGTGGAGAGCAGATACGCTTGGTTGGAATTAAGGAGGGACAGACAAAGGAAGCGACAGGGAGAAAAATTGTGAACCAATGGCCATAGCACTTTTAGAAAATAGAAAAGTATCCTGGTGATCAGAAGGAGAGAATGGGAAAAATATAATATCAGAAGACATTTTAGACTTCAGTAGAGAAGGTTCTGTTAAATATTATGTTAGACAAAGGCTAAATATGACAGCCTCATATAAAGTTGTACTATTTTATTACTTGGACCAAGGCTCCCACTAAAAGTTTCTGGATTTGGAAAGCTCACGGTACATTTATGTGCCTTATTTTCTACTACCTGAGTATGGAACTAGATCACCTCTCCCCTTTGCAATACCTGACTCCCAGCTCAAGGCTAAAACAAAAGTTACTTCATCAGGAAGTTGTTTTCTTCAAAGACAAACTTTTTTTCCCTGGGGCTATATTATTTATTCTTTTAATAAATATCTTACTGCTGGAAGATGAACCAAAGAAACTGGGAAGATGCTGACATGAGCAGCCTTGAATAGCTAAGTGTCAGGTTAAGTGCCTTGCTCAGGAAGGTCAAGGGTGGAAGTCATCTGTAGATGAACCAAAACACCTTGAAAAAACCCAAGGGAGCTACTGGAATGCCAAATTGTAACAGCTGCTAGGGACAGGAAGTCTTCAGAGAAACTTTATGCTGTTGAGGAACTCAACCATGTGTGTTCTGTTTTATCTATCTATCTATCTATCCATCCATCCATGCATCCATCCGTCCATCCATCTATCCATCCATTTACCTACCTACCCATGTATCTATCATTCTATCTATGCAATCTATATATGGATGTATGTACATACTTTCTATGTATCTATGTGTCTATCTACCTACCTGTCCACCTATCTATGTATTTATCTATCATCAGCCTATCTATATGTGTATCTGCTTATCATCTATCTATCCCTCCTATCTCATCTACCTATGTATGTCTCTCTCTATCAACTTATGTATGGATGTATGTATCTGTATCTGTCTACCTGCCTGCATGTGTATGTATCTCTCTCTGCTGTCTGTCCTCTCTCTGTCTCTCTCTGTCCTGTCTGTCTCTCTCTCTCTCTCTCTCTCTCTCTCTCTCTCTCTCTCTCTCTCTCTCTCTCTCTCTCTCTCCTGCTTCTGTGTGAGGAAGGGACTGTATCCAACAATTGGCCTGAGAAGACAGCCACAGTGGAAAGTGAAAATGGATGATCAACCAGAAACAAGCTATCAGTTAGAATGAGATTCAAAGTGGAAGACGCAAGCATGACAGCGGCTCCCATACCAGCTTGCAGGTGTGCATATCAGTGCTACATGCGTTCATGTCTGGCTAGAGCTCTGGATATGCTGCTTCAGTTTTAAGTAGTCATCATGGTGGGGACTGAAATGGGCTGGCATGTATGAATATCTTGCCAGAGGTTGTTAAGGCTTTTTAGGGCCTGGATACCAGCAATCACAGCCTAGCAGAGGATACCTTTACAACTCTAACACTTAGCATTTGGGGATTACTATTAAAAATTGTAGCTGCCTGAGCAATACTTTTTGCTGAAATCATAGTAGTAGAAGCTTAATTCTAAGGGTGCTGTTTTTGTTGTTTTTGTTTGTTTTCAGCTTGGGGTCCTCGTCTCCCTTCCTTCACTCCTAGTGTAGGTTAATAAAAAATATGTTGTTCTCATTTATTTGTGCATAATCAGGTTTCACATGCCAAAGTGCAGTTACTCTTCCCCACCTCTATAATTAATTCTTTTAGTAGGCTTATTTTCTAGCCTTAAATTAATCTCTTCTTTAGCCAACTAATAGCCTTTAGTACAGTGAGAAAGATATAAAAAAAAGGGGGGAACATGTTTCTATTCTTGAAGATCTAACAACCCAATGCTTGATGTACAGATACTTGATGCACATAAAAAAGATATAAGCATGCAAAAAGAAAATTAACAAGTGAAAAATCAATGCAGCTGCATGAAAGTAACTAACTCAATCGATATGTATGTGTTGTTTGTTTGCTTGTATTCAGAGGGAATGAATGAATGCAGGACACTGGACCTGCATGAGCCTACTGGTGGGGGTGCCTGGAAACAGAGACTTATGCAGGATTCTGGGTCAGGCAGAAACATGAGACCGGAGGCCAGGTGACTGGGCTGGCAGGGTCAGGGGTGGCTGACCAGGGGAGGTTTAACGATACGTATCAGAGATATTAGCTCTTACAATTTTTCTAACAAAGGGTTGTAATTTATTTGAGCACACCACAAATAAATATGTGGAGGCAACTCTTGATTAAACAACCTAATTTAGTCTCATGATCTTTAAAACTCTAAGTCATTTTGTTCTTTACAAATTGCAATTGTTTTTTCCATATCCTATGTATCCTTGCCTTGTACTTTTAAGTGGACATTCTATGTTTCTCCTTCCTGCACAGCTGGGAAGAGATTTTTTGAGAAAGTTACTGTGTAGTGCCCATGTTGCAGCTCTGGATTTTCTACGCTGGTGACCTGGGCCCATTGTCTTCTCTCCTGAGCGCTCACAGCGTGAATGAAATGCGTGCCTTTTCTCTAGGGGGTGACTTGAGAGTAAGAGTCTTGCCTTATCAGTTCTATGTCCAGCATAATGCCTTGCACATAGCAGGCACTCTCAGTGAACAGATGACCCATTCTACTTGTCTTTTCTGATGTTACAGGGCAGGAAAAATGAGGACTGTATGCTCTTATCTTGCACAGACCTCAGGTTCATCCTATTTATGGAAACAGAAGGGGATGGGTCTCCATTGAGAGTTTGAAGATGAATATGCACAGTGTACATGGAAGTCCAAAGTTTGACTGACTCTATCTCAACACTTGTGGCCTCATAAGTTGTTATTATCAGTTCTGCAATTTTTAAAGCATTGCATAGAGCTTTAGCCATTTGATTCCCATTGACTTCCAGCTATTGTACATTCACATAATGGAAGCAGTTTGTCCACATGAATAAAACATCAATAAGGTGTATGTATAAGTACCATTTAAGAAAAAAAATAGAGAAAGTGAAGCATACTTATATTTAAAAAAAAAACATGGAGGCAAAGGGACCAATTTTCTGGTTAACAAAAGGTTCTCACCTAAGTGAAATGTCTCAAATCATTCCCCTCTATCAGATTCAGGTGGGGACATTGTCTCCCACACGCCCAGCGCAAAGCAAAGCTGCCCATGCAAAAAGTGAGATCTCCTAGATGGTATTTTTCCTACGATGAGGTTTTTATATTTTTGTTCTTTTTCATTGATTTTAAAGAAGGACATGGCTGCAGGAACCTTGGGACTACCTCTTTAAGCCCTCTGAGCAGGAGTTAAAAGCTGGCAGACCCAGCTGGCTTGCCTCTGTCCCTAACTACTCTTGCTGAAATTAATGTGGCTCAAGCAGGGGTCAGGGCTGCCAGTTGTCCAAAGACAAATCATTGGTTTTAAGAAAAATCCCCCTTTTAATGATTCATGGTTGAATTTTGATTTAAACTTAGCTCAACAAGCAAACCAAACAAAGAGCTGTTGGAGAGGTGAGTTTGGAGCTGCCAGTGTGCTGCAGGTTGTGGAGGGTTCTGATGCCCACGAGGTCGGAGGGTTTTTAGCACCATAGCTTTAGAGCACAAAGAACTGAAGAGGGGACAGTGACCACAACTGACACTGTGAATAGCATGTGAGTGTAATATTGCTCAATTGCTTCTGCTCCTGCCCTGGAATATGCAGGTTCCATACAAGGTACTTTTGTGGCATCTGTACTAAACACATTGCATGCTGCCAGGTGCTGAGTGGGTTACATACACATGTGAAACACAACTTCTGCCCCCAGGAGCTTAAGATTTAATTAAGAAAATGAGACATATATATATATATAAGAAGAAACAATTTAAATCCAAGATTCTCAATCCTGGCTATGTCAGCTTACTTGGTAAGATTAATCACACACATGCACACACACACACACACACACACACACACAAGCAAACACAAAAGAAATGGCTTTACTTCTGACCTCTTCCTGGCTTTACTTCTGGCTTCCCTGGCTTTACTTCTGACCTCTTCCTGAATCAAAATCCCTGGAGATAGGATCTGAAAATTGTATAAAAAATTCTTCTGGTTGATTCCTATTCACAGACTAATAAGTATGAAAACCACTAACCCAGTTGGCAAATGGTTTCAGGTAAGACAAATGGTTAATTAATGCCCGGGGAGAAGTCACTGGGCTTCCACTGATGAGGGGATGCTTTTTGGAGGAGACAGGAGAATACTCATGTGTGCACCTTCTCAGCCTGGTAAATGTGAGAGTGCTGATGAGCCATGGAACTAGACAAGGCGGGGCTCCTGGAACCAGGTAGAATGTGTACCCTCACTTCCTCACGTCTTACAGTATGCCTCAACCTGAACCCTCAGTGTATCAGATTTAAGTGAGACATAGGCCAGGAAGTCATGCAGCTGAGGCTGTAATGAAAAACAGCTCTAAACCTTGCAGAGAGTTGCATGTTGAGAATACCTGAAGTTTACCATGGGATGAAATGATGTAGGCGCAAGCTGCTATCCCCTCATCACTTGTACTCAACCCCTCATTTGTAACCCATGTCTTGGGGGTAGACAGCTTCTCTTTTTGCACAGGAGAGCACAACAGCTTTCCCCAAAGGTAGGCACACACACATACACACACACACAAACATACACACACACAGTATTTATGCCCCCAATATTTGTGAAGCCTAGGCAAGATAACAAATGGAGGGTCACAGGCCTTATGTCAAAATATTAAAACATACTGTTAAATAAGATATGCTCTATCTACTTACTCTGACAACTATTCCTTCCTAATGACTCTGTAGACAAGTTTCAAGTTTAGGATTCTTGAACTTCAGAAAGTTATTTGCTGGAAGGCAGTGGAGCAGGAGAGTCACTCCAAGCCTGCTACACACCCCTTCTTTCCACTCTTACAGCTCCATCGTGCCCTAAGAGGGACTATAAACAAATACCTCAGATTGTACATCTAAGCTCTATTCACAAGTCTGGCAAACAATGGTTCCTTGGCTATCCTAGAGCCTGGGGTGCCTATACTAGAAGCACAGGGCTCCTGTCATTCAGAACTAAGTACAGAGTTTCATGGGAATTCATTGAATCATTGTTATTGGAATGCACCTTATTAGAGCCTCTTACCTACCAAATGCAGTAAGGATGCCTGCCTCCATGCTCCGTTACTCATCACCATCTTTACCATCAGAGTTAGCAGCTTTTACTGAATTATCCTACATGCCAGGTTCTTTGCTGCTAATCTTCAACCTTTATCACTCTGATAGGCATATCCTATAAAATTTTCATTTGCAGAAATGGGGACACTGAGGCCCAGATTAAGGTACTTGCATAAAGCATGCAGCTACTGAGTGATAATATTGAAATGGGTGTTCAGGACTATATGACCTCAAAGCCCAAACTATTTCCACTGCACTATACTGACTCCTACAGTTCGAAAATGTCCTGTATAATCTAAATATGGTGTGACATGTTTTTCCCTCACAAAAGAGATAATTGCCTTCTGTTCAAATCTTTACAAAATCTTTTCTAATGTCCTCTCTCAATTGTTTTATTTTGAAAAGAAATGCTACTTAGGAAGCCATATAAATCTAAAATAAATTCTATCAATACTAATTTGGGCTTCTCATAGAGGTCTCCTAATCTAATTTTGGCAGTATGGTGAACTGGGTACTCTGAGGGTTCTTTGTTGAACAATTCAATCCCAATAAGACACAGAGGTTGGTAAGTGGCTGAGCTGATAAAAGATTGCAGAGATGCCCGAGGAAACACCTATCTTCTCCAAATGACTTAACATGAGCTAAGGTGGGAACTCAGAGTAACAAGCAGTGGTGGGCTTGTTCTGGGTCCGTGTCCACAAGGTCAATGTGCCTAGGGCTTTGAGCCAATATTCTTAGGGTGGGCAGCAGTGGTCCTTTGTCACTGGTGCCCTGTAGATGACAGAGAAGCAGAGCTAAATCCTTTTTGGAGGAAACCATCTCTAAGTTAGGTTCATTGAATTCTCATGCATTGAAATTGAGCATTGCATTCACAAGAAAAAAAAAAATCGCTAAACACACCAGGGGACAACTACCAAGAGTGACTGTCATCAGACACACATATGAGAGATTCAGACCCACAAGCACAGTGGAGTTGTTCAAGACCATAGAAAAGCTACGATGGGATGTTTAATTAAAGGAAACACTCAATAGGTGGGTTAAGTAGCAGAGTAGACCAACTAAAAAGAGAACTGAAAGACATATCTAGGCCAATATTGTCCAATAGAACTTCCTAAATGATGAGAAAAGTGCTGGACAATACATGTGGCTAATGAGCACTTTAAGTGTTCCTAGTGAGGTTGAAGAACTTAATTTTTAACTTTATTTAGCTTACTTAAATGTAAATAATCACCTGTCATGGCTACAGTTTTAGGCAGTGCATATCTAGGCCATAAAGCAACTATCAGTAAGTTTCAAAGAATCAGTATCATGTAGAACACTTTTTTTTACTAAAATCCCATTACAGGTTAACAGCAAATGGACATGGGAGGTATCTTCTGAGGTGATGGAAATGTTCTAAAAGTGAATTGTAATGCTGGTTGACAATTCTATATATTTACTAAAAATCATTGAAATCTACATTTATCTTGGGTAAATTTAATAGTATGTAAATTATATTCCAATAGTTGTAAAAAATGCAGTTATATTAGAATTCAACACCATTAATAATACAAATTCTCATACCTTAAAAATTAAATATCACTCTACTAAATAATCTATGGGTCCAAGAATACATCATCATGGAAATAAAAGAAACACTTGGATTTGGAAAACAATGGAAACATAGTATATCGTAATCTGCAGGCTAAAATGAAATGGATACTTTAAGGGAAACTTACAATCTTAAAAGCTTGTTTAGAAAGGAAGGAAAGCTGATAACGAGCAACATTCTGCTTAAAAAATCAGAGATGTAAGAAAACATAAAGTAGAAAGAGGACAAAGATGAGAGCAAAAATCAATAAATGGAAAATAAAAATACAATATATAGAATTAACATGGCAGTTCTTGAAAGAATTGGAAAATTTAAGCATCTCTGACAAGACTAAGACAAATGACAGAGGGCACTGATAAAAAGAATAGAGGTAATAAGATAGTTCTATAATTTTAGATAAAGCATATAGTGCAAGATATACTAAGAATAATTATGCTAATAAACATGGAAAATTTGGACAAAATGGACACATTCTGGGAAAATAAGAATAAACAGAAAACCAGAATACTTGTACAACTGGTCAATAAATGAATGTTTAGTTAAAATTTTCACAAAAGATAAGTGCCAGTTCCAGGTGGTTTTACAGGTGAAATTCTACCATATATTAAATGGAAAAGATTATTTAAGTTTTATTTGAAGTATTGTAGACAACAGAAAAAGAGTGAATAGTCTCCAACCCAATCTATGGTGTGAATACAACCTTGAAAATAAAACGTTATCAAGGATGATCCTAGAAAGAAAAATTATAGGCCATTCTCACACATGAGCATCGATAGGAAGATTTTAAGAGTGAATTAAGTCTAATAGAAACTAAATCAAGTACGGTGCAGAAACATAATGAACCGTGACTAAATTGTCTTTATTCTTGGACTAAAAAGTAGTTTAGTATAAGAAAACATAAATACAATGTATTACCTAACTGATTAAAAAGAAATCATATCATCTTAAAAGATTAAAAAATTCAACAGCTACTTAGGATTGAAACCAAGTGAAAAGATACTTTAAAAATCCAGGACAATAAGGGAACTTCTTAACCTGATAAATGGTGTCTACCAAAACATCATTCTCAATAGGAGGAATGTGGAGATATTTCCCTAAAATCAAGAATAAACCAAGGATATGAACTATCATTACTTCTCCTCAACGTTGAGGGTCCTAGCCAATGCAGTAAAATAACTAGACGTGCAAGTGTTAAACAGACTACCACCACGATAAAACACCACCTTATTTAGGAATAATGCGAAACTTTAAGCAAACGAAAATTAGCAAGAAGGCAAGAATACTAAATGTATTAGTTGTCTATTGCTGCTGTAACAAAGTGACATGAACTTGATGGCTTAAGACAAAATTTAAATTATTACGGTTCTGTAGGTTAGAAGTTCAACACAGGCCTCACTGGGCTACTATCAAGGTGTTGGCAGAGCCACGCTTGTTATCATGTGAACTACTGTGCCCATCTGGAAGGTCAACTGGTTTTATTTCAGCCACCTAAGAAATATGTACAGGGACGTACATTGCAGCATTGTTTGCTAGAGTGAGGTGACAGGTAGGCTGTGGTTCCATCATTGGGAAAATGAGTAAGTAACGTAGAATAGGGCTGAGGTTTGCCAAGGTAGCATATCCATACAGGAGGCCCATTTAAGTTTCAATTTTAGAAAGAAAATAATATTTTCATGCAAGTGTATCCTAACTTTAAAAACATTTTTTAAAAATTTCACTTATTTTAGATTCATAGGGCACCTGTACAGATTTGTTACATGGGTATACCACATTATACTGAGGTTTGGGGCGTAAATGATCCCATCCCCTCGGTAGTGAGTACAGTACACAGTGGGTAGTGATATGGTTTAGCTGTGTCCCCACCCAAATTTCATCTTAAATTGTAATTCCCATAATCCCCACGTGTTGTGGGAGGGACTAGGTGGAGATAATTGAATCATGGGGGTGGTTTCTGCCATACTATTCTCCTGAGAGTAAGTTTTCATGAGATCTGATGGTTTTATAAGGGGCTTCCCCTTTTGCGTTGCTCTTATTCTTCTCCTTGTTGCTGCCATGTGAAGGAGCACATGTTTGTTTCCCCTTCTGCCATGATTGTAAGTTTCCTGAGGCCTTCCAAGCCATGTCAAACTGTTCAATTAAACCTTTTTCCTTTATGAATTACCCAGTCTTGACTATGTCTTTATTAGCAGTGAGAATGGACTCATACAGGTAGTTTTTCAGCTTTTCCCTACTTCCTTCACTTTCCCCTCTAGTATTGTCTATTGCTCCTACCTTTATGTCCATGTGTACTCAATGTTTATCTCCCACTTATAAATAAGAACATTTGGTATTTGGTTTTCTGTTTCTGCGTTAATTCCGTTACATTGCACATCTAAGTCATTTGTTGATTATCTGAAATTCAAATTCAATTAGCCATCCTATATTTTATCAGACAACCTTAGTAAGGGTATATTGAGGAATCTGAACAACTAGATGTTCGAGGAGTTAGAAGGAAACAGTCTACAGCAACATGAATGAATCTGCAGGACCAAATATTACATGACAAAATGTCAGCCACAAAGAGAAAGATTGTAGTGTAACACTATCTGATTGAAAATACTTACAACAGTACTACTTTCCCAGAATAAAGAAGGACCATATCAAACACAGTAGCATCAATGCCAGTGGGAAGGAGAAGAATGTGCTGGGTTTAAGGGTAAAGGGGAAAAATAAATAAAGCCTCTTGTGCAGACTGATGATGATGTGGTAAGAAACAAGGAAAATGATTAACCTTTTTATTTTTATGTGAGTGCAAAGAAAATAATTTAAAAGGACCACAGCACATGCAACCTAGATGGACATAAACATGATGTGCTCTAAACCGCCAGGAGCCTCAAAAAGTGCCTTCAGTAACGATCCTGGCAGCGATGTCAAAAATGCACATGAAGGGCTTGAACACAGTAATTTGGGGATATGTCAATGTGGGAAAAAACCAATATTTCTAAGTTAACAACTTTATATGCTATCATTAGACAACTGTAAATATGTATGAATAAATTGATAAATACTAAAAGCAGATATTTGAATGTTTTACGTGCCTTCCTAAAATAATACATATTCAAATTGGCTCAAACTTTTTTAAGAGAAAATTCTCATTGGGAAAATGGGAGACTGCGCTTTATCCAATGTCATCTAGTGTTTGGACACAGAGGATATTTAGCAGGGTGGCTAAATAGCAGACACATAGGAGGCACCCAGTCCATTGTTGCCTGTTCAGTACTATCAAGACATGTTTATGTTTTAGCTGATGCCTTAACCAGCATTGCTTTCCGGATGTGAACCTGGCATTAATTTGAATGAGAAATGCTAAATAACAAATTTATCACTATCAATTCAAAGAAGATAATATTCTTTCTGTGTTTATATAAATATTCACATTTTAAAGCCTAAACAATGTTAACCATTTATAACAAAGTTGACATGGTTTTCAAAATGTACACAGAATGATAAGTCCTGGTATTGTTGGATGGAAAGTTGGTGATTACAAATGGTTTTCTTTTGAGTGAAGAGTACCTAATACTTGTCTGTTTTGCTTGATAGTCTATTAAATTCTTTTGCAATGGAGAGAAAAGTCATGGTGGAGAGTATGAGGGATTTGAAGCACTTGAATCAGGAGGACACACATGACATGGCTGGAACTGGTCTTGTTTTTTTGTTTTTTTTTTGAGACGGAGTTTCACTGTTGTTACCCAGACTGGAGTACCATGGCACGATCTCGGCTCACTGCGACCTCCGCCTTCTGGGTTCAAGCAATTCTCCTGCCTCAGCCTCCCTAGTAGCTGGGACTACAGGCGCGCACCACCATACCCAGCTAATTTTTGTATTTTTAGTAGAGACGCGGTTTCACCTTGTTGACCAGGATAGTCTCGATCTCTTGACCTTGTGATCCACCTGCCTCGGCCTCCCAAAGTGCTGGGATTATAGGCGTGAGCCAACGCACCCGGCCTTTTCTTTTTTTTGAGACGGTGTTTCGGTCTTATTACCCAGGCTGGAGTGCAATGGCGCAATCTCGGCTCACCGCAACCTCCGCCTCCTGGGTTCAGGCAATTCTCCTGCCTCAGCCTCCTGAGTAGCTGGGATTACAGGCATGTGCCACCATGCCCAGCTAATTTTTTGTATTTTTAGTAGAGACAGGGTTTCACCATGTTGGCCAGGATGGTCTCGATCTCTTGTTTCTGATAACATCAAAGGAAAGGCTTAAATGCTCTATTAGAAACTGCCCTGGAGCCTGGGGGTCTCTCCAAGCTCTATCATTGGGTTCCCATTTAAGCAACTATGTAGTAACTTAACTGAAGGCATGTTCACTCTCAAAATAGTTTTGAATGTTTTATGATTTATCAATAGCTAAGATATATAGAGGAAGCTCTTTATTATTTTTTAGTTTATTTTATTTTTTGCGTGTGTGACAGGGTCTCATTCTATTACCCAGACTGGGGTGCAGTAGCACCATCATTACTCACTACAACCTCAAACTCCTGGGCTCAAGCAATCCTCCTGCCTCAGCCTTCCAAGCAGCTGGAAATATAGGTACATGCCACCACACCTGGCTAATTTTTTTATTTTTTATAGAGGCAGGGTTTGACTATATTTCTCAGGCTGTTCTCAAACTCTTAGCCTCAAGGGATCCTTCTGCTTTGGCTACCAAAGAGTTGGTATTTACAGTCATGAGCCACCATGCCTGACCCTCTTTTTCTGAACATAAATCATTAGGTTTGTAGATCCTGTCATTTAAGTAAATCAAGAGCTTGATATTTTTTTGTCCAAGGAAGATAGAGAAGAAAAAATGCAACCGTAACATTATTTATCTTCTTACACAACATTGCTTTGGAATTTGTGAAAACATCCCTTTTGTGTTATTCTTTCCTCCTTTTATTTTTCAAAAATAGCATACTCTGTATGAGTTTTATTTGATAACAACCTCAAAATTAATCAGCCTACTATTCTCTTCCATAGTGTAATTTTATATTACCAGTATGACTTGGGCATCCGTCTTAAAGATCTTTTCAGTAAATCTGCCAAAATGTGTTCTTCTCAGCAGTGTTATCACAGTGAAAAACTGTAAGCAATCTAATTGCTCAAGCATAGAGGAATGGCACATCTATACAACATGATATTATGAAATATACCCCCATAGAATAAAAATCACTCCTTAAACACAATTTTTAAAGGCCTGTCAAATATTTATGACATATGTTTATGTGAAAAATGTAAAATAAAACCCGTATATAAAGTACTATCTCAACTAGCAAGTACCTCTGGATGGTGGGATTGGAGGTCATTTTTACTTAACTCCACTTTCGTATATTTTCTAATTTTTGTGCAATGGGTTTGTATTACTCAAATTATTATTATTATTTTCATTTGAGACAGAATCTCACTTACTCTGTAGCCCAGGCTAGAGTGCAGTGGTATAATCTTGGCTCGCTGCAACCTCTGCCTCTTGGGTTGAAGTGATTCTCTTGCCTCAGCCTCCCAAGTAGCTGAAATTAGAGGTGTGTGCTACCACACCCAGCTAACTTTTGTATTTTTAGTAGAGATGGGGTTTCACCATGTTGGTAAGGCTGGGCTTGAACTCCTGACCTCAGGTGATCTGCCTGCCTCGACCTCCCAGATGCTGGGATTACAGGTGTGAATCACCATACCTGGCCAAATTATTATTTAATGTTAAAAAAAATTCCCACTCAAACTCAGAACAATTAAGCAGTTTTGACAGGTCCCCTTTACTTCACCATACACATTCAAACTTGTTAAAATGGGTTAATGTGTTGATTGAGCGTGATTAAGCATACAATTGACTATAACACTGTCAGCACAGCGTTAAATCTTGTAAAAGTATAGGTAATTGGCTTACATATACCAAATTACTCCAGAACGATTTCAGAAATCCTCAAAAATGTTGACTATATTTTATTATTTTATTTATTTATTTATTTTTGAGACGGAGTCTCGCTCTGTCACCCAGGCTGGAGTGCAGTGACGTGATCTCAACTCACTGCAGGCTCTACCTCCTGGGTTCAAGCAATTCTCCTGCCTCAGCCTCCCAAATAGCTGAGACTATAGGCCCGTGCCACCAAGCCCAGCTAATTTTTGTATTTTTAGTAGAGACAGGATTTCACCATGTTGGCCAGAATGGTCTTGATCAGCTGACCTCATGATCCGCCCACCTTGGCCTCCCAAAGTGCTGGGTTTACAGGTGTGAGCCACTGCGCCTGGCCCAATTTTGACTATATTTTAAATGGAATGCATATACAAGGCTATGTGAAGTCATTAAGGAAATGAAAACTTAAGTGCTCCTAATATAAATGTGCCCATGTTTAGTATCTCAACCATCATTTAAATATAGGCCCTTACCTTGTTCCTAGTTATTAAAAATTTTAGTATTGTGAATTCTAATATGCTTAATTGACTTTTGAGACACCTTTATGATTTAATAAATAGGGCTGATAAAAACCCATGTAAATTCAAGCTTTCAGAAATGAGCTATTTATTCAGAAATGGTACGTATCAAAAATAAACTGTTAGAGGAACTGAAAACAATGTCTGATTTGCTCCTACAAAGGGGAAGGTCATTATATATTGTTAAGTTACAAATCATAGAGTTTAGGAGCTATAAACCAACTGTAGATCCTTTAATCCTGTGGTTGCAACCTCGACACCTGCAAGTTTGAATGTATGTATTTGTTTACTCAGAGTTTGTTTTTGTTTTAAGGCAACATTTAAAATCCAGAGATTTAACATACAAATCCAGGCCTCAGTGCCCTGGACCCCGCCTTCTTGGTCCTAATGTGGAGTGGGCAGGCCTCGAGTTTGCAGCAGAGCTCATGTGCACTTACCCCACATTCCTTACTCGCGTCATCTCCATGGCCTAAGACAGAGAGTATGGGACTCCTGCCTGCACCCATCTCTTTGCCTCCTTAGCTGCCTTCAACCCACTCACTTTATCCCATTGTGAAACACACTCACCACCCATGCTCCTTCCTGCCTCCCACCTTCGCTCAGTAGGTTGCACTGTCTGTCGGTGGTGCACCCTGTTTCCACCCCAGCTAGTTCATTCTTGTTCATGCTTTTGAGTTTGACTCACCAAAAATGCCTTTCCTAAGCTCTCTGCCTGGGTCCAGTTCCCTAGTTACTCTGATAGCAAGATCCTCTCTTTTATTGTAATAGAAAGTAAATAATAAATGGTTTTATATCTGTCTTTCCTGCTAGAATGGAAGCTCTAAAAATGCAGGGACCATATTTGTGTGTCACCTGCACATAGTAAGTGATCAATAATATTCACTGAATGAATATATTTTTGCATTGAACTGGTGAGGAGCAGAGGGCAGAAGGGTAAAGGGTTGGGGAAGGGGCCCAGGAAGCCTGGAACAGAACCCACAGGCAGGCTCAAGGAAGGCTAAGGAGGTCTCCAGCTCTCCAGACCCTTCACAAGCCATGTGCTCTTTCTCAAATTCCCCTCTGTCTGGGTTTGGTATCTCTTCCTTATAATCCCACCTTATCTGCTTTGGTGGGATCTAGCCACCACTTTGGGTTCCACTTTTTGCCTTTCTCCTTGAGGGATAACAGCTGGGACCACAGGTTCACCATGTCCTCCACATGGGACCAGAGTCCAGACTTTCAGAATTTCAGTTCCCTTTCTTGACCCTCACTGCCTTTTGGTCACCTTTGGTGACCTTAAGAAGAATCAATTAGCAAAGCAAGAGATTATCTGTCTAACCAAGCAATTCTGAATCCTAAATAGGAGCTTTGTCATTTCAAGTATTACTTAATTCAGGGAAACCCAAAACATCCAAAATGCCTTGGAGAGGGTAGCAATGATTTGTATCAATTTCTGCAGTTAATATTAACTGTTCTTATTGCATTGCTTATATAAAAGTGCTTGCAACTCCACAAGTATTCTTTATGAAAAATTCATTCTAACATTGTCTTCATAATGACGTGAAGGAAGGAACACAGGTATTATGCGTATCCATGTTTAAGAAGAAATATTTTTTAAACATTTAGGCTGCAATTTTTTAAAAAGCATAAAAAATTGGATTCCTAACATATCATAGCTCAAAACAAATTCAAGATTGAATAAACATTTAAATAAAACAACAGGGACAATAAACAACTATATTAACCCATAAGTTGTAAAGACAAACCTGATTAAATAAAAGGCCGAGGTGGGTGGATCACAAGGTCAAGAGATCGAGACTATCCTAGTCAAGATAGTGAAACCCCGTCTCTACTAAAAATACAAAAATTAGCTGGGCATGGTGGCGTGCGCCTGTGATCTGGGAGTGCCATTGCACTCCAGCCTGGGTAACAAGAGCGAAACTCCATCTCAAAAAAAAAATAATAAAAAACTGGATAATATCTATACAGAAACAAAATACCATAAGCAAGAATAAAAGTAAAACCTGAGGAAAAATTTTGCAAAACACATAATAGAGGGTGATTTTTTTTTTTTTAAGATGGAGTCTCCCTCTGTTGCCCAGGCGGGAGCACAGTGGCGCGGTCTCAGCTCACTGCAACCTCCTCGTCCTGGGTTCAAGCAATTCTCCTGCCTTAGCCTCCCTGGTGGCTGGGATTACAGGGGCCTGCCACCATGCCCGGCTAATATTTTGTATTTTTAGTAGACACAGGGTTTCACAATGTTGGTGAGGCTGACCTCATGATCTGCCCACCTCAGTCTCCCAAAGTGCTGGGATTACAGGCGTGAGGCACCTTGCCTGGTGAATTTTCTTATTTCGCAGAGCACTCTTAAAAATCAACCAGCATGTGATCACAGAAAAGAAAGTTAGAGGTAATTCACAGAAAAGGAAATACAAATAACAATATACATATATAAAAAATGCTTAAATAAATAGAAATTGGAGATAGAGATTTCTTTGGAAAAATATGAAAAATAATGCCTGGTGTTCACAAGAGTGTGGAGAAACAAGCACACTCACGTTTTTGGTAGGTATGTAAATTGGCACAGGTTTTGGGAGAACAATTTGCCATTGATACATATATATAAAAACTTAAAATTCACAAGTGTTTTTATCAATTAATTCTTCTTCTAGGTATTTCTTTGACTGGTAAAATCACAACCAGGCGGAGAAGTCCTATAAAAACGTTCATTGCAGAATAATTTACAGTAGCAAAAAATTGAAAAAAGCCAAATGTTCACCTTCGGAGTATTAAATAAATTAGGCAGCCTATAACCTTAAGCTAGTGAACAAATACTATCTAGCCATTAAAAATTATAAAATATGTATTGACTTGAAAAGCTATCCATGATATGTACAGATTTCATCTGTTTCTGAGCTTTCTTTGGGGTCTTCCCATCTCAAACAGCAGCTTAGCTCGGCTTCCTCTAGGCCTTCAGGGGCAAGTACTCCAAACCGAAGAGCACACAGTTTCCACATTTCAGAGTTATGATCTAATTATGTTATTTTTCATGTTCAGAGCAAAACGACATTGATCTTTGAAAGGCAGCTCTACTCAACGAAAGCAGAGTAGAAGTTTAGGCGTGTGCTGGGCCAACAATTTAGATAATTTAGGCTGCAGCATTTTCTACAGCCTGAATTACGTGGCAGAGCTGTTTACATAGCCCTCGGTTCATCAGATGCCACCTAATCCTTCACTTGGCTTTGTCCATGCGGTAATTGTTCCTTGCTGATTGATTATATTCTCTTATTTTATGGTTTATTTTATAAGATTATTGCTTAATATTTGCATTTGCCAGTCAGCTTCAGCACTTCAGACCATCCCCTGTCAACCCAACATATTTATTCAATTTGCCCCTTTCTGGGAGGAATATTTGGTTATGCTTTGCTGCTCACACAGCTAACCCTTTTACTTATTCCTTGATCCTCCCTGGTGATGGTCATCGTACTTCCCAATTCACTTCACATGCTTCCCAGGGTTTGTATGAAGGCTCAGTTTAAAAATATTTCTTTCTATGTGAACCCCAGTTTGTAAATACTTACATTCTTAACTTGAGTTTGTGTGAAGGAGGCTAAGGGATAACGCCCAGCCCTGCCAAAGTAAACGCACCCACAGATTCAATGGCCGCAGGATGCTTTTTGTGCACATGGCATTTTGGTGCATCCATAGGAAGTCAGCAAATTGTTGCCCCTTTAGTATAGAATCCTTCTTTGCAACCAGATGAAAATGGAGGTCTTTGGGCTGAGTAAAAACAAAGAACATAACTTAAGGCAAGTCACGAAGAGGCAATTTCAGAGCCGTGGAAAGTCTAGCTGAGGCCAAAAGGGATGATTTCTAAGGCTTAGCATGGTTATTGGCCTCTTGCAATGTTAATAGCATGCTTAAAAGCCAGCAGCAAAAAAAGAGGGTAATGTCACTTTAACCAAAGGAGTAAGCCTGACAGGCTTAGCGCTGGCCAAGTGTAAAGTAGAAAGCCTAGCAAAAAATAATTGAAGCCCCTGCGAAATATTTCAATTTTTTTATTGATTGAAGGCAATTATCCCTTAATTGCATATTTAAATGAGGTATTAGGAGGTTTAACTAAGCAATGCCTCTTAATTGCTGCTGCACACTAGGTGTCACAGATTGTGTTTATTTCATATGTTAATTAAAGAGAAAGGGGTATTTTATTTTATTGACTACAAGGTTCTCTAAGGCTGTGTTGTTCAGGACAAAGTACGTCTCAGGTGTTTATCGCACGCTGGGTATTAATATCATCATTAGTGAGAGGTTAAAGTTTTTAATGAAGAGGTGCATCTCCATTTTATGTGTTTTCAGCCATGCGGGCATCTCAAAAATGGGGAGGTAGAAAAGCTCCCAAATCCCAAAGAAACAATTATCTTTATGAAAGAAATATTGAGCCCCTTCCTTAACAATAATAAAGCAGAGTGCAACTTCTGGTATAAACAGGAAAAAACAACTCCAAATTATTAAAGAATTAGGATTGTTACATGAAACCCTGATGGCCTGTGGGTGCTATGTTGGTATTATGAGCAGCAGTGGTCCATGTATTAATTTGCAAGTTGCTGCATGATTCTGTGATAGCAAAGGGTATTACTGCATGTTAACAACAGAGTAGGTAGAGATCTTTTATAAAAACCCACATTTCCCCTTGAAACAATGTAAGATTCTTAATGAAAAAGCTGCTTGTAGGCCCCTGTATTTGGATGAGGTTTAATAGCCTACGATACTGAAGGGGGCAGTAAGAAAAGATTAAGCATCACTTTCTAGACTACTTTATTTTTTCATGGTATAATGCAATGATCATGATTTAAAAAAATAAAGTTAGTATTCACGGCTGTCTCAGACTGACCCATCTGGCTTCTCAGACAGGAAGGAGACTGCAGAGCACATCAAATAGAAGTGGGAGCATAGAGGGGCTGTTAGAGGCCTCTGTAAACTCTATAATCTATTATGGTAAGAGTAAAAATTTTAGCAAATAATAGCAAAAATATCATTCAATTGATTTTCTTTCCCTATCTCAGAGCAACAGATCCAAGAAAGGAATATTTAATATTTCTATGGCTTATTCATTTATTCATTCATCTAACAAATGTTTATTGGCTTTCTTTTTTTGGGGTGGGTGTTTGAACTTATTATTATTATTTTTTATTATTGCACTTTAGGTTCTGGGGTACATGTAAAGAACATGCAGGATTATTGCATAGGTACATACATGGCAGTGTGATTTACTACCTCCGTCCTCATCACCTATATCTGGCATTTCTCCCTATGTTATCCCTCCCCAACTCCCTACCAGCTACTGTCCCTCCCTAAGTCCCCCCCCCCGCCAGACCTCAGTGTGTGATGCTCCCCTCCCAGTGTCCATGTGTTCTCATTGTTCAACACCCACGTATGAGTGAGAACATGCGGTGTTTAATTTTCTGTTCTTGTGTCAGTTTGCTGAGAATGATGGTTTCCAGGTTCATCCATGTCCCTACAAAGGACATGATCTCAACCATTTTTTATGGCTGCATAGTATCTTCCTAGACAGTGGTCAGAAGTGGGAGTATAGTGATGGGCAAAATACACAAGGCCCCTTCTTTTGTGGTGCTTATGATCTATCAGAAGACAGGAACGTGAAACAACCACACAGATCACTCGACTGTTCCCAACAATGAAGGGTCAGTTCAGGGAGCAATAAAGAATCTAATGGGAGGATTGACCTCATGTGGAGTGATAGGTGAGTAAGAAGAAATGATACCCCTATGTTTAGGTTGAGGCTTAAAGAACTTGGAGTTGTGGGTGGCTTATTAAGACATTCTAATGCCATTTTGAAACCAAGTTATTTTCTTCAAAAAAAAAAACCCTCAATGACAATTACATTATTTGTTGGGTTTTATATAGATTTTAGTGCTTTTCCTTAATCAGTAGGAATAACATTGCATGCTTTATTAAAATGGTTTCATAGCTGTCTGAATCTAGAGCTGATAACAAATTTTAACCAAAAGTTATTTTCTACATTTTCTGTAGACTATAGATGTTGTTCGTATCTTTCTCTCCTAAATAGTCTGTGAACAAGTAAGAGTCAAGCAGTTGAAAAGGTTCAAGCAGTTGGAGAAGGAAAATTCTGTAGGAGAAAATTCCTGTCTTGCCTTTAAGAAAAATTTTTGGCCTGGTAAAAAGCTTTGTGTTATGAAGGATAGTTCCAATTTACAGGCTCATGAGCTTATGAGTGGCATTTGCTTCAATCCTTATCTTTATGTTACAGCTATGGCACCCACATATGATAAGTCTTCACTGGCAGAATTTTGAAAAAGTAATTCCACTGCAGTGAATATAAAAAAGTGCTCTCAAGGAAAAATATTTTTTCTTCCCTGGAATAGAAACCATTATTTAAGCTGTTAGATGCCTCAGGGTTCTATTCATACAAAATCCATCCTTGCAGTCAAAACATATTCTTTTCTAAAGATTTCATGTATATGCGTATGTTTGTGGGCATGCACTTTATGCACGTGTGTGTGTGTGGGTAGGTACATATGTTTCTGTGACTGAGATCATGCTTCCCCAAACATTCATAAAGAAGAGATAATTATTTCTACAGCACAGGTTTGGTAAGGTTATATATGTTCAAAAAAATAAGTATAATAATTTTTCAGTTATTTTGAAGTAGACTGTTTTGTACTCAGAGACTAATTTGGGGTTGGGCAGCTGGAAGAGATTTTATGCAGATTTATACCCCCAAAAGAATGCTACATGTTGACAGAGACTAAACTGAAGCTCAGAAGAAAACCACAGAGCATAATTGGTGATCTCTCTTTCTTCATAAACAACAGGCTAGGATGGTTTATTTTTAAAAAGAAAAAAAAAGGGTCAAAGTGCCATGAAAAATAATTCAGGTAGGTCTTCCCAACTGAGAGGAATCGTCTATAAGGTGAGAAACAGATCAGTATCAGTCTTCTAACTTCAGCTTTGGTGATAGATACAGGTTTTGTTATGCTTATACAATTTGGGGGGGACTTTTTATAAAAATAATACATTAGCATTTCACTTCTGCAAAATGTATCAAAATAGATGTTATTTCATGAGCACATTGCTGGGGGACCCTGTCAGGTCCGGGAAAGAAGCACTGAGGGCCCTGAGGCTGAGCCTTACTGCTTCACGGAAGAGTCACCTCCGTTCTGCTTATCTCTGTACACAAAAGAATGCTCAAGTGTTTGGTATATGCTTACATTTAGGTTTACATTTTTAGCATCTGAATTTTGGGAAAAGTTTCTTAGGGGAATAAAGTGTAGGTGCTAAAGTGTGTGCTACAGGAGATTAGAATGATACAATATCAAGCAGGACCCAAGTCTTGGAGAATGACATTTTAGTGTTTACTAAAGAATTTACATTACAACTCAGAATGTCCATAACATTACTATTGCTGACTCAAATCCAAATGATGAACAATCCTACACTTTAAGATGTTCTTTAATAATAGGTAGAAGGAAAAGGCATATTTTGAATATGTGGCACTTTCTACAGTCCATTTGAAAAGCATTTCGGATATTGCCTACGGTCTTTTTTTGGCAATTTTGGAAACTGAGTAAACCCAAACTGAGCTTAGGTATAATTGGCTGTACAAGATACAGTCTCAAGGATATTCTTTTAGAGAGAGCTGGAACCTAACTCCTGGCTTGGTGGGGCAATCAGAAGCTGGCAACATATTCAGGGAACAGAGCAGATTACTAACCCACACATAAGCAGCTTGGAAAAGAGATTCTAATGTGTGTGGTCCCTGAAGTGGGTAAGCCTACAAAAATCCTCAGTTGTCAACTAATAGCCGTGAAGTAATGGATAGGTAATCAACTTGTTTTATGATGTCAGAACTTCCATTCTTAAGGGCAAGGACATGCCATAAGCTAAAAGAGGCCAGTTTTCCCATGTAAGACTTCCATGGCCCAATGAATGAATGAAAACATGCATTCATTCATCCGCTGGGAATACAGGGGCGAGTAAAACAGATAAAGTTCCTACCTTTATGAATCAAATATAAATACTAGCAAGTATTGAAGAATAAGCTGTGATAAGTGCCACAAAAGAAAAGTGCCAGTAATCCCAGCACTTTGGGAGGCAGAGGAGGGCGGATCACAAGGTTAGGAGATTGAGACAATCCTGGCTAACACAGTGAAAGCCCATCTCTACTAAAACCACAAAAAATTAGCCAGGGTGGTAGCAGGCACCTGTAATCCCAGCTACTTGGGAGACTGAGGCAGGAGAATCACTTGAACCCGGGAGGCGGAGGTTGCAATGAGCCGAGATTGCACCACTGAACTCCAGTTTGGGCAACAGAGAGACTCATTCTGAAAGAAAAGAAAAGAAAAGTGTCAGATGCTATGAGAGTATTTAACAAAGAGACCTAGTTGAATATGTTTCTTTTGTTGTTGTTGTTTTTGTTTTTAGAATTTTTGTATTTGTGGTGGGCCCTTTAAGTTTGATTTTTTTACTATCTTTCCCCTGCTGGGCCATCAAAAAGGCATCAGATTAGAGATCCTCAGGGTCTTGCTCAATTTATGCCCTGAGAGCACAGGTACACTTAGAGACTTGAGCTAGAAATGTCCTGGGAATTGAGGCTTTTATAGAGATTCTGAGCAGTTTGAGGTTTAGCTACATCAGAGCTACTGTAGGCTAGCTGTCTGGGAGCTTTGCAAGAGAAAGGAGATCAGCAGTTAGAGGAATTGACCCCAAGGGAAAAGGCATTGTTCTGGAAGTCGGGTATTTCCAGTCTGAAAACAGGTGTACGTGGAAAATGCCAGTTAGAGAAATTACATCTTCTGGATGTTTTCACTCCTCAGAAGGGTTTCAGTTCGCAATGGGGGCTGTGATCTGGACAGTTCAAAGGAGGTTTTTGTTTGTTTGCTTGTTTTTTTGTTTTGCTTTTTTCCTCTGTGGACATTAGCTCCCTGAAAGCCAGCTCTGAGAATTAGAAGTAGAAAACCCTGAGCTGAAAGTGAATTGCTTTGGGGCCTTGAGTTGTTCACACTCACAGTGGCTTTTGGCTTTTGTCCCCAGAGGAGCAAAATGGCTGCTGCAGAGGCAGGCACGCAGCTCACACAACAGCAACAGGAGGCTGGTGAAAGGTGTTGCATTAGAATGTGTGCTCTTTGAGGGCAGGGCTTTGAGGGTCTGGTTCATTGCTGTGTGCCCTGTACACAGTTCCTGGCTTACTATTTATCTATGAAATGAATGACTGAATAGGTTACTTTTTGGTTTGATACTATTTCCTCTTGAAACAAAACTTTTAGAACCCAAAGGTTGGCAGCCGTTCCCGCCAAGAGCAGTGTAATGATTCTAACAATGTCCTCCATGCCCAGCTCTGGAATTGATACTTCCATCAGCCACGTTACTCACTAACTCCACTTCCTGAGGCTTTTTAAGAATGGTTGTTTATTTAAGAAACTGTTGTTATGTAAGCAAAGGAAGGATTGATATTTATCAATAACTAACATAATATGGTAAATTTCAATTAAAGCTGAGTAACAGAAACAAGGAAAAAATACAATGCTCTAAAATATAGACCACTGTAGGAGAAGTTTTGGTGAATGAGCTGGAAATGTTAATTAAATGTCTGGTTTAATTATTTAAATTAGCATCGTGGTTAAAAACACAGACTCTGTTTTAAGAGATCAGATGATCTGTAGAATCTTTAAAATGTTGCAGAGACCATGGTCCAAGGGTGGGGGTTATATTGCATATCCAATTATATGCAATATTAGATGTAACATCTAGTTACATTGCATTTTAAATATGCAGTTTCTAAATTTAAAATTACATTAAAAAATTTTTATTATACTTTATGTTCTGGGGTACATGTGCATAACATGCAGGTTTATTACATAGGTATACACATGCCAGGCTGGTTTGCTGTACCCATCAACCCTTCCCTATGCCCTTACCACCTGATAGGCCCCGGTGTGTGATGTTCCCCTCCCTGTGTCCATCTGTTCTCATTGTTCAACTCTCACTTATGAGTGAGAACATGTGGTGTTTGGTTTTCTGTTCTTGTGTTAGTTTGCTGATAATGATAGTTTCCAGCTTCATCCATGTCCCTGCAAAGGTCCTGAACTCATCCTTTTTTGTGGCTGCCTCGTAATCCATGGTGTATATGTGCCACATTTTCTTTATCCAGTCTATCATTGATGGGCATTGGGGTTGGTTCCAAGTCTTTACTATTGTGTACAGTGCTTCAATAAACATGTGTGTGCATGTGTCTTTATAGTAGAATGATTTATAATCCTTTGGGTATATACCCAGTAATGGGATTGCTGGTCAAATGGTATTTCTAGTTCTAGATCCTTAAGGAATCACCACAGTGTCTTCTACAATGGTTGAACGAATTTACACTCCCACCAACAGCGTAAAAGCGTTCCTATTTCTGCACATCCTCTCTAGCATCTGTTGTTTCCTGACTTTTATTTTTATTTATTTATTTATTTTTTTTTTAAATTTTTTATTGGATTATAGGTTTTGGGGTACATGAGCAGAGCATGCAAGACAGTTGCGTAGGTACACACATGGCAGTGTGCTTTCTTTTCTTCTCCCCTTCACCCACGTTTGGCTTTTCTCCCCAGGCTATCCCTCCCCACCTCCCCCTCCCACTGGCCCTCCCCTTTCCCCCCCAATAGACCCCAGTGTTTAGTACTCCCCTTTCTGTGTCCATGTGTTCTCATTTTTCATCACCCACCTATGAGTGAGAATATGCGGTGTTTCATTTTCTGTTCTTGTGTCAGTTTGCTGAGGATGATGTTCTCCAGATTCATCCATGTCCCTACAAATGACACAAACTCATCATTTCTGATTGCTGCATAATATTCCATGGTGTATATGTGCCACATTTTTCCAATCCAGTCTATTATCAATGGGCATTTGGGTTGATTCCAGGTCTTTGCTATTGTAAACAGTGCTGCAATGAACATTCGTGTACATGTGTCCTTAGAGTAGAAGGATTTATAGTCTTTTGGATATATACCCAGTAATGGGATTGCTGGGTCAAATGGAATTTCTATTTCTAAGGCCTTGAGGAATCGCCACACCGTCTTCCACAATGGTTGAACTAATTTACACTCCCACCAACAGTGTAAAAGTGTTCCTTTTTCTCCACATCCTCTCCAGCATCTGTTGTCTCCAGATTTTTTAATGATCGCCATTCTAACTGGCGTGAGATGGTATCTCAATGTGGTTTTGATTTGCATCTCTCTGATGATCAGTGACGATGAGCATTTTTTCATATGATTGTTGGCCTCATATATGTCTTCTTTCGTAAAGTATCTGTTCATATCCTTTGCCCACTTTTGAATGGGCTTGTTTGTTTTTTTCCTGTAAATCTGTTTGAGTTCTTTGTAAATTCTGGATATCAGCCCTTTGTCAGATGGGTAAACTGCAAAAATTTTTTCCCATTCTGTTGGTTGCCGATCCACTCTAGTGACTGTTTCTTTTGCCGTGCAGAAGCTGTGGAGTTTCATTAGGTCCCATTTGTCTATTTTGGCTTTTGTTGCCAATGCTTTTGGTGTTTTGTTCATGAAGTTTTTGCCTACTCCTATGTCCTGGATAGTTTTGCCTAGATTTTCTTCTAGGGTTTTTATGGTGCCAGGTCTTATGTTTAAGTCTTTAATCCATCTGGAGTTAATTTTAGTGTAAGGTGTCAGGAAGGGGTCCAGTTTCTGCTTTCTGCACATGGCTAGCCAGTTTTCCCAACACCATTTGTTAAACATGGAATCCTTTCCCCATTGCTTGTTTTTGTCAGGTTTATCAAAGATTGTATAGTTGTATGTATGTTGTGTTGCCTCCAGTGCCTCTGTTTTGTTCCATTGGTCTATATCTCTGTTTTGGTACCAGTACCATGCTGTTTTGATTACTGTAGCCTTGTAGTATAGTTTGAAATCCGGTAGTGTGATGCCCCCCGCTGTGTTCTTTTTGCTTAGAATTGACTTGGCTATGCGGGCTCTCTTTTGGTTCCATATGAAGTTCATGGTGGTTTTTTCCAGTTCTGTGAAGAAAGTCAATGGTAGCTTGATGGGGATAGCGTTGATTCTGTAAATTACTTTGGGCAGTATAGCCATTTTCACGATATTAATTCTTCCTAACCATGAACATGGAATGTTTCTCCATCTGTTTGTGTCCTCTCTGATTTCGTTGAGCAGTGGTTTGTAGTTCTCCTTGAAGAGGTCTCTTACGTTCCTTGTGAGTTGTATTCCAAGGTATTTTATTCTTTTTGTAGCAATTGCGAATGGCAGTTCGCTCTTGATTTGGCTTTCTTTAAGTCTGTTATTGGTGTAGACGAATGCTTGTGATTTTTGCACATTGATTTTATATCCTGAGACTTTGCTAAAGTTGCTTATCAGTTTCAGGAGTTTTTGGGCTGAGATGATGGGGTCTTCTAGGTATACTATCATGTCGTCTGCAAATAGAGACAATTTGGCTTCCACCTTTCCTATTTGAATACCCTTTATTTCTTTTTCTTGCCTGATTGCTCTGGCTAGAACTTCCAGTACTATATTGAATAGGAGTGGTGAAAGAGGGCATCCTTGTCTAGTGCCAGATTTCAAAGGGAATGCTTCCAGTTTTTGCCCATTCAGTATGATATTGGCTGTTGGTTTGTCATAAATAGCTTTTATTACTTTGAGATACTTTCCATCGATACCGAGTTTATTGAGGGTTTTTAGCATAAAGGGCTGTTGAATTTTGTCAAATGCCTTCTCTGCATCAATTGAGATAATCATGTGGTTTTTGTTTTTGGTTCTGTTTAAGTGGTGAATTACATTTATAGACTTGCGTATGTTGAACCAGCCTTGCATCCCCGGGATGAATCCTACTTGATCATGATGAATAAGTTTTTTGATTTGCTGTTGCAATCGGCTTGCCAATATTTTATTGAAGATTTTTGCATCTATGTTCATCATGGATATTGGCCTGAAGTTTTCTTTTCTTGTTGGGTCTCTGCCAGGTTTTGGTATCAGAATGATGTTGGTCTCATAAAATGATTTGGGAAGGATTCCCTCTTTTTGGATTGTTTGAAATAGTTTTAGAAGAAATGGTGCCAGCTCTTCCTTGTGTGTCTGGTAGAATTCGGCTGTGAACCCGTCTGGACCTGGGCTTTTTTTGTGTGGTAGGCTCTTAATTGCTGCCTCAACTTCAGATCTTGTTATTGGTCTATTCATAGTTTCAGCTTCCTCCTGGTTTAGGCTTGGGAGGACACAGGAATCCAGGAATTTGTCCATTTCTTCCAGGTTTACTAGTTTATGTGCATAGAGTTGTTTGTAATATTCTCTGATGATGGTTTGAATTTCTGTGGAATCTGTGGTGATTTCCCCTTTATCATTTTTTATTGCATCTATTTGGTTGTTCTCTCTTTTATTTTTAATCAATCTGGCTAGTGGTCTATTTTGTTGATCTTTTCAAAAAACCAGCTCTTGGATTTATTGATTTTTTGAAGGGTTTTTCGTGTCTCAATCTCCTTCAGCTCAGCTCTGATCTTAGTTATTTCTTGTCTTCTGCTGGGTTTTGAGTTTTTTTGGTCTTGGTCCTCTAGCTCTTTCAATTTTGATGATAGGGTGTCAATTTTGAATCTCTCCATTCTCCTCATATGGGCACTTATTGCTATATACTTTTCTCTAGAGACTGCTTTAAATGTGTCCCAGAGATTCTGGCACGTTGTGTCTTCGTTGTCATTGGTTTCGAAGAACTTCTTTATTTCTGCCTTCATTTCGTTGTTTACCCAGTCAACATTCAAGAGCCAGTTGTTCAGTTTCCATGAAGCTGTGTGTTTCTGGGTCGGTTTCTGAATTCTGAGTTCTAACTTGATTGCACTATGGTCTGAGAGGCTGTTTGTTATGATCTCAGTTGTTTTGCATTTGTTGAGCAGTGCTTTATTTCCAATTATGTGGTCAATTTTAGAGTAGGTGTGATGTGGTGCTGAGAAGAATGTATATTCTGTGGATTTGGGGTGGAGAGTTCTGTAAATGTCTATCAGGTTTGCTTGCTCCAGGTCTGAGTTCAAGCCCTGGATATCCTTGTTGATTTTTTGTCTGGTAGATCTGTCTAGTATTGACAGTGGAGTGTTAAAGTCTCCCACTATTATTGTGTGAGAGTCTAAGTCCTTTTGTAAGTCCTTAAGAACTTGCCTTATGTATCTGGGTGCTCCTGCATTGGGTCCATATATGTTTAGGATCGTTAGCTCTTCTTGTTGTATCGATCCTTTTACCATTATGTAATGGCCTTCTTTGTCTCTTTTGATCTTTGTTGCTTTAAAGTCTATTTTATCGGAGATGAGAATTGCAACTCCTGCTTTTTTTGCTTTCCATTTGCTTGGTAAATCTTCCTCCATCCCTTTATTTTGAGCCTTTGTGTATCCTTGCATGTGAGATGGGTTTCCTGGATACAGCACACTGATGGGTTTTGGATTTTTATCCAATTTGCCAGTCTGTGTCTTTTGATTGGTGCATTTAGTCCATTTACATTTAGTGTTAATATTGTTATGTGTGAATTTGATACTGCCATTTTGATGCTAAGTGGCTGTTTTGCCTGTTAGTTGTTGTAGATTCTTCATTATGTTGATGCTCTTTAGCATTCAGTGTGATTTTGGAATGGCTGGTACTGGTTGATCCTTTCTATGTGTAGTGCCTCTTTTAGGAGCTCTTGTAAAGCAGGCCTGGTGGTGACAAAATCTCTGAGTACTTGCTTGTTCTCAAAGGATTTTATTTTTCCTTCACTTCTGAAGCTCAGTTTGGCTGGATATGAAATTCTGGGTTGAAAGTTCTTTTCTTTAAGAATGTTGAATGTTGGCCCCCACTCTCTTCTGGCTTGTAGTGTTTCTGCCTAGAGATCTGCTGTGAGTCTGATGGGCTTCCCTTTGTGGGTGACCCGACCTTTCTCTCTGGCTGCCCTTAGTATTCTCTCCTTTATTTCAACCCTATTGAATCTGACGATTATGTGCCTTGGGGTTGCTCTTCTTGCGGAATATCTTTGTGGTGTTCTCTGAATTTCCTGCAATTGAGTGTTGGCCTGTCTTGCTAGGTGGGGGAAATTTTCCTGGATGATGTCCTGAAGAGTATTTTCCAGCTTGGATTCATTCTCTTCGTCCCCTTCTGGTACACCTATCAAACGTAGGTTAGGTCTTTTTACATAGTCCCACATTTCTTGGAGACTTTGTTCATTCCTTTTTGCGCTTCTGTCTCTAATCTTGGTTTCTCGTTTTATTTCATTGAGTTGGTCTTCGACTTCAGATATTCTTTCTTCTGCTTGGTCAATTCGGCTATTGAAACTTGTGCATGCTTCACGAAGTTCTCGTATTGTGTTTCTCAGCTCCTTTAATTCATTCATATTCCTCTGTAAGTTATCCATTCTTGTTATCATTTCCTCAAATCTTTTTTCAAATCTTTTCTCAAGGTTCTTAGTTTCTTTGCATTGATTTAATACATGATCTTTTAGCTCACCAAAGTTTCTCATTATCCATCTTCTGAAGTCTAATTCCGTCATTTCGTCACAGTCATTCTCCGTCCAGCTTTGTTCCCTTGCTGGTCAGGAGTTTTGGTCCTTTCTAGGAGGCGAGGTGTTCTGGTTTCTGGGGGTGTTTTCCTCCTTTTTGCGCTGGTTTCTTCCCATCTTTGCGGATTTGTCCGCTGGTCGTCTGCGTAGTTGCTGACTTTTCGATTGGGTCTCTGAGTGGACACCCTGAATGTTGATGATGAAGTATTTCTGTTGCTTGGTTTTCCTTCTACCAGTCTAGCCCCTTCGCTGTACGACTGCTGAGGTCCGCTCCAGACCCTGCTTGTCTGGGGTGCACCTCTAGCAGCTGTGGCACAGCGAGGGATGCTACCAGTTTCTTTTTCTGCTATCTTTGTCCCAGGATGGTGCCTGCCTAATGTCAGTCTTTTGGATATAGAGGGGTCAGGGAGCTGCTTGAGGAGACAGTTTGTACTTTATAGGGGTTTAATTGCTGAGCTGTGAGCTGTGTTGTTCATTCAGGGCTGTTAGGCTGCTATGTTTGATTCTGCTGCAACAGAGCTCATTAAAAAAACCCTTTTTTTTCTCAAATGCTGTGTTGAGGGGTTTGGGCTTTATTTTTGGATGTCCGTTGAGGTCCTGCCCAGCTAGGATGCAGACTAGCCACTGTTTGCCTGCCGAGGCTCCGCCCTGCTGTTGTGAGGCTCGCCCGGGCTCCGCTGTTCTGCTGTTCTCTGCCACGCCCTGCGGTGGAGTCTCTCTGTTGTAGCGGGTTGCCTTGGCAACGGCAGGCTGCGTCAGCAGTGGGTGTGTATCTCAGTAGGGACGGGTTGCCTCGGCAATGGCTGGCTGCGTCAGCAGTGGGCGTGTATCTCAGTAGGGACGGGTTGCCTCGGCAACGGCTGGCTGCATCAGCAATGGGCGTGTATCTCAGTTGGGGCGGGTTACCTCGGTAATGGTGGCCGCCCCTCCCCCTCAGAGCGTCTCGGGCCGTCTGCTCGGGGCTTGTTTGAAATCGCGGTTTTGTTCGTCCCACTGGGCCAATCCTAACGCTCTGTTCCTGCAATCCCCTGGGCTGGCCCACTGTTCAAGTCTAGCTCAGTCTCAAGTCCAGCCCTCTCACGTCTCCAGTTGCCGGTTCAACGGGGCACCCGGACAAGTGCGCCCTGTGGGGAGCGCTGGGTAGGGCCGGCCGCCGCCACCCCGGCTGCTGGCTTCACCAGGCGTAATATCTGCCTGGCGTCCCGCGTCTCCTCTTCGCTTGGGAATTTCCCCGTTCCGTGAGCAACAAAGATCAGTCTGGAAATGCAGCTCAGACTCACCTCTCCGCAGACACAACGAGAACTCCAATCCTGGGTTGTTCTCACAGCGCCATCTTGTGTCCTCCCCCCTGTTTCCTGACTTTTAAATGATCGCCATTCTAACTGGCACGAGGTGGTATCTCAATGTGGTTTTGATTTGCATTTCTCTAATGACCAGTGATGATGAGCTTTTTTTAAATATGTTTGTTGGCTGCATAAATGAGTCTTGCTCTCTGTCACCCAGGCTGGAGTGCAGTGGCATGATCTCAAGTCACTGCAATGTCCACCTCCCCGGTTCAAGCAGTTTTCCTGCCTCAGTCTCCCGAGTAGCTGAGCTACAGGCACCCGCCACAATGCCCAGCTAATTTTTTGTATTTTTAGTAGAGATGGGGTTTCACCACATTGACCAGGCTGGTCTTGAACTCCTGACCTTGTGATCTGCCCACCTCGGCCCCCACAAAGTGCTGGAGTTACAGGCATGTGCCACTGCTCCCAGCCATAAATGTCTTCTTTGGAGAAGTGTCTGTTCATATCCTTCAGCCACTTTTTGATCGGGTTGTTTGTTTTCTGTTGTAAATTTAAGTTCTTTGTAGATCCTGGATATTAGCCCTTTGTCAGATGGATAGATTATAAAAATTTTCTCCCATTCTGGTGGTTGCCTGTTCACTCTGATGATATTTTCTTTTGCTGCACAGAAGCTCTTTATTTGTCAATTCTGGCTTTTGTTGCCATTGCTGTTGTGTTTTAGTCATGAAGTCTTTGCCCATGTCTACACCCTGAATGGTATTGGTTAGGCTTTCTTCTAGGGTTTTTATGGTTTTAGGTCTTATGTTTAAGTCTTTATTCTATCTTGAGTTAATTTCTGTATAAGGTGTAAGGAAGGGGTCCAGTTTCAGTTTTCTACATATGGCTAGCCAGCTTTCCCAACACCATTTATTAAATAGGGAATCCTTTCCCCGTTGCTTGTTTTTGTCAGGGTTGTCAAAGATCAGATGGTTGTAGATGTGTGGTGTTATTTCTGAGGCCTCTGTTCTGTTCCGTTGGTCTGCATCTCTGTTTTGGTACCAGTACCGTGCTGTTTTGGCTACTGTAGCCTTGTCGTATAAAGTCAGTTGTAGTTTGAAGTCAGGCAGCATGATCCCTCCAGCTTTATTCTTTTTGCTTAGGATTATCTTGGCTATGTGGCTCTCTTTTGGTTCCATATGAAATGTAAAGTAGTTTTTCTCTAGTTCTGTGGAGAAAGTCAATGGTAGCTTGATGGGGATAGCATCTGTAAATTACACTGGGCAATATGGCCATTTTCATGATATTGATTCTTCCTATACATGAGCATGGAATGTTTATCCATTTGTTTGTGTTCTATCTTGTTCCTTAAGCAGTGATTTGTAGTTCTCCTTGAAGAGGTCCTTCGCAAACCTTGGAAGATGTATTCCTAGGTATTTTATTCTTTTTGTAGCAATTGTGAATGGGAGTTCACTCATGATTTCGCTCTCTGTTTGTCTGTTACTGGTGTATAGGAATGCTTGTGATTTTTGCACATTGATTTGTATCCTGAGACTACTCAAGTTGCTTATCAGCTTAAAGAGATTCTGGGCTGAGACGATGGGTTTTCTATATATACAATCATGTCATCTGCAAACAGGGACAATTTGACTTCCTTTCTTTCTATTTGAATACGCTTTCTTTCTTTTTCTTGCCTGATTTCCCTGGTCAGAATTTCCAATACCATGTTGAATAGCAGTGGTGAGAGAGGGCATCCTTGTCTTATGCCAGTTTTCAAAGGGAATGCTTCCAGCTTTTGCCCATTCAGTATGATATTGGCTGTGAGTTTGTAATAAATAGCTCTTATTATTTTGAGATATGTTCCATCAATACCTAGTTTATTGAGAGTTTTTATCATGAAGGGATGTTGAATTTTATGAAAGGATTTTTTCTACATCTATTGAGATAATCTTGTGCTTTTTGCCATTGGTTCTGTTTATGTGATGGATTACATTTATTGATTTACATATGTTGAACTAGCTTTACATCCCAGTTATGAAGCCGACTTGATTGTGGTGGATAACCTTTTTGATATGCTGCTGGATTCGGTTTGCCAGTATTTTACTGAGGATTTTTGCACTGATGTTCATCAGGGATATTAGCCTGAAATTTTCTTTTTTTGTTGTGTCTTTGCCAGGTTTTGGTATCAGGATGATGCTGGCCTCATAAAATGAGTTAGGGAGGAGTCCCTGTTTTCCTATTGTTTGGAATATTTTCAGAAGGAAAGGTACAGCTCCTCTTTGTACCTCTAGTAGAATTTGGCTGTGAATCTGTCGGTCCTGGACTTTTTTTAGTTGGCAGGCTATTAATTACTGCTTCAGTTTTAGAAATTGCTATTCATCTATTCAGGAATTCAACTTCTTCCTGGTTCAGATTTGGGAGGGTGTATGTGTCTAGGAATTTATCCAATTCTTCTAGATTTTCTAGTTCATTCAATTCTTCTAGATTTTCTAGTTCATTTTTGTAGAGGTGTTTATAGTATTCTCTGATGGTAGTTCATATTTCTGTGGGATCAGTGGTGATAACCCCTTTATCAATTTTTATTGCATCTATTTGATTCTTCTCTCTTTTCTTCTTTATTAGTCTGGCTAGTGGTCTATTTTATTGATCTCTTCAAAAAACAAGCTCCTGGCTTCATTGATTTTTTTGAAGAGTATTTTATATCTCTGTCTCCTTCAGCTCTGTTCTGATCTTAGTTATTTCTTGTCTTCTCTAGCTTTTGAATTTGTTTACTCTTGCTTCTTTAGTTCTTTTAATTGTGAGGTTAGGGGGTTGATTTTAGATCTTTCCTGCTTTCTCTTGTGGGCACTTAGTGCTATAAATTTCCCTCTGAAAGCTGCTTTAGCTGCATCCCAGAGATTCTGGTACTTTGTGTCTTTGTTCTCATTGGTTTCAGAGTACTTTTTGATATCTGCCTTCACTTTATTATTTACCTAGTAGTCATCCAGAAGCAGGTTGTTCAGTTTCTATGTAATTGTACAGTTTCAAGTGAGTTTCTTAATCCTGAGTTCTAATTTGATAGCACTGTGGTCTGAGAGACTGTTTGTTGTGATTTCTGTTCTTTTGCATTTGCTGAGGATTATTTCCAATTGTGTGGTCAATTTTAGAATAAGTGCAATGTGGTGCTGAGAAGAATATATATTCTGTGGATTTGGGGTGGAGAGTTCTATAGATGTCTATTTCAAGCCAGTGAATCTTAGCTTGCTGGATTCCGTGGGGGTGGGTTCCACTGAGCTAGACCACTTGGCTCCCTGGCTGCAGCCCCCTTTCCAGGGGAGTGAATAGTTCTGTCTCACTTGTGTTCCAGGTGCCACTAGGGTATGGAAAAAAAAAAAAACTCCTGCAGCTAGCTTGGTGTCTGCCCAAATAGCCACCCAATTTCGTGCTTGAAACCCAGGGCCCTGGTTGCATAGGTACCCAAGGGAGTATCCTGGTCTGTGGGTTATAAAGACCATGGAGAAAGCATAGTATCTGGCCAGATTGTACTGTTCCTCATGGCAAAGTCCCTCACAGCTTTCCTTGGCTAGAGGAGGGAGTGCCCCGACCCCTTGCATTTCCCAGGTGAGGCAATGTCCCACCCTGCTTCGGCTTGCCCTCCATGGGCTGCACCCACTGTCTAACCAGTCTCAATGTGATGAGCCAGGTACCTCAGCTGGAAATGCAGAAATCACCCAGCTTCTGTGTTGGTCTTGCTGGGAGCTGTAGACTGGAGCTGTTCCTATTCGGCCATCTTGGTCCACCAAAATTACATTTTTAAATGTAATGGTTACTTAGCTTTCACATTGTGATTTTTAGACATTTTATCAGAGCCCTGCAATGCTCTTCTGTGTACAGATGAAATTGGCCGTCTTTCATGTTTCATTCACTGAAAATAAGTATTAATATTTAATTTCTATTAATAAATTACTTTATTCATGTTAATCAAATAACTAGTTTTTAAAAAGATGTTGAATAATTAGGAAAGTGCAAACAAAACCACAATGAGATTCCACTTTACACCCACTAGAATGGCTAAAATATAAAAAGGTAACAAGGATGTGAAGAAATTGGATCCCTCAGATAGTCCTACTAGTGAGAATGTAAAATAGTGCAGCCACTTTGGAAAGTCGTTTGGCACTTTCTTAAAATGTTAAATATACATTGACCATGTGACACAGCAATGCTGCTCCTAGCCATATACAGAAGAGAAATGCAGACGTAAAAGCTCGTAAATAAAAATTCAGAGAAGCACTATTCACAATAGTCAAAAAGTGAAAGCAACTCAAATATCCATCAGCTGATGAATAGATAAATGTGATATATCCATACAATGTAATATTATTTGGCCATAGCAAGGAATGAAGTATTGATGCATGGTATGCCATGGATGAACCTTGAAAACACTTTGCTGAGTGAAAAAAGCAATCACGAAAGACCACATATTGTATTATTTTATTTATATGAAATGATCAGAATAGTCAAATCCATAGAGACAGAAAATAGATTAGTGGTCACCAGAAGCTGAGGGTAATAAGGGAAATTGGGGAGTGATTGATAATGGATATGGGTTTCTTATTCAGGGGATGGAAATGTTCTATCATTAGTGGTGATGGTTGCATAACTTGGTGAATATACTGAAAAACATCAAATTGTGTACTTTCAAGAAATGAATTTTATGATATGTGAATTATATCTCAGTAAAACTATTATCAAAAACATGCTTACAATTCTTGATTGTTTCTAGAATGTGATCTAGTCTTAAGTTGAGAATAAAAAAGATTTGGGAGACTTTTCACTCGACTTTTCCCTTAGTACCTCATTCCTTACTTCTGCTGTTCACATCCTATAGTTGAAGGAAAGAAAATAAGAAAACTAAAGAAGGAGAAGAAAATATGGCATGATTCTGGAGAATATTTCACTCTTTTAGAAGAAAGTGACTGAAATTATGTAACGGCAATAAAGAATTTAAGGCATATTTCAGCTACACCCAAAATGTCAGTATGATGGCTTCCTTTGGCATGGAGAAAAAGATCACCATTCTTTTTTAAAATATAAAATGAAAAGAAGCTTTACTAGTATTTTAAATATCAGGTAGTATTACTACTTACATATAATTTATAATTAAATATACATGTGTCAAGGGTCCATACTTAAAAACTTTTTCTTCATAAAAGTGCACAATAAAAAAAAATAATGAAAAGTTTGGAGACCATCACCTTCATCCATGACACTGTAGGAAACAGTAGCCTTTCAAGATTAAGGGCAGAGACTGGGCAGAGACTTGGCAATTCAACAGCCCAATTCAAACTCAGTCCATACTTTTTAACTTTAAGTCACATACTTCCTAAAGCCTATCATCAGCAGTGTGTAATCAGGAAAACACCAACTAGTTCAACAGAGGGAATGCAATGTGGGAAATTAAGTACAAAGGTGTTAGAGGGGCTAAAACTTCAGTAGGAAATAATGAGGCAGCACCAAGACTTCCAGCACCAGGAAGCTGCTACTTCTGCTAGTACTAGAGGGACGAAAGGATGAGAGATGGTGTTAACAGGGACCAGGATGGAGTGGGAGAGTGGGGATCCTGGAAGGAAGGAGCTGTTCAGCAAGAGTAGGAACCACTAAGAAACAGCCCCTTTGAGAGACAGTGCACCATCCAGGGGAGGGAAGGGAAATACCCTGACTCCTCCCTTGCTGCTGTCCACCCCTGCCAGTGCCTATCATTGGCTGACTCCACCCAGAAGTCCCTGGCAAAGGAGGTTGGGAAGTTATGTTTTTTGGGCTCAGTCTCCATTCAAAATGAAGCAAGCAGTGTGCATGAATGAGCACATGCAGTTTCCTCCTCTTTAAGAGAAGAATAATAAAATGTGAACTTCATAGGATTATTGACTAGACTAAAATCACGAGAAACCCTTAGGACAATCAGGCAAACTGTAAAGTGCTCAAAAAGTGTTAGCTAATATTTCACAGTGTGATTTTAAATAGAGATACTCAGCATACTGGAAATCAACATTTTTGCTATTCTAAAATATTGCTTTATTAAAGAAATATTAGTGACATAATTAGATGAGTTTAGTAAAATTATTTTACAATATTGATGTTGGAAGACAATTTAACACTGATATTTTATGTTAATTGTGTAATAATGGCAAAATAGGATGACCAATAATTAAGTGGAGTAGTGCAGAATGTGGACTGGGGAGCCAGGAGACAAGAGGTTTGTCCTAGCTCATTGGTAACAAGCTGTTTGACCTTGGACTCCAGCCCTCAGAGGTTTCATCAGTGAAATCAGCAGCCTAGACTATATGACTGCTGATTTTCTCCTGACATTGCTTTTCTCTGACTGATATTCAACTTAAAAGCATATGGTGCAGAGAGAGTGTTTTCAGGGCACGTTCTTCTTTAAGGTCTCATATTATCCTTACAGTAAATCCAAGAGGTGGGAAGGGCAGGAGAGCACCACTCTTGATATTTCACAGGTGGGAGATAGGATGCAATTTGTCCAAACTACACAACAACTCAATGGCCGAAGTAGAACTGGACTCCAAGCCTCTTACTATTCTAGCACCCAAGGTATTTGAATAGTCTGAAGAAGAATGACAGTGCTCCGATGGAGTCAGATCATTTTTTGCCCATGTGACTAAACCAATGGTCCATTTACATATTATATAATTATTCAGGATATGGCAGTCTTGGAATGTGACATGTGAATATTAATGATGACACTGTAGATATTTAGCCCATATTGAGGTGATACCTGTTGTTGCTGTTGTTAAATGTGCTTTCCAGAAGTGCAGAAGGCCATTTGTCAAATTCTTTTTTTTTTTTTTTTGAGACAGAGTTTTGCTGTTGTTACCCAGACTGGAATGCAATGGCACAATCTCAGCTCACTGCAACCTCTGCCTCCTGGGTTCAAGCAATTCTCCTGCCTCAGCCTCCTGAGTAGCTGGGACTACTTGCGTGCACCACCATGTCCAGCTAATTTTTTTTGTATTTTTAGTAGAGACGGGGTTTCACCTTGTTGACCAGGATGGTCTCGATCTCTTGACCTCGTGATCCACCCGCCTCGGCCTCCCAAAGTGCTGGGATTATAGGCGTGAGCCACCACGCCTGGCCCAAATTCTTTAATGATAAGGACACTGACTACTCTCCTGTTTTATTTCTCTGTTACTGTTTTTCGTTCACACAAGGGCAGATATCACTGTAAAATTGTTCAAGATGGCTTTCTTTTTCATGAAAAGGATCAGAAAGCTGACTTCTTTATACCTACATACAAGTCAAATATAGCACACGCAAGCAACCTAACATTAAAAGACAATACAATAGCAAGTCAATTGTATCAAACTTAAAGTAGTTAGAATTAATTTAATTCATGTTCAATCTAGTAAAAACAAATTGCTTATCCAATAGCAAATAATTTAGATTCTAAAGTAAAAAGGTCACCCATCTGTCTGTTAAACTGCTTCCAGAATTGATGTTAATTATTATGATCGTCAGTGAGGCATGATCAATGCACAGTGTTTAATCCTGTGCTGGGCCCAGAACAAGCTTAGCCTCTCCTCCATTAAATGAGGCTTTTTTTTTTTCTCAACAAAAACTTACTGAAGTCAGAACAGTTGAGCTATATCTTATACCCTTGGACTTTCCTTCTTTTTAGGATAAATCTTGTTCAAAATAAAGTAAGGCACATTAAAATTTTAAAGACTTTATTTGAGCAAACAGTAATTCATTAATCTGGCAACTTCAGACTGCAAGCATTTGGGCACACTACTGAAGGGACACAGGGGAAGGATTTTATAGGGTGAATGTGGAAGCAATGTAAATAATTCCCGAGTTAGAAGCTAGTTGGTGGTTTCTGATTGGTCTAGAGGATGGCCGTTGCACTGATTTGGTTTTCAGTTTGCTTGGGTGGGAACTCAGGGCTCTGAAGCTACCCCAGACTAGTGGCCTCCCAAATAGTTATTTAATGATTTTCCTTAAGAGAGATATGCTATGTTTGTTTTGCAGCAGTAGATTAAAAAACAGTATTCTTTCTTATTTATTGCTACTGAATGTATTTGATTACTTTACATATTGTACATTTCATACAATAATATAAGAATTACTTGATTTGGGTACTTGAACCAAATTCAAGTTCTAATTATATATGGATTATCATTTACATTCTTTTTATGCAAATGTAAAAGTTACACCATCTTGGCGTTATTTTTTTTTTTTTGTATTCTTAATACTTTATTCTTTGGAAAGCCTCAATGTGCCATTTTCTTCTGGCTCTCCTTTTCTTCCATTTCTTGCCTTTTTGTTTTCTTTCCTTGCCCTCATCCTTAGGCCAATTATTTCATTAGTTTTCCTTTTCTTCTGCTTCTTTCCTTTTATCTCTTCCCTGCTAACCCTGGTGTTATTTGCACTATGTACCAGATGTTTCTTTTCTGGGTCTTGTTTTCTTATTCTCATTTCTTATTGTTCTCACTGTTGAACTGCAAATTGGGAATGTGGTTGCTCAGGGACTCTCCATCCAGTTGGAGTTGTTTTGGAGAACTGGAGCTTCTGAGTCTGTGTTGGAGCCAACATGGAGCCCTCTGCTTATTAAATCCTGGTTGAACTGGAGGTGTTGGTCATAAGATGGGAGGAAAAACAATGTGGAAAAACAGACAGGAGGTGCTGTGAGGAAGACAAAGAAAGATAATAAATTGACGTTGCCTTCTAGAAACTTATCTCTGGAAAAACGTCACAATAATAGCAACATGATATCACACAAAAATGGAAAAGAGACACGTGTCTTAAAACAAGAGGGAAAACTGGCCTTTTAAACCCAGCCCAACCAGCTTCTATTTTTTTCACTCTCCATCTCTCCATCTTCATTAAAGCTTTTTTTTTCTTCTTGCTTTGTAGATCTTCCCTGGAGTAGAAAATATTATCTTACCCAGGAATACAGAATCTTTGATTTGTGCTTTAGAAAAGAAACGAAGCCCTTCTAAATATTTAAAACAAACCACATGGGTAGAAACTGTCCTGAGGGTGAGGTGCTCTCATGATGACTGAGGCTTTCAGGTCTATGAAATTGTGACTGATGAGAGTCAATCTGGTCACTAGGGATCCCCCACCTGGGCTTGGGGATTCCTGTTCACTCCCAATACCACTCAGAAAGATGTGTTGAGGTGGAGATATTGCTTGGATAGGTGGAAATATACCTACATTTTTAGGAGGGTTCCCTAGTCGTTATTTTTAGAGACCACCTTTAGAATAAAGTCTCACATACTCATGCACCATTCTTAGCACAATCTAGGCAGTCAGTTCCTAAGGACATTTTTATTTATGATGGTACTAGATGAGTACTTCTGGGGACCACAGCAGCAACTTGGAGAGAGCTGGGAGCAACATTTGCTATGCACCACCTTTCCATCCATTTGTTTGTAGGTGAATGGAGTCCGTCCTCTCCTCTCTCAGCTGTGCAGAGCCTGGAACCTGCACTTCTGCAATACAGTTGAATCATCCTCCCCTGTCTCTCCTCCAAGGAACCCTGCCCTTCTCTCACTAACTGGTCGTACTTGTAACCTTGTTTTATCTTTGTCCATTTTAAACTTTATGTTATTGTTTGTTAATTTATTAATTGCTTCCCCCACTTCAGCTTCATTGTTATTAACTATTGTGCATTTTAATGGTATTTACTTCCCTCATTGCTGGTATTTATCGCTTCGCTATCAATTCCCTATTCCCAGCTGTTGTTTCGAAAAAGCATTATATATTATTACATTTCTTCATTGCCTCTTCTCTCTGTCACAGCTGACTGCTTGTTTACCTCTCCCTCTGTGGACTTCCTTATGTTCTCTCTTTTCCCCGAATTGCTTCGAATACTTTGTTGAACCTCCCTCTATTCACTGCCCTTCCAATAAATTGTGCCCTATTCTTCGATTCCCCTTTCCTTTTTCTCTCACAGCTTTCTCTGCTGCCTTGGGGGTACTTATAGTGCATTTATTCCCTAACCACAGCCGGGGTCCCACTCCCCCTAGCGCTACGACCTTTCTGGTTCAATTCCGGCTTTCCTCCTCAACCTGCTCATTCGCGTCTGCCAACACTCCCAATCCCGAGGCTGCCATTTTTGCGCTCTTCTTTCTGCTCTGGACTCGGATTTCTGCTCCGGTTTTCACCTCGCCGATTTCTGTCACTTCCACGTTTTCTCCATGTATTGATCTTTTACAAGGTGAATCATCTAGTGTAGGCTTTTATTCTAAATACATGATATTCTCTCTCCCCTAACAAAATCTACCCTACATGTCTGTTTTCCTCTAGAACTGATGCTTATTCATATTTATTGAGTATATCCTGTGTGTTAGGCCTATGCCTAAGAAACAATTGTAAAAGGCTTTACATATAGTATCTCTTTGAATTCCAGCAAGAAAAGTAGCTGGGAGGACAGAGTACTATGACTTCTCCTTTACAGATGGGGACCTGAGCCTGGTGGGTGACGTGTTTGTCCTCTCTTAGCTATCAGTGAGTGGTGCGCTAGGCTGTAAGTCAGGTCTGACTGCAGGACACAAGCTCTCGGTGGCTGCGCTTGGCAATCCCACCGATAGCAACCATCGGGATGGAAGGAGGGCAGCCTCCCCCTTTCCTTGGCCTCCATTTTTAGCAACTCCCTTTTCTCATAAAGAAGTGTAACTCTCATTTTCTATTGCAGTGTAGCTGGCATTTTCTCTCTTTACACCACTCTGTCAAGACCATTCCATCTGTTCTTCCCAGTCTGCAGGAAACAGAGCTGTCTGGCAGTTGACAACAGGTGCAGTTGCAGGCAGGTGGTTGGGTGGGCAGGAGGCAGGTGGCCCAAGGAGGCTGTCACTAGGCAGCAGAAAGCCACGGGGCTGGTGACTGGGCAAATCTCCAGATGGACTCAGGGGCACAAGGACCTATTCCTAAAGGACCTGGGGCATTGGACTGGGAACTAAGCAGGAAATCAGGCAGTGCAGAAAGCAACAATCTCATTACTGGAACTTAGGTAGATGATGTCTGTACATAAGGAAGAAGACAAAGCCCAGGACCAAGGTCCAAGGTCAGGTTAACTTGCGATGGAGCTAGTCCTTCGGCTTGGTCCTAGAGTTAGGGGCAGGTGAAACTAGACTGATCTAGGTATGAAGAGATAAGGCCTTGGAAAGTGATCCAGGGAAGGGAGAATTCGGTTTAGATCTAGGAGGTGTTATTTTAATGAAGTTGGGCAGTAGGCAATGATTAAGAGTGCCTTGAATCATTCCCAAAAATCCTTCTCAGATTGGTTTGAAAATATGTTAAAGGTGGTTCTTGTTTGGGGTCATGCAATGTGTTAATTACCTGGGTTGCTTCTGAAGAGTAGTGCTGTTTTAATTAACAGGTTAAATAATAATAAATAGCTCAGATGCCAATTTGCAGAAAACATTTTTTCTTTATGTTGTAGGAATCATTTTTCCAGTGGTAGTGAAAATTTGCATGTTTCTTATGATGTCCCTGTGGCCAAGTGATGGCTGGAGTGAATAGTTTGGTCTGTGGCAATGAGACAAAAACCTTTCCTGATCCAACTCCCTAGATAAAAACTTTTCTCTACTCCGATTTGCCCCAGTACTTTGTTTCTCTAATATGGTGAAACTAAGCAGCAAATATCCACAGAAAATGGTTGCTGATGGGCGTGGCCCACATCCCCTTTAACAGGCTGTTGTAGTCATCTCCTAAGATGCTGTAATGTTGGCTGTTAGGGACATTGAGCCCATGGAGCTGTGGCCTGCAGCTGGCTATAAGCAGCCTGGAACTGGAATAAAAAGGGGACTGATTTTATAGTGTAAGTCCTGCTTCTGTTTCTGTTCGAGTTCCCTGTGGGATCAGACTACCTCACACCCTTTCACCAAAGACCTCCCACCGCTGATGAACCACAAGCACTCAAAGCCCTGTATCAAATGCTGCTTTGACAGAAGACATACTGGTATGGAAGACAGATATGGTATATATAGGAAAGTTGTTTATTAACCTCTCTGGTGACTAAGCCACATCCAGGTTGGTGCCAAGTCACACAAACCTGACTTTAAGCCACTGTGATTTGATTTGATCCGAGTCATCTAAGGGTCCTTTCAAGAGGGTGGGTTGAAATGTGCTCACTTTCTGAACTCTCTTCCCTTGTGGACATTACAATGTTAGAACATTGATAGGGATAATCATACTTACATTTAATTTGATTTGGTAAAACTGCTCAAAGCTGAATACAGACATTTAGCTATAATTCAGGAATGTTACAAATTCAAGATTGTTGCTGTTCATGAGATATTTTTAAACAAAATTGTATCCATGGGTTATAATTTTTGATGCAATTTGGTACAATAAATAAAGTTCCATATCAAAAAAGAAATTGGTTCACTTTCCATTCCATGAGTGAAGTTTTGAACAGCCTTGATAAATAGCAAGAGGAGGAATTACCAGGAGAGCTAATTAATAAGATGATAAGAATAATAGTTACCATTATTGAATACCTAATGTGATGGGTGCCAGGCCTTGTGCTGTATAATCTATCTCCATAACCCTGTTCGCTGCTAAAATCACCCTGTTGGGGCAGTGGGGAAGGGATTGCAGCTGCCCACCCAGATACTCAGCTGCTTCCACAGTCATGGACCTGGAGCAGGGCAGCCAGAAAAAGGCTGTGCTTCACAACGTCTCCCAGCTGGGTGGGTCCCCACCGCGAAGACCCTTCCTTCTTTCTGCCTGCTGCCACATGGCTTGAACCATGCAGACAAAGATAATGCTCTAGTGAATCATGAAGAAATGTGCTTGGGAGAGCTTCATTGTCCAAAAGAGTGGGGTAGCAAAGTGGACTTCCAATGTGGGTTACCTAGGAAGTGAGGACATTTCTATCTGGTTTGGACCATTGTGTTTGGGGGCCTCTTCATGACAGCAGTTTGTCCTTACACTCTAATGTAGTAAATATCATTATCTTCACAACATCTCACAGAACAAGACTGACAGAACTAAGACTTGGAGGAAGATGTTTTGCTTGAAAGGCAATTTGAGGAGTAGTCAAAAGGTTTTCCCCTAGAAAGTGTAACCCAGAAAGGCTGGTAATTATAAGCAAGGGACCAGGAAAAGGTATGGCAGAGACATCACAGGGAGAGTCTGGGAAGATTCTGGGAAGCCAGGAGAGAGGGCCCTGGGATGCAGGGCCCAGTCCTTGATGGGGCACCACAGTAAATGTTGGGGGTCACTCAGGAAGAGGGGAGCTGCTTTTGGATTTCTGTATGATGAGAAGTCTATAAGAAGCTCTACAGCAGGTCTTCCCAAACTCTGTAACGTAGACTAGACACCTGGAGCTCTTGTCAAAATGCAGACTCTAATTCAGGAAGTTTGGGCTGGCTTAGGCCTGAGATTTTGCACTTTTCCCATATTGCCAGGTGACAGCGATGCGATCAGGCAGAGGACCACACTTGGAATAACAAGAACCTGTCAGGCTTTCCATTTGGCGGGTGAACATCTTAGAGTTCAGAGTCCAGTTCTCCAGGAGTTCCTGATATTGACAGAGAACAAACTCTGTATACTTGTGCTTTAAATTACAAAACTACTATTCCCAGAGTGCCTTTCAGAGAAGTATTTGCCCATAAAGACACCTGGATTGTGCTTTCTGTCCTATTTGATTCACAGGCTCCTTGCATTTTGCAGGTACTGGTCTTCAGGTGACAGGATTTTATAGTCATGAGATGCAGTGGTATGCTATAGATCAAAATGTTTTTTACTTGTGTGACTATAATCTATGCAGAAGGGGTGAAATGGCCAATTGATTATAATTTGGAATATAAAAAGATCAAAGTCCTACAGCACACAGCCACGACCCTATCCGCAGAAAAGGAGCAGGAGCTCACGGGAAAATGTTCATGTAATATATGAGGCATTAAAAATTCTGTTACATTATTCTTGCCACCAAGATTGTAATGAAAATGGGAAACGGCACCAACTTAACCCATTCTCATTACAATAGTTAGATTGTAATCTCGTGTTCTCCCCTCAAGAGAATGCTAAATGAGATTTTAAACAAAAGAGAGGACAGAGAAGTATGGAGAATAAAGGAGCAAATAGAAATTGGAAAGTTGAAAAAGTGACGCATGATAGACTTCCCTGTGCTCGTTTGAGGTTTTCTGTTTACTTTAGCAACCAGAACAGAAGCATGGGGCATTACAAAGACCAGTTGATGCCATGTGGAAAATCATAGCACAACCCAAACATGGTAACTATGTAACACGGAAAGGAAATTCTCAAGCACAAATTTGTTCTTGCACCTAGCTTAGCCCACCTTAAGTCAGAAAAAAAATATGAAACTACAAAAATGAAAAACAAAACCAAAAACCCAAACCCCAAACCATGCAAAAATGAACAAACAATACAACTGTGAGGGAGGTATCTTGTTGTAAAGGTTATTGTCTGAACAGCTTCTAGTTTGTTATTGGAGTATGTATTTTTTGGTGCTGGTTATTCTAAACTCTGTATATTTCATGTTTCCAGCACATCTCACCTTCTGGTGTGAGCTGGCTGTCAAGTGGGGCACTTTGGATTTCCTCCCTATGGTATTTCCTCCTCCAGCAGACTAAAGTGGGGTAGTTCACATGAAGAGGACAGGGTTCTGAAAGAAAAAGCAGAAAAGCATTCAGACCTTTTGAGCCTCCGCCCCAAACCGGCACACTGTCATATTCACAACTTTCTTTCTGCCTGAGCAAATTAGGCCAGCCCGAGCCAAGCTGTTTCTTGCACAGAGCTTTGTTTTAATTTTTGTGAAGATGGGGTTTTGTTATGTTGCCCAGCTGGTCTTGAACCCATGTCCTCAAGTGATCCTCCTGTCTTGGCCTCCCAAAGTGCTGGGATTGCAGGCCTGAGCCACTGCAAAGAATTAGAAAACCAAGATGCTTGAAGTGAGGGAGGGAGCCAAGCTTCTGTCTGGGGAAATTTTCCAGGAAGAGAGAAGCAAATGCAGTGACCCTAAGGCAGAGCGTGCTCTGATGTTGGAGGAATTGCAGGACTGAAGTATGGCTGGAGCAGAGCAGCCACGGGGAAAGAGGACAGGAGCAGAAAAATATGGACAGTGGGGCTCGGCAGATGGCATGGGGACTTTTTAGCCTTGGCAAGAATTTTGGTTTTTTACTAAGTGAGATGGGAAGCAACTGGAACCGACTGAGCAGAGGAAAGGCTTGAGCTGATTCAGGTGTTTAGAGGATCAATTTGGTGGCTATATGGGAGCTAAAGGAGAAGTAGGAAGGACAATTAGAAGCAGTGTTGTGCTGGCAAATGTTTACCTACCGGCTTTCCAAAGGAAAAAAACAAGTAAATAAATGTACAATTAAAAGTTGTTATAAGAGGTGGGAAGGAAAATAACAGGGTAATGAGAGAAAGTTAAAGAGGGGCGTATAATTAGAATAGGTAGGATGGAAAGGATTCTGTTAAGAAGTGACATTTAAAGAGAGCCCTGAGCATTCCAGGTGTACATCAAAGGTCATCAAGTCTGTTTCCTTGGGCTCGAGCAGGACCACCTGTCAGCGAGTCCAGACACTGGTGAAGACGGACTTAAGAAAGATAAACACACACCCACTAGGGAAAACATATTCTTCTGCTTTCTTTGGTAACATGTTCCAGTGTTTACCAACCCATGTTCTCAGGGGACTTATCTTTGCATCTAACTTGAATCCATCCTACTACACTTGAAGCCTTTTCTTTTATTCTCAGTGAAGAATGAATGGAGAGCCATTCACCAATCCCGGAATTTGGTCTCATTAAGATATCCATATGCCGGCGCTTGGGACTGAACTCCAGTGTCGCTGAACTCTCGACGTGCTGTGTTAGCTCTTGATGACTGACACCTGATTCTGGCGAAGTTAGGGAGAATATCGACAAATGTGAATGATGTTGCGAGTCACCTGAGCCAGCTGTGACACAGGCCTGTTTGGAATTACTTATAGCCTCTGGACACCGGCACTAAATAAGATGCAGAATGAGCCACAAAGGGACTTGCCCTGAGGGTTTTGCAATTCCCACTGTCAAAGCCCAAGGATTCCTGAAGCAAGTGGAAGGAAATGAGAAGAAAAAGCAGCTGAAACAGTTCATTGAACCTGTTCTGAGTTTATATGTTGTGTTGTTTTGACAGCTTTTATAAGCACATTGCGTAGATATGGTAATAGAGAAACAAGATGGAAATTGAGCAGGCATATAAACAGAAAAATTACAAGCACAATATAGATGCAATTATATAATTATATTAAAGTAATATTACATTTCAGGAACACCTCTGCTCTACTTACTGTTTTTCAGGTAAGGAATTTGGTTTTCAATGAGAGACGGCTAATGAATAAATGTTAATGTTTAGAGCATGTGGTGGTAATTCGTGAGAGAGAAAAGAGATTACCAAAAGGTTTAGGCTAGAAATATAAATGTGTAACCCTGGTAATGCAAGTGTGGCACCATGCCAGAAGGGTAAAAAAGGAATATGAAAAGAGAGAACAGGCTTGGGAAATGATCAAGAAGAAGAAATAATACTTTATTTTTTGAAAAAAATTTTTTTTTGAGATGGACTCTGACTCTGTCACCCAGGCTGGAGTGCAGTGGCATGATCTTGGCTCACTGTAATCTAACCTCCGCCTCCCAGTTCAAATGATTGTCCTGCCTCAGCTTATCAAGTAGTTGGGGTTACAGGCATCTGCCACCACGCCAGGCTAATTTTTTGTGGAGACAGGGTTTTCTCTTGTTGGTCAGGGTGGTCTCAAACTCCTGCGTCAGCTCATCAGCCTGTCTCGGTCTCCCAAAGTGCTGGGATTACAGGCATAAGCCACCACGCCTGGCCAGCAATAATACTTTATACTGTTAGACGGTATTGCTGTAGGGATATTTTGTAGATGACGGTTTTTGTCCATTTCACAGGTTAAACTGTGAACTCTTTATTAACAATCTCACTGTCTTTATTTTTTGGTCCAGCATTGTTTGTGTGTGTGTGTGTGTGTGTGTGTGTGTATGTTTAATGTTGATTTCCTAGTAATAAAGACTAGAACAGAGTGTAGAATACCTTTCTACACTCATAATGAACTATAATATATGTCCTAGAGAAGATAATAGAAAATTTTGCTGATAGTCTTTCTTCAACATTATGCAATAGACTTTTATGCAGACACGTGGTGATCACATTTTCTTATGTAAATATTTGTGTACACATGCACAGATAGTCTTACTGAAGACACACACAAAACAAAATATACTATGAAAAAACATCACAGGCGAGGCATCCCAGCACTTTGGGAAGCCGAGGAGAGTGGATCACTTGAGGTCAGGAGTTCAAGACCAGCCTGGCCAACATGGTGAAACCCCATTTCTACTGAAAATACAAAAATTAGCTGCGTGTGGTGGCACACGCCTGTAATCCAAGCTACTCAGGAGGCTGAGGCAGAAGAATTGCTTAAACCAAGGAGTCGGAAGTTGCAGTGAGCCTAGATTGTGCCACTGCACTTCCAGTCAGGGCAAGAGAGCAAGACTTCGTCTCAAAAAAAAAAAGAAAATCACTGGCACTGAGGCTAGTTCAGTATTAGACCACTAAAGAAAGCTATAGATCCTAATCTTTGGAGGCCAGGCTCCCTGACTCATGCCTGTAATCCCAGTGTTTTGGAAGACCAAGGTGGGCAGATCTCTTGAGGTCAGGAGTTTGAGACCAGCCTGGCCAACATGGTGAAACACTATTTCTACTAAAAATAAAAAGTAGCTGGGTGTGGTGGCATACACCTGCAATCCCAGCTACTAAGGGAGGCTGAGACAGGAATCACTTGAACCTAGGAGGCAGAGGTTGCAGTGAGCTGAGATTGTGTCACTGCACCACAGCCTGGGCAACAGAGGGAGACTCCATCTCAAAAAAAAGAAGATTGAGTTTTGGGAATCTTTAGATATGATTTTAAAATTCAGCATGACAATAAGACACATACACACACACACACACACACACACACACACACGGCTATTTCACTATTGAGAGATGAATATTTTGACTTTGACAACAAACCAGACTTTGAGTTTGATCAGAGTGATTCCCACCTCATCAGTATGTTTCTGCCTGAAGATCGACAAGCATTTGTTTTATTCTGATAAACAAAGCAACTTTTTTGGAAATGTTGATCTTGATTCGCATGCGCAGGACTTCTCTTCATGTGCTAAGCCGATTGCATTACCAGCATGGTCGATGTTGGCATGTGCCCTCATTATGCATCTCCTACTAAGTCCTTCTTATCCCTTAGGTTTCAGATCAACTGATCAACTGTCACTTCCTCAGGGAAGTCGTTCCTAATTAGATGCTCCCTACCCCCATCCCCAAGAGTCTCAGAAAACTCAGGGCTTTTTTTGTTTTTGTTTTTGCTTTTTTTTTTTTAATTGCAATTATCTACTTATGTTTTGTGTGTATTTGTTTACTGTTTACCTCTCCCGTAGACTGTGGGCTTCATTAGGTCAGGAACCATGCCTATTTTGTTCCTGCTGCATATTCCACACTTAAGAATAGAGCTTGACTCATACCAGGTGTTCAATAAATATTTATTGAATGGTTGGATAGAATGATTTTTAATATTGTCAATGTTTTGTTAATACTAATGAGAATATTTTGTGTAACAAGAAAGACCCAAGATTGAAATACTGACTCAGGCTCTAAATTCCTTTTTACTTAAGAGCATTAAATCTCACACAATTTTCCAGCAAAAGAAAAAAGCAATTATAAAATCTCTTATTGGCTGGACATGGTGGCTTATTCCTGTAATCCCAGCACTTTGGGAGGGTAAGGTGGGCAGATCACCAGGTCAGGAGATCAAGACCATCCTGGCCAACATGGTAAAACCCTGTCTTTACTAAAAATACAAAAATTAGCTGGGAGTGATGGCGCAGGCCTGTCATCCCAGCTACTCGGGAGGCTGAGGTGGGAGAATCATTTGAAGCAGGGAGCCAGAGGTTGTGGTGAGCCAAGATCATGCTAGTGCACTCCAGCCTGGCAACAGAGTGAGACTCTGTCTCAAAAAAATATATCTCCTATTAATATAAGATTATTTATCCAAAGGTTGGGCTCAGGAGCAGTTTGAAGTTTGGACACATATCCTTAAGACAGTAAATTTTTCTCAGACCAGTTTTTCCTCTCTCCATTTCTTTTAGTTTGATTGGCTAAGGCTGTCATATAATGAACTGTAGAACTCAATCTGGCAGATCTAGTAATTTATAAGGTCTTTTTCCTACTCCATATTTCCCATTCATTTTATTACCCAAGATCAATTGTTACTTGTTCTTTCATTTGTACAGCTCACAATGGCTACTCTTACTGGATCCTGAAGATTTCTTAATGTAGCCATTTAATGCCATCTGATTGCCCTGTGGAGTCTTTGGTTCATTTTTCATTCTTCAAGGTTAGTGAAAAGCACGTGGGTGTGGAATGCCCAGAGGCTGGGTCAGTGGTTTCATTCCCCTTCTAGTTGTTGAGTGACAGGAGCCTTTCTGCTCTCTGATGCTCTTTGTTTAGCTGAGTGCATAGAGAAGGTTGCCTTTGGGTCTGGTGCTCAGTGAGAAACCCAGGGAAATTTTGTGACTCTGAGGGCCAAGGCAAGTAAAGTTCCCAATGAGGACTGAGGAAAAAGGGAGGAGCATAACAGAACTACCATAAATGATGCAGAAATTCCACTTTTGAGCATATATCCAAAGCAAGTGAAATTAGGATCTCAAAGAGATACCCAAACTCCCATGTTCATATAGCATTAGTAGCAACAGCCGAGATATGGAAACAACCTAAATATCTATTGATGGATGAATGGATAAAATGTGATATATATAAAAAATGAGATACCATTATTCCTTTAAAAAGAAGGAAATCTTGCCATTTGTGATAACTGGATATAATCTGAAGGACACGATGCTATGAGACATAAGCCAGACATAGAAAGACAAATGCCATGTGATCTAACAGGTAGAATTTTTAAAAATCCAACACATACAAGCAGAGAGTTGAATAGTGGTTGCCAGGGACTGGAGGTAGGGAGGAGTGCTGTTCAAAGAGCACAAAGTTTCACATATGCAAGATGATGAGTTCTGGAGATCTAATATAGAGCATCGTGACTGTATTAGACTTGAGATAGACCTTAAGCATTCTTATCACACACACAAAAAAGAAAATGCTAACTAAGTGAGGTGACAGATACGTTAATTAGCTTGCTGGTGGTGACCATTTTATAATGTATACGTATACCTCCAAACATGAAGTTGTGTACCTTAAATATATACAACTGGTATTTGTCAATTATACCTCAACAAAGCTGAAAAAAAGGAGAAGCATATTTTACACCTTATGCTTCAAGTCTCCTTGGCTCTGAAAACAATCTTTAAATCCCTTCGTATTGTTTTCTGTGATCCTGATTAAAACAAATGACAAAACAAAATGAAACAAGGTGGCTGTGTGTGATTGTGTGCATGGCGGAAGGGTAGAAGATTGGAGGTGAGGCAGGGCTTTGTGGGGAACACATAATACAACTTTATGGATGTACTTCTTTAAACAACTTTATAGATGTACTTCTCCCTGGTCCTTAATATTCGGTAGGTGCAGCTCGATAAGTTATTGAAAGAATAAATCTCAATGACAATAAATCTAGGATCGTGAATTTCACAGAACCCAAAACACCAGGGCTGGGAAAGATGTTGCAGATATTCTTAGCTGGATCTCATTCTGCTGAACGAAAAGAGATTTCTTCTCAGAGAGTTTAAATTGTTTCTTGGCCTTAGTCAAAAGAAAGTACATGCAGAGTTGGAATTAAATAGTAAAGTTGGAATATTTAAGGAGAGAGATGATCAATCATTCAGCAAATTTGACCAGTATAGGCTGGAGGATTCTGACCAAGTGAACTGTCTTCTTCCCAGCCTCTCTCTGCCCATGCTTGTAAGCTATTTGTTCTGAATTATTTAGAAATTGTCTCAACATCCATCTCACATATTTGTGTAGACATATCCATAAAGAGTTATATAAGAAGTATTATTATCGTAATTATTATTATCATTAGCTGCTTCATTTCTTGTTATTTTCCTTGTGGTTCATCTTAGGATCTTCTGAGGGCTGTTAAAGAGCTTGAAAAAAATAAGAATCATACTTGTAGATATTTATTTTCATTGTATTATTTAGAACTCTATCCTAGGGAATCCTGCTAATTCCTAGTTGACTAATCCACAATAACCTTAAATTCTCACCCTGCTCCTCTATAAGCTTTAACAGCAGCAAGATGGAGTGAAGGCTCTTATTACTAAAACTACATCACTCATAAAAAATATTTGCAAGTGCTCCTATGCTGTGGTATATGGACATAAATAATTAAAGCAGAACTACACTTGTCAGAAGAACTGAAGCAAAGCCACACTCTTCTGTTTGCAGGCACTGTATAGGCAATGACTTCCTCATTAATGCAGCAATTCACTAAGGATTGCCCTAGTTAATGGGAATTAGCAAAGTGCTAGCATGCTCATAGTCATCTTTTGAGAGGCTATCCGATATGCAAAGCAATAGGCCTGTTGAATGATTCTCATTGAAAATACCCCATTCTTAAGGTCTTTTTTCAAAGCAGAACTCCAGGAGTCATATTTCCAAAGGTGTCACTGTAAGACTTTCTACAGAAGCTAAACAATTTTAGACTTTATTAGCGTTTTTGAGTTCAATTTTCCCTGGATTCTTTGCCTTCTTTCATGCTCATGAAGAGGGGTGACTTTTATCAGATTACTCCAGGTTTGTGCTCTGTAGATCAAAATATTACTTATTGGTTCACATAAGTGTACTCTGCTACAATCTTAGTATATATATGTTTGAGTATTTAATCAAACTAAATAGACTAGGCAAGTGATGGTATAGCAGAAACAATATATCAGCATTAAAGAGAAAATTATTATAGCTTTAATTAGGTCATTTAAAATGATGACATTTCAAGAAAATGTAGTTCATTATTCATTCATTCATTCATTCATTTATTCAACAATATTCATTGACTATTTACCGTGTGCCAGGAACTATGTAAAGCAGTGTACAAGATAGACCAGGTTCCTACCCTCAAGGAATTTATAGTCTGGCAGATCCAAGTATTGGCTTGAACGATATAAATTTCCTTTTGTTTGACTGTTACTGATTAACAACAAGGCAATTTCATGTGTTTCAACCTAATTCAAAGAGTATTATAGGAGCACAAGCGAAAGAACCTAATGTAGTTTTGGGACCAGACAATGGCTCCTTGAGGAAATGATATTTGAGCTAGTGGGAGTAGATGGAGTAGGAGTAAGCCAGATGAAGCAGAAAATGTGCCAAGAGTGACAATAGGAGGTGTTAAATCTCAGAAGCAAGTTAAATGCCTGGTTGTGCTGGGGAGCTCCAGTAAGGAGTGGAAAAGGAAGAGAAGGAAGAGATGTGGAAGGAGTCTGGAGAGGTAGCAGGACCAGATAGTAGAGGGGCATGCAAGTCACGTAGTTTGAAATGTATCTAAGAGCCAGGGAATAGTTTTAAGCAGAAAAGCAAACTGATTTGATTTATGTGGCTGGAAATCAGTCTTGCCACAATATAAAAATGAACTAGAGAGAGGCAAGTTTGGAGGTGGAATGACTGGTTGAGAGACTGGGAGATGGTGTTAGCTTTGTCAAAATTAGTGATGGTAGGTATTATGGTCTGGCTTTATGTCTCCACCTGAATCTCATCTTGAATTACAATCCGAGTTGTAATCCCCACATGTTGTGGGAGGGACCTCGTGGGTGGTGATTAGATCATGGGGGTAGTTCCCCATGCTGTTCTTCTGATAGTGAGTGAGTTCTCACAAGATCTGATGGTTTTATAAAAGGTTTTTCCCAATTCACTTGACACTTCTCCTTGCTGCTGCCATGTGAAGAAGGACGTGTTTGCTTCCCCTTCTGCCAGGATTGTAAGTTTCCTGAGACCTCCCCAGCTGCGCTGAACTGTTAGTCAATTAAACCTCTTTCCTTTTATAAATTACCCAGTCTTGGCTATGTTCTTATTAGCCCAGTGAGAACAGACTAATACAGTGGGGATGGAGAAAAGAGAATATTTAGGAGATAGAATTGATGGGACTTGCTGACCCAATGAATGTAGAATAAGAATATGGAGTCAGGGGAAAAAAATGGGTTTCTGGTTTAATGGGAACCTATCTGACCAAATCAACTGTCTCCTTCCCAGCCTCCCTCTGCCCACACTTGCAAGCTATTTGTTCTGAATTATTTAGATATTGTTTCAATATCCATATCACATGTTTGTGTAGATATATCCCTAAAGAGTTACATAAGCATACTATTATTGTAATTATTGTTATCATTAGCTGCTGCATTTCTTGCCATTTCATTGTGGAAATGAGAGAGCGAACACTGAGGGAGGAAAAGTTGGGTGCATTGTTGGGATGATAAATGCAGATTTGAATAAATTAAATTTTATTGAATTCTTAGAGGTTCTTGGGAGACATTTAAATGGAGAAGTCCAATAGCAGTCAGTTAGATAGGTTTGGAACTCAGAAAAAAATTGAGGCCTGGACAGGAGTGAAGATGTAAGAATCAGCAATAAGTAGATGGCAACTGAAGCTAGGGGACTGGATGAGACTTCCCAGGGGTGTATAAAATGTGAGAAAAGAAGAAACAGATGAAGGAAGAATAGGCTATAGTGGTGTCCAGAGAGGAAACAGAGAAACGGGCAGGGCAGGGGCAGCAATTCAGTATTGGAAAACAGGGTAAACACTGTGTTTTGAAAAGTAATGGTCATTAATCTCTTAAGTTGCTGAAAAGTTAAGAAAATAAGGACTGATAAGCAATTGTAATAAAATGCATGAGTGACTTAGAGAAAAAGAAATTTATTAAAATTAAATTCTGATTACAGGTTATCAAAAACATTATGGTAGATTTAAGTAGTTGATTCCAATTAAAATGTTTCCTTTCCAATTGGTGTTGACTAACACTTATCTACTGGGTCTATAGCTGGCTGAGTGGCAATGAATCACATAATGAGAAACCTATCTGGGTCTGAATCATTGTTGTCTTCAGTTCAGCAAGTCATGGACAGGATGACTATATGATGTTTGGTTTGCCCGGGGCAATCCCATCATGCCTGTTATTCCATTGTATTTATTAACACTATCTCCTTTTACTCTCAAAAGTATCTCCATTTGAAGAAAAAGTGGGTTTCCATGCTATAAATGTACTGCCTCGATATCTTTTCAAAATTCAGCTCTCACTGCTTAGGTAGGAAGGTGTTCAAAATTTACACAAGTCTGGTTCTGTTATGTGCTCCATGGCTAATTATAAGAAAATCATAAATTGTTTTTAATGATTTTCTAAAAATCATTTTTTAGGTTTTAAAATGAAAACACAGCAGCAATGTATAAAGGAAAAGATTATTTTTCTGCTTTGAATGAATAATGTTCAATTAGGAATAATCAATATATATTGAATACCTATTATGGGTAAGGCACCAGCTTCAGATTCTCAAGCTTCTTGTTGATACTAGCACTTATTTTCAGTACTTTGATTCGGTCTATAAAACTTTGTCCTGTTTTTTAAATTGATCTTTATCTTATTTTGATTTTTCCCTTCTCTCCCTTATTAGAAATAGAGTATCTCTCATATGTGCATCAATAGTCTACTTAGATTCTATTTATGCTACCAAGCTGAAGGCAAGTTGACATCAGATCTATGACACATGATAATATAGATGTTAGCATTTATAAAATCTAGAAAAGAGACAGCCTCTAGACTAGTGGAAGGGACATTTCTCTCAAGAAATGGTGGTAGAGTTTTTCCTTGCAGTATATTGGGAGCAATGAATGGACCGATAAAATGGGTGGAGAAGCTAGGAGGAAGCACAATAAAATGACGGCTGATATGAGATCCTCTCCATTTGTCCACCACCCATCCACCTAGCCACAGACAGTGATCATAAGCCAAGCCCTACCCAGAGAAGGCAGGGCAGATCCACTGTAAATTCAGAAAGAATACCGAGAGCCAAAAGCTTTCCAGTCTGGGGAAGAGACAAGAGGTTGAATATAGTAATAGAGGGAAATTACCATGCACCAGACAGAGGACTTTACAGGAATAGCACAAGGCGGAGGCAAACAATAAAAAGGCTGAAAAAACAGAGCTTTCAGGAGCAAGTCAGAGCATCCCTGATCATCTGAGCGAGGAAACAAGACAAGGCTGTGTCCAGACCTGGGAGGCCCAAGGGCAGAGGTTTCTGACCTTTTGAATCTTATCAGTAAAATTGTTTGACCGTGCTTTGTTATACAAACACCCTTAAAAATATAGTCTCCCCAGGTGCGGTGCCTCATGCCTGTAATTCCAGCACTTTGGGAGAGAGGTAGGCAGATCATTTGAGGTCAGGAGTTTGAGGCCAACATGGAGAAACCCCATCTCTACTAAAAATATAAAAAGTTAGCTGGGTGTAGTGGTGCATGCCTGTAATTTCCCTCAGCTTGGGAGGCTGAGGCAAAAGAATTGCTGGAACCCAGGAAGTGGAGGTTGCAGTAAGCGGAGATAGTGCCATTGCACTCCAGCCTGGGCGACAGAGAGACCCTGTCTCAAAAAAAAAGAAAAAAAGATAGTCTGAAACAAAGGCAGTCAGTTGTCTCTGCTTACAAGAGGTGCAGAAACTTAAAAGAACAATAGAAAATTGTCATCCCAAAGTGGCTTTCTTTTCTAAACCATGGTTGGCGGTAAGAGGTATCATTTGTGATTAAAATTGACCTCAAATACTTTACTGTTCCGCTAATTAGCAGGTAGAGTTTCACTCTCTTTATTTTGTATCTTGATTGACCTAAGCGACCTGCTTGTCCATTAGCATATAAACATATATTCTATATGTCAATATTCATTAAAATATAGAAGAAATGAAATTCTGGAACTTCAAAGCTCAGTCATTAAAAACCTTGCAGATTTTATCTGGGCCTCTCGGAACATTTGCTCTTAGACACTCGAGCCAACATGTAAGAAGTCTGACAAGCTTGCAAGAGACATAACCCCTTGAGACAATATAAAGAAGGAAAGGACCCATTCATTCTTGTTGTTGTGAGAGGCCTGTGCCAACTTGGACCCTCTAGACTTCTATAGTAGCCAGCTGAGTGACATAGAGTGACCCCAGTTGATGCCAGCTGGAACAGAAGAATTGTCCAGATGAGCCCTGCCCAAATTCTTAACCCACAATATCATGAGACATAGTAAAATGATTGTTGTTTTATGATACTGTGCTCAGATAGACAACTGGAACAAGACTATAGAACTGGACTTACTACTACTAATAAAGATGTTAGGATCTCAAAATAATAAAGGCATGAGATGTCTGAGTCAGAGACACTGAGATGGTTGCATTTAACCATCAGAAGCAAGTCAGACGTGATTATTGCAATGAGGGGCAGATCTAAGTGGCAGCCAGAGAATCATGTTCTATAGAGAACCATGGAAATGATGAATAAACACAGCCTCCTTAAGAACAAGCTAGATGAAGAGCTAACAAGGGTACTGCTCAATCTGTGCAGGCCAAAGAAACGAAGGATGGTTGATTAGGAGACTAAACACAGTTGCCCTCCCAGCCAAAAAAAATCTTTTTGTTCAGTTTCTGAACCTAAGCCAATTTCCTAACCTGAAACCCACTTAACTGGAGAAGGGGCTAGTTTTCCAGAAGGAGGAAACCTACAGCACTGTCACAGTATGTATGGTACTGATTGCCCTAGTGCGTCTTTAAAGGGATTTGAGGAGTCATCATGGCCCCGTTGTTGCATGAGCATATGGGAGCTAAGTAATACGTGGAGTTCTGGCTCAGGTTGGGCTCATAGAAGGCCCAGTGTGTCCACAAACCCACTCTGTGGTCACTTTCCTGGAATAGACATAACTGGGAATTTGCAGAGTCCCATACAAGTTTCTTTTTCTGTGAGGTAAGAGATGTCATAGTCAAATAAGCCAAGCTCTGAAACTGTGTCCACACTACTAACATAGTAATTACAGAAAAATTTTGACCCTGGGAGATACGGCAGCAGAAAATAGTGTCTTCCTCAAGGACATAAATAATTCAGAGGTGGTCCCTAGCATAATCTCCATTTAATTCACAAGTCTGGCACCCATGAAAGCCGGATGAAACCTGAAGGATGACATGAGACTACTTCGAATACAACCAAGTATAGCCCAGTTGCCTCTGCAGTGCCATATGTGGTATCTGTTCTAGAGCATCTGTTCATATGACCTCAGGAATGCAGGATGTGGCCTTTGATCTGGTGGTGCATTCTTTCCACTTCACTCAGAAAAGAGGATCAGAAACAGTTTCCATTCAATTGGAACAGAAAAATACCCATTTACAGTTTACAAATGACAAATATGAGTAGCTCAGCCCTTTGTCATAATATAGTCTTAAGAGACTTGGACTGTCTAGACGTCCTGAAGAACAACACACTTTTCCACTACATCACTGACATTTTGCTAACTTGATTAAGTGTAGCAAGAAGTAGTAAGGATGCTGGAAGCCCTGGTAAGACACACGTGCTTAACAGGGTATGAGATGAGCACTTAAAGATTTAGGGACTAACCATAGCAGTAATATTTTAGGAATTCAGTGGCCTGGAGCATACCAAAATGTTCTATCATAAAGTCATTGCAACAACAATAACAACAACAAAGTATTGCATCTCATACTTCCTGCCACAAAGAAAGGAGTAGTAAAATGATCTCCCTTCAATTTGTTTTGCTTTTTGAGATCTCACCCTGTCACCCAGGCTGGAGTGCAGTAGCGTGATCTTGGCTCACCGTAACTTCTGCCTCCAGGGTTCAAGCAATTCTCCTGCCTCAGCCTGCTGAGTAGCTGGGATTATAGCACCCACCATAGTGCCTGGCTAATTTTTGTATTTTTAGGAGAGATGGGGTTTTGCCATGTTGGTTAGGCTAGTCTTGAACTCCTGACCTCAGGTGATCTGCTCACTTTAGCCTCCCAAAGTGCTGGGATTACAGGCATGAACCATTGTGCCCAGCTTCTCTTTGAGTTTTGATGGTAGTATAGTCTATTTGAAGGACTGTCGGCTTGCGATGGGTCCCAGAACAGGAAGACGCTCTGCCTAGAGTACTAGACTAGTATTCCTGCCAACGGGAATGTATGACTCAGCAGATCCTGTAATATTAAAGTTATCTGAGATGGGAAAAGCAGCGTGGTTGCTCATGCCTGTAATCCCAGCCCTTTGGGAGGCTGAGAGGCATATCACAAGGTCAGGAGATCACAAGGTCAGGAGATCGAGACCTAGCCTACTTGGCTAGGCTGAGGTGAGGCAGGAGAATCGCTTTTCCCCAGGAGGGGGATGTTGCAGTGAACCGGGATGGTGCCATTGCATTCCAGCTGGGTGACAGGGCAAGACTCCATCTCAAAAAAAAAAAAAAAGATGCTATGTAGATTTTTATGATGAGTCCTGGAGTTCTGGAGCAAGGGCATACCATCTATAGTGAATAATAGTATACCATTCAAAAATTGCCTCCTGGCCAACTACTGGACCCTGGTAGAAATAAGGTTTCTGACCATGGTTAATTGAGTGACCATTTGGCCATGATAAGATAGATTCTGTCAGCCCTTCTAAGGCATAAAGTTGGACCAGCCTAGCAGCTGTCCATTGTAAGATGGAAATGGTACATCTGAGATCCTGCCCAATTAGGATCAGAGGGCAAAAATCAGTGGCACAAGCAGGTGACTCAAACTGCCATGTCACCAGTACTCTTACCATAGTGCATCTTCCTTAGCTCACAATCATGGCCACCATGACCAGCTGACAAAGGAAGAAAAAAGCCAAGCTTGGTTCATAGATGGGTTAACTTGGTTATGTGTAAGCTAGTGTGGTTTTAAAAGAGGCCTGAAAGTTTTTTGATGTTCTGTGACATTCTTTTGACCCTATCAAAAGATAGAGTCTAATCCTTTTTTCCTAGAATATAGGCTGGCCTTAGGACCTCATTTGTAACTAATACAATGAAACGGAGGTGACACTGAGCAATTTCCAAGGCTAGATCATAAAAGATACTATATTTTCCTCTTGGCCCTTTCTTTTTCATGAGATATTTGCTCTTGGAACCAAGACATCAGCTTTTTTGAATGCAAGATAGCCATATTAAAAGTCTGTATGTAGGTCTTTCAGCCGCAGCAGCCATTGAGATCCCAGCGAAGAGCCAGCATCAACTGCAGATGTAAGTAAGCAAGCCTTCTCACGAGTCCAGCGCCAGCTGTCAGCTGCCCCACCTGTTACGTGGAACAGAGGCAAGCTGTTCCTACAAAGTCCTGTCCAAATTTGTGATATGTGAGAAAAACAAATGTTGTGTTTAAAGCCACTGAATTGTGGGTTATGTACTCATAGATAACAGGAACAGAAGCTGCAGCACAGCCCAGTCACAGATGGCCTTCAAGTGTAGTTGTGAGGGGAAATACTACAAATAAGCTAAATTTTGAGTGGTACACCTGGTCATATTCTTTATATAGGGAGATAAGTGGCTCAAGGTTCAAGTATATGTGAACTTATGGCAATAGTAAATGACTTGGCCACTTCACTGGGGACCTGAAAGAGAGTGATTGGAAGGTCTGAAGAAACATGGTCTGGGTTAGACGCATATGCACTGACATATGGGAATTAGCATGAAACATGAAAATCGTGCAATATGATAATGCCTACCAGAGAGCATCTACCATGAAAGAAGCACTGCACAGCCAAGCTGACGCAACAACTCAGTCAGGTGATGTAAACTAGCATGTGTCATTGGCTATCCCAGTGTCGGGCACAATGGATACAGGAATAAAATCACCATGGTGACAGGAATGGAGGCTATGCATGGGTTCCTACTCACTATGGCCTATCTAGCTACCATCACTGCTGAAAGTTTGGGCTGCCACCAACAGATATCAACACTGAACCCAGCCCCCAATTTGACACTATCTCTTGAGGAACAATTCGATGGCAGATTGAGTATCTTGAAACCATTCACCTTGAGAGGGACATCAATTCATTTTCACTACAATAGACACATATTCTTTTCTTCTCTCATAGCCTTTGCCAGCACCATTATCTGAGGTTTACAGAATGTGCTGTTCATTAAGATGGCATCCCACATAAGACCACATTAGACCAGCTGACTGTGATTCAGGAAGAGAAAGGGCTTCTAGTACAGAATACAGTGAAGAAAAATGTATTTAGCACCCAGAAGTTCCACTTGGGTATCTCAGTATTCCCTTGACCAACTTTGATGGATACTTACAGCTGCCACAGAAAACCCTGTTGACCAAGAGTTGGACTCTTCAGTGATGAGGATCTGGGTCACCCCATCAGATAAGTCACTTAGACCAGGAGATGTTCTAATTGAAGGTGTGAAGAGTCTAGAATAAATGATAAAGAAGGAGAGGAATGAAGATCAGCTGGGGTCTTAAGACAAGATGCAGCAGTAGAGAGGCTGTAGGTCATGCCACTCACCATCTTCATCTAAGTTTCTGCCAGCATCCTGGAGTGCTTGCAGAACTTGTAAAAACAAGTGATCTAAGTGGTACAAGTGGTGGACTATAATGGAGACTGTGATGTGCCATCCAAATCCTGCCTCAACACTGAAACATTCGAAGTTTCTGGGAGTTTTTCTCATTGATAGCCCTTAGCTATCAATACTTTTTGGGAGTTTCCCTAGGCTGAAGAAAGCCATCTTGCCCAAAGTCACTTCTGTATTTCAGACCAGTCCTTATTCAATGATGGGTAGATGTAGGCACATGAAATAGAGCTCTCTTGCCCCAATTCTGAAGAGCCATGTGTTCCAGTGATCTATTTTGGCATATTAAGTCATCCTGAAACTTAGTGACTTAAAAGAACAAGAATCAGTCTATTATTTTGCAAGGTTTATGTGAGTCAGGAATTTGGAAAGGGATCAGTTAAGAAGTTGTGGCTTAGGGTTTCTGATGTGGTTCCTGCCAAATAGTGGTTAGAGCTAAAATAACAGAGAGCCAAATCAGCTGAGGGTTGGCTAGGCATCTCTCTCTCTTTATGTAATCTCAGGGCCTTGCCATGTGCTAGTCTGGTCTTCCCATATGAGCAAGTTTGGTCTTTCTCATAGCGTGGTGGTCTCAGTCCAGTCAGATTGCTTCTATGGCAGCAGAATACTTTAAGAACAAGCAAACAACTCAGAAGCTGTATATCCTTTAAAGGCACATAGCATTGCTTTGTTAGTCTTTGTTGGTTGAAATAATCAAGAATGCTCACCCAGTTCTATGGAAAGTAGACACAGATCCTTCTTTTTTATAGGAGGAGTGTCACACTCACATTGAAAGAACAGCATGCAGTATAGAAGATGTTATGGCAGGTGTTTTTGGAAATACAATCTGCCACACTATTCCAAGCTCCCCTTAGGCACGCTGAGTCCTTTTTGAGACTGCATCACAGACCAACTTCTTTCTTGGCCCATACCTTCTTCCTTTTCTTCTTCTGCGGGTGTCTTAGTCTATTTTGTGTTGCTACAAAGAAAAGAGGTGTATTTAACTCATGGTTCTGCAGACTTTACAAGAAGCATGATGCTGGCGTCTGCTCGATTTCTGTCACAAAAGTTGAGGCATAACATGTTGAAGGTCAAAGGGGAAGTAGTACTGTGCAAACAGGGGCCAGACCTGAGGGGTGTCCTGGCTTTATAACAAACCACTCTCAAAGAAATGAATCTATTCCCCATAACCAGTCCAATCTCATGAGAGCAAAAATTCACTCAATACTGCAAGGATGGCACTGAGCCATTCATAAGCAATGCACCCTCATGACCCAAACACCTTCCACTAGGCCCCACCTTCCAATATCACCACACTGTAGATTACATTTCACTTGACATTTGGTGAGGACAAACAGATCACCTCCAAACTACAGCAACAGGGGTTGATCCTGAAAGCACTTCTTAATAAACTTCCTTCATTATCATCTTCATTGCCCAGTCTCCCTTCCAGGAAACCTGACCTGCAACAACTTGATAGCCATTTAGGGTTCCCTGCTGTGAAATGCATAATAATTGTCCACTGCTTGGTCTTCTATTGTGTTTTCTGCCTTCTCTCATTAATTTCCAGGAGTTTGTAGGATAAATATCAATCTTGTTTTCATTTTAGAAGTTGCAAATATCTTCCCCAAAACCATGATCTATCCATTAACATTGCCTATAATGCCCTTTATTTTATAGACAGCTAGACATGTTTTTGCTTGGGTATGTATTTTAGAAAGTCCTTTCTTACCCCAAAGTTTCAAGCATGCCTTGAACATTTCTTCTATTAGCTTTATTTATTTTTAATTCTAGAGGATTTTAAAATTGTAAATTGGTAATTTATAATGATATAATTTTATAGAGTAATACATGATGTCATAATTCATGAATATAATGTGGAATAATTAAATCAAGCGGGTTCACATATCTGTCATCTCAAATATTCACCTGTGTGTGATAGAACTCAAAAAAGAAAAAAAAATTCCTTCTGTTTGAGGTTTTGTACCTATTGACCACCCTCTTCCCCTGCCTCTATTACTACCATTCTGCTCTTCACGTCTGTGAATTCAATTGTTTTAGATCCCACATGTAAGTGCGAACATGCACTACTTGTCATTGTGAGCCTGACATTTCACTTAGCATAATGTTCTCCAGTTCCATTCATGTTGTCACAGATGACAGTACTTCCTTCCTTTTGTAAGGCTAAATTGTATTCCATTGTGTATAAATACCACATTTCAAAAATTCATTCACCCATTGATGGAAACTTAGGTTGATTCCATATCTTGGCTACAGTGCGAATAGTGCTGCAATAAGCATGGGAGTTCAGACATCTCTTTGATAAACCAATTTCAAATCTTTTGGGTAAAGATCCAAGAGTGAGACTGTTGGATTATATGGTAATTCTATTTTTCTGAACTGTCTCCACGCTGTTTTCCACAGTGGCTATACTAATCTACTGATTTTACTGCACTAATTTATAATCTCAACAGCAGTATTTCCTTTTTAATTTTACCTTTCTTATTTAGGTCTTTATTCCATCTGGCATCTACTTTTAATATGGTATATATAGAAATTCAATACTGTTTTTCTCTATGGGTTTTCCCTATATCATTTTCTAAGCAGTATGCCACTTTCCTATTATTCTGAGATCTTTTATGTTCTATTGAAGGTTTTTTTTAATTGTCGTATTGTTTTTCTTACTAAAGCTTTTTGGATACGTTGCTCTATGATAGAACATGGTTCTTTTTCTTTGCTCCTTTTTTTCAAAATTTACTTGGCTATTTGTATACTTGTATTATTCCACAACATTGCAGGATTAATTCATAGAGTTCCTTTAATTCTGCTTAGAATTTTTACTGGAATTGCATTACATGTGGAAATTAGGGAGGATGGACATCTTTAACTGTTAGGTCATTTCATCAATGAACATGTGTCTCTCTTCATTTATTCAGATTATTACAATGTTTTCAATAGTATTAGTATGGAGATTCCTTATCTAGTGGTGCATCCATATTCTCTGCTATTTGTCAAGGCAGACTTAGGAGACCTAAGCAGATCTGGAAACTTACATTGTTCATCTGACATTTGTTCTGGAAATAATAAACATGACCCTACAGTTGTTTAAAACCCACTTTTCAATTAAGAAAAGAATAGCAATTAATAATGGGCAAAGATAATGAGAGAATGGCTTTTCAAAAAAGAAATACCAATTTTGGGGGGTTTTTGTTTGTTTTTGAGATGACGTATCATTCTGTCACCCAGGCTGGAGTACAGTTGCGTGATCCTGGCTCACTGCACCCTCTGCCTCCCAGGCTCAAATGATCCTCTCACCTCAGCGTCCTGAGTAGCTGGGATCACAGGTGTGTGCCACCACATGCTGCTAATTTTTTTTGTATTTTTGGTAGAGACAGGATTTCCCCATGTTGCCCAAGCTGGTCTCCTCCCGAGACCACGAGATTCACCTGCCTTGGCCTCCCAAAGTGCTGGAATTACAGGCATGAGCCACTGCACCTGGCCCCAGTGTTTTTAAGTGTAGGAAAAGATGCTCAACTTCACCTATAATTAGGGAAATGCAAATTAGAAACATAATGATATGCCACTTTTTGCTCATGAAACTGACAAATTTCCAAAAGTTTGTATTAACAGAGTGTTGGAAGCAAATACTCACATACATAGTTGGTAGGATTCCAAATGGATGCAAATTCTTTGAAGAGAAATTTCTCAACATATTTCAAAATTAAGAATACACATAACATTTGAACTTGCAGTTTCACTGGTGGAAATTTATCCTTTAAGTGTACTTACACATCTGTGCAAAGTTGTATAAAGAAGGCTATTTTATAGCATTATTTATGCTCACAAAAGGCTGGAATAATCTAAATGTTCATCAGAAGGGTACGGCTAAAAAATTATTTGTATATCCACACAGCAGAATTACATGCAGCCTTTGAAAATAAATAGGTATAGCTTCTTTCTGTGATATGGAATAATCTTGAAGATTGTAAAGTGGAAAAGACACAAAGCCAAATGTGTGTAAAGTGTACCCCAACTGTATAAAGCAAAAGGATATATTAATATATGTGTTTGCAGTTCTATACAATATCTCTGGAGTGATAATTAAGAGATAATAGTGGTTGCCTCTGGGAAGGACAGCTGGGAACTGAGGGTTGAGGTGGGAGAAGACATTCTTTGCTCTCTCTATTCCTTTGAACTCTTCAATTAATTTTTTAACATGTTATATATACATATGTATGTATATATATATTAATTAAAAAAATAAATTTAAAACTATTTTAAAACTTAGTTTTATCGTCTCACGTAAGTTGTAGAATATTATCCCATATTAGGCGTGCTTTGCTGTATTTAGATTTGACCTAACTCACTATCCTTTGAGTTTATTATATGTTCCTGTGTTCCTTCCTGCATACTCCAAGGAATTATTAGGAGATATGTTTTTCTAGCAAAAATGGAAGAAAATAATACCACGGTTTTAAGTCCTTGGCAATGGTAAATAGCTCCTTCTATTGGAATTGAAATGGCAATTGGAATAATATTTCACTGCATTTGAACAATGTCAAAGTAAAATCAGGAGAATTCTTAATATATTTATTTGTGTTATGGGCTGAATATTGTCCTCCTAAAAGTTATATATTGAAATCCTAATTCCCAAAACCTCAGAATGAGATTGTATTTGGAGATAGTCTTTAAAGGGGCAATTAAGTTAAAAATGAGGTCATTAAGGTGGGCCCTAACCTGATAGGGCTGATGTCCTTCTAAGAAGAGGAGATCTGGACACAGATGAGTCCAGAGAGAAGATCATATGAAGACACAGGGAGAAGCCAGCCATCTATGAACTAAGGAAAGAGGCCTCAGAAGAAAGCAACTCTGTCAATACATTGCCATGGCCTTCTGGCCTCCAAACTGTGGCAAAATCAATGGCTGTGTTTAAGCCACCCAGTCTGTGGTGCCTTGTTATGGCAGCCTGAGCAAACAAATATGATAATGTAAAACAGTCTCCTGTAGTGAAAAAAGAGTGCTGATCTCAAACATTTAATAGATAAAGTATTTTAGGATTTTGGGTTTGGAATGTTTTAAATGGACTAACTTGAGCTGTCCTGTGAGACTTTTTCAGAGGATCAGTGGATTATCTCTATTAATTAATGTTTTGAATTCAAGTGAGATGATAACAGAAAGGAAGTCAATGTTTGTGAAGCCAGATAGAAATGAATATTGCAAGTGTTGAATGTTCTTGAAATCCAAGTTTGCTGGAAAATAAGAGATATCTTTGATCTTGGACATCATGTTTTAAGACATAATAGAAGAGATTAATTTACACATTAGGCAGACAGCTGAGCATAGGTGAAAAGCTTTCTCATCTGCAAGATATCATAGACATCATTAAAAAATATTCAGTTATTCCTAAAAACAAGAATGAGAACCCTCTGTGGACTGGAATAAAAAAGGCACTCTGAAAAGATGGCTTTAGATGGGCAGCCCTCAATGCCAGGCCATATTGGATGCTTCTGCTAAAAGGCTGGGGCTGATGTCATTGCCCAAAGGCCACTCTTGCAGAAAGGCCACTGTATTGGAAACTATCACAACCTAGAACACATGATAGAGAAATCTTCTACATATGAACAAGCAGAAGATTCTTTTGGCCACCTCTAATTTTACCTGCACAGCTTTGTGCGGTTTCCATGCATGTCTGGATACACACCGACCAGGTCCTCACTTTTCTGTTTTATGCTTCAGGCCTGTCTCCAAAGCGGAGGGAGCCCCTTTGGCCCATAGGTAATTACAGTTAAAAGTGTGAAGGAGTCAGCATTCCCAGGAGCAACCCTCAACTCACGGGGGAATTGGAACTTTTCAGCAAACAGTTCTGGAAGGCATTCCACATGCTTCTCAGGTCTTAAGGGAACTGAGAAATTTCCAAATACTGTCTTAAATGGGCTTTTCCTGATTCTGTGTCTCACCCTCCTTGCTCTTTTGCTTGTGTTTCTTGGAATTCCTCTCAAATAAACTACTTACGACCACTCTTGCATGCTCTGTCTTGAAGGAACCTAAACTAAAATAGTGAACAACCAAGAATTACCCAATATATCCGGATGGCTAAAGCAATGAAAGAGAGACCACCAAAACAATAAACAGAAAAAAATTATACCCCAGGAATGAAAACTAATAGAAGCAATCCAGAAATGATTTTAAGAATACATAATTTCATCATAGAGATAAAGGAGTTTTTTTGTAAATATGATTATTAAATTACAAGCAGTACTCAAGAAACAAGATCTGGCTGCCTACAACTTCTTAGAAATGAAAAACATAATTGTTGAAATAAAAAATTCATGGTGGGTTGAGTAGCATACTGGATGTACCTGATGAATGAATCAGTGAGTTTAAGTGAGGGAAGGTGTTTCAGAGATATGAAGGGGAGATCTGAGGGTTTTACCATCCATCAAGTAGGACTTGCAGAAAAAATAGAATTGGAAGAGTAGAGGGGAATTAAAATAGGAGGAAATAATTTAGAGCATTTCTATAACTAAAGAAAGAATTCAAATTGAGAATCCACTAAGTGGCATGCAGAGTGAAAAATAAATAAGAAAATGCATGCATGTATGAATGCGTATTGCAGGGACATAATTTTGAGCAGCTTGGTTTACTCACTTTAATATTATTTATGTTTTTATGACTGGATAGTTTTATATGATATGGATTTTGCTTTTACTTTTGAGAAAGGACTGTAGATGTCAATAGAAGCAAACTGAAATGGACATTTAAATAATGACCAGGTAAATTCAAATTTTAAGGGCAATCTGATTAATTCTGGCTAGGAAAAGTCATTCCCATATGCTCTTTATTTAAAAATGAGACAATAAAAATATCTGTGTATAAATAGATCTGATCCTCCAAATGGGAGAAAACACCTTTCAGAAAGATCATTGCTGATCATCTTACTGATTAATTTAATCATAGCAAGATTCATGAACCCACTTCAGTAGAACAGATTGGCCATTGCAGTCCACACTACTGGTAATATGACTTGCTTCCCATATCAATCTCATTTTCCCCACTCCATCTGTAAAATGAGAGCAATAGTCTACACCACCAGCATTCAACAGCTTATCTTCAGGTGCCAATTTATTACACGGTGGCTGTGTCTACATGTTATAAAAAACAGTTGTTCACTTCAATCATAAGGAGAAAACAAACATACAAGCTAGGTTATGTAGACAAAACATTTGTTTGTGTTAATTTGTCTTACCCTTTGATTGGTTGATTTGATATTGAACAGACACAGCCCGCACTTGGCATCAAGGTGCTGTTGTTTCCATTGCGGCTGCTTTGCAGGCTGCCTTCCCTTTATGTAGAGGGATCAGTTTACTTTAGTGGTCTTTTGACACCCTGGCAGCATTGTCTTTTTCTCATAGCTAAGTACTGAGGAAGGGCAAATCCATATGCTCCCCACAGTCTAAACCTCTTTTGCCATGTTAAGCAGCACCTGTCTGAATCTAGAGGGAGGCAGTCCATGAGCGCTGGAGAGCAGGACGACCAGAGGTAGCGCACACGCTCTACCATATCTTAAGGGAAGCAGCAGTTTGTCGGTGATGTTTGATGGCTTTCTTTACCTCAACACAACAATCTCTGGGGCCCACTATGGTCTCTCAACATGTCCCTGTTTAACTACACTCCTTACTTTTAGCTGCTCGGGCTCAGCTAACCAAGTGGTGGCAGAGATGTGTGTAGGTGATCTTAAATCATTCTGATTTTCCCTAGTCCCTCCACAGTTCTCGGATGGAACATATGGCAATGTTATGTCTATTTGAAAAAGCCTTTGCATCATATGTTTATACAACTGCTCACTATCCCAAGACAAAAATTCTTTTCCTGTTATTGCCCATTTGCTGACTAAAGAAATTATCCTCTTTATGTATTCTGGTACTTTACCTTGATATCTTACACGTTTAATTATGTAGCCCTCAGTCCATAATCTATATCTTTATCATCTAAGGCCATTTTGCTTCTGTGAATCCAAAGCTTAATGGTATGTTGTGAGATAAAGAAGAGGTATTTAAAAAATTTTTTACTATTACTCTTTCTAAGATTTTGTTTTAATTGTAGAATCACAAGTAACAGAATCAATAGGAAAAAACCAGTAAATTCTCAGATGTTTCTTGTTCATTCCTCAATTATGTTGTGCTGCTAAAAGAATACCTGAAACCTTTCCTACCAACAAATCCAACTTATATTTCAGTAACAGACAAGATGATGGGACTAGTTTTACTTACCCTACAAATACAGTGACCCCAAATGCTGCAGGGTGGAGTGTTGTCATCATCTGACACATGTCAGCACCAATCTCCATGGAAAAGAAGGCATAAGAGCCCTAGTAAATTCAATGGAGCCCAATTTTTAGACAGCAAAACTGAGCGTAGCAAAACAATAGTGAGACTTAATACTCAAAGAGGTTTCAGAATCTAAAATGGGTCATAGAATAGCCGTGAGGTGTGTTGCAGATTTCTTACAAATGAGTTTTACAACTTGTTCTCTTCACCACAACTTAAAGCCCTTCAACTCCTCCTAACTGTAAGATTTCTTCTTGGACTCCATCTATACTGTATTCCTGTATTCATGTCATATTTGAGTGAATGATTCCAAGCTGCATTATTTCCTGTTTCTCTGATATAGACTTGCCTCTGCTGCACTAATGGAATCAACTGTTAGGTCAAGCCCATGATTTTCATGAGAGCTCATCAGAAGTGTTGGAATGGGGATGATGCATCATTTAAATTGGTTTTTTTTTTTTCATTTAAATATTTTAAGGTTAAAATTCAACAATTACCTCACCATTCAGCACTGTGTGAATGTCTTGCTGAGGTCTCAAATCGAAGTGTATTTGAAATGTGGAGGTTAGACTGGTTGACCTGGGTACGTCTTAGAAGTTCTATTATATTAGCTAATGCAATACAAAACCTAAGCTGAGTTGGGCATCATGTTTTGCACATAAACCAAAGGTATCGAATTTGTGGCTTTTGCTAGCTTTGCAGAAAAGATTTTTTTAAAATACATTTCTTGATAGTACAAAACTAGCAAAAGCCACAAATGGAATGAATTTGCTTCTCCTGGAAAACCTTTTGCATGCTGAAGCTCTGGTCAGCCTCTGCAGTACTTTGCGGTTTGTAGCTCCAATCTCAGAACAAGTCTCTTATCATCTTAGCTCCTCAAGAAGCAAAACGAGTTCCACACAGACTATTGGAGTGGTCTATGGAATACTGCCCATCTCCTTGGCAGGCTAATGTTTCTCATCAGTTTCCAGCTTCAAAACAGTAGGACCAATAATCACACTCAGGAAAGCAATTTGTGGCCCCACGTGAATAGACAATGGGAGTGTCAATCGTCAATGTGTCTCAAGATGCATTCTATGGTAAAATGAAATGGATAAGTGAAGCTAAAAGAGAAATGTGGGCGCTACAAGAGGCCATGTCCATACTATCTGAAAGTTCACATAGTATCAGTTATACTCTTGGACAAAATTGCATAAAGTATATAACAGCATAGGGCAACCTATCTTTCAATCTATTTTCTGCCTTCATGGCTATCTATTATCTATCTATCTGTTATGAAGACAGCAAACCAGCCATGGCATGTGAGTACCTATACAGCAATCCTGCAAGATCTGCACATGTACCCCAGAACTTAAACTACAATTCAAAAAAAATAAAAAAAGAAAAATAAATAAATAAAGAGATTCTAGATGATCCATGCACTTATCCAAAAAGTAGAGGTAGACATAGACAAAAGTGTTGTTTCCTTCTATTCCACGCTATCAAAAGCTACTGTCTCAAATCTTAGGACTTATCTTTGATTACACTGCACTGTTGGCTTTTGATCTAACTGTTGGTTTTCACTTTCAATTTTCCAGTCTGAGGATCCTGTCTTTCTACTTGGTGTTGCTGGTAATGATTTCAGTGTTCGTTAGGAGAACTGGTGCTGTGAATCAGAAACAAAGAGAAGAAACACAGGTGAGTTAATTTGGTTCTTTCTTTAACTTGTACCCTGATAAGAGATAACATCAGAAAGGAACCAAAACTCTTAGTTAAAAAGTGGTCTTTAGGCCAGGCACGGTGGCTCACGCCTGTAATCCCAGCACTTTGGGAGGCCAAGGCGGGTGGATCACGAGGTCAAGAGATCAAGACCATCCTGGCCAACATGACAAAACCCTGTCTCTACTAAAAATACAAAAAAATTAGCTGGGCGTGGTAGCATGAGCCTGTAGTTTCAGCTACTCAGAAGGCTGAGGCAGGAGAATTGCTTGAACCCAGGAGGCGGAGGTTGCAATGAGCCGAGGTCGCGCCATTGCACTCCAGCCTGGCACCTGGTGATGGAGTGAGGCTCTGTCTCAAAAAAAAGTGGTCTTTAAATTATCTGTGAATTTATGATGTTATGTACCTCTAGACAATTGATCAATTTAATTGTGAACCTCTACATAATTCATTGAAAATTAGCTATGTGTACAGCACACAGGCATTTATCACATTCTAGTCTCTGTGTGTTATTGAAGACAGTAATCAAAGGATTCCTTAAATACTGTAAAATTACACTTGTGATAAAGGCTAGCAAGGGGAAGAGCATGCTAGTAGTCACATATAATATAGGAGCATCAGGGAAGGCTTCCTTGAAGAGGAGATTACTGGGCTGGGATCCGCTGGAAGAGTAGAAGTTAACTGGGCACAGCTGAGGGTAGATGCTCTGAGCAGCAGGAACAATGTGTGCTATCACCTTGTGGTATGTGGAAGGTTGGTGAACTTGAGAAACACAAAGATATAAGCAACACTTCTAAGCAGTATTTTTGCTTCTGGAAAATCATTGTATTGATGCAGAATGCAAAACTTTCCTTTCCAGAAATGTGAATTTAATATTCATATACAAACTAGAAATACAGGCTCAAAAAGGCTGCTTGGTTCGCATGGCTAATCGTGTCACAAAGAGCTAATGGAGAAAATTCAGTATGCCTTCTTCCCATTCTCTCTCATTATGAATGACTGCAAACATCAGAGAAACAACAACAAAACCTCAGTATACAATAGTTTAGGTCAATATGGAATAGTCTATTTTACCTGTAATGGGACTGATATTTTCCAACCAATTCCCAGAATTGGTTTTGAACTTCTGTCACTTCAAAAACACGAAACGTTTGTGTCGGTTGCAAGCACTGAAGAAAGTTATTTACTCAGGGCTACTTACTTAGGGATTAGAGCAAATCTGACTGTCACACTAGGTGCCAGGTATACAAATCAAGAAAAGCAGGGGTGGACGGGGGTGCAAAACCTGGAAAATAAGCTCATGTTCCATCCTTAGAAATATGCAAGGTTGGGAAAGCAGAATTGCTACCACTTAAGCGCAGTGTCAAAGCATGCTCAGGAAAAAGATGGTGCTGTAGATGCTGTCTCAATTAGAGTTTCACCAGACTCTTTCTGGGTGGCATATCCTGAAGAATCCCATCTGGGCATCTGAAAGTTTTCCACATTGGGGCCACCCTTTGGTCATTATCAGCCAAAGCTGCTTTTGTTAAGAAAGTTTTCATACCAGGTTGCTGCATCGTGTCTGTCACAGCCAAAGCAGAGAATCTCTGACAACTACTGATCATTTGTATCAAACTAACGAGGTTGTCCTTTTTCAGAACATGAGGCCTGGATTGTATGCTGAGTGTGGATATTAAGCTTTGCTTTCTACCCTCCCCCCACCCCCAAGCTTGTATAATTGATGATTCTTCCTCGCAGAATAAGTTTTTGAGCACAAAATTCATTTTAATAGCAGTTTGTGCTTATTAAATAAACCACTGTAGGTTTTTTTTTCCTGCTTACTTCTACAGCCAAGAATCACAGAAACACAAAACAAATCAGCCTAATTTTGCTGTGAACTTTGCTTTTGACATCTTTCTATTTTTCAAAGAGAATAAATGTGCTGTAACTTGACTGCTCTCTTTCAAACTGAAGAAGCAGAGAGCTATTTTTGAAGCTCCTTAAATCAGAAGCTATGGCTTTTTACAAAAGCAGCCCCACAGGACATCAAGACTGTGTTTGGAAACATATGTGATAAAAAAAAAAAAAAGAAACAAACCGTAAAAATGAACTGGGATCACCTTGTAATTGGGCAGAGAGGGCTTCCTGCTGCTCTGTGTTTTTATAAAAGCCATTGCTTCTGCATTTCTCACCTTTTGCTGCAAGAGATTGTACACAAAATCTCCAATTGCCAAGCAAATCACAGCCGAGAGTCAGACCCCCTGTTTGGAAGAGACCTTTCTCCCCTCAATATTCTCTTTTATTGATGTTATGGAAAGAAATTAGAGAGACACAAAGAATCAACGGTGGTTATAGTGAAAACGCAAGTCTTATACAAAGAACCCTGAGCAAGGTCTTACAATATGCCAACATCCACATGGGGATGACATTAGACAGCTCAATGAAGTTTAATTGTTTTACTGCTGTGCTTCCAGGCAGACACCTTGCATGCCAATGGAGGATAAGTGCCTTGTAAACAAAGTGCATTATTATTATTTTATTTTATATTGCTAAATAGCTGTTACCTCCCCAGACAGTGTAAGAGCAGGAAGGACTGGAGTTTGGTGTGTTTTGAAAATGACACCTCATCTCAGGATCTACCTGTGACTCTTAAGGTGATAACTTCAAGAAGTGTTCTTCCTCTTTAATTTATCCTCCTATGAAGTGGGACCAAAATTAATTGCTTTTAGAGCATAGAGCAGCACAATTCATTGAATATGTATATAGTTACTTACCACAAATAATATTGATTGACTGCCCACTATTTCAGTGGTTCTGAGTTAGGAGCAATATAATTTTTTTTAAATGCAAAGAAAGCAAGATTAATTTTTAAGGTGTTTGCCAATCTTTGAGTCATGTTTTTAAGAACAATTTTAGGTCCAATTTTGCCGGTGTGCAGGCACAAAAAATTATTGGCATGAAAATCTGTGAGGGTCTTAGAACCAGAATTTTTAGGAGTGAATATCATGTGAGATGGCTCAATCAGAAAAGCGTATATTTCATGTGCTGGGATCGTCTATCCAGTTATAATTTGTCATCATACACATATACTAGCTAAGAGGCAAAATGGCGGAAACTTCCTTCTTAAAAAAATTCTTTTTGAAAAATTTATTGTACAAAAGCATGTATATTGATACAAGTGCTAAGAGAAAATGAAACAGGCACATGAATATGAATAAATACTGAAGTTTATACATATGTCACACGTTCTTTCTACTAAAATGAATACATTGATAAGTTTTACTCTCTTCTTTTGAGACTAACAGTTTTGGCCTGAATATGAGCCTAAGGAAGGTAGGTACATTTTACATTGGATGTTCCAGGCATATTTCACACGAGCAAGGAATAAGTTGCAAAATTATGGGGCAGGGAGATTATATCCTCCTTTTTTTTTTAGCAGGTTTTAAAATTTACTGTGTCTTTCCCACACTTAAAAAATACCTTCTTATGTTACTGGTGAATTACTGTTTTCATCCATATGTTTATGGCATGTAAACTTCCTCATATGGATGGATAGACAGGAACGTTATTCTTGGAATTTGTTGACAACATGGGTACGATTTTTCACTTCACCTGTTCTCAGGGAATTCTGCAAAGCCATAAATTCAATGTTAGCTGCCTAGACTGTTCCTAGAAGGAAAAAAAAGTTTAACACAGTGAAATGCTTGATTCCAAAGAAATCTTAGTGGTATGTTGGAAAATGAGTACATTTTGGCTGCCCTCTTGAAGTCAGATCTGTTGTTGATGATGGAAACAAAATCAGTGCCGTATCTATTGCTTTGCAGTTTCATGTGCATAAATGTGTAGTGGGCCAGGTAAGATTATAGAATATAGTGAGAAAAAACATCCTGAACGCAAAGGAATAGAGGTGGTAGAGAAAAAGAGACTTGCTAAAAATTAGGGCCAAAAACCCTCCTCTGCATGCTCACTGAAGCACTTTCTAGGCAAATAAAAGTGCTGGTGTTTAGTGGTCCCATTCAACTGCCTTTGGCTCTGTTCACCAGAAATTAATCCTAGAAACTTTTTCTGCTTGCTTCATGTCTGGTCATTGTTGAGTTCTGCTCTTGTAACGTATACCCACCATCTTGAATACCCTTAGGAGTTAATTTCTTCTTTCTTCTGACATACTAAAAATGTATCTGAGATAATTTTACAGGAAATGATTCTCAGCTCCAGGACTCAATGTAGTGCCCTGTGCTTGTTCTTCTAATCATCAGATGGATCTCTTTCTAGGTACCTCTATGCCACACTCTCTTTCAGTTTCAGTAAATACAACAATGAAAGAAATCTGGGGATTCTGCCCTTGAGTTCATAGTTCAGTGGAAGTCACAGTCACAGAGCGTGTTATTCTACCATGTGCTATAACCTGAGTATTCAGAGTATACACAGGGCAGGTGACTGGCTGCCTCGGAGAAGCTGGGGAGGCTTCATGGAGGACGAGTATTTTGGGTTGAGTCTCTGCTACAGATTCAAGGCCTGTCTCAAGGACCAAATGCCAGCACCTGCACATCTTTCTTTCTGAGATTCTGAGCCAAATGGAGCAAAAGTTCCTCTTAATACAGAACGTATGAAAATGGGCTTGGTCCTGTGGTTCATGCTTGTGATCCTAGCACTTTGGGAGGCTGAGATGGGAGGGTTGCTTGAGACCACGTGAGTGGGACTGGCCTGACCAACATAGCAAGACCCTATATCTACAAAAAGAAAAAGAAAGAAAAATTAGATGGAAATGGTGGCAGATGCCTGTAGTCCCAGGTACTCAGGAGGCTGAGCCAGGAGCATCACTTGAGCCTGGGAAGTTCAAGATTGTGCCAATGCATTCCAACCTGGGTGAGAGTGAGATCCTGTGTTTTGTCTGTTTGTTTTTTAATGTGTGAAAAGGGAAGGGAGGGAAAAAAAAACAAGAGATGTTTCATTTTGCACACACAAAAAACTCATAGATGAACAAAAGAGATCCTGTGGACATTTGGCGCTTCCTATTCAGATCAGCTGCTGCTGCCTACTCTGTCTTTGAGGGGGAATAGGTCAGGGGTGAAGAGAAGGTACAGGACCATTTGAAAAGTGTCTGCAGGAGTGTGCTGGGTATTTTCCCTTTGTGTGAGCAGAGGCAGGAAAGAGATGAGGAAGAGGGGAGGACTCTTCCCTATACAGATGAAGGATAGACAAGCTTTGTCATAAAAAGTAGAAGGAAAGGAATAATCTGTGTAAAGGCCTGGCTGAGTGAAAAACAGTATTTGGGAATAGCAGCATTTGGTATGCAAGGGAATAGAAGGGAAATTGTAGAGGATGGGTCACACTTGGAGTGAGAATATCATGCTATGTAGTGTGGGCTACATTCATTGGCAAAGTGGAGTCATCTCAACAAGAAAAGGATACCATCACACTGTGTGTCTGTGAGTGTATAGATGTAATAACCTTTTTTTTTTGAAAGAGTATATGAGGCACAAGAAGTTGAAAAAATAATATAGGAACTTCCTGTATACTTTACCCAGATTCCCCTAGTATATTCCCCTTCACATAACCATAGTAAACTGTTGAAACCAGGAAACTGTCATTGGTCTAGTATTATTAACTCAGGTCTATATCTAGGAATCCTGCCCTTGAGTGGGTAGTTCAATAGAAGTCACAATCACATAGCACATAATGCACTCCACATCTGGGGTCAGACATCCACGCCTGAGTTACTCAGATTTCACAAGTTTTTAAATAAGCTTTTTTTGATGTATACTTCTGTGACATTTTATCATGTGGGTAGATTCAAGTAACCAACACCTCCATCAGGATACAGAATTGTTCTACCAACACGAAGAAAGTCCTTCAAGTTGCCTCCTAATAATTACATTCTTCTTCCAAATCCAACCTGGGCAACCACCAATCTCTCTTCTATCACTATAGCTTTGTCTCTTTGAGGTTGTTATATAAATGGTATTATATGAGTATATAATCCTTTGAGATTGGCTTTTTTATTTTTAACATAAACTGCCTTGAGGTTTATCTAGGTTGCTGCATATATTAATAGTCAGTTCCTTTTTATTGTGGAGGAATGCTTCATTGTGTGGGTGCACCGTGGTTTGCTCATTCATTCACCCGTTAAAGGACAATTGCCTCATTTCCACTTCTTGTCTATTACAGATAAAGCTGCTGTGAACATTCTTGTACAGGTTTCTGTGTAAACACAAGTTTTAATTTTTCTGGGCCATGTGGTAAATGCACATAACCTGATAAGAAAGTGCCAAACTATCTCCAGAGTGGCCATACCATTTTACATTCTCATCAACATCATATGAGAGATAGTTTCTCTACATCATGGCCAGCATTTGGTACTGACAGTATTTTTAATTTTAGCTCTTCTGACAAGTATATGGTGATATCTCATTGTGGTTTTAATTTGAAATTTCCTAATGGCTAATGATGCTGAAATCCTTTTGTAGGTTTATTTTCCATCTGTATATTTTCTTTGGCAGTGTCTGTTTAAGTACTTTGCCCATTTGATAATTGAACTGTTGGTTTTCTTTTAAAAATTTTTCTTATTTTTTATTTTTGTGGGTACATAGTAGGTATGTATAATTATAGGGTACGTGAGATGTTTTGATACAGTGTGAGATGCATAATAACCATGATAGAGAATGGAGTATCCATCCCCTCAGCATTTATCTTTTGTGTTATAAGAACCATTTGTTTTCCTGCAGGTGAGTTTATAGCATTCTTTGTATATTCTGGATATGAGTCTCTGTCAGATATATGATTTGCAAACATTTTCCCCCAATTTGTGGCTTGTTTTTCTATCTTCTTTGGGTATTTCACTAAGCAAATTTTTAGTTTTGATGAAACCAATTTATTAATTTTGCTGTTATAAATTCTGTCTTTGGTGTCATGTCTAAGAAAGATTTAATCTTGTCATGAACTTTGTTTTTGTTTCTCCCAAAAGTTTTACAGTTATTTGCTTTACATTTAGATATATAAAACATTTTGAATAGATTTTTATATGAGGTATGAGGCTTGGGTCGAGGTTTTTTTTTTTCCTTTTCTTTTTCTGCCTATGATTACTGAAATATTCCAAAACTGGTTGTTGAAAAGACTGCACTTCCTCCATTAAGTTGTATTTGCATCTTTGCCAGAAATCAGTTGGCTATACTTGTTTGGATCTACATCTGGATTCTTTATTTGGTTCCATAGATCCGTGTTTCTGTCCCTCTGCCAATACCACATTGTTTTGATTACTGTAGCTACGCAGTACAACTCAAATCAGGTAATGTGATTCCTCCAACTTTATGCTACTTTTTCAAAAATTTTTTTGCTAGTCTCTGGCTTTTCATACAAATTTTAGAACCAGCTTATGACTAAAAAATGTCTTAGAATTTTGATGGGAATTACATCACAATATAGGTCAATTTGTTGAGCCTATCAACCGGTGAACACACTTTATCTATCCATTTATTTAAGTCTTTGATTTTTTAAATTAGCATTTTGTAGATTTCTACAAATAGATCCTGTGCATGCTTTGCTAGTTTTGTACCTCAGAATTTTATTTTCCTAGAGGGATTGTTAATAGTATGGTGTTTTAAATTTCGGTTTCCAATTGTTCATTGTTAACATATATCATTAGAAGTTCAACTGCCTTCTTGTGTGTTAGCCTTGTTTTCTGCAACCTTGCTAAACCTACAACTTACTTACTCATTTTATGAGGTTTTTTTTTTTTTGGTTAATTCCTTGAGAGTTTCTACATTGTCTGTAAATAGCAACAGTTTTCTTTCTTATCTGCGTGACTTTTATTCCCTTTACATGCTTTATTACACTGGCTAAGGCTTCCTTTCTTTGCTCTCAATCTTAAGGGGAAGCATCTAACTATTGTCCATTAATTAAGACACTAGCCTAAGATTTTCTTTGTGTGCGTAGATGTTGTTTATCAGTTTGAGTAAGTTCTTTTTTTCCTAGTTTTCTGAAAGTTTTTATCATGAAGTTTATATTGAAATGTTGTCAAAGGCTCTGAATTCATCCAGAGTTTGAAAGGGCTGGTGGTGAGGCTTGTTTTGGAGAGGGTGATCTGTGCATTGTGTACCCCCTACAAGGGAGGAGAGGAAAGGTGCCCTGTCTTCACATCAAGTTCAGTGAGGAAGAATTCAGGAGGATCATTTGGAGAACAATGTGATGCTAAGTATGTCACACTGGGATGATGTGATAGTAAGTATGCCACACTGGAATTTGGAGGTGCAGGATCTGGAATGCCCAAGAGGTAATATCTAGCTGGAACAGTCTGCTGGTGACAAAGCAAAGAAATAAGGCTGCTAACATTTTAAAGCTCTATGGTATTTTCTATGGGTCAAAAGAGAACATGGCTGGGCCTGGTAGCTCACACCTGTAATCCCAGCACTTTGGCAGGCCAAGGTGGGTGGATTACTTGAGGTCAGGAGTTCAAGACTAACCTGCCCAACATGATGAACCCCGTTTCTTCTAAAAGTGCAAAAATTAGCCAGGTATGGTGGCAGATACCTGTGATCCCAGCTACTTGGGAGGCCAAGGCAGGAGAATCCTTTGAACCCAGGAGGCAGAGGTCGCAGTGAGCCAAGCTCGTGTCACTGCACTCCAGCCTGAGTGACAGAGTAGGACTCTGTCTCAAAAAAAAAATTCTTCCTTCCTTCCTTCCTTTCCTTCCTTCCTTCTTTCTTTCTTTTCTTTCTTTCTCTTTCAAGAGGAATTCCTGAAGGGAGAAAATGACTTGTAATAGGAGTGTGGTATGCGTGTAACCACTGAAAGTCAGAGGCAGAGGGGGAATCATAAGCATCCCTCTAAAAGAAGTATTGCCTTTGCAAAGAGAACTGAAGTGAGAGATCCCAGTGATAGTGGAGAGTCTGGAATTCCAGTTCTTTGAGTTCCAAAGAATCTAAAATCACCTCACCATTACTAGATTTCAAAATAAGATTGTTCCTTTCCTTTACCTCTCTCCTGCCCAGGGCTTCAGTTTCATGGGTGTCAAAATAATGTAATTAAAGGGGGAATCAGTGGAAAAGCAAGGTAAAAAAAATGAGGACAGAGTGAAACCACTTATATCCCCTCTCCCTATTTAGGTTCTCTGCCTATATCAAACATGAGCTTGAGGAGGGGTGACATTATAAATTGGATTGGAGTTTGGGATTTTGAAATTAGACTGGACTGGATGTTTTATTTTATAAAATTGATACTCTTTGATAATAACTGAGAGTGATGGGAAGAGCTATATGACTTGCCTTCCCATCTTTCAACAAAGGTTGGAGAGATGGGGGTTGGTTGAGTTAGTTTTTAAGCATGGTGCAATAACAGAATAAAGCTGATTTTTGTTTGCATCATAGAAAGTAATTTTACTATTTTAGTAAATCAGTGATAGTCATCAGTCACAGGATATCTAGGAGACCAATTATAAATGTGAACCTGGAGATCAGGAAAGAAAACATGGATTTGAGGGTTCATTTCATTATTTTTTCTCCATTTAGAATTAATTCAACCTCTAGTGCTTACTTGACAGTGATATAATAGACAATTTATTTTAAAATAATTACAATAAAAGTACCCTACTTAAAAAAATAAAAAGCACAGGCGTAAAGTCAGCAAAATGGCATAATAGAACATCCCACTCCTTATTTCCCTACAGGCACCCTGATTTAACAACAATATAGGATAAAATACCTTTATGAGAATTTCAAAATCCAGTTAAGAAGTTTCAACATTCTAGGTGAGCACAAAGCTAAGAACAGCATCATTAAAATAGGTAAGAAAGGTAATTTCAGTTTACCCTAACAACTTACCACAAGTTAGCACACAGCTCAGCACCAGAAGAGCATGCCCTAGCTCACAACTCCTCCTTTGAGTGAAAGATAAGGGTAGAGTATGCATCTAACATTTTGGCTTTTCCGAGGGCTGCCCAATGGGCTGGTTTTTGTCTTGTCTCATTCAGATCACTGGTTGAACAAATATAGTTTTGATGCCTGGCGACTGCTTGAAAAAATAACTGTGTGTCGTCGGGGAGGAAGTGAGGGTTCCTGTAGCCATCATGGCTTAGTGTGATCAGAAGAAAGTTCTTAACTTGAGGCTATCCTCTTGGGAAAGAGGGAGAGGAATGAAGCATGTGTCCAGCATTCTGGCTTTCTGGAGAGCTATCCTAGGGATTGGTATTCATCTCTCTTGTCAGGTATCTGTCTACATTTCAGGGTACTGACAGAAAATCTACATACTCTGAATACCTGGTGAGCACTATGAACAAGGAGAGTGACCCAGATTGGTGCTGTAGAATCAAAAAGCTTGCAGTGCCACAGACAGACACCAGAGAGAGAAAGAAGTTATGAATACTTGAAAAAGAAAGGAGCAAGCCTCTCTGATGGAAATTGCACACACAGGCTGAAAATACATCCCCTGCTTAAAAAAGGTTTCACAGATCATAGAAGCTCTAGTCAGGCTGATTGGTGAGTGTCTTCCCTTGTATAAAACCAATCCAAAAAGACTGAGAGAGGTGGCTGTTTTTTCAGATGTGTGGATCCTGACACAGTTATGAGACACATGAAGGAACAAGGAAACATAGCTCAAATAAAGGACCAAAATACATATTCAGAAATTGATCCTAAGAGCTGGAGGTATATGAGTTATCTGACAAATAATTTAAAAAACTGCCACATAGATGGTCTGTGAGTTCAAGAAAATAATGCATAAACAAAACAAGAATATCACCCAAGATATAGAATATATTTGAAAGAATCAAATAGAAATTTGGGAGCTGAAGACTATAATAATGAAAGTAAAAAATTCACTAAAGAGATTTAATAGCAGACTTTATCAAGGAGAAAAGATTCTGCAAACTTGAAGACAGATCATTTGAAATTATCCAGTCAGAGAAACAAAAAGATAAAAAGAATAAAAAGGAGTGAAGAAAGGGCCAAGTGCAGTGGCTCATGACTATAGTCCCAGGACTTTGGGAGGCCAAGGCAGGAGGAGTACTTGAGGCCATGAGTTCAAGATCACCCTGGGCAACACAGTGAGACTCTGTGTCTACAAAAAATTTAAAAAAATAGCCAGCTATGGTGGCATATCCCTGTAGTCCTAGCTACTCATAACGCTGAAGCAGGAGAATTGCTTGAGCCCAGAATATTGAGGCTACAGTGAGCCATGATCATGCCAGTACACTCAGCCTGAGCAACAGAGTAAGACCCTGTATCAAGAAACAAAAAGAGTGCAGAAAGCCTAATGGACTTATAAAACAACATTTAGCTCACGAATTTACACACATGGGAGTCCCAGAAGGAGAACAGAGAGAAAAAAAGGAAAGGAATTAAGGCTTATTTAAAAAGAAAATGACCAAAAACTTGTCAAATTTGGGGAAGTAAATAGACATTTAGAATTAAGAAACCCAGTGGCTCCAATTACAGCACACCAAAAATAAACACATAGGAAGATAAATAATCAAGTTGTCAAAAGTCAAGAGCAAAGAGATTTTGAAAGCAACAAAAGAAAAATGTCTTATACAAGAAAACCTCCATATGTCCATTAGTAGATTTCTCAGCAGAAATCTTGCAAGCTAGAAGGGAGTGGAGTGATACATTTGAAGTGCTAAAAGACAACAACTGTTAACCAAGAATACTACATCAGCAAAACTGTCATTCAAGAATAAAGGCAAAATAAGGATTTTCCAAGAAAACAAGAGCTGTGGGATTCATTCTCACCAGATCTTACAATTGTTTCTAAAGAAAGTCCTTCAAGTTGAAACAAAAGGACACCAAACAGCAACACAAAACCATATGAAAGTATAAAGCTAGCTAGTAAAGACAAGTCTATAGACATACAGAATACCATAATACTGTAATGGTGGTATGCAAATCACTTTTAATTCAGGTATAGAAATTAAACGAGAGTATAAACATAACTACAACTGTAAAAATATGTTAATGGATATACAAAATAAAAACATGTAGTTTGTAAAATAACGTAAAGTATGTGGGGGAGAGGAAAATTGTAGAGTATTTGTGATTGAAGCTAAGTTGTTATCAGTTTAATATAGAGTGTTTTAACTGGAAGATGCTTTATGTAAGCACCATGATAACCACAAAGAAAATACCTATAGAATATGAATAAAAGAAAATGAGAAACAAGTCAAGTATGTTACTATTAAAAAATCAATGAAACATAAAGTAAGACAGCAAGAAAGGAAAAGAGTAACAGAAATCTACAAGACAGACAGAAAACAAGTAACAAAATGACAGTAGTAACTCCTTCCGTAATAATAACAACTTGAAAGCTAATTGGATGAAACTCCCCAATCAAAAGACACAGAATAGCTCGATGGATTAAAACACCAAGATACAACTATATACTGTCTATAAGACACAGTATATGGGCTATGACAAACACAGTACTAAGAAGGATATTTATAGTGATAAATGCCAAAATTAAAAAAAGAAAAAAGATCTCAAACAATTTAATTACATATCTAAGAACTAGAAAAAGAAGAACAAACTAAGGCCAAAGTTAGCAGAAGGAAGGAAATAATTAGCTGAAGTGTAGGTGGGTTTCCCATTGGGAATTCCAACTGGCGTATTTACAGCAAGCTGCAGCAAGTTCCATGCAATCTTACTGTGACCGAAAGGTGGTTGGTGTGGCTTATCTGTGTAGTGCATGCAGGATGTGGAGGTCAGTTGGGTAGGCTGTATATAGCTGTCTCACTCACAGTGGTCACCAGGAAGTGGTTATATAAGACAGATATCTAGATTGACTACTTTGAGGAACTGGGAGGAGGCAGAGAACTGGAAATTGTGTCAAGTATGACTAAGCCTTGCTACTGATATGAGAAAGTTAAACTCGTATGTAAAATAGATGCTGAAGCAGCATAAACTTGGAAGAATTCACAACATGCTTGAAAAACAGGATACCTACATTCAAAAGAAGGAAACTGAGTCCTTATCTTACACTACACATAAAAATCAACTCAAAATGGATTAAAGACTTAAACGTAGTACCTGATATCATAAGGCTCCTAGAAGAAAACACAGGAAAAAAAAACCTTATTGACATTGGACTTGGCAATGATTTCTTGGATATGACACTAAAAGCACAGGTAACAAAAGCAAAAATAGTCAAGTGGGACTACATCAAACTACAAAGCTACTGCATAGCAAAGGAAACATTCAACAGAGTGAAAAGGCAACTTATGGAATGGGAGAAAATGTTTGCAATCCATACATCTGATAAAAAGTTAATATCTAAAATATTTGAGAAACTCCTACAACTCAACAGCAAAAAAATCAAACAAGCAAATAACCTGATTAAAAAAAAGCATAGGCCCTAAATAGACATTTTTCCAAGAAGACATACAAATTACCAATAGATATATGAAAAGGTACTCAAAATCATTAATGATAGAGAAAGAAAAATGAAAACCACAGTAAGATATCACTAATATTTGTTAGGATTGTCATTATTAAAAAACAAACAAATATCAGCAAAGATGTGGAGGAAAAAGAACCCTTGTATATTACTGGTGAGAATGGAAAATGGTGCAGAGAACCACCATATGACCCAGGAATCCACTACTGGGTATTTGTTCAAAGGAATCAAAATCAAAATATTGAAGAGGTATTTGTACTTCCATGTTTATTGTAGCATTGTTCAAATAGTTAAGAGGTAGAAACACTAAATCTCCATGGACGGATGGATAAATGGATAAAGAAAATGTAGGGGGATGTGTGTGTGTATTTATATATGCAATAGAAAAATTTGCCAGCCATTAAAAAAGAAGGAACTCCTGTCACATGCGACAACATGGATGGACTTTAAGGACATTATGCTAAATGAAATAAGCCAGTCACAAAAGGACAAATGATGCATGATTCCACTTATATGGATATCTAAGATAGTTAGACTCATAGAAACAAAAAGTAGAATGGCATTTGCCAGGGGCTGTCAGGAGAAATGAGCAGTGGCTCAGTGGTTATAGAATTTCAGTCACGCAAAATGAAAGTTCTAGAAATCTACAGTACAACATTGTGCTTATAGTTAACAATACTGTAAGGTACACTCAAACATTTCTTAAGTGGGTAGATTTCATGTAGTGTGTTTTAAATCACAATACAAAAGGCACAATGCCGCATTTAGATTTTCTCATAGAAATCTATGAGATTCACAATTGACAATTCACAATTGACCTTTCTCCTCCATGTGGTGTCCTAGTGAAGAAATGAATGCAGTCCTTGGATTCAGGCAGCCTTATTTTCGATCTCAAATCTTAGGGATTGTATTAATACAATGTTGCACAAATTACCCTTCCTGATACTCAGTTTTATCTTTTGTAAAATCGCATAATGGTACTTGCCATGTAGTTAGTTCTAAATAACAGCTAGTCTGTTTCTTTAGGCCATTACCATATCACATGTCAAATGTTTGGGAGGCAACGTCTTATTGCATGGGTTACACAACTCTTTGTCTTTACTAGAAATTGCGTGTGTGTGTGTGCACATTTATTCTTATGAAATTCTGTGTATATATACATTAAATATATATAATAGATATATAATTACTTCTCTTAAAACTCTGGTCTATATATGGATACAATGATTATCATTAAATCATTGATAAAACTTTCTCTGTGTATCATCAGCTTTGCTTTATTCCAAAAACTTTCTAAATTTTAGCCTTTAAGAAACCACCTTTTTGTTGTTCTTATCTACAAAGTTTAAGGATTGAGTCAAAGATATACAATACATTTCCTTTGTTTAAAGGACTAAAAATGTACCAGGGGAGAAGAATATACTAATATTATTTACTCATATATTATTAATAGTATTTACTATTGGTATATTAATATTAAAACTTCAAATCACCATTCAAGTTCATCGATCCTAACAATCCAGAGAGAACTGACAGTAAGTGGGTTGGGGACAAAGCAGTCATTGAGGGCTGGATCATAAGATTCACCAGGGAGACAGGATTTGAAGACAGCTGGCAGTTCAGCGCTCTTTAACATGTGGGGCATGTAATGCAGTGTGGGCTCATGGCTGTAGATAGGACATGCTATGATTTTAGGTCATGTGTAAAAATGGCTCTATACAGTATTGAATCCCACTGTCACAGGCAATGTGGAGTGGTGTTGAGAGAACAAACGGTAGTGAAAATGCCTGGGTTTGAACCTGGCTCTGCCACTTTTTAGCTGTGTGACCTTAAATTACTTAACCTCTGTGTACCTTTTCTCATCTGTAAAATGGGGATAATAATATACTACTACCTTATAGGGTTATTATGAGGATTAGGTAAGTTAATATTTGTAAATTGCTTAGACCAATCTAGGCACCTAGGCACCTGGTGAGTGCTATACATGTGTTTGTTGAATAAATATCCAATCATATTGGAAGGAAGCTATTTCCTTTTCAATTCTCTTTCAATCCTTATGACGAAGTCAAAAAGAAAGTCTCTGGTGCTAAAATGACTTTAATACCTCTCTAGCCTTTGCCAATCTCCCCCTGCAAGAAAAAGAAAATATCCCAAGCTCCTAGCTCTGACAGAAGACAATAGTGCAACAGCTTAATAAGCCAAACCTATTGTCATGATATTACTTTTTATAGTTATCTTCTATTTGTATCAAGTGATTCTGGCATTCCATTTATGGTCGCTATATATAGTTAAAAGAAATTTTAGTAGAAGTTTTTAATCAATTTGAAGAAAGTAGTTAATTTATATTTAAAGACAGTAAATAGATAACAACAACAAAAAAGGTGATTTCTTAAAGACTAAAGTTTAGAAAGCTTTGGAATAAAGCAAAGCTGATAATACAGAGAGAAAAGAGAAAGTTTCATGTTTCTGTGTTGTGCCTTTTGCATGGTTTTCGGAAACAATGCCTCAAAGCTCCTCTTTTATCTAGGCAAAGTGCACGGTTTTGTCCACCTTCCAAAATCACCACTCACCTTGTCTAAGACACATGGTTAAATAGAAGTGGGCAGGGAATGTAGGCACTTTGCATTGTTGCTTTAGTGGACCTCTTCTGTGTGCTGAGAAGTGTTTGGTCCAGCTATCTGAGGAGTTCCACTAATTGCCTCATTAGGCAATCTCAATGCAGAAACAATATTTAAGTACATCAGTGCAACTCTTGGGTATGTGTAGGATTTAATAGCAGATGAAGCCAAATGAGCTGAAATGGAAAATTTATTTCTTTTTTAATAAGCCTTCTTAAATTCTCATTAAAAAAAAGACAGTAAGCAATTCATGCTTTTCAGCAAGCTGTAGTTTTTCTTAAGTTGTAAATGCTTCTGAACCATTTAGAGAAGCTTTGAAATATTTTCTGCAAATTATTCTAACATTTTCAAGCATGGGATGTTTAATAAGAGCTTTACTTCTTCTAAAATTAGATGTACAATCTGAATCATAATATCAAAATGCACAATATGTAAATGTATATGTAATACATGCATTCATAAAAGAGAATGACCTTTTTAAAATATTTAAGGCCTTAGTAATTATGTTAAAAATATCCCCAACAATGGTTACTCGAATCCACACTTGGTTTTATACTTGCCTAATGTAACTGTTGTCCCCAAGTCAGGGGACAACAGGAGTAGAAATACTGGCAGAACCAGGCAGAGGCAAGCTGCTGCCATCATTTGTATGTTTTAAATTGACCATAGGAAGAAAAGGTGACCAAAGGACAGAGAGCTTCCAGCTTCCCTAAAACGCATCTGCCCTAATGTTCAAAGTTCTTCATCTTTCCCACCTCGCTGTGTCTACCTGGTTCCCAGCATGTAGTCGCCGCATACCTAGATTATTACAAGTCTCCAAACTGCCCTCTCCTTCACCACCACCATCCCAGCTTGCTCTCAGTAGAGACTGATCTTTCTACAATCCTGTCCACACCCCATCGTTTCCTCCCTCTAAGATCTTCTCTGGTCATTGCCTTCAGATAAAGTTCGAATTGCCTGGCTTTGCTTTCCTCCTGAGCACTATGTGGCTTCAGCTGCTTTGTTGGCATTTTCTTTCCCTTTTCCTCACACCGAAGTCTCCACTCCAGCCAGACCTTCCTGGAGTTCTCATTGCTCCTTCCCAAATATGCCTTGCACATTCTGGTTTCTGAAGCTTTGCTGAGGCTGATTTCCTACCTCTGTGTCAGGCCCATCCCAAATTCAACTCTTGCCATTTAGGCTGGAAGGACTGCTGCAGCACAGAGCAAAACCGGGCCTTCCACTCAGCTGACTCTCTCTGTGGCACTTTCGTTCTGTACCACCGATTGCCACTTACATTTCTATGTGTTTATCGTCAAGTCTTTCACATTAATTGAAGGTTTTGAAGGACAGAGACCATCTCATAGCATTTGGTGTGCCTTGTTTACAGGAGGTGCTCAGTAAATCAGTTGATTAATTGCTCAATTATGTACCTCGCCCACATGTTTTTTAAAACAATCAGCTATCATTTTGTACAGCTATTAGAAGTTCCGAAAGTTCGGAAGAGCTTTGTGGGAATCAATGGTCTATTATAAGAATTAGATTTTAATTCATCTCAGTTTTGAGCTTCTGTAGAACTTAGCACAGTATGGTGAAAACAAGGATAGTCAATAAACATTAAAAATAAAGAACAAATGAGTGAGCAAAGCCCTGAATTTGATTTTCATTCTTATCTTCTCCGTAGACCATCTTGTACATAAAACCTTGTCTACTGCATGCCTCTGAAAGTTCGTCATAAAATGATGTCATCTTCTTTCTTGTTTTATAGCTTGTGATGAATAGCAATCCTCAGATCCATTCCCAAATTTAAGTGCATAGAAAAATCTGATTAAAAAGGCACGTTGAATTTTCCTTATCATCACTGCGACCTAACTAATATAAATCTTTGTGATCCTATTGCTGGGACTGTTACTATCTACCACAGATTTGTACTGGGGAGTCAGAAAAATCGCATTACCTTTTTTGGATAGGATCTGCTGTTTGACTGTTTACTTTGAAGATACATGCATGCCTACTGCTGGTGGAAAAATAAATTGATACGAGTTTTTGGGACATTAAGTTTGCAATATGAAATAGTCAACTTTAAAAGGCTGAATGCCTCACCTGGGAGTGAGAACCTATTTCTATGAAATAAAAATAAATTAGGCTGAGGTGGGAGGATCACTTGAACCCAGGAGTTTGAGGCTGCAGTAGGCTATGATCATGCCACTGTACCGACAGAGAGAATCTCTGTCTCTGCAAATAAAATAAATACATAAATAAATGGCTGAATTCTTTGATCTTATAATTCCATTTCTTAGAATTATTAAATTATCATGAGTGTACATAAACATTTAATTCTAAGAATGTTCATCTCAGCATTGTTTCAAATACAAATAAATGTAACCAACATAAATGTTCATAAATTAGACAAATTGTGGTAAATAATTTTTATGTAACCACATGAGACACATGCATTTATTAAAAATGTTTAGAATTTTACATAATAATTGATGAAATGGAAAGACATGCAGAAAATCATTTAATTTTTTTAAAAGCATGTGATAAAACATGCATGTAATTTATTTTAATAAAATTAAATATATGTGTGTATATATCCATATATATATATATTCATAAAATGAATGTATAGACCTCAAATGTAAAGAGTAGTTACACTTGGTAGGTGAAATGATGTGAGAATTCTCTTCCTTTTTATGTATATCTTTATGTTCTAAATTGTTTTTCAGAATAGATGTGATAGTTTATATATGTGAAAAAATAAAAGATTATAAATGTTTACTTAACGTTTTATAATTGAGTAACATTTTTTTATTTTCTGGTTCACCATTTGTAAACTATAATATCTATTACCAAGCAAATATTTTAATAAGGTTTTGTAAGAAAGATTAGAACTGCTGCTATTACTACTAAAAACAGTTGCCCTCAAAGAGCTTCCAGTTTTTCAACAATCTTATGTGGATCTAGGTAGTCACATTTAGAAGATAAAAAATAAAGTTGAAGTGTACAAAAAGTTTTTTTTAAAACGTGGTCTTTTATTGTACCTTTGCAAAAAATAGAGATACATAGATCTTAAAATATAATTCCAGGGAGGGAATTCTGATACCTGTAACAAATATATTCTAAAATAGAGTTTACTGTAGTTGATAAAAGCCAAGGATCAACCTCCTCTGGGAGGCAGATAGTGACTGTTTTCAACTACCTGGAGGGGCTTTGAGACAAGGGGGATTCAGTTTATGCAACTCAGAAATTTCAAATGCAGTCAGGAAAAATAAAAAAATACCATACGTGTCACTGTCCTTTCTTCTTTTTGTGTCTCTTCTGCTGTGTCTTTTTGTCTTTTCTGTGGGTCTCTCTTCTTTGATCCTCTGCCTTTTTTTATCTCCTGGCCTACTAGAAATGACTGAGTTAATATCCACCAGAGTGAAGTACTCATGCATGATTGAAAAAATAATTACCCTCCTTTTTCCACTTTTCCATCTTGCTGACATCTTTTATCAAAGTTTGGGTTTGTGGAAGCCTGGTTCTCCAAGAGTGAGGTTTCTCCCTGATTGTGAGTTAGGCACTTTGGGAGGTACATTAACTATTTCCTGCCACTAGGGGACCATTTCGTATAATGCTTCGATGGACTCATTATCATTTATTTACTCTGAGCCCAATTCTTCCCAGTCTGTTGGGTGAGCAGGCGAACAGAGTGAACCTGAGTACATACACCTTGGGCAGTTTTACTGGAGGGCAAAAGAGAGGTGATGTGAATCCCCCTCACCCTCTCTTCTGTGTGTTCTTCTGTGTGTTTTGCTAGCATGCTCCTCTCTTTGCCAGGAGGGTGAAACCCATTATTTTACTTACCCCTTAAGATTTGGCAGAATTTTTTTTTTTTTTCAGAAAGACTGCAAAAGATGGTGATAGGGGAAATACAGGCAGAAAAACTGGAATACAAGAGGTTATAGTTCAAACATAACCTGTGTATTGAGGCCATGTATTAACACAAAGGGAGCAAATGGCCATTGTAGGAAAAACACAGGTTGAGAAACAGGAAGGGCTGATACTGGAAGCCTGTAAGGGCAGACTCCCAGGATTTCCATTTGTATGAAAAATGAGACAGTCATAAATATCAAACTGTGCAAGCCACATGAACAAGTGATGAAATGTAGCAATTAACTTTAAAAGGGAGTCTTTTGCTATTAACAGTAGACAAAGAGGATGAGCACGGCAATGACAAGAACCACATGCATATTTGACCAATTTCTCTCGATAAATCTAATCCACCTGACCCAACACCATTATCCCTTCCACCTGGAGCCATGCTTTCCCGCTGACACTAAGCATCCTCTTGAGTCAGAGGTTGAACTAAAATGCACAGAATCAGAGCTCGCTGGTAGAAAAGGTTGCTCTACTTTTGCAGAGGGCTTTGTGGGCTTCTTTTAGCCTCTGAGAATTCCAGTGCATTGCTGTGAAAACTTAGGGTTAACATCTTTTGCATTGAGAATGGTGTCACTTAGTCTCTTAGTTCCATCTATTTACACAGCAGGCAGCTTTGCATTTGGTTGTAAAGAAGAAATGCCCCAGTAGGTTTTCCTTCTATGCAGAGAAAGTGTTCTCTGGCCCTTTGTGGGTCAGACAGAAAGTGGAGGGGCAAGCTGAGGAAAAGGGGTCTCCCAGGTGTCCTTGACTCCTTCACTAAGGAGAAGCCAGAATTCACCAGCATCTGCAATGAAGTTTTTAACAATGCTTTGATCTGAATCAAACTGATAAATGAATTCCTTATGTTTTTTTTCACAAATCTGTTCACTTTGCTGTTTTCCTCCCCCTCTGGAATTTGGAAACATGAATTGTGGTTGTTTTTAGTTGCTTTAGGCATCTCCCATCAGGCTCTGAAGGACTCCATGTTTTCTAAGACCCATGCATGCTTGTTGGGGCTGAGTTTGGAAAGGCATATGAGAAAGGAGAAGGATCAAAAAGAAGTGAATAAAGAAAGGGTGGAGGTCAACAGAATAGTATCTATGCTCAGAAGTGAACCGTGTAGGAAAGTGCTCAGGAAAAGCAAAATGGAAGCCAGCTCTGTGACATTATTTTGACTTTCTCAGATGGTATTTGAGGTTAAATTGAAGTCCAGCTTGTCATGGATGGGCACTACTGGATCTAATTACTTCAGCAGTCCATATGATTTTGGGGAATGATAAATTGAAAGGTTCATCGCTGCTACAGAAAAACCATTATTGTTATTTTAAGCTTAAGTTTCATTTGGGCTGGAGGAATTGTCCATTGCCTGGAAATAACTACTGTAGCCACAGCCGCCACCCGTCAGCAGGAATATCTGCCAAGTGCTTTCTTTGGGGAGCAATTCTGTGTCCTGGAATAAGTACAAATTTTATTTTATTATTTTAGCTGGCCAGATCCTTGTTTAAAGGGGGGCATTGTGAATATGGGAGTGGTTTGTTTTGCTTAGAATGGCGGCTCATGAACTTCAGGGCAGATATAGAGAGATCACCTGGAAAGTTTGTTAAAATGAAAATTCTGGGGAGCCCTCCAACAGATTCTGTTTGGTGGAAACGTAATGGGAGCAAGGGGAATGTATTTTTAACTAATACTCCCAAGTGATGCTTGCAATATGATGTGCAGGCCACACTTTGGGGAACATTGATTTGTGAATTTTAAATCAGGATACTCTTATGAAAGAATGAGTTTCTATTCTTGCCAGAAATCTATGTATAGAGTTAAATTTTTCTAGTTACTCCCTAGTGTAAGTCTGGCAGAATGGTGATATTCTCAGTGCATCCCTTCCTGAGAGATGTCACAGCAAAATGCTGCAAAAATTGCAATAAAAACAAGTAAGCATTGAGTCTAGGCATCCCCTACTGCCTCTCCATCCGGAAATCAGAATATTCCAGCAACTGCAGTCCTCGTCTGGTCATGGAGGCCTTTGGCTTTAGACACAGCTCTGTCCTGGCCATGTGGCCTCCTTTCAGGCCTGAAGTCTCTTAGCAGGTAGCAAATGGAAAGATGGAGTGATTTCCTCAAAAATTCAGAACTTTTTCATGCTCATTACCTGATGCAGAATTTTTTTGATCTAAGTAACCCAAGTGGCAGTCTCATCCCTTGTTTCTTTGACATTGGAGTTCTGTTTAATGGCGAGTTACAAAATGGCAAAAGTGAATCAGAATGCTTGTACATGTTTTAGTGACGAAAGAGCTTTCCTTTTTTTTTTTTTAGATTGACTTTATTGAGGTATGATTGACTTACAAGAAGCTTACATTTTTAAGTTATACAACTTGATGAATTTGGAGATCAGCCTACATCCTGAAACCATCACTATAGTCTATGCCATAAACTTACCTATTAACTTTAGAAGTTTCCTTCCACTATCTTTATTTTGGTGAAAAGAAAACTTAGCATAAGATACACCTTTTTAGAAAATGTTTAAGTATGCAATTCGGTACTGTTAACCACAGGCACAATGCTGTACAGTGGATCTCCAGGATTGATTCAACTTATACAAGGAAGACTTTGTACCTCCTCATTTCTCCCTCCCCCAGCCTTGGGCAACCACCGTTCTTCTTTCTGTGTCTATGAGTTTGACTGTTTTAGATTCACTATTTAAGTGGTGTTACATAGTATTTATTCTTCTGTGTCTGGCTTATTTCATAATGACCTGCCATTTTATCCATTTTGTAGCAAATGACAGAATTTTCCATTTTTTTAAGGTTGAATAACATTCCATTATATGTATATACTGAATTTCCTTTATCCATTTATCTGTTGGTGGACATATAAGTTGTTTCCACATCCTGGCTATTGTGAATAATGCTGCAATGAACATGTGAGTGTAGATGTCTTTCGTAGATCCTGCTTTCAATTCCTTTGGCTATATACATGGAAATGTAATTGCTGGATTATATGGTCCAGCATATAGCCGTATTTTTAATTTTTTGAGGAATCTTCATATTGTTTTCTATCATGGCTATAACAATTTACATTTCCACCAATAGTATACAAGGATTATTTTTCCCTATAGCCTTGCTCACATTTATTATCTTTCATTTTTTTGATAATGGTCATCTTAACAGGTGTGAGGTGATAGTTCATAATGGTTTTAACTTGCATTTCCCTGATGATTACTGATGTTGAGCACCTTTTCATATACCTATTGGACATTTGTACATCTTCTTTGGAGAAATGTCTATTCAGGCCCTTTTTCCATTTTTAAGTCAGGTTATTTATTTATTTGCTATTGAGTTGTTGGAATTTCTCTAATATCTTGGATATTAACTTCTAATCAGATGCATGGTTTGCAAATACTTCCTCCCATTCCATTGGTTGTCTTTTCATGAGTTGATTGTTGTGCAGAGCTTTTTAGTTTGATATAGTCTCATTTGTCTTTTTTTTGTTTTTGTTGCCTGTGCTTTTGGGACCATATCCAAGAAATCATTGCCAAGGCCAGTGTCGAGAAGGTTTTTCCCTGTATTGTCTTATAGGAGGTTTACAGTTTCAGGATTTACACATTTAAGTCTTTAATCCATGCTGAGTTGATTTTTATATATTCAGTAAAATAATCTAATTTCATGTTGTTGCATGTGGATATCCAGTTTTCTCAACAGTGTTTATTGAAAAGACTCTCCTTTTTTCATTAGTACCCTTGTTAAAGATCCATTGGTCATATAGGTGTGGATTTATTTCTGGGCTCTTCACTCTGTTCGACTGGTCTATGTGTTGTTTTTATGCCAGCATCTTACTGTTTTTTTAAAGACTTAATTTTTTAGAGTAGTTTTATGTTCTCAGCAAAATTAAGAGGAAAGTAAGAGATTTCCCATAAACCCTCTGGCCCCAAGTAACTTCACCATTATCAATATCCCTCACAAGAGTGGTTCATTTAATGAAATTTATGAACCTCTACTGACACATTATATGACACAAAATACAGAGTTTACATTAGGATTCATTCTTGGTATTGTGCATTGTGTGGGTTTACTGTGCAATGTAATTATACAATTCAGTGTGCATTTACACAACAAATTGTATAATTACATGTAGCCACAATTAAAATATCATGCAGAGTATTTTCACTGCCTTAAGGGTTCTCTGTGGTCTGCTTATTATTTCTCCCCTGCCTGAACCCCTGGCAACCACTGATCTTTTTGTTGTCTTCATATTGCCTTTTCCAGAATGTCATATGGTTGGAATCATACACTATGTAGACTTTTCAGACCAGCTACTTTCACTTAGCAATAAGCATTTAAGTTCCCTGTATGTCTTTTTATAACTTGATAGCTCATTTCTTTTTAGTGCTGAATAATATCCCATTGTCTGGATGTACCATGACTTATCCATTAACTTACTGAAGGATATCTTGTTTGCTTCCAAGTTTTGGCAATTATAAATAAAGCCCCTATAAACATTCACATGCAGATTTTTGTGTGGACATGTTTTCAATTCTGTTGTGTAAATATCAAGGAGAACAATTACAGATCCTGTGGTAAGAGTATGTTCAGTGTTTTGTTTTGTTTTGTTTTGTTTTTTTTGAGATGGAGTTTCGCTCTTGTTACCCACGCTGGAGTGCAATGGTGCGATCTCAGCTCACCGCAACCTCCGCCTCCTGGGTTCAGGCAATTCTCCTGCCTCAGCCTCCTGAGTAGCTGGAATTACAGGCACGCGCCACCATGCCCAGCTAATTTTTTGTATTTTTAGTAGAGACGGGGTTTCACCATGTTGACCAGGATGGTCTCGATCTCTTGACCTCATGATCCACCAGCTTCGGCCTCCCAAAGTGCTGGGATTACAGGCTTGAGCCACCGCGCCCGGCCCCAGTTTTGTAAACAATAGCCAAATGGTTTTCCAAAGTGGTTGTATATCATTTTGCATTTCCATCAGCAATGAATGAGAGTTCCTTTCATGCCGCATCCTCACCAGCATATAGTATTGTCAGTGTTTTGGATTTTCACTTTCATAGGTGTACAGTGGTATCTTGTTATTGTTTTAATTCATGTTTTTCTGATGACATATGACATAGAGCATCTTTTCCCATGCTTATTTGCCATCCATATAACTTCTTTGGTAAAATGTCTGTTAAGGTCTTTGGCCTATTTTGTAATTGAAAAGTTTGTTCTCTTAATTGTTGAGTTTTAAGTGTCCTTTATGTTTTGAATGATAGTCCTTTTTCAGATGTGTCTTTGTCAAATATTTTCCTTTAGTTTGTGACTTGTCTTATCATTTTCATGACATTATCTATTGCAGAGTAAAGGTTTTTAATTTTAATGAAGTTTAGTTTAGCAACGATTTATTTCACAGATAGGGCTTTGCTCATTTTATATTTAGGTCTACGATCCATTTTGAGTTAATTTCTGTGAAGGAAATAAGGTCTGTGTTCATGCATGTGGGTGTCCAGTTATTTCAGCATCATTTGTTTTTGCTTGATTATATTACCTTTGGTCCTTTGTCAAAGATAAGTTGAGTACATTTATGTAGTTACCATGCTGTTTTGGTTACTGTAGCTTCACAGTATATTTTTAATTCAGGATGCATGATACTTCCGGCTTTGTTCTTTTTGCTCAAAATTGCTTTGGCTCTTTTCACTCTTTTGTGGTTACATAAGAATTTTACAATTTTTTTTCATAGAAAGAATTTTAGGATTGTATTTTCCATAGAAAGAAATTTTTAGGAAGACAGTGCATTCATGATACAATATATTATGGTGAAAAAAGCGCTGAACTTAGAATCTGAGGTGCCAGATTCTAAGTTTATTTATTTATTTCAAATTACATTTTAATAAATATATTAGAAATATCTTGCTTTTATATGGTTTTGAACTCTGAATGAACAAAGCTACATGGCATAAATAAGTTTGTCACTTGCCTCTTTCACTCAAGAATATGCCTATCAGACTCATATTGCTTGCTTGTGCAGCAAGCATCTGCAAAACCATACTCCAAAATCCAAGGTAATTTTGCTGAGTTTGACAGTGAAGTATGATGTAAACTGATGTGTAGCTGTTTGGCATCCATCCTCATCCATGGGTTAAATAAACTCTCTAGGTTTATTTAACAGAGGAGGAAGCAAAGGCTCTGTACATGAAAATGATTCGCCTGAAGATTTAGTGGACAGAACCTGGAATTCAGCTGCATTGCTCCAAGTCTGGCATTCATTCTCTCTTTAGCCAGGTCTTTCAGCTCTTTAAGGACTTCTGTTCTGGGGAAAATACCCATATTCCAGACCCCACTATGAGCAGCAGTACTCTGAGAAAGTCACTTTCTCTCTTGAAACCTTCATTGCTCAATCATAAATCGAAGATGATGATATCCTACTGTGCAGGTAATTGTGGGATCAAGTAAAATGGGTGTACAACGCTTGGTATTAGATACTCAAAGAGCAAAATAATTATGTTTTTAAAAAAAGTTCTGAGATCAGAGTTTGCCATTTATCAATAATATGGCAACTGACAGGTCACATTATTACCCTGGACCTGAAATGGGATAACAACACCCACCTAGTTCAGGTAGTAAAGAGGAGTGAATGAGGTAAGGAGTTCTTTGCAAAAGAATTCTACTATCCATACCTTCTAATCATTTACAAACTTCTCCAAGAAATTGAATCTTGGGATCCAAGATGGCCGACCACTAACAGCTCAGGATTGTAGCTCCCAGTGAAAGCTCAGAGAACGAGACGACGCCACAACTTTAGACGAATTTTCGTCACTCACCGATTAGCCGATTCCCAGTGGAGGAGCCCCACGGGTCACCAGCGCGATTCTTGTGGCCGCCGCAGCGGTTTTGCCGGCGTCTAGGCGCAGCAGCTCTTCATGCAGAGCCAACGGGACCGTCCCCTACTGACCGGAGTTTGGAGCTCCGGGAAGTCAGAGCCGCTTGTTGCGGACTCAAGAGGGAAGCCAGACCAGAGATTCCCGGGCAGAAGAGCACCATCAGTCTTATCGCTGCTATTTAGGCCGCCACAGTGGGTGGCTCGGATCCCAGCACTGGGAATCAATAAGTCGGACGTCGACTCAGAAACCTAATTAGAAAGGCGGGTCATCTACAATGAAGGGGAAAAAACAGCCTAAGAAGGCCGAGTATACTCAAAATCAGAACCCATCAGCAACAGAACAAGCCCTGATGGAAAAGGACTCATCAGCAACCGAACAAGCCCTGATGGAAAAGGACTCATCAGTAACAGAACAAGGCCTGATGGAAAAGGACTGTGTTCCATTATCTGAAGTAGGCTTTAAAAGGTGGATGATAAGAAACTTCTGGGAGTTAAAGGAACTTGTTCTAACCCAATGTAAAGAAACTAAGAACTTGGAAAAAAGGTTAGATGAAATGTTGCAAAGAATAGACAATATAGAGAGGAATACAAATGAACTTATGGAGTTAAAAAATACAGCACGAGAACTTAGTGAAATATGTACAAGCTTAAACAGCCGAATGGATCAAGCAGAAGAAAGGGTATCAGAGGTCGAAGACCAACTTAATGAAACAAAACGACAAGATAAGAATAGAGAAAAAAGGATAAAAAGGAATGAGCAAAGTCTCCAAGCAATATGGGACTATGTGAAAAGACCTAATATACGCTTGATTGGTGTACCTGAATGTGACGGAGAGAATGAATTCAAGCTGGAAAATACTCTCCAGGACATTATCCAGGAAAATTTTCCTAGTTTAGCAAAGCAGGACACTATTCAACCCCAGGCAATACAGAGAACACCACAAAGATATTCCTCAAGAAGACCAACCCCAAGGCACATAATCGTTAGATTCACCAAGATTGAAACGAAGGAGAAAATATTAAGGGCAGCCAGAGAGAAAGATCAAGTTACCCATAAAGGTAAGCCTATTAGGCTTACAGCAGATCTCTCAACGGAAACCCTACAAGCTAGAAGACAGTGGGGGCCAATATTCAATATACTTAATCAACAGAACTTTCAGCCCAGAATTTCATATCCTGCCAATTTAAGCTTTACATTTGAAGGAAAAATAAAATCTTTTAGGAACAAGCAAGTACTCAGAGATTTTATTACCACCAGGCCTGCTTTACAAGAACTTCTAAAAGAAGCATTATACACAGAAAGGAACAACCAGTATGACCCTTTCTAAAAATACACCAAAAAGTAAAGAGCATTAACATAAAGAAGAATTTTTATCAATGAAAGGACAAAATAGCCAGTTAATATCAAATGGCAGCAACCCTAAATTTAAATCGACCAAATCTCCCAATCAAAAGATACAGACAAAATCTAACGGTATATCCAAAGATATACATAGACTCAAAATAAAGGGTTGGAAAAAAAAAAAAAACGTACCAACCAAATGGAGAGCAAAAATAAATAAATAAAAAGCAGGAGTTGCAATTTTCACATTTGACAAAATAGATTTCAAAGCTACAAGGATACAAGGGTAAAAGAATTAATGTAATAATAAGAGATCTTAACACTCAGATACATAAGACCCATAATGAGATTTAGATTCAACGAGACAGAAAATTGATAACGATATCCGGGACTGGAACTAAGATCCAGAACAAATAAACTCAATAGAGCTCTCCATTTTAAACACACAAAATATACATTATCCACAAAATCTAACGATATATCTAAAGATATACAAAGACTCAAAACAAGGGGATGGAAAAAGACCAACCAAATGGAGAGCAAAAATAAATAAGTAAAAAGCAGGAGTTGCAATTCTCACACTTAATAAAATAGATTTCAAAGCTACAAGGATGCAAGGGTAAAAGGATTAATGTAACAATAAGAGATCTTAACACCCAGATACATAAGACACATAATGAGATTTAGATTCAACGAGACAACAAATTAATAACGATATCCAGGACTTGAACTCAGAGCCAGAACAAATAAACACAATAGAGGTCTCCATTTTAAACACATAAAATATGCATTAACCACTTTAAACACTCAAAATATTGATCGGCCATTATTGAAACCCATTCTAGGAATGAAGTAATATTCCTTTTTCCCTCTTTTTCTTTTTTTCCCCTTCTTTTTCTCTTTTTCCCTCTTAAAAAAAAAAAAAAAAAAAAAAAAAAGAAATTGAATCTTGGTTTATAGAATATTTGTTCTTCCATATGTAGTTTTAGTCACAGCATCCCTTTGGGTCCTCTACCTCAAGGTATTCTGTAAGCGAGTGTAACTGGGGGATGGGAACAGGTTGCAGGGGTGTTCCAAAGACATCCACTGTTCCCCCAGTTAGATGTGTTTTCCCGGGTCCTTGGGCCTCATCACTCAAGAATGGGGAGAGAGCCCTGGTGGTGCAGTGAGCTTGTTCAAGTATGTATCAGACCCAGAGAGTTTTGCAGAAAAGCGATTTATCAGGCAGACAGAGAGGGAAAGAGAAATAGAGAGAGAGAGAGAGCTCCCATGCTGTCATGGGAGGGGATCCAGAGATGGAGTTCGTATAGGTAAGGGAGTAGGGGGGATTTTTTACCCCTGAGTTACTCGCGCCCCATTCAAGTTCTTGTCCAGTGAGAGGAGCTTTTCCAGACTTCCTCTGGAGTGATTGATCTTCGACTCTGATGCTGGATTGGCTGCCTGGCTGGCAATAGAGCCCTTCCTGTCAAGGCTTTTGGCAAGCTTTCTAAACAAAGGAAGCTCACCTGGGCTGCCTACCCTTCCCGCCTGTGGGAAAGTTAGACAGAGAACTCTAGGCTCCCAGATGGGGACGTAGATGGAGGTATGGCACTGGGAAGTTCTTGCCTTTGAAACCATGCCCCTTGTGGACCCAGGAAGAGAAGTTAACATAGTCCCTCAGTAGGCTTGAATTTACTAATCTCTTAAATATTTCTTAAAATAGGAAGAGAAATGTCATAAAGACAAAGACTATGCAGGTGAATGATTTATTCTAAAATCCAAGGCCCGTGAATTATTTGTAAGAATATCAGTGCATGTTCTGTGGGTGAGCAATGTATCAATAATTCCGAGCCCCCCACCAACCCTGGGTCAAAACCAGTTCCTATGAATGAAGAGCCCGTGCATGAAACCAGGCCAGTGCGAATGTAATACCAAGGAAGTCTTTAGTTCTGAAATTCCCTACTTCTTTGTGCTCTTTTCATTTGTCCTTGGAGAACATAAGCATAAACCTCAGAAAAAACTAGGAGTGGTATAACTTTCCTAGTGAAGTTACAGCACAAGCCAGGAAAAAATTCTTAACCTTCATCCTGTCTCCCATTTCTTTTCTCCCATGGCCAGTGATGGTGCCCTTTGGACTGGGAAAATGAGGGGAGGCTAAAAAGACCAATATGCAGTTCCCTCAACACTAGGTTGGATCCTTGGATGTAAAGGGAGAAATTTCTGGGAACTCCCTTTGTCAAAACAGCCTACCACTGCCTCCCAAACATTCCACCGCCTTGTGCCCCACACCCTCCTCAGTTATTGTATCCTTGTTCTGTGATATCCTCTATCATCCATCACGGCATTTATGGTCATGGTGCTCTTAGTCTCAAGTTCCTTGAAGGAGAAACCCATGTCTCCTGCATCTTTGTTTTCCCCTCTTAGGCATTCAACCATGGAACTGAATTTTCTGTCTCTGTGCTTTTGTTCTCTGATAATCCTTGGCCAATCCTCCTTATCAATTCTCCTCCGGGCTCTGCCTCTCTCTTTTTGGGCCTCAGTTTACCATTCAAAAAGACGGTTTTTCAAGGGACTTGGGCACTTAAGAAAGTGCTCGATCAATATTTATTCCTGCCTTCAGTGAATCCTGTTATCATTCAGCTGTTAAGGGATGTTCCTCCTCTGAACTCTCAGTAGTTTTCAGTAGTTACCTGTGTGTATGTACCACAAACACCACCAATCCTTCACAATTAACATCCGTCATGTTAGGGAGATTAAAACATCTTTTATACATTTCTGTGTGTATGCTATGTTTTTGCAAACTCTTTTTCTGAATCCCATGCAAATAAAACATGGTAATTTGGGGACCCTGCTTCAGTATTCTTGAGCCTGTGACCTGACTCTGTCCTTTAGCTGTCAACACTAACCACTCCCAAAGGGAACAATACTTACACCCCAGGAATCCCATTTACTTTCCACACAGCCTTGGATGTCACTAAAACCCAGATGTTTAATAACATGTGTTTTTGAAGCTGTTGATAAGGAATGATGGGGGTTTAGAGAAATCATGGAAGGGAAAGCCTCTCTATTCCAGCCCTGGTCTTAGCCAGCATCCAGCCTGCAGCTCCCCGTCACAATTCATTTTTATCTGCAATGGTAAACGTGCTGGGGATACTTGCGGACAGACACCCAGGCCAGGAAAAGGCAGTATTTGTGTTGTTGTCTTCTAATAAGGTCAAAGGCACAATGTATTATGCAGCTCTGCGGGCAGCCAGACTCATTAGAGTGGGAGTGGGTCGCGGACCTGTGTAGGGTATTCAGAGATGGGGTTTTATTTGGGGTCTGTGCCTAGTGGGTGTCCTGAACTCTCTCGGCAGAACATGAACTGGAGGTGGAAGGAGCATTGATGAAGCCACAGCTCCGGGGATCTGGGAGCCCAGTAGGGCCCATGGCCTCCTGAATCTGAGGTTTGATTTCCAGGCGGTGCTCACTAAAGCTGGAAACAAAGCAAACGGCACTGGTGCTATTTGCAAACCCCAGTCCTTCCCTTTACCAAATCCTGCAGTGCTACCTCTCAGGTTGGGGGTAGGTTTTCCTGTGGCACATAGGCTGTTGAGGGAAGGTGGGCAAGGGTGTTTTGCAAGGGTAGAGCCCTGGAGGTAGCACTTTGGTGAATTTCCTAACAGTATGAAGCAAGGAGCTGAAGGCCAGAGCCTGACAGGCTGACAGGCCTGATTGCCACTGGCATGAACCATGCTAGGCAAGTGGAAGTGACTGAGAGATTGATTGATTTGTTTTGCTGAGGCTCCTCTGTGGTCTTCTGGGTGGATTTCTGGCCCCACCTCTTAGCCTCAAAGCCCTTGCTTTGCCTGCTGTTGCTTTTTTATTTGGGGGTAATGAAAATTTGTTATAAGCCTTTCCTTTCATCTGTACGTGGCAGGCTGTCACAGAGAAACAAGCCATTCTGCAGCCTCACTCCTGTCCAAATTGCTAAATGTTTTTTTTCCAATTGCTTCCCTAATGGGCCGGGATAATGGGAGCGGCATGCTCTCTGCCCACACTGGAGATGCCAGCACATTTGTCCAGCACACATGTGTGGTGGGCACCCAGCCCCTTCTGTCCACGATAGGGCCAGTGCCTTGCAGCTGAGTGCTTGCCCGTGCACCTGCCCCTTGCCCTTGAGGCCACCAGGGGCTCAGCACCCAGGGAAGGTGGGCCCCAGCACACAAGGTGGCCCTCCCAAGGTGGCCGTCCCTGCAGGTGAGGCTCTATGGAGGGGGCGGGTGATCCAAGCCAGAGCCCCAGACCTGGGTCTGTTAATGGACCGGCCGGGCCAACTTTTGATGGACTCCAGTTGCTGCTTTTCCGACAGGCGGGCTCCGGAGCTCCCCATGGCCGCCTGTTCCGTGTGCTGGATGCTCAACTGTGGCTGACCCACAGCTTTATGGGCCTAAGTGCTTATCCAGGAACAGAAGTGAGGAGGTTATGTGTGATAAGAAAATAATTTGCCAAAACTGCAACAATAAAGAGGGCCTGGTGGGATCTCTTATGGTATGAATAGCCCCGAGCAGCTGCAGATCTCTCTCTGCTTTCACAATTATTTTCATTTTTATAACAACTAAGAGCTAAATGCCTTGTATAAGCCTGGTGAATCTTGCTTCAGTTTCCAATCCAACATTTCTTTCTCTTTCTGGGAAATCTTAACATCCACGCAGCCTGAACAGAATGTCCTTGGCACCCTGGCTTCAGCTGGTCTCTCCTTGGCCTGCTGACAACTGTGCTGCCCTGCTCCAATGCTGAACTCCCCCACACAAGCCCCTGAATGCAGAGAGCTCCAGCCATCTCCTCTGGGGCTCTGGAACAGGTGCTCCTATTGCTGAGTTCTGAAGGCAGGGAGTTCTTCATCAAACCAGGGCCTTTGAAACCACAGCAGTTGCTCCGTTGACAGGGGACATGCATTTGACTTGAGCATGAATTAGGCCAACACAGTCCTGCCTCTTTACATGCAGCACTACATCCTGAAGGTGCCACCAGAGCCCTTACTGAGTGCCCGCCACCATCTTTCTTATGTGGGTGCTGAATGTGACCAGCATTTGCATTTATTAATGTAAATTGCACTTTGGCCTTGTTAGAAGACAACTACACAAATGCTGCCTTTTCCTGTACAAATAGGTACTGCACTAGGCTCCTGGGCAGTGTCACAGAAGAGCAGCACAGGCTGTAAGCTTGGACAGAGCTGGTCCCGACAGCAGCATCAGTCAATACCTGTCTGACCCAAATCTCTGCTTCCTCTGTGAAATGGGGATAGAGTAGCACCCACTTCATGGATTGTAGGTGCTATTGTTAATTAAATGAGGAAATAAACATAAAACACCTGGCAGGGTATTTGGCACCGTATTAGCACTCAATGCATGTTAGCTGTAATTATCAGCACCTTCCCTTTCTGAGCACTCTTAGTCTGGTTGGGAATACACGTGTGTGACATAGAGTGGTGGTGTGACAGGGCTTGTATTCAATGAACACATTATGGGGATGCATTAAATAAGTGATGAAGACAATAAATGCCAGAGGCAGGGCCATCACTTAGGGCAGGTTTCCCAAATGTGCCTCATGATTGGGATCTCCGGGGACCCTTATAAATAACCCCAGGACTTTCTCCTAGTGATTATGATTTGTTCAATCTGTGAATGGGCCTTGGGATCAGAATCGAAGTCTTTTGGGCTATGAGAACATTTTTATGCAGATGATATTTAGAAAAGCACTGTGCCAAAGGGATACAATGTGAGCCACGTGTATAATTTAAATCTTTCTAGTAGAAATACTATAAAAAGTAAAACAAAACAGGTAAAATAAAATTACTATTTATAATATACCTTATTTAACCCACTATATTCAAAATAGGATGATTTCAACATGTAATCAAGATAAAACATTTTAATGAAATATTCTTTATTCCTATTTTCATGTTAAGTCTTCAGAGTCTGGTGTCGATTTTACACTTACAGCATACCTCAATCTGGACCCGAAAATCTCATCAGAAATACTTGATCTACAGTTTTATTTCATAAAATTTACAGTTGACAAAGTAGATCTAAATCCAAGTTGTTCTAAATGTGCTTAAAATTTTCCCAATACCTACATTGAATACTAATTTTTCAACTACATTTAATTTTGATGAGTAAGAGTTCAGATCCTCAGTCTCACTGGCCACATTTCAAGAGCTGAGGAGCCACATAAGGTCAGTGCCTACCATGTTGAACAGCCAGCCTCTACTCATGCAGGTATTGTTTTATAGCAGTCAAGAGCCTTCCTCTTTTATTATGTCAAGACTATAGGGTGGCGGGAGGATATATCAAGAAAGACAGCAGTCAGGGAGCAGAAGTGTTCGGTGGGAGCAGAAGTCTCGTCGGGAGCCATGGAAATGACTCAGTGAAGACTAAAGGACCCAATGTTAGGTAGGCACCCTCTTAAACCAAATTCAGGTGCTATTGAATAGGCAAGGGTGGTTTTTGAGCAATGCAGTGATGTGGGCAAAGCATTGTCTTAAGATCAACTGGATGTACTGGAGTAGATAAAATATGAAGGTGGGGAGGGGTCATTGATATTGTTAGTCAGAGAAACAGCTTAAATGAAAAATACTATAAAATAAAAATTGAATGCTCCTTGTGGGGGAGGTTAGGGAAAAAAGGGGAATCCAAATTGCTTTTTAATCTTTATAAAATGAATGAATAAATGTGATGATGGAAATAAGGAAACGTAGAAGGGAAGATGGTTCTGGAGAACAGATGAAGCAGGAAAGATAAACAAGAGTCTACTGTAATTGAGGATTAGGATGCCAATATAAATATGGGGAGATCAATTTCAGAAGATAATGCAGACTGAAAGTAATATTGTCAGGTGTTAGGGAGTGAGAAGGCAATGAGAAAATAAACTGCCTTAAGAGCTTAGTAAGTTACTAGGAGGTAGTAGATATGACCTCTGTACTCAGCGGACCACTGGGCAAACATGTTCACCCCAAGTCATTAATCTGATGACAGGGATACCAGACAGAGGAAGGCAGGAAGAGAATAAGATCTGGGGGATAAATGAGCCTTTCTACAGTTATTGCTGACTTAACTATTGACTTTGTCTCTGCATGTGGCGATTCCTTAGCATTTTCCGTGGTCTCACGCAACCCACCAAAGCCCCCAGGAGCTTTTATAATCTGCTTTCTCTACTATTAGATATGCCATTATCATTCCAAAAAGTAGCTGTTACTTAAAATTCTCACAAGATTCTAAAGTTCTTTTTTGTTGTATTCATTCATTCTTTCTTACAACACAGTTTTGTAGAGTTTCTATACCTATCTGGTCCCAGAAACACACGATACAATGATGAATAAGGCAGAAAAGGTCTCTTCGTTCACAGAGCTGTTACTGCAGTGGGATGGAAGGATAATAAGCATACAGTACAATGCAAGTTGCTAAGTAATAAGGTTTTCGGCTAGGGACTTAGTTTAATTCAGGTGATAAGAGAAGGCTTCTCAAGGAGAGGGTTTTTGAGACAATTCCTGCATGACAGGAAGGAGCTAATAGTGAAGACATAAGGAAGTTATGGAGGGTGGGAAACTAAGGAGGAAAGGAGTAAGCGTGGCTGGACATGTTGGAGGCGCTGAAGGAAAGCAGAGGGAGCATATTGCCCAAGATGAAAATAGGAAATTTGCTTCTGAGAGGTAGGCAGAGGCTGCCTGCAGGCCAAGGAGTCTGAACTTTTGAGTACAATAGGAAACCGCTGGAGGGTTTTCAGAAATGAAATGGCATGTCTATTTGTATTTGTAAAAGATGATACTGGCCATGATAGATTAGTGGAGAGGGGTCGTAGATGACAAAAATGAAAGTCATTGGGAGATGGTAAGTAGGAGGGTGGTGTGGTCACTGGAGTTGTCATGTGGGGAGTGGATTCTGGTAGAGCTGGGAGGCAAGAGTAGAAACAGGAAGGATAACTAGAGGCTACTGTGGTCAGGGCAAGGAGGATGAGGATTCACACTGGGGAGGAAGCAGTGATGAAGGGATGTGCACAATATGGTATCTACTTTGGAGGTGGAGTCAACAGGGCCAGCTGACGGATTGGATATACAGAACCAGTAAGGACCCTAGGGTGTTTTTAGCTTAACAAATTGATTGGATGGTTGTTTCTCGTACTACTGAGATGAGAAAAACTCCATGACAAATGTTCTGAACATGGTGATCTTTGTGCTGCCTTTATCAAGAGGAGCCCATTGTTTACAGAAAATCAATCAAGATTCTTAAAAATTAGAAGCATAAGCAAAAACAAAAAAACAAATACAAACAAAATATGTTAAAAGTGGGTGAAAAATTAAAAATTAAAAATAAGGTTTATTACATTACTATCTCGATCTCAATATTTGTGAATATTTGAAAATATCTATAATAAAAGGGTTTTAAAAAATTAAATGGCATGAAGTCTTCCTCTTAACCAATAAATACCAATTAGAGAAACAGGAGTCTTTTCCTGACCTTTGAAATAAACGCCTGCCGAGGAGATTGCCTGAAGTACCAGCAAGGTCCCTCCTTCCACCCACTAAGGCACCTTCAAGGTCGAACTGCAGCTGTGGTTTAACAAGTTCACACGCTGCACCCCAGCTCGTGTCTGGAAGGGAAAAAATTAATAGCAGGGGAATTAAATGGCTACCAATTTGTGAGCACCCAGTCCTAATATGTTTATTGATTTTGGGTTCCAGTTTAGTGCTCGAGCTGTCTCTATCCATCAAACTTTCCACAAAAGAGCATAGATCATTCTGGAAGGGGGGTGAGTGGCTCAACTGCTGGGCTGGGGTTGGAAATGTGTAGACTATGGGTTCCAATCCACACTCCATGCAGATCCATGTGGGGCCATGTGCAGCAATCTGTTCACTGCTTTAGTTTCCTTGATAAGCATAAGATTGGTCACAAGGGGTGGCCTAGCAGTGTATTTATACAAAAGACGGATTTTAAGCCACAAGATCAAGGGACAAAAATGACACTCTACGACTAGCATCTTAAAAAAAATACACGATAGAGCATTCTTCCAAATTTTCAGATTCCTTTGCATTTCAAAGGAGACTTGAGGGTAGTTGGGTGTGAATTCCAAGAGAATATTGTCTCCTGAAAGGTATTAAGAATTTCTGAGATGGGTCCAGAATACTTTGTGCATTAGGGTAAATAAGGGACTTTCTCATGTCTTTATTCCAATACAACTATTTGCTCTTGTGAAAGGTCCTAACGGTGAGAAGATTCAGGAAATGATAACCTTATGAGCTAAGCAGTAGAGATGTATCTCCAAATGAAATGATTAAAAATAAAATGTAAGACAATAACATCATTTTTGAGGGTTTGAGACTGAGATTAAAGTCAATCTATCTAAGCTCTGGATAATCATTGTAGAATTACAGTTGTCAGCTAGGAAATAGTTTTATTTTGGTTTATCTTTGTGGCTAGACACATCTAGGAAGTTGTGAAAAGTTATGAAATTATGTTTGTTGCATCAAATTGGTCCCATTGCAATGTGCCTTCCTATCTAACCAGGGACATTTATTATCCTCAGTGAACAAGGTTTGTTTTGGGAAAAGTATTTGGCTCAATGTATGAGTCTGTAAAATCTTTATACTCTTTGACCAGTAATTCAAGTAATTTAAGACACAGCTAAAGATTTAAATAGAAGGAGAGTTCATGGAAAATTGTTTAAGGAAAAAAAACTGGGACCATATTTTGGAGATTTCTAGTAGTAGATGACTTGTTGAAACAAGTTATGATATATACACATGATAGAATAGGATGTAGTCATTAAAAATGCTCAGTGGGTGTAATTAATGATTAATGACATGGGAAATTGTACCCGTTACAATTAAAATATTAAGAAAGAAAAATATTACATGAAAATGTATACATATATAAATAAATTGTATTATGTAAAAAAACGTTTATAACATATATATACATAGATGATATAACTATGTCTACAATGTATACTGTGTATGTCTACTTTATGTATATTTCCAGAATATATATGTGTGTACATACATATACATATATATAAAATTTTATTTATTTGTATATTTAAAGATAATGCAATTTGTTTTATTGACATAATATATATTTTGTTTATATATTTTATTTTGTATAATCTATCTCATAAATATGTTTATACAATACATATATAACATAATTATATATAATACATATACAGCATATTATATACAATATGTAATTATAAGTTATCTATAAAATAATATAAATATGTAAATATTCCAGGATGACAGATTTAGGGGTGGATTTTTCTCTATTTTTCAAATTTTCAGGAATGAGCATGTGTTACTTTTACAATACAATATTCTTGTGAATTTTTAAAGCATTACTAACACTACCATGACAAAGTTATAAAGTCAAGCTTAGGATACAGCTACCTCAAACTTGCATCTTTGTCTTGGGTACATTTGTATGTGTACATACGTGTGTATATTTAATGTCAGAATTTAGCAACACTGATTGGAGCCTCATTTCTGCAAAGCCAGTTCCACTTGCTCAAGGAGAATATTCCTTGTTTATGCTGCAGGCAAAACAACTAGGTTTTGTGTGTTTTTTTTAAACCTCAGGTCTATTGTGAAAATGAGCCATCTGCGGCAGCCGTGGTGTTTTTCCCAGCCTAATAGCACCTTTCATACTGAACTCTTGGGCTTTCCAGGAGCTTCTGACAGCTGCAGAATGATTGTGTACATTTTATATATTTATGCATATATATAAATATATAAAATGTACACAGTATACAATCATATCAATTTATACATATATATAGATATTTATCAATTTAAACATATATACATATGTAGATAAATGTATAAGATTGTACACTGTATACAATTTATACATATATATATAGATATATGTATAAACTGATATAAGATTGTATACTGGGGAACCCTGCATATGTATGCACTGTAGTGAATACAGTACGAGGGTAAAGAGAGCCCTGTGGTTTGGTTTGTAGAATGCCACATGGCAGAGCATCTCTGCTGAGCAATGCCAGGTTGTGAAAATGTTGCCTCTTGTCATAATTTCATCACCTCAGGAGTGGAGGAAGATCTTCCCATCCACAGTTCCTCCCATCAACATACCAGGAGCCTACTATGTGCTCACCACTCTGTTATATGTCTACTTTACCATGTTGAAAAGGTTTCTCAAGAACCTTTTTAACAAATGAAAGAATGAATAAATATTCAGGTGAGGTCCTTTCTTCCTGGTGACTGGAGGATCGACCTTTCCACCTACCTACTAGCATTGCCAAGGAGCAACTTGAATCCCCCTGCTCTAGAGAAAGAGGCAGGATGCCCACGTCCTTATCATCCAGGGATAGGCACACAGATATTGTCAGCAATTCAGTGATGATCAGTCCCTCTCCATCTAGGAAAACTAACATTTGCCATCATTGGTGTTATTTTATTAAAATCACATTTTCCTGCTTTGACTTGATCTTTCTGAAAAGCATGAGGGAAGGTCTGCACATAGGCTGCTAACCATGGCGGCAAAGAAACTTGGTGCAAATGTGGCCACGCACGTTACAGACGCTCCTCCATATGCAGCCCAGGGGCTTCACCTGGTCTAGCCATTTTCCTGATGCTATATTTTCCGGCTCCCTGGCATCTTTAGAGTTTTGAATTTGGCAGCCTTCCCTTTGATGGAAGGAAGCTGGAAGTGCCTCCTACTGGTTTTCCTTGGCTCATCACTGTCACTGTGTGCATCATCTAGCAGCCGAGATTATGGATTGCAGAGGCATTTGGATCGTCTCCCTCTGGGGCAGCTGTAGAAATCCATAAGGTGGTCTAAAGTAAACCCCAAGTCTCCTTGGCTAGCTTGGCACTTCCACTTCATGGTGAAAAATGTATCTGATAGTCCACAAAAGTATCCCTTCTGGGCCTTCTTTGTTTAAACTTAATATTTCCTGTATTAAATCTTATAACAATCACCACGAGGAAGGTTGAATGCTGAAGAATTCAGAATCAATTAAGACTCCACCAGGAAATCAAAACCTTCTGTTAAGCTGTAAAATGCTTTGGGATGAATTGGTGTCACCTGATAATATTGCACCAGCGATGCATTGTAAAGCCCGACCCTCAAGGCCAAATGTCCCTTTCCACAAAAGCTACAATCCCCTCACCTCATGAAGTTTATAAGTGCTAGAAGAACAGAAATAATGAGTGATTATACAGCACCTTAAATGGGGGTTCTTTTCACTAATATTGATAGCAAAGATTCTTTGTCCTTGTGACCACTTTCACTGCTCTTAGAAAAAGATTCTGCAGTGACAATGCGAAGGCAAGACAGCCCTGTGGTCAGTCATGAGTGTCTAATAGCGGGGTTCTTCTTCTTTATTTTTTTAAAGTGTAATTCCAAGATTAGTAACTACAGATTAAAGTAACTGCAGGATCTCAGACAGTGAGGACCAGCGGAACTCACAGTGGCTGAACACAAGGTCAAAGTCTTGATGGGCATTCACAATACCTAGTTCCCAGGTAAAGGCAGAACATTTTACCTTTAAATCAATGGGTAAGCAGAACCAAGAAGCTTTCACAGCAAGCAAGCAAACAAACAAACAAACAAACAAAGACCATCAGAATTTCTCATAAGCCATAAACATTATGCCAAAGAGATGGTGATCTGGTTTACATGTATTTTCTCATCCTAGAAAATTCCAGAAAAAATAATTTGAGGAACAGTGATGAGGCAAGCAACATAATTCTGAGTCTTCCTGAATTTTGGAATTCTGCTACATGAATAGATAAAGCCATAGAAAACACACTTTTATTTCAAAAAGCATAGTTAATACTTTTTAATTATGGTTTTTGTGTTTTTTTAAATTTTATGTGATATTTGGATATGAGACCTGCAGATTTCTTCCATGTATTAGACCAAAGAATATGAAACATAGATTAACAGCTCAGAGGCAGTGATTGCAAAATATTCTTCCAAGTTTCCTATGTTGAAGACCTTTTTAGCTTGGGTTGGCTGCTTTTGGGTGGTAATTTTAGTAGTATACAGGACGCTTTTAGGTAGAGCCCGCTTTTCCTTTCACGGCCCAGACCTCATTTTTATTCCCACTTCTGGAAGAAGTATTTGGCTTTCATGACCTTTGCTGGGCTTTGTTAATGGGGCAGGCATGTTATTCGGGGTTGGTAGGTAATTTTAGTAGTATACAGGTGGTTAATTCCATTGCTGGGGATGTGGAACTCTCTACATGGTCAGTTTGCAGCGTGCTCTCCTCATATATACACACAGTGCACTCCAGAAATGCCTACCTACTCTCAACGTAGCATGCAAGCTGTTAGCAATCTTCTTTACATTACCCGAGGCCCACTCCATCACCCCTTTCACTTAATATGATAGATTGCAGGACGTAATATAGAAAAATGTAGTGTGTATGGCATATAAACTCACAGTGCATATCAGATTTAATATATAATGCACAGAAGCCACTCTATAATACATAGTCAAAAAGGCTGCAAGCTGCTGTATTGATGCCGTGCCCAGTTTAGGAGAATAAGGCAGGTTTCCATTGCCAGAAAAGAGCATAGTATTCAATTTCTCATCCAGTATAGAATATAAATAAAACATGGTATACAGTAATACCAAACTGCATGAAATGATTTCCCTTAGTACATAAACTTATAGCACCCCAGTCTTTACTTCAAGTTGAATTTTCCCAGTTCTCTCAGATGGCAATAGGGAATTATGTGACCTTCTACAGCAAGAACTTCCCACTTAACAGATTCCGGGGCTCCGCTGGGCCTTATGCTAATGGACGGCCATTAACCATCTTGGAGCTCCCTAGAACTCCCTCGAGCTTTACAGGCTGAGTTCCTGGATTTCTCCAGAGTCAGAAGTTGACAGGCAGCTGTCAGTCAATTGAAATTTTCTTAAACCTATACTCTTTTACAAATAAAAGTGCTCAGTGTTTATAATGAGAAAAGATGATTGTGCCAATATGAACATGATTTAATAAAAACATTAACCCAGCAGATATAGTCTTCAGGTCTAGTTATCTATGTAGAAATGCATACAGAGCATGCATTTCCTCTTGTTTATAGAGAGCTATTGATTAATTTTGCTTTGTGGTTTGTAAGGGTGATCAGGCTGTTTTGCTTTTATAATTGTACTTTAAAATGGGTAGCTCTTAGCTATAGAACTTCCCAGTTTCTGTGATATTTGGTGCAAACTGGACACCAAAGAAAATATAGTCTACAGAAAAACTTAAAATATATCCACATTACTGCTTTCGTCGGGTTATGTGGCCTGATGGGAAAAAAAATAAGTAATACCAGAAACCTCTGAGATTAGTTTTATCTTTGTTCTTCCTGCAATGTTCTGGGTAACTTCTTTTGTTCTTGTTTGCTTCATTCAGCCCAAAATAAGTGTGGTTGGTAAACTTATGCCTATTCCACCAGATCTGTTGGTTAACGTGTGGATGCTACTTAGGAGTGAGAATGCAGCAGTTCATTTGAGATGTAGACAGGAATGCGTTCCTTAGGGCCTGTACAGAGATGTAAGTCAATCATTCTTTTGAGTCTACCTCTCAAGCTGATTCCAAACTTAGTTGTGAAGTCATTGTTGAGAGGGAAATTTAAGTGGCTACTGCTACAACGTTTTAATCTAAGTGGTTAGAGTACAGTGTCTTTTTTGTATTATAAACCTTTTGTATCACAAACTCTTTGTCATTCCTGAATCTAAAATATAAGGAATAAATATTGGCTGAGAAAAAAGGAATTAAAAACTGTTCTGTCAAAGCTAGGACGTTTGCCAAAGAGCAGATGAAGAACCTAGATGAGCGCTAAGATCCTCATTATTATTCTGACTTGTTGCTAACAACATTAACCACCAGACCTGCTTATTTACAGTCAAGGCCTTTTTATGGTCAGTTCTTAAATTCTAAATGTCTCTCTCTTTTTTAATTTTGAAATAATTTTAGGCATAGCGAATGTTGCAAGAAGAGTGCAAAGAATTCCTAAATATCCTTCACCCAGTTATGTTAACTTATCAGATTTGCTTCATGATTTGCTCTTTTCATCTATAATATGATTACTATTCTTATTATTAGGTCTATATAATATTATTTTTTCTGATTCATTTGATAGTGAGCTGCAGACATAAAGAGCCTTTACTTTTAAATAGATTTTTGTGTATAAAGAAGAAGGACACTCTGATATAACCACAGTAAAATGATCAAAATCAAGAAAGCAATATTTAATAAGATGCTATTATCTGATTTACAGATTTTGTTCAAAGTTTTTCAACTGTCCTAATAAGAACATCTTTACAGCAAAAGAGAGAAGATCATTCTGGCTCAGGATCCAATCAGATCACACATAGCATTTTGTTTTATCTTTCGCATCTCTTTGATTCTAGAACATTTTCTTACTCTGTCTTTCGTGACCTTGCCACTTTTCATACAATGCGCCTTACTCTGGGCTTTCCCAGTGTTTCCTCATCATCAGCTAAATGACTCTAAAATGAGATTTTTCCAAGAGAGCGTTTGGAGGAATTTCTAATTTTTCTCAGAGCATGTGATATTAACAGGGTATAGTGTAAAAAGGTATTGAAACCAAAGCATGGATAGATCAAGCCACAACGTAAGATAGAAATAGGGCCACTCACACAGTTATCTTCATAACTGGGTCTGAAATAGCCCCAACTCTCAAAGCACTTTCATGGAATTTAGTATTTTATCAAGATAATAGGCAATGAAGGGCAGCTTCTGAGCATGGGTACCTGGGCTTAGAATTTGGTATAGAAATACATAATTCACAAATGAAAGGTAATGCATATGTGCTTTTGGTTTCTTGTATCACCTTTTATTATCTTAAGACTGAAAAGTTAATAACCCAGTGTGTAATCATGCCATTATCAGTTTACATTGTAGTAAAGCCCATTCAAATGATGATTACATATGTTAATGAGTGTCATTATAATGCACTACACAGTACATTACCTTCAATAAATATAATTGTTTATGCACTTTAATGAGGGTATATAATGCCCCAAAACTAATGGTATTGACTGAATCGTGATTTATTGCTCGAAAACTTTGCCATTAGGAAAGGAAATCTTACAAAACCTTTTATGTTTACCTAACTTTCTTTTTGCCCCCTAAAAGCTGCCACTCATCTCTCCCTCCCCCTGTTACAAGAAGAAAATAGCTCCAAGACGCTTCCACAATGTTCCCTGTCAATGCTTTTTTCAACCTGAAGAAGCAGGAGGTGGGTTCATTTAAAGGGTTTAATGAAGATCATTATGTTTACCCCTTAGTAAGGTTTAATGCATTATCTGGCAACAAAACTGATGCCACGTCAGAATTTTGGCTTCGAATCAAATAGCAAGGAATAAAAACATTGTTTGTTAAATTACACACTAGGAATGGAAAATAAGGCCAGGGACAGTGTTTAGCTCAGCGTCCTGCATCAGGCCAGGAAGGGACAGAGCTTTGTTAAGTTGCCTATGGCTTTGACCTGCAGGTGGGGACAAAGAGAGGGGTGGCTGGACCCCACATAGTTCATTTTAAATCTTTCCTGCTCTCCTTGGAACCTTTCTAGGAGGAAAAATTGAGTCTTATCTTGACTCTGAAGCTAAAACATTCCTCATACCTGATCAACAACAACAACAAAACATAGTTATTGTATATGGTAGGTATTTTGTTTTTCAAATTAATATATGTACTAAAAACAAACACTAAAGTCTCCAGGTGGGCTTCCTGTTGCCTATACATTTTGGCTTTCGTAGTCTTTGTGGTTCTAAGCAGGCAGACACGCCATAGCTAATGTCCTCTGCGAAGATTTCTTTAATTAGAGTTCAAGGAATTACTGGCTAATATACACACATGCTAAAGTCACTGCTGCTATGCTGAACCTGAACCAAACACTCTTATGCCAGTGGTGACAACAATTCCTTCTTCTCCACCCAAGGAATGGAATCTCATTAGCATTATCTGGTGTCTGGTTTTAGTGTGCATATTAACCAGCTAATTTCCAGTTTATCTAGCCACAGAGTGTTCATCTGTACAGTAATTGGGGCATGATTCACCATTCTCTGTTAGTCCATCCTTTAGCCCATGGATGACACAGACCTAGCTTCCTGGTGAAAAGCAAGCTTGCAGGAGCAACTTTCTCCGAAATTTGTAGGAATAAAGTTCTGTCACCTTTGTGTACAAATTTGCATATAAGATCTCCTGGTTTTTTCCATTTCCTCGGCGTACTATCTGAAAGGATCAGGAGTCTTTACAAATAAATAAAATATGCAACTTAAAAAAGAAGATTAATTCATCAAGATACTCTAAATGCCAGGTAGAAATGACAACAGGGGATCCATACTGGCATCTTGAAAGCACTTTTTGAACAATAGCAGTTTCTAAAAGCAGATTCCCAGGATGGAAGGTAATCACTTGAGAAACTTTCCAACGTTTACAATGGTGTTCCAAGTAGTTTGAAAGTCAGTAGTTTTGAAAAAAAAAAAAATTGACATTGAGATGCAATTTGTGGTAAGATCTAATTAATTTTTTTGCTCCTAAGAATAATTTATTATTTACACTTCTTATTATATATGTATTTTAGCTTCATTAGTCGGCAATGCTGGAAAAAATTATACCTTCAAGTCCTATTTATCAAATTAATGGTGCAATTTCATAGTGACACATTCCACATTCATTAAACCAAGTACAGTAAAAATGCATTTAAATTAGATTAGTGTGATGTAATAAAGATTCCAGTGTAGGGGGTGATATTCTAGCTGAAGAGAAACACCCAGATTGAGTTGAAAGCAACTTGGAGATAATGCTTCAAAATTGATTTTGGCAGTGGTTTAAGTGAAAAAATAAGTGATGATGACTCTCTACTCTAACTGCCTCTGCTTAGCTATTGTCATGCTTTACCATGATAAAGGAAGAAGGACTCAGAGATATAGCACAATCCTCAGCAGAATGCTCAGAAGTGGCTCAGCCAAAGGCTGTAGTAGAAGCTTGTCCAAAACTTCTGAACTGTGACTGATTTGCACGTGATACAAATAAATACTGTACCCATCATCTTCATTAATTAGTTTACATTTGTGGATGATAAAAAATACCAAGTAACCACAAGAATTATGTTACTATGCATATTATACTTTGCAAAAATTAAGAAGGGATTATGTAAGTTGTAACCCATAATATCTCACAAGGTAAGCATGTCACATTTTCAGATTAAATGTTGTGTGCCCGTGGCATTTGAGGATGCTTCCTCTTGAGTTCACATAATACAAACATTTGAGTAATAACACTCTTTAAAAACGTGTGCACTTAGATAGATTTGCCTGCGCCATTGTGTTGCAAGGCCCTAAGAGGCTCTGAAATGATTTTTGGCCTGAGTTTAACATACCACCTAATGCAAATTTGTGCTTAACACATCTTTTCGAGATGATGGAGATTCTTGGGGACTCAGTGAGATGGTGTTAGTGAACAGGGTGAGGAAGTACATAGGCAAACAACAGTCAACTTGTGAGCATGGTGCTCTTCAACCTTTAGCAAACAGTTTTCTACAGCTTTCTGCAAAATTAGGATGCAGTCGGTCTATGTTCTGGATGTACTCACATTCTATTGCATTAATTTTTGTGGGAAAATTATATTTATTTCTTTGTAACTTGCTACTTAAATTTTTAAACCCATGAGTCATTTAAAATAAAGGCAGCTACATATGGAAGGGTCCTATGGTAGTCCAACTGTCTGTTGTGCTCTTAAAGGCAGGTGGTTTCAGGTTGCCGTAAGAAAGTGAGACCATGGCATGGCTTCTAATATCTGGGCTCAGGTTCACCTCAGTCTCGCCTATGCCCCTGCCCATGCCTGTGAAAGCCGATGTTTCTTCCTACTGTGTGTTTTGCCCAGATTTATAACATATCCTTAATAGTCATTTTTGACTGACTTAGATAATAACTTTTATTGTATAGACAATAAAAGTTTAATGAGAAGGTAGTGAGGACATGGCTATTTGGTTCAGCCTTTTTCTTTTGTTTCAAATAAAGAGCTTTTATAAAAAATGAAAGGACAGTGCTTGATCTTGAATTGCTGAAAAAGATTACTATTTCTGGTTTGTTTGGTTTGTTTTGTTTTTTTTGAGATGCAGTTTCACTCTTGTTGCCCAGGCTGGAGTGCAATGGCGTGTTCTTGGCTCACTGCAAACTCCTCCTCCCAGGTTCAAGAGATTCTCTTGCCTCAGCCTCCCGAGTAGCTAGGATTATAGGCATGAGCTACCATGCCCAGCTAATTTTTTTGTATTTTTAGTAGAGATGGGGTTTCACCATGTTGGCTTGGCTGATCTTGAACTCCTGACCTCAGGTGGTCTGCCTGCCTCAGCCTCCCAAAGTCTGGGATTACAGGCATGAGCCACCATGCCGGCCCTATTTCTGTTTTTCAAAGTGCTAAGATCCAGCCCGAGTTCTCTCTGTTGTGGACATGATTGCTCTAAATATCCTGTTAGAAAGACACAGATGTTTTGGGAGATAAAGAAGCTTGAAGACCAACAGTTGGTAATTTCAGGGCCTAGAATCAGAGGTGGTTCATAGAGGGCTGTAAGAACTCAGATTCCATAATTTGAGGGAGTTGTGCTCTTTGATGCAAGAGACTCCCCTAGGTAAACTGAGGAAATGAGTTGTGGCCCCAGAACAGAACTCCATTTCTTCGATACTAATCCCTCTTGGCATTCTTTCCTTGTCTTTTACCAAGGAGGATCTAAAATGATAAGAGAATTAAGGCTGTTCTTCTACCACACCCTGCCCTGCACTCAGGACAATGGCATAATAAAGACTTGGCAAAGTTCTCTAGAAATCACAAAGGTCATTTATCTAGGCTGAGTTTAAATTTAATGTTCAAAATACATAAAACTTTACTATTGTAACTATTCTAATGAGGCTTGATATCTCCCTCTGGTTCTGCGGGGAAATGTTCTGGCAGTTTTGCCCCAGTGAAATGTGAGAGAAGGTACCTAAAATAACTAACACATTAGCTTTTGAATTTTTAAGGTGGCTTTGCTCTGATCCTAGAGAAATGACTGCATCTCTCTTTTCTTCAATTTCTTCATCTAAATAAGGGCAGATGCTGCTCCTTTGCCCCATGTGATTGTTACAGAGAAAACTATTTAAATTATTCTAAAGTACTTTGGAAGTGTAAAGTGCTAGAAAATGTCAATTAATGGCAATATAGTTCCACCTATAGGAAGGAAAACATTGGTGGAACAGATAAAGTAACATAATAGTCATAGAAATGTTAGGAGGAGAATTCTAAAATATTTATAGCCAGAAGCTAAGAATATTCTCTTGGGAAAATAAAAAGAACATTTAAAACCTACTATTTCCAGTTTCTACTTAGGATTTAGAGGGTTGGAGGAAAAGCATCATTCACAAGCTAACAACACACAAAACAAGCTGGACATACTCCAAGGTGACAGCTTTTTTGAACTCATCAGAGAACTGAGATGGCTTATAATCAACTAGCCCAAAACTTAAGGAGATACAGATAATTTGGGAAAGATAGGACCTGAGCACTTGCTTACCTGAGGCAGATACAGGCAGACATAAATAAGAAAAATTAGGGCCGGGAACAGTGGCTAAAGCCTGTAATCCCGGCACTTTGGGAGGCCGAGGCGGGTGGATCACGAGGTCAAGAGATTGAGACCATCCTGGTCAACATGGTGAAACCCCGTCTCTACTAAAGATACAAAAAAAAAAAATTAGCTGGGCATGGTGGCGCATGCCTGTAATCCCAGCTACTCAGGAGGCTGAGGCAGGAGAATTGCCTGAACCCAGGAGGTGGAGGTTGCGGTGAGCCGAGATCGCGCCATTGCACTCCAGCCCGGGTAACAAGAGCGAAACTCCGTCTTATTAAAAAAAGAAAGAAAGAAAAATTAATCTATAATAGCAAAACTGATTGGTGGCTGTTTTAAGAGACTGTGTAGTTCCTTGGGGCCACAGATAAACAGGAACAGTTTGCACTAACATTTAGGCTCTTCTCTATGGGCTACACAAAAATGATTGGAGACAGCTCCAAGAGTCCATCCCTTATGGTGTAAGTCTGAGACAGAGGAACAACAGCTTTTATGAGAGGACACAAAAGCCTTCAACTGCAGGGAGAAAGGCAACATACACTGTCACTCTTAGAACACTAGTGAAAATTCAATGTAGCTAATGGAGATAAACAGAAAATTATCATCTTCCCCTGGAAAAGAGACAGGATTATGTTCTAGGAACACAACTGCAACTAGAAGAGGGAGGGCCAGAGAACTGAGGAAACCACACTCCTATGACCAAGACCAGGGACACAGTGCCTGCCCAAGACTTCAGCTTAGTTTGCACAACAGAGAACACCTCTTTTCTTTTCCACCGTCAGGCTTAGAATCTTTGAGTATAAGTAACTAGAGTACTGCTGGCATGAAAAGAGATCTTCTCTGAAACACAGCACAAAGAAAAGACCCAGAGCTGAGGATGGAGTAGACAGTTGCCAAATTCTGAAAAACCTGTTCTTTAAGTGTAGGGTACCAGTAGAGAAAGTCGAAACCTATGACACACTGATGGTAGTCAAAGCAACAGTGAACACCCGAACCAGCTACATTCCTAAGTAGATTGTCTCAGACTTTTACACTAAGAACCTCACAGAAAAAAAAGCATGTCCATTACCATGCAAACAAAGAAAAATACAATTTACCTCACTTCAATATTTACTGCCCTACAAAAGATACCAGGCTGTCAACAAAAATTTATGAAAACCCTTGCAAATGAAAAAGCAAGGAAAAAAATTCCAACATATTACCAAGCTAAAGCAATGAACAGAACTAGGCTCAAATATGATATAAAAGTTAGAACTCCAAGACCAAGAATTTTAAATAATTACAATCAATATGTTATAGGTTATGATAGAAAATATTAGAAAAATGCAGGGTTAGAAGGTAATTTCAGCAGAGACATAGAAACTGTAAGAAAAATCAAACAGAAACATTACAAAGTACAGTGGCAAGGATGAAAAGTGCCTCTGATGGGCTCACTATTAGACTTACTAGCCAAGGAAAGAATCAGTGAACTTGATGATAGTTTGATAGAAATGACCCAACTTAAAAACAAGGGAATAAAGTATAATAGCTAAGAACTTTCCAAAATTAATGGCAGATAACAAACTACAGGTATAAAAATCTCAAAGATTAAGCAAAATTCCAAAAATTATGTATTTAGATGTTTTATGTCTAAACTTCTGAAAACAAGAAACAAAAAGAACATTTTGAAGGCAACCAGAGGAAAAAATATGCACTACACGTAGAGGTATTAAAAATAAGAATTACAGCAAACTTTTTGACAGAGATTATGCAGGTCATCAGGCAATGGAGTGGCATCTTAAAAGTGCTTAAAAGAAAACAAATCTGACAATCTTGATATTTATACTTAAGGGAAAATAGCTTTCAAAAAATAAAGCAGGCATAAATACTTTCTCAGGAAAACAAAAACTGACAATGAATTTCCAATAGACCTACACTTCAATAGGAGTCAAAGTTTTCAGAAAAACAGAATAGGATGTCTGGTAGAAAATGGAATCTATGCAAAAAAGTGAAGAGTGCCAGATATGGACTAAATGAAGGTCATATAGTTTGGATGTTTGTCCCCTCAATATTTTGTATTAAAATGTGATCCCCAATGTTGGTAGTGAAACCCAGTGAGAGGTGCTTGGGTCATGAGGGCAGATCCCTTATGAATGGCATAGTGTTCTCCCCTGGATAGTGAGCAAGTTCTCACTCTATTTGTCCACATGAGTGCTGGATGTTTAAAACATCCTGGCACCTCTTTTCCTCACTCTTGCTTCTTCTATTGCCATGTGACATGCCAGCTCCCCTTCCCTTCTGCTATGACTAAAAGCTTCATAAGGCCTTCATCAGAAGTAGATGCTGGCACCATGTTTCTGTACTGCCTGCAGCACCATGAGCCAAATAAACCTCTTTTCTCTATAAATTACTCAGTCTTGGTATTTCTTTATAGCAATGCAATTTGGACTGATAGGTTATAGTACAGTTTATTTTTACTACCTTGAATTATTCTAAGAGTTAACTGATTACTTAAAACAAAAATAATAACAATGTATTTTGTGTTTATAGCATGTCTAAAAACAAACTCAATGATACAAATGCTAATAATAGCACAAAGGTTGGGGAGGAAAATTTGAGACTATCCTATTTTAAGGTCTATACTTGAATGTGAAACATTGTATTATTTAACAACACAACAGCAAAACCTAGACTAAAAATCAGTAAGGATTTTAATCTAGGCCTAAACAATACTATCGAACAACTTGACCTAACTAACATTAATAAAACACTCCACCAACAACATAAAAATTCACATTTATTTCAAGTGCACATGAAAGCAAGATAGACTATATTTTGGGACATAAAGCAAACTTTAACAAAATTATAAGAAAAGAAACTATGCAAATTCTGTTTTGTAACTATAACTGAGTTAAACTAGAAATCAACAGAAAGATACTTGAAAATATCCAAATATTTTTAAATTAAACATATTTCTAAGTAAAGGTCAAAGCAAAATTTATATATATTTCCAACTAAAGAAAAATTAAAATGCAATATATCAAAATTTGTAGAACACAGATAATGCAGTTTTTAGATCATAATTTATAACCTTAAATGTTTGTATTTGGCCAGGTGCAGTGGCTCATGCATGCCTGTAATCCCAGCACTTTGGGAGACCAGGGCAAGTGGTTCATTCAAGCCCAGAGTTCAAGACTAGCCTGGGCACTATGGCTAAACCCTGTCTCTATAAAAAAATACTAAAAATTAGCTGAGCATTGTGGTGCTCATAGTGTTGTGGTGCTCTGTAGTCCCAGCCACTTGAGAGACTGAGGTGTGAGGATCACCTGAGCCTGGGGAGGTCAAGGCTACAGTGAACGGTGATTGCACCACTGCACTCCAGCCTGGGTGATAGAATAACACTCTGTCTCAAAAAAAAAAAAATAGTTGCTATTAGAACTTTTATAAACAAATAAACTTTTAGTTGATTAGTCTTAAATCAATTGATTTTCGACAAAGATGTAAAGGCAATTTAATAGAAATAGGATAGTCTTCTCAACAAATGATACATCAATATGCAAAACAATGAACATTGGCCTATTCTTCATACTTTATGCAAAAATTAACTAAAAATAGATCACAGATCTAAATATAAAACAAAATTCTCAAATTTCTGGAATAAAATGTAAGAAAACCTTTGTAATCTTGGTTTAAGCAAAAATTTCTTAAGTTAGATGGCAAAAGCCTGATCCAGAAGAAAAAACTTTGATAAATTGGACTTTATCGAGCTTAAAAATTATCACTCTACAAATATCATGTTAAGAAAATAAAAATACATGCCAGATCCCTTTTTACAAATCATGCGTCTCACAAAAGCTTGTTTATGTAATATATATTTTAAAAAATATCTCAAATTCAAGAAGATTAAACAACCCAGTAAAATGGACAAAACATTTGAACAGCACTTTCCCAAAAAATATCTACAAATGGCAAAAACGCACATTAAAAAAAATTAAAAATCATTAAACACTAGGGAAATGCAGATTAAAATGACAGTGAGCTACCACTGTACACCTATTAGAATTGTAAACAAAACAAAACAAAAAACCCAACAAAACAACCTGACAATATAGTATACTAAGAGCTGGCAAGGATGAAAATCAATATCCAGTTCTTACATAATGCTGTTATGAATACTAAAGTGGTATAGTCCTTTTGGAAAATCATTTGATACCTTCTTATAAAGAAAAACATGCGTACATTTACTTTGTGGTATGGAAGCACGTCTAGGTATTTACTCATGAGAAATAAAAACTTACGGCTTCACAAAAACCTGTATTGAATTGTTTATAGCGACTAACTATTAAGAACTGGAAACAATTTAAATATCTTTTGACTGGTGAGCGGATAAACCTGGGTATATGCATACAGTAGAATGTACTATTCCTCTGCCAATCAAAAAGAGGAGCTATTAATAGACATAACAGCATTGATAAATCCCAAATCATTTGTCACATGAGAGAAGCCATCTAAAAGGCTAGATAACATATGATTCCATTTGTATGACATTTTGGGAAAAGAAAATCCGTGGGTAGAGAGTGCAGGTCAGTGTCTAGAGACTGAGATGGGAGGTGGGGCCGACTACAAAGGAGCAGTGGCAGGGAGTTTTGGGGTAGTGGAACAATGTTTTGTCATGACTGTGGTGGTGAACACATAACTTGATACATTGTCAACACTCATACCACAAAGTGTAAATTTCAGTGTGTGAATATTTTTTTAAAAAAGAAATGAGTTGTGACAAGCCTCCTAAGTGCACAACTCTATCTGGGGATACACAAACAACACAGAAGAGGTTGAGAAAATTGCCATGATAGTAAGATATTACATGGAATTATCAGGGGAGCAGGCATATGCCCTTCTCTGTAATGCTTCTGATAATAAGAAAAGGGGCAATTTACTCTAAGACTTCCAGAAACATGCCGTTGTACTTTAAGGAGGAGATGGAAAAGAAATAACATTTAATGAGTACTTTTTTAATACTGTGTGTTTTGCTTGATACTTATCTATACAGAGTAACGGATTCATTTCTCACTGTGACCCCAAGGTATCATTATTTCCATTTTACAGATGAAGAAAGGAGGGAACTGAGTGGCTGAACAACATACTCAAATGTATTGGTCTTTCTTGTCTATTGTTATTATTTATTATCTGAAACTATAGCGTCTGCATAGGGCCACAACAAATTTTAAAATAGGAGATTGTAGGCAATAGGGATCTCTGATTTTATTGCAGTATGTTGCTGTTCATACTCAGTATTAAATACTGCTTAGTACAATTTTTAAAATTTTTCACTTAAACATTCATAAGTGAATAAAGTAGTGTTGGATTAAGAGTTACACAATTTACAGAATTTATCCCTCATGGCTTGTTTCTGTAAGTGTTCAGAGATTTAGAAATGTCTTCCTTATTCTAGACAAGGATCAAAAAAACCACATGGGGAAAAAAGTACCACTTTCTTAAAAATGGAGAAAAGGGCTTGATATCAGAATAGGGAGGGTTAGAATTGAATTAAAATTGATTTTGGCTGAGTGCAGTGGCTCATGCCTGTAATCCCAGCACTTTGGGAGGCCAAGGAAGGAGAATCACTTGAGCTGAGAAGTTCAAGACCAGCCTGGGCAACATAAGGAGGACCCCATCTCTAAAAATAAAATAATAATAAAATCGATCTCACTGGGCTAGGATATATTCATATTTTCTCTTTTTTATGATACTATTGTAATGCATATCTGGTATTTGATGATCTTTTACTACCTTCAATTAAAGGGAACTTCTGAGCATAAAATGTAATAAGTATCTAAACTATCAACCTAAATAGAAATATTACATTCTGGAACACAAAAACAATACTTTAAAGTCTATAAGAAACTGAGCAAGATAGCTGACTAGAGGTACCTAATAATTGTCCCCGCTACCCTCCACTACATTTTGACCAGAGGGACAAAAGGAAAGTACTGGAGTAAAGCAAGGGAATGGCAGAACCTGTGGAGCATAAAGATGGGAAGGAAATGCCTGGTTTCTGCCACTCAATTCTCCCAGTTGGGGTCAGCTCAGAACCAGCAGGGACTTCTCCCTGTGGGAAAGGTAAGGAGGAATCCCCCAGTGATCCCCATCACCACTGTGGACACCTGCAGTCTTTGCTACTAGAGAATCCTGCAGTGTCACAGGCCCTGGGTTCAGTTCATGTAGCTGCAGTGCCCCAGAGAAGGAGCTTACCTCTGCCCTGCTCCCTATGGCCCAAGCTGCTATGGCACAGTCCCATCTTGAAATTGATGCCCCTGCGTCCCATTCCAGGGAGCAGTAGCCACTGTATTTCCTTCAGCCTTAAGGCTCTGCCATCATTGCACCATGCTTTCACACATAAAATAGTATACTATTCTCCAGCTGCACTGCTACAGCTCCCTACCTCTGGGTCAAGCTGCCTCAGAAGGACTTCATTTCCCCCAGTCAAGTTCTGACTGGGCTTTCTCCCTGCCAACCTGGAGCTTATGCCCAAGGGAATATCTTCCCCTGCCATCCCCTTCCTCATCTGGCCTAAACCAGCCCAGTGCCTAGCCCTCACAAGAATCTGCACTTCAGCTTAGGGGAGCATCTGTGATGTGGTGCCCAAGCCCATGAGACACCACTCTGCTTCTCAGGGGACCAGGAGCACCAGCCCAGTGGAGAACTGCTACTTTCTTGGAGCCTGAGCAAACTTGTGTACTGACCATCAGGAGACCCAGCCTAGTAGAGAACCTATGCTCTTAAGTACCCCAGCTGATGGGGCACTCCACCTGCAGAGAGATAGAGCTTTGGCTTGGTTGTACCATACTACCCTCTGGGCCAAATAATCCCAGTGCCCTACTTTGTGGGATGGGGGCTAGCTCTCTGGAGTCTGGTCTGCTGAGGTGTCCCACCTCACTAGGGAGTAGTGTTATCCTTGTGCCACTCCCCATAATATAGAGACCAAGTCACAACTCCATCCCACCATTTTTGGATCCCTGTTGCCACTATACCCAGCCTTGGAGAACCTGGACCATTTCTGTGTTGTACCACCCCAGAGTCCAGAGATACTACTACACTATCCCTCCTCTCTGAGGACCCAAGTTGTCACTGTGCCCTGTTGGAAGCTGTTTCTGATTCCCCAGACCTGAGCCTTTGGGATATTCCTTCTTCTTCAGTCTGTGCCAGTACTGCATTCTCACCCTCAGGATCAAGGTCACAACTACATCCCTGCCTCCTGGGTCCAAGCTACCTGGGAGTGCCTCACAGTCACAGCCCCTAGCTTTGTAGAAGAGCTGCATTTACCTGTGCCTCAGAGAGTGACCTTGCACCCATGTTGTAGATACCATAGTAGTTTAGCAGGATACTAAGCCCAGGACCCCAGTTCCACAGCCACTCTGGGCATCTGTTCCCTGAAACACAACACTGCTATGGCTGCTTGTGGGCTGTCTCAGACCTTACATCAAGAGGGATTTCCCCAGTGATGTCTCTCCACTGTGGGGAAAACAAGAACAGGCAGACCTCTAAAGTTCTTGCCACCAAAACCTATGCTGCCACCATTGCTGCCACAAACTTGTATGACCTAGGCTATTGAAGTAGTTGCAGTCATTGATGACATTTGATCACAACTGAAGAAGCTGGCTGGAGACTCTACTACTGCACTTATCCAGAATCAGAATCAACACACTCTGCCATACCAACACCCTAGGGGCCATGTGCAGGTGAAACACTTTCTTTATGAAAGCTGCTCTATACGTTTGGAAGAGGTGAAAGTCAGATACACAGACATCAATGCAGGGACAAAAGAAATATGAAAAAGCAAGGAAACATGACGCCACCAGAGAGGCATAATAATTTTCCAATAACTGACTCCACAGAAACAAAAATCTATGAATTTCCTAAAGAGGAATTCAAAATAATGATCTTAAGGAAATTCAGTGAGATACAAGAGAATGCAAAAAAAGAATTCTATGAAATTAAGAAAACAATTCATGATCTGAATGATAAATTCAACAGAATTAGATATAGTTAAAAAGAACGAAACAGAAATCTGGAAGCTGAAGAACTCAATAAATGAAATATAAGGTGTCAACAGCAGAAATATGTACTGTCAACAGTAGAAGAAAGATCAAGCAGAAAATAGAATCTGGGAACTTGAAGACAGGTCTTTTGAAATAGTTCGGTCAAGTACAAAATTTAAAAAAATAAAAGAGTGAAGAAAGCCTATGGTACCTATAGGATACTATAAAGCAAATGAATGCTCACATTATGAGGGTTCCACAATGAGAAGAGATGGAGAAAGCCATAGAAAGTTTATTTAACAAATTAATTGCTGAAAACTCACAGATCTTGGGAGAGACATAGATATACAAATCCATGAATTTCAAAAGCCTCAAACAGGATTAACCTAAAGAAGTTCCACAGAGGTATATTATAAATAAAAATGTCAAAAGTCATTGACAAAGGAATGATTTTACAGGCAGTAAAGCATCAAGTGATATACATGGAAACCCCATTAGACTATCCATGCATGTCTCAGCAGAAACCTTGAAGGCCAGGAAAGAATGGGATGATATATTCAAAGTTCTGAAGAAAAAAAAAAAAAAGCTCAAAACCTCATAGCCAAGAATACTATATCCAGCAAAACTGTTCATCAGAAATCAAAGAAAAATAGTCTCTCAGACAAACAAAAGCTGAAGAAAGGTATCATCCCTAGACCTGCCTTGTTAGAAATGCTTAAAGGAATTCTTCAGTCAGAAATAAAAAGATGATAATCAGTGCAAGAAAACCTATGAAAGTATAAAACACTGGTAGAAGTAAATGCATAGTCAAATTCAGAATACTCCATCACTGTAATGGTGGTGTGTAAGCTTTTTTTTTTCCTGAGACAAAATCTTGCTCTGGAATTCAGTGGTATGATCTCAGTTCACGGCAACCTTTGTCTTCTGGGCTCAAGCAGTCCCCCCAGTTCAGCCTCCCCAGTAGCTTGGACCACAAGCACATGTCCAAATCTTTTAAATCTCAAGTATGAATGCTAAAAGTCAAATTGGTAAAATAACATATAGCTATAATAAGTTATTAAAGAATAAATAATGTACAATGGTGTAAATGGTAAGAGGTGGGTAAAAGTCTAGAGTATCTGTATGCAACCAAAGTTTTGTTGTGAGTGGCTAAAAATAGTCTATTACAACTATAAGATGTTTTAGGTAAGTCTCATAACAACCACAAAACAAAAAAGCTATAGCAGACACACAAATGAGAAAGAGAAAAGAATTAAAGTTTGGCACTACAGAAGAATACCAAACCACAAAGGTAGACAACAAGAGAGGGAAAAATGAACAGAAGATAGACCAAACAATCAGAAAACAATAATAAAATGTCAGGAGAAAGTCTTTATCTATCAAAAATAATATTGAATGAAAATGGATTAACATTCCAATCAAAAGACACAGAATAGCTTAATGGATTAAAAAACAAGATTCAGTTATGTGCAGCATACAAAAGATCAATTTTAGCTTAAAAGACACTCAGAGACTAAGTGAAGGGATGGAAGAAGGAATTTCATGTAAATAGTATACAGAAGAGAGTAGGAGTGGCTGTACTGATATCAGATAAAATAGACTTTAAATCAAAAACTTTCACAAGAGACAAAAAAGGTTTTACTATTTACTATTTATTTATAATTTATTTAATTATAATAAAAAATAATTTAATAATAAAGGAGTCAATTTATCAAGAATACATAGCAATTGAAATTTTATATTTATCCAACATTGAAGAACATATGTATATATAAATAGACATGAGGATAGAGATAGGTAGCAATACACTAGTAGTACTGTTGTATTAGTAATAGTACTCCACTTTCAATAATGGATAGATCAACAAGACTAAAAATTAACAGGTAGATACTGGACTTGAACTGCACTTAATACCAAATGGACCTTACTGACATATGTAGAGCTTTCCATCCAACAGCAGCAGAATATATGTTTCTATCTAGTGCACATGGAACATTATCCAGGAGAGACTATATGTTAGACCACAAAACTAGTCTTTAAGAATTCAAGATTGAAAAATGCCTAGTGTTGTTACTGACCACAATGGTATGAATTGTGGTCAATATTTAGTATCAATAGAGAAGAAATCTTAGGAAGTTCACAAATATGTATAAATTAAATAGTGTTTCTGAACAATTAATGACTCAAAAAAGAAATCAGAACAGAAATTTTAAAAATATCTCAGACAAATGACAATGGAAACAAAACATACTAAAGCCTATGGTATACAGAAAAATCATTCTAAAAGGAAGATTTATAGCAATAAATGCCCACATTAAAAAGGAAAAAAGTCTCTCAAATACATAGCCTAATACTATGCCTGAAGGAGCTAGAAAAACAAATCATAACCAAAGTTAACAAAAGAAAGGAAATTATAAAGATCAGAACAGAAACAAATCAAATAGAGAACAAAAAATCCAGAAAAAAATAAAACCAAGAGTTGAATATTTCAAAAAACAAACAAAATTGACAAACTCCTAGTGAGACTAATATGAAACGAAGAGACAATACTCAAATACATTGTCCGAAATCAGACACCTGATTTTGCAACAGACACCTCAGAAATTAAAAGGATCATGAACAATTATAAACAATTATATGCCAACTGAGTGGATTACCCAAAGCAAATAAATAAATTTCTAGAAAAATGTTACTTACCAATATGGAATCAGAGAGGAATAGAAAACCTCAACAGACCAATACCAAATAAAGTCCAGGTACTTAAAAACTTTCCAATAAGAAAATGCCAGGACCAGATGGCTTGATGGCTGGATTTTACCAAACATTCAGAGAAGAATTATTATCAATATTTTATAAACTCTTCAAACAAAGAAAAACAGAGCTAGAGGGAGTAGTGGGAGTACTTCCAAACATATTTTACAAGACCAATATCATCTTGGTACCCAAGCCAGACAAAGACACTGCAAAGAAAGAAAACTACAGATCAGGATCTCTGATGAAATATGATGCAAAAACCTTCAATAAAATATTAGCAAACTGAATTCAACAATGCATCAAAAGGATTATACATTATGACCAAGTGGGATTTATCCATGGCATGCAGGTTAGTTTAGTGTATGCAAATCAATCAATGTGATATGCCACGTTAATAGAATGAAAGATTAAAATGACATGATTATCTAAATTGACACACAAAAAATCATTTTTACAAAGTTCAAAATTCTTTCTTGATAAAAACTCTTAACAGTTTAGGTATAGAAGGAAAATTTCTCTTTCTCTGAATAAAGACCATTTATTAAAACACACACACACACACACACACACACACAGACAGACACCCCACACACCTCTAACATTGTAATCACAGGGAACAACTGGTAGTTTTTCCATTAAGATCTAGTATAAGCCAGAGATGCCCACTCTCCTCACTTCTGTTCGACATAGTACTGGTAGTACTAGCAAGAGTAATAAGACAAGAAAGAGATAAAAGCCATCAAAATCAGAAATGAAAATGTAAAATTACCTTTATTCACACATGACACAATCCTACATGAAGAAAACCCCAAAGATGCCACAAAAAGTAATAGAACTAATCAATTCAGTAAAGCTGCAGGATAAAAAAATCAATATAAAAAATTAATAGTGTTTCTATATACACACAAGTAATAACCTAGCTGAAAAAGAAAAAAATTTTTAAAATCCCATCATAACATCAAAAAAATTTAACCAAGGAAGGGAAAGATTTGTACACTGAACACTGATGAATTTGTTTCATCAGTTTTTGAAGAAGACAAATATAAATAAAAAGATAGGTACCTTGTGTTTATGGATTGGAAAAATTAATATTGTTAAATGTCCATATAGCCCAAGCAATATAGAGATAAAATGCAATCCCTATGAAAATCCTGATGTTTTTCATAGAAATAGAAAATATCTTAAAATTAATATGTAATCACAAAAAACCCTGAATACTCAAAGCAATACTGAAAAGACAAAGTTGAAAATATCATAAACCCCAATTTAAAATTATACAACAAACCTATAGATATTAAAATAGTATAATACTGGCATAAAAACAAACACCAAAAGAATAGAATAGAGCACCAAGAAATAGGTCCAAACATAAACAGTGAACAAATTGTTGACAAGTTTATCAAAAGGACACAATGGGAAAAGGATAGTCTCTTCAATAAATAGTGCTTGGAAAACCAGATTTCCACATAAAAAAGAATAAAACTGGACCCTTATCTTACCCCAGACAGAAAAACAAAATCAAAATGGATAAAAGACCTAAATGTAATATTTGAAAACCATAAAACTTTTAGAAGAGAACATAGGGGAAAAGCTCCTTGACACTGGCCTTGGCAATGATTTTTTGGATATCACACCAAAAGCTCAGGCTACAAAAGCAAAAACAAATAAATGTGACTATATCAAACTGAAAAGCTTCTGGCCATCAAGGAAACAATCTGCAGGAAAAGACAACCTGCAGACTGGGAAAAAATATTTGCAAACGACGTATCTGATCATGGGTGTATAGCCAAAATCTATAAAGAATGCTTATAACTCGATGGTGGAAAAATAAATAACCCAATTCAAAAATGGGCAAAGAATTTGAATAGACATTTCTTTAAAGAAAGTAAGACATAAAAATCATCAACAGGTATATGAAAATGTTCTCAACATCAGGAAAATGCAAATTGAAACCACTCTGAAATAATCATTTCACACCTGTTAGGATGGCTATTATCAAAAAGATAAGAGATAACAAGTGTTGGGAATGGTATGGAGAAAGAGAATCTAGCACCCTGTCAGTGGGAATATAGATGTGTAAAGTCATTATGGAAAAATAATATGGAAATTTCTGAAGAAATTAAACATAGAACTACCATATGACCAAGCACATCCTCTTCTGAGAATATACCAAAAGAAAATAAAAACACTGCCTCATAAGAATATCTGCACTCCCATGATTACTGCAGCATTATTCACAATAGCTAAGATGTAGAAATAACATGTGTGTCTGTCCATTGATGAATGGACAAAGAAAATGTATATATGCAGTGGAATATTATTCAGTCTTAAATACCAATTGCCATAATGTGAATGAACCTGGAGGATATTATGCTAAATGAAATAAACCACACACAGAAAGAAAAATATTGCATGATTTCACTTATGTATGGAATCTAAGAATCAGAAAAGATGTCAAATATACAGAAATAGAGAATAAAGCAGTGGTTACCAAAAGGTGGGATAGGGGTGGGGGGAAGTGGGAAAAAGGGATATATAGGTCAAAGGATGTAAAGTAGGAGATATGTAGAATAAACAAGTCTAGACATCTCATGTACAAAATGAGGACTACAGTTAATTTATACTGGATTAGGAATTTTTGTTAAATAAGTAGATTTTAGCTACTTTTGCCAAAAGGAAAAAGTAACTGTGTGAGATGAGAGGTAGGTTAATTTGCTTCATGATTGTAACCATTTTACAATCTCTATGTATATATCTTATAACATGATGTGGTAAACCTCAAATATGCACAATAAAATTTATTTTTTAATTTATATAAGAAATATATAATAAAGACTATATTCCTAAATATTCTATTAAAAAGTAATTGTTCAGTAATTGGTTTTTAACCAGCTCAGGGGGAAAAAAAAATCAGATCACTACCCAAATGCCAAGTTAGTTCCAAAAGAATTGAATATTCTACTACAATGAAGAAAGAAAAATCTAGGAAATTATAAGTCTCTTGAGAATGAGGAAGGCCTTTCTAAGCATAACATCAAAGGCAGAAATGAAAAGGAAAAAAATTGATACTGTCAGCTACATATAAATGCAAAACTTTCACAATCAAAACCTTTAGAAACTAAATTAAAAGAAAAATGCCTAGCAGAATAAAAAATAAAAATAAAAAAACAAAAGCACTGCAACAGAAAAAGTGTTCCTATCCCAAATATTAACATTCCAAATAGTATGGACATAAACAACCGACTAGAGAAAAATGGCAAAAAACTTGAGTAAAAGTTACACAAAAGAATATAATTAACCAATCAATATATGAAAAAATTTTCTTACAATAAAATAATCAAATACATAGAAATTTAAAAATAAAAAAAATTTAACATTTAAATTTAAGATGCCCTTTGGAGATTATCACATTGGTGAATAATAATTCTCAATATCCAGTTGTGGCAAATGATATGGTTTTGCTGTGTTCCCACCCAAATTTCATCTTGAATTATAGTTCTCATAATTCCCATGTGTTGTGGGAGGGACCAGGTGGAGATAACAGAATCATGGGGGCAGTTTCCCCTATCCTGTTCTCATGCTAGTGAGTTCTCATGAGATATGATGCTTTTATAAGGGACTTCCCCCTTTGTGGGGCACTCATTCTCCTACCACCCTGTGAAGAGGTGCCTTTACCATTACTGTAAGTTCCCAAGACCTTTCTAGCCATGTGGAACTCTTTCCTTTATAAATTACCCAGTCTTGGGTATGTTTTTATTTGCAGCATGAGAATGAACTAATACAGTAAATTGGTACTGGGAGAGTGAGGCACTGCTGTAAGCATACCCAAAAATGTGATAGTGACTTTGGACCTGGTTAACAGGCAGAAGTTGGAACAGTTTGGAGGGCTCAGAGAATGACAGAAAATGTGGGAAAGTTTGGAACTTCCCAGTCTTGGGCCTCAGAAGACAGGAAGGGGTGGGAAAGTTTGAAACTTCTTAGAGACTTGTTAAATGGCTTTGACTAAAATGCTGATAGTGATATAGACAAAGAAGTCCATGTTGAGGTGGGCTCGGATGGAGAGGAGGAATTTGTTGGGCACTGGAGCAAAGGTGACTCTTGTTATACTTTGACTGGCAGCATTTTGTTCCTGTCCTAGAGATCTGTGGAACTTTGAACTTGACAGAGATGATTTAGGGTATCTGGTGGAAGAAATTTCTAAGTGGCAAGGCATTAGAGGAAGCAGAGCATGAAAGTTTGGAAAATTTGCAGTTTGATGATGCTAGAAAAGAAAAACCCATTTTCTGGGGAGAAATTCAAGCCTGCTGCAGAAATTTGCATAAGTAACAAGTAGCTGATAATCACTGAAACAATGGGGAAAATGTCTCCAGGGCATGTCAGAGACTTACACAGCAGCCCTTCCCATCACAGGCTTAGGAGGGAAAAATGGTTTTCTGGGCCAGGTCCAAAGCCCCTCTGCCATATGCAGCATTGGGATTTGGTGCCCTATGTCCCAGCTGCTCCAGCCATGGCTAAAAGGGGCCAACGTACAACTTAGGCTGTTGCTTCAGAGGACTCATGCCCCAAGCCTTGCCAGCTTCCATGTGATGTTGGGCTGTGGGTATGAAGTCAAGATTTGAGGTTTGGGGACCTCTACCTGGATTTCAGAGGATGTATGGAAATGCCTGGATGTCCAGGCAGAAGTTTGCTGCAGGAGTGGAGTACTCATAGAGAACATTTGCTAGGGCAGTACAGGAGGGAAATGTGAGGTGGGAGCTCCTACACAGAGTCCCCACTGGGGCACTGCCTAGTGGAGCTCTGAGAAGAGGGCCACCATCCTCCAGACCCCAGAATGGTAGATCTATCTACAGCTTGCACTGTGTGCCTGTAAAAGCCATAGACACTCAATGTTGGCCCGTGAAAGCAGCTGGCCCCTGCACAGCCACGGGGGTGGAGCTGCCCAAGGCCATGGGGTCCATCTTTTGCATCAGCATGACCTGGATGTGAGACATGGAGTCAAAGGAGATCATTTTGGAACTTCAAGGTTTAATGACTGCCCTATTAGATTTTAAACTTGCATGGGGCCTTGAAGCTCCTTTGTTTTGTCAATTTCTCCCATTTGAAATGGGTGTACCCCCATTGTATCTAGGAAGTAACTAACTTGCTTTTGATTTTATAGGCCTATAGATGGAAGGGATTTGCCTTGTCTTAGATATGACTTTGGACTTGGACTTTTCAGTTAATATTGGAATGAGTGAAGACTGTGGGGAACGGTTGGAAGGGCATGATTGTGTTTTGAATTATGAGAACATGAGATTTAGGAGGGGCCAGGGTAGAATGATAGGTTTGGTTATGTCCCCACCCAAATCTCACCTTGAATTGTAGTTCCCATAATCCCCACATATCATGGGAGGGACCAGATGGAGATAATTGATCATCCTTTTCTTGTAGTAGTGAGTTAGTTCTCACAATATCTGATGGTTCTGTAAGGGGCTCCTTCCTTTGCTGGGTACTCATTCTTTCTCCTGCCACCCGGTGATGAAGTACCTTCTGCCATGATTGTAAGTTTCCTGAGGCCTACCCAGCAACGTGGAACTGTGAGTCAATTAAACTTCTTTCCTTTATAAATTATCCACTCTCAGATATCTTCATTAGCAGCATGAGAACAGACTAATTCAGCTAGGATTTCAGTGAAATAAACATTCTCATTTACTACTACAGAGGACAAAAGCAAAAACAAGTTTTTACATGGGCATTTGAAAAAACATTTTTAAAAAATTAAATGCTGCATAGTTTTGACTCAGAAACTGCAGTTTTAGGAAGCTATCAGGAGAAAAATCAACAATCAGGGGCAAGATTTCCCTATGTTTGTTGCATTACTGTCACTAATAGCAAAATGTGAAAATAGCCTACATGCCCTACAATGGGACATTGGTTGAATAATTTATTGTCTACATATGGAACACTTTCAGTGATTTGCTGGAGCTGGCTCATACTGGCTTGCAAGTGTCAACTGTTAAAACTTCAGGAATTTTACAAGGCAGTTGTTGGACTGTTAGTAGCTTGAAATCAACCATGGTGGGAATATTTACACCATGGAAATCAGAAAATGCTACAAATTCAGGCTGGTTTTATCCCTTGGAGATCTGGTTCTTAAATATCTACCAGCATTATTACTGCCTTACATCTATTAGTAATGATATTTGTATAATACTAAATGACAAGAGAAAATGTTTACTGTATTTTATGTGAGGATGATAGCATCTAAAACAATATGTATAAATCCAGTTACTTAAAAAACACAGGAAAAAGACTGGAATATGAGCTATGTTTAATTTTTGATTGGTTAGATTAAAAATATTTATTTTTGGCCAGGTGTGGTCGCTCATGCCTGTAGTCCCAACATTCTGGGAGACCAAGGGGGCAGATTGCTTGAGCTCAGGAGTTTAAGAACAGCCTAGGCAGTATGGTGAAAACCTATGTCTATTAAAAAAAATTATCCAGGCATGGTGGTACACATCTATAGTCCCAGTTACTTGGGAGGCACAGGCAGGAGAATTGTTTGAGCCAAGGAGGTGAAGGTTGCAGTGAGCCAATATCACCACTGGACTTCAGCTTGGGTAGCAGAGCCATACCCTCTCTCCAAAAAATATATATATTTTAAATATTATATATTACATAAAATTATAGAACATTGTATAATATATATAATTATTATATATTAATATATTAGTATTATATATTAATATATTAATATATATTCAACATATTTGAATTTTCTATGTGGAACATGTGATCTTTTGTAATGAAAAGTTTTTTATTGAGAGAAAAATTTTTGATGCTCTTGACTGTTATTGTGTTACTGCTAAATATTACTATGAAAATCCCAATAATAATTTAGAGCAGAGATGAACAAAGTGCAATCTGTGGGCCAGGTCCAGCCTGTCAGCTGTTTCTGTGAAGTTTTATTGGAACACAGACACGCTCATTTGTTGGCATATTGTTTGCAGTTGCTTTTGCATCATACATGGCAGAATTTAGTAGCTGTACAGAGACCATGTGGCTAAAATATCCCTACAATATTTGCTCTCTGGCCATTAATAGAAGAAGTTTGCAACTGCTGCTCTAGACATGCCTTGGGCTGCCTGCTCAGCCCTGCTTCTACTTAATTTAAGGAGTCCTCTCTCTCACAGCCCGTCCTGAGTAGGGTTGCCCAAGTTCATCCTGTTTCCCAGGTTGCGATTGATGGGATTAAAGAAGAGAACTTGACTCTACCACTGACTATTCTGTTTTTGTGTTTTTGGAGGCAGGGTCTTACTCTGTCACCCAGGCTGTGAGGCTGGAGTAGTACAGTGGCATAATTTTGGCTCACTGCAACCTCTACCTCCCAGGTTCAAGCAATCCTCCCACCTCAGCCTCCTGAGTAACTGTGACTACAGGCTCGTGCCCAGCTACGTTTTTTGTATTTTTATTAGAGATGGGATTTTGCCATGTTACCAGGCTGGTCTCAAACTCCTGGGCTCAAGCAATCTGCCCACTTGAGGCTCCTAAATTCTTGGGATTACAGACATGAGCCACTGTGCCCGGCCCTATGACTGACTATTCTTAAACTGGCTTGTACTCTACAACTTATGTTGCAGTCAGATTCCTCTGTGGGGAATTTTGTGTTGGGAAGTCAGCAAACTGTTTAAAGCAGTCACAGAGACTGCAGCTAGAACCCAAAAGCAATCTCAGGCTTGAGTTTTGTGCAAACTGAATCTACTGAGACAGCTGGAAGACAGAGAGAGGAAAAAAAAGCCTAAGGGTACCCAGATAGGAATCATGCAATAAGCATGACCGCATGGTGTCTGAAAGGAGAGGGAAGACTTGGTTCCTTCCTGTAGTTTTTTGTTTTTGTTCCTATGAAGGAGAGTTACACTTTGCTTCTTGTATGCAAATGTCTGTTAGGTTTTCCATTTTTAACATTTTTAAAACTTCCCTCTTTTTGAGCTAGAATTGAGTGTAATCAGTTGAGCCTTGGATAGGATAACATACTCTTAGAGGTACATTAGGACTCATAGAAAAAGTTTATTGTTTCTGAATGAAAATAATTTGTCAACCATGATTAATAAAAGTAGGTAATTTACCTACATCATAATGATTTGTGTGTCATAACAGCAAAAAAGTCACAATAAAAATAATATACCATTTAGATTTGTATTAAAACCCAATATGTGAATGCTCCCACTGCATGGTGATAGGAATGAGTATTTAAGCCCATTAAATATTCACTTTAAATGTCATTGGTAAAAGAAAAACAAAAAACTGTACAAGTTGAAGCTTATCTTCTGTGAAAATTCATTAGCTCCCAAATTTCCCATTTCTTACCTCTGGATTATCTAGTGTGATCTAGTCCAAGGGTGTCCAATCTTTTGGCTTCCTTGGGCAACATTGGAAGAAGAACTGTCTTGGGCAACACGTAAAATCCACTACGATTAACAATAGCAGAAGAGCTAAGAAAAAAATTACAAACAACTCATAATCTTTTAAGGAAGTTTATGAATTTGCATTGGGTCACATTCAAAACCATCCTGGGCCAGATGCAGCCCATGGGCAGTGGATGGGACAAGCTTGATCTAGTCTAATAGTTGAACATTGGTTGGTCCAAACTTCTGAATTCTTTTAATTTTTTATCTAATGCTGTCTTAGTCCATTTTTGTGAGTAGAAAAAGATATCTTAGGCTAGGTGGCTTATAAACAACAAAAATTTATTTATGACAGTTCCGGAGGCTGTAAAGTCCAAGATCAAGGTGGCAGCATATTTGGAGTCTGCTGAGGGCCATTCCTGGGTCATAGACAGCTGTCTTCTTGCTGTGCCTCTCACATGACAGAAAAAGTGAAGGAGCTATCATAGGTCTCTTTTATGATGGCACAATTCCATTTATGAGAAGACCCCACCTCCGATTACCATCACATTGGGGATTTCAACATATGAATTTTTGGGGAACACAAACATTTAGTCTTTAGCAGGTGCCAAATGCATTCCCTTAATTTGAACTACTCTTTGTCTATTTCTTCTACAACAAATTTGAAAAAGGAAAAATGGGATTTTGAGATGCGAAGATGCAGCTGTTCTAATTGTAAACGCAGAGATAAAAGCAGAGCCACTCCACGGTAAAGAGAATGTAAAATGCTCACCTGAGAGCAGAAGAAGCGATGTACCCACTGGAACTGTAATATTCTGGGCACACGCAGTGGCCATGGTAAAACCAAAAACATTATAGGCTTTTAAAAGAAAGCTCAGTAGCATGTGTGTGTGTGTGAGCAGTCTGTGTTTGTGTGTGTGTGTGTGTGTGTGTGTGTGGTGCACAGTGGAGATAGAGAGGAGAGGATGAGTCAAATATGTTTATATTGCTCTTTAATTTACAATTTTCAAAGATATTCTTGTGATGCACAGTTATAGAGTATCTATCATGTGCTAGGTTCTGGCGATAGTGGTTTATAAAATCTGCTTCCTACCCTTGGGGAACTTACAATCTGGCAAGTGAAACAAACACATCAATAATTAACAGATAACTAGCATTCCACTGGCCAAGTAAACACACAACTGTGGGAACATGGAGGGACCATTTACTGTCCTAAAGGGAATGGGAGGTGAAAAGTGTTAGAGAAAGTTCCATGGAGGTGGGCCTTCAAAAAATGAGTAAAATTTGACTTGGCATAAAAATGGAGCAAAGTCACTCTAGACAGATGGGACAAAAGCGCAGACAACACGTTGAGGTACAGCGTACTGCTGTGGTTTATCAGGAGATAAAAGCATTAGTAAGGAGTTCAGATCCAAGAGTAACAATGTATTCAAGGCAAAGTAAGGGTGTAAAGGGCAGCAATGGAGTCCAAAAAGCGAATCATCCCACAAACTGAAATCCAGCCATTTCTATGATAAGCTTTACTGAAATCCAAGTATGCCCTGGTTGTGTTTTGAACATAGCAAGATGGAGCGAGTCTTGTAACACCTCGTGATTCCATTCATATCCCTGTACTTTGTGATACATCAAGGAAAGGAGGTGACCAACTCCAGTCATTTCTTCTGCACATATTCACAGTGCACCTACTTTGTGCCTGGAATTGTACTTGGCACTGGGGAAACAGGAGCCAGCAAGTTAGGCAGGGGCCAGCTCACCTGGAGCCCCACGTGGCTGAAGGAGCACCTAGGAAGGAGTCTCCTCTCTGCATCTCGTCTCACAGGAGTAGAGCATGGAGGCCCCAGGCTGAGGTTGAACACAGTGGAGAGGTGAGCCTGGATGCAGCACCTGTCCTTCTGTCACCTTCCTGATCAGCCAGTAAAAGGAGGAAATAAAAATGGAGCTCCAAGGCAAGAGAGTTTCCAATAGCAGAAACTTTGCCCATGGCCCATTATCAGAGCCATGGACATCAAGCCATGTAGTACCATTATGGTGAGCAGCAGTGTATGTGCATGCATGTGTGTATACATATGTGGCATATGCACGTGTGTTTGCAGTGCATTTGCACATGCAAATATCAGCCATGGGGGGATCCAGGTGAGCTGGACCCTGCCTATCTTGCTTGCTCCTGTTTCCCCAGTAATGAGTACAAGTCTAGGCACAAAGTAGGTGCACTGTGAATATCATGTGAGTATCATAAGCCATGGTGATGCTTTCAGCAGGGAACAGTAGCATAGCATCATGCCTTTGATGCTGGCAGCAGCAGAAGAGGCAGAAGACAGTAGACGTCATGGGCAAACCAAGAAGCTAAGAACCACAGGTGGGTCCCTTCTCCTGGGGGCTTCTGAACTATTTTTGGAGAAATTTGAGTGTGCTAGAGTTCTAGGGTGGAGAGAAAAGCCAGTGAACAATGATTTGTGGCCATTTTTATGACTCCTGCAACTCTGTGAAGCAGATTTGGGATTTTTATCCTGGAGTCACAAGCAAGGGAACTAAGATTCAAACTGACGACCGTAGAGCTGATAAGGAAATTGGATCAGGGCTCAAACCCAGGCCTATTTCAGAGTCCTTCATTCTTTTTATCACGTTTTTAACAACTGATCATTGTGTTAGCATTGCCTGTCACACAATAGGAATAAACCATAACTGGAAACACCATCTTTAAACACAAAGAATCAGTCTACACTGATGAAGTGGATGGTCTAGAGGCTTGAACACATGGGGTGTACCGTCAATTTTTTAAAAATCTACTCATTGGTAGGCCCGAGTCATATTGGTCAAGGCAGGTGCCTGAATTCTTATATTCTATTCAGGGAAGCAACAGTACCGGGGGATATTCAGGAAGCTAATCCCTTCATGGGTCGGTGAGCTTTAGAGTCAGACTTCTTTCTCTTCCTTGTACCTTGTGAGTCTGACCTTGTAAAGACTGAGAAGGAATTTAAACTCACATAATTTTTTTGTAGCAGGCCAGATAACTTTTTTAAAATAGATAAAGGCATCAATATTATTGCTGGTAAGTACAGATTTTTTAAAATGTTTTTCAAGGTCAATACATATTCATTGAGAGTGCCGTGATACCATAGTGGCTTTTCTAAGAATTTCCTGGGCATGACCAGAAAGTAACAGATCTTCCTGGCTTTCCATCTCTATTCTAGTCTATTCACATCGGTGGGCACTAAGCAACACTAGGCTTAGAAAGGAAATCTGGAAATTGCGGATGGCAGGCAGATAGGAGCCCCTTGTTTAATTGTATTCAAACTTGTCTGAACTGGTTTCCAAAGACCTTCATCCTCTCTCTCCCCACCCCAAGAAAAAGAGCAAACCAGCATTTTCTTTTAACTCAGTTCTATTTAAGAAGGGTTTTGAAACTGAAAAGATGGATAGAGGGGGGACAATCTGATCTACCAGCTTTTGCAATCCACCGACAGTGCTGTATACAGAATAAGGAAGCTTCATTTCAGATTGAGGTTGCGAAGGTCGCAAGATAGCAGTGTGAGCCCCCGCTTTAATGCCGAGCGTGACATTTTTTGTCTCCTTTGTGAGGTGGTCCATGTGGAACAGCATAGCACCTAGTCAGAGCTGGGCTAATTCCTTCTGGAAGGAGAGGAGAGGGTGTGAACCAGCCAGGAACAAGCAGAAGCATTTGATTCCGCAGGTTTATGCCAAGATGAAGGCTGCTGCCTACTGGGGGGATGCTGCTGCATGCCAGCTTCTCCTAAAGCAAACCAGCGGTACGAGATGACACTGGTTTCTCCCTGGCTTTTTCGACATAATTTCCAGTAATTATGTGACTGCATGATCGTCTGCACCATCAATGCTCAGGTCCACTGTGGCGGTGCAAGAGGGAAGAAAGATGAACTCTGTGATACCGACCGATGTAGGAGTGTGGGCTGCAGAAGTGTTCACAGTCTTTTGCTTTTAGCCCTGGTTGCTCTTCTCTTCCTACTTTCTGTTTAGAAAATTTATCCGTCAAGAAAGCCACCTTTAAAATTACTCGGATTCAAGTTATTTTAAATTGTGATTATCCAGGAGCTAATTATTGCCTTTTGTACCATCCAGTGGCTCTTTCTTGACTCTCCCGTCCCTCCTGCTGCTGTCCCTTTCCCTGTCATTAGCACTTCCACCAGATACTGGGGAAGGGGCAGCAGAGGAGCTCATGCTCAAATCTGCCACCTGTGCTGGGGCGTAGCATTTCGGCAGCTCTGTGTACAGGCTTCCGAACGGGAGGGATTAAAGTTCTAAGATTCAGCTGGGCGCGGTGGCTCATGCCTGTAATCCCAGCACTTTAGGAGGCTGAGAGGGACGGATCACTTGAGGTCAGGAGCCTGCACAACAGAGCTACACTCCATCTCAAAAATGAAAAAAAAATATGATTAGTAATTCTTAAATAATCTATTTGTTATATTTATGCATTTCTGGGTAACTTACTCCATTTGTATTTGTATAAATAACAGATCAAACCACAGCAGGTAAATCCTGATGTCCATTTTCAATCAATTTTAGTGAAGTATAAACAGGAAAGAACCTTTCTGAGAGACAATTTTCAAAATTTAACGAAACCCCTAAAAGTGTACATATCTTTTTTGGCTCCCAAATTCCACTTTAGCAATTTACCCTAAGGCGATAAACATGAATATATTCAAAGACTTAATTAGAAGAACATTTAGAAGGGCGACAGAGTTAATTTCTTCTCTTTTAAAAGTCTTTCTTAGTGAGGTGTGATTTATTTGCAGTGAAATGCGCACATCCCAGCATACAGTTCAGTGAGTTTTCACAAATCCAAACACCCATGTAATCCACATGCCTTCAAGATATGGAATGTTTTTATTGCCCAATAACATTCATTAATACCCCTCCCCAGTCAGCATCTGCCCTAGAAACAACCACCGATTTTTTATTATCCTAGTTTAGTTTTGCCTGTAAGAGATAATATTGGCCAGGCGCTGTGGCTCACGCCTGTAATCCCGCCACTTTGGAAGGTTGAAATGGGCAGATCATGAGGACAGGAGTTCAAGACCAGCCTGGCCAACACAGTCAAACCCCGTTTCTACTAAAAATACAAAACTTAGCTGAGCATGGTGGCTGGTAATCCCAGCTACTGGGGAGGCTGAGGCAGGAGAATCGTTTGAACCCAGGAGGCAGAGGTTGCAGTGAGCCAAGATCACGCCATTGCACTCCAGCCCGGGTGACAGGGAGAGACTTCATCTCAAAAAAATAAATAAATAAATACTATTGTGACACAAATAACTATATGTGTGTATGTATATATATGAGTATATGTATCTATACATATATGTACACATATATACATGTATGCCATATATATCTATATACATACGTATCTACACAACATATATACATATATATAAACATATACACGTGTGTGTATATATATGTGTCTGTGTGTGTGTATGTATGTTTTTTTAATTCCTGTCCTCTGTGAACCATGACCCCTAGTGGCCACTCTCAGTTCATAGCTCCAGGGTACAACAAAGTATGAATGCTACCTCAGGAAAGAGGAGCTAGCAGGTGGCTATCTCTGACAGAAAGAAAGAGGAACTGGGAAGAAAGCCTGTTCTTTCTGCCCCAGTGGATTGTGGGGGAAAATGGAGTCATGGAATCAGGCAAGGTTACCTGATGCCCTGATTACCCCCGCATGGGGAGACAGGTTAGACAGGAGAAGTGGAATCCTGTGGCGCATACTCCTCTGATGCCAACTTTTACTATAAGGTCTCCCTTCTGGGCAATGAGACAGAAGTAGAAATGATGGGCAGAAATGATGTCTGATTGGCCACCGGGACACAGTTACCTCATCACAATTCTGTGTGTTGAAACCCAGCATTCCCGACAAAGCCAAATCCCATTGCATGGCATACAAAACCCTCTCATAACTAACTCTAGCCTGTTTGCTTTAGCTTCCTTTCTGAGGTTTACCAACGCTGGTTTGCCTGAGACTTTCCTGGTGTTAGCACCTGGGAAACCCTCCTGGTCCTGGGTAACCTGGGGCGGTTGATAACGCCTGTGCACTTAATAAAATAGAGCAGGCCACTGTCTTAGCAATTTTTACCTTTCGCAAACCTGCCTAGGAGCTGGCACAGAAGGGCACTATCTCATCTATGAATCTGATCATTTATTATGTCAGTATGAGAGCATTTTATGATTTGTTGGCTCCTTTCTATTACTGGTCTTCAGAATAAATTTTTAAAAAAAGAAACTCCATTGTGATGCTCTTTCCTTCTGTCAATGATGCAGGCTTGACATTCAGTGTTAGTTTCATTTCATGTGTCTTCTCTACCATTTCCCAAGTGAGAAACAGACAGCAATATTCATTTGCCTAGAATTGCTAAACAGAGTGAATATGATCACAAGCAGGAAAGTGGACACAGCCCTTATATTCCATTATATCCAGGCACCTGTGGAAGGTGTCTACTTCTGAATATTTGAGTGTCATTCCCCTTGTACATGGCCTTGCTGTTATCTTACTTCTTGAAAAACACTGGAGAGGTGAAGCTGTAAGACTCTGGAAGCATGCTTTACAAATTCTGCGGCTGTGAATTCCCAAGGACCATTTTATCATTGTAAGTAGTAGGCTTAATGAAAAACCCATCAAACACAAGAGGAAAGGCAGCATTTTGCTTTTGTTCTTTTTACCCATTTTTACATTTTAACAAATGTTATTTTACAAAATGGATATTTAGATACATTTGCCACCAAAATACTCCATTACTACTATGAATTCTATTAGTCAGAGTGCTTATTATATTAATGTTCAGAGCAGGGATCACTGCAAATGACATTTATTTGAGAAAATTAAGAGAGAACTCTTCAAAATTAAACAACTTAATCCTTGTTTCTGATTGTGATTCACTCTAGTCTGCACAGCTCCCAACTCCCTCGGTAACCTGCATTTAATTCTGTCTTGCAAAGCTTTTTCTCTATGCAGGGCATTCCAGAAGGCAGACTGGCTCTGCCCACTTGGCTTTGCTGGGGAGTTCTTGCATGCATTTGTTCTATTGCAAATGCCCAGGAAAGTCTTTGGGACTTCAGCCCAGAACTCGTCGTTTTGTACAGTTGGGTGTGGTAAGAGGATCAGACGTTTATAGTCACATCAGTTGCCAAGGTTCTTACCTCCTTTTGCACACTAGCGACTTATTTTTGTAAGGATACTTTGTGCAATTTGGATTGAACTGTGCGGCTTTTGCTCTCGCAGCAGGTCTTTTCACTTGTAATCTTCTCCTCCTCATCTTTTGCCCTCTTACAAAAGGTATCAGAATCTGACTGATAGGCATCTTGTAAAGAGCATTTGTTTTGATTTGAGCAAGTGATCCAGCCACTCAGTCTGAATATTACCTTGTTTTTAACTGTTTTCCACTCTTCAGGCCTCCACAGGACTTTTAAGCTATTAAATGAGCTCTTCTGTTTCCTTTCACAAATGTTTGCATGGTGTCTGGATAAGGTCATCACTTGCCAAGAACTGACCCATACCAGACTAGCAAGGTTAAATTGGCCCCGAAATATCAATGCAAAAACCCATCAGAATAGTCAGCCAGGTCCTGAAGATCTGGAGTCCAAAATGGACCACAAGGCCAGAGTGGGAGGCTTGCTGAACTTGTGTTAGGATGCCCAGACAGCTTAGTCTCTCTGTCTAGGAGAAGAGTAGTTGATATTTCGAGAAGAGTTAGAGTAAATGATGAAAATGATTGAAAGCCTTGGAAGTAGGAACTCGAATGTAGAAAGTCAGTGAGAATAATGACTAAATGACACCATAGGTTGGAGTCCGAAGTTGGAGTGAAGTCCAGCGTGATGCCATGCTCTCTTTTGCCTCTGGGATTCAGTGTACACTGCTTCTTTTGCTTGGAAGTTCCTGCCCTCCCATTTACACTTCTTCCCCCCACAATCTCCTGCTTCTTAAGTAACTTTTAACCCTAAACCTTACCTTGCTAGTTTAGGGTTAAAAGTTACTTCTCCTATGCAGTCTTTTTGGAACTCCTATCACCATCACTTGGATATCATCCCTTTGTTTGCTCCAAAATCACCTCTGCTTAATCTTACTGTAATAAAACTAATGGTCCATTTATTGAGCATTTACTAAGTGCCAGATCCTATTCTAAGCACTGTACACATAGTATCTCATTTAAAGCTCTAATAACTTATTAGACAGGTACCATCACTATATTTATTTTACAGGTAAGAAAAACAGAAGCATAGAGATATTTAAAAAATTGTTCGAAGTCGAACAGTGTCAGATCAGAGACTGGGATCCCGTCTGAACTCTTAACTGTCATGCTACTGCAGTTGTATATATCTTTTTTGTACTTCAAGGACACACTCAGGTTTAAGGGTAGCACGCATAGTCCTATCCCTCAATCAGAGGAGTATGTCCAAGGGTTTGCAGATTTGCAGCCACTTTAACTATTACCCTAGTTGATTAAAGATGTATATATGTATATATATATTAAATATTATGTATGCCAATTAAAGATTAGATAGATTGTGCGTGTCCATGCACAAATGTAGCTCATTCAGCCAGCTTCCTAGATAGTGCTTATAAGGAGAATCTGGGTATTTTATTACATGACAATCTCTGATCTTGACTCAGAGTCAAACTTACCCTTTAGTGCTTCTATATTGATCTCTTTCTTATGATCACTAAAGAAAAATAAATGGGTGTCAAAATGACTGCTTAAGTCTGCAGCAAATGACATCTAGATCTCCTTCCATTTTGGCAAACATTCCCAAAACTAAATGCCTTTTGTGCAACCTCATATAAATACATCCCATGCCTCCTTTCTACACCCATAAGCAGCATTAAGTAATCAAGACACTCTGGCTATTTCTTAACCCAACCTTGAGATAGGCATTATTAATTAAATAGTTCTGACATATGAGATAAAACCTATTTGCTGCTTCTCTTCTATGCTATCACTTTCTAACTTACTCTTCCTCCCAACATTAAAGACAGAATAATGGGATGGATTTGGTTTTTAATTTGGAGGAAGAATGGGGTTGAGAAGTTCATAAGTAGTCCCGTATTTTTAGATAGACTGAAAACAGGCTTTAAGCATTGTGTTCTCTCAAATCTTAAAAAGATATTTGAACTGAAACTATTGCGTTACATACAATAATTTTAAGATAGTTTCTGATACTCTTGAGGAGGTTAACATCAAAATTGATTTTTCTTCTTCTTCTTAAAAAAGCATTTATTGAGTGCCGAATTGTACATGGTTCTAAGCTAAGCATTGCATGAAGTAGCTTATTTAGAAATAGTTTTAGAGTTCATAGGCATAAATGATTTTACTCATATGTCTGCAGGAGCTGCCAGGGTTATAAAAGAACGTCTTTATAACTCAAGATGTTGTTTTATAAAGTGTTGTTATTTAAAAATTCATGTGTCAAGAATTCAAACAGCAGTGTTATATTCAGTGGTCACATTTATGGTGGCCAAATACTGTTGTGCTTAATCAACCCAGGATCTACACAACCATTATTACTGCCCAACTGTACCCTCTGCTTCACTATTTTGGATAAAGTGTCAGGTTGGTGCTCAGCTGCTGGGAAAACCAATGATCAAAACTCAGGAAAATTCTACACTTTAGAGGTTTCCTAGAAGATACCTATAGTCTGGAGGAAAGTATTACGCAGTGAAAATGATCATGTTTACTCCTAAGTTAACTGGGCATTCATCTTTTTATTCTTATGCCTGTCGTGGTATACCCAGAAGGTGCTAGATGGAATTAGCATAATGGAATAACTCCCTGCCCTCTCCAGGGAAAGAAACTTCTCATTTAATGTTATGGTGTGCTCTATAATAGTAATGATCTTTATAGCTTTGTAGTATACTCTCAACAAACAGCTTTGGAGATGGATTAAATGATTTCATTTTGCTTTGGCTATTAGTCTATCTCAGAAACAGTTTTCCGTCTCATACAGAATATACCAATAGCGATTATCCCTTATTTCTAAATAACACTATCAGGGATTCAATGACAATGAGAACAGCAGGAAACTCCAAGTAGCATGATAATAGCTTTCTAAGCAGCTATGTAACTCCCCATTTCTCTGAGGGATGAGGCAAGCCAGAGGACTGGTGGACAGAGAACTTTCGTCTTCTGAATGTTGTCTTATTTTTCCCCTAAGAGCTAGTGATTGAGAGGGGTGTCAGTACAAAAGAACTAGAACCGGTGATACAAATTTATTTCATATCTTGGCAGAAACTCACACACCATCCCAGTCCGACGTGATAATGGTATTCTTCCAGGACCCTGCCCCACCGCAGGAAAACCAGGAGGGTCATACCATGGCCAGAAATTAACTCTTGACATACTTACAGCTCTTCCAGCAAGAACTGGGGCTTAATATTACAGACCTAGAAGAATTGATCTCCCCTGGTGATAGCAATCTGCCTTTCAATTTTGCTGTCTTGAAAAGCCAGCTGTGAGCCTTTATATAACATTTCACAGTCCCTTAATTACCACATGACAACCTCAGTGTTGCTAATCCTAATACCATTCCGAAGTGAGGGACTTGCGGCATATCAGCAGTTTAATACAGTTCTTTCTGTGGTAATCATGTTTGGTGGAAAATACAGCTCTTCCCAAACACAGTGAACTGCTAACCTTAAAATGTTCAGATAAACTTTTGCTTATGCCCTATTTCACTGGAGAGAAATAACCTCTTGTGTGCTGGCTGATAGGTGTGCCAAGGATGCTAAATATATAACAAAAAGCTAAATAAGAGAGAGACGCAAAGAGAAAAGTGGAGGAAAAACTGGCAGAAAAAGATTCCTCAGATGATTTGTAACACTGCTCAAGCTTAACATGCTATTCTTTTCTTAGTAGAAACTGGATCACAGATGCAGCTTTCCCAGGCCATGCAATGATGCAAAAGGACTAAGTAGGCTTCGATGGTCTTAATGTGGCAGCCAGGACAGTTTTATTACTTAAGGGCAGATGAAAGCAGGTCAAGGCTCGTACAATTGAAAACAATGTCTTGCCTTTATTTGGTTAAACAGAGACTTCAAATGGCCAGGCCCAATCATTCAGGATCAAGATTGAATGGGACTCTTGGAAGCTGGATTGCTTTCCTGTGCTTCTGCTCACTTTCTGCCCAAGTCGGTACGCTACTGACTGCCAGAAAGCAACGAATCAAGTGCAGTCTTCAAATGTAGCTGTGTAAATAGAATATGAGGTTTGGAGTTCGGTGAGTTTCCTAATATTCAAGGCCTATTAACCAATCAACAAGTACTTGCCGAGCCTCTGCTGTGCACTCAGTATTTTGCTAAGTGCTCTGGGACATAGGAGGCATCTGAGATGGAGTTCGAGTCCTCCAAGACAGTACGGCAAGATGGCTTAAAGTTCAATAAGTCTGAGTTTGAATCTTAGCTGTCAACTTAATAAGGTTGGTAACCTTCAACAAATTAAACCACATTTTAGATACTCACTGTTACAGGGGGTTAAAAATGCCTGGTTTACAAGGTTAGAATTTCCAGTCTAGGTCTTTTATCTGGCTCTAAACTTGAATATCCCACAGTCTCCTTGCTATCTTCACCGGGTTATCTTACAGAGTACAAAACACACATGCCCAAATGCTTTATCTTTGCCTGCTCCATCCCACCAAGATCCTAGCTACAAATTTTTCCCTCCAACATTTTTCTCTCAATAAATGGCATGCAATAACTTTCTTTTATTATGTAATTCTTCAACAAGTCAGTTGGTCTTATCCTGAAAATGCATCTCCAAACCTTTCTTTCTTGCTTGCTTGCTTTTCTTTGCTTTTCTTTTTAGTCTTCATTGCTTCCACCTAGAATTCTGACAATTATAATTCATCTCCTGGGAAACTGTAACAGCTCCCTTTCTAGATTCACAACTGATTTTAACCCCCAGGCCAATCTCCACTCAGTAGTAAAAAGTACTTTTAAACCTAAATTGGGACTTTCAGTTCAGGTTAAAATGTAGAAAGTCATGTATTTCTATTATTCAGTTGCTTATAATTTATTACTATACTTAGTTATTTTGGTACTCAAATTATCCCAGATTTAACTAGTGACAGCCTCTTCAAATGACTTCTGCATCATTGTGATGTGCCCCTATCACTTTTTAAAAAAGCTGTTCCTTATCTGTTGACATAGTAAGATTTTCTAGGCTGTCTTTGTCTTACTTATCCTAGGTCTAGAATCAGTTTCTTCTCTGAGGATCCCTGGTTCCTTTTATTGAGGAATAGTAGTATTACAGAGACCAAGATTGGGTGCTAGGAGGGCTCATTACTCCTAAGATGTCATTGCTTCTTGGTCCTTTGAGAAGGCAGAGCTAGGAAACGTATGTATGTATATACATGTACATACAAATATACTGACACAAATATTTACGTATATGTGTGCACAGATACAAGCTTACCTACATTCATAATTTTAAAATTATAAGCTCATATCGTTACCTCTAATTTCAATCTGCCCCTACAGGATTGACTCATTTCCACCTCATATTTGTATGTTTTTTCTCCTACAATGAGACCCCAAGCCCACAACGGTATCAATACATTCACTTGTTTGCTCAACCTTTTAATACATTTTAATTGTTTTCAGAATTGTTTCACTCATACCTCTTCAAAATTAAACCCAACTGAAAGGAATTTAGAATTTGCTGGTAATTCTCTCCTGCATTTTACCCTGCCCTTACTTACAGCCTAATAGTCAAATTCTGTGTTTGTCAGTTACCTGATTTTTCTTTTTTTTTCTCTCTACCATAATGGAATTATGGTGTCTTTGAAATAACATCTGGTTCATTTGTTCCACTTTGCTTTCCATTTTGATCCCCACTTCCATCTTTATTGGGTTAATTTTATTTTTTGAATATTTAAAACATTAACACGATTCCAAAGGCATAAATTGTATGGAAAGGAATACATATCTTTTTGCTTTGTTTCTTTCTTCAGCTCCCCAATCTTATGGGTTGCAAACTATTTGTTTCTGGCTTATTTTTTCTGTGTTCCTTATGTAAATGTAAGATGTATCTGTGGTTTCCTATTTCCTCTTATTTCCTACATAAAGGGCAGCATAAGATATATACTCTTTTGTACTTTGCTTTTTTCCACTGCAGAATGTCTCCTGGAAGTCACAGCATATCAGTTCCTAGAGCTCTTCCTCAACTGCATAGTGTGTTCAAAATCACTGGATGAGTATGTCATAGTTTATCCCATCAATCCCAATATTTTGCCATTACACATAATGCTGCAATGGATGAATTTGCACATATGCATTTTCATACTACTGGAAGTGTATTTCAGTGTAAATTCCTAGAAGTTGGCTTGCTGAGTCAAAGAATACATGCAATTGTAGTTTTGTGAGATATTACCATGTTTACCTCCATAAGACTAGCACCATTCCAATCAGCACTGCACGGGAGTGCCTCTTCCCACAGTGTCCCAACAGAGTACATTGTCCAACTTTTGAATTTTTGCCAATCTGATGGGTGAGAAATGGCAAATGGTTTAATTTGCATTTCTCTTATGTGTAAATTTGTACACATTTTTATATGTTTAAGCATTTTATGTCTTTTTTGTTCATGTCTTTTTTCTATTTTTCTACAAGATTTTGGTCTTTTATTCTTCAATAATATGACTCGTATATGAATGATACTTATCCTTTTTCTATGAAATATTTTGCAAATATTTTCTCCCAGTGTGCTTTTTGTCTTAAAAATTGCTTATTTTTTCATAGTCAAATTTATCAATTTTTTAATATTGTGTATGGATTTTTGAGTCATAGTAAGGAAGCCTTTCTCTACACTCATATTGTATGCAAATTCAGCCATGTTTTCTTCTGGTACTTTCATAGATTCATTTTTAACATTAGATCTCTGATTCATTTGGAGTTTGTTTATTGTATGAGGGATGGATCTAATTTTACCTTTTCTAAAGAGATATTCTACTGTCTCAACATGATTTATTAAGAATAAAGAAGATATTCTTTATGCGAATTTCTTGGGATATCACTTTTATCATATACTAGATTTCTGTGTATAATTGGGTCTATTTAACCCAATTATTTGCTGTTTTAAAGCACATTCAACAAACTTCTGAGCCCAGAGTGGTGGCTCAAGCCTTGTAATCTCTGTGACTTGGGAGGCTGAGGCAGGAAGTTCACTTAAGTCTGGGAGTTCAAGACCAGCCTAGGCAACATAATGAGATACCATCTCTTGAAAATTCAAAAACAAAATAATTATCCAGCGTGGCAGCAGGCACCTGTAGTCCCAGCTACTTGGGAGGCTGAAGTGGGAGGCTCACTTGAGCTCAGGAGTTCAAGGTATAGTGAGCCATGATAGTGCCACTGTACTCCAGCCTGGGTAACTGAGCAAGACTTCAACTCTTAAAAAAAATCTGCTTATTTTGTTTTAAATAGTTTGCTATTTAATAGCTAACCTTAAAATTTTTTTAACGTATGTGGGCTGATGTGACAGATTGCAATTTGGAGGAGCCCAAGCCACAGAACAAGTATGCACCAACTTGCCAACCCCTTGCCATGAGCCTCTGTTGAGCACTGAGGAGTAATATCCTAATCACAGGGACAGGGCAAGAGAGCTTTAGAGAATCATCCTCCCCAAGACACATGGCTCACTTCCCATATGCAAGGCAGTGTTATGAAAAACCACCCCTATTGAGTTCTAACTGAATTCTTAATCCATGTATTAATAAGCAATGAGATTATTATTGTACTAAGCCACTAAGTTTCAGATTAGAATGATATGTAGCGAAAGACAACAAGGTACACCACTTTTATTAAACATTGTACTTAAAATCTTGGCCAGAGAAATAAGACAAAATAAATAAATGGCATCTATATTGGAAAGGAAGAAGTAAAATTTCTATTGTTTGCACGTGCCATGATTATATACATAGAAAACCTTATGGGAATTAAAAAAAAAACCCTACTAAAACCAATAAGTAAATTTAGCATGATTGCAGAATATAAGGTTAATATATAACCAGCATAAAATTTTAAAACTTGAATTAAATTTAAAAATTTATAATAGCAGCAAAACATCAAAGAAATCTAACAAAAGAAGCAGGAATAAATCTAACAAAAGATGTGCAAGATCTCTGCACTGAAAACTACAAAACATTGCGAAGAGAAAATACACTATTAAAAATAGAGAGATACTAAGTTCTTGGATTGGAAGACTCAATATTGTAAGGACATCAATCAGGTCTCCCCAAATTGATCTTGAGATTCAACACAATCCCAAGCATAATCCCAGCAAGCTGATTTAAAAGTTTTATGAATGTTTAAAGAATCTGTTTTATTTTATTGACTATTCTATCACCTTTGGAAGATTAAAAGATTCTAGAATATCTATAACAACTTTGGAAAAAAAAAACAAATTTGGAGATATATAATACCTGCTTCAAGACTTAAAGCTACTATAATCAAGATACTGTGTTGTTGGCATAAGGATGGACACACAGATCAATAGGGCAGAATAGAAAGTCTAGAAATAGACCCACAAAATATGGTTGATTGATTTTTACAAAGCCTTAAGTCAATTCAGTGAGGAAAGTCTTAACAAATATTGTTGAAACAATTAGATACCATATGAAGAAAAAAAGAAACTCAACCTCTATACATACATAAAATTTATGTATGCATATATATAGATATATGTAATTTAAAAATTAATTGAGATAAGTCATATGTCTAAATGCAAAAGTTAGAATAACAAAAAAACAAATAAAAGAAAAAATAATAAATTAAACTTTATGAAAATTAAAAGAACACCATGAAGAAAATGATAGGCACACAAAGACTGGAAAAACATTTGCAAAACATGCCTGACAAAGGACTCATATCCATATACATAAACTACTACTGCATTTGTCAACCTAATACAAACATGGGCAAAAGACTTGAAGAGACAAAAAAGGATGTACAAATGTCCAAAATGCACAATGAAATATATTCAGTATCACTGGTCATCATGGAAGTGCAAATTAAAAGCCTTATAAGACACAATTTTCCTTCCACTACATTGGCTGAAATAAAAAAAGACTGATATTGTTAAATGTTAAAGAGGATGTGGAGCAAATAAACATCTTGTACTTGGTTAATAGAAATGTAAAATGGTAAAAGTATTTTGGGAAACTGGAAGTTTCTCATAAAATTTTACATCTACCTTTCCAGCAAGTGAATGAGAATACTGAGAACAACTTTATTCATAATAGAGACTGGTAACAATATCAGTGACCACCAGTAAGTGAATGGATGGTCCAATAAGGACAAATACATAAAATAGAATAGTCTTCACCAATAAGAAGGAGTGGATGATTGATACATGTGGTAACATAAATGAATCTCAGAAACATTATGTTGATTAAAAGAAATCAGATGCATTTATGTGAAGTCCAAGAATAGGCCTTATGATAGAAATCTGATCAATGTGAAGAGAATGAAATGAGTTGTTGATGGTTGTTGACTGTCAAGGAGCCTGGGGCTGAGGGAAATATCTACATTTAGCTTATCCAAGCATGGCTTGTGAGCCACATTGGGTGGCTTTGAATGTGGCCCGACGCAAATTCATAAACTTTCTTAAAACATTATGAGATTTTTTTGTAATTTGTTTTAGCTAGTCAGCTATTATTAGTGTATTTTATGTGTGGCCAAGACAGTTCTTCCAATGTGAACCAAAGAAACCAAAAGATTGGACACCCCTGATCTATGTGTTTTTATGGGTGGTAATTACACAGGTCATACAAATCTAAATTGATCACTTTACTGTCTTTGATGGCTTCAGTTTCCCTTGTATATTCTTCAGACACCTTATTTGTGTCTTTCATTTGCTCTTAGAGAAACTTGAAAGTGTTGTATTTATTGAGACATTTCCTATCTCTATAATACATGCTTCTGAGTGCAGAAACCAGATCTGTCTTGTTTACTATTGCATCCTCAGTGCCAGGGGTTTCTCGAAAGATCCATAGCTGCTCGCCATATTTTAACTCCCTTCTCTTTCCTTCTTTTCCACCCCTCAAGGAACTGAAATTATTGCCAAATGTGAACTAGAACTGGTAACACACATTATTCTTCCTGTATAGCTTAACAGTATGTTTTGTTTGGCTTTCGTCACATGTACATTGTGTCCAGATACCGGATATGTTGTCCAAGTGATGGGACTGGAGTTTCTGCCAATTTAACAGTAGACATTTTACAAAAATCCTAACATGGGTGTTTGGTCAAAATGCAGTGTTCTCATATTGTAGGTTAAGACTTGGTTTAGATTTAATGTGACAAGAAATTATTACCTCCTAATGAAGAAAGAGAATATTTAAAATACTGTAGAGTTGACTGTCCTTTAACTGAAGTGAATTCATCTCAGCACCTTAGCCATGAGAATTAAACAGGATAACACTGGATGTATCACAGAGAAAGTATCTACCCTCTGTTCTCTGTACATTTCTGGACTATCAACCAATTTAACAACAAAGAAGCTGTAGCCATATTTCTGTTTTTTTCTTAAGGAACTGTATAGAATTTAGACCTACAGCATTTCTATCTCTCCTGGTAATATTTTAAAATAATCTTTTTAAAAAATTTTATTTTTAATTATTATGGTATGTAAGAGGTGTACGTATTTTGTGGGTACAGGAGATATTTTGATACAGGTATAATAATAATCACATCAGTATAAATGGATCCATCACCTCAAACATTCATCATTTCTTTGTCTTACAAACTAATCCAATTATAACTTTTAGTTATATTTAAATATACACTAAATTATTGTTGACTGTAGTTACCCAGTTGTGCTATTACATACTAGATCTCACTCATTTTATCTAATTACATTTTGGTACCCCTTAACTATCCCCACTCCTGCCACTTCCCATTACCCTTTCCAGCCCGTGGTAACAATTTCTCTACTATTTCCATGAATTCAATTATTTTCATTTTTAGCTACCACAAATAAATGAGAACATGTGAAGTTTGTCTTTCTGTGCTTAGCTTATTTTTTTTTTTTAATTTTTTATTGGATTTTAGGTTTTGGGGTACATGAGCAGAGCATGCAAGACAGTTGTGTAGGAACACACATGGCAGTGTGCTTTTCTTTCCTTCTCCCCTTCACCCACATTTGGCATTTCTCCCCAGGCTATCCCTCCCCACCTCCCCCTCCCACTGGCCCTCCCCTTTTCCCCCCAATAGACCCCAGTGTTTAGTACTCCCCTTTCTGTGTCCATGTGTTCTCATTTTTCATCACCCACCTATGAGTGAGAATATGCGGTGTTTCATTTTCTGTTCTTGTGTCAGTTTGCTGAGGATGACGTTCTCCAGATTCATCCATGTCCCTACAAACGACACAAACTCATCATTTCTGATTGCTGCATAATATTCCATGGTGTATATGTGCCACATTTTTCCAATCCAGTCTATTATCAATGGGCATTTGGGTTGATTCCAGGTCTTTGCTATTGTAAACAGTGCTGCAATGAACATTCGTGTACATGTGTCCTTATAGTAGAACGATTTATAGTCTTTTGGATATATACCCAGTAATGGGATTGCTGGGTCAAATGGAATTTCTATTTCTAAGGCCTTGAGGAATCGCCACACTGTCTTCCACAATGGTTGAACTAATTTACACTCCCACCAACAGTGTAAAAGTGTTCCTTTTTCTCCACATCCTCTCCAGCATCTGTTGTCTCCAGATTTTTTAATGATCGCCATTCTAACTGGCGTGAGATGGTATCTCAATGTGGTTTTGATTTGCATCTCTCTGATGACCAGTGACGATGAGCATTTTTTCATATGATTGTTGGCCTCATATATGTCTTCTTTCGTAAAGTGTCTGTTCATATCCTTTGCCCACTTTTGAATGGGCTTGTTTTTTTCCTGTAAATCCGTTTGAGTTCTTTGTAAATTCTGGATATCAGCCCTTTGTCAGATGGGTAAACTGCAAAAATTTTTTCCCATTCTGTTGGTTGCTGATCCACTCTAGTGACTGTTTCTTTTGCCATGCAGAAGCTGTGGAGTTTCATTAGGTCCCATTTGTCTATTTTGGCTTTTGTTGCCAATGCTTTTGGTGTTTTGTTCATAAAGTCCTTGCCTACTCCTATGTCCTGGATAGTTTTGCCTAGATTTCCTTCTAGGGTTTTTATGGTGCCAGGTCTTATTTTTAAGTCTTTAATCCATCTGGAGTTAATTTTAGTGTAAGGTGTCAGGAAGGGGTCCAGTTTCTGCTTTCTGCACATGGCTAGCCAGTTTTCCCAACACCATTTGTTAAACAGGGAATCCTTTCCCCCTTGCTTGTTTTTGTCAGGTTTATCAAAGATTGTATAGTTGTAGATATGTTGTGCTGCCTCCGGTGCCTCTGTTTTGTTCCATTGGTCTATATCTCTGTTTTGGTACCAGTACCATGCTGTTTTGATTACTGTAGCCTTGTAGTATAGTTTGAAATCCAGTAGTGTGATGCCCCCCGCTGTGTTCTTTTTGCTTAGAATTGACTTGGCTATGCGGGCTCTCTTTTGGTTCCATATGAAGTTCATGGTGGTTTTTTCCAGTTCTGTGAAGAAAGTCAATGGTAGCTTGATGGGGATAGCGTTGATTCTGTAAATTACTTTGGGCAGTATAGCCATTTTCACGATATTAATTCTTCCTAACCATGAACATGGAATGTTTCTCCATCTGTTTGTGTCCTCTCTGATTTCGTTGAGCAGTGGTTTGTAGTTCTCCTTGAAGAGGTCCCTTACGTTCCTTGTGAGTTGTATTCCAAGGTATTTTATTCTTTTTGTAGCAATTGTGAATGGCAGTTCATTCTTGATTTGGCTTTCTTTAAGTCTGTTATTGGTGTAGACGAATGCTTGTGATTTTTGCACATTGATTTTATATCCTGAGACTTTGCTGAAGTTACTTATCAGTTTCAGGAGTTTTTGGGCTGAGGTGACGGGGTCTTCTAGGTATACTATCATGTCGTCTGCAAATAGAGACAATTTGGCTTCCACCTTTCCTATTTGAATACCCTTTATTTCTTTTTCTTGCCTGATTGCTCTGGCTAGAACTTCCAGAACTATATTGAATAGGAGTGGTGAAAGAGGGCATCCTTGTCTAGTGCCAGATTTCAAAGGGAATGCTTCCAGTTTTTGCCCATTCAGTATGATATTGGCTGTTGGTTTGTTATAAATAGCTTTTATTACTTTGAGATACGTTCCATCGATACCAAGTTTATTGAGGGTTTTTAGCATAAAGGGCTGTTGAATTTTGTCAAATGTCTTCTCTGCGTCAATTGAGATAATCATATGGTTTTTGTTTTTGGTTCTGTTTATGCGGTGAATTACGTTGATAGACTTGCGTATGTTGAACCAGCCTTGCATCCCCGGGATGAATCCTACTTGATCATGGTGAATAAGTTTTTTGATTTACTGTTGCATTCGGCTTGCCAATATTTTATTGAAGATTTTTGCATCTATGTTCATCATGGATATTGGCCTGACGTTTTCTTTTCTTGTTGGGTCTCTGCCGGGTTTTGGTATCAGGATGATGTTGTTCTCGTAAAATGATTTGGGAAGTATTCCCTCTTTTTGGATTGTTTGAAATAGTTTTAGAAGGAATGGTACCAGCTCCTCTTTGTGTGTCTGGTAGAATTCGGCTGTGAACCCATCTGGACCTGGGCTTTTTTTGTGTGGTAGGCTCTTAATTGCTGCCTCGACTTCTGACCTTGTTATTGGTCTATTCATAGTTTCAGCTTCCTCCTGGTTTAGGCTTGGGAGGACACAGGAGTCCAGGAATTTATCCATTTCTTCCAGGTTTACTAGTTTATGTGCATAGAGTTGTTTGTAATATTCTCTGATGATGGTTTGAATTTCTGTGGAATCTGTGGTGATTTCCCCTTTATCATTTTTTATTGCATCTATTTGGTTGTTCTCTCTTTTCTTTTTAATCAATCTGGCTAGTTGTCTGTCTACTTTGTTGATCTTTTCGAAAAACCAGCTCTTGGATTTATTGATTTTTTGAAGGGTTTTTCGTGTCTCAATCTCCTTCAGTTCAGCTCTGATCTTAGTTATTTCTTGTCTTCTGCTGGGTTTTGAGTTTTTTGATCTTGCTCCTCTAGCTGTTTCAATTTTGACGATAGGGTGTCAATTTTGGATCTCTCCATTCTCCTCATATGGGCACTTATTGCTATATACTTTCCTCTAGAGACTGCTTTAAATGTGTCCCAGAGGTTCTGGCATGTTGTGTCTTCGTTCTCATTGGTTTCGAAGAACTTCTTTATTTCTGACTTCATTTCATTGTTTACCCAGTCAACATTCAAGAGCCAGTTGTTCAGTTTCCATGAAGCTGTGCAGTTCTGGGTTGGTTTCTGTATTCTGAGTTGTAACTTGATTGCACTATGGTCTGAGAGGCTGTTTGTTATGATTTCAGTTGTTTTGCATTTGTTGAGCAGTGCTTTACTTCCAATTATGTGGTCAATTTTAGAGTAGGTGTGATGTGGTGCTGAGAAGAATGTATATTCTGTGGATTTGGGGTGGAGAGTTCTGTAAATGTCTATCAGGTTTGCTTGCTCCAGGTCTGAGTTCAAGCCCTGGATATCCTTGTTGATTTTCTGTCTGGTTGATCTGTCTAATATTGACAGTGGAGTGTTAAAGTCTCCCACTATTATTGTGTGGGAGTCTAAGTCTCTTTGTAAGTCATTAAGAACTTGCCTTATGTATCTGGGTGCTCCTGCATTTGGTCCATATATGTTTAGGATCGTTAGCTCTTCTTGTTGTATCGATCCTTTTGCCATTATGTAATGGCCTTCTTTGTCTCTTTTGATCTTTGTTGCTTTAAAGTCTATTTTATCAGAGATGAGAATTGCAACTCCTGCTTTTTTTTGCTCTCCATTTGCTTGGTAAATCTTCCTCCATCCCTTTATTTTGAGCCTTTGTGTATCCTTGCATGTGAGATGGGTTTCCTGGATACAGCACACTGATGGGTTTTGGCTTTTTATCCAATTTGCCAGTCTGTGTCTTTTGATTGGTGCATTTAGTCCATTTACATTTAGGGTTAATATTGTTATGTGTGAATTTGATACTGCCATTTTGATGCTAAGTGGCTGTTTTGCCTGTTAGTTGTTGTAGATTCTTCATTATGTTGATGCTCTTTAACTTTTAGTGTGATTTTGGAATGGCTGGTACTGGTTGTTCCTTTCTATGTGTAGTGCCTCTTTGAGGAGCTCTTGTAAAGCTGGCCTAGTGGTGACAAAATCTCTGAGTACTTGCTTGTTCGCAAAGGATTTTATTTTTCCTTCACTTCTGAAGCTCAGTTTGGCTGGATATGAAATTCTGGGTTGAAAGTTCTTTTCTTTAAGAATGTTGAATATTGGCCCCCACTCCCTTCTGGCTTGTAGGGTTTCTGCCAAGAGATCTGCTGTGAGTCTGATGGGCTTCCCTTTGTGGGTAACTCGACCTTTCTCTCTGGCTGCCCTTAGTATTTTCTCCTTTATTTCAACCTTGTTAAATCTGACGATTATGTGCCTTGGGGTTGCTCTTCTTGCAGAATATCTTTGTGGTGTTCTCTGTATTTCCTGTATTTGAGTGTTGGCCTGTCTTGCTAAGTGGGGGAAGTTTTCCTGGATGATGTCCTGAAGAGTATTTTCCAGCTTGGATTCATTCTCTTCGTCCCCTTCTGGTACACCTATCAAACGTAGATTAGGTCTTTTCACATAGTCCCACATTTCTTGAAGACTTTGTTCAGTCCTTTTTGCGCTTTTTTCTCTAATCTTGGTTTCTCGTTTTATTTCATTGAGTTGGTCTTCGACTTCAGATATTCTTTCTTCTGCTTGGTCAATTCGGCTATTGAAACTTGTGCATGCTTCGCAAAGTTCTCGTATTGTGTTTTTCAGCTCCTTTAATTCATTCATATTCCTCTCTAAGTTATCCATTCTTGTTATCATTTCCTCATATCTTTTTTTAAGTTCCTTAGTTTCTTTGCATTGATTTAATACATGTTCTTTTAGCTCACAAAAGTTTCTCATTATACACCTTCTGAAGTCGAATTCTGTCATTTCGTTGCAGTCATTCTCCATCCAGCTTTGCTCCCTTGCTGGTGAGGAGTTTTGGTCCTTTCTAGGAGGCGAGGTGTTCTGGTTTCGGGTGTTTTCCTCCTTCTTTCGCTGGTTTCTTCCCATCTTTGTGGGTTTATCCACTTGTCGTCTGCGTAGTTACTGACTTTTCGATTGGGTCTCTGAGTGGACACCCAGATTGTTGATGATGAAGTATTTCTGTTGCTTGGTTTTCCTTCTACCAGTCTAGCCCCTTCACTGTACGACTGCTGAGGTCCACTCCAGGCCCTGCTTGTCTGTGGCACAGTGAGGGATGCTACCCGTTTTTTTTTCTGCTATCTTTGTCCCAGGATGATGCCTGCCAAATGTCAGTCTTTTGGATATAGAGGGATCAGGGAGCTGCTTGAGGAGACAGTCTGTACTTTTTTGGAGCTCAATTGCTAAGCTGTGAGCTCTGTTGTTCATTCAGGGCTGTTAGGCTGCTATGTTTGATTCTGCTGCAACAGAGCTCATTAAGAAAAACCCTTTTTTTCTCAAATGCTCTGTGTTCGGGGGTTCGGGCTTTATTTTTCGATGTCCGATGAGGTGTCCTGCCCAGCTAGAAGGCAGACTAGACACTGTTTGGCTGCCGAGGCTCTGCCCTGCTGTTGTGTGATTCGCCCTGTTCCTGCAGGCTCTGCTGTGGTCTCCGCCACGCCCTGCTGCGGAGTCTCTTCGTTGTAGCGTGTTGCCTCAGCAACGGCAGGCTGCATCAGCAGTGGGTGTGTATCTCAGTAGGGACGGGTTGCCTCGGCAACGGCTGGCTGCGTCAGCAGTGGGCATGTATCTTAGTTGGGGCGGGTTGCCTCCATAGTGGTGGACGCCCCTCCCCCACAGAGCGTCTCGGACCGTCTGCTTGGGATAGTTTGAAATCGCGGTTTTGTTCGTCCCACTGGGTGTCCCAAACGATCTGTCCCTGCAATCCCCTGGGCTGGCCTACTGTCCAAGTCTCGTTCAGTCTCAAGTCCAGCCCTCTCAAGTCTCAGGTTGCCGGTTCAACAGGGCACCCAGACAAGTGCCCCCTGTGGGGATTGCTGGGTAGGGCTGGCCGCCACCGCCCTGGCTGCCGGCTTCGCCAGGCAGACCTACTGCCTGGCGTCCCGTGTCTTTTTTATACTTGGGAGTTTCCCCGTTCTGTGGGCAACAAAGATCAGTCTGGAAATGTAGCTCTGACTCACCGTTTGCGGATTCAACGAGAGCTCCAATCCTGGGTTGTTCTCACAGCGCCATCTTGAGTCCTCCCCCTGTGCTTAGCTTATTTTACTTAACATAATGACTGCCAGTTCCATCCATGTCATAGCAAATGATAGGATTGTCTTTTTATGACTGTAGAGTACTCCATTGTGTATATGTGCCATATTCCCCTTATCCATTCATCTATTGATGGACTTATGTTGCTTCCAAATATTTGCTATTGTAAATAGTGCTACAATAAACATGGGAGTACAGATATCTCTTCGATATAATAATTTCCTTTCCTGTGGGTATATATACTTAGCAGTGAGATTGATGGATCATATGAAAGTTCTACTTTTAATTTTTTGAGGAACCTCCAAACTGTTCTTCGTAGTGGTCGTGCTAATTTACATTCCCACTGACAATGTATGAGAGCTCCTTTTTCTCCACATCTTCACCAGTATTTGTTATTGTTTGTCTTTTAGTTAAGCCATTTTAACTGGGATGAGATGATATCTCATTGTAGTTCTGATTTGTATTTCTCTGATGATCAATGATGTTAAGCAGTTTTTCATATGCCTGTTTGCCAGTTGTATGTCTTTTTTGCAAAACGTCTATTCAGATCTTTTGCCTATTTTTAAATCAGATTATTATGTTTTTTTTCCTATTGAGTTGTTTGAGCTCCTTGTATATTCTGGTTATTAATCCCTAGTCAGATAAGAGTTTACAACTGTCTTCTCTCTTTCTGTGGGTTGTCTTTTCACTTGTTGATTGTTTTCTTTGCTGTGCAGGAGCGTTTTAACTTGATATAATCCCATTTGTCCACTGGCAGCATCAGTTTTAACGTCTCCTTTTTCATCTCTGATTTTCTTTATTTGGGTCTTCTCTCTCGTTTCTTAGTCTAGCTAAAAGTTTGCTGATCTTGTGTATCTTTTCATAATGCCAACTTTTTGTTTCATCGATCTTTTATATTGTTTTCTTCATTTCAATTTCATTTATTTCTGCTCGGATCTTTGTTACAATGTTTCTGTTATTCTACTAATTTGGAGTTTGATTTCCTCTTGCTTTTCTAGTTCTTTAAAATGCATCATTTGGTGGTTTATTTGAAATTTTCCTGTTTTTTTTTGTAGGCACTTATTGCTATGAACTTCCCTGTTAGTGTTGCTTTCACTGTATTGTATCAGTGTGGTGTGTTGTATTTCCATGATCATTAGTTTTAAGAATTTTAAAAATTTCTATCTTAATTTCTTTGCTGACCCACTGGTCACTCAGAAGTATATTGTTTAATCTTCATTTGTATGCATAGTTTCCAAAATTCCTCTTATTGATTTCTAGTTTTATTCCATGGTCAGAGAAGATACTTCATATAATTTTAATCTTTTGAATGTTTTAAGAATTGTTTTGTGACCTAACATATGGTCTCTCCTTGAAAACGATCCATGTGTTGAGGAGAAGAAGGTGTATTCTACAGCTGTTGGATAAAATGTTCTGAAAATATCTATTAGGTCTATTCTGTCTATAGTGCAGATTAAGTCCAATGTTTCTTTTCTGATTTTCTGTCTGGATCATCTGTCCAATGCTGAAAATGAGGTGTTGAAGCCTCCAGCTATTATAGAATTGGAGTCTATCTTTTTATTTAGCTCTAATAATATGTGCTTTATATATCTGGATGCTCCAGTGTTGGGTGTTTATATATATTTAAAATATTTACATCCTCTTGTTGAACTGGCCCTTTTTTCATTATGCAATGTCCTTATTTGTCTTTTTTAATAGTTTTTGTTTTTATATCTATTTTGACTGATGTAAGTATAGCTACTCCTGCTTTTTTTGGTTTCAATTTGCATGGAATATCTTTTTCCATTCCCTTGTTTTTAGTCTGTGTGTCTTTATAGGTGAAGATGTTTTTTGTAGGCAGCAGATCACGGGGTCTTGCTTTTTAAATCTCTTTGTCCATTCTATGTATTTTGATTGGAGAGTATAGTTCATTTACATTCCATATAATTATTGGTAAGTCAGGGGTTACTCCTGCTATTTTATTATTGATTTTCTACTGACTTTATGGTCTTCTCTTCCTTCCTGTCTTCCTTTTAGTGAAAGTGATTTTCTCTGGTGATATGTCTTAATTTCTTGCTTTTTATTTTTTGTATATCTATTGCATATCTTTTAATTTGAGGTGACCATGTTGCTTGAAAATATTTTCTAACCCATTATTTTAAGCTGATGACAACTTAACACTGATTGCATAAAGAAACTAACAGACAGACAAAAGGAAAACTAAAAAACTTTACATTTTTAACTTTGTCCCCTCACTTTGTAACTTCTGGTTATTTCTGTTCATACCTTATTGTACTATCTATGTCTTGAAACATTGCCACAGGTATTATTTTTGATTGGTTCATCTTTTAGCCTTTCTACTCAAGATGTAAGTAAAACCAGGTACTATGATTACTCATGTGGTTTTTGGTTCATCTGAGGTGTTTTGTGCACAGATAGTTGTTCGATTCGGTGATTCTGTGGGGAAGACCAATGGTAGAGGCTTCTATTTGGCTATCTTGCTCTGCCTATTCTCTGTGGCCATGTTTCTGAAAAGAACTATATTGCTCAAAAGGCATAGGCAAGTAAAGGCAAATCACTATGCTTTCATTCTTTACTCAAAGTAAGCATTTAGTAACTGTTAATGAGGAGAGTCCCCAAGTAGTTTATGCAACAACTTCCTTATAGAAATAATGGTTCCATTGAAAATGGGGAGGTGGAAACCACAATATGACATCAAATTAATATTTTCTATATATTAGAATCAGCATTTTAGGAAGGAAACAGAACAGCAGCCCCCAAATCTCAATAGCAAAGGCAACAAAGTTCATTCCTACTACTGCTACATGCCCATCATGGATTAGTTAGGTGCACTGCTCCATGTTGACTTATCTCTGTGAGGAAAGAGCTATTAATAATAGCACTAACAGAAACATTACTGATTGTCACAGCAGAGAGAAAAAGAGTGAGAAGTAGATTACTCAGTGGCTCTTAAAACTTCCCCCGGAAGTGACATGGATCTCTTGCATTCATATTTCATGTAGTCAGTGTTTCACAAGGTCACATCTAACTCTAAAGTGGATAGGCAGTGAAATCCTACCATGTGCCTGGAAGGAGGACAGCTGAGACTCTCAGGTACACAGCCTAATTACTAGCATCCTGATGAAAGTTGAAATTTTCTTCTGTTTCAACCATCCACACAGTTATTACCACCTTCACCACCACCACTAGTTAAAAGGTATTAAGTGTTTACTACTTGCCAGGTACTATGCTTTATTCATTAGGTTCTTTACTCGTCACATTAACTCTTTTATGTAGATACTGTTGTCATTTGCATTTTTAGATAAGAAAGTAAATCCTTAAAGAGGAAAGTATGTAGGTGCAGATCATACACTCAGTGCGAGAAAGTTAAGATTTGAACTTAGATACTTCTGACTCAAGGACTTGTGCTCCAAGACACCCTATAATACTATCATTCTAGCCTTGTTGGACTATATTTAAAATTAATACTGAAGACTTACATCTCTAAGGCTTTTAAAAGAGGTCTTAAATCAAACCATAGATACTCAGAAGTAAGATATCTAGTACAGGTTTAGTCATCTTAACACACCTGCCAGGCTTTTTCTAGCCCAAAGGACCGCATGTCTCCATTCTCCTCAGGAGTCAGGGAGTTTTCCCTTCTGCCCCCAGAGGCTGTGTAGAAGTCAGCAGTATAAACACCTGTGAAAAGGAAGACATGGGACATAGGAAGGAATTCATGGGCTGGTCAATATTCCTCTTTCTTTTCATGAGATCCTGTCTAGCCGTCGCAAAGTGGTAGGCTTCTGCCTAGGTTAACCCTCAGAATCCCGTAACCTGGGGTCTAGTTTTTAAAAATTACTCTCCATGACTTCGGGACCTCCGAATCAGACTCATATGAATATATATATTTCTTCTTGAAGGGTCTCACCTTAATTTTCTTCTGAAACTGGAAAGCCGCTTTAGCACACTAATTTGGGTCATTAATCCCTATGGATCTGAGCCTCTTGCAGAGAGATTAATATTAACATTTAATATGTGGCCTTGTTTGTCCTTCAGTGACAACTTTTTACTATATTTGAACTGTACAATTTTATTTTTATTACTTTGGTGTCCACAGAGTGTCAAGGTAGGTAGTTGAGATGTCAAAATGAACAGATAACACCTGCGCTGAGCAAGGTAGACCAACATCGCTCTCTCTCGTTCCCCTCTCGAGGCCTTGCTAGCACCTCAGATAGAGCTGCCTCTCCATCAGATGCCTCTCTTGGCCTGAAGGACTGTCCTGTAGTGATTCACTTGGTACTTCAAACCACAGTTCTTGGAAGTTCAACTGAATTTCAAGTACATGTTTAGTTTTCAGAAAATGCTGTGTCTAGCCTCCAAGGAAACTCAGTTCTAGGGCTAGGGCCACATCTGCAGTACTATGAATTCCCTGTGAGTCCAGATGAGAAGCATTAAATGTATGTGATTCTTCTTGTCTCACATCATCTATTATCTGCTGTGACAATATGCAGATTGACGTACCAGGCAGGAGGATGAGTTGAAGTAGAGCACAAGATCTGGGGTCTGCTCCAGAGGATTTAATTTGGAAAATTAAATTAAGCTACTTGTGTGTGTGTGTGTGTGTGTGTGTGTGTGTGTACTCACACATAATGGTTAAGTTGGTTTGTAGAACTATTATGTTTAGAGCTTGGAAGGGACTAGGGGAATCTGATAGCCCAAGCTTGTCAAATAGCGTTGGCTAATAATCCAGCATCCTCAAAGAGCAGTGCAAGAGTGGCTAGCCACTGTTCTGCCCTAGATGCTGACAATGTTATTTCCTACCTTCTCAGAGGAAATATTTGTTGTGTATTCTCTCTTGTCTGATCTCTCATCCCAATACCATGATAAAAAGGCTTCTGTATGCTTTATCCTGTTTTCAAGAAGCCATGAAATGTGAAGTCACACATCTCTCCTGTTGTGTGGATGCATGTGTATCTGTCGTCAATTGCTAATTAGTCTTCCCCTACCCCTGCCCCACGTAGGAGAATCTACTCTGTTGTTAAACTTTAGGAGACACTCTCAGAGTTTTACTCATATTTCTTCACCCTTACCACATCAGTGCACACCTGCTGACCTCCCACTGCCAGAATACACTTCTCTCTTTTTTGCTTGAGGGCTTTTCTCCAATAATTTGCTACTCCTTTGAGAATATACAGTTCTAATCTACCCACACACACCCCCAGGGCCCTGAAACTGAGACTGAGGAGATTTGGAATAGAAATACTCCAGCTCCCTCCCTCTTGTGTGGGGTAACTCTAATTTCCAGCCACCCACAGTGGGAGCTGGCTTGATAACACACCTTTCTACTGACTCCCCGCCCTTTGTGCCCTCACTTTCTTACTCCCCTAAGTGTCCCTTCATCTTCCCAGCACACAGTTTTCTGGCTTCTCCTTGTCTGAGGGTCTGCATTTTGGCACCTAAGGCACCAATTAAGAGCAAGTGCTGACAAGCTGGTATTGGGGAATTTCATGAAAGATTTGTGTTTTAAAAGGTTTGCTAGAGCAGAGGGGTTGAACATCTGGAAAGTTTAAGTTCTCCTTCTAAAGAAACAGTGGTGAAATGGAGTAAGAAGGAGAAATCTGACCTGCAAAGCTGGTCAAAGAGGCCATGCCTGCTTCTTCCCAAAGTTAGAGGGACTCAGAAATAGGAGGTGTGCTGGCCAGAAACTGGAGGGAGAAAGGGAAAAGTCTTTTGTGCTAGGCAACATATCAGTCTTTGTATATGATGGCCCTGGGGCAATTTTGAAGCTTCCATTTGTCATTTGTTTTCCCTCTGGTGAGAGAGAAGCCACCACTGTTTTGTTTTGAAGCATTTTGTACTATGCACAGGTGCGCCTAATTCCGTATACGACTCTGTATTCTCTGAGCCCAACTGCAAACACATCTTTCACAACATCCCAACGCATTTGTCACTCACCCTGAGTGTTTCCTGCCACAGGAGTTTTGCTCAGGGAATGCTCTTCCAACTCTCCTAACTCCATCTGCCCAAGGATTTGCTTCTGGTTGCAAATATCTTTCTAGGAAATTTGCATTTCTTCCAAAAGTCTCGTAAAATGTTTTCAGTCTCTATGTTTTATTATCTTTCCCATGTAATGTTTGTGGTGTATAATGGGCTATGCATCGGAAATTCCTTGCAGCTTTGGGGGCAGGATTATCATTTCTCGTCTAACATCTTAAGTTCAAGTTCAACACACACACACATACACACACACACACACACACACACACAATTTCTATATAGCTCTTGGCAATCTTCTCTCTGCATTTCCCCATGTGTTGAACCTAAGAAAAAGTCTTGACTTTCTCCGTCCCCTCACTGATCCCATATCCAGTCAGTCAACAAAGCGCCCCATGTCACCTGGTAAACCTGTCCATCTCATTGCATCTTTGCTACCATTATCTCATCCCATTCCTGCCAACAATATGGTTGTCTCTACTCTTTTCCGCTTCCACCATTTCTTCACAATGCAGCCAGACTGATGACACCAAAACACAAATATAATCATTTAAATTCTCCTACTAAAACTTTTCAGTGGCTTCCCACTCCCCATCCTAAACTCTCACTTGGCCTTCCAGGCCTTCCTACTCACCTCTTGAGACTCATGTCTCAGCATCCTCTGCCTGGCCTTCTCTTCCCTCACTCTTCATGCCTCTATTTCTGTCTCCTATTAACAATCCTTCCCCTTGCCCACAGGCCTCTGCCGCTGTCCAGGACACCTCTTTGTCCCTACTTTCTTACATTTTCTACCTTATACTTTCAGCTTCAACTTATATTTCCTTGAAGGCTTTCCCCTGATCTGTAAATGAGTTTAGGTTTCTACCATATGTTAGACTTTACCTTCATAATGCTTATCACATTTTATTCTTTTTATTTAATTATTTGTCTTTCCAGCCAAACTGTAAACTCAGCGAGGGCAACTGTGTCTATCTTGCTTGTCAATTCTATTCTCTGTGCCTAGAATAGTGTCTGGGTGTAGAGTTAACTAACTAAAAGGCTTCAAATATGTTTCTTTGTGTTATGAAGAGAAAGGACATCTCAAGATATTGTAATTGGACATATCTGGTCTGGTTTTAGTCACCTTCCAGCTTTACTTAGTCAATATTGGTTATCTGTAAAGAAGCTGAAATAGATGATATCAGATATCTGTTTCAGACCTAGTATTATAAGTGCTTTTACATACCTGTATAGATGTTATATGGTTTAATATAATCTTGCTATTTTTTTAACCCAATGCTCATGATGTATCTGAATAATTATTTCATTATGGTTTCTTATGTATATACCTTTTGTTTTATTGACTCTCATCTTTATTTGGGTTTTTCAACAGAAAGAAACAAGGTATTATAACAGCAATTAATATAATTTTTGATACATTCATGAGGACTGTATATCCTTTCTGCTCTTGTTTCTATAGTAGCTTCAGTGATTGAGGAACATTGCTGTAAAATGGAGATTGGGTCTCATAGTTAACCTCTACATGTTTAGATAAATATATTATCCTCCTTCTCTTCCTTTTGGTGCTTTGAAAATCACTGATATTCAGAGATTCCACTGGCTGGAGCTTTAGACAGGTGGCAGGTAGGGCAAAGGAGGTGACACAAGCGCCTGAACTACCTAAGGGTTATATAGATGGGGATTTGGGGCCATCTGCCTTGTACAGTGTCCAAATTGCATGTTGTTAATTTTGGAATTCTCCATGCCTTCTTTTGTCTTTCAAGGCTGTCCTTGATGACCACATCTAACTTTATTCAAGATGTTAGAGGATGAGAGCACACAGTAATTTGCCCCAGGCCCTGAGAGCACTAGTATCTCACCTTTATTGAATTCATTCTGTACTAATATTGGATGGGATGTGTTAATTTTCTATTTCTTTGTTTGAAGAGATCCTGGAAGAATCACTAAGGAGTATTTACAGGATAATAATGTCACAATCTGCAGTCCTTAATTTATTGATTCTCTGCGAGCCTTCCTTTACTTTAAGTGTTGTTTTTTCTTTTCCACCTCCATGAGAATTAAAAGTCATTTGGTTTGTTGTTGGCTTTAATATAGTTTATTATTAGCAAGGTTATTATTTGAAGTCTAAGGGATGCCTACGTTCCTACCAGCACTTTTGTGTAAATAGTGGACACAATTCCTCTTCATTATTTCGAGTCAATTCTCAAATGCTATTTTCTTAGCAATGCCAGGGCATTCTTTTTTATGAATATCAGCGATCATTTAAAAAGCAATCCAAGGGTATTGCAGAAGATATTTCATACTGTAAAAGCCTGACAGCCTTTATCACATAGAATAAAATAGCAACTATATTTTTTTCTAATTCACTGCTGTTGGTGGAGATTTTAAAAGATGATTATAATAAGTACTCTTCTTAGTTGACCCATGAATTATTTGGCTCTGTTGCTGAAATGTCAAGCAGTCAACTAAGAAAAGGAGTACAATTTAACTAACAAACCTATTCCCAGAGCAGTGCAGATGGTGTTTCTGCTCCTTCCCTTGAGAGACCACATTGTAATCCAATAGTTCTCACAGTCAGGAATTTTTTTCTTGACATTCAGCCTAAAATTTCCCTTACCTGAGATCATCTCATTATGCAAAAAAAGAAAACCCAAAAAGCAACAAAAAAATCCACTCACAGCTGGTTTAAAAAATTATCCCCTGCAGTGGCACAAACACCTCTATTTCAGTGCATTTATTCTTGATAATGGACTTGTATAGATTTTTGTTGCTGTTGTCTGGGATCCCAATTCTTGTTACTACTGTTACTATTATTTTGTTCTTTTGTATTTTTAGTCTGTTTTTTTTTCCTATGGGTAAGCAGAATTATAAATGCTCTTTTTTCTGACTGGTTTTTTAATGCCTTGTTCATTCTATTAATCTCAACTAGTCTGAGGTTATTCTCTGGGTGGCTATGACATGGCTAATACTGTCATACGGGACCTTACGATGGATAGCAATCATCACTTCCCACAACTAGACTGCAAGGCCATATACACCCACTGCCAGCGTGGCAAAACCTCAGGGTGACCATTTCCCATGATAATTATTTCAGTAGGACTCCCTTTCTTCCCTTCTTTCTTCCCTCCCACTCCCATACTCTCTTTCTCTCTCTTTCCTTCTTTACTTAAGACTGCTTTTTTATCCCTTCATCTGTGAGATAGGATGTTTTCTTTTCTTGGGTTGATTGATATTCAATATTATTATCATCCATTTTCCATCATCATTTTTAGGATGGAAAGCTCCTACTAAGTAGGAAGTGTGTTTTGAGCTGGTGTGTGTGTGTGTGTGTGTGTTTGTGTGTGTGTGCAGTCATGCGTCACACAATGAAAAACTGCATATACGACAGTGGCGCCATAAGATGATAATGAAACTGGCCTAGCGACATCATAGCCCTATTATAATGTCCTGTAACAATGCATTACTCACATGTTTGCAATGATGCTAGTGTAAATAAACCTACTACATTGAAAGTCAGTTGTATAAAATTATAGCACATACAATTATGTACTGTACACACTACTTGGTAATACATGACTATGTTGCTGGTTTACATATTTACTATACAATACTTATATCATTATTTTGGAGTATACTTCTATTTATTCAAAACAAAGTTAACTGTAAAGGAGCCTCAGGCAACCTTTTCAGTAGGTATTCCAGAAGAAGTCACTGTTATTATAGAAAATGACAGCTCCTTATATGTTATTGCCCCTGAAAACCTTCCAGTGGGACAAGATGCAGAGATGGATGACAGCGATATTGACAATCCTGACCCTATGTAGGCATAGGCTAATGTGTATGCTTGTGTCTTTGCTTTTAACAAAAAAATTTAAAAAGTAAACAAAAATAAAAATAAGAAAAAGCTTATAGAATAAGGATATAAAAATTATTTTGCATAGTTGTACAATGGTTTATGTTTTAAGCTAATTTTTATTACAAGAGTCAAAAAGTTTTGAAACATAAAAAGTTTAGAAAGGAAAAAAGTCATAGTAAGCTATCTCCAATTCATTATTAAAGGAAGAAAAATGTTTTAAAAATGAACTTAGTGTAATCTAGGTGTGCAGTGCCTATAAAGTCTACAGTAGTGGACAGTGATGTCCTAGGCCTTCACATTCACTCATCACTCACTCACTGACTTACCCAGAGAAACTTTTAGTCCTGCAGGCTCCATTCATAGGAAATGTCCTATGCAGGTGTTTTTAAAAAAATTTTTCATGCCATTTTTTATTTTCCGTTTATATACACAAATACCATTGCGTTACAGTTACCTACAGTATTCAGTACGATAAAGTGCTGTACAGGTTTGTAGCCTAAGAGTGATAGGCTATCGCTATAGCCTAGGTGTGCAGTGGGCTATGCCATTCAGGTTTGTGTAAGTACACTCTATGGTGTTTGTACAATGATGAATTCACCAAAGAACATTTCTCAGAACATATCTTTGCGGTTAAGCAATGCATGATGGATTACATATTTAATTAATTAGTAGGTTTTATATTTTAGGGTAGGTATAATTTTTGGGTTCACAGCAAAATTAAGTATAAAGTACAGACTTCCCGTTTAACCCCTCTGTGTCACACTCACACGGCCTCCCTGCTCTCAGTACCCCACATCAGTGCAGTACCTTTGTTAAAACCAATGAGTGAACATGTACCCACTATTATCAACCAAAGTCCATAGTTTATACTAAAGTTCACTCTTGTATGTTCTATGGGTTTTGTCAAACGTTTGATAACATGTATTCACCATTATACAGTGTCATACAGAATACTTCGACTACTCTACAAATCTCCCTGATACAGATATTTTTATGGTCACAGGATCTTGCTTATGATCTCGGTTTTCCTCAGTTATATGCAAGAAAAAGAATTAAAAGTTAATGGTAACAATATATGCTACCTAACATTCTTAACCATGGATTCCTAGGGGTCAACCTAACATGCACAGAAAAAACACCTTTCAGGGGGTTTGGTGTCATGATAACTGTGTGTATTTTACTTCAGTGAAAAAAGTTGCAATGTGGAGACCCTGAATTAACCCACAATATTTGCAAGTGTGGCTAATGTACCATTTCATAATTTGACTCTCTGAAGTCCAGATTAAAATTTATGTGCTGTTAAAATCATGGTGTCCTACTCGGGAGGCTGAGGTTGGAGGATTGCTTGAGTCCAGGAGGCAGAAGTTGCAGTGAGCTGAGATCACACCACTGCACTCTAGCCTGGGCAACACAGAGAGACCCTTTTTCAAAACAAAACAAAACAAACAAAAATATTATTCTGTTCATCCTCATATTTAATTCAAAATAAAAACAAACCACAGAATAATAATGATAAATAATTTTGATCAGTTTTTTATTAATGATGATTACCTGAATGATCCTTTGAAAATATCTGAAACATCACACTCTTAAAAATACAAAAGAAAACAGAACCTTTCTGTTGCTCTGCATTTGCTGATGCCAGAAGCACGCATTTGGCCAGCTTGTTGTAGACCCTAGAACTTTTTTTTTCCTGTAATTCCTATTCTTGTAAATTGTTTGTGCTCTTGCTTTGCTAAGTAAAAACCTCAATTTTAAAAAATGCATCCTTTTTACTATTTTTGTGCAAATATATTCTTTAAATTTGGATAGAATGAAGAGAAAATGCCAAGAGAGAAGGGGAGAAGGATTGTAAATATCTATGAAAATTCTCCATGTAGCTTAGACCAGATTGTTCATAGCTCACTAGGTGATGATCCTTAAATTTCTAAATGCCCGAGTGTCCTTTCTTTGCTGTTAGCACCAAGGGAATCACAGATATTTTAGGTTTCAAGTCTCTTCTTTGGTTGCAGAAATTTTTCATGAAAAAAAAACACCTGGACTCATTTCCTGCTATTGAAATTGCAGCATGGAGAAAGTTTCCCAAACGTTAAATCGCCGAATCAAATATTTCATAACTAATTAAGGTACAACCAGAGCACCAACTTGTGGCTTTAAGAATGATGAGGCTGAGCCGTCTTCAGTGTGTTTGTTGATTCGAACTGTGTTTGTGGTTAGCCAAACCAAATAGTCCCAGGTGGCATGGGTCTTCACCTCCTCACCCACTCTCTTTCTCAGCACTATTCTCATGCTGTCACTTCTTCAACAAATATTTGCTGAGCCCCTGGTGTGCATAAGGCACTGTGCAATGAAGAAAAATGAATAAGAAGCATAAATCTTGCCACCAAAAATGCTTACCGTTTAAATGAGGAAGATACTTTTTTTTTGAAGATTTTTAAAAATTATTATTTTTTTTAATTGCATTTTAGGTTTTGGGGTACATGTGCAGAACATGCAAGATAGTTGTATAGGTACACACATGGCAGTGGGTTCTGCTGCCTTCCTCCCCTTCACCCACATTTGGCATTTCTCCCCAGGCTATCCCTCCCCAGCTTCCCCCTCCGCTGTCCCTCCCCTATTTCCCCCAATAGACCCCAGTGTTTAGTACTCCCCTTCCCTGTGTCCATGTGTTCTCATTTTTCATCACCCACTTATGAGTGAGAATATGTGGTACTTCATTTTCTGTTCTTGTGTCGGTTTGCTGAGAATGATGTTCTCCAGATTCATCCATGTCCCTACAAAGGACACGAACTCATCATTTTTGATTGCTGCATAATATTCCATGATGTATATGTGCCACATTTTCCCAGTCTATCATCGATGGGCATTTGGGTTGGTTCCAGGTCTTTGCTATTGTAAACAGTGCTGCAATGAACATTCGTGTGCATGTGTCCTTATTGTAGAACGATTTATAGTCCTTTGGATATATACCCAGTAATGGGATTGCTGGGTCAAATGGAATTTCTATTTCTAAGGCCTTGAGGAATCGCCACACTGTCTTCCACAATGGTTGAATTAATTTACACTCCCACCAACAGTGTAAAAGTGTTCCTATTTCTTCACGTCCTCTCCAGCATCTGTTGTCTCCAGATTTTTTAATGATCGCCATTCCAACTGGCGTGAGATGGTATCTCAATTTGGTTTTTATTTGCGTCTCTATAATGACCAGTGATGATGAGAATTTTTTCATACGTTTGTTGGCCTCATGTATGTCTTCTTTTGTAAAGTGTCTGTTCATATCTTTGCCCATTTTTGAATGGGCTTATTTGTTTTTTTCCTGTAAATCTGTTTGAGTTCTTTGTAAATTCTAGATATCAGCCCTTTGTCAGATGGGTAAACTGCAAAATTTTTTTCCCATTCTGTTGGTTGCCGATTCACTCTAGTGACTGTTTTTTTTGCTGTGCAGAAGCTGTGGAGTTTGATTAGGTCCCATTTGTCTATTTTGGCTTTTGTTGCCAATGCTTTTGGTGTTTTGGTCATGAAGTCCTTGCCTACTCCTATGTCCTGAATGGTTTTGCCTAGATTTTCTTCTAGGGTTTTTATGGTGCCAGGTCTTATGTTTAAGTCTTTAATCCATCTGGAGTTAATTTTAGTGTAAGGTGTCAGGAAGGGGTCCAGTTTCTGCTTTCTGCACATGGCTAGTCAGTTTTCCCAACACCATTTATTAAACAGGGAATCCTTTCCCCATTGCTTGTTTTTGTCAGGTTTATCAAAGATTGGATGGTTGTGGATATGTTGTGTTGCCTCCAATGCCTCTGTTCTGTTCCATTGGTCTATATCTCTGTTTTGGTACCAGTACCATGCTGTTTTGATTACTGTAGCCTTGTAGTATAGTTTGAAGTCCGGTAGTGTGATGCCTTCCGCTGTGTTCTTTTTGCTTAGAATTGACTTGGCTATGTGGGCTCTCTTTTGGTTCCATATGAAGTTCATGGTGGTTTTTTCCAGTTCTGTGAAGAAGGCCCAAAAACTCCTGAAACTGATAAGCAACTTCAGCAAAGTCTCAGGATATAAAATCAATGTGCAAAAATCACAAGCATTCCTATACACCAATAACAGCCTTAAAGAGAGACAAATCAAGGACAAACTGCCATTCACAATTGCTACAAAAAGAATAAAATACCTAGGAATACAACTTACAAGGAACATAAGGGACCTCTTCAAGGAAAACTATAAACCACTGCTCAACGAAATAAGAGAGGACACAAAGAGATGGAGAAACATTCCATGTTCATGGATAGGAAGAATCAATATTGTGAAAATGGCTATACTGCCCAAAGTAATTTACAGAATCAATGCTATCCCCATCAAGGAAGATACTTTTTATTCATTGGTTCATTCTTCACATACTATGCAATGCTATGCATTGTAAAGCATAACATAAGTGCAATATCAGATGTATGAAGAATTATCCTGAGGTTACAGTCTTGTCCGCTCCAATGTTGGCTCCAGTGTCAAGTGCTCAGGTCGGCAATAGCTGAAGCTCTTAAAGACCAGAGTCGTTGACCTTTGCTGTGTGGAGATAAGTAGATAGATCTCGGTTATTCTGCAGGTAAAGAATGACTTTTCAACACATTTTCTTTCAGAAGAAGTCATCCTTACATATTCTCCAGATGCCAGTTTGTTGAATTTTCTTTAGAATCTACAACTTACATATTAAACAATACTTCATTATATATGTGGCTAGCATTGTATTTATATAAAATATAATATTTGTGAAATATGTATATTATATACAGAAATATAATGCTAGCCACATATACAATATTAAATGTACTACTGGTCACAATAACAAACATAAAAAGAGGTAAAATTTACTTCAGTAATATATCCTATTTAATTCAGCATATCTAAAATGTTATCCTTTCAATATAGAATCAACATAAACACTTATTAATGAGATATTTTATATTCTTTTTTATACTAAGTCTTTGAAATGCAGTGTGTGATTTAAAAATCCAACACATCACCATTTGAAATGCTTTCTAAGTACTCAGTAGCCACATGTAGATAGTATATATCTATGGTGTTTAAACTCTCCACTTGAAATTACTGGAAACTTTCTTAAAAGTTTTCTATGTAATTATGTGGAGAACATTTTATGTCAAGAAGGTGACATACAAATTTATTTGTAGGGAGACCATTTTAGAAGAGCCTAATATGGAATGAAAGCAGCCTCCAGGATCTGGGGGTACCTGCACAGTGCCCAGTTTTCAGGAAGGAAAAAGCCTCACATATTAAAAGGAGGCAAAAGGACTCTGCATCTGGGAAAGAGAAAGAAAGAATCCAGGGGACAGGAACAATGGGGCTGAGGGCTCAGTGGAAGATGATCAGGAACATGGTGAGCTTTTCCCTCCATTCTCTAAAGAATCTACATCACTCTAATGTGATTTTGCACCAGTGGATTTTTATTTTTGGTGGTGCCAAGAATGAGAAGCTTGGAAACAAGAACAAAGGGACAGCTGATATTTGGGTAACCACAGTATACTTCATAACTAATTAATATAGTAAAGATGGGGTCTTACATACTGAAGTGAGTTTGAAATACTTTGACACCTTAAAAAATTTACTTTCTTTATATTTTTGTGTGTGGACATTTTTCCTGCATGTTGTATGGTTTATATCCTCAAATATACAATCAGTTTTCTATAGACTATTCATGTCCCCATCACTAGTCAGCACAATGTAATAGCTTAGAGTGAAGGACTCAAATTCAGGCTAACTCACATCTGGACACCAGTGCTACTCCTACTTGCTGAGTGATTTGAGTGATGATTTATTTTTTCTCATCTTCACATTCATCCTTGGTACTGTTATAGTCTTGCCAATACACCACAATATAGTAGTCTCTTGTTGCCTGAGTTAATATCCTTAGACCTTTGTCTAAGAACCAAGAAAGTTAAGGAGCACAGGCATTGTGTGTGAGGTTGGAACAAAAGTTTAATAAGTGAAAGAAGGAAGCTCTCCACTGCAGAGAGGGGCCCTGGAAGAGGGTTACCCTTATTACAGTTGAATGCAAAGGCTTTTATAAGAAACCAATGAGGGTTGGGCATTGGGCATATGGTTTGCATAAGGTGTGAATTTCTGATAGCTCCACCCCATCCTCCTAGTGCCCATGTGGGTTCTTAGCTTGAGTTATTCCATATTGCTTTGTTCTCCTTACTGTGTGTGTGTGTGTGTGTGTGTGTGAGTGTGTGTGTGTGTGAGTGTGTGTGTGTGTGTGAGTGTGTGTGTGTGTGTGAGTGTGTGTGTGTGTCAGGAAATGGAATTTTCCATTGCAGGCATGTCTGGGCAAGTAACCGTGTAATCTTTCTTATCTCTACAGCTGTGGACATGTCTTAGGCAAGCCCCTCATGCAAGTTCCCTTATCTGTGCCCAGAATTCTTGGAAGAATTCAACCAAGGACCTAGCCTAACTGTCTGCCTGACCAGTTTCTTCCTTTTTCCATTCTCAGTACAGTGTGGGTAAAAGTGCTATCCACCTAACAGAGTACACATGGCCTGTGCATCATTAGAGCTCAGTAGATGGTGGTTATTGCCATTACTAGACAGAGCTGTGCCTAAACGAGTGCTTCTCAATGTGTGTTCTCTGGATCCACACTATCAGCCTCACTCCAAACTTGTCAAAAATGCAAACTCTCCAGCCCATCCTACTGTCCAGACCAACTAAATCAGAAACTCTTGGAGTGGACCCAGAAATCTGTGTTTTAGCAAGTCCTCCAGGCAATTCTAATGAAAGCTAAAGCTTGGAAACCAATGACCTATAACAATTCTGGATAAATAAGAAGCTACTCTGCTTGGAGGATTTTCAAACTAGGTGTTTCAGGCTCCCTTGTCAACTGGTTCAGATGTTTAGCAGCTACCATTGTCAGGAACTTTTTAGCTTCCAGTATATATGTGAGGTGCTTGGAGATCCTTAGAGGAAAACTGCAATCTGAAGACAAATATTATTGCTATCTCAACTGATTTCTCCCAAGTTGAAGACTGTTAGTAACATTTGGTTATTCCAGAATCTGCCTTGGTGGAGTCTCCTTAGAGCAATACTTAAATCAGCTCTTTCCTCTTTTTAATGTTACTGTTTCCTCCTTCCTTCTGTTTATTACCTGAGTTTATTTCATGGGTATTGAATCTTTTCTGAAATTGAACTTCTATTTTGCTTTCTCATATGCCTATTCCAGTAACTACTCACTGTATGTTCTTCAGTAGCCTTGTCTCTGAGCCCTTGTGAGTGGAAACATTACCAATGGTTGGTGTCCCATGTAAAAATGATGAACAATGTGTAATTGTGTATACAGCCAAGTACACTGTTTCTATCTACAAAAGTAAAATAAATCTCTCCCACCAACCCTCCACTCAAAATACCAAGCTCCTTTAGTTGCATGCCATGAAAGGACCACTATTTGTCCTTGAAATAATGTTTGGCAAGTACAAAAAAGCTACAGGAGGGAAGAGATCCTAAGGAATATTATTCTCAGTGTCTTTCCCTTTAACAGGTTTCTGTATTTTTCCTTCACAGCACAAAATCATTGCCCTCTTCCTGTTGCTTCTCTTTACAGAGAACATTGACCTGCTGCAGAAATACAGCCCCTAAAACACTCTTGCTCATCATAGGAAGTAATGGAGCAAGACAGCCGCAGCATGAAGTAGGAAATCTTGAAATTTTTCCCCTGCCATCTCTTCCCCAATTCTCCATTTTATCCCTCCTTTTCCCACACCCTGCCTCCCTCTGGGTTATAACTTAAAAAAACCATTTTCCCTAGGAGAATCACTGTATGCTTCAATTAGGATTTCATGAATGTTTCTTTATACCCCACACAAGCTGACTGCCAGAATTCCTTCTGTAGGACAATATGTAACAGGCTGGAGCCACAGGAATGGCAAGGTGCTACTGCTGAACATCTATAAAGTCAGTTATGTGAATACATTTCTTACCCAAGGCTCTCTTTTCTCCCCCCTGCCCAATCCCCACCTCAAATACCATGGGGATTTGAAGCAGTACAGTTGCATTGTGATGATCTGTTCTTCAAATCATAAGATTGTTTCTAGGTCGATTTTTTTTCTCAGCAACCACTATGGTGGTTCTGAAGCCTACCATTTTCATTACTATTTACAGATAAAGAAGTTTCCCTTCTAATGTCCAATTTGATGATATTATGATCTATTTTGTGCAGTATGACATATACTATCTGGAGTTACTGTTCATGCCACCATTGTTAAAGGCAGTTTAGTCTCTCTGTCATAAGCCCTAGAATTCATGGGTTTATGACAGCCGTAAAAACACACGTATATTCTGTGATGACAGAGCCACACTCAGGGAGTGAATCTTTGTGGAAAATGAGAAGGACCTTGCTTACTGTTTCAAAAACCAAAAATGCTATTGTTTTCAGGGCATTTGACTTTTTTTTTTTTTGCCCATCAAAATGAAAAATGGTTTAATTTAATTTCTCAAAAGAAATATGAGAAGCTGTGTGCTCATTACCAGCTCCTTTGCTAGATTTTTAAAGTCATTTCATTTTTAAAAAGAACTGTTGCCTATCTGGAATAAAATTATACTTGCATAAAAATTTATCACATTCTTCGTGTGTGTTCATTTTGCCTGCATTTTAATCCATGCTGAATGCTGTTTGCAAATCTCTAATAGCAGATATGCTTTTGTCTGCTAAGCTAATGTTTTTATGTAGTTTCTTTTCCTGATCCTTGATGGTTTTGGTCATAGAAAGTTAATGTTTATTTTTTAATCTGTGTTAATTTTTGGTTAATTAGAATAAGGAATTTATTAATGTCTGTACATGCAAATGTAGCCCCCAAAGTTCATGATTAAAAGGACCTTGAGGCTGAAAATTTAACTATCAAATGACAAAATAATGGATGATTAGGATCATGGAAATTCTAGGTTTTCTTGGTTACAATACCCATCCTCAATCTTTCATGTGCCTCTTTCATTATTGTCTCATTTATACCTTTACCTCCCTTGTCCCCATCCACCAATCAATACTCATCTATCTAATTGCTTGGCCGTTTGACGAGTGTCCAGGTATTGTTTCTATGCTTGTATATTTCTTTTTTTTTTTTTTTTTGAGACGGAGTTTTGCTCTTGTTACCCAGGCTGGAGTGCAAAGGCGTGATCTCGGCTCACCGCAACCTCCGCCTCCTGGGTTCAGGCAATTCTCCTGCCTCAGCCTCCTGAATAGCTGGGATTACAGGCACACGTCACCATGCCCAGCTAATTTTTTGTATTTTTAGTAGAGATGGAGTTTCACCATGTTGACCAGGATGGTCTCGATCTCTTGACCTCGTGATCCACCCACCTCGGCTTCCCAAAGTGCTAGGATTACAGGCTTGAGCCACCGCGCCTGACCTGCTTGTTTATTTCTATGTGGGTAAGAAGAATATTCATTGAAAATGAATACTGTGGGACAGAAAGGGTCTTTTGTCACTACTTCCTGCCTATGCTTTTTGAGTGGGTTACAAAAGGTAAGTAAATGCAGATGTAACTTTTTAATAGATGGAACTTAGCAGTTCCTTTACAATTCTATTGTACACATCGATTATACATAATATACATATATCATCATTAGAATAATGGAATCTTTGTTGTGGCTTTTAAAAATAGCTGTATAACTACAGATAAATCACATAATAAAAGTGAGCCTGACATAGTGCATAGTGGCTCATGCCTGTAATCCCAGCATTTTGGGAGGCTGAGGCAGGTAGATCACTTGAGGTCAGGAGCTTGAGTCCAGGCTGACCAACATGGTGAAACCGTTTCTACCCAAAAATATAAAAATTAGCCATTCATGGTGGCACATGCCTGTAGTCCCTGCTACTCAGGAGGCTGAGGTAGGAGAATTGCTGGAACTCAGAAGGCAGAGGTTGCAGTGAGCTGAGATTGCACCACTGCACTCCAGCCTAGGTGACAGAGTGAGACCCTGGCTAAAAAAAAAAAAAAAAAGTGAGCCTGTTTCCTTATCTGTAAAACATGATATTACAAATCACGCTTTCCTTTCATGATTTTGCAAAACTTATGGCTTAAATTTTGTCCTTGCTTTGGACTTACAAATCTACACTTTTAGCTTTGAATTCATTCCTCAGTTCCAAATACATTTGTATTTACATGTACTTCTATATTAATATTTTTCTATATCAACACCTATATATATTAGCTTTATTGAGGTATTAAATTACATACCAAAAATCATCAAATTTGAGTGTAATATTTGATGAGTTTTGACATATGTGCAAAAAAAGTTTGCACGACACTACCACAGTTAAGTTCACTGTACTTCATGGATAAGGAATACTTCTTTATGTGGATACAGCACAATTAGTTTATTCATTTCCCAGTTAATGGACATTTGAGTTGCTTCCAGTTTTTTGTTATTATGGATGAAGTTGTCATAAACTTTGTTTACATGTCTGGACATATTTTTATTTCTCTCAAGTAAATAAATACTAGAGATCTTCAATTTATGATAGGTTTATACCCCAAAGTTGAAAATAGTAAAAAATATAGAGTATTAGTTGTTTACCCTGTGATCATGTGGCTGACTGGGAGCTGCCGGCTGCTGCTGCTCAGAATTACTAGGAGTATGAAACTAAACGTTGCCAGCCTGGGAAAAGATCAAAATCCAAACTTCAAAGTATGATTTCTGCTAAATGCATATTGCTTTCATACCATTGCAAAGTTGAAAAATCAGAAGAACCATTATAAGTCAGGGACAGTCTATGCCATTTTGTACTCCCATAAGCATTGTAGGAGAGCTCCAGTTTCTCTAAACCCCAATCAACACTTGATGTTGTGGGACTTTTCAGTGTTCAGTATCCTAGCAGGAGTGTGTGGTAATATCTCTTTGTGGTTCAAATTTGCATTTCACTGACTATTGACAAATTATGTTAAACATTTTCTAACTCTGGGCGTGGTGGCTCACGACTGTAATTCCAGCACTTTGGGAGGCCAAGACGGCGGGATCACCTGAGGTGGGGAGTTTGAGACCAGCCTGACCAAAATGGAGAACCCCCTGTCTCTACTAAAAATACAACATTAGCTGGGAGTGGTGGCACATGCCTGTAATCCCATCTACCTGGGAGGCTGAGGCAGGAGAATTGCTTGAACCCAGGAGGCAGAGGTTGCAGTAAGCTGAGATTACACCATTGCCCTCCAGCCTGGGCAACGATAGTGAGACTCCCATCTCAAAAAAAAAAAAACACACACACACACACACACACACACACACACAAGATTTTTTCATGTGCTTGTTTACCAGGATATGTCTTGTCTTATCAAAGTGCTAATCAAATCTTTTGACAATTTTTTTCTTTTAGGTTGTTTTCTTATTTATATTGAATTATAAGTGTGCTTTATATATTTTTGCATATTCAAGGAGTTTGCCCATATCATTGTTGAACGTATTGGCATATGTTGCCCATAATGTTCCTTGACTATGCTTTCAAATCCCTTATTATGCAGTGATTTCTGATATTGATCATTTTTATCTTTCTTTTTCTTATCAATCTAGAGGTGTGTCAATTTCATTATCTCCTAAAAGAAACAGCTTTTGCTTTTATTGATTTTCTCTATTGTTCTGGTTTCTATTTCATTGATTTCTGCTCTTATCTTTTTTATTACCTTCAGCATACTACAGAGATGATTAATTTGTTCTTCTTTTTCTCATTTTTTATGTGTAATTCAGATATTTTTTTGAGGTGTTTCTCCATTTCTGAGAATTTATTGCTATAAATTCTGCCCTAGGATAGTTATAGCCATATTCTATAAATTTGATGCCAAGTTTTATTTTTTTGTTCAGGCCAAAATATTTCTATATTTTTATTTCTTCTTTAGTGAGTTATTTGCAAATGTTTTATTTAGCTTAAAAATATTTGAAAAATGCTCAGATATATTTCTTTAATTGATATCTAACTTAATTTTCTGTGGTCAGAAAGCATATTTCATATGTTTTCAATATTTTAAAAATTAATTGAGATATTGATTTATGAGATATTGAGATAATATGGTTTGTTATGTGCATTTGAAAAGAAAGGTTTATATTCTGTTGTTATTAGTGGAGAAATGTTCTCTAAATATCCAACAAGTCAAGTTGTTTGATAGTGTTTTTAGTTGTTCTATATTCTTACTGATTTCTGTATACTTATTCTACCAATTATTGCAAGAAGACTATTGAATTCTTCAACAGTAAATTATGGATTTCTCTATTTCTCATTTCAGTTCATCAATTTTTGTTTCATGTATCTTGAAGTTGTGTTATTAACTATATGAACATTCAATTTTGCTATTTCTACTTGATGAATTGATACCTTTATTATGTTTTGTCCCTCTTTATCTCTCATAGTATTTCTACTTGATGAATTGATACCTTTATTACGTTTTGTCCTCTTTATCTCTCATAGTATTTGTAGTTCTAAGATTTATGCATAGGTGCTTTAGGTAGGATGGCAAATCTGATTCTCATTACTCCATAATGATCTGAAACAGAAGTTTCTCATCTTCATTTTTGTAAGATTTTTAGGGGAATATAGAAGTTTGGGTTTATAGTCTTTTTATTCTTCTTTCAGTTCTGTCAAGATGTTACTGCTCTTTTCCTAACTTGATTGGTTTCTGAAAAAAATCTATCATTCTTTCATTCCACTCTGTATCTTTCTCTGACTACTTTTAAGAATTTTTTCTTTACCATTGGCTTTCAGTAATTAGAATATGCCTTGGTGGGTATAATTTTTCTTATGTTTTTTCTACCCTTCAGTGGTTTCATTGAGATTCTTAGACTTGTGACTTTCTACTTTTCACCAAATTTAGAAAATTTTGTTCACATAGCTGCTATATTTGAATAGTTGTCAGCTTTTAGGACAGTTTATGTCTTTTTGCTTTTCTACCTCTTGTACCTAGAATAGGGAGGTATGTAATAGGTGCTTAGTAAATATGGAAGTCTAGGTAAATACAAGAACTGTAATTGGAAACTTCAGGACTGAATCTTCAATCCACTCTTTCATAGCATCACAACCTTGAGATTCACATTTTAAATATGGAAATGGATATAGTGAGAAAACACTTGCATTAAATCCACCTTAATTTTGCACTCCCAAACTGACTCCAGCAGGGATTATCCCTGCATGTGAGAAAGAAATCGTTTCGTGATGGTGCATCTTTACCATAGAATACCACTCAGCAACAAAAAAGCAACAAACTATTGATGGGCACAACAACTTGGATGGTTCTCTGAGTGAAAAAAAACTAATCCCAGAGGGTCACATACTGTATGATTCCATTTATATAACATTCCTGAAATAACAAAACTATAGAGATGGAGAATGTTTTGGTCACCACAGGTTAGGGATGGGTGGTGGTGGTGGCTGTGGTTACAAAGGAGTAGCATGAGGGAGTCTTCTGGTAATAAAGCAGTTTTAGATTTTGATTGTGGAGAAAGATACATGAAGCTACACACTTGATAAAATTGCATAGAACAACATAGATGCATACATAAAAATGAGTGCTTATAAAACTAATGAAATCTGAATAAAGTATGTGGATGGTACCAATGTAAAAGTCCCTGGTTTTGGCAGTGGACTATCGCTATGCAAGGTGTTAACTTTGGGAAAGGCAAAGTCAAGGGTGCAGAGGACCTTACTGTATATATCTTTTGCAACGTTTTGTGTATCTATAATTATTTTAAATTTAAGAGTTTAAAAAATATGTAAAATCTGATTGAGAAAAATCCTCAAAATCTCAAAGTACCATCTAATCTATTATTTATTAATCAGAAAGTAAAAACAGTATCTTTACAATTGAAAAGTCTGGTGGACGTCACTTTAACATGATGAAAACTTAGTGTGACCCATTACTAAACATACTGTTATTATGAGTCCTCTGATATAGAGCATCATCTATGTAATAATTTTGTCAAAATATATGAGTCTAATTAGACTCATAATCTTGAGAAAACAGTTACATAGATTACAAGACAACTTTTTAAAAGGCAGCTTTCCTGAGATCTTTGAAAATGTCATTATCATAAAAGATGAAAAAGAATAGACTAAAGCACATACTGACCAAATGTAATGTGCGATCTCTGATTAGATCTTGAATCCAAAAGAGAGAATCCCAGCTATAAAGGATATTTTGGGATCAGTGAGGAAACTTTGAGTATGGGCTATGTATCTTACAGTGTCAATGTTAAATTTCTCCTGTATAACAAGGCAAGACATGGCTGGGCAAGAGTATAAGGGCCTTGTGGCTGAGCCAAGAATAGGTTCCTGGGAGCCAGGTCTAGGAAACAAGGGTGGCAGATTGAAAATCAGCATCCTTTAGGAGAAGTAGGGGCTAAACCCTGGAGAGACTGAGTACATAGGACAAAGTCAGGGTCAGGGTCACTAAGCATACTGTGTTAATTTGCTAGTGCTGGCCTAACAAGGCACAGCAAACCAAGTGGCTTAAATAACAGAAACTTAATCATGTCATAATTTTGGAGGCTAGAAGATCTCCAAAATCAAGGTGTTGACCAGGTTGGTTTTTTCTAAGGGCAGCGAGGGAGAATCTATTCCATACCTCTTCTAGCTTCTGGTGGGTTGCTGACAATCTTTGGTGTTCCTTGGCTTGGCTCATAGGATCACTCCAATCTCTGCCTTCATGTTCACATGGCATTCTCCATGTGTGTGTGTGTGTGTGTGTGTGTGTGTGTGTGTGTGTGTGTCTGTATCTGTACCCAAACTACCCCTTTTTATAAGGACACAGTCATATTGGATTAGGGCCCACCTTAACAACCTCATTTTCACCTGATCATCTGCAAAGACTCTATTTCCAAATAAGGTCATATTCACAGGTTCTAGGGGCTAGAACTTCAACAACTTTGGTGGGGACACAATTTAAACCATAGCAATTATTAGGAGTTTGGAATTTGGTGGAAATTGTGCTGGAAAAATAGACTGGGAATAAAGAGGGAAGATCTAGGCACATAAATAATACAGAGGCATTTGCTGCTGACCTCTAGGTGGTTGTGATGGTCTATCTTAAAGGCTAGAGGCTGGACAGCAAACAGCAAGCTGTGGCAACCCAGCTGGTAGTGAGGCTTTAAGTATGGCCCTAAGGGTAAAAAAGTCTAACTCCTTAATACCTCTTCTCACCTCATATTTTCATAACTCTTACCTCAGTCCCATGAAAAAATAATTCACAGCTCAGCACAGTCTTTTTAAAGATTACAAATGACTGTGTATGTCTAGAGTTTAATTTTGCACCAGTTTTTATTCATGAATCACATTTCTGCAAAGACATTAATCCTTACTCATTACTAAGTGCATTGTCAGCTTGATAATTCACCAATGTGTTTTTGTGTGTTATGTTAGAGCAAATAAGCTTCTTAATAAGCTTAAATGGCATTCATCTTTAAAAAATTTCTTACCTAAATAAAATGAAAAGATTGGGGAATTTTTAAAGGCATATTGGATTATCTCTTCATTCTCTCTCATTCTCTTGAAGCCTGATTCTGCACGTGAGTTGGAGCTGAGCATGTTAGTGACATGGGGAAAGATCCCAAAACCAAGGGGACCTCTGGGAATAGGGCCTCACAGATCTTCTAGTTTCAAATGGACACATTTATATACTTGCCTTCCATATTTCTTGGCACCTTTAGAATGTCGAAGACTAATATAAATCCCCCAACTCCTTGCTGCTATACAACAAATATAATAGAGGCCAATTATTCTCCCCATTTATCAGATTTGTAGCTAGACAGCAGGGCATGTCCTCAGGTATAGGCAAAAATGGAAATAAAGAGTCTCATTTTTATAACCCCAAACTTATTGATAATTTTATTGTGTTTTCTTTCTTTGCTTTAATGCTTAGAACGTCTTGAAGCTTACCTTTGGTCTGTTGAGAAATGTATTTTCCTCTAGTAGGTTATTCTATGGAAAAAATAATCAGAGGCATACACAAATACTTCTATAATGTTACAAAGATACTTACATTAGGTTTTCCTCTATTAGTAAAAACTGGAAATAGCTGAAGTGTCCAACAGGAGGGAAATTAAGAAATATGAAATACCGTATAGCAATTCAGTATATGTTCAAGTAAAATAGTATATACATCACAATCCCACTTTTATACAATGTGATTATATATGACTAGATGTATTTATAGCAAAATATAGCGGTCCTTAGTACTTGGAAGACATGTTATTTTTATTTTCTCTTTTGTGCTTTTCTAGGTTCTACAATGAACATATATTACCATTATAATACAAATAGTGATAAATAAAAAAACAACACGGTAAGAGTCTCCATATGGACACCAGCTTTGCCTCCCTCCTTGATGAATCCTCCACTGATTCCTCAAGCCTACAATATTCCCTCCCAGCTGATTCCTTCAGCAGACAGCCACAAGCTCTGACTCAAAGATGGTTTGTTGCAAATCAGCTAGTTTAAGTAAAAGGGATTTCTCATAAAGACAGATAAGAAGCAGGACACATTTTAGGATCTCATCAACAGGAGTCCTTGGATTTTATTTATTACTCTTATGGTAGCCTGACTCAGCATCCAGCTTCCTTAGTGCCTATGTTATTAGTTTAAGTTCTTGAACATGTCACTGTGACTGGCCATACAATGGATTGGCTGCACCTGTGTTGGTAACCAACCTGGCCCATCACCTGTGGCTGGCTGGCTAGCTGAGATTAAAGAAACTGTTGTTTTATAGTGTAGAGAGTTAGGAAAATCTACTCTCTCTGGGCTAGACTATATTGAGATTTCTTTATTTTCAATAAGACGGAAATTTCACTACAGCGTGAAACAAGTCAAGCAATCACATAACCTGCGTTCCCTATCAAATGCACCCTCTGAACAATATCTAAGTATTACTCTACTGTTTTTCAACCTCTGCCTGAATGAAAAAAATCTTCATTTTTCCTTGGGCACCCTCTGAGCAATATCTAAGTATTACTCTACTGTTTTTCAACCTCTGCCTGAATGAAAAAAATCTTCATTTTTCCTTGGACTTGGGCACGCTTCCAATGACTGGAAGCAGACTACCAAAGGGCTACCTTGGAGCTAGAGGTGAGTTTTTGCATTTGTACTGGGCTACCCCTGTTCCAACAAAAAAGAGGGATGGTGGTGGTATTTTTTATCTTCTTAAGGGCAGGATTCTGGGGTGGTGTAAGATTTAATTACAATTTCCCTCCATGGTGAAATATCACTACAATATCCTTTTTCTTTATTTGGAATGTAAAGAGATACGTTTCTCTCTAATCGCATTAAAGAATAATATACAAAAAAAATTGCAAGAAGGGAGTTTTACATGCTAGTCTTTCTCCCTAAGTACAGAAAATTAGGTGTGTTTCAAGAAGGAAGGTAGTTCCCTTGAGGCCTTTCATTTAAAGACAATATTCATCTGGCTATTTTTATATAAAGAAAGATTTGTTCCATATAAGCCCCTTTGGGGGTTTTCCTGAAGGTTCCCTCAGAACAATAGGGTTCCCTTTCTAGACTAGGAGGTGAATGGAACAGGTGAAACCAGGAGAGGCTTCCTGTCTCCCTCCCTGGCTGCTGAAGTCTACTGTTGGCTTCCTTAACTCCTGGAGTGTTGGCAGTTATAAAACACAATGTAACATTTAATTATATTTTGTCTTGTATTGTTCTTGAAAGTGTCTGGAAGACATTTAATGTCTGCTAGATTTTCAGCACCTTGTGGCCGAAATCATGTTGTGTTATTTAAAGAGGAAAATATGCTTCATAGTTTCTTGCAGAATTCTGGATGCATAGCTAGTCCTCAGTTAAACAGGATATTAGGAAATTTAGCTCTACATCAGCAAGTTAAAGCAGTTATTAAGCAGCATGAATTACACCACGTGAAAACAACTCTTTTAATCTTTTGGAAACTCTAATATCTATCACTTTGTAAGCCAAAAGCAATTTTTTTTTGATAACTTAGACAACCCAAGACAACTTGATCTTTTGCCATGCTGGACTATGTCAACTGGTGAAGAGTTGAGTCCACCAACGGTTCTTTATTTAGGCGAAAGAAGAAAACAAAAACAACAAATCCAGCTTTTAGCAAACATCTCAAAATAGTGCAACATGCAAGAACGTCAAAGAAGCAAGCAAACAAACAAAAACACGGACACTGAATAACAGTGCTTCCTTGGTTGACATGGAAATGCTTATTGGTCACTAGGATGATAGACCATTCATGACCTAGGCGATTGATTTGATTATCAGTGGTAGATAATTAGTTTAGAATTCCCAGCAAAGCTTGGCGCGGTGGCTCACTCCTACAACCCCACACTCGCTTTGCCTGACTCTTTAATGAACCCTCCACTGATTCCTCAAGCCCACAATGTTCCCTCCCAGCTGATTCCTTCAGCGGATGAGCTCTGATTCAAAGGTGGTTTTGTTGCAAATCAGCTAGTTTAAGTAGAAGGGATTTATTATAAAGACAGATAAGAATCAAGACACATTTTAGGATCTCATCAACAGGAGTCCTTGGATTTGATTTATTACTCTTATGGTAGCCTGACTCAGCATCCAGCTTCCTTAATGCCTCTGTTAATTAGTTTAAGTTCTTGAACAAGTCACTGTGATTGGCCATGCAATGGATTGGCTGCACCTGAGTTGGTAACCAACCTGGCCCATCGGCTGTGGCTGGCTGGCTGGCTGGCTAGCTGAGATTTAGAAAAGCATTGTTTTAGAGTCTGGGAAATTAGGATAATCTATTCTCTCTGGAAAATTAGGAATATCTAGTCTCTCTGGGTTAGGCTACCTTAAGGTTTCTTTATTTTCAATAAAATGGAAATTTCAGTAGAGCAAGAAACAAGTCAAGCAATTATATACTATTATGTTTCCTATCAATTGCAACATCCTAGAGGCAAATCCAGGACGTGGCAGGTGGATCAGTTGAGGCCAGGCGTTCCAGACCAGCCTGGCCAACATGGCGAAACCCCATCTCTACTAAAAATACAAAATAAAACTTAGTCAGGTATGGTGACGTGCACCTGTAGTCCTAGTTCCTCAGGAAGCTGAGACAGGAGAATTGCTTCAACAATTCTCAGAAGGTGGAGGTTGCAGTGAGCCGAGATCTCACCACTGCACTCCAGCCTGCACAACAGAGAGAGACTCCATCTCAAAATAATAATCATAATAAATAATAAAAATTTAAAAATAGAATTCCCAGCAAAGACTTTTATTTTGTCTACCTGCCATAACTGAAATGGCAAAGGACTTCCTAAGGCAGGGCTGTTCTCAAATCCATAGTATAGTTGTACAGACAATATCTGAACTTGAATAAGTCACTTACAATGTTTGGATTTTACTTCCCAATACATAAATAGGCAATATAGCCATTCAAAGATTAATAATAGGATTATTGCAAGGATTAAATAATGTGATGTGAATATATCTGTAATCTGTGAAATGTGATCTATTGTTGACAGCATTAGTAAAAGAGCTTTTTTGTTCATCATTTTCTCATATGGCAGAAGTGGATACAGCATCTAAAAGCTCTCTTAATCATAAGGAATAGTCGTTCAGCAATTTCTTAAGAAGAAAAATTCATGACATAGACTATTAGTGAAATGAGGTACCAATATATAATCTTTTCTTCTCAAAACAATTATCTTAGTTATATACAGTAGTTCCTCTTTATCTGCAGTTTCGCTCTCCATGATTTGAATTACCTAACATCAACTATGATCTGAAAATATTACCGTATTTTGAGAGACAGTGAGCACATTCACATAACTTTTATTACAGTATATTATTATAATTGTTCTACTTTATTATTAGTTAGTGCTGTCGATCTTTTACTTTGCCTAATTTCTAAATTAAACTTTATCATAGGTATGTATGCATAGGACAGGGTTTGGTACTATTTGTGTTTTCAGGTATCCCCTGGGGATCTTGGGACATATACCCTACTGATAAGGGGGACTACTGTATCACTGTTTATCATGATTTTACAGATCAGGAAACTGAGGTCACACAGCTGGCAAATGATAGAGCTGAGACTCAAGCCTTTTCTAGTGCCAAAGCTCCAATCTGTGCTCTTAAGCACAAATGATCCTCATGGCAAATTCTCAGACTGTGACTGAATGAGTGAGAGATGCCAGTTCTTAAACAAACACTGGGGAAAAGTTACCAGTGCAAATGGGGATTAGAAAGGAATAGTTCTTTTCCCTCCTGGATGTTTACACGGGTGGTTCACCCATTCATGGGCAGCAAAACACAGGAAATCTGGGCTGTGAGTTGTTGGGATCTAAGGGAGCCCATGATTGACTCATGTGTTGTTTCTATACTATGCTTGCCAATTATATTTTTAAACAGCAGCTACTGTTATATACTTTTTTCCCTCTCAGGAGTTCACAAACAAGTTTTTAATTTTAAGGTCAAATTGGAGGTCACTCTCAAGGTATGGGAAATTCCATTCCCATGGCTGCATCTGGACACAATTTCTTTCTCCCGCAGGGCATTCTGGAATGTAGAGTCACAGGCTGACAGGCAAAGTGAGACACAGAACAAGGCTGCAGAAATGCACTTGGTGGGGAACATGTTTCTTCTATTTCAATATTAAAATGGGAAAATAGAAAATCTGGAAAATAAAAAGTGCTGTCTCTACAAATGTTTGGAGTAGAAAGAAGCATCTCACTTTCACTTACAAAATTAGCTCTTCCCTTTCTCAAATGTTATTAAATCTATTACAACCTTTCATCAGCAGATAGTCATGGGAGATGCTGAGTAACATTCATCCTAGAAAAAGGCATGAAGACACCTGGCTTCTCTAGGTTTATTAGCTCAGCTAGTATTGATGATGATGAAATTAATTTGGATTATTGATAGCTTGATAATAATGGTGACAACAGGAATGTAACCTGAGTCTTTTATAAAAAGATGTAGAAGTATACGCATTCTTTCTAACTTCCTGGAAAAAGCAGGGACTAATCAATGCCACCCAATGTTCATCAAGACTCTTATAAAGTAACACTGTTGACTTCTGCCTCAAGAATTGCCCATTAGCTCAGCAGCCAAATATGTAGGCAGGGCCAGTTCTCTAATCAGCTGCCTGTACTCTACATATGGGCTTCTTTTAATACCTGTGATACCTTGTTTAAACCAGTCTCTCCCTCTTTGCTTCCATACTGAATGGAGGTTTATGATATAAACATGCTTTTTGTTGGTTGAGGCATTCAGCCCTGGTAAATCACTCTCTTGATTTTTGCTTTGGGTCCACAGATCTGTGGTGTCACGCCTCACATGGACATGACTAAGTGACTTTAAAAACCATGGTTGCTGAAATCTGACCCGGGTTAAAAAAAAAACTTACCCCAAAAAAAAAAAAAAAAGCTCAGTGTTCTCTTTGTGAAATGCCAGCTCCAATCTGCATGGAGCCATGGTAAATTACCCACCTGTTTTCACTTACACGACATTAAAAAACACTTATACATCATTACATTCTTATATCATATTACTGAAAATGAATGCTAACACAATATGAGATAAACAGTGCTAATGAGGTAGAAGGTGGCTCCTATGCTACCCTGATTGGATGACTGTGGCCCTGATCAACTTCTGGTCATTTTATGAAATTCTTTGAACCTTGTTGTCTTGACAAAGAATAGAATGAGAGTTTTGTTTCCAGCACCTGCTGTTTCTCCACATACTTGGACTACTTCTCAACAAAATTAAGCTGAATCACTGCAAGACACTGAGACTTTATGAACTCAGTGGAAATCAGGTTGATATTTTTCTTGTGGACAGTGTAGAAATACAGTTACTATGAACACACATATGCCTTTTTTGATTTTAAAGGTGTAATTAGGATGTGGCCAGAATATTTATTTCTAATGAGAATAGCTTCTATTTAGGCTTATAGAATACTCTCAAAGCATTCTTAGATTGGGACCATCTTAAGAAAACTAATGGCAGGCCACACTTTACTTTCAACAGTAATTGTCAGCTGCACAAACAAAATCCATGCTTTCCCCAAGAGAACATTATACAATTGCCAGGACAAAGAAAAACCCTCATTTTATTTAATTTGCTTCATATTTACCAAAATGTATTGGTTATACCACCAGCTCCACCATCCCCCAACCAAAACCCATGAAAAAAATATATTAGAGGACCATCAGAATTCTGTTTCAGTAAGCTTTGTTTGAACAAGTGCTTTGGTGTGTTTTTCCACTGTCGGAGGAGGTTGCAGGAAGCATGGGTGACTGATCATGAAACATCATGCCTTGTCTTAGAACTGAGATTCCACCAGATGGCTGGGAAGATGGTCTTCAAGTCCAGAGGTTGTGGAAAGAGCAGGACAACTGGCAGATTCTGCCTCTTTGAGAGACACGTATATACATATATATGTATATATACATATATGTGTGTGTGTGTGTGTGTGTGTGTGAGTGTGGTTGAATCCTATCTTCTTCATTGAGGGCCCCACCTCCCACAATTCATCACCACAGTATCCAGGATTAGAGCAACTGATCAAATTTTGGACTTGTTTCATGCTGTTTCTTGTCAAAGTGGCCATAGGCTCTCCAGAAGTTATCTGAGAATTAGAAGAAAGTCACTGCAAGGTGTAAGCCTCCAGAAGGTTGCAAGCTACCCTTTACAACACCCGAGCTTCCATAATCGCCTCCTCTAAAATGTGCTAGCAGATCCTTCTGTGAGTTCCATCAGAACTGGCTGTTCATGCATTTATGAAAGCATTTACTTAATTCTGCCTAAAATTATGGGTTTTTATATATCCTTCTCACCCACTAGATTTTTTTTATATACCCACAAAAGGTAGGTCAGTCCTAGGTACCCATTGAATATTGGTGGTTGTTGACTGGTGATTCCTTGAAAAAATACCAAAATAACCTATGATCAAGCAAAGTTGAGTCTTAGTAGCATCTCTGAGTAGGAAGGACAGAAGTGAGAAATATAAGAGGTTTTGAGGGCCGGGGTGGGTGGAGATTTGGGTATATGGACACGGAGGGGATTGGCTGGGTACGGTGATCTAATTGCAGTTGGACAGGCTTGGGGAGGCAATCATTTAGAATTGGTGGATATAGAAGGTAAGGATTTCTAGGACAGTATTGAGTAAATATTTGTTTGATGAACCCTGAGAATGAGGTACTTACTCTAAAAGGGCTAATTGAGGAGGCTAGTAGTCTATCATTTGGAGGAAAAAGGAATTTTGGAGAAATATTTGAAAGAAATAGTAAAATTACCAACAACTTTGTCTTCCTGGGTAAGAATTTCCAGGAAGAGTAAAGTCGGGTTAATGTAGCCAGTAAGCATGTGTAGCAGATGGTTTAAGCTCTCTCTATATATTTGGAAGATTGCACTTAAAGTTAATTTTTCCCTTTTATTCTAACTATTAAAATTTTTGTTTCGCCAAACTATAAAGGCTTTGCTCCTTAAAAGAAAAAAAAAAGACAAGCAAACATCATAATGATAGCCACAAGAAGACACTTCCTTTCTCTAAACTTAGATTTTCTAAAAGAAAACAAGACGACAAAATATAAATGTGAGATAGAAAATAGGAAGAATGAGGTGAAAATAACAATAAAGTGGGCCAGGTTTGGGGTCATTGTCCTAAAACTGTCCCTGATTATGTCAATTTGAATAATAATATGATGTTTTTCCATAAAGAGGTCATACTAATTGAACCACCAACTTAAAACTGAATAGCAGAGCACATTAGAATGTCTATATAAAGTACCATAAAGAAATTCAGGGAGCGGTGAAGCAAACAAGCAACCCAACTCCACATATGTACCACTTTGGGAGTCTTCTTATTTGGAAGTGACTAAGGGCTAGCTGATCGTAAGGGCTCAGTTAATGAGTAATGAATAATTGGTTTTGAGCATGGATTTATATCAATACAAATCACTTTTGATGCTTAGAAATGCCACATAATGCTTCTGAAAGGATTTGTCGTAAGTCTATAGGGAGTACATGCAATTACATGAGGTGTCGCATGGAGAAGAAAGGTAAGGACATTTTTCCTTTTCTTCCTCAGGTCTGGCAGTCAGTGTAAAAATTGGAATTTCCACAATCAGTTGGGCCAGGAAAGGGCTGACTAGGAGTTTGGTTAAAATTGATTTCAGTGTAATCCCAGCACTTTGGGAGGCCAAGGCAGGCAGATCACCTGAAGTCAAGAGTTTGGGACCAGCCTGACCAATATGGTGAAACCTCATCCCTACTAAAATTACAAAAATTCGCAGGGCATGGTGGCAGACACCTGTAATCCCAACTACTCAGGAGGCTGAGGCAGGAGAATTGTCTGAACCCAGGAGGTGGAGGTTGCTGTGAGCTGAAATTGTGCCATTGCACTCCAGCCTGGGTGACAGAGTGAGACTCTGTCTCAAAACAAAAACAAGCAACAAGAATTTTTTTAAAAAGCTGATTTCAGAAAGGCTCACAGGAACTGAATGGCAAGGGGTCATAGGGAGAAGTAGGAACCAGGCACTTCATTCTAAAGAGTAAGTCTGGAAGGATCGGGAGATAGTCCAGGCAGGGGAAAGCAGCAGTAGTGAGATTGGACCAGGCAAATTGACCAGCCCTGAGCTGTGGGGAAGAAGCAGAGAAGGTCACTGGACAATGGAGCTCATGATCCCAAAGCCAAGGGTTTTAAGAACCAGGAAATCAGGAATAGTAGAAACAGAGAGAAATAAGAGCTTAGAAATATAGGTAAGCAGAGACTAGAAAATGAGGTATGGAGCTCAGGCAGTATCTGTGCAGAAGCCCGGCGGGGGGGGGATGGGGCGGGTCCCATCATCAGAGTGGTCTGACTGTGCAATTTCAGGGAGAAGTTGGGGCTCCTTGCATATTTCTTTCTGCAGGGCAGGAGCTGGAGACAAAGGTCCTCAGGAAAGTTCTGTATAAGACAAGGCCTCCAGGAGGACAGCTCCCTGGTTCCCATTGGATTTGCTCGGCCCTGCCCCTCCATATCATAGCTTAGTTTCTCCAAGAAGCAGGTGCTAAGATAGAGTTAGAAGTGTGAATGGTTTAGTGTGGAATAATACCCAAGAAACGAAAAAGGGAGGGAGTAGGAGGACCCAGTGGTTCATGGACAAGTCTCTGCCAGGCCACAGGGTAGCTCCAAAGCAAAGACTGACCATTAGAAGAGTTCCACACTGGGTAGAAGTGACCAGGTTTTTGCAGCAAGGCTTTACTCAGTCATTAGCTGGAGGTCTCTTCAAAAGTGGAGGCAGAGCCTGAAGGTGCTAACATTTCGAAGGGGTCAGCTAACCACATTTGTTAATGCAAGTCTTTCTAGAAGGCGCATCTGGGTAGCATGTCTGCCACAGTCCACTCCTTGTACCACATGGATACTCTTTCAAGGAGTAGAACCTCCAGGGCTCTGGTGGGCCTCTATTCCTGATGGAAACTTAAGGGAGAGAGGGTTTTTGGGATTCACCCACTGCTGCAGTCTCCCTCAAGGCCACAACTATACTCATGGCATCCCTCACTCCTAGATAAGACAACTCTCCCTTAGAAAATTCCCCTCACCTTCAGCTACTATCCCTGCTGGTTCTAGAAAATGCAAACTAATTGATAGTGACAGAAGGCCAATTGCTGAGTTGCCTAGAGACTGGGGCAGATGGGTGTCATAGTCAGTAAGGAGTGGAAAGAAGAGATTACAAAGGGACACAAGGAACTTTTAGGGACGGTGGATGTCCTTCATCTTGACTGCAGTGATAGTTTCACAGGCATTTGCATATGTCAAAACTTATGAAATTCTATGCTCTAAATATGTGCAGGTTTTGATATGTCAACTATACCTCAACAAAGCTACTAAAGTGGTTTTAAAAAGGGAATGAAAGCAATGAATAGACCTAGGGCTTCTTTTTTTTAAAAAAATTCAAATTACAAATCAATGCTTTTCCTCTATTTTTCAAAATAACTTGAAATTGTTGTGCCAGTTTTTGCTTCTCTCCATGTAAACCAATCCCAGATAAAAACTTGACCAAACAAAATGCATTTTTGTTATATTTAAGTCATCCACACTGATTGGTGATTCTATTACCTTTGTATTTTAAACAAGAGGCAAGTCCATGGATAGCTCAGTTTCTCTCTACACCTGTCATGGCCTTAGCGTCACGGCTTGTTTTACAGATATGCCATTTGCCATTAGCTGCAGTGGGAAGGTAGCAGGTGACATGATTAGAGCGCCCCAAATGTCCAAAAGTGGATGACCACTTCCACTTTCCACAGGTGAGCACTTAGTGATAGGAAAGATGCCCTTTGCTCAGGTTGAGATAGTTTGGGTGGACCTGAGATTGCTGAAGAAGGCCATTTATTTACCATACAGGGAGTGGAAAATTAGGCCATTGTATTTCTGCACAGGGGAAGAATTCATAAAAAGTCACACAGAATTATTTTTATATAACTGACAATGACATCGTTGTAAGGTGGAAACAGAGCTTTATTTGTCTTACTTAAAATGATATATAGAGCACTTGTCTGTTTATTCCACTGCAAACAGCTTCTGCAAAAACAGCCGTAACTCCCTGGGGGTTTCTACTGATAGTTATAAGTTACTTGAGCAAAATCTCTCAAGCAAGTTGCTGCCTTGCAGGTATCCATTATTCTAAATTCAAAGGCCTTTTTCTTGTTTGTTTGTTTGTGTTGAATGTGTATTTTCCCCAAAAATTATGTTACATGCAATATTACTTTAAAAAATATAAAATGTGTCAGAACATAGCTACTTTTCAAATAGGTAAGTCTGTGTACCTAAATCAAAACATACACAGCCAAAGGGGGAAACACTCGATAAATAGGCTTCATAATCAAATCTGGCTCAGGTTAAAGTGAAGTTAGTTTGATGGACTCAGCTGAGGCCCTAGTAAATAACAGCCTCTGTAATTAAGCTACCATTGCTTAGCCTCCCTGGGAGCTTATGGGCAGCTCAAAGCTATAAGAGTGACAACCACTAGGCAAACTTCAGAAATGAGCAGACAGCTTGCCCACCCACGTGCTAGTCCCTTCTCAGCCCTCAGCCCATTACACCAAGAGCTGAGCCAGAGGAGGCTGCTGCTATCCACAGGCAAACCCAAATGTCGATGACATTGACTGGCAAAACCCACATTTGGGAAGGTGAAAGTAACAAGCCCACCCCAACAATTGCTAAAGACACCTGCCCCCTTTTCTGTCACCGGTCTGGAGCCTGTCATTTTCTATTCTTCATCTGTAAATATAGAGACATACATACACAATTTCGTCTATATCTATAGACATCCAGACACCATTATTCATGTGCACTCATGAGTGCATATACATGCGTATGTATTCATACATATACCCATAAAAAATACCAGAGCAGAGAGAGAAGCAGCAGCTTTGTAGCGTAAAATTCTGGGTCCAAATCTTAGCATAGTCACTTTTTTACCATGTGCCAGACATATTAGGCACTGGGGAGACAGTTGCTACCACGAGGCTCTCCCTAGCCAGTGGGATGGAAAAGCACATAAATAACCTTAATAGAACATGCCAAAAGCTAAACTAGAAATAAGTAGGGTGTTATGTGATCATAGAGGGAGAATTCAGATTTCACCTACTGAAGAAGAAAACTAAATTTTATAGGAAGAGGTCATCACTTAATGTTCCTTGGCCTCATTTTCTTCATCCACAGAATGTACATATATAGCATGTATTAATATGTCTACAGTATCAATATGAGAAATAAACAAAAGTATCATGTGAAGTTGCTAGTAAGAAATATTAGTTCCTGTCCTGTGGCCCTGTCTCCTTCTCCTCTTCCTCAAATTAGGTGAATGAATTTAAACCATAAGCAACTATCCCACATAGAAAGTTAGGGAGGAGAGAGCATTGTCGATTGAAGTAAGGATTTCTGGTGTCTCTTTATATGGCAAATTAATTTGCAACACAGAGAAACACAAAACTCTTGCTTATTGATTAAAAACTATGTCTAAAAATTTTTCTCCTTCATTTCTTCCTTGATTAAGTTTATGCAAAAGCAAACCTATTTCTTCTATCTTGATGGGTGTTCCATTTTTCCTATCATTCTGTGCATGTGTGATACAGCCAGGCCATGCCTGGTCTGGCTGATAAAGAGCTGCTCAGACAACCCTTCAAGGCAGGGTTGAAACTCGCTATCCAGTTTCAAGGAGCATGATGAGTGGACAGTCTCCAGCTGTAGGCTGTTTCAGGTTTGGAGTGTGTCACAATCTTCTCCAGGTGGCAGACTTCAGAAATGAGCAGATAGCTTGCCTAACCCCCATGCTAGTCTCTTCTCACCCCTCAACCCATTACACCAGTGGAGGTGCAGAAATGAGCCCATACAATGGAAGCCACAAGTGGTGCCATCACTATGCTACTCAGAGGCTGCTGGCCAGATAGATGTTCTAGAATTTTACATAATGGAATCCTATAGTAGGTTGAGATTAACATGTAGATCAACTTGGGGTAAATCTTATTGACATCTTAAAATATTGTGCTTTCGGATGCAGAACACAATAGACCTCTCCATTCTGTTAGGTCTTCACATTTTTTTCTGCATTCTTCTGTAGTTTTTTGTGTATAGGTCTTTACATCTTTTGTCAGACCAGTTCTTTAATTATGAATTTAAACATCAGACCTATAATTACAAATTGTAAGAACTTAAAAATTCTTGATGTTGTAGTAAGTTGTAATTTTAAAGCTTCAGTTTCCAATAGTTTCTTTCTACCATACAGAAATGCCATTTATTTTTGTATATTCATATTTTATCCGTTACCCTTGCTATACTTATTAGGTCTAGTAGGTTTTTCTGCACATCCTATTAGATTTCCTGCAGAGCCCATCATGTCCTTTAAAAATAAAGACAGTTTGACTCTTCATTTCTAATCTGGGTGCCTTTTATTTCTTTCCATGGCTTGCTTGAACTATCTAGAACCTCCAGAATGTTAAATAGATGAGGTTGGAGAAGACATTATGATCTTCTTTGTGAGTATAGGGGAAGACATTCAGTCTTTCCCTATTAAGCATGAGATAAACACTCTTAATCAGGTGGAGAAATTCACTTTTATTCTTGTTTTGCTGAGTATTGTTTATCAGGAATGAATAATCCTGGCTTTTCTTTTTCTATTTTACTTTGTTAATAGAGTGACTTATATTGATGCATTTTCAGATCTTAAACCCATCCTGCATTGCTTGGATAAGACTGTTGGGTCATATGTACTCTCTTTTTTACATGTTGCTAGATTAAATTGGCTATAATTTTGTTTAGAAATTTTGCATGTATATTCATGAGTTGTATCAGTGTATAGTTTCTTTTCTTATGATATCTTTTGTTATCGGAGTAAAGCCAGTCTCATCAAATGAATCAGGCAATATTCTCTGCTTTTTAATATTCTGGAAGAGAAAATATTATTATTTCTATTTTGAATGTTTGGAAGAAGCCACTAGTGAAATCACCTGGTTCTGAAGTTTCATTTGTGGATGGTTTTTAAAATGCAAATGCCATTTCTGTAGTATATATAGAGCTTTTTAGGTTACCTATTTCTTCTTGAATAATGTTTGGTATTTCGTGTCTTTCAAGTAAATGTGGCTGTTTTCTTTAAAGTTGTCAAATGTATTGGAATAAAGTTATATATAATGTTTCCTTCATGTTTGTGGACTCTATACTAGTGCCACCTCTTTCAATCTTTACACTGATAATTTGTGTGTTCTCTCTGTTTTGAAAATCAATCTAGCTGGAGGGTTATCAATTTTATTGATCTTAAAAACATACTTTTGTTTTCATATTTTTTCTGTTGTTTTTCCGTTTCCTTATGCACTGCTGTCCACAGTGAACTTGATGGTTATTTTTCTTCTCCTTTGAGTATAATTTAGTCACCTTTTCTATTTCTTAAGGTAAAAAACAGTGGTCAGATATTTTTTGTATCCTCCTTTCTTCAAAAACTCTATGCAGATATTAGACTGCCAGTAGTTATTGAACAGATCATTGATATTCTGTTCATTTTTAAAAATTCCTCTTTTCTTTGTTTCATTTTTAAATGTTCCTCAGATTCACTAATCTTTTCTTCTTCGTTGTCTAATCCGATGTTAATCTCATTCAATGTATTTTTATTCCCACACTGTACTTTTCAACTCTAGGAGTTTGATTTGGCTATTATTTTATCTCTGTGCTGTCTCTCCTTAACCTTTTAAATATACGGAATACAGTCTTTAAAACTGCTTTAATCATCCTCAACTGCAAATTCCAACATTTCTGTCAGTTCAGATTCTCTCTCAATTGATTAATCTAGCCCCTAATAATGATTCATATTTTCCTGCTTCTTTGCATGACTGGTAATTTTCTATTGGATACCAGATATTGTGAATTTTATCTCTTTGAATGAGATTTTTTTGAATTTCTAAAATTATTATTGCTATTTGTTCTTGGATGTGGTTAGGTTTCTCAGAAAATTAATCCTTTCAGATTTTGATTTTCAGATTTGTTAGCTAAGAACAACGTTGTACTCAATCTAGGGCTAACTAATCCTTACTGCCGAAGCAAGACTTTTCTGAGTACTCTACCCAATGTCTTGTGATTCTGGAGGTTTTCCAGCCTGGCTGCAGGATCAGGTACTACTTCTAGCCCTCATGAGCTCTGGGTACTGTTACCTCTATTCCTTTCCAGTTTGTTTCCCCAGCTACCAGCAGACTCCTGATGTGTTTGTAATGATTGGTACTCAGCTGGATACTCAAGGAGGACCCTCTACACATCGCCAGACCTCTCTCTGCTCAGCTTTCTCCTCTTTGTTACTCTGCTCTGGGAACTTAGATTTATTGGTCTTCCTGGTCTCTCAGCTGCCTCTTTTCAATTCAGGGAATCTGCAGAACTCTACACAATTCTTCCCTCTGCTGTGCCCTGAAACTCTCGCAAGGTAATAAGCTGAGGCTATCTCAGGACTCTTTGTTTGCCATTTCTCAAAGATACTGTCTTTTTTGACTGATGTACAGTGTTTTACAAACTAACATTTAGTGTACTTTGTCTCTGGGTGTTCCAGGGTAGAATAAATCTTGGTTACTCATCTTGTTCAGAAATGTAAATCCAATGTGTCTTTTTCCTTTTGCTATGTTTTTCTCTGCCTATGTGTGCTGTGTGAATACAAAAATTTCAGCACTGTTGCAGTCCCAAGGTCCTGCCCAATATCCTGCCTATGGGAAAGGAAGGAAGCTGAGAGGTTAATTAGAAGGAAGATTTGCTTCAAGTGGTGCCACTGCAGCATCCTGGAGGGTCACATAGGCTTTCTCCTCAGTAATCACCCATCATTCACCTGTTTAGTAGTTCTTCCAAGATGTGAAATGTCGATCTGCCATCTAAGTGACTCTTGCAAAACAAGTGACCCTGCATGAAGCGGCAATCATGAAAACCAATCACAAGCAAATGGCCCATCTACACAGATCTGGAATAAGAGACCTACAGAGCTCATGTGTGGACTGGAGTTGACATTTGAAATAGTTTCTAACCAACCTTGCATAAATCTCATGATTGCTTCTGACTCCTGCTACTTTTCCCATTGTCAACTTTGTATGAAAGAATGCAGAAAGGAAGCAGAGAAGAAATAGAGGAAGAAAGTAAAGAAGATAAGGAAGGAAAGAAGGGAGGGAGGGAGGATGAGGCTGCTGGTATATCCAGAAAAACAAAGAGAAATGAAGGAGTATTAAATTCATGGAGAACCTTACCTGGGACTGATGGCCACCACGTGGATTAGGAATTATTTTTACCCATTTTTATCTCTTTGCTTACATAGAAATGGCAGACCACGTATGGCAATAGTATACTGTGTATAAAACTATTGCTGAGATCAACTTGTTATGGTGCTTAAAATACCTATGGATGCAAAAACTCTGAACTTTAAATTCATTGACTCAATATTGCCTACTTGCTCTGTCCTGAAAATTCTAGCATTTAAAATCAAAGGGGACAAGGTAAAAGTTAAAGAGGCTTAAAAAATGAATACTTCTTACCACAAGTGAATTGATCACTTGGTAAACTATCCCGGAGTAAGAAATGAAAAAACAAAACTTCATACCAAAGTGATTTGTTTCTATCATCCAACATACTTCTCAGCCACTTCCTTTCACCACTGATTGTGATCCTAAATTACAGTCAGTAAATCCATGTGGTAATTTTGTCTCAAGTAATCACAAAATGTAAACCCATTTGTGCACTCATGTCTGGTATGACGTTTTATTACAGATTATCAGCATCTTCATCTGTGGATGGTGTGATGCAGGGGTTCTCAACTGAACATTATTGGTGGGTTGGACAAGATAATCCCACGTGTGGTAGGGCAACTGCATTGTCAGATAATTAGCAATATCCTGGCCTCCACTTTCTTAATGCCAGTGGCACTCTGGTAGTGGAGATTATAAAAAATGTCTCGTGCCAGGTGCAGTGTCTCATGCCTGTAATCCCAGCACTTTGGGAGGCCAAGGAGGGCGGATCATGAGATCAGGAGTTCTAGACCAGCCTAGCTAACATAGTAAAACCCCATGTCTACTAAAAATACAAAAAAAAAAAAAAATTAGCGGGTGTGGTGGCAGGCAGCTGTAATCCCAGCTACTTGGGAGGCTGAGGCAAGGAGAATTGCTTGAACTGGGAGGTGGAGGTTGCAATGAGCTGAGATTGTGCCACTGCACTCAAACCTGGACAACAGTGCGAGACTCCAGCTCAAAAAAAAAAGTCTCCAGATATTGACAAATGTCTTTTGGGGAGAGGGGAGCAAAATTGCCACAGTTGAGAACCACTGGTATAATAGAACAAACAGGCCTGTGATACCAGAGTATGAATGAGAACTCTTCCACCTGCTTGTTGACAAAGCTTGAATAGATTACTAACGCTCTTTAACTATTAGTTTCTGTGAAAATTAAATGAGATTAGGTATAAAAAGTGCATAGCGAGCTCTGTGTGTAGCTCATCATAGAAACTCAACAATTGAATTCCCCTCCCCCCAGGTGTTGGTCTAAGACAGTAATGGTAGGTTTAGATTAGAAACACTTGGAAGACAGGATGCATCCAGCATGGCACCTAGGTGTTTAACAGATATTTTTAGTGACTTATGTACATTTGCTAAAGATCATTCTAATGCCTTCTTTATTCTCCATACTCTATGAAGACATGCCTATTTTCTTATGAGTTTAAAGAAGGTTTTAATGCAATTCTGTCATTTTCTCTTGCAAAGTTGAAAGGAAGAATTGATATTCAGAGTTCACAAAAATATAGTGTAGCCGTTTGATAACAGTGCTCTGTGAGAAACAGAAAACCAAAAGAAAATATTATAACAAGAGAATGTGCAAGGCACGGTTTTAAACATTAACTCCTTCTTTTGAAAGTGTGGTAAGAACATGTAATTTATATTGTATTCATCCTGTTCAAAGGGATGCTTTCCAGATACTATGATTTTCCTTTATATTCTGTGCTATCTGTTTTGACTTATAACCATTAGGAATAGTTATTAGTAAGAAAGAGGATGTCTAGGTATTAAAATGATTGGTAGAAAGTACAATGATTGCTTCTTCCTGAGCATATTTTTACTACAAGTTAATACCAATTCAGATGTGATGCCAATTCTCTCAGCTGTAGTTATCACAGAGGACTTTGCAGCCATCTCGGGATATGAGTAAAAGCATTTTTAGTCAGAAATTTCACTCTTAACTGGAGAGCATAATGTGGCAATATTCACTTCGGGGAATTTTAGTAGGTGGCAAAAAATAAAATCTATTTAGATATTAAGATGAACACAGGCCTGTATAATGTGGTTAAGAATAATTGGGATCCAATTATTCAAAGCTTCAAAGAGGACTTTGACAAGTGGAATTCCCTAAATTTACATTCATGGGGTAAACCTGGTGTGGTAAAATGATTCCAGCACCACGGTTTAATTTCCTGCCTCCCTTGGTCCCTTTGGAAGATACTTTTCAGTAAATTGGAGAAATTTATTTCTGCATTTACATGGAAAAAAATGAAAGGCAAAACCAAGTACTTCTGAAGGAAGTGCTAAGTCGGAGCCAGAAGAGAGAGAGAGAGAGAAAGAGAGAGGGAGAGAGACTTGGTAAATTCCAGAGACCATTTTCTGTAGCATATAACTTAGTTTTTTAAATTGGCTTATAGCAATAAACTTTTATTTTCCCAAGTGGCAGCTTTGTAATGTGTTGACTGTGCTAAGCTGAACTACATTTCCCAGAATTCTGTTCCCTGTATGTTCCTGGTTAGGATGGGCATAGGAACAACTTGTGCAAGAACTAGAAGGTGGAAGTGGAGCAGGTGAGCCATGTTTATCTTTGGAAGTTCCATGGAGGCTGGACTCTGTTGCAGCTCACACACATTTTCACAGATCTGCTGGCTCACTGTACTGACTGGGCCCAAAGCTCTGGTCCCTGGAATTGCTTCCTTCAGCTTCACAAGCCTGGTCCAGGAGTGAGTATGGCTCTACAACAAGAGCACCAGCCTCTCTTCAGGGCAGCCTCGACCACAAGGGTGGAGGCTTAGAGATGGAATGGGAAGGGGCCAATGTGGCTTTCAGGGACAGACATATGCATGCTCCCAAGGGTCCTGATGGATTTCAGTTTTCCCTACTCTCCCCGACTTCCAGCCCATCTTCAGATCCTGACTTGCTGTCTTGTGACTTCAGTTCAGCCTCCCTCCTGAGAAACAGACAAACTGAACTCCCTTACCAGTGTCCGTAGTTGTGTAAGATTCAATCCCAATGTTTAAATTGATACATAATAATTATACATATTTACGGGGTCCATGTGATATTTTGATACAAGCACACAGTATGATCAAATCTGGGCAGCTGGAGTATCCATCACCTCAAACATTTATTATTGCTTTGTATTGAGAATACTACAAATCTTTTCTAGCTATTTTGAAATGTTTAATAAATTATTGATAACTGTAGTCATCCTACTGTGCTATCAAACACTAGAATTTATTTAATCTCTCTAGCTATGTTTGTACCCATTAAGCAACCTCTTTTCGTGCCCACCTCCCACCCTTCCCAGCCTCGTGGCCACCATTCTACTCTCTACTTCCATGAGATCAACTTTTTTTAATCTTCCACATGTGAGAGAGAACATATGATATGGCTTATTTCTCTTAATATATTACTTTTGAGGACTCAAGATGGCGCTGTGAGAACAACCCAGGATCGGAGCTCGCGTTGAATCCGCAAATGGTGAGTCGGAGCTGCATTTCCAGACTGATCTTTGTTGCCCACAGAACGGGGAAACTCCCAAGTATAAAAATGACATGGGACTCCAGGCAGTAGGTCTGCCTGGCGAAGCCGGCAGCCGGGGCGGCGGCGGCCGGCCCTACCCAGCAATCCCCACAGGGTGCGCTTGTCCGGGTGCCCTGTTGAACCGGCAACCTGAGACTTGAGAGGGCTGGACTTGAGACTGAACGAGACTTGGACAGTAGGCCAGCCCAGGGGATTGCAGGGACAGATCGTTTGGGACACCCAGTGGGACGAACAAAACCGCGATTTCAAACTATTCCGAGCAGACGGTCCGAGACGCTCTGTGGGGGAGGGGCGTCCACCACTACCAAGGCAACCTGCCCCAACTGAGATACACGCCCACTGCTGACGCAGCCAGCCGTTGCCGAGGCAACCCGCCCGAAATGAGATACACGCCCGCTGCTGACGCAGCCAGCTGTTGCCGAGGCAACCCGTCCCTACTGAGATACACGCCCACTGCTGACGCAGCCTGCCGTTGCTGAGGCAACAAGCTACAATGAAGAGACTCCGCCGCAGGGCGTGGCGGAGACCACAGCAGAGCCTGCAGGAACAGGGCGAATCACACAACAGCAGGGCGGAGCCTCAGCAGCCAAACAGTGGCTAGTCTGCCTTCTAGCTGGGCAGGACACCTCATTGGACATCAAAAAATAAAGCCCAAACCCCCAACACAGAGCATTTGAGAAAAAAAGGGTTTTTTTTAATGAGCTCTGTTGCAGCAGAATCAAACATAGCAGCCTAACAGCCCTGAATGAACAACAGAGCCCACAGCTCAGCAATTGAGCTCCAAAAAAGTACAGACTGTCTCCTCAAGCAGCTCCCTGACCCCTCTATATCCAAAAGACTGACATTTGGCAGGCATCATCCTGGGACAAAGATAGCAGAAAAAGCAACGGGTAGCATCCCTCACTGTGCCACAGATGCTAGAGATGCACCCCAGACAAGCAGGGCCTGGAGTGGACCTCAGCAGTCGTACAGCAAAGGGGCTAGGCTGGTAGAAGGAAAACCAAGTAACAGAAATACTTCATCATCAACAATCTGGGTGTCCACTCAGAGACCCAATCGAAAAGTCAGCAACTACGCAGACGACAAGCGGATAAACCCACAAAGATGGGAAGAAACCAGCGAAAAAAGGAGGAAAACACCCAAAACCAGAACACCTCGCCTCCTAGAAAGGACCAAAACTCCTCACCAGCAAGGGAACAAAGCTGGACGGAGAATGACTGTGACGAAATGACGGAATTTGACTTCAGAAGGTGGATAATGAGAAACTTTTGTGAGCTAAAAGAACATGTATTAAATCAATGCAAAGAAACTAAGGAACTTAAAAAAAGATATGAGGAAATGATAACAAGAATGGATAACTTAGGAATATAAATGAATTAAAGGAGCTGAAAAACACAATACGAGAACTTCGCGAAGCATGCACAAGTTTCAATAGCCGAATTGACCAAGCAGAAGAAAGAATATCTGAAGTCGAAGACCAACTCAGTGAAATAAAACGAGAAACCAAGATTAGAGAAAAAAGCGCGAAAAGGAATGAACAATGTCTCCAAGAAATGTGGGACTATGTGAAAAGACCTAATCTACGTTTGATAGGTGTACCAGAAGGGGACGAAGAGAATGAATCCAAGCTGGAAAATACTCTTCAGGACATCATCCAGGAAAACTTCCCCCACCTAGCAAGACAGGCCAACACTCAAATGCAGGAAATACAGAGAACACCACAAAGATATTCTGCAAGAAGAGCAACCCCAAGGCACATAATCGTCAGATTCAACAAGGTTGAAATAAAGGAGAAAATACTAAGGGCAGCCAGAGAGAAAGGTCAAGTTACCCACAAAGGGAAGCCCATCAGACTCACAGCAGATCTCTCGGCAGAAACACTACAAACCAGAAGAGAGTGGGGGCCAATGTTCAACATTCTTAAAGAAAAGAACTTTCAACCCAGAATTTCATATCCAGCCAAACTGAGCTTCAGAAGTGAAGGAAAAATAAAATCCTTTGTGAACAAGCAAGTACTCAGAGATTTTGTCACCACCAGGCCAGCTTTACAAGAGCTCCTAAAAGAGGCACTACACATAGAAAGGAACAACCAGTACCAGCCATTCCAAAATCACACTAAAAGTTAAAGAGCATCAACATAATGAAGATTCTACAACAACTAACAGGCAAAACAGCCACTTAGCATCAAAATGGCAGTATCAAATTCACACATAACAATATTAACCCTAAATGTAAATGGACTAAATGCACCAATCAAAAGACACAGACTGGCAAATTGGATAAAAAGCCAAAACCCATCAGTGTGCTGTATCCAGGAAACCCATCTCACATGCAAGGATACACAAAGGCTCAAAATAAAGGGATGGAGGAAGATTTACCAAGCAAATGGAGAGCAAAGAAAAGCAGGAGTTGCAATTCTCATCTCAGATAAAATAGACTTTAAAGCAACAAAGATCAAAAGAGACAAAGAAGGCCATTACATACTAGTAAAAGGATCGATAAAACAAGAAGAGCTAACGATCCTAAACATATATGGACCCAATGCAGGAGCACCCAGATACATAAGGCAAGTTCTTAATGACTTACAAAGAGACTTAGACTCCCACACAATAATAGTGGGAGACTTTAACACTCCACTGTCAATATTAGACAGATCAACCAGACAGAAAATCAACAAGGATATCCAGGGCTTGAACTCAGACCTGGAGCAAGCAAACCTGATAGACATTTACAGAACTCTCCACCCCAAATCCACAGAATATACATTCTTCTCAGCACCACATCACACCTACTCAAAAATTGACCACATAATTGGAAGTAAAGCACTGCTCAACAAATGCAAAACAACTGAAATCATAACAAACAGCCTCTCAGATCATAGTGCAATCAAGTTACAACTCAGAATACAGAAACCAACCCAGAACTGCACAGCTTCATGGAAACTGAACAACTGGCTCTTGAATGTTGACTGGGTAAACAATGAAATGAAGGCAGAAATAAAGAAGTTCTTCGAAACCAATGAGAACGAAGACACAACATGCCAGAACCTCTGGGACACATTTAAAGCAGTCTCTAGAGGAAAGTATATAGCAATAAGTGCCCATATGAGGAGAATGGAGAGATCCAAAATTGACACCCTATCATCAAAATTGAAAGAGCTAGAGGAGCAAGATCAAAAAAACTCAAAACCCAGCAGAAGACAAGAAATAACTAAGATCAGAGCTGAACTGAAGGAGATTGAGACACGAAAAACCCTTCAAAAAATCAATAAATCCAAGAGCTGGTTTTTCGAAAAGATCAACAAAATAGACAGACCACTAGCCAGATTGATTAAAAATAAAAGAGAGAACAACCAAATAGATGCAATAAAAAATGATAAAGGGGAAATCACCACAGATTCCACAGAAATTCAAACCATCATCAGAGAATATTACAAACAACTCTATGCACATAAACTAGTAAACCTGGAAGAAATGGATAAATTCCTGGACTCCTGTGTCCTCCCAAGCCTAAACCAGGAGGAAGCTGAAACTATGAATAGACCAATAACAAGGTCAGAAGTCGAAGCAGCAATTAAGAGCCTACCACACAAAAAAAGCCCAGGTCCAGACAGGTTCACAGCCGAATTCTACCAGACACACAAAGAGGAGCTGGTACCATTCCTTCTAAAACTATTTCAAACAATCCAAAAAGAGGGAATACTTCCCAAATCATTTTATGAGACCAACATCATCCTGATACCAAAACCCGGCAGAGACCCAACAAGAAAAGAAAACTTCAGGCCAATATCCATGATGAACATAGATGCAAAAATCTTCAATAAAATATTGGCAAGCCGAATGCAACAGCAAATCAAAAAACTTATTCACCATGATCAAGTAGGATTCATCCCGGGATGCAAGGCTGGTTCAACATATGCAAGTCTATAAACGTAATTCACCTCATAAACAGAACCAAAAACAAAAACCACATGATTATCTCAATTGACGCAGAGAAGGCATTTGACAAAATTCAACAGCCCTTTATGCTAAAAACCCTCAATAAACTCGGTATCGATGGAACGTATCTCAAAGTAATAAAAGCTATTTATGACAAACCAACAGCCAATATCATACTGAATGGGCAAAAACTGGAAGCATTCCCTTTGAAATCTGGCACTAGACAAGGATGCCCTCTTTTACCACTCCTATTCAATATAGTTCTGGAAGTTCTAGCCAGAGCAATCAGGCAAGAAAAAGAAATAAAGGGTATTCAAATAGGAAAGGTGGAAGCCAAATTGTCTCTATTTGCAGACGACATGATAGTATACCTAGAAGACCCCATCACCTCAGCCCAAAAACTCCTGAAACTGATAAGCAACTTCAGCAAAGTATCAGGATATAAAATCAATGTGCAAAAATCACAAGCATTCGTCTACACCAATAACAGACTTAAAGAAAGCCAAATCAAGAACGAACTGCCATTCACAATTGCTACAAAAAGAATAAAATACCTTGGAATACAACTCACAAGGAACGTAAGGGACCTCTTCAAGGAGAACTACAAACCACTGCTCAACAAAATCAGAGAGGACACAAACAGATGGAGAAACATTCCATGTTCATGGTTAGGAAGAATTAATATCGTGAAAATGGCTATACTGCCCAAAGTAATTTACAGAATCAACGCTATCCCCATCAAGCTACCATTGACTTTCTTCACAGAACTGGAAAAAACCACCATGAACTTCATATGGAACCAAAAGAGAGCCCACATAGCCAAGTCAATTCTAAGCAAAAAGAACACAGCGGGGGGCATCACACTACCGGATTTCAAACTATACTACAAGGCTACAGTAATCAAAACAGCATGGTACTGGTACCAAAACAGAGATATAGACCAATGGAACAAAACAAAGGCACCGAAGGCTACACAACATATCTACAACTATACAATCTTTGATAAACCTGACAAAAACAAGCAATGGGGAAAGGATTCCCTGTTTAACAAATGGTGTTGGGAAAACTGGCTAGCCATGTGCAGAAAGCAGAAACTGGACCCCTTCCTGACACCTTACACTAAAATTAACTCCAGATGGATTAAAGACTTAAAAATAAGACCTGGCACCATAAAAACCCTAGAAGGAAATCTAGGCAAAACTATCCAGGACATAGGAGTAGGCAAGGACTTTATGAACAAAACACCAAAAGCATTGGCAACAAAAGCCAAAATAGACAAATGGGACCTAATCAAACTCCACAGCTTCTGCACGGCAAAAGAAACAGTCACTAGAGTAGATCAGCAACCAACAGAATGGGAAAAATTTGTGCAGTTTACCCATCTGACAAAGGGCTGATATCCAGAATTTACAAAGAACTCAAATGGATTTACAGGAAAAAATCAAACAAGCCCATTCAAAAGTGGGCAAAGGATATGAACAGACACTTTACGAAAGAAGACATATATGAGGCCAACAATCATATGAAAAAATGCTCATCGTCACTGGTCATCAGAGAGATGCAAATCAAAACCACATTGAGATACCATCTCACGCCAGTTAGAATGGCGATCATTAAAAAATCTGGAGACAACAGATGCTGGAGAGGATGTGGAGAAAAAGGAACACTTTTACACTGTTGGTGGGAGTGTAAATTAGTTCAACCATTGTGGAAGACAGTGTGGCGATTCCTCAAGGCCTTAGAAATAGAAATTCCATTTGACCCAGCAATCCCATTACTGGGTATATATCCAAAAGACTATAAATCGTTCTACTATAAGGACACATGTACACGAATGTTCATTGCAGCACTGTTTACAATAGCAAAGACCTGGAATCAACCCAAATGCCCATTGATAATAGACTGGATTGGAAAAATGTGGCACATATACACCATGGAATATTATGCAGCAATCAGAAATGATGAGTTTGTGTCGTTTGTAGGGACATGGATGAATCTGGAGAACGTCATCCTCAGCAAACTGACACAAGAACAGAAAATGAAACACCGCATATTCTCACTCATAGGTGGGTGATGAAAAATGAGAACACATGGACACAGAAAGGGGAGTACTAAACACTGGGGTCTATTGGGGGGAAAAGGGGAGGGCCAGTGGGAGGGGGAGGTGGGGAGGGATAGCCTGGGGAGAAATGCCAAATGTGGGTGAAGGGGAGAAGGAAAGAAAAGCACACTGCCATGTGTGTTCCTACGCAACTGTCTTACATGCTCTGCTCATGTACCCCAAAACCTAAAATCCAATAAAAAATTAAAAAAAAATATATATATTACTTTTAAAATTCTAAAACATTTTCTCTATTTATGAGACTCACCAGACCATAACAACGCCCATTTGTATATTTCAACCACTTTAACTGTCCGGGCAGTTTACCATAGAGAAATCAGTTATCCATCAGATTGTTGGTTGTTGAACTGGTCAGAATAATTAAATCGATTTGAATTCTCTAAAAAACATGAATAAAAGCAAGTTAACTTACCATATATAAAGAGGAGTAAGGGAGCTACGACTATCATTTATTTATACTAGTTGCTGCCCAGGTCCTCTTCTAAGGACTTTAAACATGCAGTCTTATTCAAGTTTCCATTCTATCTATAAGAAAACAGATTTGGAAAGCTTAAAGTACCATCCTCACCTCACACAACTGATATATGCTTGGGTCAAAAATAGGAAAGAGGTTCTGATTCCTAGGTTTTTAACACAAACCATCATAACTATTCACTAAGTCATGTTGGTATAAAGAACTTAGTTGGACTCATGTTGCTAAGTTAGGAAATATTGGAGAAATATCAGGATTAAAATATAGGGGTTACAAGTACAGATTTTATCATTGTTTAAAAAAATAATATCTACCATTTAATAAGCATATGTTATTTAATTCTCACAATTCATTGAAGTAGGAATTTAGATTCCACTTTACAAATGAGGAATCTGAAAATCACAGAGTTAAACACTGACCCCAAATCACACAAACGGAAGGGATGGAGCCAGGGTTCCAGTGTGAGCAGCCTGGCTTCAAAGCCCATCTCTTTCCAAGGAGATTTCATTCCCTCGCACATTCCAAGAGGAGGAGAGATCATGTATATTTCCTCTTTGTCCTCATCCATCTCTTTAGTTCAATCACCAAGTAAGGAACAGCCATGAGAGGAAAAGTAGAAAAGGTGGCAGGAGCCAGCCTGTGGCTGTGACATGTGGGCAGGGCCACTGGCTGATTGTGGGAACACATGTAGATTACAAAAACCTCAGGATGGTTTCCACTGGGGAGTTCGTTTTTTTTTTTTTTTTTTTTTTTGTCTCCATATCCCCATGATAGCCTTCCTGAAGTACTGCATCTTCCATGGTTCCACCCAGTCTTTGGCCCTCGGGTACTGAGCACGGAGTCCTCACACCTGACTAGGGGTGGTTGTCCTGAAAAGTCTCACTCTGGAAGTGGCTCTGCTCATTCATTCAGGTATGTTCCCATTCCTTTAAAGGAACAAGAAAGATGGGATTTCATTAAGGGGGATCCAAATTAGGTCTCATCTCTAGTTCTTATAGTGGGATTTGTTGTTCTGTTTGTATTTGTGGGTTTTATTTTTTACAGATGATGTGACACCAGCCAGCCTCATCATTACTCAGTCTATACCTAAACTCAGAGTCTCTTTCCTAAACACAGAGACTGAATGACAGAGCTAGAAGGAACTGGAGACACCTATACTAGGTTAAGTCTCTTCTGCTGTTTAGGGAACTCACGGATGGGTAGTTGAACTAACTAGCAAAGCAGCTACAGCAGGGACCACACTAGCCCTGTTTTCTCTCTCCTGGGCTCCACAGCCTGGCCTCTCAGGTTCCCCTGATACCTACCATGCCCGGGCCTGGACCTTCCCTCTGGCAGGTGCCCAGCCAAGGCCTATGTTCCTGAGGCACATCCCAGAAAATAATTTTTAATGTCCATTTTTATTTTAAGACACTTTGAACCATTCAGTAAAAATCTATACATATATATGTAGGAAATATATCCCTCATCTTCATATTTAAAGAAGAATAAAATCGAAGTCTATTGTCACCTCCCAGAGGAAGGGGGTTTGACAGAACTGAGCAATCTCTGTACTGTCAGAGCTGATAATAAGGCCTCGCTCATATAACCATATATCTCTCTTACATAACCACTTATTGATATCTCTTTTTTGTCTTTTTTTAAATTGAGATGTAATTCACATGGCATGAAATTCACCCTTTTAAAAAAGGATACACTTCAGTGTTCGTTAGTATGTTCACACAGGTGTGTAACCATCTCCACCACCTCGTTCCAGAACATCTTCATTACTCTCCACCTAAAAAAATCCCATATCCATTTGTAGTCATTCTATTCCACTCTCTCCCAAGATCCTGGCAACACCAGTCTACTTTCTGTCTACAGATTTGACTATTCTAGACATTGTATATAAATGAAATTGTATAGTATGTGGCCATTGTAACTGCATTCTTTACTGAGCATGTTATTTTTAAAGTTCATCCTGTTGTAGCATTTATCAATAATTCATTTATTTATCTATCTTCTCTCTATCTGCTGTTTTTTAAACAGATTTATTAAGATATAATTTCATACCATTTAATTAATTTGTTTAATGTGTACAATTTAATGGTTTTTAGTGTGTTTGCAGATATATCACCATAGTCGATTTTAGAATATTTTCCATCACCTACAAAAGAAAGCCCACACTTTGCAGCTATTATCTCATTATCTGTTACCTCCTCTAGTCCCCACCCCCTCCATCCCACGCCTCTACTCTAGGCAACCACTAAGATACTTTCTGTTTTATAGATTTCCCTGTTCTGGACTTACATATGGGTGGGATTATATAGTATGTGGTCTTTTGTGATTGGTTTCTTTCACTTAGTATAATGTTTTCAAGGTTCATCCATGTTGTAGGATTATCAGTACGTCATTCCTGTTTATGGCTGAAATATTCCCTTCTATGGACATACTGCATTTTGTTTATCCACTACTTAAGTAGTGGACATTCGAAATGTTTCCTGTTTTGGCTGTTATGAATCATGCCACTATGAGTGTTCATATGGAAGTTTTTGTATAGACATGTTTTCATTTCTATTGAGTATATACCTAGGAGTGGAATTGCTGCATTATATGGTAAACATACAGTTTAACATTTTAAAGAACTGCCAAAATGCTTTCCAAAGCAGCTGCACCATTTTACATTCCCACCAGCAATGTATGAGGGCTCCAATTTTTCCACAACCTAGCCAACACTCACCATTGTCTGTCTTTTTTGTTATAGGCATCTAGTGAGTGTGACTTGTGGATTTGATTTATATTTTCCTGATGGCTAATTGGGCATTTGTATATCTTCTTTGAAGAAATGTCTATTCAAATATCATAATTGAATCGGCTTATTTGTCTTTTTTGTGCTGAATTGTAAAAGTTCTTTATGCATTCTGCATACTAGTCCATTTTCAGATAGATGATTTGCAAATATTTTCTGCTATTCTGTGAATTGTCTTTTCACTTTCTTATTGATGTCCTTTAAAATATGACAGTTTTTAATTTTGATGAAATTCAATGTAATTATATATTCTTTTGTAGCTTACACTTTTGGTGTCATATCTAAAAATCCCTTGCCTAATCCATGGTTACAAAGAATTATGCCCATGTTTTCTTCTAAGAATTTTTATAGTTTTTGCTCTTCTAACTAGGCTTTTGAACTATTTTAGTTTTCATATATGAAGTGAGGTAGGGCTCCAAGTTTATTCTTTTGTATATGGATATCTAATTGTCCCAGGACCTGTTGTTGAAAAGACTATATCATCCCTCATTGAATTGACACTTATTGAAAATCTATCGACTATTAATGTAAAAGTCTATTTCTGAACTTTCTATTCTAATTCATGATTTATTTATCATTATGACAGTATCATAGTATCTTTATTGGTGTCAGTTTGTAGTAATTTTTGAAATAGGAAAGTATGAGTTCGTTAGCTTTGTTCTTCCTTCTCAAGGATTTTTTGGCTTTTTAGGGTCCCTTACCTTTCCATATGAATTTTAGGACCAGCTAGTCAAATTTTTTTAAAGGTAGCTGGAATTTTGGAAGTTATTGCAATTAATCACTAGATTGATTTGGGAAGTATTGCCATCCTAACAACAAGTCTTCCAATCTATGAACATGGGCTGTCCTTCCATTTATTTAGGTTTCTTTCATTTTGTTTTTTTGTTTATTTTTTAGAGAGATGGAGTCTGGCTCTGTCATCCAGGCTGGAGTGCAATGGCATGATCAGTTCACTGCAGACTTGAAGGCTCAAGTTATCCTCTGACCTCAGCCTCCTGAGTAGCTGGGACTAAATATTTGCACCACCACAGTGGGATAAATTTTTAAATTACTTTTTCAGAGACATGGTCTCATTATGTTGCTCAGACTGGTCTTGAACTTCTAGCTATCCTTCCACATGAGCCTTCCAAGTAGCCAGAATTGCAGGTGCAAGCCACTGCACCTGGCTTCTAATGTTTTTCAGTGATATTTTATAATTTTCAGTGCATAAATCTTGCCCATTTTTGTCAAATTTATTCCTAAGTATCTTATCCTTTTTTGATGCTATTGTACATAAAATTGTTTTCTTAATTTCATTTTCAGATTGTTCATTTAGATGTCTCATTCTAATGAGACAGAATTTCTGCTTCACCACACCCAACTGTTAGTTTTCTGTAGTATCATAGATGCAAATAACTCGGGAATGGAAACATTCCTTAGTATAATCATTTATACCTTTCTCTTCTGTAGATTTTTCCCCAGTACTTAAACTGTTAATGAAAGTGGCAGGTTTAAATTTCATAACCCTTTCCCTTTCCCTGCCCATTTTCAGGTAGAAGTGGTAATAAACAACAACGTGTTCTGCAAGCATCCTAAGTCATTACCCTAAAGGCCTTGTGGTAGAGAAAGAAGAATGACACTTCTTCCCCAAAGCATATTACGAAAATGTTCTTACTGCAGCGCAAAGATTATTAACCACTGAGACAAGCTGCTTCCTTCCTTAGAATTTGCTTGAAAGATTCAGAATCGAAGGGAAGAAATCCAAGGCTCAAGGTCACCTATATTGTTGCCTCTTTAAGTCTCTCTCTCCAAAAGAACTGCTCAAGGAATTTTATTTAGCTAAAATTGCTTCCTGCTAGTTCTGCCCATTATTTTAACTCGGCAAGAATATCTGTTTCTCATGGTTTATTGCATATATTCACTGTTTATAATGTTGGTAGGGTAAATAATAACCACTTCGCTTAAGTTTAGGGCAATGGTTTCTTTGGCCCCAGAAACAGCTTTACAGAATTATTTTGTAATCGCTTTAGAGCAGTTTCTATAGTTGTGGTATAGCTGCAAGATCTTAGAATAGAAATCAGAAGATAGGGTTTTAAAGTGGCCCTGCAGAGCAAAATGAGACATTGATCACCACCTGTGGAGGTCTGGTCCTACAGACCCTGACTCAGCGACAGATGAATAAATGCATTTACACACACAGAGTGGGCTAGAGATGGTCGTCAACTGCTTTCAGAGAGCAATTGCAGCTAACAGACCACCACTCCCTGTTCCTCCTCACATTTATTCAGTATAGATTTAATAGCAGAGGTACTAAGTCAACATACTTATGGATAATTAACATAGTTAAAAGAATGGTTTTACAAATGATAAAAGCTTTTGGTTCCCGGACCCAGCGTAAAACACCATTCACTAGTAATTCTCCTTCGACCTCCTGCTGAGAGGGCTATCCAGCACAAAGTTTATGTGAGGAAACAGAGTAGAGACAAAGGGATGTGGGGTAAATAGACTTAACCGGGGAAGCTTTTATTATCCTTAATCTACACCCTAAGACCTAAAGCTGTAACGTAAGAATTGGCTGCCTTCAGCCCGTTCGTTCCATACATTAATAAAAACCTTTTGGCCTTCTAAAAGGTTTGAGACTATACTCTTTTAACTTCCCTAATACTTCCTTAATAATTTTCCAGCCCGCCCTGAGTGAACCCTAACACAAAAGCACATGCAAACACAGAGAAAGAAAATACTATGCTTGCACATATGCACATACTTGCCCATACACACCAGTAAACAGCTACATTTTATAAAACCCTCCCTTGAAACTGCATCCCCCCTGTAGCTACCATTCAGTTTTTTCCTTTTCCTCCATTAGACTTGTCAAGAGTGAGCTAACTCTCTCTCTGTACTTCAACTTCATCTCCCATATATTCCTAAACCCAGAGCCCTCTGGTTTCTATCATTTCCTCTAGGTAAGTGATCTAGATAAAAATCACCAGTGACCTCCTGCTTGCAAAAGCTAATGGGCAATTTTCAGCCCTTATCTCACTAGACCATATATGAGATTGCAAATTATTTCCTTCTTTTTAAAGTCCTTTATTCTTTTCTAGTTTCTGAAACAGCACATTCATTGGGTTCTTCTTGTATCTCTCCAATAATTTCTTCTTGGTATCCTTAATGAATTCTTTTCCCCATGCTCATTATTTTTTCTTTAACCTCCACGTGCCCTTGTATTAAGTGCTATGTTCCGACTTTAAATCCATGGCTCTAGACTTCAAGCTCATAAGTCTGACTATTTATTTTACCTCTCCAACTTGACACCCATAGGCACCTCAAACTACATGATCTTTGGGAGTCACACCCCTCCTTCCCTCTCAAATTCACTATTTCAGTGAATGACATCACTTATCCAGCCGAATCATAGCTTTTCTCCCTCTCCTTTCTACCCTCCAATAAAAATTCATTTCTGATCAATTCTTCCTCACAAACAACTCTCAAATCCATTCTCCCCATTAACACCACCACTGTCTGGTTCAGGCTGCCATCATCTTTCTGGCCTGTGTTACCTAGTAGCCTCTTAACTCATATCTGCATTAGTGCTGTTACAGCCCATAACGTAGTCTCCAATGGCAGTGAGCATGCTCCTTCTAAACCACACACCTGGCTATGTCTATCCTTGCTTAACACACTCAAAGGCTTTCCTTTGAATTTAATATTTACTCTAAATGCCTTAATTTTGCTTATAAAGCCTTCATATTTGCTTTTTCAGCTTTACTTCTCACATCTCCATAATTTTGCACCCTCTCCACCCACCACTTAAAATCCATCCAGATCTTCACACCCACAGTCCTTGTCTTTGCCTTCAGATTCCTGTATCTGCTCTACCCTCTGCCTAAAAGACTCTAAGCCTTCCTTCCCTACATCCTCCCGACTTTACTGAGATAACTTTTCCCTAGCTTAATTATGTCTTCCTCTATAAAACTTTCCCTGAACCCCCATCCCAAATCTAGGCTGTCTGTTGCTCCTCTGTGATCCTATGACACAACCTGATTTACGACAACTGTGGCATTTTTCACATTGTTTGCCCACCTAGCCTGTTTCCATGCTTTCTGCTACACAAGACTAGAAGCAGATTGAAGGTAGGGATTATGACTTATGTAAGATTGTATGCTAAGGACCTGGCACACAATAGACACTCAAAATTTTCTGAATTAATAAAGGAGTAAATAGATGACAGTTGATGGCTCATCGCAATATGTCTTTGAGTCTCACTGTTTTTACCCATGTAAATGACCTCAAGAATCCTTCCTCAGAGAGAGGGTTCTCTTGAGAATTTAATGAAATAAAGAATGTGAAATACACTATTCAATTTCTAGCATAATGTACATGCTTCATAAATGTTTGTGCAAGCCAAGTCTGAGTCTCTTCCATTTTAAGTATAGCTTAGTCACAAATGAATGGTTTACACGGAAACGTTTTTTAGAACTCTTCCTGTAAACCGTAAGCTGTCTTCTTTAAAAATCAGATCATGTTCTTTTGATGGTGGTGGTCAGAATTCTGAGGCTCCAAAGTAGAGCCCTAGACATTTAACATGATCTGTATAGATGGTTTTTATGTCAGACATGAATATTAAACACGTATATATATTCAGAGCAGGGCAGAAAGAAGCAATCCCTGGGGCAATACAATGGGACATTCTTTTGAAAAGACTTTTGGGTATCACCAGACCAGACATTGAAATGAATTACATGAACCATTTATTCATTTGTTTAGAGTCATTGAAATGCTCGACTCTAAATTTCTCCCTTGGCTGTCATTTCAACTAAATGAGTAAACCATTTCTCTGGGTGCTATTTTAACGGAATCTATTGTCCTTTTACATCTATAGCTTGTATTTGTCTATGTATCTCCAAAATTGGTACTTAACATTTGGGGAGGGGGTTGTAAGAATAGAGAAAATACTATTACTTAATTTTTCTTAAGTAGGTTTAATAGACTATAGGCATACCTCGGAGATATTGAGGGTTTGGTTCCAGACCACTGCAATAAAACTAATATTGCAATAAAGTAAGTCACATGATTTTTTTTGTTTCCAAGTACATATAAAAGTTATGTTTACACTATACAGTAATCCATTAAGTATGCAATAGCAGTATATCTAAAAAACAATGTACATACCTTAAAGACACTTTATTCTAAAAAATGCTAGGAATCATCTGAGCCTTCAGTGAGTCATAATCCTTTTGCAGGTGGAGGATCTCACCTCATTGTTGATGGTTGTTGACTGCTCAGCGTGGTCATTGCTAAAAGTTAGGGTAGCTGTAGCAGTTTCTTAAAATAAGGCAGCAAAGAAGTTTGGCAGATTGCTTTATTTTCCTCTCATGAAAGATTTCTCTGTAGTACGTGATTCTGTTTGATAGCATTTTACCCACAAGAGAACTTCATTCAAAACTGGAGTCAATCCTCTTAAATCCTACCATCTCCTGCTTTATCAGCTAAGTTTATGTAATATAGTGAATTGTTTGTTGCCATTTCAACAATGCTCATAGCATCTTCTTCGGGAATAGATTTCATCTCAAGAAACTACCCTCTTTCTCATCTATAAGAAAGCAACTTCTGTTGAAGTGTTATTATGAAAGTGCAGCAATTCAGTCACATCTCCTGCTCTACTTTTAGTTCTAGTTCTCTTGCTATTTCCACCAGATCTGCAGTTCCATCTTCCACTGATGTCTTGAACCCCTCAAATTCATCCCTGAGGATTAGATTCAACTTCTTCCAAATTCTTGTTAATATATATATTTTGATGCCTCACATGATTAAGCTCTTAATGGCATTTAGAATGGCAATCTTAATGGCATCTAGAATGGCAAATCCTTTCAGGAGTTTTCAATTTACTTTGCCCAGATCCATCAGAAGAATCACTAACTATGAAAGCTATAGCCTTATCAAATGTATTTCTTAAATAATAAGACTTACAAGTTGAATTTACTCCTTGATCCATGGGCTACAGAATAGATGTTGTGTTAGCAGGCATGAAAACAACGATAATCTCTTTGTACATTTCCATAGAACTCCTGAGTAACTAGGTGCATTGTCAGTGAGCAATATATTTTGAAAATAATCTTTTTTTTCTGAACAGTAGATCTTAACAGTAGGGCTTAAAATATTCAGTAAACCATGCTATAAACAAATGTGCTGCCATTCAGGCTTTGTTCTATTTCCAGAGAAGAGACAGAGTAGATTTAGATAATTCTTAAGGGCTCTGGAATTTTTAGAATGGTAAATGGCTTCAAATTAAAGTAACCAGCTGCATTAACCCTTAACAAAAGAGTCAGTCTATCCTTTGAAGCTTTGAAGCCAGGCACCGGCTTCTCCTCCATAGTTATAAAAGTCCTAGATGATATATTTTTCCAATAGAAGGCTATTTTTGTCTACATTGAAAATCTGTTGTTTAGCATAGCCACCTTCATCAATTACCTTAGCCAGGTTTTCTGGATAATTTACTGCAGCTTCTACATCAACACTTGCTGATTCACCTTGTACTTCTACGTTATAAGGATGGCCTCTTTTTTTAAACCTCATGAACCAGCCTCTGTTAGCTCAGACTTTTCTTCTGCAGCTCCCTCACCACTATCAGCCTTCAGAGAATTAAAGAGAGTTAGGACTTTGCTCCGCATTAGGCTTTGGCTCATGAAAAAACTATAGCTGGTTTGATCTTCTCTCCAGACCACTCAAACGGTCTCCATATCAGCAGTTTGTTTTGTTTTCTTATCATTCATGTATTCATTGGAGTAGCACTTCTTTTTCATTTGTGTGTTCACCTTTAATTTCCTTCAGGAATTTTTCCTTTGCATTTACAACTTGGCTAACTTTTGGCTCAAGAGGACTAGCTTTCAGCCTCTCTTGACTTTCTCCACACCTTCCTCCCTAAGCTTAATCATTTGTAGCTTTTGATTTAAAGTGAGAGCCATGCAACTCTTCCTTTCACTTGAACCCTTTGGGGCCATTGTAAGGTTTTTAATTGGGTTCATTTCAATATTGCAGTGTCTCAGGAGGTACAAAAGAGAGGAAGAGACACAGGGGAATGGCCAGTAGGCACAGTAGTTGGAACATGCACAACATTTATTGATTTAAGTTTGCCATTGTACACAGGCATGGTTCCTGGCTCCCCAAAACTATTACAGTAGTAACATCAAAGATCACTAATTACAGACCACCATAACAGACATAATAATAGGGAAAAATTTCAAATAGCACAAGAATTAGAAAAATGTGACACAGAGACATAAAGTGAGAATATGCAGCTGGAAAAATGATGCCAGTAGGCTTCCTTGACACAGTGTTGCCACAACCCTTCAATTTTTAAAAACTGTGAAGCATAATAATGGGAAGTATTAACAATAAAATGAAGTATGCTTGTTTTTGGTGTAGGGAACTTTCTTTTGTGGGAATCTAATCTTAATTATAAATTTTATTCACCCTCTACCCTTTTCACTCCCCTGACACCCAACTCTCTGCTTTCTGTACTATGTCCACCTCAGAGGCCAACGTGTGAAGTGAGACTACTAAAGGTGTTAAAAGAACTCTACAAGGCATTGTGTTTGTTTATTGGAAATATGCCCTCTATAGGACAGTGCACTGGGGAGGTTAGGGGAATGTTTACAAAAATATGGTACATCTTACATACAATAGGAGGCTATTCACCATTGAAAGTCATGCTTGCCAATTATTTTTCCTGGGATAATACATTTAAAAAATAATAGAAGAGAAAAGCTGGGTATTTTAAATAAAATTATATAACATAACATATATATATATACATGTAAAAAAGATCATGGGGAAATAATTATTGTTCGTGGCGTTATTGATATTTTAATTCTCTTTTAAAAATTATTTTCTGAGTTTTTTTTAAGCTTTGGTCATGAACACATGGTACTTTATAGTCAGAAAAATTACTCAACAAAAATAAACAGCAAGATGAGCTCAGAAGCTATCCCACGTCCATTTATTGAGTACCTTTACTATTCATAGCACTGCACTCAGGTCTGCAGTAGGCAGATGATGTCACACATGGGTTCTACCTTGCAATCTAGAGAGGCACATTGTTGAGAGGCAGCAATAGAAAAGACAGAGGCGTAAGCTTTCAGAACTGCTCACCTGAATCAGCCCTGTGAGTCCTGGGAGTCGCTGGTGTTTGCAGAGGTTCTGGGTGAGCAGGAGAAGCCAGTTTGCAACCAGAAATCACTTGGCTCCAGACTCCACAACACCTGGATTTTCCCTGACAAGAGAGTCTCACAGTTGGCTTGCTTTTAGAACACAAGAAAGAGTGGTGATTTTGACCTAGTGTGGTCTGGAAGGTTTCAGAGGTGAAATCAATATGTGAGACAACCATTTCTTAGAGTTTGCATGGAAAAAATTTGCCCTGACTGGATAGAGCTTTCTTCCTTTTTAAGAATATATTAAACATATTGCTAAATACTAATAATAATTACTACATGACTTTCTCATGTGTGTAGCATTTGTATTCACAGAACTACTGCTGAGGCAGGAGTGCTTTCTCAATCTGTTATACAGCCAAGGAGTGTGAGGGCTGAGATGTGAACCAATCCTCATTCCAATATGTTCATATCCTCTTTACTCTTCCCCTATTCTTTTCTAAAGAAGGAAGAAAGTATCTCTCTCAAAAGTGTGCTCTGTTTTCCTTGCCTGCTTTGTAACTTTCCCAGTATTCTGAACCCAAACTTTTTCAAACATAAAGTGTTCCAGGTTAACCATCTTGTCCTGTACCAATAAAGAAAATGACTCTGACCCTCAGCACTAGGTGCACAAATAGATGAGGACACAATTGAGATAGAGCATGATGGTGATCCTATAGCCTTTCACTCTGTGTGTGTGTGTTTGCACGTGTGCAGTGACAATCTTAAAATAGGATTCAGAAAAAAAACCAAATCAGAAATAATTAAAATGGGTCTTATTGAGAGCTGATTCCTCCATCTTTCTCCTCTGAAACCCTTCCAGGCACCAACTTGTAACCGTGCTTAATGGCATGTATCTGGCTGGAAAACCTCTAAAGGAAGAGAAAGAGGAAAAATACATGAGCCCGCGACTGGCTGGATTGAAACTGTGATCAGGGACTAATCTGTGTTACCTCACTAGGAGCCTGAGTTGAAATGATGTAGCAGGGGACAAATAAATAACCCTCTCTGTTAAGAGGGGACTGGTAGGAATGGAAAGAGGGAGAGAGAAAAGAAATGGAGGCATTCACAACAAGGAAGTCAGAAAGCAGTCTGAAATGGAAATGTTGGAAGGAAAGAAAGGAGGAATTCTTTTACTTAATTCTCTTCTCCCACCCCTCCCTGTAAAACGGGAATAGTGTTAGAATGAAAGAAAAAGAAAGCGGATGACCTATTAAGAGCTGTGAAGTTCAGGAGCTCCTCTATTAGGATGTGGTGTTGCTGTGCTGGGGTTTTTTACTCTCCGTGCTCTCTGTAGCTTGGGGGCATGTCACACACTTGTGAGAACTTTACCGGAGTGTTGATGCAATATTGTGTCAGTAACTGAGTGATTTGTTTTTCCTCTGGACATTGATTGAAGAAATTCTTATTACATTTTATAGCTTGCTTGGCCTTCGTATGAGAGTCAAGACATAAATTGGACCATAAATTGGCCTCTGTCAGAATCTACATCGGAATGACACCAAATACATGTCATCAGGCTTGTGTTCCAGCTAACAGCAGGAATCCACTGGTGCTTGTCATCTTGATCAAATGTTCACCTTACTCCCTTTTCCAGCTTATGCTTCTACTTTGAAGAAAATACGGTAAAGACCCTGGCAAATTTGCTGTTCTGATTCGGCAGCATTATACAGCAAAAAGAATACTGGGGGATTTAATTGATTTGCTCCAAGTTAAGTCTCCACTGTGAGTATCAGAGGTAGGATGCATATAAATAAAAATAGATGCAAAGAAAGAAATATATAGTTATACAAAAAGGACAAGAAGGTATACATAACAGATATATTTATCCCACAAGTAAAGCCGATACATGATGATTCATGAGTGGCAGAGATACGGTTGAGTTATACAGATTTGTTCTCTGGAGTAAGATAAACTTGTCATTTCAGCTCCTACCATTATGGACTCTGAGCAGAAAATCAAATTTTCAAGAGTTGGCTTATATTATCAATGAACACATATGGCCATTTGAGTTAATTGAAAAATTCAGATGATTTTACCAGATATAAATATGTATTATTATTTTGATAAAAGTAAGATTTAGTAACTTTTGAAATAAAAATTATATTTTTATAATCAGGAAGTAAATACTTTATGTTAATAAATTCACTTCTTAATAATTTTTATAATTTGTGACCACAGTGTGGTCTAGACTCGATATAAAATGCCACACGTAGAAGGTGTCTTTTTAAGTCAATAATTCACAGAAAGTGTTAAGGCATATTTGCTTAATTGAAAACCTTACTAGAATCATAGCAATCAAAAAATGAAGATTTCATCAAAATATTTCTTCTAAAAGAAGCTTTAGATCCAGATAGTTTTATGGATGAGTTTTTTTAATTTTTCAAAGATTGGACAAATCCCAAGCTAAATAAACTTTTGAGTATAGAAAAACATGGAGGAGTTCTTTAATACTAATGTTATACTAATGTTTTTTAAGACTAACATTAAAACCCCATCTCCCCCCAAAAAATCACAACCACACCATCGCCACAAACTGTCTCATTTATGACAATAGATACAAAAATGTTGAGTAAAAATACTTGTTTTATCTCATCGGAAAACAAAGATTAAAATACTGTTACTAATGAAAATAATCTTAAATGAGACACACTTTAGATATATCAAATGATCAAATGGAAGAATCCTTGCACCAATGACTATAGAAAAAAACACATGTTAAATTCACCACCAGTTGCTGATTAAAAAAAAAAAATGCTTTAGAAACTAGGACAAAATAAGTACTTTAAAAATAAGATAACAAATGTTGTTTCGATGTGTTAATTCAATTATTTCTGTTCTGAATGAGTTTTATAGGTAAATGGTACAAAATTCAAAAGGTACAAAGGTTTATTCATGATTATACTCCTACATTTCTGCCTTATCAATCAAACCCTTCCCAGATGCAGCCACTCTTACTGGTTTCTGATTACCTTCCAGAGACATTCCAGGTACACACAAATAAATACATACATATAAAGTCTGTTTATTAAATATCCAACATCATGCCTAATAATAAAACCATAGAGTTTTAAATTAAATACTATAAAATGTTTATTTCTTTTAATATTTTTCTGACATTTCTTGACATTGCAGTAAGATGTAAGACAAATTAAGAATATACATCGATTGAAAAGATATATTATCACTTTTTTTGCAAATTATGCACTAAAACACCCTTTTTGAAAACCATACAGAATAAACTGCCCAATTATTAAAACTACTAAGAGGATTTATAAAGTACCTGGAATCAAGAGAAATATATACAACCTCTACATAAGAATATATGAAAAATAGAAATTCCCTTCACTATACTGGCCAAAACAAAAAGATGAATGACCTAGTAATTAAATTAACAAGAAAAATGAGACCTGAAGGTAGAACAGTTTACTCTTTTTCTGGGAGTCAAAAAAGAGAGACATGACATCTGGAAGAAGAAGCTTGAAAGTATACAGTTGCCCATATTTTCCTAAATTAATTTATAAACTTAACAAAATTACAGCCAAAATATCAATAATAAATTATTCCTTATCGTTTGACTAAAAATTCATCTGAAAGAATAAAAATTTAAGAATAGCCAATATAGGCAGGGTGCGATGGCTCAGGCCTGTAATCCCAGCACTTTGGAAGGCCAAGGCAGGTGAATCAACTGAGGTCAGGAGTTCGAGACCAGCTTGGCCAATGTGGTGAAACCCTGTCTCTACTAAAAATACAATGGTCATGGTGGTGGGCGCTTGTAATCCCAGCTACTCAAGAGGGTGAGGCAGGAGAATCGCCTGAACCCAGGAGACAGAGGTTGCAGTGAGCTGAGATCACACCACTGCACTCCAGCCTGGGTGACAAGAGTGAAATTCCATCTCAAAAAAAAAAAAAAAAGAATAGCCAATACAAAAGGTTTAGAGATCTATTGGTCTTACTGGTTACTGAAATTCATTATAAATGTACATTGTTAAAACATCAAGGAATAATAGGTCCAGAAATATGACAGAGCAATGGAACAGAATACAGAGTCTAAAAACAGACCCAAATATTGTGAGGAATTAATAACTAGAATGAAAAAGATGACATTTCAAATATCTTTGGAAAAGAATTATTTAGTAAGTGGTTTAGTAAGTGGTTTAGTAAGAATTATTTAGTAAGTAGGACAAGTGGCTTATCATTTGGAACACTGTAATAAACTTTCACCAAAATAAACTTTGGGGTAAATTGAAGCTTTAATCCTCAAAAATTAAGCCATAAACGATTTGAAACAGATAAGTTAATATTTAAGATCAGTATAGGCAAGGCCTTTCCTAACATGACACTGAAAATGGAAAGTATAAAGGAATGAATCAGTGCACGTTCCTGTATAAAAGGGAAATCTGGCTGGCACGGTGGCTCATGCCTATAATCCCAGCACTTTGGGAGGCCAAGGCAGACAGATCACCTGAGGCCTGGAGTTCGAAACCAGCTTGGCCAAAATGGAGAAACCCCATCTCTACTAAAAACTACAAAAATTAGCGGGGGCATAGTGCCTGTAATCCCAGCTATTTGGGAGGCTGAGGCAGGAGAATTGAATCCAGGAAGCAGAAGTTGCAGTGAGCTGAGATGGAGATCATGTCACTGCACTCCAGCGTGGGTGACAGAGTAAGACTCCGTCTCCCCTCGCTCAAAAAAAAAAAAAAGAAAAGAAGTATTTATTCGAATTGAAAGGTAAAAAGTTTGGAAAGTTTTCAATGCCTATAATAAAGCAGGCTTGATAACTTCAAAATGTAAAATAACTTAAAAATCAGAAAAATTTCTGTAACACGAAAAAAATCTATGAACAAAAATTGACATATAAATGCAAATAACTAACACCTTCAAACTGGACAAGAAACTGACATGGGATAGAAATGGAAGAGGAGCTGTGATAGGAGAATGAGGAGGGGCCTGGAACATTAGGGGCAAAACATGAAGAATTTCATGGCTGAGGGAGAGTGACTGGGTGAAGTCAGAGAATGATTGAAAAATGGTCATTGACATAGTGGTAGGAAAAGACAGAAGCTGGAGGATGGATTGGCAGGAGGGGAGCCAAGGAGATAAAAGTAGTAAATGTGAACAGGGTTTTTCAAGATGCTTGGTTGGAAAGAGAGAAAGTAAAGAGCTGTTGGTGAAAGGAACTTTGGGTTAAGATGGGAGAAATGTTTGCTGGTTTTGGTGATCAGAAGGGACCCAAAGGGCCAGGTGCGGTGGCTAACACCTGTAATCCCAGCACTTTGGGATGCCAAGGGGGACGGATCACAAGGTCAAGAGATCAAGACCATCCTCACCATGATGAAACCCCATCTCTACTAAAAATACAAAAATTAGCAGGGTATGATGGCATGCTCCTATAGTCCCAGCTACTTGGGAGGCTGAGGTGGAAGAATCGCTTGAACCCAGGAGGCAGAGGTTGCAGTGAGCTGAGATTGCGCCACTGCACTCCAGCCTGGCGACAGAGCAAGACTCCGTCTCAAAAAAAAAAAAAAAGAAGGAACCCCAAGAGGGAGAAGTTGAAGAGAGAGGGCAGAGACGCAGAAAATGTCAGGACAAGAAGTCAGTGATCCAGAGCTTTCCTTTTCCATGTATGAGGAGGGGAGGGCCAAGGAAGGGATTGTGGGGTTCGTTGTGGGGTTAGGAGCAGAAAAAAGAGGTGTTACCATCCAAAAACATCTATGTTTCTAGCAAAATCGGTGATTATTTTGCTAAGAGTATAAATGGAGGCTGAGGGAATCTAGATGTAAAGATTTTGGAGAAGGTCTGACAAAGCTGCTATGCAGAACGGGACAGAGCATGAATAGGAAAATCCTGTTTGCCCAATATATTTGTGTTCGTATCATGTGAAATGGACAGTGCTCCACACTGCCCAGCTGTGGTTCTCCCAGCAACAGTTAGCATCGTCAGCGCATGCACAGGGAAGAACAAGGAGAATTTCCTAGCGTTTAGCCAGATAGATTGCTATAAAATTACGATGGATGAAGAGGTTGAAGATACCAGGAAAAGAGTAGCTGCAGTGTTGATACAGGACAGATGTGAAAGAAGTGACAGTATGTGGAGGCTCATCAGTAGAGAAAAAGCGGACAAGAGGTTCTGGTGAAGCCTTCTAATAAGATTCAAAATTCTTTGTCAATCTTGTGGCTTGCTGTGGTTTATCCAGTCAGCTATTCTATTCTGTGTTCTCATCCCCATAGTGATCAGCACTTCTTCTCTCCAGATTCGGTCTCCCACTGCTCCTTCCTGTTTAGAGTACTCTCTGGAAACCTTGCCTCACAGCTAACAAATGCCACATTGCTTCAAACTCTTCACTGAATATCCTATTCTCCTCACCCACATTATAGTAAAGCCTTTTACAATCCTGCATATTAAGAATTAAAGACGGAGGCGACTGTAAAGAGGGCAAATGCATATTGGAAGTTGCATTTCACAGAGTCTCACTTTAAGCTTTCCAAATACCAGAGTTCGTTGTGCCTTTCTATTCAGTCCCCAGAAAGTCATCAGGTAGATACAGCAACAGTTCAGGCTCTGATGGAATCCCTGCTGAAACCTTCAAACTAAAAAATGGAAACTCATGTTACAGTTTCACTCTCACTTAGAGATTTCTAACGATGGAGCAATTCCAGATGACATCAGGGTGGCTGTGATCATGACAAATTTTAGTTCATGAGAGAAGAGTCTGACTTATATCAAATTTATACTGCTTCATTTTTTTTTTTCTATAGAAAAATCATTGAGAATCTCCTTGAGCCATGTTCTTCGTGTTACTGAAGAGATCTTTCCAGAATCTCAGTTTGGTCGTAGTTGATAAAGAGCTCTACTGACATGACTCACAGTTCATAAACTTGTTTAATGAATGAGAAACCTTCTGAACAATTCTTATTAAGCATCGTTATTTCCCCAAGTTTGCCCCCCAGCCCCCAGATACTCGTTACTTCTTTCAAAGTGTTCTTCTTTGAAAATATTTTGTTAAGTTTCCTCTGGGAATGACAGAGCTATCAACCAACACTGTATCACTGATCAAACACGGTTTTCAAAATTAGTCTTCACAGTGATTCATCTGAGCACTTAAAAAATTTCCTGATAGAGTAAAGCAACTTTCCAAGTGCTGAATAAGGTTTGATCTTCAACTATCTTTAATGCAGAGCTAAGCTTGATAGCCAAAATGCTAGACAGACAGATGGAAGCTGGAAAACAGGACAAATTGGGTAGGTGAATAAAGAGAGGCAAATGATTTTAATAAGAAAACTGTTATATAAATATATATATATATATATAAATATACATATCGGCAGGTCACAGTGGCTTATGCCTGTAATCCCAGCACTTTGGGAGGCCGAGGCAGGCAGATCATCTGAGGTCAGGAGTTCGAGACCAGCCCGACTAACATGGAGAAACCCCATCTCTACTAAAAATACAAAAATTAGCTGGGTATGGTGGTGCATGCCTGTAATCCCAGCTACTCAGGAGCCTGAGGCAGGAGAATCACTTAAAACCCAGGAGGTGGAGGTTGCGGGGAGCCAAGATTGTGCCATTGAACTGCAGCCTGGGCAACAAGAGCAAAACTCCATCTCAAAAATAAACAGATAAATATACATATTTACATGCAAACATACATATACCATGATATATATATATATATATATATAAATGGAAAAATAATACATTTTGGGTTGTTAATTACTGCTATCACTAATAGCTGAGTACTTCGATTGGCTTGTAAACTATGCCAAATAAATAATTTACATTTATTATGCCATTAAAGTCTCACAACAATCTATGAAGTAGGTATTATTTGGCTTTTTATAGTTAAGAAATAAGGTTTAGAGGTTTAAGTAAGCTCACGGAGGAAGTAAATGGCAGAAGCAACACTTAAGCTCAGACTTTTCTGGCTCCAACCACCACCTCTTAGTTTTATTCCTGTTTACGAAACAAAAAAAGGGGGATTCACAAGTCATGGTGAATTGAAGGTATGGTCCTGATGAAGGGGAGTCAAGAAGAAAAGGAAGAAACCAAGATTCAACATGCTTGAGATAGAGAATGGGAGTAGGTTCTAGGTCAGTGGTTCCTAATTTTTAGTGTATAGGACATTCTTCTGGGAAAGTTTTAAAATGCTGATTCCAGAATGTCTTCCTGCCACCCAAAGTACCATTTAGAAGTTTGAAGTGGGACCCAGAATCTGTATCTTTTACAAGTACCCCAGGTGATTCTGATGGAAGCAGTCCACAGACCATTCTATGAGAAACACTGCTCCAAGCTGCGGACCCAAGAGAAGAGACCGTGCAAACCCAGAGTCAGAGACTCCATGAGCAGATTAAGTGGCATGAATCTTGCTCTCCTGGCAATATATTTGGACAAAGAGAGGGAAAAACTGGACTGAGCTTTATTTTTCCAGAGATCAAAAGAAATACCAGAAGCAAATCTCATCCCTGGCTTGGAGGTAAGAAATGAGAAAGACCAAATAGAACAATTCTGAAAAACTCAGAATTGAGGGAAAACTGACCTGGATTGTTTGTAACTACCATCACATTGCCATTTGATGGGCCAGAGCTATCTGTGTTTTCTGGGTGATATTAGAAAGGATGGAAGAAGGAAGGGTAAGGAAATCTTTAACAGAGAAATACCATCTCTTTTTTTTTTACCTTTGATGTCGGCACTCTGTAAATATTTACTGACTACCAACTGTGCCCTCGAGTCTTTGGTAGGACTAGTACATAAACTGAAAGTTAGATATGATCCCTGTCCTTTAAAAATCGAGAACCTTAAGGAGAGAAAACATTTAAAAATCCTTGTAGCTGAACATGATAATTGCTATGTGTGCTTTGGAGGCACAGAAGAGAAAAGATTATCTTCGGAGGAGATTGGGAAGTACTCCCCTTGAGCTAGATCTGGAAGGGTAAAGGTAATCATGGGATATGAGGCTACTGATGGTCATACATGGGTTAGATATGGAGGAACATTAGTGGACTCTCCTATGGCCCAAGGTGTATTCTTTCCTGTGGCCCAGGTGTTCAGACTTCAGGGACACTGAATACTTCCCTGGATAGTTTCAGGGCATCTGTGAATCAACCCAAATTTATTTATTTATTTTATTGCATTTTAGGTTTTGGGGTACATGTGAAGAACATGCAAGATAGTTGCATAGGTACACACGTGGCAGTGTGATTTGCTGCCTTCCTCCCGTTCACCTATATCTGGCATCTCTCCCCGTGCTATCTCTCCCCAACTCCCCACCCCTCCGCTGTCCCTCCCCTATTCCCCCCAACAGACCCCAGTGTGTAGTGCTCCCCTCCCTGTGTCCATGTGTTCTCATTGTTCAACACCCGCCTATGAGTGAGAACATGCAGTATTTCATTTTCTGTTCTTGTGTCAGTTTGCTGAGAATGATGTTCTCCAGGTTCATCCATGTCCCCACAAAGGACACAAACTCATCGTTTTTGATTGCTGCATAATATGCCATGGTGTATATGTGCCACATTTTCCCTGTCCAGTCTATCATTGATGGGCATTTGGGTTGATTCCAGGTCTTTGCTATTGTAAACAGTGCTGCAATGAACATTCGTGTGCATGTGTCCTTATAGTAGAACGATTTATAATCCTTTGGATATATACCCAGTAATGGGATTGCTGGGTCAAATGGAATTTCTATTTTTAGGTCAACCCAAATTTAATCTAAATGTTGATACTTATCTGTACTTTTCTGAGAAGTTCATATCTACTGTAAAATTTCCAAGGAATCCTCAAACCAAAGAAAGATTTTTTAAAAGTTATTTTTAAAAGGGCAGACAATAGAGATCTTTAAGTGAAGAAATAATATCTTACTACCTTCTGGAGATATAACTTGGGCTGTAGGGTGGAGGATACATAAAAGAAAATGCCAACAACAAGGGAGGCCCCTAGGGGATTGTCACAGTGATCGAGGTGGGAGATGAAAAGGGTTGCACTCAGGTGGCAGCAGTGGAGACAGACAGAAAGAAATGAACTTGAGAGCCATGTTTTGGTCTTGGGACTAAGTTAATATGGTGAATGATGGAGAGTAGTCAAGGATGAGTTCCATATCTCTTGCTTTCAAGACTGAGTGGAAGCCAGGAGCCGTGGCTCACACCTGTAATCACAACAGGATTTGGAAGGTTCAGGTGGGTGGATCATTTGAGTCCAGGAGTTCAAGACTAGCCTGGCCAACATAGTGAAACCCCAACTCTACAGAAAATACGAATATTAGCTAGGTGTAGTGGTGTGCACCTGTAATCCCAGCTATCTGGGAGGCTGAAGGGAAAGCATGGCTTGAGCCCAGGGGGTGAAGGTTGCCATGAGCTGAGATCACACTCCAGCCTGGGCAACAGAGCCAGATCCTATCTCAAAAATAAATAAATAAATTTTAAAAGACTGAGTAGAAAATTGACAAAAGAGAACGTCTAGGCTCCCTTCAATAGACAATATACTAAGTACTGAACTCCATTTTGTTCCTGAAATTGTGCAATAGAGTAAATCAACAATAAAGTAAGATGAAGATGAGAGTGGAGATGAAGTGAAAAAGGAGGAGGAAGAGAGGGAAAGGAAAAGAAGAAGAAGAAGGAGGGCAGGGAGAAATATCATCCCCTCCCAAGATACTTTTCAGGTATAGGTAGATCACATAGTATCTTATAGGCCACCGTAAAACATGCTTATTCTGTAGGTAAAATTGGGGACCATTAAATGATTTAAACTGATGATTGCCATGATCTGACTTACTTTTTAAAAAGATCTGACTGTTCTGTATAAAGTAAACCATAAGTGGTTGAGGTTTGGAAGCAGAGAAACCAATTATAAAATTGTTATAGTGATTCTGGTAAAGCAGAATGATGGTCCCTGGTTTTACAGGGAGGTATGATAAGGGATCAGATTCTGAACACATTTTGAAGGTGGAGCTAATAGGATTTGCTAACAGATTGGATTGCAGCGTGGGAGAAGGAGTCAAGAGAGACTCGCAGATTTTTGGCTGAACAGCTTGGAGGATGGAGTTTCCAACAGCTGAGAGATAGAAGGCTGTGGGAGGATCAGGACTGTGGGTAGGAACCACTCAGTTTGAGATATCTTCTTGCCATCCAATTGGAGATGCCAAGGAGGTAATGAAATATATGCATTTGTAATACACTACAGAGGCCTGGACTGAAGCTATCAATTGGGAAGTTTGTCAGCATATAGGTGTTATCCAACCCTAGGCCTGGCTGAGATCACAGAGATCTGAGTGTAGGGAAGAAAGGAAAGAGGACCAAAGTCTGGGGCACTCTTATGTTAAGGATATGAAGAGAAGAGAGGAATTGTTCTTCCAATATTCCCCTTAAGCACATTTTCCCCAATATTTTTATCAGTGCAGTACCTAAGATCAGGGACTTTGGGATAAGATAGAAGGCTAAGTTCAACTCCTAACTCCATAATCTAATAACTGCTGTGCGATCTTGGTCAAGGTGTTTTATCATTATTCCTTAGTTTTCTCATTTTCAAAATGGAAATAATGAAGTACCTACTTCATAGGTTTGTTGTGAGGTTAAATGCTTAAAATATTCAGCATGGTGCTTGGTACATAGTAAACACTCAACAATTGCCATCTGCTTTTTGTTTGTTTGTTTTTTTGAGAGAGGGGTTGTGCTCTTGCTCTCTAGGCTGGAGTGCAGTAGCATCATCACAGCTCGCTGTAGCCTCAAACTTCCAGGTTCAAGCGATCTTCCCACTTCAACCTCCTGGGTAGCTGGGATCACAGGTGCACACCACCACATCTGATTAATGTTTTTTTTTTGTTTTTTTTAGTAGAGAAAAGATCTTGCTTTGTTACTCAGGCTTCTTGAATTCCTGGGCTCAAGCAATCTTCCCACCTTGGCCTCCCAAGTAGCTGGGATTATAATCATGACCCACTGGGCCTGGTTGCTTTCATCTTTTTTTTTTTCTTAAGTCCATTCTTTGAGCTACAGTTCTTGAGAATGCTAAGAATCACAAATAACATGAGCACCTGATAGTGGAGCTCAGCATGAGTCCTAGTGCAGCCGACCGAGTCACTCCACAGAATACTCACCCTAGCCATGGCGGCTCAACGTCTAAACCCCTGCCCCATTCTCCATCCTACCTCCCCTCAACCCAGGGTATTCATCACGTCCCATAGCACTTGATGCCAGAAAATTGGTTTGTTGTACTTATGACCTTGAAGACAATTTGTTACTAACGACCCACATTCTAAATGCTTTGTGGAAGCATTCCACTGCCCAAGATAGCAACTGAAAACACAAAGACTCAAAATAAGAATTAGATTTTCAGTGACAATAACTGATTGAGATCCAGCCTTCAAAGCCTATAAACATGAGTCCAAGTTCTTCCTGATGGCCTCTTCTCTACATAAATCTGGGAAGCATAGAAGAATTGCTATTGCATTTTGAAATTCAAGAAGCAAAATCTCTATAAAGTTTGGTAACTATATAGCATATAACATACAGCCACCCCATGCTTCATCATAAAAATAATATACACATGTGAATTAAAAATAAATGATGACAAGGAAAGAAATATTGGAAAAATATAATTAAAAATACTGTAACAGCTGACAGATTAGTGGCTTAGAAAAAAAATGCAGCTACAAGAAGACAGTTCTGAAAATAATGAAGCAACCGAGAATGAAGTTAATGAGATTGAGAAAATGAAAAAAGAGAATTTACAGTACTATCACACACAAAAAAAATCAAAATGTGGGCTCCAGTCTAATATATCCCCATAAAACAGAAGCACATCCAGCCCGCTTCCTTTCATCAGGGTACTGAATGATTTGGTGTCCTCCACTCATCCAGAAAACAGGTTGAGTGATAGAGCTGACTTTTTAGACACATCAGTAATTCTCAAAGATCAAGCTGTCTTTATTCCCACCTGTGGTTCAGAAGCAACTTGTAAGCCGTAAATGAGACAAGCAAAGTGAAAATATAAGGCAACAAGAAAAAGTCTATGTGTTCGCCCAGTGTTTCTCTCCTAACTACACGGCTCAGAACCTGGAGTGGGAATTCTGTAAATCTTGATGACAATGTGCTGTTTTATTGTTGTGCATTATTTTGAAGACCTATATCTGTTGTGAAATGTAGGTAGGCTGGCAGCCTTAAATTTGCAAAGGGATCTAAAACCAAGCTAGGAAATGATCATGTTTAAAAAAAAAAAAAAGAAATTCCCTTAATTTGTAGAAAGAAATGCAAACCAAAATCTCAAGTAATTTGTCATATAACCTATATTTCCTGTAAGCTATCACTAATTCACATATTTAACAATATTTACAGAGACTCTATTGTTTTTCATTACTGTTTCAGGTACAGGAATACAAAAAGGCCTATAACATAGACCATCCCCTCAGGGATCTTGCACTTTGAGCTTGGAGTGGAACATGCACATTACAATGCAATATGACAGAAGCAGCATACAGGCATGTTCAAGGTACCCTAGGGGTACTGAGGTGGGTGCACCAAGTCTTCAGAACAGAAGGGTCTTCACAACAGAAAGGTCTTTAAGCTGGTCTTAAGCAGGTGAAAAAGACCAAGGGAAACCACTGAGTATTGCTGGCAAAGGAAGCTACTCACAAAGGCAAGAGAAAGCATGGATTTTCTAGGGCCAGCACATCTTTGGCTTGGCTCAGGGCTAATCATGGAGAAGGGAGTGGCAGCAGAGAAGGCTAGAGACCTAGGCATGCATGAGGCCATGAAGGACCATACATACCTGCTAAGACATTCTGACTTTATCCAGAATGTGAGAAAGCACCTTTGAACAAGGTGGAGGAATGACATTAACAGATTGAAATTCTAGAAAGATTACTCTGGCTGAAATGTGAAAAATGGTTTGGAAGGAGTCTTAATGGGATTAAGAAGATGATCCCTCATTATTAATGAGATGAGGGATGGTAAGGCCTTAAATGAAACCAATAGCAGACATGGTAAAAAAAAAAGGGGGGGGGTAAAAATTGAGAGCTATTCAGATGGTTCATTCAAGCTGTAGAGTCTAATTACAATGAAAGATGAGAAAAATGGGCTTTCAGGCTTATAGTGTGAGGGAGTAGGTAGTTGATGACGTTATTTATGAAGATAAAGAGTTCAGGGGAAGGAGGAAGTTTATGGTGGCAAGGAATGAGTTTGGTTTTTTACCATTTATTTCAAGAAGACATATGAATGAAGAGGCAAAATATATATTTATGAAGTCTGTGAAACAGACCTGGACCTGGGCTATGAATTTAGTGGGATTTAACATAGTGACATGTAATTAAGGTTGTTCTCACAGTTCATGAAGCTTGAGAAGAATAAGGGCTGAGAACATGAGTATGGAACCACCACTTAAGGGACCAAAGGAAAAAGAGGAATCTTCAAAGTGGATTGACACAAAGTAGCAAAGCAATAGGAAGACTTTAGAAGACAGTGGGTCCTTCGAAGCCAAGGGTTAGTCCTGATCAATAGGCTCAGTAGGATCAGGGCTCATTTTATCCATTGAGACTGGCAGCCAGGTAGTCAGTGGTAACTCATCCTGGGAAGATTCTGTGACAGTTTAGGGAGGTGAAGACAGAGTGTGTAAATGGCTTTTTAAATAAGATTGTTCTGAAGAAATAGCGAGAGAGCATGATAACTTGAAGGCAAATCATGGTATAGATATTTTTGTTTTATATGTTTTCATTTTTTTTATTTTAAAATGGAAGACATTTACCGAGTTTGTAAGGTGAAGGAATGGAACCAGCAAAAATAGAGCAGTTAAAAATCATGAAAAAAAGGAGAGACACAGCCATTAAGGAAATGTCTCTGAGAAAAGGGAGGGATTGGATGCATTGCATGAAATGCAACAAGAGTCTTGAGCACAAAAAAGAATACTTCTGACCCTCAGTCAGGGAAGAAGATGGGAAGAAATCAACCAACGATGTCACTTCAGATATTTTAAGTAAAGCTGTCTAAGCTTCGGTTTACTTCTTAAAGAAATGGGAATAGTAATTAATACCGTCTCATAGGGAGGGCTGAGATAGTAATGATTATTATTTCTATAGGCATGACTGTGAGAATGAAATGAAATAAAGCAAATAAAATGCTTAGCACCAAAAGTTATGCTTATGAAGCTGTGGGTAGTGTTGTTATAATGAGGTAATCATTTTCTTTTTCCTGTCTTCTCATGATCTGGACTTGCTCATCATAGCCACCATTAGCACCCCCACCAATGCCACAACCACTTCTCCAGAAAATGGGGATTCCCCAGGATTAATCCTACACAACTTACAAAGGGAAGCTCAAGTTAGACATCCTTCGTGAAGGTGTCCAACCATGCCAGTCCAAAGTTATATTGAGCTCTTAATATATGGAGTTTCCATATCACACAAATTCACACTTAAATTGTCCCATCTATGAAATGATAAATTTAGTCAGCATAGGTTAGGTTATGCTGTGGTAACAGGCAATCTTAAAATCTCAGTGGGCTGGCACAATAAAAATTGTTCTTCTTGCTCATGCAAAAGCTCCTAGAGTTACCTAGGCCAGCCCCCCATTCTCTATAGTTTTTGATTCAGGCTTTCTGCTTTTTCACCATGAAACCTCCTTCATAATTGCTACATCAGGAAAAGAAGGGAAGTAAAGATCATGTTCCAGCTCTTAAATGCTTCCATCCATATATCACACACATCCCTACCATTCACATTTTCCGGCCAAAGCAAATCATATAATCTGCCTAAAGCTGAAGGGGTTGAAAAATGCATTTTTTTTCAGGTACTCAGAAAGAAAGGGCAACCAGAAATATTGATGCACAGCAGATAGATCTACTGCAAGAAAACAGAATTAGAACTTAAAGTCCTTCGAGATCTGCTATTCCAATTATTTCATGTATGTTTTCTTCTTCAATAAGGTTGCAAAATCCTTGAGTACAGGGCATATGTCAAATACATCCGATTCCTCCCTCATAACATATAGCTCAAGGTTAGGCACATGAGAGTCACTCAACAGTTAACTGAAAGTAACTGATGCTATAGGGATTTAAGGATAAAATGGATCATTAATGGGGAGGGAAAAAAATAAATAAAATAAAATGGATCATTAGCTAAATGGTATTTATATTATAGATCCTCTGTGTCCAAAGAATATATATCAGTTTCTTTGAGAGAAAATAAGAGATGTGGTCCCTGTCTTTAAAAAAATTATCCTCTAATTGGGTAACCCAATTATGTACATTCTCAAAGTCAGTAGGTGACATGTGCCTATGGGCAATATTACTGGAATATCCTTGAAGATGGCAGAAGAGGTGCATAGTGGATGCTAGTTTTTCCAAGCCACTGACAAGTCACTTGACACAAATGTGAGCTCATTTAGGGTACTGTGGCTCCTGTGAGGTAAAGTTTCAGATTTATTGCTGTAAAATGCAATTTGCTACCTCAGATTTGCCTTGGCTAAGGATTAAGACAGAGGATGAGCTTATTAATAAAGTCAGGAGTGAAGGGGAGTGGCTGGTCCTGGGACCATGAGTTTCAGGAGGGTCACAGTCAAACTGTCCCTTCATTCTTTCTTGTAGTTGAAATCATCTAATTGAAAGGAAGGGGTTTATTTGTTGGGGAAGAAAAAAAGTCCTCAGTGAGATTTTCAAACTTACCACCACTGTAACATCTTTTTTTTTTTTTGAGACAGAGTCTTACTCTATCGCCAAGGCTGGAGTGCAATGGCACATCTTGGCTCACTGCAACTTCTGCCTCCTGGGTTCAAGCTATTCTTTCTCAGCCTTTGGAGTAGCTGGGATTATAGGCACCTGCCACCACATCTGGCTAATTTTTGTATTTTTAGTAGAGACAGGGTTTTGCCATGTTGGCCAGGATGATCATGAACTCCTGACCTGAGGAACCACCCGCGTCAGCCTTCCAAAGTGCTGGGATTACAGGCGTGAGCCACCGTGCCTGGCCTGTAACATCTTTTGTTTGTAAAATGCCAAATAAAGAGAAATAAACTCTAGGGCCATCTTGAGAGGCTGTGTGAAGGGACAGAGAATATATGCTTTTATGCATGACTTCTGCTGGGTGTACTGAAAACTACAAGAGGGTCTGAGAGTCATGGTTGCAGAGATCTGCTGCAGATGTCCCAGAGGACATCATCCTAACGGAACTTGAAGAACTGAAAACCAAAAGCTGGATTCTACCCTATCTATTCATCTTTGAAATACTCTGTGTAACTCACTGCCTTCTCTCTAGAAAGAAACAGCAGTGGGGAGGGCTCTAGGTGAAGTAAGGACATGCACCTGTTAGGTTGATGTGCTCTATGGAAGCCTGATTAAACTTATCCAGTTGGTCACATGGTGCATCAAGAGGTCAGAAAGGATATGACCTAAGTCCGAGAATTATGCCAGAGATGGTAAAGCATGAGATCTGTATTATGGGGAAAAAAATCAAAGGAGGTTGGCTTTATGTAACTTGTTTTCTGATCTCTGTCTCCCTAAACTATAAGGTTATAAGGACAGAAAGAGGGTCTTATTCAACTTTTCATCTTCAGTACATAGACCAGAGCCTGGAAAGTGGTAGATGCTTATTGAATATCTGTAGAATGAATGAATAAATGAATGAACCAATAGACAACCTTGCTCCAAGCCATATGCTAAAGTGGGAAAAGCAACACCTCAGAAGGCCTGATTTTGGTGTGAATTGTCTTACAAACTAGCTACCTTCCACAAGTCCCTTAACCTCCTGTGACTTCAGTTCCCTTATCTGTGATGAGGGGAGACAGAGCCAGATGATCTCTAATGTGGCTTCGTGACCTGTTATCAGGAGTACCTGAATGAACAGTAGGTCCCTAGGCTTTTAGTTAGGAAACAGGGGATGTTCATGGGAAGGTTGACATTAGGGACAAACCATAACCTCTACCCAGTTAGAAAATTGAACTAACTGGATAACCCATTGCTGAACCTGGATGGTAATTCATTTTGGTCCCTAACTGCTATTTCAGCACAGAGACCCAAGTTTTGTTCACAGCTTGAAGGTCCAGTAAGTAGCTCAGGGCTTTTGATGAACAAATCTGTTTATGTTACATTAAACTTAATAATTATATCATTATGTCCTTAACTTTACTTTCTTCAAATGTAATAAGCAGAGGAGCTATTTCTCCAATTTTCCTTACCTACTACAGAAAACAAACAGTAAAACCCCCATGAGTAGACAATAATCCAGCTAATCTTCCTTCCTCTTAGTCATAAGACAGTGTTTATCAACCACCTGAAATAGGAATCACCTGGGATGCACTGTATATTAAAATGTAGATTCCCTAGGTACCATCCAGAGTTATTGAATCAGAAGTCTGCCCAGAATTAAGGCTTTTAACAAGTTCTCGAAAGAGCATCTCCTGAGGCCTCTCGTTTTGGGCAAATGATGAGAAGGAAACAGTAACATTAGGCAATAACCTGATGCTGCACAAGGATCTAGATTATCTCAAGGTAAACCCACATCTTACCACTGCAGGATGATGCATGTTATAATGGAGACATCACAAGGTAGCATCAAGGTGCCACTGCTGGGCCTCTTTCCCAGCCTCTTTTCCTTTCCTACTTTCAGGTGCTCTGATCTGGTGTCTAGAAAGGAGGAGTGACTGAACTGCCAGGATCTAAAGAGAGTGAACACAGACAAGCAACATAAACCGCTACAAGTGGAAATGAAACAATATTTATGTGGCTCAGAGTCGGTCATGGGAAAGGGGGCCTCTTTTTCATCTCTCTGCCAACAGAAGGAGTTTCACAGGGGCACCTGGAGTCAACTGTAAATTGTTTCTATTGTTGTCATTTTGAAATATGCAGAGTGGAGGAGTGGAGATGGGAGAACCTATCTTTATCATACAGGGGTCAGGAGCAGCATTTTTCCTCTCCCTGTTTCTTATCATGCTAACATCCACTCCAGGCACCACCTGGAGGGTGAAAAACATTCACTTTACTCATTGAATTCTCTTGAAGTTAATTTGGTTTTACATAAATGCCCTATCAAGGGTCTGGGCCCAGGTCTGTGTTTGCTGCATCTTTGCCATCATTAGAGGATGCTTCTGTCCGTTGAATATTCATCTGTATATCCTTCCCCACAGGTGGATTTAATTCCCAGTTTTTAAAAAAGACAATTCCATTCAAGGGACACTTACTATGTAAGGTACTGTTCTAGACACTTAAGGGGATCTAAAAAGTGAAAAGAACCTAATCTAGCTGCTCATCGTTTGGTATGAAGTCACAGAATTAACTTTAATTGGGGTAGATGCAAACGCTGATTGATTTCAACTAGCAAAATTTGGAAAGGATTTTTAGAGTTGAGCCTTAAAAGCAACATGCAAAGAACATAACTGGAGTTGTCCGTAGCATACAGTAATAGCCAGGCCCTGGAAACCCTAGGCAGTCACTAGGCTGGGCACCCATCCCTCCAACGCTAAAGCAGCAACAACCACAAAGATTCACCGTTTGCGGAAGTGACCTATGATCCATGGTTGGGTTGCTGTAAAACAGGGCGTCTCTTAAATTATATCTAGATCACATATGCCTCTCAAATCAACTTTAAAAAATCATGGTATCATCCTAATCTCATTAAGTTGACTACAGGATAATGAGATTATACATATTTATACATACGGTCTTATACATATTAACTCTGATGTCATGAAAGAACTGTAGGCATCTGCACAGACTCTGGCAAAACTGGGAGAAGGGAATGAAATTTTTTCAGGTTTCATTTTAGGCTGTTATTCAAGAAAAGTCTCTAAAATGATTTACATAACTCGTTGAGCTCAACAAAAATAATTCTTAAGAACTCCAAAATCTCTTCTAATTATAGGCTTAATTAGAAATTAAGTTTCTGTTCTTGTTTTCTCAATTTCATAATTCAATGTGGCAAAGTTATCTAACATTTGTTCAGAGTTATAAAGGCTATTCAATATATAGAGGTACTATATACAGGTGTTACATATAGATATTCCAGATGTTTTCTAGTATATTCCAGATGCGTATGTTTTCCAGAAGTATTTGAGCACAGATTATAAATCTATACTTTCATATATGTTTTGTTTTTTCCCAGTGGATTGCTACAGCTCAATTTCTTGTATCACATTAGTTCTACAACACAAGGGAGTTTCTATCTTTTTCTAACTCCTAGACAGGCCAAAAAAAAAAAAAATTGCCTAAAGAACATGAAATTGCCAACAGTGATACATATTGACCCATCAAGAAGAAGTTTGACTGAAATTCATGAGAGCAAAGAAATTCAGAGTTAAGGTTAAAATTCATTACTTAACTCACTCAATGGTGCCCTGCAGGGATCTCAGAGCAGTCGGTGGTCTCTCATCCCATATGTGCAGAAACTGGGAAGTGAAAGCTGGTGTCAAGATGGAGTTTTAGGCTTCATTTTCACTTTGTTCATTTGAGCAAGTCTGGCACTTCATCTCAGTGTTATGTGTTCAAAGGGCAATGGTAGTGGATGCCTTCCTTCCTTCCTTCCTTCCTTCCTTCCTTCCTTCCTTCCTTCCTTCCTTCCTCCCTTCACTTTGCTTTCTTTCTTTCTTTCTCTTTCCTTTTTTCCTTCCTTCCTTCCTTCCTTCCTTCCTCCCTTCCTCCCTTCCTCCCTCCCTCCCTCCCTCCCTTCCTTCCTCTCTCTCTCTCTTTCTTTCTTCCTTTCTGTCTGTCTTCCCCCTTAACAAGCGTTTGATGCTGCTCCTGGGAGAGGTAATGAAGTTGCTTTGGGGACTTGAACAACAGCCCTGTATGTGCTGCATAAATTTCTTCTAGCTGCAGGTAAACCAAAAGTTATGTTAAGTGAGAAAGAAAAGGTAACAGCTGCTGAATTCTTTTTGCTAGCCCAAGGAGACTTGATACTGCATGTTACAAGCTGATTGGCAAAATCTTAACCTCCTCTGACCTGTAAAAATAAGCAGCAAAAAATCCTAAGGCTTTTTGCAGGGGTACCATTTCTTTCAGAGTTTAAAAAAAATGTGGGGGTTGATTTCTTTCTCTTTTTTTTTCTGCTATTTTTCAAGGAGAATGGTCGGTAGTAAAAGAATAAATTGAAAGGAACTCAGGTAGAAAAGGCCTGAATACTCGAATGTAATTTTACAAGATTCGTTTCCTTTACTCTGTGTTTTTCTCCTTGAAAGAGATAACTCGATTTTATACTTTACTGTCTTATTAACAGAATGCATTTTGGAACCCTGCCACCGCTAACAGTATCAGAAGGATTTAAGGCTGCTGAAATACATTTGAAGATTTAATTCTGCTGACTTCAGCTTGGATCTGGAGTAAAATCTACCCATAGATTAAGTGTTTAGCACTGTGTATTGCGATTGGTACTCCTGGTCATAAATACTCATGTCTATTTCTGTTTTAGACAGCTCTCCGTAGGTTTCCTACTCAGTATGGCACACAATGCTTGCTTCCCAAATGAGGTTATTCTCTATAAGGCTACCCCTTATATAACTCTTTTTATAGACTCGAGCCTCTGCTCTGTTGTGCAATTCATTATAAACTCCCTCGTGCGCTTTGCGATAACAAATGCTGGGTTACTGAGAAGAGCCTTCTAGAGAGGGAAGCCTGTATCTCCTTCCAGACGATATTTAATCTCATAGCAGCACTGACTAATAAAAGCAAAAGATCAATACAAAGCTGTATTGCTAGGATGAAAATTTACTAACATAGTCATTCATATCACAGGAACATCTGGTTAAAGCTTCAGGGCTCCCTTACTTTCTTAGTTATGATTTTATGGGTCTCCCCAGACTCCTTTTTAGGATTTTAGCAGGCATTTATAGCAGGCTGGACATTTTAATCTTTTTAATGTGGTTATCTGATCCACACTTGGCTTTCTCGCACTGACTGGTCATCTTCTCCACTTCTCGCTTATTGCGCTTGAATCAAGTTATGATAAGCTCACACCGTAATAGCCCCTAGTCCTAAACGGGTCTAACTTCATGTAAGTGGCCTCCTGAGCTGCTATTCATGGTCATTTCTGTGAGGCACTGTCTTTAAACCTTGGCATTTAGTGCCTTCTTCCTATCCCCATGACTTGGAATACATAAAGACTATTATAAATCACCTAGCCAGGCCTGTAGATATACTTTTTGCTAGAATAGATTTCTGAGGCCTGAGGGGCAGGCCGAGGAGTCCTGGTTTACGGCCCTGAACCAGACAGCCATGTATGAGGTTGACCCGATGGCTTGGTGCCCAGCGATCCCCACCTGTGGTCTTCAATGTGGTGGCTTGGTGAAGAATTCATTGATGGTTGAATTTGCCTGTTTGCGGTATGTGAATCAAAGTTCAGTTCCTTCTGGAGACCCATTGATTTAAAAATGCTAGGTAGATGGAATACTAAAATTCACAAGAGAATTCAAGTAAAAGACCTGAGGTAGAGAAAGTAAATAAATATAAGTGTAGTTTTACATCTAATATTTCAACAGACCTGGCCATGGCCATTATGATACACAGGGACAGCAAGGGTACCAATACTTATGGTACTCACTGTGAAAAAGTCTCTCCACATATGTTAGATTTAATTAATTTTACATTTATCTGAGATATTATCTGAACTAGGACTTGTTTATTGAGCACTTACTGTAAAATAACCCCTGGGCCACATACTTAATACATTTTATATTTCATTGGCTCCTCGTAACAATTCAGAGAGATAGGTACTATTATTGTCTTCATTTGGCAAGTTCAGAAATTGCGTCTCAGAGAGATGAAGGAACATTCTTGAGTGAAACAGCCAGCCAAGGGCAGCGTGAAAAGTCAGGCCTCAGTGTGTCTGACTTCACAGTCTTTGCACACATTGAACAGCATGACTGCAATGACTGGAAAAACACATAAATAGGTATAAGTTATTCTCCTAACGTCTTACACAATTCCTTTGCTATTTTACAATAAAGCCAGGTCATCTGCTTCTGTTGAAACTAAGCGTGTCAGACTCATCTCAGAAGATATGAGTTACCACAGATCTTCAGATAAAAGAAACAACACATTAATTCACTTACTAACACGTTCTTCAGAGGAGGAAATTGAAATACAGTTTTAACTTGATTACTTCGATCTTTCTTAACTGGGCAAAACCAAAGTAATCACACAGAGTTCCCCCTCTCTCTCCTTCTTCCAGGATGCCTTGGACAGGTTGTGGACAGGCTACCTTCTCCCCCAGTTCCTAAGGGTCAAATAAAATGGAGAGACTGTTCACTGCAGATGGGGAGGCTTTGTCATGCATCAGTTCTCAAAATTGGCTGCCTGGCATAGAAGATGATTTAAGTAAAACTGAACTAATTTTCAAAACTGAAACTTAAGCTGTTGAGCAACATGAGCCAAGTGCCGTTTGTCTTGGACACCCCAACACTTTCTTGGCTCCCGTGAGCAGTTCAAATGTTCTCTGGTCACATTAATTAGCTCAATTGTCCTAGACAGGAAGGATGGAGGGATGATGGAGGGAAGGCGCGGGGCTCCGGCAGCCCAGGCTGTGGCAAACTTGGACTCTCAGAGACATTTTTCAGCATCCTTCTGAGGAATATTAAGGATCAGAAACACTCTGCGGCTGGTTGCCTACACAGAGCAAAATCATCCCCATAGGGTGACCCAGCAGCCTGCTCTGACATAGAGTTTTGAAGACAAAGAGGTGCAGAGAAGCCCAGCATGGGCAGAGCTCCTGGACGGAGACTTAAGAGTGTTTAGTGAAAGGAGAGCACTCCTCTGAGCTCTAAATCTCACCCATCCCCCCATCACTGCCCAGGCATTTGGGCGATGACACATTCCCCTTGGGACACAGCCCAATCTCCCCGACAGCTGTGCCCAGAAGGCCATCAGAGGCAGGCCCTGGCAGCTGACAAGCCTCTGTTCAGCCAGCTCTGGCCTTGAGGTACCTTTCAGTGCCAAAGAGAGGAATGCAAGGATCAAGTTTCTGAGCACTAGAACTTGACCATGCCTTCCAAAGACTGAGTCACAAGAACACACGTATCACACGGTAGGACTTTCTCAGTATCCAGCAAACACAAATGTCCCCATTCCTTTTCTGTGTGAAGAAGAAATAGAGAAAAGCCAGCCCCGAGTTCCTACCGGGACTAGAAGCGTGCCTATTGCTTTCCTTTTCTGCAGCCACACTAAAGGCTTCTGTCAGCATTGTAAAGGCATCCATATTGAAAATGGTTACATGGAAATATATTTTTGTAATTTATTAATACTCTGGTTTCTCTTCAGATCATATACCTCTTTTGCCTTATTATTGTTTGGAAGGGGGGGTAGGGGTAAGCAGGAGGCACAGGGTAAATACCTCCAAGAGGGCTACAAGTTTTTGCTTTTAGCAATAGAAGTGATGTCTGATAGAGTCAGATCCCAGTAACAATGCAGCAATCATAGAGTGCCAAGTGTCTTTCTTATAATCTTTTTTGTTGCAAGGAAACTGCAGGATGTCCTAGAGTCAAAAAGTCCTGGGCTCCAATTTTAGCTGCAACATTTAACAGTGAGCATGTCTGTGGACAAGTAAAATATAAGTTTCCTTAGCCTAAGCTGACTCACCAGTAAAATGGGAATGATAAAGCCAACCGCACAGGCTTGTCTTGCAAAGACTAAAGGAGATAATGCAGGTAAATTTGCTAGCACAGGTAAATGCTCACTCAGTAGGGGTTTTCATAATTAATAAGATTAACATGTGGCGTTCACAATACTGATGCGAGTGTGAAGTTCTCAGCTTTTGCCTCTTAGGGGGAAGCTCATGCCAGGGGACCTCTCCAAGAGCTGGAGACAAAAGGACCCCTGTTCTGAGAACGGTTGAAAGGCTTCTTTCCCTTTCCCAGATTCTTTGCTCCTCAGTGCCCTGTCAAAACATCTGGCCCCTTTTGTCCTCAGCTTTCCCTGTGCTATTAAAGCCAGTCCCCATCACGAGCCACTTCCTGTTGACCTAAACATTTTTTTTATTATGCACCTTAACACTTCAAGATGATTAGAGCTGAAAGAGTAAGAACAAAAATGAAGGGTGAGCCTTTCTTTCCAGCAGCTAATTTGACTCCAACAGCACTTGAGGAAAAAAAAAAAAAGAAAGAAGCTCAAATGTTATGTTTTCATCTGCTAAGAATGAAGAAAGCATTATTTTTTAAAATTCCCCTCTCTGGCTCGAGATTAAGAGTACAATAAAAGAGGTTAGTGTCTGGCAAAATATTCTCAGTGGACTAACGTGGTCATTCCTTTATCCAGAGTATTCTTCCAGCCAGGTGCACGCAACATTATAATACAAACTCCGGTTTATCTTCTTGCTAGGAGAACAGAGGGATTTGTCAGGAATCCAGGGTCCTAGAGCAAAAGTGCACTGCTTCTTTCCCACAGCCACCCCTGGTAGTTCCTCCAAGAAAAACTGCTTGAAGTAAAACTCTCAGTAAAGAGTATGTCTGAATGGGGACCCTAAGAAATTTCAGGAGCTTTTTTTTTTTTGTCTACACTGACTATCCTTTGCTGTGGATTAGGCCACTGCTTATTACAAATTCAAATCCTATCTATATATTGTTCATGGTTCCTTTGTGTCATCAGGAAATTAAAGTTTGCAGCTGGTCCCTTCATCTTGGCTAATCATGCGGACATAAAGTCCTTAAAGGCCCTTGGAGTGGCCCCTGCGGGGGCCCCACTCAACACTTCTCTTCAGCGGGACATTGTTCTTCAGCTGTGTTTTCATCCTTTGCCCTCACGGTATTAAGCTCCCGCTGCTTTTAGCCCCAGCATCAGACTGTCATGCGTCATTTTATCATGGCCGGTCCAACACCTACAGGAAACTGTGCCCTCATGCTGAGTCCTGCAACCCTGCTGGAAGCGCTTGAGAGGGTGGCAGGGCTTTCTCTGGTGTCTTGGGATGGCCTTTGCAAGAGTGGGTCCCTCACAGCATTGGCCTGGTTAGGGGTCTCAAGTCACACTTGCTCAGACTCAAAGGACATGAATTATTTGGACCTGTTAGGGAAGGCCTGGGCTATCACCAGGCAGCTGCCAATTTGCCAGCTCCTCGAAAATTGATCTGACGTGCTACAAAACCCTTAGTCTCCTCTCAGGGATCTTTTAATATCCGGCAGAGTTTACACCTGGTTTCTGAGATTCCTTGAATTAATTGAATTCTCATTAGAATACTTCCTGCCTTTCTCTTCCCGCACTTAACCACCTATGACCCAAAGTTCACAGGGGAGTGACAGGATGAGAGCAAACCAGTCTCTCTGCTGTCCTCATTTTATTTCCCACACCAGCTTGTACGCTCACCTCCTCCTCTCTGAGCGGCTCCAGCCAGGCCATTCTTCCAGGGCAATTGAGAAGCCTTCTGCTTATCTCTCTCCTCGAACTTATGTTTTTTACCTTCTTCCAAGCATTCTGCCATTTGCGTTGTCGTACACATTGTGTTGAGTCTAGTGTTCTTTACTGGGTAGCACATTCAGTAATATATCTTTTCTTTTCCAATGACTGTATTTTCTTTGCCATCACACTAGTTTCGGACACTCTCTCTGTCTCTATGATTAATACATTGAAAATTGTGGGTATATTTGTGGTGCACATGATCATAAACATGCATTGTCCAGGAGCCTAGAAAACGCTAGGCTCTTAAAAGTCTTTTTTCTGTGCTGTGTTTGTACAGTATATTTGTAACCTCATCCACCATACATCCATTTTAAGACACAATCTCTCCTTATGTTTACCATCTGGGATCATTCAGTGATGTAAACCATTTTACATATCTCCCACAAAGTTGTAACTATTTTATTATGTTGAGGCTAATTCATTCCTACAGAGATCTAGTTTCATTTCTGATTTGCCTTGGAATTTTAGCCCGTTTACACCAGGCATAGTCTCACAGTGACATCACTCTGGCGGGAATATGGAAGCTTGTTTATGGTGGAAGAATACTGCATCAAGTAATCATCAGATTTGTAAGGCATAAAGGTCCAGGAAGGGAGACACCAAAGATGGAGATTTCTTTTTGACTTGGTAAAAACACACTCATTTTTCAGCTCAAGTGTTACCACTTCTCTGCCTCTTGTGACAGCCTTCTCTCCACCACCCATAATTCCTGCATCCTTGTCTCCTAGAAGAACAACAGTATGGTTTAATGAACAAAATTATTTATACATCTGTATTGCCAGTAGATGATAGCTGCCTGGGGTCAGGGCCCGTGTCTAACCCAGAATTATATTCCCTTCACAAAGGAGAGTAGCTATAGGTTAAACAAATGAATGAATGAACGAATGAACAAATGAATGACTATGTTTTATTCCAAACTGTGATATGACCCTCTCTAACACCAGGTCAGAGGCCTGCAAGAAAACTGTAATTTCAGCAAGACTTTCTTTTTCTACCTCCATCCTTTACAATTATGTGTTCTCCAAGCTCAGGACTCTCTTCCCAACCACACTGGCTCTCACAAAACCCTCCTTTTTCACCTTCTTTTCTCCTTTTCATTTTCTGGTCTCTGTTGCTTCCTCAAGCAATTTTTCTTTGATGCTCTAAAATAAGTTTGTTCTCTTTGGTTTTTACATATTCCCATGTTCCAACGTGCCCCAGTAACATTGGAATTCCACACTTGGAATCCTTGGGACTTGAGGGGCAGGGAGAGAGGAACGTTGAGTCCTGGATGAGACAGGACCAGAGAGAGGAAGGAGGGAGAGTGAAGAGGCCTCAGTGGTGGGCATGCTCAGTTCCTTCTCCTGGTCGCTCAGTTTGTTCCACTCTTGGGAGAAGTGTGAGCAGTGGGGAGAAAGGCCAGAGAGGAGCCTATGGATCCCTCCTGCAGAGTGGGATTCCCCTCCTCTTTTCTGTGTTCTTTGCACCCCCAGCTCCATGCAGTTGCCTATTTGAAGTATCAATGCAGGAAACATGTCTTTCTTGTTTCCTACTCTACCTCTGACCCTGGAAGATTGCTTATATCATTAGGGTAAATTTATTTTAGATTTAAGAAAAGAAGATAGAAAGGATTGCATTAAATGTGATTTGAGCAAAATTAAAGCAATGCAGTCCTGTCTATCACACACATACACACACACACCAATACCTGTAAGAGACCATGTTCTTACGCTTTAGATTCCAGCTTAGACCCAGAAAGCTGCCATCTCAGGCTACAGTGTCCTAGAGGGAGGAGAACTGAACGGTTTAATGTTTTCATTAGTAACTTCAAATTTACTGGTGGTTCCAAAGCCTCAACCACCAATTCTAACTTATTTCTACCTTTCTTTCTACTATTAATATTTATTTCTTCTTTTAGCAGACACCTTTTGAGCTCTCATTGAATGCAAGATGTGTGCTAGGAATAGTCATATGCACTACATGGTTTTTATTCTTAAGAATTATGTTAAGCTAGACGCCATCATTCTCAGCAAACTAACACAGGAACAGAAAACCAAACACTGCGTGTTCTCACTCAGTGGGCATTGAACAGTGAGAACACATGGACACAGGGAAGGGAACATCACACACCGGGGCCAGTTGGGGGTCGGAGGGCAAGAGAAGGGGGAACATTAGGACAAACACCTAATGCATGAAGGGCTTAAAACCTAGATGATGGGTTGACAGGTGCAGCACACCACCATGGCACATGTATACCTATATAAAAATCCTGCATGTTCTGCAAACTTAAAGTTTTAAGTTCTGTATCCCAGAACTTAAAGTAAAATTTTAAAAAAAAAAGTATGTTATTTAGTGAGGAGAACAGATAAGGGAAGAGGCAATTATAATAAAGTGCAATTAATATTCAGTGGAGCAAATGAGACCAGAGTGGCCCAGAATCTTTAAGACCTGAGACAGCTTTCCAAAGAAAGGAACATTTAGGCTGACAATTAAAGGTTGAAAAGCATAAGCCAGAGGTAGGAGGAAAGGAGTTCTAGGCACATGGAATGGCACATGCAAATGCCCAGAAGGGGAAAAAAGAACATGGAAGGTAATGCTGAGATGCTTGGGGTACAGGTCTGGTCTACTGGGGGTATGGGACTGTCTCCCCTGCCCTAGTGTAGAAGAAGGCAGCACAGCTGATGTAATCCCTGCTTGAGATCCCTGTGGAGTCCTTTGAACTGTTAGAGCAAGTCCTTCCTCATCCTAACAAATTGGTATAAGCCTTCTTCAACTGGAGACCCAAGGGGGCCTGCTGCTCCAGGAGCTGGAAACTTAAACACAGGGGCTGGCACTGCAGGTCTCCTAGGCCTGCTTTAAATAAACATCTGTGGCATGTGACAGTCCTATCTTTTCAAGAACTTCTCAATCAGAGGCCTGGTCTTTCCATTGCCTCCTCCCCTTTTTTTCTTCTATTTAACTTTGCCAATCATTTTTCTTACGTTCTCTGAATTAAGTATTTGTAGCAGATACCATTGGCCTCCCAGACAACCACAGCTCTCTACTTTCCTTCCTACCAGACCTCCTTGGAGCTGGCCTGGCCTTCATAGAAGGCTGAGAGCTCTCCATCCCCAGGGGAAGTATCTCAAAAGATCTAAGTCTTTGTGGATCTAAACCAAGTGATGGTGATGCAGTTCTCTCCAATTAGACCTGAGGGAGGTCTGTTGGCTTTTCTTGAGAAAAGATATAAGACAGGGAAGTTTCTACTCTTTCATCTGGATGTTGCTGCCTGGCTGTAATACCTGTGGCCATTATGTTGGGCCCAGAAGGGGAACCAGCCTAGGAAGAAAGCATACCATGCAGAAGAGGGCAAAGTAGAAGGAGGGGAGAACCTCAGTCCTTGAAGTTGTATTTGAACCAACCAGCCCTGAATCCATTGTGCCTCTGGACTTCTCATTATTTGTTGCACTTCTCCCTGGTTTGTCTGGCTTGGGTATCTGTTAGCATCCTATCTGACAACATCCTATCTGGGCTACAGGTCATCTGGTCCAAGCCCCTCTAGTTTTTGTTTTGTTTTGTGGTTCGTTTTTGTTTGAGACAAGATCTCACTCTGTTGACCAGGCTGGAGTGGCACAATCATGGCTCACTACAGCCTCAACCTCCCTGGGCTCAATCCATCTTTCCACCTCAGCCTCCATCGTAGCTAGAGCTACAAGCACGCACCACCATACTCGGCTAAGTGTTGTAATTTTTGTAGAGACGAGGTCTTGCTATGTTACCTAGGCTTGTCTTGAACTCCTTGGCTCAAGTGATTCACCCACCTCTGCCTCCTAAAGTGCTGGGATTACAGGCACAAGCGACCACACCCCACCAAACCTTCCATTTTAAAAACAAGGGAACTGAGATCCCAATGGGGTGAAGGGATTTATTTTGGTGCACGAACATGGAGCTATGAACAGAATGCTCTCACTGCACAGTCAGACTGTTTTCCACCACATTGTCCTATGTTTATCACTGGAGTGGATGGCTGCTAGTTTTCCTGGCCTCTAAGAAAAATTTCCCCAAGTACTGATGGAGACCTACTGACTTTATCCAAAAAAAGACAAGATAAGGCAATAGGGGAAGATATTTTTAGATAACTAAGCCATTCTCTATCTCTCTAATTGGTTATATAGAAATGTTTATTTCCCTACTTTTTAAGAATACTGTTCATTTTCTGATTCCATTTCTCATTGCACACCTACTTTGCTACCCTGGAAATAATATGGTAAGTAAAGAAGACTATATCTTTGCTTCATGAGCCTAAACACTGAATGTAACCATTCTCTTTCTGCTTCTGCAAAGTTGAACCTTCCTCTTGCAAAGGAAGAGGGATTTCACAGTCAGCAAAGAGAAATGAAGAAGGAAAGGACTGACAGCTGGGGAAATAGAGCAAAGTCTATTCAGTCTGAGCCAGCCAGCCGAGTGGGGAGACAAGAAGGCTAAAGTGCTGGTCCCCTCTGGTGTGGCTTTGTCCCTGAGGAACATGGGTAGAGGAGGTTTGAAAGCCGCATTTCCCTGCCAGGGTTTTGTTTGCTCCTCTGGGACGGGGACAGTTTAGCTCTGTTTTGAAGCATTTGGAAAGTAAAACAGCCTGTAGCATAGCCGGGAAGAGACATGCCCCTAGCTGTAGAAGATGAGGATAGATTGAGTGCCTATGGCAGAATCCCAAGGGAATTATCGTAAGAGGCTCCAAGTTAAAGGTAAACAAGTTAAAATTTATATTTGGGAACCGGTTCCCTTGAGACTTCAGATTGCCCTGCAACCCCATTCATGGGGGAAGTATGTCCTAAGGCATCCAGGAAACTCACATTCCCCTCCTCGGCTAGTCCTGAAGGGCTGGGTACTGCCAGAGCATTGGTTGAGACCATCTGAGCCTCAAAATCCGCTAAACAAAAGACTGTCTTTGAAAATTAACAGAGGTTTTTGTTTTGGCTGAATCTGGTCTCTTGATAATTGAGAAATTTAATACAGCCATCTTGGGCCTGTTTTTCTGAGAAATAAGAGGAGATATCTACTAGACCAAAACATAGAGAAAGGTAACACATTATTCCAGCTCCAGGATACTATAAATAGTCTATATTTATAGCATCCTCTGATCTAACATTTTAGTAGGGTCTACATTAGAGGAAAACAAACACTGAGAGGAGCCTTACCAAGGAAGAGAAGTCACTGAAGAGAAGCTGAGATACAGATGTGGGTGATGCAGCTCACCTGCCTTGCTTCGAAGATGGGTACAACGTGTGCAGCAGTGGATGGAGGGTGCAACCACATGTTGTAGAGGCCAAGAGGGAAGACCCAGACAACTTGACCACAAACTAGCTTTGTGACCTTGACGTGGTCCCTAGCCTCTCTATTTTTCAGTTTCATCATTTCTAAAGTGGAGTAACAATTATCTTCATCTTTTAGACTTGTTAAGAGAGTTAAATGAGTTAATGCATAGAAAGCGCTTAAAACAAAGCCAGGCATGTAATAAGCACAGCAGAACTGTTCGTGTTGAGGGATACGAAGATTGTTTTTTGTTTTTTTTTTTTTTTGAGACGGAGTTTCGCTCTTGTTACCCAGGCTGGAGTGCAATGGTGCGATCTCGGCTCACCGCAACTTCCGCCTCCTGGGTTCAGGCAATTCTCCTGCCTCAGCCTCCTGAGTAGCTGGGATTACGGGCGCGCACCACCATGCCCAGCTAATTTTTTGTATTTTTAGTAGAGACGGGGTTTCACCATGTTGACCAGGATGGTCTCGATCTCTTGACCTTGTGATCCACCCGCCTCAGCCTCCCAAAATGCTGGGATTATAGGCGTGAGCCACCGCGCCCAGCCTGAAGATCATTTTTCGAACCAGCTGATGATCATCTTCTCTTCCTGGCACTGTTCCTGCAAGTAACTGTCCTTCTGTGGCGCCATAGTGGCCTTTCTTCAGAAGTGTGGGATCAGGGGATTTGCCTCAATTTCTTGGTCCCTGGAACAGCTTTGGTCTTGGTATCTGGAGAAGATGAAGGTATCAGTCATGCTGGAAGAAGGCACACTTCCCGACCCCTGGGAGGCACTCAGTAAATATTTATTGAATGGACCGAGCAGCATGCTGTTAGAACAAGAATAGAAATTGCTGATACTGGAACAAGGAAAAAGAAAAGATTGATGCTCAAATTTCATAAATCAGGATAGCCAGGGATCTTCTTCAACTCTCTCATAAATATGTTATTTAATCACTTACAAAAGGGCAAGGAAGAAGGTAACAGGAAGCGTAGGGAAGCAGGGTCAGGAATGCATCAGAAGGTGGAAAAACATGGAAGCTATCAGAAATTGAGTATTTGCACGCCATGCAATGAGCTAGGCATATTACACATTTTCATTGTGACACCAATCTTACCAGGTATGATTATCAGTGTGATATGGAGGCAAGTAGTTTGTCTAAGGTTGCTCTGTGGTAAATCCTCCACGGGTCAGGATGCAGTCCCATGCATTTGACTTCAAAGCCCCTAAGCTGTCTGCTGCACCTAGCCAACAGAGTTTCTCTTGTTTCTTCAGCATAAAGAAGAATATTGAGCTGGGAGTTCTGGATGCTTCACAACTGGACAGGATAGCAAGAGCACTGAGGGGTATATTCTTCCATTTTTCCTTTTTTCTTTCTTTCTTTCTTTATTTTTTTTTTTTTGAGATGGAGTCTCACTCTGTCACCCAGGCTGGAATGCAGTGGCGCAGTCTCAACTCACTTCAACCTTTGCCTCCAAGGGTCAAGCAATTCTCCTGCCTCAGCCTTCTAAGTAGCTGGGACTACAGGCTTGTGCCACCACGCCTGGCTAATTTTTCTATGTTTAATAGAGATGGAGTTTCACCAAACATATTGGTCACTGGTCTTGAACTCCTGACCTAATGATTCACTTGCCTCAGCCTCCCAAAGTGCTGGGATTACAGGTGTGAGCCACCGCACCTGGCCTCTTCCTTTCTTTCTAAAGGGTTGAATTAGGACTTCTCCAAACCAGGATTTCTCCCCGTCTCCACTTTCACCACTGCCCTACTTCCCACAGGTCCACCTGCTCCAGCTCAGCGGTTCTTCAATCATCATTTTTGGAAGCACTGAGTGAGTGCATGTTTAACCTGCAGGGTCTCCTCGGGTTCTGAGGCATGCTCAGGGTATCCTCTGGATTCTGCAAACTCTGTGACAGCTGCTGATAAATACAACCAACCCCATCTCCCCCTCCTCAGTGCCATTGGCTGGAGAACTGGTGGCAAGACTAAGGGTGAAAGGTCATCTAAGGGTAGTTACCAACTTTAAGGTCTAGTTCAGCTTCTTAGCTGCTGAGAAATCCTATGGTCAGTGACTGTGTGCAAAGCTTCCTAAAAACATAGCGATCAGTCTTAAGCTTCCCCCTAGGACCTTTCAGCCATTCCCTCCCACGGTGGCACTATCTAAAACCAGGCTCCTAATTCCTAAGTCTATGCTTGGTTCTCTTGTGTCATCCTTTAAAGAGGCATCAGTCGTCTAGTGGTCACCTCTTTGGATTTCCCTAAATGCTGTATAGACAACTCAAGATGAGCAACAGCTGTCCTCATGGCACACAAGTTCCTTACTCGGCAGGGGCTGGTGCTCCAAGCTGTTAGGAGCTTGGAGTGGCGGGAGAATCACTCCCACTTTGAGCAATAGTAGGACCTTGGAAAGAAACCCCCCAAACCAAATACTTGCCATTGGCTGAGTTAGTAGCATTTCTTCCTTTGTCTTACACTTATAATCCATTTATGTCGCATAGATGGAAAGAGGGTTAAGGGCATTATCCTTTGAAATGCAATGCTTAACATCAAATATTGGATAGGGATAATTCGGTAAATTCATCTTTTTCAGCTTTAATTGCCCTTCCAGTGTGATTCCTATAGGACAAAGGAATCATAAGTAGTCACTGTGCCTTTATCTTAGAACACAACATTACACATGGCGCCCTGTCTCCTGCAGAGGGTCATGGTGAACACCCAGCACTTAGCTTGGCCCTGCTCCTTCTGCATGTCATTATCAGAATTCTGGCCGCCAGATTCCATCAGCTGCTTACACTTAACTTTTCACATCCAGTTGCTTCACCTCTTTAAGTTTTGCCAAGCATATGTTTGTCCTGCCTTTGGGGGAATATTTAAGTGTAGTAGATAGAGAGCTACAATAGCAAGGACTATGTTGGCAACTCTCTACATAGTGTTGAGAAAATTCACCCTATTACATCAGAATTGTGGTTATTTTACAGACTGTCAACACCCATGCTTAGCTTCTAATGGACACTTTTCTTCCTTCAAGCTGGGATAAACTCTCCCAAACTCTCATTGGGGCATCATTCTTTTCTTGTCTTCCTTTCTTGCTGCTCTCCTGCTGTAATGACTGGGTTTATACCAGATACACAGACTTGTCGGCACATTTAAGGCCACTTCTTAATTCCCTTCACACTGTATCTTTTTTTCACAACCTTCACCTATTATTTCCAAAGGGAGTCCCCTCTTACCGAAGCCATGACAGGCTTCTTCTCCGCTGCATTCCAAGATAAGACTATCGAATTCAGCCTCACTCGGTATCTCTTAACTCTTGCCCTTGGCATCCAGACAACTCTTCGATTCTCAGGATGGTTGCTGCTGAACTTCCTGTCTATATAAATGCGCTTGGGGAGTCTCTTGCTCCTCTAGCCTGTTTCTTCCTCCTCCCAGAGCTTCCCTTTCCCTTTCCGTGCAAAGCAATTATTCTTATTAATTATTCCAGCTAGCAGTAATTATCAGCAGTACATGCCCCAAGCCACATTAATAACAGAAATCTCTAGGACACTGAGCAATCAGCTGGGAGGCCCCTCCGCCTTTTGATTTGCCTGGCGCTGCAACTTGTGCTCTCTGCTCCCGGCGCCCCTCCCACCGTGCCTCTGCTTTGCTCTTACTGGTCCCCAGTTGCTACATTCTCCAGCCCTGTTTGATGCTGTGATAAAACAGGGGCAGCGTCATCTAGACCTGTGTGTTAGCTATGGCGGCGTGGGAGGCATCTGACCCCTGGCACACTTGAAAGCTGTCCTTAAGCAGACTTCCACACTGGGTCCTCACTGCCACTGAACACTCTATTAATCCCTCAACCTTATTTGCAAGGTTTTTAATTTGTGTGTGTTCTTACCCGTTGCTCATTTGTCTTGGCTGTCATTTGTAAATAGTTTAACACCTCAATGGCAGGTCATTGGTGTATTTGAAGTAATGTTCTTATTTTATTGGAAAATTTTAAAAATCAAGTTGGTTTACACACACATTTAGGAAAATTAAATGATTAAGCACTTTCTTTTTTCTCTACTTGGAAAATTGTCTTCATGATAGCCTTCTGCAAATTGGTGAACTAGCCTGATACACTAAAATACTTGGATGTAAAAGCAAATGGCTAGGAACCAAGAAGAATAGACAGAACCAGTTTAGACCAGCACATCTTTCTTCCCAAAGTTAACTTTATGTATTAAAACACATGTGCGTGCTTGAGAAGGGAGATGCGGTGTTTCACTAATGTAGCTCCACATTGATTTGGAAATCTGTCTGTTGGAATCTTCTTTTTTTAGTGCAAAACAACCAAGTTTGAAACACTTGGATATAGTGTCAACTCTGACTTAATACAATTGCAAACCATCAGCAAGTTTTCAGGGAGGCTGCAATGCTAGGTGCTAATTTGCAGATGTTGTAGCAAAGATATCATTACTAAACCACTACAGACCACATGTGGCAATGGTAAGAATCAGGTGGAAAAGAAAAAAAAAAAAACTTTCAGCCTAGTCAAACTGTTTTTATCAGTTGTTGCCAAGTGACATCAAAAATGCTAGTTTTTAGTTTTTTAGAGAGGGTGGGACAGGTTGGGATATGTGAAGCAATCTGGAAAAGACAATTTTAAAAGTGACACAATCTCACTTAAAAACACTTTGAAGAACAAAAGTAATAGGAAGTGTGCCTTCATTCTGACACTGTGCATACGGGCTTCCAGCATGAAATACCGATGCATAATTGTTGAGGCCAGTAGTAAAAATTCAGTCCTTTGCAAATTTATTTAATTTAAATAAGCTTCCCCAACATTGGGGGAATGTGTTCTCTCAGTGTGCTTCATTAGTGTAGCTTACACCACAAAACTGGCTGTATTGAGAAAGATTGCACCATTATCAAATAATTAGGAATGCCTTAGCAGGTGCATACACTTACCTTAGTAATTAAACCCTTGTTAAAACACCAAAATCCAGAGACTTTAAATGGTTACACGATCCCAAAGGAGGTAGCCTAGAAAGTGATTCTATAAGGTAGTGTCATTTGGGAACAGGGATATTGAGCAGAGTCTCTTTTTCTCTTGGGATGCTTACCAAGCACATCTGTGCACATCATGAGATGCAATAAAAATTGCAATGACAACGCTAGACAAACACCCACTGCACAAGATGCTGGACAGCCTGGCACCATCCCGCTTGGAAGCAGATACTGTGTAACCGAGCTTCGTGCTGCCATTGTTCCAAGCAAGGAGCATGAGACAAAGAGAAATACAAATAAGAGTCTGAAATAAGTACTCAGATTCCTCTTTAGGGAGAAAAACGTAGCTAATCCCAATTTCTCATCAAATGCCTTCCTAAAACTTGACTGTAAGCTTTTCTTTGACAAAATGCAAAGATTGGCTAGATTTCCCCACCCCCAATGGCATTTGAAATACAAGCCCTTGTAAATATGACAAGTGTCGACCAATAAGGCAATAGGCAAGGGCATTTTCTTAAAATCTTGCTACCAGGTGTGTTAGAGTGATCTATATAATTACAAATTAGATCCATTTACTGGTTTCTTGTTGCTTATGCAGGAGCTCCTCTTCCATATAGAAATATAATTGTGATAAATCTGGACCCAACAGCCATGGGGCATTCTGAAGATGATATCTAGGGGTTGCCATGACAACTCCCTGGAATTCCTGCTGTCTTTTCATGGTGGAGTTCCTAGGTAAAGCCTGGAAGGTATCTGAAATAAATCATCAAAAGGTAGGACAGCTGGAAATTGTCCATGGAAGAAATCCAAGTATATGAATCCATACGTCCTGTGGTAAGGAGGTTGTCACTTGAGGACAAATTTCCATCACTTTGTAGAATTTAGGCTGAATATTTCAAGCAATAAGATTTTTATGGAACTCAGTGTTCCTAAGGCTGAGGTACTGTGTATTTATACTAATGGCCTCTGCCAACCACTGAGGTAATCACTTACTGAGAGCAAAACATCTCACATTCCTAGGATATGCCCATGCTTCAGAAGCTCTGTGGCCCCAAGCATGCAGCATATAATAATAATAATAATAATGTTGTCCACCCATACACAGCAACTCACCGTCCTGTGTACCTCTCTTAACGGCAGAGTCCACCCTGCTGTCTGGGAGGCCTTATGACAACAGTGGTGGGTCTAGGCTGTAACTATTAATATTAGGTTGTGAGAAGAGGCTGACTCATCTAATAAGTTAAACCACTTGTTTGCTTAGAGACCTTGAAAATAATCACTACAGCCATTTTCCACATGTGTAAAAACAAGACAATACCCTGATCTAAGTTAGTAATTGTGAGTATTGAATAAACGAGCAAATATAAAATACCCAGTGCAATTCCTGCCATTCAATATATAATCTATTAATTTCCTTTTCCTTCTGTCCACCCCATAAAAATATAAAACATGATATAAATGCAAGACTCATTGCATTATTATACAATTCCCGAATCTGCAGATCATCAGGCATTGCACCATTACTTGGGCAGACCAGCACTTCCAGTTCAGTTTGCACTGTGCACAATAATGTAATTTTTCAAAGGGCAAGGGGAAGTGGTGGTTGCTGTGTCAGCAGAGACACAGATGTCATGTGATCTTTTAAATAATAAACAGCTGAGACCAGAGTATTATTCGAATCATCCATATCTTCATGCCGTAAACTTAGGAAGCTGATGATTATGCCCGTAGGCCCTGAAGTAAGAGAAAGTTTGAGGTAACAAAAAGAGCATTACAGTCACTTGAAATCATGTCCTAACTTCAGACTTCCCAAGGATATTTACAACATGTTATTCAATAAGTTAAGGCATTGTTTTCATCTGTAAGGTAGCACACCCGCTGGCACAAATAAATCAAATTTGTTTATATTTGTAAACTTTATATTGAAATATAACACACATTCAAAAAAGTAAGCAAGGCTAGGTGTGGTGGCTCAAACCTGTAATCCTAGCACTTTGGGAAGCCGAGGCAGGTGGATCACTTGAGGTAAGGAGTTCAAGACCAGCCTGACCAACATGGTGAGACACCGTTTCTACTAAAAATACAGAATTAGCTGGGCCTATAATCCCAGGTACTTGGGAGACCGAGGTAGGAGAATTGCTTGAACCTGGGAGGCAAAGGATGCAGGGAGTTGAAATCATGCCATTGCACTCCAGCCTGGGCAACAAGAGCAAAAACTCCATTTAAAAAAAAAAGAAAAGGAAAACAGAAGTGTATAGCTTGGTGTATTTTTACAGATTACAATAATGTTGTATTTTAATATCATTTAAATATACTCTATTAGAAAAGTTTAATATTTTTGTCTTTGATGTGTTATTAACATTTTAGAATTCCTGTTACAGAGTTTTTTATTCCTTTTCCTTTTTATAATTTTATATTAAAGGGCAGTAATTTGGGTACTTTTTTGGTGTACTGTTCTAAGAATTTTAACACATGTATGGATTCATGGAACCACCACCAGAATCAGAATCAGGTTATGTAACAGTTCCATCACCCCAAAATTCTCCCTTGTGCTATCCCTTTGTAGTTGACTGCTGGCAACTGTTGATATGTTCTCTGCCATGTAGTCTTGTGTTTTCCAGAATGTCATAATCAATAGAATCAGACAGCATGTAACCTTTTGAATCTAGCCTCTTTAACTTTGTATAATGCTTTTGCAATTCATCCATCCTGTTGCATGTATTAATTGTTCATTCATTTTTATTGTTGAGTATGACTTTCACTGTATGAATGTAAACAATTAATTTTTCCATTCACCCACTGGAAAACTGTTGACATGTATCCAGTCTTGGATGACTATAAATACAGCCATAAACATTTGTATGTATACTTTTGTGTGAATATAGGTTTTCATTTCTTTAGGGTAAATACATAGAAGTGGGATTGCTGAATCTAGACCATTTCTGTAATTCTATTAAATCTACCTGGCATTATAGTCTATATTAACTTGATCAGTAAACTATTTCCTTCTTGGGATAGGCTCTTCAGATTTTGGAGAGATGGAAATGCTCTTTTATGGTCCTCAGATCAGAAAATGAAATGTTAACAATTCAATGTTTTACTTTGTTTTTATCATTTCAGTAATTTTTCATTTTAATTACTATAACCCTAATAGATACATATTTTAAATTCTCCAATTGAAAACATTATATATTTGAAAGCAAAGCTGCAGATGTTATGATTACCCCTATTTCAGTTTCTGCCTCCAAAGAACCAAATATTCTCCTGTCTCACTGCTATACCATTATCACATTCAAAAAAGGTAAGATTGATTTTAGGCTCTTGGATTTTTTTTTCCTCACAACACTTTAACTATTTTGCTCTGCTCTCTTCTTTCTTCCTTGGTGTTGGATATAATTTTTATCGTTACTTCTCTCCAGATGAAGTGTTTTTTTCTGCTGGCTTCTTTTGAGATTTTTTTCGTTCCCACTGATTTTCTGCAATTTGAATATGATATGCCTAGGTTTTGTTTTACTTTTGGTATTTATCCTGTTTGGTGTCCTCTAAGCTTCCTGCATCTGTGGTTTGGTGTGTGGCATGAACTGAGGGGAATTCTTAGGCATTCTTCTTTCAAATATTTTCCCTGTTCCTTTCTCTCCTTCTTTTCCTTCTGGTATTCCCATCACACAAATGTCACACCTTTTATATTTGTTCCACAGTTCTTAGATATTCTGTTCTTGGGTGGGTTTTTTATTTCAGCCTTTTTTTCCTCTTTGCTTTTTCAGTTTTGTAAGTTTCTACTGTGATGGTTTCAAGCAATTCTTTCCTCAGCTGTGTCCACTCTACTAAGCATTCTTCATTTCTTTTAGTGTTTTGGGTTATTAGCATTTTGGCTTGATTCTTTCTTAATATTTCCATCTTCCTGATTACACTTCCCATCTGTCCTTGCCTGCTCTCTGTGTTATCCATCAGAGCCCTTAGTACATTAATTATAGTTGCTTTGAATTCCCAGTCGGATGGTGCCAACATCCATGTCACATCTGAAGCTGGTTCTGGTGCTTTCTCTGTCTCTTTAAACTGTGTTTTTGTCTTTTAGTGTGCCTTGTAATTTTTTGTAATAGCCAGACATGATGCCATGGGTAAAGGAACTGCTGTAAATAGGCCTGTAGTAATGTGGTGGTGAGATGTGGAGGAAGGAGAAGAGTTCTACAGTCCGATGAATAGGTCTCAGGTTTGTAGTGAGCTGGTATCTCTGTACTGTAAATTTCACATATGCTTCTCAGACCCCCTGGCCTCATGCTCCCTTAGTTGGTCAGGGTGACTAGAGTGGACTAGAGTTAGATACTCCCTTTTTCCCATGTGGAAGATTAGTTAGGGTCCACTAGATTTGGGTATTACCCTTTTCCAGATCAGTTAGGCTCTCATAAAATCCCAGCAGGCTAGGTTCTGGTTAAATAGTTTAGGCTAGGTTCTGATTAAATAGTTTCTCCTGAGGGAAAACCTTGTTAAGAAGAATAGAATGTTCTGGCATATTTCAAAAATGGTTCTGGAAGTACTAGGGGATTTTTCCCTAACATTCACTGTGAGAACCTGGTGAAGCTCCTGGGTGTAAAACTCACAAAAGTGTGGAGATGTCTCTATGACTAGATCCCTCTGGAGTTTTTGACTCTCAGATTTGTCCAGACCGAGCCTCCGGCAAGTTGTCAATCATAGTTTGGGTTTTCCTGTCCAGCAGTGGTTCCCGTGGAGGTTTTTGCTCCTGGGTTTTCTGTTATGGCAAGTTGTGATTCTCTTGTCTGTCTTTTCAATTATAAGGGACAGTGATTTGCCCTATAACCTCACTTACCTGATGAACCTGAGAAGAGTTGTTTATTTTTCAGCTTTTTACTTGCTGCTTGGAACAGCAATTTCCAAGACCCTTGAATGCTGAGCCAGAATCAGGAAGTCCCTAAGATTGATTTAAATTGTCTGTATGCTAGTCATATGCAAATTTCTCCAGTTATCCAAAGTGATCTTTTATCATCTTCAAAAATCTGGGATCCAATCAAGTTTCATGTTTAGCGTTGTCTCCAGTTCCTTTTAATCTCAAACACTCACCTTCCCCATACTCTTTTCTCTTTCTTTCTTTCTTTTTTCTTTTAAATCTTTTAAGACATTGAAACTTTTAAAGAGTTCAGGCCAGTTGTGTTGTAGATTTGTTTTCTCATAGTTAGACCCAGGTTATACATATGGCAAAAATATAACATAGGTAATACTGTATGCTTCCCATTGCATTATATAAGGAGGAATATACTGACTATTTGCCCTTTAGTTGTGATGCTGAATTTGATACTTGCTATCCACAAAATCTGTCCATTATAAAAAGACATTTTTATTTTGTAACTAATAGGTAATCTGTGGTGATACTGATTACCTATTAGGTCATGTGTAGATATGAATAATCTGTTTCTCAACAACCCAATAGTTTTAGTATCCATTGGCAATATTTGCCTAAAATCACTTATTACATTACAAAATGGTAATTCTCTCTCTCTTTTTTTTTTTTTTTTTGAGACGGAGTCTTGCTCTGTCACCCAGACTGGAGAGCAGTGATACAATCTCAGTTCACTGTGATCTCTGCATTCCAAGGTAAAGCAATTCTCCTGTTTCAGCCTCCCGTGTAGCTGGGACTACAGGTGCCTGCCACCACGCCCAGCTAACTTTTTTGAATTTTTAGTAGAGACAGGGTTTTACCATATTAATCAGGCTGGTCTCGAATTCCTAACCTCAGGTGATCCACCCACTTCGGCTTCCCAAGATTTTCTAATTCTTTCTTTTTTATTTATTGTAAAGAATGAGTGCCCCCTTCTTTTGTATGTGCTCTCTTGCTATCACTCTCTTGCTATCACTTTCTTTTTTTCTCTCTCTCATATTGTCATGGATCAAGGGCTCTTCCTGTTTTATTTACTTATTATTATGATTTTTACTGTTCAGCTTCTTCAGTTCAGACAGCAAAAATCCCTTCAAGCCAGTTCTTGTGGCTTCCTGTGTCCTTTTGACGTGATCCCATTAATCTTTGAACACTTTGTTGCTTTCTGGAACAATAAGACATCCCAGGTTCACCTTGTACTCTCTCTGCCCCAGCTTTGGAATCAGCCAAGGCTGAAATATTATTTAGAAAGCAAGATCTGGGGCACTGATGATGTCATTTTTGGACACAATGATCAGGCAGTTTGCCCTACAACTCTAGAAGACTAAACCCATGTATCCTAGAGCACTTAAACACTCTATTTTTTCTATATCCTTCTGTTAGTCCTTCTTAATCTACATCACAGTCTATTTTTCCTGTTTTCAGCCCCAAAATGTCAGCACATTCCCAAGGATATGTTCTTCAGCTGCTGGGTCTATTCTGATGACACTTGCCCCTGGCAACTATCTCCATACCCAAGGCTTCAGGTTATCACCTAAAGATTAGTAACTCCCACATCTTCATCTCTAATGCACAAATCTGCTAAACTCCTGACCCTTATTTCCACCTTATCTCCAGAAAATCTCCACTTGGATGACCCCCAGATAAATCAGTCACTATGTCCTAAGGGGACTCATTGTTTTCTTGAAAACCTGCTTTCTGTATTCTAATCACCATCATCCACTCAGGCCAGAAAATCAGGACTTTCCCTGAATATGCTTCTTTATATACACTACTGGTATCTTGAAGATTCTCTTTTTTTTTTTTTTTTTTTTTCTGAGACAGGGTCTTGCTCTGTAGTCCTGGCTGGAGTGCAGTGGTGCGATCTTGGCTCACTGCAGCCTCTGCATCCCAAGCTCCAGCGATTCTCCTGCCTCAGCCTCCCTAGTAGCTGGGATTACAGGCCATGCACCACTACACCCAGCTAATTTTTGTATGTTCAGTAGAGATGAGATTTCACCACATTGGCCATGCTGGGCTCGAACTCCTGACCTCAGGTGATTCTCCTACCTTGGCCTCCCAGTGTGCTAGGATTACAGGCATGAGCCACTGTACCTGGCCTGATTGTAATCCCTCTCAAATATTCTCCCTCTCAGCTTCCTCCTGCCTTCCCAGGCTCCCCTCATTTCCTGTACAGCCTACTGGTCTCCTAGCACTCTCCAACTCCCCTAGCCTCCCACTCCTATGTCGGTTCCTCTATTGTCCGCAGAGCTGCTGTAGAAAGGTTTTCTAAAACGCAAATCTAATTATGTCACAGCTCTGCTGAAAATTCTTCAGTTCCCTCTGTTGAACAAAGTTTAAAATTCTTAGCCAAGATCTTCCAAGGCTCTGACCACCTGCCTCATCATCTTCTACAGCAGCGATCCCCAATCTTTTTGACACCAGGGACCAATTTTGCAGAAGACAATTTTTCCAAAAACCAGGGCGTGGGGGTGGTGTGGAGTTGGGGGATTGGGGGTGATATGGTTTGGGGGTGAAACTGTTCTACCTCAGATCATCAGGCATTAGATTATCATAAGGAACCTGAAACCTAGGTCCATCGCACGCACAGTTCACAACAGAGTTCACGCTCCTATGAGAATCTAATGCAGCTACTGATCTGACAGGAGGCAGAGCTCAGGTGGTCGTGCTTGCTGACCCACTGCTTGCCTCTGGAGAAGTTCCTAACAGGCCATGGACTAGTACCTGTCCATGACCCAAGGGTGGGAGATCCCTGTCCTACAGGAAATTTTCTTCTTCCTATACAGAATTCTTTTCAACATCATGCCATACCATAAGCTACTGCTATTCGTAGAATTTCCTCCTTGACCCTCACCCTGCTCCCTGTTTATGCAGCTAATTCTAGATGAGATCATGTCATACAATCATGTCACCTGTCCAAGACCTTCTAGCAGCCTCCCCATGCACTCTGAGTAAGCGCAAATCCATTATCCAGCCTGCATGTCCTTTCTTCCTCTGAGACCTCATTTCATACCCTAGTTACCCCTTGCCCTCTCTGTTCCCATGACCTGGTCTTCTTTCTGGTCCTCGGCCACACACAGCCTTATCTGTCTGGTATTTGGAAAAGCTGTTTCCAGGGCCTGGATTCTTCTTCCTGACCTTCATATTATTATCATAGCTTCTCATTATCAATCAGATCTCAGTTCAAATTTTATTTTGAGAAGGTCTCAAAGAGGCCTTCTTTGATCTCTTAATTCCTTCCAGTCATGTCTGTAGACTTTGGCATCTAACTGACCTGAGTTTGAAAGCCTCTGCCACCTGCAGGCTGTGTGACCCTGCGGAAAAGGAGCCACAGAGAGGCTCACTGTCCTCATCGATAAAATGAGAGTGATAATGCCTCCCTCACAAAATTGCTGTGAGTCATAAATGCTATTGCTTGTTTTACAGTGGTTAAAGCGTCCGAACAGTAAGTGTTTTTTAAATGGTAGCTGTAAATATTTTTATTTTGTTGCACACCATTGCCAGCACTGTTAGCACTACTTCTATTGTGTGATGACCGTGGCCCAAAATGCTGCAAAAGAGCTTTATTTCCTAAATCACTAAGCAAACAAACAAACAGAAAACATTAAAAGAATTTTGTAGTCTAGCTCTAAATTTTCCAGAGTTGTCTTCAACTGCTCACCCTCATAAACTGTATTTCAGCCAGTCTGGACCATTTGGGGGTCTCTTACCTCCGTCTTCATTTGCATGTAACATGGAACTTTGCAGAAGTTCTATTCATCTTTTATTCTCTTTCTTATCTCCCTTTCTCAGCCTCTCAGATTAAACCTTACATGATCACAAATATTGGAAATGTGTCTTCTGAACTGCCACATTTATCATCTTGAGTGTCAGAGGAACCGCAAGTTCAGTCTGTCCGGAACAGAATATATCATCTTTCCCAAGCAATCTAATTTCTTCTTCTGTGGTCTAAGTCTTAGTGAAGATATTACCACCAACTTGAAGACTTAGTCAGAAATCCAAGTGTCGAGGCTTCTTTCCTGCCAGCCAGTAATCATTTGCCAAGTCCTGATGAGTTCACCAGCTAAGGTTCACCTTCTGCATTGCCTGAGTGTTCTGTTTCTCTAAATGCATCACCCTCACTCCCCTATTACTGTTTCAATTGGTTTGTTTGTTTTGAGATGGAGTCTCATTTTGACACCCAGGCTGGCGTGCAGTGGCATGAATCTCAGCCTCCCAGGTTCAATCAGTTCTGGTGCCTCAGCCTCCCAGTAGCTGGGATTACAGGCATGCACCACCACATTCAGCTAATGTTTGTATTTTCAGTACAGACTAAAAATGCAAAAGGGTTTCACTATATTGCCCAGGCTGGTCTTGAACTCCTGGCCTCAAGCAGTCCACCCACCGTGGCCTCCCAAAGTGCTGGGATTACAGGTGTGAGCCACCATACCAGGCCATCCTCTATTATTGTTGATCTGCATTAGACGTTCTCCATCTCTTTCTTCACCATGGCAAAGACTTACCGCAGGGCTCTCTGCCAGGCTTTCCCAGGCCACTCGCCTGCAACGCAATGATTCTGAAATGGGCCTGTGGCCATCTCCCTCTGCCTTCCTGCTCCACACTTGTCAATGGCTCATCTTCAGAACCAAACCTGTGCTCCTTCGCATGGCACACAGAGCAATTACCCTCTCTCATCTGTTCTCAGAACATTCACTTGTTCCCCACAACACACACCCAAGCCATACCCTTCATATGATATCTTCTGCCTAGATGTCTGCCCCACTCTTTGGTCAAGTAAATAATTCACCTCAACAAAAGAGCCTCCTTATTTTCCCTTATTATGAAGACGAAATGTTCTAAGTTTAAAGAAAATAGAAAATTCAGATAAGCAAAATGAACATAAACAATCTCCTGTTATATTGCCACCCAGAGATGAGCAGTACTGACATTTTTTTATACTTACATACAGTTTTTGTAGGAATGGAAATATGCCCTATTATTTTATAACTTGCTGGTTTTACTTAATCATATTCATGAATAATTTTCTGTGTCATTTAATATTACACTTTGCTATTACACGGCATTGGGTACATAGAAGTCTGCTGTGTGACAGTGGCATCACTTATTTAATTGGTTCTCTAGTGCTGGATATGTATATTACTTCCGATTGTCCATTGTTATAAATAATACTGTGATGAATACCGTTACTGATGAAATTGTTTGAATATAAATTTTCATTTCCTTTGTATAGATTCTTGAAGATATATTTGCTGAATCAAAAGATATGCAACTCTTTAAGGATTTGATGCAAATTGCCAAATTTTCCTCAGGCCATAGCAATAACTAAATAAAATATCTTCCAATTTTGTGGGGAAATCAAGATTTTGTTTTATTTTGCATTTTTCATTAGCAAAGTTAGACATTTCCACATATTTGGTAATCATTTACATCTCTTCTTTTGTGAATTGTCTTTTTCTTATTTTTCTAGTGGTGTATTTAACTTTTGCAAAGTCAAAAATGTCATGGAAGTAACTCTGCTACACATGCTGAAAATATTTTGCCAGGTTATTGTTTGCCTTCCAATTCTATTTGTGGTGCTTTGTGAATGCTGGTAGCCAGGTAGCCTAGTCACTACACTCTAGAACCACACTGAGCATAAATCTAAACCCCAACTGTTACAAGCTGTGTGATCTTGGGTAAGTTACTTAACCTCTCTGTGCCTCAGTTTTCTTATTGGTAATATGAAGGTAGTAATAGTAGTTGCCTTACAGGATTGTTGTGAGGATTAAACGAGCTATATATGGACAGGGCTAGAGCTTTGTTTGGTGCGTGTTCACTGCTGCATGATAGTTAAGTAACAGCAACAATGGTTCAGCTTCAGACTTTTCACAAAGCCATCACTGAATCCCTAATTGAGGAAAATGCTACACAGCTGAACTTCTACAGCATTTTTCTTAGTACTGTTAATTTTATAATGATACATTTATATGCCAGTCTTCCTCAATAGGCTGGAAACGAATACAGTGGTCAGGGATTATATCTTATTTATTATATTTATAATGCCCACCACATGCCTTCTTCAGTGCTCACAAAGTGTCTGTAAACCACACTCTGGCTTTTTTTTTCCTGAGAAAGTGTCTCTCTCCGTCACTCAGGCTGGAGTGCAGTGGTGCGATCTTGGCTCACTGCAACCTCCACCTCCCAGATTCAAGCGATTCTCCTGCCTCAGTCTCCCGAGTAGCTAGGACTACAGACATACACCACCACGCCCAGCTAATTTTTGTATTTTTAGCAGAGACAGGGTTTCACCATGTTGGCCAGAATGGTCTCGATCTCTTGACCTTGTGACCCACTAGCCTCAGCCTCCCAAAGTGCTGGGCCACTGTGTTCCACCCACTCTGGCTCTTAGGACCACACATAACACATATCCCACATTCCTTTGAATTCTAATTCTAAGTGTAATTAATTAGCTCTCCAATTAGATCATACATTTCTTAAAGGCAGACACACTCTTTTTTTCCTACAAGACCAAGCTCTGAGCCTAAAATATATTAAGTGCTCAGTAAGTGGAAGATAAAGGAGAGGTTGGGAGAGAGGAAGGAGCAAAGGAGCAGAGTTTTCAAAAAAGAAAAGCCAGACATAAACTAAGCCCATATAACACGAGGTGCTCTGCCCATCACTTAGATCCTGTTTTAGAAGATCATGTCTCCAGTTACTGAGTCTGGTCTAGTCAAATGAATGGTCAATCCCATGAACTAAGTAGGAGAGAAAAGCCTGAATCCCTGGTTCTAGCAAGCTGTGGACAGCCACTCATGTCTGCATTGTTTTAAAGAACTACTGTTTTCATGATGGTTCATGACAACTCCCTCCTTCCTTCCTTCTTTGTGCAAGTGGTCCTCCCACTGAATCCCAAGAGGACCCTTGAGCCTGAGGGTCTGTGAATGGGTCATATAGAACCCTAGTTGAAAGGCTGAGGTATGCAGGAGCATTTAGTACATTTGGGATCTCAAGCCCATCCCTGGCCTGAGTCAAAATAGGGGTCAATGCAGGTATCTGTGTCTCTACCATTTAAAATATCATGTCTGCATTCAAAGTGGTAGCCAAATTGATTTAAAAAAACTTTCATTTAAGTAATGACTTTTTTTTACCCTTTTGACTGTCTTGGTAGCTAAACTTTATACATATAATCACAGGTCATGGTTATTTCTATAACTCATTTATTTATTCACGTATTTAACAAATCATTCAACAAACGTGTGCTAGTCTATGAGAAGTACTAGCAATGGGGATACAAGGTAAAACAGGAAGGGATATCCCTGTCCTTACATTTTTAGAGTAAGTACAGCAGACTGACAATTAAATCATTATTAGGCTGTGCTTTTGTAAGCATTTTGATAGAATTATGTTCTAGATACTATTGAAACACAGAGGAAATGAACATAATCATTTAGAATTGGGAAGAGGAGGTCATAGTTTCATGGAAGAGCTGAGGCTAGGCTGAATTTTGAGGGAACTGTCATTCTTTCATTCAGTAAATATTGACTGACATAAATAAAAAAGGCTAGAATCTATCTAGGCATTGAGTTTGTTTGTTAGCAGTGAACAAGGTACCTAAACACATGGAACTAATTATTAAAACATCAAAAGGGGTCATGTAGAAAAACATTTTAAAAGGCGATGTGATAAAGAGTGACAGGAGGGCCGGGCCCAGTGTCTCATGCCTGTAAACCCAGCTCTTTGGGATGCTGAGGCAAGCAAATCTCTTGAGGCCAGGAGTTTGAGACCCGCCTGGGCAACATAGTAAGAAGCCACAAAAAATAAAAATTAGTCAGCCACGGTGGCATGTGCCTGCAGTGCTTGACTACTCAGGAGGTAGAGGTCGACAGATCCTTGAGCCCAGATGTTTGAGGTTACAGAGAGCTATGATTGTGCCACTGTGTGACAGAACACGATCCTGTCTCAAAAAATAATAATAAATAAAAGACAGAAATCAAAGAGGCCAGCTCACTAATAGTCAATATTGTAGACAATTCAACTGGAAGCCAGACACTAACTAAGCACATACAGCACAAGGTACTATGCCTGGAATCAGGCTTTGGACTGGGTTGGTGCCTATGGGAATGGGAAGGAGGAAATAGAAGCAAAAAGGATTGTGAAGAAGTCAGCAAGGCTGCATGTGTAGGCTGTGGAGTCAGAGGCATGAACGGAAGGATGCTGATACAGCAAACAGAAACAGGAAAGCTGGGAGAAGAGGTGGTTTTAAAGGTGCAAGTGTTGAGTGCTGGCAAGCAAACAGGGCCCAATATGTAAGAGGTCTTCAGTAAATGTCAAGTGAATAAATGGGTAGATGCGTGGCTAGGTAGACAGGTAAACAGGTGGGTGGATGAGTGAATGGGTAGAGGGTATGGTGGTGAGTGGTATGGGTAAATCAGAATTTCTCCTTCACTCTCATCTATCTTGGCCCACTGGGAAGCAAACCAAGCAAACTCGTATTTATTTCTTCATATTTTTGTCTCCCAGTAAACCACAAACTCTTTAAGGGAAACAATTGTGTTGTTCCCCTAGGACCTGGCACCATGCCTGACCTCCTGGCTTTGTAGATGCAGACTTGTTGATTACATGCTCTAACTACCATTCCTTCCTATCAGCCACAATTCGACTGCCTTTTTTCATGGCTGCTGATTATGACTTTCCATGAGCAAGGTCAGGAAAGCTCTCAATTTTCACCCATGATCCACCACTGATCCTTTCCCCTTTCACTGACAAGTCTTTCCTCATACCCACTGATTGACTCTCCCAGACATGAGGACCTAGCTCTCAAAACTGGGAGTCTGGATGCATCACACAGCCTACATTCAGGGTAGAAGGAACCCATTTAGAAATTGCCAATACGTAACAATCTGGAGTGCACAAATGATTAGGTCAGGATGAACATCAGGCTTATCGGAGATAGTGGCAGCCCCATGTAATTGGACCAAATTGTTGTTTATTAAGCTAGCTCTTACCGTAGTGACTCCTAGTAATGCAGCTATAGTTACGGGTCTGTCACTTTTTCCATTATAAGACCCTGTTTCGGAGGCTTATAACTGCCAGAGAAATTCACTGCTGCCTGAAACTTGACACATTAGGGTGCTCGCAGCCTTTGGGTATATTTTTAAAATAAGAATAAAATAAAAATGACAGTGTTATTTTGTTGAGATATGTGGCCTCAGCTTGCTAGCCTATTGAGGATTCTGTAACAAGCAGACCTTACCCAGGCAGTAGACAGTGGGTTGGCATGACAGATAGTAACATTTTAACATTTTCCTCATTGTCATTATGCTCCATCTTGTCAGTAATCTTCCTGTTAAAGAGCACTAGTTGACATGATGAACAATAATGGTCCCCTGGCAGCCATCATTGGCCATCGCAGAGTAACCCAAGTTTCAGAAGTTCCCATATATCGTACGTAAATTGACTGTATAAAAGGTTGCGGAAATATTTTTGATAGGGCAAAGATCTAATCAGAGCCTCCCCCTAATCCATTCCATAAATATGGCTATAAGATGTATAAGTGTCCTAATGCTGTCACTCTTTTGGGCTTGGGTCTATTTGGACAATGTAGTGACTCTATTTTAAGTTCATTGCTTGCAATTATGACACATTGCCAGCAGCTCATCTGCAGTACTTTGGTTGATTCCAAACTGTAGATTTTCCCATAGAAGAGATCATTAATACACCTTTCAACCCTTAAACTTAACCTGCAATAAATACCAATCACAGTTAGAGTTAGGATGTAAGAAATGAGCACCTAAGTAAAACTTGACACCTAGACGAGGTAACTGTTATTGACCCACTGCTTACCCTTGAGTCTTTCCAGGGTCTAGCATGTCATCTAAGAGGTGACATAGCAGTTGATGAAACATGGGCTATGACTTTAGATTCTAGGGCTTACAGATTTCCAATCAACCATCTACTAACTCTGTGACTGTGGTCGAGCTCCTGAGTGACTAGAGGCCTCTGTTTCTCTTTCCTAATCTGTAAAATGAGAGTGATAATAGTACCCATTCCATAGAATTTTTATGGAAGGGCGTTATTATCATGGAATAGGTTTTATTATCATTAATTAGGAAACTATTTGTCAAGGGCGACAACACCAGAGCCAATCTCTTTGGTATTGTTTCTCATCAGTTAAAAAAAACACTTGAGCATGCATATCTCAATGTATGTTTAAAATACTTCTACATTTATAAATTAAATCATGTACTACTGAACTAAAATATTATGCACATTATAAAACGTACACAAAAAATAAATGTTAAATGATTGAAATAATGCTTAAAAATTTTTTTCATTTTGTTTTATTAATAATAAAGGACACATTTTTGCACTTGGGGAAATTATTACCATATTTAAATAACATTTTATATTACTATATTGAACTAATATTTTTAAGAAAACAATAAGATTTAAATGGTTTTTTTTTTAGAATCTTGCTTTAACACTGTGATATAATTCATTTTAAGGTGTGTTTCTACTTTCTTTTAGTGACCACTGAAGCTTAAAATATACTTTATAAGCTACAAATATCTAAATGAAAGACATAAATTTCTGGCTATACTTCTTAAAATGTTCAAACTATACACCCCTTATGGAAAGACCTTTGTTGAAATTAAGTTACTAAATGTCCATCTTCTCTGGTTTCAGGAAGTTATTTTTGAAAATAATCACAGATCATCATAGTTTACCAAACAGGTTTAAAGTTCACTGAATCTCTTCATTTGGAAGATATATAAATGAGTAAGAATATTTTGTTTTTAGACTTCTTTCTAGATATAAACATTTTGGTCAGGACAGATAACATTTTCAGAAAAAAAATCATAATGCTGAAAACATTTCTAACATCATCTTTTAAAAAATGTTCTTTCCAGAACAGGTATTTATTTTACAAAACACCTATTTTCTCTTTTATTGTTCAGTCACAATTTACCTGCTAAGTGTGGATGAAATATGCTTATTTTTTTTCTTTTAAAAATAACAGCTAGATAGTATATTACTGACAGTCATATTTTATCACAGAAGAGAAAACCTCACCAAATTTGGGACATAATCTTTGTTGTTGTTTTTTAAAAATGTGTAATTCATTATTACATTTAAAAACTTGTGTGAACCATTTCCAGGAGTTAATCTGAGAACCTCTGTGTGTTATCAAACATTTTCACAGTCACACACATATGTATGAATATAGCCTTATATTGGTTCATGTAAACTACATGTGTCAGGATAAACTAAAAATGAACGAATAAAGGTTGGAGCCACTGCCCAAATGGCACTTCTTCAGAACCCCCTAATCTAGCCTAGGAATTGAGTGAGCATGCATAACCCCACACACTAAATATCAGTGATGCTCATTTTTCTCTGTATCATGGTAAGAAATTACATACATAGAATTTCAATCTTCTCCTCATGTCTCAGTGGATTGTCTCGTTTATCCCTAAGATGTGCAGACTCCACTTTGGAGCTACGGGCTTAGCAGTCACTGGCACTTATGAGCATGCAACAATTGTCAGTGCCTACTATTATCTTTCTAATATCCATCAGTTTCTCAGGCCAGCAGGTGTGTTTGCGTGCCCACCTGCATGTGTTGCTCAAACATAACATGCAAGTGTCCATGTCTCTGTAAAACTGGAAAATGCCCCTGTATTCCTTTCTTGTATTCCTTCTTTGCTTCTTAATAATGTCCCATGACCTTTCTATTTCTTATATAAAATTTCAGGTATAGGTCATCGAAACATCTCTCTAAAAAAGAAGATAAAAAGAATCATTTTTAATACACCTAAGCACAAATATTACATTGCACATTTTTTAAATTGAGGGGCATGTGAGTCATCCTACGTTAATATGTGTGGAAGAAGGTTAATTGGCTCTTAAATATTCTTGCTTTCTTCTTTTCCTTTCCAAATTACAGGATTTTTCTCAATCAGTCAGACAACCATCTTCCTGTGGGTAGACTATAACATGTACTGAAGGAGTGTAAAGGTAAAAAATCTAGGTAATATTCAGCTTTTGAAATTCAAAGTAAGTCAGGCTAAAGCCTCTCAAGTCAGGCTGTTGTCTCCAGAGCAGATTTTCTAAATTCCCTTATCTCCCAGCGTCAGGTGAGCCTACTCCACAGTAATAAGAAAATGTAACCTAGGAAGAGTCAAAGTAACAGCCCACATTTTTTCTTGCTTGGGGCATGGTAGGAAGAGTAAGGGAGAGAGTAGGGGAGGGGATAGAGAGGAGCAATAGGGGAGAGGGAGGGGCACAACTTCATTAACATGGATGCCCAGGTGCAGTAGGACATTAACATTTAGAATTTTAAGCCACCCTTGATTCCAATATGGCATGGAGTAGGGTTCAGGAATCATTGAGAGTCTGGATCTACAGACGGTGATCACTATGGCGGTGATCACTATGACAGGGCAGCTCAGTATCCAGGGCTGGAGAATGGACACCAGCCTGTGGGGAGCGCAGTAGAGACCCAGCATGCACAGTGGGATCCTGAATGCTAGCTGACTTAGGGGTCAAGTCAGCCAGGGGGAGTCACCAGGTTCTGAGAAAGCCAAGCCAGACCAGCAAGCCTTAAGATAGTCTAGCTGCATATTTTAAACACAAATGCCACGAGCACAAGTGGCACCCAATGGATAAGGAAAATCATTTGAGAGACAAAGCAAGCATCCAAGATTTGCTTTGAAACCTGGACTCTTCCCCACTGCCCTGGGAGACTGCATCCCTTTCCCATACATCTAGCAGCATCTTGGGAGAGAGGTCTGAGGGAGGGAATACATTCAAAAGATTGAGCATTTTCATCCAAGAAGTCATTGACTTCAGCTTACATTATTAAATCAGACAAAGCCTTAAACCAGATTGGACATTTTGTTAATATCTTTCTCTCTAGCCAGAGGTAGGTAGGAGTCTAGGTGGAATAGAAGGGTGGAGGGAGGCGATGGTGCATGGGAAAAAGGTAAGTTAGTTATAGACAAAATCAAAATAGCATCTTTCCTAAGCACATCTGTATTGTAGTGGAAGCTAAAGTTTGCAACCCTGCCATGCGTAGAAGTCAACGTCACTCCCACAAACTGTATGGTTGCAAAAATTGCGTTTCATGTGTGCCAGTGCCTCTCTTAGATATAAGCATGCAGAGAAACACTTCATTGTTATCATAGTTACTGATTTGGGAGCCAGATTGCTGATTTGGAGACAGAAAAACTAAGGCTCTCCCCCAATTAAAGTAAGTGACAGGCCAATCATTTAATTCAATTTGGATCCTGTTGACTTATTTAAGTATCTGTTGGTCAATACCAAAAGATTTCAGTTGAATTTCTACTGATGGAGTCACTTTGGAAACTGAAGTACTGTACTTATAAAAATGAACCTATAATACTGCATCTTCCCTCTTACAGAGATATTTTAGAAATACCTGAAATCACATTTGAGAGAGTATCATGGGCTGTCAATCGATGAAGTGAGATTAAACCTCGTTGAGGACAAGATGCTGAAGAGGGCCAAGAAGAAGAGTGAATGGACACTCACGGAGTCTGATCTCCACGCCTTTTGTCATCGTCACTATTAAGAATCTCAAGCCCTTAACGTTTTAGCATTAATTATTCATTAGAATTAGACATAGCTATGGAGTCATTTTAATGAGCTTTAATGGCAAATATCCAAAACATCAGGCCTCTCCCCTTCCATGTTACCTGAGGGGATTCTCTGCAGATCCTTCTATCTTCATCCGTAATAAAAATACCATTAACCCTTAATGCCCCGAGCAAGATTGGTCAATGGCCTTTGTATGCCATAAATGCTTCCTGATGGGGTAAAGTGAGGAAGAGCAGAGATGCATAGAAAATTGGAGAGAAATGTAAAAGAGATAATTAGGCTTTCGAAGAGTTGAAACTCCAGTGACAGAAATACTTCAACTGTGTCCCCTGCTGTGAAGGAAAAATCGTGGGATTAAAAACTGTATAAGTTCTAGAAATGCAGGAAAGGTGAAATCTAATTAGGGATTTTTTTCGTATAAACTCAAAAATCAGAATCTCTCTTATGAAATATACCTATTGTTGAATATCCACATGTACAACTTTAGTACACATATTCAAGAACACATACACGAAGGAAGGGCACAGCCTACAAATGCTTGCTGAATGAATGAATTTCAGGAATTAAAAATAGAGGTGCCTTTTGTGCAAAGCTATAGAATTACATCGGTGATTAACATGCGCTCCACTTTCATATGGACGCACCACCGCTCTGCTATATTCCAGGCTACCAGTGATCCTTGAAAACACATGTACGCTGTGCACATACTCTGTCCTTTCTTTGTCTAAGTCCCTTCCTAGAAAAAATATAGAAGGTGGCAAAGTACATTTTCTGTGGGCCTGTCAGGACTCTTTAATAGTACATTTCCTATAAAGCACTATTTGGTCCCCAAAAGTTTAAATGAATTTGAATGCTTCTCCAAATACGCAGATTACTTTATGAAAATAACTTGGACACTGGGGAGAATTAGAGTGCTTGTTTGATTGTGTTTGGCCAGATTAAGTAGTTGGGAGAGCTTAGCAGAAATTGATATGGAAAGCCAAAGGTCTGGAAGCTTTCTTTTTATATCTTGGTGTGACTGTAGTATTGGCAGGGAGTAAGGAACCAGAAGTTGTGGCTACAGCTCTGTGGATGGCAATGAGGGAGATAACCAATTTAAAATAACACTTGCCTTCCCGGGATCCACATAGCATGCACAAATAGAACTTTGAGGGCCAATCAGAGTGCTAAAAAGACAGACACTCTTCCAGTTGCCAGATGTCTGGCTATATAACTTTTTGGCACTTTGTGCAGCATAGAGGCAGATCTATGAATTGAATCTATAAACATTGCAGTTACCATCTGACAACTGTTCAGTGGCCTCAGTCCAGTTTCTAGTGGACAGGTGTTTGAATTACCAAAAGAAAAACCCACACACAACAAAACCCTCACAATTGGAGCTACTAATTGATATGCTTGTTGGAAGGCTGAACAACAAGGCCAAGAATTGAATGGGCATGAAGACAGAAATGTTCCCCCTTCCTGGTGGTCCCTCTCATCTGAACTGGAAGCATTTGGGGAAGAGTTGAGGAGCATTTTGCCTGGCTGTTGTGTGGGTCTGTGATTAGATGGCATCGGCTTCCACCGCTTTGAATTGGAGGCATTTTCTAAGCCCCTTAGTTAACATTTGAAAATATTAAAGATTACAGAACTCCTTTCTGCTGTAATTGTTCAGCTTTCACAGTTTCCATGGTGGTTTGACTGATTGGCAAACTTGACAACGATTCATAATTTAGGTTTCATTGATGATAACTCAGAATAAAGACTTCATGAATCATTGTTGATGTTTCTCTAAGGACACTGACAGGCAGGGCTGCGCTAGCTGTGAAGACCCACCCAATTCCAAGTATCCCCGAGCACATGTGTGTTCCCTCACACTACCAGAGACCCAGCACTGGGTCTGATGGGCCCCATGTAGGATCAGAGAGAATGCAGGAATGTGCCAGACATTTGACAGTCTATCAGCACATCTGAATCTCTAAAACGCCATGTTTGCCCTTATGAAAAATTATAAATAAAATGGAGCATTAGTCATTTCATCCTGTAATCTGTGCTGTCTTTTCCAACAGAGCTCTGAAGAACAAAGAGACCTCGCCATTCTTTGAAATATGGTCCCGAATAAGGACAAGTTGTACTTTTAGTTGTTTAATACATTTCTCCCTTCGCAAGTTTCTAATTTAGTGAGCCTCTGAATCACAGTCAGTAATGTATCTAATGCTGATAAAAGCAGTGGCATAAGAACACTTTTCACTTTGGTGGGGTTCCTGTGAGGTCCAACAATTTTGAAGGCAATATTAATGATGACAAATGAGGAAGAAAGCTTTCCCTGTTAACTTTCTTCAAAGTCAATATTAGAGTTAGACTTGGGATAGGCTGTTTTTGTTGTTAAGTTTGCATGAAGAAGAGCTGTGATGAGTGAGAGACCTTGAATATGGGAGTAGATACAACATTAAATGTAGAAGTCTACTAAAATGGCATGCTTTGTCATCAGCTTTCCATAAATGTACACGTTTAGGATTTAGTGCTTTTTCCCCTTTGGAAACTAGTCATTTAAATTACTGACACTGACAATGTTTGCTTTAAAGAGAAATTGCATCAAAGAACGATGTCTCAGTAATCAGGAAATATTTCTAAGTGCCTAAGTGACTATGGATGTATCTTTTTGTAGAGTAGCTAAAAAACTGACCAGTCAATTCCACCAAACTACCAATATGAATGAATTTTATACTTTATTGAATTAATGGATAGTACAGTGATTTCAGCCACTTATCCCATTGCACGCTGTTGAAATTGCAGTGAGCAGAGGCTGAGCTGAAGGATCAGGCCACATGTTGAAACTTTTTTGTCTATTTCACTGCTCTTTTTCACACTGATGGCAGAGTCCAAATGCTGCGGAAGACAGTGGTATGTGGCCCCAGTCCTCAGCACTGCTAAGCAGCATGTCACTAAAACAGATGTTTAGTAGAACATGCCATACATATTTTGGAATGATGATCTTATCAGGAAAAATAAAATGTTTATTATTGACATTTATTTAAATGTAAAATGAAATCATTTTATTAATATTTGGGGAAAAACATATTTTTAAAAATAGTTTTTCATTATAGAAAACTTTAAAATACCCAAGTAGAGAGAATAATATAATGAGTGTCCCAGGTACTCCTCCCTCAACTGCCACATTTATCAACACAAGCTCAGTCCTGGTTTATCTATATCTCATTACTACCATTTTCCACCACATTATTTTGAAGCAAATCCCAGATGTCATGTTATTTCATCTGAATATGTATCTCTGAAAAAAGGGCTCATCTTTAAAAAATCCATGAAATCACAGTAACACTTGTAAAACTTAACAAGAATCTTTTAATATTATCTCATGTCCAATCAGTGTTCATATTTCTCCACATCTCTTGTACATATTTTTTTTATTTAGTTCATTTGAATTAGGATCCAAATAAGGGACACATATTGCCATTGTTTTATTTGCCTTTCTAAATCTATAGGTTCTTGCTCCCTTGCTGTCTTTTCCTTCTTAAGCTTCTGTTGTTTTGTTGAAGAAGAGATTGGGTTTTGTTTATGGACCTCTGCACTGTATCAGAACATTCTCACGCTGCTAATAAAGACATAGCTGAGACTGCGTAATTTAGAAAAGAAAGAGGTTTAATTGACTCACAGTTCAGCATGCCTGGGAGGCCTCAGGAAACTTACAATCATGGCGGAAGGGGAAGAAAACACATCCTTCTTCACACGGTGGCAGCAAAAAGAAGTGCCAGGCAAAAGGGGGAAAAGCCATTTGTAAAACAATAAAGCCATCAGATCCCATGAGAACTCACTCACTATCGTGAAAACAGCAGCATTGGGGCAACTATTCCCACTATTCAGTTACCTCCCACCAGGTCCCTCCTATGACATGTGGGGATTATGGGAACTATAATTCAAGATGAAATTTAGGTGGGGTACAGACAGCCAAACTATATCACCCACAGTATGGATTTTGTTGGTGTCATTTAATATTTATCTTATAAATTGGTAATTAGATCTGAGACTTGATCAGATATCCGGTTGACTCTGTTTGTGATGTTAACAGCAACCAATGACAACTACCTAGATCCATTAGACTCTAATTCCATACGAGTTGCAAAATGGTGCTATTTTAACTCTCTTATTCCTTCCTCATTTAGTTGCTGGGAGATGCCATAAAGAGGAATTTCTGCTCATTAACTATTGGATTTTATTGAGATACAGTTCATATTTGAGAGGCAGAATTCATGCTTGATTCTTTCCTTTTATTTACCAATTTTCAAAATAAGGAGCTCATTCCCTAGTATGTTCTGAAGTTGACCAACGGTTTTTCCTGATTATTGCTATGAAATAATGTGTTTAAACGTACCTGATATGTTTCTGTACATTATCTTGTTCCCCTTACTGCCAATCATATTTTCCCATCTTTTGCCAGTGGTAGTTCCAAATTGGCTCCTGAGTCCTTTTGATATATCTGCTGATGTCCCTGATGGTTCCAACATCATATTGCACATTTCCTGCCCAGACTTGGAACCACTCATTTCTCTAAAGAGTTCTGGTTGCTTTTGTTGGTTAAAAGGTTTTTAGAAATTGCAATTTTAACTACTAGGTATGCTCTTGGCTCTTACGTTCATCTTTATATTCTCTATCCTTTCAGTGAACAGAGCTAGAATATTATTTTCTATTCCATTTTTACTAAGATTATATATATGTACCTTTTATAATAGAAAATATAGAAAATACAAAATATACAGAGAATAACAATTTCCCAACTTCAAAAATTAACTTACACAAATACATACAAACACACATGTATATGTGCAAATTCTGTACATTTAGATACAACAATTTATATGTAAAAATACATTATGAATTCACATTAACATTATAATACTACAATTCAGAATTAGAGCTGTAAGGTTTTTAACCTGAAAAAACACAGTTTTCAATGGATAACATAGTCACTGACTTGCTTGATCTAAACAGTGTCAGAATAACAAAACCAACACTGCCACCAACACAGTTTTTCTTTTCGTAGCAGTTCTTTTGTCATTAGAATATAGCCCTGTAGAGATGTACCATGAGATAACTGTGTTTTAAAATTACCTGGCTACTTCTCTGCGTGGTTTATGTCACCAACTGACACCCGTTTTTGCTCCTGCTAATAGCACTACAATTACTGGCTTTGCGCATACATGTCAACGTTTTTGACAATGTATCTCTATGGTAAATTTGTATAATAGGATTGTTAAGCCAAAGAGTAAATACATGTCTAATTTAACTAGACATTTTTAATTTCTCTCGCATAAGGATTGTACCATGTTTATTCCTTCCTGCAATATATAAGCCTATTTCTCCCCAGCCTTATCAAAAGAATAGGTTGTCTAACTGTTGAGTTTTTGCTAGTCTGATGGGGAGAAACAGCATTTGGTGTTGTTTTAATTTGCATTTATTTTATTATAAGTAAAATTGAACATAGGTTCCTAGGTTAAGTGCTACTTGTGGGAGGGAACTTAGAGGACAGGTCAACAGGTGCAGCAAACCACCACAGCACACGTATACCTATGGAACAAACCTGCACATTCTGCAGATCAATCCCAGAACTTAAAGTAAAAAAAAAAAAAAGAGCAACTTGCATTCTTTTTCTGTGTTAGGGCTGCAGTCCTTTTTGTGTTCTGTTATTAGAAGATCGTTGTATGTTAGAGATATTGATAGAAATATTAACGTTTTACCTTTAACTACCTTTATAGTTAACTGCCTTTAACTATAAAAATATTTTGCCGATGTCATTTGTTTTTCCCAAATATGTTGTGTGCATATATGTCCATGTACAAAAACTTTATTTACTTTATAAACCAAATATATCAATGTTTTGCCTTATCAATTCCAGATTGTGAGTCTTAGAAAAGTTTTCTTCACTCCCAGGACATAGAAGAGACCTGTGTTTTCCTCTTGTGCTCTGTGACTTGGTTATTTGCATTTAAATTCATTTAGAATTCATTTCAAATGTATCCTGACATACACTGTGAGGAATGGATCTAAGTTTGTCTGTTTCCATAAGGCTAGTCAGTTACCCCAATATTGCCTCTTAAATATGGTCTTTTTCCCCTTGTGATTTGAAAATATGTTATTCCCTTTATCAGAGTATAACATATATATTTACTACATTTGCTTACTATATACATTTTATATATGAGTGAGTTTATTTCTGGATTTTCTATCCTATCCCACTGCTCTTTCTATTAATATGCTAATACCAAAATATTTTAATTATCAAGGCTTTAGTTTCTATTTTAATATCTGATATATCAAGGCCCTTCCTTGTTACTTTTCTTTTTCATGATATTTCTGGTTATTCTTGCTTGTTTTTCCAAATAGACTTTATAAGCAATGTTTTTAAGTTTAAAAGAAAAAAAAAACCTCCAAAAACTTGATGAAATTCTTATGGGGAATTTTGTAAGCTTACAAATTAACTTCAGCAGAACTGACAGCTTTCTAATGTTGGGTTTTCATATTCAACTGAATTGTATGTCTTTTCACTTGTTCATGTCGGTTTTATCTCTTGCGGAAGTGTCATGTAATTCCATATAGGCTTTGAACATTTCTTGCTAATTTTATACCTACATATTTTATTTTCATTTTTGCTGTTGTTATGAGTCTTCTCTTTGATTATATAGTTTTTGTTTGTATATACAGGATTTTTATGTTAGTTTTATAACCTGCTTAACTTATAATGCTGTAACAGCACTAAGTCCTCTTATTTGTAGTGGTCTTTCATTGATTCTTTTCAATTTTATTATGATATATAATATTATCTGCAACTAAACATAGTTTTGCCTTTTTCTTTTCAATTCTTATGAATGTTTTGCTTTCCCTTTCCTAACTGCATTGGCTAATATTTCCAACAGAATATTACATAGCAGAGGGCATCCTTATCTCTCTCTCTTCTCCTGCCTTCCTATCTGTCTATATCTATCTATATCTGTCTGCATGCCTTCCAGTGCTTTGTAATTTGGCTACTTGCATTTAAATCACTAATCTACTTAGAATTTATCCTGAAATATTCCATGAGAAATGTATCTTATTTTATCTTTTTCCACATGGAAAAAGCCAGTTTTCCCAATACTACAAATTTTAAATCATTTGATCATATTAATGAAGTGAGAAAGGTGGATTCTTACTTTGTAAATCAGACCATTGTGTTTTTGTGTTGCCCTACTGGCACACTCAGCACTGGAAACTTAGCCAAGTCATTCCCCTCACCCCTGTTCCCACTGGTATCCGGTGCTGCAACCCAGGGCCTGTGCAGGTTGCCATCTACACATTAGAGACTTTTCTGATGTTAGCTGCCAAGAACTGGGCCGTAGAATCCCAGTTCAAGAGTCAGTGGTTTAGTGACTTGCCCTTTCCATGAGCCAGCTGCCTGAGTTGAGACAGCTGGGCTCTTGGGGGAAGAGAGAATTGCCACAGAAATCAGTTACTCTTCATCCCTAGAATCTCTTCAATAGGTGGCAACCGGGTTGCAGAGTGTTCCTGCTTTGGGATGAGGTGGGCAGTAGTTTTCTTCTCTCTCTCTCTCTTTTTTTTTTTTTTTGAGACAGTTTTGCTCTTGTTGCCAAGGCTGGAGTGCAATGGTGCAATCTAGGCTCACCGCAACCTCTGCCTCATGGGTTCAAGTGATTCTCCTGTCTCAGCTTCCCAAGTAGCTGGGATTACAGGTGCCTGCTACCACACCTGGCTAATTTTTCATGGTTTTAGTAGAGATGGGGTTTCAACATGAAGGCCAGGCTGGACTTCAACTCCTGACCTCAGGTGATCTGCCCACCTCAGCTTCCCAAAGTGCTGGGAATTACAGGCATGAGCCAGTTTTATTTCTTAATATATAGGTGCCCACCCAACATCCCTCATTTTGTCTCTTGGTCCTCAAATGCTAAAATATGAACTATCTGGTCCTTGCAGAAAAATTTTACCAACCACTGCTATAGATTACATATAATTTATTGGCTAAAAGATGAGTTTATTGGCCGGGCGCAGTGGCTCACATGGGTAATCGCAAGATTATACTCCAGCCTGGGCAACAAGAGCAAACACTTCATCTCAAAAAGAAATATGAGCTTACTGACAACTGCATTTTGTTCTTCAATATCCCTTCACATCATTTATTTCCATGAATATGAACATCAGTTCTTAACTGTTATCTTCCTCTTATACTCATACCTAGAGTCCTTGAGGATTAAAATTTTTTGTTACATAACTTTTTATCTTCTCATAGGAGTATTCATATTACATGTTCAAATGCATTTGTTGGGTTAAATTGACTTGAATTTCCCTAAAATTATCCAGTTAAATACACTTCAGCCTATTTTTTATATGTCCACAGTAAGTTCTCATTCTGCCTTTTGATCACTTTACTATTTCTTGTTGCTTTCCCTAGAGCAGAAAGACTCCTGTCCTGTTGACCCCAAGTGAGACTCATCCCTGGTGCTGCCACCGTCACCTCTTATTGATTAAGTGCTTATATCTCTAATGCCTTGCTCAGTTCCCAGCTCCCACATTCCTCCTCTCCTCACAGTTATAATTATTTTACTCCCACCTGCACACTCAGTAGCTTTATAACTTGCCTTAACCCTTTCGTTAGAAAGAAGTAGATTATAAATTATAAACATAGAAAAATATAAATATAAAATAATTGTCTTCTTCATTTTTAATTGTGGTGAGGCATAATTTTACAATAAATGAATTCCTAGGTCAAAGGAAAAGTATATTTTTGTATTTAAACACTAAAGAATTTTCTAATAATACCACAAGCCTATCAATATTTAAATTATCCAAACCTTCTTGTTAGAGTACAGAATAGTGTTGTTGCATCTGCCATTCACAGTTACATAATTTTTTAAATTCCTATAACAGCTTACGAGCAATAGTAGAATTAAACTTGCAGTTTAAGATGAGGAAATGTTTTCTAGGTTAAAATAATGACTCTGTTACTTCAGAAATCAGGCGTGAACCCAGTGAAGGCACTCCTAATGGCAGCCAGGTCACCTCAATTTTTTTTTTTTTGAAATGGAGTCTTGCTCTGTCACCAGGCTCTACTGCAGTGGCTTGATCTCAGTTCACTGCAACCTCCACCTCCCAGGTTCAAGTAATTCCCCTGCCTCAGCCTCCCAAGTAGCTGGGATTACAGGCACATGCCACCATACCTGGCTAGTTTTTTTTGTATTTTAGTAGAGATGAGGTTTCACCATGTTGGCCAGGATGTCTCAATCTTCTGACCTTGTGATCCACCCACCTTGGCCTCCCAAAGTGCTGGGATTACAGGTGTGATCCACTGCACCTGGCGCCAACTCTTATTCTCACCTCCTTTGCAGAAAATATTTGTGTTCACTTTCTCTCTTAGTTCATTTTCTGCTGCTATTGCAGAATATCACAGACTGGCTAAATTATAAACAGTAGAAGTTAATTTGGCTCATGGTTCTCAAGGCTGGGAAGTCCAAGATCAAGCAGCTGCATCTGCATGTAGTGAGGACTTTCTTGCTGTGTGATAACATGGCAGCAGGGTAAGCAAGCAGGCATGAGGCAGAGAGAGGAAACTCACTTTTATAACAAATCCAGCCTCATGATAACTAACTCACTCTGGAAATAATGACATTAATTCATTCATGAGGGAACATCCATAATCTAGTAACTGCTTAAAGGACTCGCCTCTCAATACAGTTACAATGGCAATTATATTTCAACATGAGTTTTGAAGGGAACATCCAAATCATAGCACTCTCCTTTGTCCAGAGCTAACCCCTGACTTTTTAGGCTGTCTCAGGAGCTCTGTGGGGCTGTCTTATTCCCTGATGCTGCTGGCTGAGGCCCTGGAGCCCAAGGACTCCAGGTTGAAGTCCTAGCATAATTTGGACATGTTATTGATGCTTCTGAGCTTTGCTTTTCTCATTACAAAATTGGTGATGACCACTCTCATCTCTCATAGCTGTTTGAGGTTTACCTGGTTTCTTTTGAAAAGCACTGAATATCGTAACTCCTCCACAGTGAGTATTTCATGAATGTTAGTGCCTACCACCCACCCAGTTTCCAGAGTTCTAATCTGCCCTTTGTAGTGGTGGACTGCCCTAGCTTTTCTGTAAATTCAACAAGATACACTGCCATCATTCACCCCATCCTGCAAAAAAGGCAGAAAAAACAACTCTGTGAGTGCTTTTGACACTCGTTGATCAAGTACGCACCTCCCATTGCTCCTGTGGATTTATAAGCCATTTGCCAAAGTAATTTGGTGTTCATACCACCTGAGAGGTTGAGGGACTGAGAACTGGAGAGACTTTGGAGATCGTCTGTGTAACCATTTCATTTTTCACATGATGCCCAGCAAGGCCACACGGATTGCCCAAGGTCACAGAGCTAATTATGACAGGATAGTAGCCACCTTCCCAGGGAAGTGCTATTCTATGGCACAACACTGTAGTTTCTCCTGATTTAACAATTCTCCCTCTGGACAATAAAAGCCTGAATGCAAATGTCTAAATCTGGTACATTATCTAAAATTAAATTTGCACAATCACAGCCTGAAGAAGCTCTGAAGTTTAATTCACTTGAGTCATACTTTTGCAGACAGAATTTTGGCCAGAATGAATTCTAAGTTCTGATGACAAGTTGGACACATAGATTTGGCTTTGGTAGTCTCCTTTACTAAAAAGAAACCAGTGAGACAAGTGCCACGGTGACTACTGGCCAATCAAACCTGGCTGAGTAAATCTATTCTTTCAGTGAAGTTTTGCTATCATTAACCCCACATATCTAGGCCCATAAACCCATTAATGGTGGTGCAAATGTGTGTGATACTTAGAGAGTTTATTATTCTTTAATGATAACATTTAGAATCCCTATTAACCATTGAAAATGTTTAAATTCACTATTGTGTCCTACAAATCTTCTATTAGCCTTTTCAGGAGTGGGGACTATTAGGTTCTGGTATTTGAAAATACTTTGATAATTTTCTATGTCATTTACAAAAAGGTGAGTAGATAATTTTATGTTTTTACCCTCACAAATTTTAGTCATGTTTTTTTTAACTGATTTTAGTTTTGAAATATTTCTTTTCATAATTTCATATCAAAACTTTTCAGAGGGTTTTCTGAAGCATTATGGATTTATTCCTAGGGTTTTAATTTAGGGATGAATAATTTAAATTATTTTAATAAACCAACAAGTCCCTTGTAATATCTTTAATCAAGATGAAATAGACAGAAGTATGTATCTCTCTAATAATTACCTTAAAAGGTGAATTGGATCCCAATTCTCTAGAATTATTATTAAAATGTGTGGACTAGATTTTCCAAAATATTCGGATTCTATTTTGAAAAAGAAAGGTAAAATGAATACTTTTTTATTTTTGTTATTTTTTTTTTTTTGAGACAGAGTCTTGATCTGTCTCCAGGCTGAGTGCCGTGGGACAATCTCGGCTCACTGCAACCTCTGCCTCCTGGGTTCAAGCAATTCTCCTGCCTCAGCCTCCCAAGTAGCTGGGACTACAGGTGTGCACCACCACGCCCAGCTAATTTTTGTATTTTTAGTAGAGACAGAGTTTCACCATGTTGGCCAGGATGGTCTCAAACTCCTGACCTCGTGATCCACCTGCCTCGGCCTCCCAAAGTGCTGAGATTACAGGCGTGAGCCACCACACCTGGCCTTATTACATTTTTTAGCTCTAAAGAGAGAGGGAAAAAGATAGATTAATGAACACATAAGTTTTTTTTTTTTTTAAAGCACTAAGAAGATAGCCCAGACCTAGCCTGAACATCATTTTTGTTTCATGAGAAAATCAAGGATATGGACCAATTGTAGTAAATTCACATCAGTCTTTGTAACTAGCATGTTTACACTGACATAGCTGAAGGATGATTTCCTTTACAGAACACAGTCCCAGCCACTGATGACCTCTTGGGACCAGGCACCGAACAGGGCTTGTGAGTGCTTAAGATATAGGGAGTCAAGTTCCCTGCCCTGGTTATCTGATATGCTGGGTATGTTCTTGTGGCTGAGCCATGACTCTTCCCTAGGAAGCAAGACTGGTGTCACAAAGAAGGTGGGAATTAGTTGACATAATGTGCAGACACTTAATTTATAGAGTTACCAATGATATTCTGTGTATGGTTCAAATATCTCATTTATCTCTTTGAAATGATGGGAAGTATCTGGAATTAATCATTTGTTTGACCCAATCAGCAGCCTTTCAATGGCACATACAAGCCATTCACATCAACATGTGAAGCGGGAGGAAGGCTGAGAAATTTAAGAGAGTAAAGAACTGTGAGTAAAGACAGATCCTGAGTGAGGTACCTACCTGGAGAGACTGAGGAACCTAGAATGTGCGTTCTTGGCACTAAGAAAAAAAACTAGGGAGTGGTGAGGGGAAATCAGAAAGAAGGGTAATAGATCCCTAACACCTGCTTAGAGCAGAAGCGATGACTGGAACAAGTTGTGGATTGCAGCTGTAAATGTGATAGTAGGGCATTGTTTATGAAGGCAGGAGGAGAGCAGCATTGGCTCCGTATGGTTTTGAGAAATTGCCCATCTCCGATTTCTGTCATTTTTGCCAGAATGTGTCAACTGGTGGCTCACAGCAGTGTTTCTGAAAGGTGCTTCATGGATCACTTGCATAATCACCTGGGGCAATTGTCAAGAATAAAGATGCTTGCGTCCCCCTCCAGACCTCCTGAATCACAATCCTTGGGGATGGGCCCCTGAATCTGCATTTTAGACAAATTTCCCAAATATACACTTAGCGCTGGAATCCGAGCACCATTGGAGCGGTTCATTTGATGTGCCATGTGATATTTTCCTCTTTATAATATCTACTAAGACTTATATAACACTTCTATTTTATGAAGCACATTTACATATATTATCTCATTTTATCCTCACAATAATCCTATGGGATATTATTATCCTAATTCAACAAACAAGTAAATTAAGGCTCAAAACTTGTAATTGACTTTCCCAACAGCCTGCATCCAAGGAGTGGCCCTGGGGTTTGACCAGGATCTGTGAATTTCAAATTTGACATGATTTCCACCAAGATTTGCTCACTCTGTTGAAATTAGGTAAAGTGTGAATAGGCAAATGTGTATGTGTTACTCCAGGCCTTGGAATTGGGTTTACCATAATTGCAGGCCAAGTATTCAGGACAATAAACAGCCTCAAGAGCACAGGTCTTGAGAGTTCAAACCTATAAACCTTTAAGAGATGGAAAATATTACTCCTAGGAGGCTTACAGTGGTTCTTTGTTTTATCGAAGCAAATTACACAGAGACATCATGAATTGGTGCAAATTCAGTCCAGTCATTTCCCAATCTTTCAAGGGCTGCTACTCTATAACGTGAACTATACTTGTATTTCTCATTTTTCTTTTCTACTTCTGTGATCTTCCTTTTTGTCATTTTGTGGCTTATTTCTACTTCTTTCCCTCTGGGTATTGGGAGAGACATGAGAACAGAGATAAATTGAATGATTATTGGTGCCTGTTAGCAGTGTAGTCAAGAAGCAGTTGCAACTATCAGTTTATATCAGGTTTTGGAATTATTTGTGTGTTTCAATTATCCATGTTGTCTAAATTCCCTATTATCTCAGATAAGTATTACATTACAGTATTGACATAGCCTGTTAGCCAGTGTATTGCTGCTTGTTCAGTGCAATTGACTGTCACGATTTTCATGACTTTTTTTAGACAAACACAGCATAAATTATCTCAAACAGATTCTCAGTTATTCAAGGGTTAATGATCCAGCATGTGCGTTTCATAAGCCTTTTGCTCCTTCTCTGTCTCCCTCCGTTTCCTTGTATCTCTCCCCTTCCCTAGCTTTAGGTCATTTGGTTGCTTACTGGTGTCTCCACCAGAGAATGTATGACGTTAAACTTAAACTAATCTTTTCACCATAATAGTAATTCCTTTTGTTTCTTTTAAATTTTTTCTTGTATACATTTAGGGGGCACAAGTACATTTCTGATACATGGATACACTGTGGAGGTGAAATCTGGGCTTTTGGTATAATAGTGTACGTTGCACCTATAAAGTAATTTCTCATCCTTCACTCTCTCCCACGCTCCCACCCTTCCGAGTCTCCAGGGTCTATTATTCCACTATAAGGACTCTGATGTGAGCTGCGATGAGAGAAGGAGGTCAAGAAATATAACTTTTTCCTGTTTTTTTTTAATTTAAATTTCCAATCTTACCCTTTTCCTCCATTAACACAGACAAATGGAGTCAGTTTAGCTATCTTATAGGAATATGGTATGCGAGCCCTGTCATTTTCAAAAAATCTCTCATGAGCTTCTAGGTGAACTGGACGAAAAGGTTTTAGTTCCTTGATAAAGTATAGAACACACGTTTCACTGATAGACCAAAGAGTTTAGAGAAACAACTGTAAATTGTCCAATAAAGCAACCAAGCAATTTAACATGGTGTGAAAGTCAAAATTAGCACCTCCAATAGGTGAATTTGAGTTTCATCTTTTCCCCATTTTTTTGCCCACCCCCGTGGGAGGCGCTAATGAACAGTGAAATGGTCAGGTTAGGCCTCAGCAGGGGGAAGAGGGAAGGGTGGTCAGTGCCTTCAAAGCAGTAAGAGGTGGCCGATGTGCTTTTCCTCTCCCTTCCTCCACACTCTCGAGAAACTTCTCTTCCTCTTCAACTGGATAGGGTTGAGAGATTTACCGAGTTATCTGTTTGACTCATGCCATTGCCAGCAGGCTAGGGTCACCTCCACATTGAAAGTAGACAAAATCTCATTGCTATAGAACAAGGGTGAAAACCTACAGGTGTTTCTTACTTGGCTTTACAAACCAAAGGCAAATGCCTGGCCCCTCTGAGCTACACCTCTGGACCTGAATATCCTCAGAGGATGTAGGACTTGGTGTAGTTTCTTATTCAGCCAGGGCCCATTGTAGGAATGTATAAATTAACATGGGTTTAGCTGTCAGGCAGAAGGAATCCATTTTCAACCAGTGGGTTCTTGGAGGGAAATTTCTCCATAACTTCTGGAACACATTCTCCTCTTTCTTTGAATTATTCTAGTGAGAAACGTAGGAATTGTGTTGGCTCAGAAGAATCCAGAACAAAATAGAGGTCAATAATTCCAGAAAATAATCCGGAAAATCATGACTTCCACCAAATAAATGCTGAGATTAATGGCAGAAACCATCCCTGAGTAATTTTCAAAGATGCATATTGTATAAGTTAGAATGCAGTATTGGCTAAGTAGGAGACAGCTGTATTCAGGTCCAGAGAAACAAGAAAATCTTTGTCAAAAATAATAATATTTTAGACTTGTTTCAAGTCAATATCCCAGTCAAATGGCATTGTGGGCCACTCTGAATGTTAGCATACTTAAAAATTTCTTCACTGGGTCATATTCTAAGTCTATGCAAGACTTTCTCCCTTATTTTAAACAAGAAAGTCTATCATTCCTTTCCAAAAGATAAAATTAGAAAGTTAAAAGTCAACATCACGACATGACCTCCAATTAATTTCAGACTAGGCTGGATTCACCTTTGTCTGGGAGAAAAATCTGTTTCTGTAAGATGATAGTTTATTTTGTTTTTCAAATTTAAGGATGAACCCTTAGGGGTGTATATATTTGTGCATATGTACAACATTCTTTCTCTTTCCATCAATAACATATTGCTTTTGCCTCATTTTATTAATCTATAAAATGGGGTAATAATTGCTGACATATTTCAGAAGTCCTTGGCCAGCAGCATAAACATGATAATATTATAGATTTTGTGTCCCAGGGTAACTTGAGAGTGAATAATAATCAAAGCATTCAGCCTAGTATAAGAAAAATAATATTGTGTGGACTTCACACTGCATGATTTTATTAAATCTAGACTTCATGTCTCCATAGCAAGTGGATCCCCAAAGCCCAGGCAGCCAAAATGTTTGTGCTTCCTCTGAAAATAAAGTTAACACTCTAAAAAACATACAATTTAATCCATTGTCATTGTTTTGCTGAAGAATTTAGTAGTGGCATTTGGAGGGGAAGTCTGTTTTCTTTAAGATGTGCTATTCATCTTCCTCAGGCCCAGAAATTACATCCTAAATAATTAAAGTAACAATGCACCTGCACTGAGACTAGAGCTAAACTGTCTTAATAGTGGGAGTCTGGATGGTCCATGGAAGGGGCTGATGGCAGAATTCACCTTCCTTTCCCACAGAAGGCTGCTGAGTTAGGAATCATTTTCTTTATGGCTTTTCCTAATGTTCCTGAAGGAAAAGAACCACAACACCCCTGTCCTCATATATTCATCCCGACACCATATGAGATAAGATAAGGTGGTGCTATGGCTGCCTGACCTCTGTATTAACTTTAGCCGTTAAAATTCCGTTCTTGTACCAGGAATTCTAATTTACTGTACACATCACAGATGCAAACGCGTCAGATATTAAACGAGTGAGGATTACTCAGATGCCCCCCTTTGCAGGCTTCCTTTGAAGACTCCAGGGGATATAAAGGCATTTAGCTGTTTCCTTTGCTTTCCCTCTAGAGGCATCTGGCTAAGTCAGGTGGTGCGCATTCCACACGCTCCCGTTTATTATATGTTCTCGTTCTGCCTTGGCTTTTTCCCTTCCCACTCCTCTGTCTTTCCTGGCCTTCCCCAAACATCTTTATCCAGAACCAAACATTATGTTTGTTTCTGGGATTTCCATCAGGATAAAGAAGAGAAGGGGCAGGCTCAGGTCAGGGCCACCGCCTGGAAATGTAGAGGTCTGAAACAGCACAAATGCACACACGTGCAGCAGCCCGTAGCCTCCTCTCAAGGCACACTCCGGCTCGGCACATCAAATGCTGATGAAGGCCTTCTTCTGCTCCGGGAGTGAGCATGATGTAGCCATTCCCCAGCTATAAATTACATTGACCGCTCTCGAGAAGACAGAATCCTTGCCCTTTCAAGGCTGTCGTAAAGAGGAAAATAGAGCTTGGTTTAAAAGTGGTTAAAATAGAGCTTGCTATTCTCGTGAGCTCGGATGGTCGGCATAATTCCCAAGTGGACCCCCTAGGCGGAATCCCAGGCAAGTTGGTGCAAGTTCTCTTCAGAATGTGGTTCTCTTTTTAAGCCAGTCACAGATGTGGATTCTCAGCCCACCTGCGGGAATGGTATCAGGAACGTATTTTCTCTTTGGGGTACAGGGGACAATGACACTGAGTGAGGCAAGCTCGGATGGCTGAGGGTCAAGTGCTGCCGGGACTGACCGTCCTGAGCCGTCTTTAGGCTCTCTATTCACTTCTGCATTGAGCATCCTAATTAGCGTCCTGCTCCATTTCTCCGTCCGTGGGCTTTCTGCCTCCCTCTGAATCTGTAATCCACAGTGACCAGGGCGGGAAGGGAGATGTCTGCTCTCTAAGCCCAGCGGCAGTCCCTCTTCCTGCACACAGAAGCAGCAGGGGCAGGACGGGAGTAGGGGTGGTTATTGTGGAATAATTTTTTTCTCTTCTCTCCATATAGTTTGTTCTTCCTATTAATATGCTTCTAGAGGGCAAGGAGAGGTTCATGACACCAGTACCAAACCCTCGCTGTGAAAATTCGATACATTTTTCTCTGCTGTAAATATGATTTATTTAGATTATTTTCCCTTTATAATCATCTTTTCACAAATACAAAATAAAAAGCTTCAAAGTTTAAAAATATTTAAAAAGGGCATATAATGAAAAGGTTCCTGCTTCCAGTGCCCCTTCCTAGAAACAACTATTGTAGCAATTTTTGTTTATTCTTCCAGAAATAGTCGTGTATGAACATATTTATACCTAAGAAACTTTGTGTGTCTACATTTGCAAGGATTTCCTTGGGCCAACCAACTGAAGCTGTGGGGAACAACTAAGGGATAGCGCGCCTTAATATGGCTTCTCACTAGATGGCTTTGCACACACTGGCTGTATGCATTGCCCTGGGCCTGTCCTCTGTACCCATCTAGAAAGAGCCTTGTTTTTATTGTTGTTTTAAAAAAAGAATATATATCATATATAACTATATGAGATATCATATATATGATATATATAACTATATGAGATATCATATATATGATATATATAACTATATGATGTATACATTTAATATAAATATATGATTATTTTTAGTAACAAAAAGTACACATATATGTCACGTTTTTTCTTGCAGCAAAATATAACTTCAAGTTCTTTTGATATTAATACATGTAGAAATACCACACATAAATGAACACATCTTAATGATGGTTTTCAAATGATGAGGACGAGGAAGGAAGGAAAGAATGCAACATAAAATAGGAAGGATCCTCAGCTATTTATGGATGTTATTTGTCAAAATGTCTTTCTCTGGGAATCTGCATCTATCATTTTTCTTGTGCGGATGACAAGGGCAGTGACAGTGGGTTTGTTTTGATTGTTGTTGCAAAATCTAAATTTAAGGTAGCTGAACCCGGCTTCCTCAGTCGTTTTCTGTATTAAGGATGTATGAGGTCCAAGGGGTCACCCAGCACCCTTCCGAAGGAGAGATGGGGCCTCTTGTCCCCACTGACTGAATGAGAAAGTCACCAACAAAGCCAGTGGATAGGCGGCTGTTGCTGCTTGTACAATCCCAAGTCCTCACCCTTCGCTCCCAGTGGAGCAGGCAAGCACTTGGCTAAGGAAGGAAGAGGAGGTGTGAGTTGTTTCCCTCCCACCCTCCGTCATAAAAGGAGAATTTCTATCAGTGTTTTCCTTCATTCCAAACAAGAGCTACCAGCGGAAAGTATAGCTTGTTCTGATTTCCCTGCCTCCTGAATCATCACAAAGGGAAGAGAGGAGAGTCCAGTAAGTCTTCGTCCTGAAGGTGCATATGGGGCAGGAAAGGGTGAAAACTGGGGGAGACTGAGTTCTCTCTCCACTGCATCTATACATCCCTGCAACCCCCAGCAAAACAGAGCTAAGCCGATGAGTAACTTTGAGAGCTACTCGGCAGGTGGTAGAGTATGTTGGAGGAGCACCAGCCTGGGGAGCCGGAGATGGGACTGGAGCCCACCTCACCCTCATCTAGCCTGCATATGGTGAACCTCAATGCCACAGAATTCTCACCTGTAAAACTCAGGTTAGCAGGATGGGGTTGCTGTAAGGATTAAGTGAGTTGGTATATATAGGACTGTCTAGTGCTTAATCAATGTCTTATTAAGTAATCTTAGCCTCTATGAATGAGGTGTGGCTGAACTGAATATCCTAAATACAGTTGTTATCCTAAATTATTTCTGAGACTCTTCCAGTTTTAACAGTGTTTTATTGTACACATCCAGAGCATTGCTCTGCATTCCAGGTGTAGCTCATGAGGCCACCTGGGGCTGGCTCAGGGGAGGCCATTGTAGAGGGTAGCAAACTGGGTCAGCACACTGCCTTCAGATTCAGACCAAGATGGTGTTGACTCTTCCTTCTACCACCATTTGTGGCATTTTGAGCAAGTCCTTATTCTTTCTTTGCCTCAGTATCCTCATCTGTAAACTACAGATAGTGACAATTTTTGTTTTACAGAGTGGAGTGTTGAATGAGGTAATGTGTATGAAACTGATAGATTAACACATAATAAGTGCTCAAGAGAATGGTAGATATCATGCAGCTATTAGCCAGTGGCATGGAGAATTTCAGAATGTGAAGAACTCATTGAGATAATTTAGTAAATTATCCCCTGCATTGCCCTCACCCCTCATGTTGTGAATGAGAAAGTAGATAATAGAAAGGAGTTTCAACAAATGTTCTAGAGCCAGTTAGCTGCAGAAACAGGGCTGGAATCCAGGGTTTCTGAGGCCTGAGTCGGGGGTCTTTCACTTCCTGCAGCCCTTCTTCTACATGGCTGAAAGTGGATGCAGCATCCTTTTTAGTTTATCAGTGTTTCAAATTTCTTTGAAACTTCAGATAAGCTATTTTTGAAAAGGTTACGGGACTCAGTGCCAGGCACTGAATTCTGGTTTACATCCTAGGGTTTTCATTGACCTTTTTTTTTTTTTATTAATTCATTTTCTTTTATATGGCAGATTCCTATCTGCTTCTCTCTGTCCTCCTCATTGCCTGAGAAAGTCGATATGTCTTCCCTCCCCACTGCCCTTATTTTTTAAACTACAGTCTGTAGTGAAAACCCTCTTCTCTCAAGTGAAATGAAGCAGCTGGCACCTTTAGGGCTCTCCTATTATCATTATTATCATTTAACATTTATAAGTGCTCACAGTATGCTAGACACTATAACATACAGTACTAAGGAACTTGCCATCTAAATTAGACACAGATAGATCCACATAAAAGAGAAAAATAGAGGCAGGGGGTGAGTGGGAGAGGATGAGGCAAGGGAAAAAGTCAGGGTCGCTGCCACAACACTTCAAACTCTTGCTGAGCCAATGGCTCTGGAAGACTTAGGAAGACATATCCAATTTTTAGCAAAGTGAGATAAAATTGCCCCTAAAGGGATTGTGTGAAACACCAGGGCTTTTTTTTTTTTTTCATTTCTGTCAGAGAATTTAGGGAAAGCAACTTCTTGTGAACAGAACTATCTAAATCTGCTCTCTGCTGCCTTTTTTATCCGCCCTCCTCAATCCCCCCATGACCCCCCTCCCCATGCACTTTTGGTTTGAACTCAGAGAGCCAGCAGGGAGGCCAGGGAATAAAAGTGTGGGGTAGCTGGCATGTCTAATTCCATGACAGACATGTGGTGAATCTAACGGCCACCCCTGGAAGCATCTTTGATCTCCAGAGGCCTCTATGCATTCTCCTTCCCCTCCTCGGGGTCAGAGCCTGTGGTGCTCCCCAACGAGGCTGCCCCAGAGCCCTGCTAAATGTAATCTCCCCTTTCTGTGAGTCCAGTGTTGCCCCCAACATTGGGGCAACATTGTCCTTGCAACTCATTCTTGTTCTCCGAATTGTGACTCTTTATCTTCTTGATTATTTATACTGAACAGATTTACCCCTTAGAACTTAAGAAAGGAAAGTGATGTCATCCATTGCTACAGGGAAATATGTCGCATAAAGCCAGATAGATTCATCATGATCGGAGAGGGATCAATAGCCGAACACTCTAATGAACTAAGGCAAAAAGTAGGTATTTAAGTGGTAACACTTCTAATAACCTCCTGTTCATGAAGGTTGTCCAGGGGCTACCCTGAGAGACCCTCCCACCGGAGAGCATGCACTGGGAATCACCCAGCATTCTTGTATTCTGAGCATTAATGGGTCTCTTGATTTTCTCTTCCTAGCCAACAGCAAATGAAACCAAGAGCCCTCTGTGATAGGAGCTAAGAGGGATAGGAAAACAGCAAACAAGCATTTCTACCCTTCAAGGAACACAGATCAAACTAGACCTTTTCCACTTGAAATACTAGATAGTGGGCTATGCCCAAGGCTCAGTGAGGGGCAAGAAGACAAGTGGTGCAGGAGGCAGAGGCCGGAGGAAAGGGCATGATGCTGGGGCATTGGCACCTGGCATGGGCTCAGTACCATGGAAATGGGAAAGGCACTACAATTGAGGCAAGGAGAAATGCTCTTCTCACCTTATTTTCTCTGTCTTTCTGTCTCTCTTCTTTGGCTGGGTGCATTGTCCTCTCAATTCTATCCTCTTTTTCATTCTAGGACCTAAATTGGTTTGATTCTGGTTTGATTCGAGGAATCTTGGAATCACTATTATTTTTAAGTAAATTGAACTCTAAGTTACAAATGCCTAGAAACCAGGCAGGAACTGTAGCATTCATTCAGGCCAGGCAAGAAGGAGGTTCCAAGATGGAATTCGCTCTGCAAGAACATATAGGGGACGGGCCTGGAGCAGGACACTTGCAGGCAGTCATACAGTTCCAGCAGCTGTGGAAGGAAGGAGGATTGGGATGAAGGAGGTTGCAACTGAGCACAGTTTTAACAAAGGTTCAGCCAAGTCACTGTGGAGTCCTCCAGCCAAGGTTGCCCATGGGACAGGAGGTGTGTTTTGCTGGAACGCACCTGCCTTAGGATTCCCACCACACTCAGCTGTTGACAGGAACAGGCAGTGGGAGGTGTGTAGTCATAGTGGTGGATCCAGAAAGGGAGTAGCTGGGCTCATCTACCAATTATAATCCCACCTCAGGAGACAGGTGGTCACCACAACTGTCTTACTCTATGTCATTCCAGAGAGACTATCAAAAAGAACAGAGCAAATGAGCTCTGGGCCTGCAAATGAGACAGCATTTAGCACTGTTCCATACCAATAACTACCATTCAGGCATGTGCCAGGAACGGAATACAGTTACTGTGTTAAACCTCACAAATATCTTACAAGGTTGCTATTATTAACCTATTTTACAGACCAAAAAAAAATGAGTCTTAGAAAGATTTGGGCCACACAGCAATTGTTGGTGGAGCCAGAATTTAAGCCTAGCTTCTGGTTCCAAAGCTACTGGATTTATTACTACTGAAACCACTTCTTGACTGGAGCAATTTATATTTAATTACTGCTAAGAACTAAAGTCATGTTATTTTCTCATACTACATCATTAAAGAAGAAACCTCTCGTAAAATCATGTCAGACTTTGCATTCACTCAGGAATTTTGCTTGAGAAAAGAGACCCCTATCCCTTACCACTACCTTTTGTTTTCTAAGGGACCAAGGTAACATTTTTGTCTGTGTGTCGAGACTGTGGCTTACAAGTGCAGCAACACCAATGGAATGCCCTTCTTGATTACATTTGACAATTCCTCAAAAGCTCACATGCTCTGTAATAATTGATATTTTCCAACCATGACCTGGCAACGAAAGACCCAGCTCACAGCCATTTACTGTGCTAAGAAACAAAAGCAGCACTGAAAATCCTGCAAAGCTCTCTCAGGCTGGTGTTAATAAATGCTACCAGGTATGCCTATATTTCTATAACTAATTCTAATAAAATAGTTAAAACTAATTGAAAACTAATTCTAATAAAAGAGTTAAAAATTCAAATTGACACTGTTTCAATTCCACAAAAAAAGATATTAAAACCACCAGCCTCTGAAAACCAAGTTAGCTTAATTACAAAGAGAAAGTACAACCAAATCTGAGTATTAACATAGAGAAATCTGTCAGAGCTGATGGAAAATGTGGCTCTAATACTATAAGGTTTTCTCTTCAAAAGCTTAAAAGGACACTGTCAAGTTTGACAGGCCCAAAATGCAACACCCACACCTACTCCTGCATGCAAATATTACATTTGTTATTTTAGCATGGCCTCTTGATAGATATTTCACTATCAGTCTTTGGAAATGATCTCAAGTGAACAAGAAATAAATAAAAAACAGAAAGCTTTTCAGCTCCGATCCCCTGCTAGTTTGTGAGAATAGATTTGGCAAGAAGAGTGGCACCCACAATCATAACAAATCCACGTAACCTGATTGGTTTTCTTCACAGCCAGCTAAGGACTGGGATTTTAGCACGATTACCACCATCATTTTAAAGGGCTCCCAGCTCTTTACTGTCAAGAGAGCATTCTCAAAAAAAAAAAAAAATGCATACAACAGTCATATCTTCAACCTGTCACTCTACCCATTTCCTTTAAGAAAAGCACTTTTTTTTAAAAAAGGAATTGTAATGTGTAAGCAGACCCATCCCCAAAGGCTACCAAAAACATAAGCCTGTCCTATTCACACTTCAATACAACAAAGGATAAAACACTACAAAAGACTGTCGTACACTAAATATTTCAGGCAGTAATTTCCTTCATGTACAAAGAAACACACACACACACACACACACACACACACACACACACACACACAAGACTTCTATATCATGTGGTTTACATTAAAAGAACCTAGGCATTAGTCCACCAAGTTTTCAATTTCACCTCTTTGAATATGTCCACAGTTAATCTCCAGGAAATACTGCTCCGATAGTTCCACAGTCATTCAGTACACCTGTACTGAGTGCCTATCCAAGACTGCCAGTCCAGGGAAGGAGCACTGTGTTAGTATTAATAGGAGTCATTACTTACTCAAAAGTGTCACTGTTTATCCATAAGTTACAGAATCAAGTCCAAATTCTTCAGCCCTATATTCAAGCTGCCTAATTTCACTCCAACCTACTTTTGCAAACTTTCTTCTCACAACTGGCCTCCAAGACCTGTGTTGTCCAATATAGACGCCACAATTCACACATGGCTATTCATTCAGCACTTGAAATGTGGCTGCTCCAAATTAATAAATGTAATCTGCATACGGGATTTTCAAATTGACTGCACATTGAAATGACGGTGTTTTGGATATATTGGGTTACATAAAATATCAAATTAATTTCAACTGTTTCTTTTTTAATACAGCTACCAGAAAAGTTAAAATTTCACACATGGCTTTGATTGTACTTCAATTGGACACAGCTGTTAGACTTTGCACTTCCCCCCTCACTTGACTTGTTCCGTTCTTTTCACCTTGACACGGCCACTTTCCAATCTTATTTAAATCCTATCCGCCCTTCAAGTCCCTGCTTAAATCTCCTTATTCTAAGTCAGTATTAATATCAGCCTCTCTGAAAAGTGTCTTTTACTCTGTGCATCTCCTGTAGCATTTTCACCTTGTGATTTGTTTTACACGATTTGTGTGGGGGTTGCAACCATCTCTAGCCCACCTCCCAGACTGTATGACAGATCTTAGAGGTCAGCTACCATGTCTAAAACATCTTTGTTGCCTGAAATATTAGCACAATATCTTGCATAAGGAAGATAATAAATATTTATTAAGGATATGATAAATGAATGGATGGATAAATGCATGAATGAAAAAATGGATGTATGAATCAAGACAGTGTGGTATTGGTGAAAAAATAGACACACGGATCAATGGAATTGAATAGAGAACCCATAAATAAAATCAACTGATTTTTGACAAAGGTGCAAAGTCAATTCAATAGAAAAAGGACAGTCTTTCAACACACAGTGCTGGAACAATTGGACATCCATATATGAAAAAATGAACCTTTTTATCTTTCATTAAAGTTAACTCAAAATGCATCATATACATGAATGTAAAATGAAAAACTACAAAGATTCTAGAAGAAAACAGGAGAAAATCTACATGACCTTGGATTTGACGATGAGTTTTTAGATATCACATCAAGAGCATAATCAATTAAAAAATTGGTAAGTTCGACTTAATTTTTCTAAAATTCTGCTTGTGAAAGACACTATTGAGAATAAAATGACAATCCACAGTCTAGAAGAAAATATTTGCAAACCATATATCTGATAAAGGAGTTGTATTCAAAATATATGAAGAGTCTTTGAAACTAAACATGAAGAACCCAATTTCAAAATGAGCAAAATATCTGAAGACATCATTTCAAAGAAGATACACAGAAGGCAAGTAAGTGTATGAAAAGATGCTCGACATCATTTATCAGAAGGTTAATGCAAATAAAACAATGATATCTCACTCCTTACATAAAAAACAACTAACAATGGGTCATAGATTCAAATGTAAGAGCTAAAAATAGAAAATGCTTAAAAGAAAACACAAGGGGGGGAGGACTCAAGATGGCGCTGTGAGAACAACCCAGGATTGGAGCTCTTCTCGTTGAATCTGCAAACGGTGAGTCAGAGCGGTATTTCCAGACTGATCTTTGTTGCCCACAGAACGGGGAAACTCCCAAGTATAAAAAAGACACGGGACGCCAGGCAGTAGGTCTGCCTGGCAAAGCCGGCAGCCGGGGCGGCGGCGGCCGGCCCTACCCAGCAATCCCCACAGGGCGCGCTTGTCCGGGTGCCCTGTTGAACCGGCAACCTGAGACTTGAGAGGGCTGGACTTGAGACTGAATGAGACTTGGACAGTAGCCCAGCCCAGGGGATTGCAGGAATTGGGATACCCAGTGGGACGAACAAAACCGCGATTTCAAACTATCCCGAGCAGACGGTCCGAGACGCTCTGTGGGGGAGGGGCGTCCACCACTACCGAGGCAACCCGCCCCAACTGAGATACACGCCCACTGCTGACGCAGCCAGCCGTTGCCGAGGCAACCTGCCCCAACGGAGATACACGCCCATTGCTGACGCAGCCAGCCGTTGCCGAGGCCACCCGTCCCTACTGAGATACGCGCCCACTGCTGACGCAGCCTGCCGTTGCTGAGGCAACACGCTACAACAAAGAGACTCCGCCGCAGGGCGTGGCGGAGACCACAGCAGAGCCGGCAGGAACAGCACGAATCACACAACAGCAGGGCGGAGCCTCGGCAGCCAAACAGTGGCTAGTCTGCCTTCTAGCTGGGCAGGACACCTGATCGGACATCCAAAAATAAAGCCCAAACCCCTCAATACAGAGCATTTGAGAAAAAAAAAAAAAAAGGGGTTTTTTAATGAGCTCTGTTGCAGCAGAATGAAACATAGCAGCCTAACAGCCCTGAATGAACAACAGAGTGCACAGCTCAGCAATTAAACCCCTATAAAGTACAAACTGTCTCCTCAAGCAGCTCCCTGACCCCTCTATATCCAAAAGACTGACATTAGGCAGGCATCATCCTGGGACAAAGAGAGCAGAAAAAGAAACTGGTAGCATCCCTCGCTGTGCCACAGCTACTAGAGGTGCACCCCAGACAAGCAGGGTCTGGAGCGGACCTCAGCAGTCGTACAGCGAAGGGGCTAGACTGGTAGAAGGAAAACAAAGCAACAGAAATACTTCATCATCAACATTCTGGGTGTCCACTCAGAGACCCAAACGAAAAGTCAGCAACTACGCAGACGACCAGCGGACAAATCCACAAAGATGGGAAGAAACCAGCGCAAAAAGGAGGAAAACACCCGAAACCAGAACACCTCGCCTCCTAGAAAGGACCAAAACTCCTCACCAGCAAGGGAGCAAAGCTGGACGGAGAATGACTGTGACAAAATGACGGAATTAGACTTCAGAAGATGGATAGTGAGAAACTTTTGTGAGCTAAAAGATCATGTATTAAATCAATGCAAAGAAACTAAGAACCTTGAAAAAAGATTCGAGGAAATGATAACAAGAATGGATACCTTAGAGAGGAATATGAATGAATTAAAGGAGCTGAAAAACACAATACGAGAACTTCGCGAAGCAAACACAAGTTTCAATAGCCGAATTGACCAAGCAGAAGAAAGAATATCTGAAGTCGAAGACCAACTCAATGAAATAAAACGAGAAACCAAGATCAGAGAAAAAAGCGCAAAAAGGAATGAACAAAGTCTCCAAGAAATGTGGGACTATGTGAAAAGACCTAACCTACGTTTGATAGGTGTACCAGAAGGGGACGAAGAGAATGAATCCAAGCTGGAAAATACTCTTCAGGACATCATCCAGGAAAATTTCCCCCACCTAGCAAGACAAGCCAACACTCAATTGCAGGAAATACAGAGAACACCACAAAGATATTCCGCAAGAAGAGCAACCCCAAAGCACATAATCGTCAGATTCAACAGGGTTGAAATAAAGGAGAGAATACTAAGGGCAGCCAGAGAGAAAGGTCGGGTCACCCACAAAGGGAAGCCCATCAGACTCACAGCAGATCTCTCGGCAGAAACACTACAAGCCAGAAGAGAGTGGGGGCCAATATTCAACATTCTTAAAGAAAAGAACTTTCAACCCAGAATTTCATATCCAGCCAAACTGAGCTTCAGAAGTGAAGGAAGAATAAAATCCTTTGCGAACAAGCAAATACTCAGAGATTTTGTCACCACCAGGCCTGCTTTACAAGAGCTCCTAAAAGAGGCACTACACATAGAAAGGAACAACCAGTACCAGCCATTCCAAAATCACACTGAATGCTAAAGAGCTTCAACATAATGAAGAATCTACAACAACTAACAGGCAAAACAGCCACTTAGCATCAAAATGGCAGTATCAAATTCACACATAACAATATTAACCCTAAATGTAAATGGACTAAATGCACCAATCAAAAGACACAGACTGGCAAATTGGATAAAAATCCAAAACCCATCAGTGTGCTGTATCCAGGAAACCCATCTCACACGCAAGGATACACAAAGGCTCAAAATAAAGGGATGGAGGAAGATTTACCAAGCTAATGGAAAGCAAAAAAAAGCAGGAGTTGCAATTCTAATCTCTGATAAAATAGACTTTAAAGTAACAAAGATCAAAAGAGACAAAGAAGGCCATTACATAATGGTAAAAGGATCGATACAACAAGAAGAGCTAACGATCCTAAACATATATGGCCCCAACACAGGAGCACCCAGATACATAAGGCAAGTTCTTAATGACTTACAAAAGGACTTAGACTCCCACACAATAATAGTGGGAGACTTTAACACTCCACTGTCAATACTAGACAGATCAACCAGACAGAAAATCAACAAGGATACCCAGGGCTTGAACTCAGACCTGGAGCAAGCAAACCTGGTGGACATTTACAGAACTCTCCACCCCAAATCCACAGAATACACATTCTTCTCAGCACCACATCACACCTACTCTAAAATTGACCACATAATTGGAAGTAAAGCACTGCTCAACAAATGCAAAACAACTGAAATCATAACAAACAGCCTCTCAGACCATAGTGCAATCAAGTTAGAACTCAGAATTCAGAAACTGACCCAGAAACACACAGCTTCATGGAAACTGAACAACTGGCTCTTGAATGTTGACTGGGTAAACAAAGAAATGAAAGCAGAAATAAAGAAGTTCTTCGAAACCAATGAGAACGAAGACACAACGTGCCAGAACCTCTGGGACACATTTAAAGCAGTCTCTAGAGGAAAGTATATAGCAATAAGTGCCCATATGAGGAGAATGGAGAGATCCAAAATTGACACCCTATCATCAAAATTGAAAGAGCTAGAGGAGCAAGATCAAAAAAACTCAAAACCCAGCAGAAGACAAGAAATTACTAAGATCAGAGCTGAGCTGAAGGAGATTGAGACACGAAAAACCCTTCAAAAAATCAATAAATCCAAGAGCTGGTTTTTTGAAAAGATCAACAAAATAGACAGACCACTAGCCAGATTGATTAAAAATAAAAGAGAGAACAACCAAATAGATGCAATAAAAAATGATAAAGGGGAAATCACCACAGATTCCACAGAAATTCAAACCATCATCAGAGAATATTACAAACAACTCTATGCACATAAACTAGTAAACCTGGAAGAAATGGATAAATTCCTGGACTCCTGTGTCCTCCCAAGCCTAAACCAGGAGGAAGCTGAAACTATGAATAGACCAATAACAAGGTCTGAAGTTGAGGCAGCAATTAAGAGCCTACCACACAAAAAAAGCCCAGGTCCAGACGGGTTCACAGCTGAATTCTACCAGACACACAAGGAAGAGCTGGCACCATTCCTTCTAAAACTATTTCAAACAATCCAAAAAGAGGGAATCCTTCCCAAATCATTTTATGAGACCAACATCATCCTGATACCAAAACCTGGCAGAGACCCAACGAGAAAAGAAAACTTCAGGCCAATATCCATGATGAACATAGATGCAAAAATCTTCAATAAAATATTGGCAAGCCGATTGCAACAGCAAATCAAAAAACTTATTCATCATGATCAAGTAGGATTCATCCCGGGGATGCAAGGCTGGTTCAACATACGCAAGTCTATCAACGTAATTCACCACATAAACAGAACCAAAAACAAAAACCACGTGATTATCTCAATTGACGCAGAGAAGGCATTTGACAAAATTCAACAGCCCTTTATGCTAAAAACCCTCAATAAACTCGGTATCGATGGAACGTATCTCAAAGTAATAAAAGCTATTTATGACAAACCAACAGCCAATATCATACTGAATGGGCAAAAACTGGAAGCATTCCCTTTGAAATCTGGCATTAGACAAGGATGCCCTCTCTCACCACTCCTATTCAATATAGTACTGGAAGTTCTAGCCAGAGCAATCAGGCAAGAAAAAGAAATAAAGGGTATTCAAATAGGAAAGGTGGAAGCCAAATTGTCTCTATTTGCAGACGACATGATAGTATACCTAGAAGACCCCATTGCCTCAGCCCAAAAACTCCTGAAACTGATAAACAACTTCAGCAAAGTCTCAGGATATAAAATCAATGTGCAAAAATCACAAGCATTCGTCTACACCAATAACAGACTTAAAGAAAGCCAAATCAAGAGCGAACTGCCATTCACAATTGCTACAAAAAGAATAAAATACCTTGGAATACAACTCACAAGGAACGTAAGGGACCTCTTCAAGGAGAACTACAAACCACTGCTCAACGAAATCAGAGAGGACACAAACAGATGGAGAAACATTCCATGTTCATGGTTAGGAAGAATTAATATCGTGAAAATGGCTATACTGCCCAAAGTAATTTACAGAATCAACGCTATCCCCAACAAACTACCATTGACTTTCTTCACAGAACTGGAAAAAACCACCATGAACTTCATATGGAACCAAAAGAGAGCCCGCATAGCCAAGTCAATTCTAAGCAAAAAGAACACAGCGGGGGGCATCACACTACCAGATTTCAAACTATACTACAAGGCTACAGTAATCAAAACAGCATGGTACTGGTACCAAAACAGAGATATAGACCAATGGAACAAAACAGAGGCACTGGAAGCAACACAACATACATGCAACTATACAATCTTTGATAAACCTGACAAAAACAAGCAATGGGGCAAGGATTCCATGTTTAACAAATGGTGTTGGGAAAACTGGCTAGCCATGTGCAGAAAGCAGAAACTGGACCCCTTCCTGACACCGTACACTAAAATTAACTCTAGATGGATTAAAGACTTAAACATAAGACCTGGCACCATAAAAACCCTAGAAGGAGATCTAGGCAAAACTATCCAGGACATAGGAGTAGGCAAGGACTTCATGAACAAAACACCAAAAGCATTGGCAACAAAAGCCAAAATAGACAAATGGGACCTAATGAAACTCCACAGCTTCTGCACGGCAAAAGAAACAGTCACTAGAGTGGATCGGCAACCAACAGAATGGGAAAAAATTTTTGCAGTTTACCCATCTGACAAAGGGCTGATATCCAGAATTTACAAAGAACTCAAACAGATTTACAGGAAAAAAACAAACAAGCCCATTCAAAAGTGGGCAAAGGATATGAACAGATACTTTACGAAAGAAGACATATATGAGGCCAACAGTCATATGAAAAAATGCCTATCGTCACTGGTCATCAGAGAGATGCAAATCAAAACCACATTGAGATACCATCTCACGCCAGTTAGAATGGCGATCATTAAAAAATCTGGAGACAACAGATGCTGGAGAGGATGTGGAGAAAAAGGAACACTTTTACACTGTTGGTGGGAGTGTAAATTAGTTCAACCATTGTGGAAGACAGTGTGGCGATTCCTCAAGGCCTTAGAAATAGAAATTCCATTTGACCCAGCAATCCCATTACTGGGTATATATCCAAAAGACTATAAATCGTTCTACTATAAGGACACATGTACACGAATGTTCATTGCAGCACTGTTTACAATAGCAAAGACCTGGAATCAACCCAAATGCCCATTGATAATAGACTGGATTGGAAAAATGTGGCACATATACACCATGGAATATTATGCAGCAATCAGAAATGATGAGTTTGTGTCGTTTGTAGGGACATGGATGAATCTGGAGAACATCATCCTCAGCAAACTGACACAAGAACAGAAAATGAAACACCGCATATTCTCACTCATAGGTGGGTGATGAAAAAAGAGAACACATGGACACAGAAAGGGGAGTACTAAACAGTGGGGTCTATTGGGGGGAAAAGGGGAGGGCCAGTGGGAGGGGGAGGTGGGGAGAAATGCCAAATGTGGGTGAAGGGGAGAAGAAAAGCAAAGCACACTGCCATGTGTGTACCTACGCAACTGTCTTGCATGCTCTGCTCATGTACCCCAAAACCTATAATCCAATAAAAAATTAAAAAAAAAAAAAAAAAGAAAACACAAGGAATTTTTTATGACCATGAATTAAGCAGTACTTTCTTAGATATGACATCAAAAGCACAAGCCACCATACTAAAATATATAAACTGAGCCTCATCAAAATTAAAAACTTTTGTGCTACAAAACACAGCATCAAGAAAGTGAAAAGACAATCTATTATGAGAGAAAATATTTGCAAATCATACATCTGATAACGGACTTGTATCTAAGTATATAAATTCTTAAAACAAGATATAAAGACAAATAATCTACCTTAAAAATGAGCAAAGGATTTAAATCGATGTTCCACAAAAGCAAAGACATACAACTGGACAAAAGCATATGAAAAGATGACCAAAATCACCGGGAAAATGCAAATCAAGCCTCAACAAGATACCACATTACATACACTATGATGGTTATAATAAAAAAAGGTGAACAATGACAAGAGTTGCTAAGGATGTAGAGAAATTGGAATTCTCAGATGTTGCTGAATGGGGAATGTAAAATAATGCAACCACCTTGGAAAACAGCTTGACCTTTCCACAGAAAGGTAACAGAGTTGCCATATGATCCAGCAATCCCACTCCTAGCTATATAGCCACAAGAACTGAAAATATATGTCCAAATGTTCACAGCAGCATTATGTATAACAGCCTAAAGTTACAAACAACCCAAAAGCCCATCACTTAATTCATGGATAAACAAAATGTTATTTATCTGTAATGGACTATTATCCAGCTATACAAATGAAGTTCTAAGCCAAGTGTGGTGGCCATGTGCCTATAATCGCAGTGACTTGGCAGGCTGCAGTGGGAGGATCGCTTGAGCCCAGGAGTTTGAGGTTAGCTTGGGCAGCATAGAAAAAGAGCCCACGTCTCAAAAAATAAATAAATAAATGAAGTGCCGATGCATGCTACAACATGGATAAATCTTTAATATTATGTTAAAGAAGCCGGACACCAAGTCCACATAGGTTCACAGGAAATGTCCAGTATAGGCAAATGTATAGAGACAGAAAGTAGATTCATGATTGCCAGAGAGTAAGGGAGAGGGAAGTAAAATGTGACTGCTCATGGGTAAGTTTTCTTTTTGGTATGATGAAAATGTTTTAAAAACAGATAGTTATGATGCTTGTACCACTCTGTGAATATACGATACAGTTTTTAAAAAACTGAATGGTAGGCCGGGCGCGGTGGCTCAAGCCTGTAGTCCCAGCACTTTGGGAGGCCGAGGCGGGTGGATCACGAGGTCAGGAGATCGAGACCATCCTGGTCAACATGATGAAACCCTGTCTCTGCTAAAAAATCTACAAAAAGTTAGCTGGGCATGGTGGCGCGTGCCTGTGGTGCCTGTGGTCCCAGCTACTCGGGAGGCTGAGGCAGGAGAATTGCCTGAACCCAGGAGGCGGAGGTTGCCGTGAGCCGAGATCGCGCCATTGCACTCCAGCCCAGCTAACAAGCACGAAACTACGTCTCAAAAAAAAAAAAAAAAACAAAAAAAAAAAACTGAATGGTATATGTGAAGGGAGTATATTTTATAATATATAAACTGTATCTAAACAAAGCTGTTAACTTTTCAAAAATTAATATCAATAAATTCCTATTAAAATAGCTAAATCCAAAAAACTGACAATACCAATTGCTAGTAAGGATGTGGAGCAATAAGAACTCTCATTTTTTGCTGATGAATGTGCCAATGATGTAATTTATTTGGAAGACAGTTTGCCAATTTCTCACAAAGCTAAATATAATCTTACTGCTTGAGCCAGCAGTTTATTGTACTCCTGGATACTTATCTAATGGATTTGGAAACTTATGTTTGTATTAACACCTGAAAGCTTTATTTAATAATCTCTGAAACCTTGCAACAACCCAAGATGTCCTTCAATAGGTGAATGGATAAACAAACTGTGGTATACCCATGCAATGGAGTACTACTTAGTAACAAAAATGGATGAGCTATTATGTCATGAAAGACATGGATGAATCTTAAATGTATATTACTAAGTGAAAGAAGCCAGTCTAAAAAGCTACATACTAATACAAAATTTAACTGAAAACGAATTAAAGTTCCAAATGTGAGAGCCAAAAACTACAAAATTCATAGAAGAAAACATAAGGGAAGAGCTACATGGCATTGGATTTGGCAATGATTTCTTGTATATGACCCAAAAGCACAGGCAACAAAAGAGAAAATATAAATTGAACTACAGTAGAATTAAAAACTTACATGTATCAAAAGACACTATCAACAGGATAAAAAGACAAACTACAGAAATGGAGAAAATATTTGCAAATCATCTATCTGATGAATGGCTAATATCCAGAATATATTTTTTAAAAATCCTACAATTTAACAACAAAGAAACCAAAACAACCAATTTAAAAAGAGGCAAAGCATCTAACTTGAATAACATTTCTCCAAAGACAAGTAAACAGCCAATACACATAGGAAAAGATGTTTAACATTACAATCATTAGAGAAATGTAAATCAAAACCATAATGAGCTATCACTTTGTACCTGTTAAGGTAACTATTAGGAAAAAAACAGAAAATAGCAAGTGTTGGCAGGAATATGAAGAAATTGGAACTCTTGTACACTGCTGGTAGGAACGTAAAATAATGCAGTCACTATAGAAATCAGTATAGCAGTTCTTCAAAAATGAAACCTAGAATTACCGTATGATCCAGCATTTTCACTTCTAGATATATAACTAAAAGAATTGGAAGCAGAGACTCTAACAGATATTTGTATATCCATGTTCGTAACACCAATATATACACAGTGGAATATTATTCAGCCTTAAAAAGGAAGGAAATTCTGACACATACTAAAATATGGAAAAAACTTATAGACATTTTGTTAAGTTAAATAAGCCAGTCACAAAAAGACAAATACTATATGATTCCAATTATACAAAGTATCTGAGTAGTCAGGTCCACAGGGACGAAAAGCCAAATAGTGGTTGCCATGGGCTGGGGGCAGCAGGGGAATAGAGAGATCATTTGATGGGTACACGGTTTAAATTTTGCAGGGTGAACAGTTCTGAGATAAACGGTGGTGATGGTTGCCCAATAACGTGAGTACCTAATGCCACCGAACAATTCACTTAAGAGTGGATATGGTGGTAAATTGTATGTTATGTACACTTTGCCACAATTAAAAATTGTCAAAGGCTGGGCATGGTGGCTCACACTTGTAATCCCAGCACTTTTGGAGGCCGAGGCAAGTGGATCACCTGAGGTCAGGAGTTCGAGACCTGCCTGGCCAACGTGAAGAAACCCTGTCTCTACTAAAAATACAAAATTAGCTGGGTGTGGTGGTGCACGCCTGTAATCTCAGCTACTTGGGAGGCTGAGGTAGGAGAATCGCTTGAAGCCAGGAGGTGGAAGTTGCAGTAAGCTGAGATTGCGCCATTCATTCCAGCCTGGGCAACAAGTGTGAAACTCTGTCTCAAAAAAAAAAAAAAAAAAGTCAAAGGTTACATACTTCTATGATTCAATTTATATGACATTTTGAAAAAGGCAAAACTGCAGACATAATAAACAGATCAGTGGTTTCCAGAGGTCCCAAAAGAGTAGGGTTGGGGGTGACAGTTGTGTAGGTGAAATGCAGTGGACTTTTTAGGGTACCAAAACTCTTGTGTACGATACAGTAATGTTGGATACATGGTATTATGCATTTGTCAAAATGCATAGAACTTTATGCCATAAAAAACGAAACCTACTGTGTGCAATTATTAAAAATCACTTGTAACAGAGTTCCCAATAATTTGTGTAGATGGCCCCCAATGAGTGAAAAATAACTCTCCTCTCCCTAAGTAGGAGCTGCCTATAGTGACTTTCTTCAGAAGAGTAAAGGATAGAAAAGGGGACAGAAGAAAAACTTTACACTGAAGAAACCTGACAAACATTACCTCGGCCAGGTGATAAAAGTGAATGTCACATGGTACAAGGTAAACATGATGTCCATTGCCTGTGCCTTTGGTACGATGTGATAAGAATGGCATTTTACATTTTTGGCTTTCCTACCCAAAATCCATAAACCCCAATCTCATGAGAAAAATATCAGGCAATCCCAAATTGAGGGACATTCTATAAAATACCTGAATTAGTCCTCAATAAGAAACAAGGAAGGTCTGAGACTGTCATGACCAAGAGAAGCTTAAAGAGATATAATAACTAAATGTATCATGGTGTCCTGGATGGAATTCTGGAAAAGGGATACTAGGAAAAACTAGGGAAATCTGAATAAGGCATGCACTTTGAGTAATAATAATGTATCATTATTCATTCGTTAATTATAACAAAAATGCTATTCTAATATAATATGTTAACAAGAGGGGAAATTGGATGTGGTGGATATGGGAACTCTCTGTACCCTCTTAACAACTTTATTTTATTTTATTTTATTTATTTATTTTGAGATGGAGTCTCACTCTGTCACCCAGGTTGGAGTGCAATGGTGTGATCTCCACTCATTGCAACCTTTGCCTGCTGGGTTCAAGCAATTCTTCTGCCTCAGCTTCCCAAGTAGCTGGGATCACAGGCGTGCACCACCATACCCGTCTAACTTTTTTCTTTACAACTTTTCTTTAAATAGAAGACCATTCTAAAATAAAGTTTATTTAAAATTTTTAAAATGGATTGTGGATGCCTTCTAATCCTTCTAAGAAAAGCTGCAAAGGTAGAATTTTCAGTGGCACATGGAGCAGCACACATTTCACATCTCTTCTCTTGCCTGTCACTGCTCTTTGTTTGAGAAAAAAAAGTTCACTAACTGTGAAATTATGACTTGTAATCAGATTAGGATGTGTGTGTGTGTGTGTGTGTGTGTGTGTGTGTGTGTGTGTAGTCGTTTTTTCCAGTTTCCAGAGGGGTAAGAGTGTCTTTTGTATGTGAATGGAATGACTGGTAGCCTCATAATGGGGACTGGTTTCCAGAAAACCAAGACATAGTTAGAGGGTTGGAACTTTCAGCCACACCCCTCACCTCCAGAGAAGAGAGAGGGGCTGAAGGTTGAATTGCTCACCAGTGGCCAGTGATGTAATCAGGCATGCCTATGTAATGAAACTTGCATAAAAACCCAAAATAACTGAGTTCAGAGAGCTTCCTGATAGTTAACCTTATAGAGGTTCCTGTAGGGTCGCCCACCTTGAAGCGGGCATGGAAGTTCCTCACCCCTTTTCTCATAGCTTGCCCTATACATCTCTTCCATTTGGCTTCTCATCTTTATCTTTTAAAATATACTTTGTGCTAAATGGGTAAACCTAAGTAGTGTTTCCCTGAGTTCTGTGAGCTGCTATAGAAAATTAACCAAACCCAATGAGGGGGTAATGGAAACCCCAATTTATAGCCAGCCAGAAGTATAGGTGACAACCTGCTATTTGCAATTAGCATCTGAAGCCGGGGTCAGTCATGTGGTAAGGAGCCTTCAACTTGTGGGATCTGACACTATCTGTAGGTCAGTAGTGCCAGAACTGAATCAGAGGACACCCAGCTGGCATTCACTGGAGAGTTACTTGATATGCAGGGAAATAATCCCTAGACATCTGGTGTCAGAAGTGTTGTGGTAAGTAGAGAGTAAGACATAGGAAACGCACTTTGGTTTTTTCCTATATCTCTTATTCTAAGAATCAAATTTCTTTTCCCAGTTATGAGCTGATCTTTTCCTACTTCTATGCCTGCCACCAGGGAGAACTAATATGGTCATCATCATTTTCTATTTCCTTAAGCTACACTTTTCCTTCTACTCTCTCCCACACTGTGCTTTTCCTGTTTTCTTTTACACTCTGATCATTAGAATTTCCAAGAAAATGCTTACACACCCTCCATTTTAGTAAATGAATATGAATAATATCTGAAATACTTGGGAAAAATAACCCCAAATCTACACACAGTGCAATTCTATCTGATTTGAGAATGAAGACTTTAGAGCATAACCTAGGTCTCAAATCTCCAAAAAAAAAAAAAAAAAATCAGTAAGACTTTATTTCTTTCTGCTTTTTTAATTTATTAAATTAGAAACAGGGGCTTGCTCTGTTGTCCAGACTGGAGTGCAGTGGTGCAATCATAGCTTACTGCAGCCTTGAACTCCTGGGCTCAAGCTTCCCTCTTCAGCCTCCCAAGTAGCTGGGACTACAGGTGTATGCCACCCTACCAGGCTGGACTTTTAAAATTTTTTATAGAGATTGGGTCTTGCTATATTGTCCAGGTTAATCTCAAACTCCTGACCTCAAAGGATCTTTTTGCCTTAGCCTCCCAAAGTGCTGGGATTATAAGCATGAGTCACTGCCCCTGGCCAGATTTTCTTTCATAACATATCCATTTATACCACATTTTAAAGGAAAGACCTGAGTTAAATTTTGCAAACTAAAGCTAAAACAAAGGCAAACAAAACCATTTAGCAACTCAAAAAAAAAAAAAAAAAAGAAATGTACCTCATGGAATATAAAAAATATTATATAAGAAAGCATGTCATTGCCTAAGTCGTTGGAAATAAGTAGACCCAGAGACTGTTGTTAAAACCAGTTATGCCTCTAATTTTCACCTGCAGCCAGTTAAGCCAGGGGTTACCTCTAAAATGTCAAACGGCCAATGTGAAAGAATTTATTGCAAGAGATATAATTCCCAATTCTGGCTGGTAAAACAAAGTTTACAGAGAACTCCTGCACTTTTATAATGATGGAATACAACCTGAGGCAGTATAAATTCATAATCTCTTAGGACAAATAGCCTTTAAAAATTCAACCTAGTATCCAATTCACCATGGAAATGAATGGAATTTCTGTAGAAGTCACATGACTTATTCATTGTCTAACCTGAAACCTCCCAATATCGTGATCTCAGACCTACCTATCCATTTGCTCTAACTTTACAGAGTCAACATCATTGGATACATAAGTTCTTGTATGGTTTGAGCTTACACTGATGCAGGTTTTATATAATAACTACCTATCAGAAATCTGTTATCCTAGCCTACCTGTGTGTACTCTATCTCACTTCAATATTATTACAAGAGGGACCTACCTGTAATACGCAAATTGTCATTGTCATGAAAACAAATTTCTTTAAATCAAGACCCATAAAAATCCAATTAGATTTGCATGGAGCACCATTAGGTTGAAATGCTGCAACAGTAAAAGACAAAATTAACTCAACCTTTTAAAAAGATCATATTCCAGGCAAAGCCACACTGGCATGTGGAAGACTTTCAGCTAATTCTGCACCCTGAAAAAATTGGAAAATGGCAAATATAAGTGTATCCTGAAAGTCCCTCAGGTGTTCTGGAATCTGGTTCCCATTCCCCTCCCCCCGGGTTTGATCACGATAGCCACAAAGTCCCCAGCACGCAGCACCACTCTGTATCCAATTTCAGCCGCCTGGGCTGCTGCATTAACTATTCTTTCCTCCCTGATGCTTTTGAAGTAGTGTCAGGAAACTAGTAGCTATGCTGGCTCCACCCCTTCCAGGGGAGCTTTATGTCACAGAGTGTTTTATACACACCAAATCCAAAAAGGGTCAGGTTGATGGTGATCTGATCACCTTTGGCTGGGCACAGTGGCTTATGCCCACACATATTCCCAGAACTTTGGGAAGTCAAGGTAGGAGTATTCCTTGAGCCCAGGAGTTCGGGACCAGCTTGGGCAACATGGCAAGACCTCATTTCTACCAAAAAAAATAATCAGTAAGCTGAGTATGGTGGTGTATGCCTGTGGTCCCAGCTACTCAGGAGGTTGAAATGGGAAAAGCATTTGAGCCCAGAAGGTCGAGCCTGCATGCAGTGAGCCATGATTGCAACACTGCACTCCAGCCTGGGTGACAGAGTGAAACCCTGTCTCGAAAAAGAAGTAACCTTAGATTTTGGTGACATTGGGAAGAAAAAGGAAAGAAGGAAAACCCATTCACCCATTCAGGCACTTTTTATAGGATCAGCAGATGTCTCATCAAGAGGGAGAGTTTGGGTCAACTCGTTCAAATTTCCATCTCCTGTCTCCTGTTCTCCTCTGTCTTGGATCAGACAATTCAAGACAAGTTAAGAAGACCCTGTTACTGAACAGTTCTAATTGCTAGCAATACCTGCCTTCTACTGAGCCAATTCTTCCTCCCAGTGACATACCAGTTGGTCCTACTGGGTCTTGGGAACTATCAAAAATAGGTCTCTATGTTCCGCTGCCACATAGCTTTTTAAATATTTAAAGACAGTCATCATAATGATGATAATAGCTATGCACGTTTCTTGGCCTCTACTGGGTGACAGCACTATGGCAGATATTTTATATATGTAAGTGGATGGGAGAAGGTTCTCACCTGAAACCCTTCATGGGGAGAGCACTAAATATGTTTGCAAGACAAAATAGCACTTATGGGCGGAGGTAGGGGTGGGATTTGAGATCCCAAAGGTGACACTCAGGACAGAAATAGGTTTACTAAAGAGGGTAGATTCTGCTACATGAGCAGATCCTTGTTTTGCTTAGTAACATAGTAAGTTTTGTTTTGCAAGTTTCAAGATAGGAATTGGTAGGGAATGAATTGCTCTCACTAAAGAGAGGAAAGGAAATTGAAGATCCTGGTATTCTGGAGGTACAGAGAGAGAAGTTAGTGAGTCTGGGTGGGGGAAGGATCCCACGATACATAACCCAACTTGCTACCCAATTGCCACAGTGGCAAAGACTTTGCAGAGAACTGCAGTGTGAGGTGGGGGCTTTAAGCCTTTTGCTCTGGGATGTACTGTGTCTACCACCTCATGTATCTACCATATGCAATCTACAGTGAAATCTACATAGCTCACCAATGCTTCTATGTGAGTAATTTTTTCTTTAAAGAGAATTAAAGAGGAGCTCATGAGCTCTGCATCTGAAGCATTCTGGGCCAGAGAAGAAGGTAACTCATACCTTGTTATACTTAACCTAAATATCAGTGTTAAGCAGAGAATTATTACTACTTCATCAGGATACTGGGAGTCAGAGAAACAAGTGACTTCCCAAGGTACAAGTGGAGCTGAGTGTATCTGATTCTTTTTATCACACGCCAACTCATCACATTTACCACTATGACTTAGGTCTTTCCTCTAGATTCACATTTCTATTTTCCTCAATTTTTCCCATGTTATGCTTTCTAGTTTGCTCCTTATCCTCTTTTTTTTCCCGTGTGCTTTCCAGTAGTAAAACTGTATCATTTTCCCACTTCCAGCTGAATTAATACAGCAATGCATATTATACTTTTATTAGTACAACCCAAGTTCTTATTCAACATATTTGGGGTTTGGGGTGGTTTTTTTTGCATAAATTAAAACAAACTCTTCCCATCCCTATTTATACATAATTGGTATTTTATAATACTTACGATATTTTTCTGTTTACTAAAGCAATGAATATTTATTGTAGACAAAATTTCATAATTATGGAAAATATGATGTAAAATAAAAATATCTATAGCTCCACCACTTCTGAGTAACAATTGTTAGTGTTTGCAGGCATATTCTTTTAGTCTTTTGTATGTATATATATACACAGAGTTTGTAGTTTCTAGTCTGAATCTAAATGCAGACCTAGTATTTATCAGGTTTAAGTTTTATGTGATGATTTAGGACTTCTCATTAATCTATTGTACTTCTGCTTTAATCTATTGTACTGGTTACACATGGTGGACACCTGCAGCCCTGCCTTGACAACACTGTGTTAGAGGAGCTGATCCCACCTCCCTTGTCACTATGTGGTCACATCGTATGGCAGTTCCCATTGGATTCAACCTCTGCATTTGACATAACTGAGCGCTATCACTTGCATGAAACATTTTCATTTCGTCTCTTGAACACACTCCCTGGTCTTTATTTTATTTCACCGGTCCCTCCTTCTCAGCCTCCTTGGCCATCTTTCACATTTTCCCCAACCCTCAGGATTCAATTTCTAATCCTCTGTTTTCCCTCAATTCCTCCTCCCTGAGTGATCTCATCAAGTCCCTTGGCTGGTAATACCATCTATCCACAATGAACCCTTAGTTTTATCTCTAGCCTCTTCGATCCTGAACCCTCCGATAATCCCATACTCTTACTGCCTGCCTGCTTACCAGGTCTAAGGACACCTCAAACTAGTATGTCCAAAAGCAAACACCTGATATTTTCTCCCGGCTCTGCTCCTTCCAGATTCTTCCCTCTTTCAGTAAATGGTAACTTCATTCTGCCATTCACTCCAGAGGTAAACTTTGTAACTGGGCACTGTGACTCTTCTCTTTCTCTCACACCTACATTTAATAGTGGATCCCTGAAAGCATATTAAGACTCTGACCATTTCTCGCCATTTTTACCATCAGAGTCCGGGACACTATTGAATTCCCCTTGGATAATTGCAATAACCTTCTGATCAGGCTTCCTGCTATCCTGATGACAATGTACAGGCATTTTCCACACAAGTGCAAGCAAGCCTTCTAAAATATAAGTCTGTCCATGCCCCTGTTCTGCGCCAAGCCTTGCAATGGCTCCCATGTCACTCAGAATAACAACCCACATTCTGTGCCACAGCCTGCTAAGCTCCCCAGGGCCTCGGGACCCGGCTCTGGAAGACTCTCTGACACATTTTGTCCTCACTCCTCCCATCTGATCACATTCATCCTTGCTACTTCTGGAATTCAAGCATGCTCCTGCCTCAGCACTTTTGTACACCCTATTCCCCCTGTCTGGAATATTCTCCCAGGTATCTCCACTTACTCAGGTCTCTGCCCAAATGTCACCTCACCAGAGGGACCACCTCTAATTGCATCATAAAATCGCATATCCCTCCCTCTCCAAGTCACTCTCTCTGTTTATGTCACTTTTTCCTGTGTGTTACATTTATTACGATTTTACTGTAACATGTTTAATGGCTTCTTTATTGGTATTCTTCATCTTTTTTTCTCAAAATATATGAATCCTACATATAGAGAGCAGGGACTTTGTATTTTTTGTTTTCACATTCCTGTACTTTGAGAACATACTAGGCACATGCTGAGAATTCAATTCATGTTTGTTGAATGAATAAACTAATAAATGAATGAATTGATCTTTTGACCAGGAACCCAGTGTAAACAAAATAGTCTCCTTTCCAAGGGATTAAGAGAGCCAAGCCCGGTCTAAGGTAAAGGACTCAGGAGCTGTTAGTAGCCATGGTATCTGTGGCGTGGATTCCAGACACAGGAAGGCACTCTGCAAGGAGAAGAAAGAAAGAAGTACACCGTGTAAAACCCATGCCAGGCCAGGCGCGGTGGCTCACGCCTGTAATCCCACCACTTTGGGAGGCCAAGGTGGGCAGATCACTTAAGGTCAGGAGTTTGAGACAAGCCTGGCCAACATGATAAACTCCTGTCTCTACTAAAAATACAAACATTAGCCTAACATGATGGTGGGCACCTGTAATCCCAGCTACTCTGGAGGCTGAGGCTGGAGAACCACTTGAACCTGGGAGGAGGAGGCTGCAGTGAGCGGAGATTGTGCCATTGTACTCCTACCTGGGTGACAGAGCAAGACTCCATCTCAAAAAAAAAAAAAAAAAAAAAGAGTCATGCAAAATTGAGTATATAGTGCTTATCATATTCTAGGTATCAGATGGTTTATATATGTTAACTCATTTGATTCTATTAATAACCCTTTGAGGCAAATGCTATTATTATTTCAATTTTACAGATGAGGAAACTGAAGCACAAAGAAGTGAAATGACTGACCCAACAGCAGGAAGAGCTAGATTCAAACCAGGGCCTGTACTGATAGCCACGATGTTTTATAGCCTTTTCAGAAGTCTGAGTTCTTATTCCTGAGGTTCTGTTATATGCCTGATACATTTCTGTTTTAGTTATTTCACACTGAATTTTTTTTTTTTTTTTTTTGAGACAAAGCATCACTCTGTAGCCTATGCTGGAGTATAGCAGTGTGGGCTTGGCTCACTGCAACCTCCGCCTCCTGGGATCAAGCAATCCTTCTGCCTCAGCCTCCCAAGTAGCTGGGATTACAGGTGACTGCCACCATGCCTCGCTAATTTTTTTATACTTTTAGTAGAGACAGGGTTTCACCATGTTGGCCAGGCTAGTCTTGAACTCCTGACCTTGTGATCAGCCGGCCTCTACCTCCCAAAGTGCTGAGATTACAGGTGTGAGTCACCACGCCCAGCCTCACATTGAATTTTTTTAGTTACAACCAAAAGAATCCAATTAATATACTCTTCTATTCAGTTTTCGTTCACAGCAAGTCTGGTAAGGATAACTTCATTTGAGACATGATCAACAAAGTTAAGTGGGATTTAAGTTCAAAGCCACAGAAAAGTCATTCCCTTATTTCATTCTTGTCCATGAGGTTATCATAGAAAATATTCTCCCAAATGTCTTGTTGAAACCTAGGTGCATTACCCTGAGTGTCTTCCTGGTGCATTAATCTAATAATTCTAACAACAAAGAAAATCCAAGTTCATTTGGCCTCATTTTCTCCTTGGAGCAACTCATCTGAGAAATATCATAGACTTCCCACTCAGTGATGTCCTGTGTTGCCAACTTGCTTTCTCATTCTGAAAGTTTGAATGTTTGCCTGCCTTCGGTTTCTGCCACCTCTTTCTCTCATTGTCTGAGATTTTACAGAGCCATCTATAAGACCACATCTTCCATTTATTTTAGCAATTTGGGACATAAATCTTAGTGCATTGAAGGGTGATGAGCTGGATCATCTCTGATTAACTCTGGGCACACCTGACTGTTGGTTGGCTTACTATTATATATATTTTTTAAGAGCATTTTTCTTGGAGAATAATACAAAGCAGAATGAACATTCAGTAGCTGTCTCCTATCATCTGTCAACTTATACCACCTTCTTCATGTAGGGGAGTCAACATTTTCCCTGTTTTTCTTGAATTTTTCAAAAAACATTGTTTTTGTTTTTAATTTGTTTTGTGAGCCTCAACTCAGTCTGGGTTTTAGAATTTGTCGTAAAATTCTAGCAATGTGAGCCACTTTGCTTTGAAAATCAATCTTTTGTTTTTTTCACATTTTATACTTAACATTTTATGAAAACTTGAGCTCCTTAGAGGGCTTACTATACAGTCACATCCATGTTTGCCAGATAAAATACAAGACATCCAGTTAAATTTGGATTTCAAATAAACAGCACATAAATTTTTAGTGTAAGTATGTCCTGTGTAATATTTGAGACATACTTGTACTAAAAAAAATTGTTGTTTGCTGAAATTGCAATTTAACTGAGCATCTCCTCTAAAATTTATTCACTAAATCCAGCAACCCTACATGTTGATTTGGTTTTGTTTGTTTGGCTTCGGATTTGAATAGTTTCAACTTTTCTTATCACTTGGATTGCAATGATATAATTAGAATTTCGGTTTTTAAAAAACAATCTCCATTCCTCTTGAGTCAGGTTCAGATTTTGCTTTATAGGGTTTGGAGTACATGTGTATATTAGTCAGCTCAAGCTGCCATAACCAAACTCCACAGACTGGATGGTTTAAACAACAGACATTTACTTTTCTCACAGTATGGAACCTGGATGTTCAAGATCAAGGTGCTGGCAATTAGGTTCTCAGTGAGGGCTCCTTTCCTGGCTTGGAGAAGGCTGCCTTACTGCTGTGTTCGTCCATGGCCTTTTCTCTGTGCTCAGGTGGAGAAAGAAAGAGATTTCTCATCTTGTAAGGCCAACTGTACTACTTTATTAGGACTGCACCAATATAACCTTATTTAATTTTACCTCCTAACCACTCTGTCTCCAAATACAGTCACATTGGAGCTTAAGATTTCAAGATGCATTCTGGGGGACACAATTCAGTCCATAGCATGATCTACTTTTTCTCTAGATTGTTTTGATTTTGCTTTTATAAATTCTCAGGTACATATTTTTCCTCATGCAGGTTTCCTTTCCCCCCTCAATCTTGTGAACTTAAAGTGAGCAGGGTCACTTTCTCTGGCATCTCTGAAAGAAACTAGCAACAAAACAAAACCAATCAAAAAACAGAAACAAACTCAGCAGGCAGTAGGCGAAGCACTTTACACATCCGGTTTCATTTTATTCCTACAAGATCCACAAGAGAGGCTGCCTTCTTTTGGGTTCCTATCTTGGCATAGAGGAAGGAGGTTCATTTAGGAAGTGATCCCGGGAAGCACAAGTGAAGGGCTGGTAAATAAAACAAGGAAAGGTGAGAAGCCAGGAAATGATGCAGGATGTGTAGCATCCCACTGTGAGCAGCTGGAGCTCAGTCTCACTGGGGACCCAGGTCTCAGAATTGCCTCACCAGAAAGCAGGGAGACTGGAACATTAATCCACTGCCTCTCACTCCCTGTGGCTTCTCTGGGCATTAAGTGAGAAGCCGCACTGGCCCTGCGACAGCCCCCAGGCACACCCAGCTCCTGAAGAACCTTTGGCCACTGTGCCCGCTGCCCTTCTTGACAATATCTGCCTGGGTGCCTTTCCTGTGCTTGAGGTGGGAGGCATGGCAGAGGCTGTCTCCCTGACTGAAAGTTAAACCTAGGACTGGGACAATGGGATATGGACGTTGAGGGGTATCAGCAGCCTCTGCTACAAGGAGACTTAGTAATATTCTCATTTGGCAGAAAAGGAAAAAACTGATTTATATGTCAGTATTTATACCCAGCCCTGGGTTGCAGGAGTGAATGAAACAATACAGCCTTTCTTCGTGGAACTTACTCTCTAACAGTTTAGAAGGGTTGAGTAATTTATCTCAGGTCACACAAGTAATGAGTAATAGAGCTGAAATTCAAACCCAGTCAGGGTTCACCACTCAAACTCCCTCCTGTTTCACTTTTATCCACGGCTAGATTTCAAACTTGTAAGGATACTATAGATCACCAAATCAGCTGTCTGACTTTATAAGTTAGGAAACAGAGGTCGAGAGAATTTATCTGCCTCTCACAAGATCACTAGACACATCAAAGACAGAAGTTGAACTAGAACTCAGATCTCCTGGCCTTTATTCTAAGTATCAACGTCAAATATAATCCTTTATGCTGTCTCTTAGAAAATCTTATAATTTCCATTTTTACAACTTTATTTGGGTTAAATTGATATACACTAAAGTACATATATTTTAAGTGTACAATTTAATATATTTATGCACCCATGAGACTGTTACCTCAATCAAGATAAAACATATTCACATCCCTAAAGTTTCTTCTTATGATCCCTGCCCTCCCACACCTCCCTCCCTGTGTTCCAATCCCAAAAATCACAGATCTGCTTTCTGTCACTAGAAATTCACATTCATTTTCTAGAATTGTAAATAGATGAAACATATAGTGTACACAAATTATTGGCTTCTTTCAGTCAGTGTAATTATCATGACTTTCATTCATATGTGTATGAGTAAGTTGTTTTTTATTGCTGAGTAATGGAATATACTCATGTATATCACTAAACCACAGTTTTTGAAAATCCACTCACCAGTTGATGGACAATAAGGTATTTCCAGTTTTTTGCCATGCCAAATAAAGGTGCTATGAACATGTAAATATATATGAATGTAATACCCAACTGTGGAATGGCTGGATTATGTAATAGATGTATGTTTAACTGCTTAAAAGACTTCCAAAGTGTTTTCTAAAGTGGTTGTGCCATTGTACATTCCCATCAGCTATGTACAGGTTTTTTCTATATCCTCATCAATACCAGGTATGGCCAGTCTTTTAATATTTATTTTATTTCTTTGTTAAAATAAATTTTATTGTGTATACTGAGATGTACAACATGATGTTATACAACACATGTAGTAAAAAAAATTACTGTCATGGAACAAATTAACATTTCTGTCATCTCATGATTACCCGTGTCCCCCACCTGTGTCAAAAGGAGTTGTAATCTACTCATGTAGTGCAAATCCTGAGTACAAACACTATTATTCACTACAGTCCCCGTGTTCTACATTAGATCTTTCTACTTGTTCATTCTGCATATTTGCTACTCTGTACCCTTTAATCTACATCTTCCCATTTCCTTCCTTCTATCGTGACCCTGGTAACCATGGAACCACTGTTTTATTCACTTCCTCTTTGTATTTGACCCCCACCTTTTTTTAAGATTTAAGTGAGATCGTATACTATATTTTTTGCCATTTTAACATATGTGTAATTGTATCTCATGTTGACTTTAATTTTCAGTTCCTAATGACTGATGACATTGAAAATCTTTTCATTTTGTATTGCCATTGTATAACATCTTTGCTATAGGATCTGTGTTTTAAGTTTGTTCTGGCTGCTATAATAGAATACCCTACATTGGGTGGCTTAAAAACAACTGAATTTTATTTCTTACAGTTCTGAAGGCTGGAAGGATGATATCGGCATGTCAGCATGGGCAGCTTCTGGTGAGGGCCCTCTTCTGGGTCACAGACAGCTAACTTCTTATTGTATTCTCATGACGGGAGGAGTGGGAGAGCGCTCTTGGGGGTTCCTTTTAGAAGGGCACTAATCACATTCCTAAAGGCTTCACCCTCATGACCTAATTACTGCCCAAAAGCCCCACCTCCTCATCCTCATTGAGGGTTAGGATTTCATATGTGAAACCTTTGAATGACACAAGCATTCAGTCCACAATGATCTGTCCAAACTTTTTGCCCATTTTAAAAATTAAGAAGCAATAAATTCATAACTGGCAAAAATCGACTTGCTTTTTTTTCTTCCCATATCATCTTTGTGCTCTTACTCTTTTACTGGTTTGTTGGTAATAGTCTAATCTTTTGTGATTCCATTTTATCTCCTCTGCTGGCTTATTAACTACCACTCTTTGTTTCATTATTTCAACTTTTGCTTTAAGGGTTATTGCATATATCATCTTCCTTCAAGTGATATTCTACCATTTCACGAGGAAAACCTTTACAAGAGTATATTTCTATTTCTCTCCTGACATTTATGCTATCGATGTTACACATTTAATGTATATTATAAAACCTAACAATTATCTTTTAAAGAGATTTAAATAAGAAAAAAATCTCACATAGTTACCATGTGGTTACTAAGCCCAGTGTTCTTCATTCCATAATATAGATCTATATTTCCATACAGGAACATTTTCTTTCTGCCTAAAAGACCTCCTTTAATATTTCTGATAATGTGGGTGTGCTGGTCATGAATCCCTGCTGTGTTTGTATTTTTGAAGATGCCATTATTTTGCTTTGGTTTTTGGAAGATATTTTTGCTGGGTATAAATGAGTAAGTTGACAGTTTTTTTTAATTTTTACTTTTTTTAATGTTGCTCCATTTTCTTCTACTTATATTCATTCAAATGTGAAATCTGTCATCATCCATATTTGTTCCTCTGTATGATTTTCTCTTTATTGGCAGTTTTGAGCTATTAGATTGTGATGTAGTTTGGCATATTTTACTTCTTGCTTCTTGTGCTGAAGATTCATTGAACTTCTTAGATTTGTGGGTTTACAGGTTTCATCAGATTTGGAAAACTTTCTGCAATTATTTTTTTCAAAAATTTCTGTGGTCTCCACTCTCTCCTTGGCTCTGGGGACTGCAATTACACATATGTAGGCCCCTTTTTGTTTTCCCATAACTCTCAGATGCTCTGTTCATTCTGAAAAATATTTTTTCTCTCTGTTTTTATAATTATGTCATCCAGTCAACTAATCTTTTCTTTGATGTCTACCACAAATGCCACCCACTGTAGTTTTTAATCTCACATTTTATAATATTCATTTTTTGAACTTGACATCAGATTTTTAAAAATAACTTCCATATCTCTAATTAACTTTTTGATCATATAGGATAAAAATTTAATAACTATTGTAATGTTCCTGTCTGCTAATTCTAATATCTGTGTCAGTTCTGAGTCAGCTTTGATTGATTAATTGATTTCCTCATTATGGATTGTACATGGATTCCATTGTAAATTTTACCTTATTGGGTGCTAGATATTTTTACATTTCTAAAGTATTCTTGAGCTTTGCCCTGGAATGCAGCTAACTGGCTTGCAAATGATTTGCTTCTGTCAGTCTTTGCTCTCAAGGTTTTGTCAGGTTGGACTCCCACAGCAGTCAATCGAGGTCTAATTATCTCTCGCTACTGAGGCAGGACCGATCCGTGTGTCCTGAACCCAATGTCCTGTGACTCTTCCAGCTTTCCAGTCTGGCTTGTGGAAACAAGCTCTATTCCCAGAACTGGACACTATTTCCTTTATTCCAGTGGTTTTCCATTTTGCCTCATAATGTCCAGAAGTGAAAGACAACATCTCCCACTGGCAATGTCTGGAAACATTTCTGGTTGTCATAAGTGGGGTGGGGGGGGGAGATGAGTGGCAGTGGCATCTGGTGAGTAGAGGCCAGGGATGCTACTGAGCATTCTATTCTGTACAGGCAGCCCTACCACAAAGAATCGTGCAACCAAAAATGTCAGCAGTGCCAAAATGGGAAAACTGTGCTCTGATTCTTTCAGTGGATTATTTTCATAGTCTCCCATAATGCCATCACATGCTTGTGCTGATCAGCACTCAGCTAAATACTCAAAGGGAACTCTGCAGATCTCCAGAGTTCTTCTCTAGGCAGCTGTCCTCTGGCACTCTGTCTCCCGCATTTTCCCCGGACTCTGGGTCTGTCTCTTTCACTCAGGGCATCTTCTACCTCTGCCTGTGTTTCCCCTCCCTGCACCACGGCTGGAGATTCTCCCCTCTCCTGCGCCACGGCTGGAGATTCTCCCCTCTCCCTGCGCCACGGCTGGAGATTCTCTCCTCCCCTCACCAACCATGGCTGAAGATTATCTCCCCTCACTGCATCAGCTGGAGATTCTCTCCCCACTCCAGCCATGGCTGGAGATTCTCTCCCCTCCCTGCACTAAGGCTGGAGATTCTCTCTCCTCACTGCACCACAGCTGGAGATTCTCTCAGAGCAGAAAGCTTGGAAGATATTAGGCTCCTTTCATTTGTTTCTTATCTCTCAGGGTCACTGTCCTTTGATGCCTGGTGTCCAGTGTTTTACAAACTGTCGTTCATATGTCTTGTTCATTTTTGGTTGTTTCTGGCAGGAAAGCAACTCGGGTCCCTGTTACTCCATCTGGGCCTTAAGCTCAAGTTCTGAAATTTCTTTCTAAATGTGTTTGATCTTGCCTTCCCTTCCCTGTTGGCTTGCCAGTGTGCTGTAGAGGATTGTTAACTATGCAAGTATATGGTATTTGCAAGTATGCATGCCCAAGAGCACCTGTGCGTGCGCAATGTTCAGACACACAGCACCCGCTTTAATGAGCTACACCTTGCTCACCTTCCCCCTGCACTGCTCTTTCTGGGATTATTTTGTGGCTCTTGAATTTTTAAAGTAGTTTACCCAAAGAGTTCTTTAAAATTTCAAAAAATAAAATGCCCTTGGCCTAAGAATTCATATGCCAGTTGTAAGTTTTATTTGATGGTAAATGGTTGAAATAGATGCCCTGGAGAGAACTGGTCCTTTTGGCAGCATTGGCCTTAGGCAAAATTGTTAAGTAGGTGAAGTCTATCTTTAGGGAGCGCCTAGATTCTGCTGCTCCCCTCCTCCTATTCCAGAGCCCTTGAGTTCTCTCCCTTAATGCGAGAGCAAGTGCTGCTTTCAATCTTTTTTTGGTTAACATTTAGTTGTCAGTGACTGATAACTTAAATTTGTATTCTTCTTCAAATATTTGTATTTTCATAGAAAGCAAGAGATTAAGGCAGATAGAGGGAAATGGTTTTAATAATATTTCTTTGGAAGTGGCAGCTTGTAGTACTGTATCAAGAAAGGTGACTCAGCAGAAAAGAACAGTGACTGATTAGTGATGTCTGCACATACAAACACAGAAGGTGATAAATTTGCCATCTCTGCTGTAACCTAGAAGTGTTTATTCTATTGGACGATTTCCAAGCACTAGAAATCAAGTGTAAAAAAGACTTTGGGGGGCAATTGAAACTCATTAATGACCTTGAATTCAGCCCAAGTAGGACTATTGACTGGTATCACGTAAAAAGTTGAGACTGCTTTTTCCAAGTGTAACAAGAACTAAGTGAAATATCATAAATAGAATATAATGCCATAGAGGTCCTTTATAGTAGCCCCTTAGTGTGTCTGTGACCTTAGAGAGTATTCGTTTTTGTTCCCACTTTACCTTTCAGCCATCTTTTTTTGGGGCTTGTATAGTAACCCATGCATGAAATGCACCTCTAGAACCACTGAAATGTTTATTTCATTCCTTACTTTTTTTTCTTTTTTTCTTTTTTTTTGAGATGGAGTCTCACTCTGTCACCCAGGCTGGAGTGCAGTGACGCAATCTCGGCTCACTGCAACCTCTGCCTCCCGGGTTCAAGCATTTCTCTGCCTCAGCCTCCTGAGTAGCTGGGATTAAAGGTACCTGCCACCATGCCACCATGCTAATGTTTGTATTTTTAGTAAAGATGGGGTTTCACCATCTTGGCCAGGCTGGTCTTGAACTCCTGGCCTTGAGATCTACCCACCTCAGCCTTCCAAAGTGTTGGGATTACAGGTGTGAGCCACCGCACATGGCCATTACTGTCTTAATGAACTAAAAGATCCTGCAGGGGCTGGGTGCGGTGGCTCAAGCCTGTAATCCCAGCACTTTGGGAGGCCGAGGTGGGTGGATCACGAGGTCAAGAGATTTGAGACCATCCTGGTCAACAGGGTGAAACCCCATCTCTACTAAAAATACAAAAAATTAGCTGGACATGGTGGCACATGCCTATAATCCCAGCTACTCATGGGGCTGAGGCAGGAGAATTGCCTGAACCCAGGAGGCAGAGGTTGTGGTGAGCCAAGATCGTGCCATTGCAGCCATTGCACTCCAATCTGAGTAACAAGAGCGAAACTCCATCTCAAAATAAATAAATAAATAAATAAATATCCTGCAAAGCCCCAAACATTTCATTCATTTATTTCCAACCTATTTGTTACCTGAGTAAAATAATAAGCACCTTCCTAATTAGCATGCAATTCATTTATTTCTGTTTATGTTTCCATAATATGAAAAAATGAGGGACATATCTCCTATGGTAAAGAATTATAGAAAGGAATGAATATTCTAGATTGATCTTTATAAAAATCTCTTAATTAAGGTCAGGCTTCGAAACAATGAGCAGAGTGCTTACTACATCCCAGGTGCTGTGCCAGCATTTTCACCTAGGTTGTCTCATTAACCCTTACTGAGACTGCTCAAGAGACAAGTAGCTTCCTTTCTCTACAGGTTGTCTGAATGTTTCCAGATCCCACTGGCCTAGAGGTGTGAATGAGATCATGGTGATATTAATACGTGTATGTTGTATTCATATAGAGACTCCAATCTGCACTATGGAGGTCCTCAGTTCTCTCCCGACACTGGCCCCTGGGGATATTTGGAGGTCTCTCCCCATGGTCAGAAGTAGTGTGTTGTATTCTTCAGCTTGCTGAGAGGTAGCCTCTGCCGGCTGGCCACCAAGGAAGGCCCCTTGCCACTGCTTTGCTGCCAGGGTTCTTCTTGGGAACATGGTTTCTCTGTATCAAGGGCCTTTCTTTATGCTGGTAGGTTTCACACCCCACATTTATTGCTGATCTATTGCAGACATGGAAAGGATGCATTTCTCTCAACTTTCAATTGGCATTTAGTGCTTCGGGCTCTGAACCACATTGCTTGTTCACCAAGTGTTTAAGAAAAAAGAAAAAGAAAAAGCCCGTTTTAAAACAACTCCTTTAGCTTCCACCTGTAGCCCTTACCACAACCCTGCATTGACTGAGGAAGGTGATTCACTCTATTTCTTACTCTTCCAAAATAAGATTCTCAAGCAAAACACTTATTCCTTATAGGTTCCCTTTCCCCCATGCAAATTAACTCATGCAATCAAAGATCTGGGGAGGGAGGAAGTCCCACAATTTAGAATCCTTGTCCTGTGCTCCTGAATCCCAGTGTAGGTTTGCTACAGCCCCACATAGTTCTAGTCAAGGAAACCGATGAGGTTAGACAGCTGGCCTGACACCATGCCATTTATAAGCCATGTCCTGAAGGTGCTCCTCAAGTTGGCTCCCTGCAACAGCCTGTGCCACCCACGTGACATCACTGCACAGGGTTACCTTTAATCTCAAGGCACAGAATGGCCACTGAGGTTCCTTCCCTATGTTTTCCTCATATATTCACACAACCCCCAATTTGCAAGGTCAAGGTCCCTGCAGCTCTCTCCTTAACGCCTGTAACTGCATACAATTCCAAGTGCCCAATATTAGGCTTCATGGCATTTAATACAATTTGTACCATAACAAGATCTGAGCTGTCAGGAGTTAAGGAAGAAAGTGGCTGCCGTAAGAGCTGCAGCTGTTGCTGTCTTAGAAGTTGCCACCTCTCCATTCTTGGTTGTTGTTTTTTCAGAGTCACACTCTGTCTCCCAGGCTGGAGTGCGATGAATGGTGGGATCTCCACTCACTGCAACCTCCGACTCCTGGGTTCAAGAGATTCTCTTGCCTCAGTCTCCCAAGTAGCTGGGATTACAGGCATGTGCCACCAAGCCTGGCTCATTTTATGTTTTTAACAGAGACAAGGTTTCACCATGTTGGCCAGGCTTGTCTCAATCTCCTGACCTCAGGTGATCCACCCACTTTGGCCTCCCAAAGTACTGGGATTATAGGCATGAGCCACCATGCCAGCCCACCTTTCCATTCTTTTACTGTTTCCTCATGCGGATATGGCAACCAAGGTAGAGTGGTTGTTTCTCCGTGAGGTACTGCATGGTTACCAGATTCCTCAAGGTTTTATAAACTGCAAACAAGGTGTGCTATGATGAGCCTCCTCTCTGCAAAACAAATGCCAGCATGGGGATGGGTCCTCATATCCACAGAGCTCCTTTCTTCCTGTGACATAGACTCTTTCTCACACAGGACTGTAACAGGTCTGCATGCCTGAGCACATGTACATTGGACATTAGCAGCCAGCAAGTTTAATTTCTCCATTTAACAAAGAGAGAGCAAGAGGGAAGGAAAAAAAAAAAAAAGGTAGAGAGAATGTCTTCTACCCCCAAATAAAAATTTTCTGATTCAATAGAGTTGGAAAAAACTCCACACATGTATATTACATGATTTTTAAAAGCTCCACAGAGTGTCTGTCAGGAGTTTGATAATTTTTAAGATACCTTGATGGAACTATATGAATATACTCTTCAAGGTAATAATTAATTCCCTGGGGAGAGCACTCATTAAAAAAATTTGTGTTACTGAAGAGGAGAAAAAAATACTAAAAAGCTAAGAAATCACCATATAAGCTAGCTGACAGTTAAATCTTTCAGAAGATTATAGAGGAAAATGAGGGCTTCAAGTGGAGGTCTCTGATTAAGAATTTGATCTTCTAGATTAGAGTTGGATACCAATGTTTTACTCATGTGAAGTCCCACTGAAACATGTCCCAGGGGTTTATCCTAAAGTGCTTCTGGTGCAAGATGTCTATTCATGTCACATGTAAAGAAACAGTGTAGCAGAAATCCTAGCACAAAATGGCTCTTGAGATTGTAGAATGTAACCTGAATCTGGAAGTACAAGTAAATCTCTGGGACCATAAGTAAATCCTCTTTTCCTTCCTCCTCCCACCTCCTTACATGTGGCATGATAAAATATGAAACTCTGAGGCTCCTGCTGATAGTTTACAAAGATGTATTACATGTGTGGTTATCAGGGGCAGTTCGCAGGGAACTGAGAGACACCCTTCCTCTTCTTTGCCCAGGTTTTATTCCTGTGTTTGGCAATCCAGAGTGGGAGAGACTTAGTTATTTCCTTTGTGGTTTTAGTTTACATAGAGATAAGTAAATCTTGTCTTGATTCCTAGAAAGTGAATAGCCCTATAATTTCGAAGTTGGTGACTCCTATCTTTGGCTCTACCAAACCATTGTTGGAAGAGGGTCAGTCCTTTTTTTTTTTTCATTCTTCCTACTTTATTTATCTCTATTTTTAGATTATTATAGAGATAGGGTCTCACTTCATTGCCCAAGTCGAGTGCAGTGACACGATCATAGTTCACTACAGCTGCAAATTCCTGGGCTCAAGGGACGCTCCTACATCAGCCACCTGAGTAGCTAGGACCACAGGTGCATGCCACCATGCCTGGCTAATTTTCTTACTTTTTGTAGAGACTTGCCGTATTGCCCAGGCTGGCCTCAAACTACTGGGCTCAAGCAGTCCTCTCCCCTTGACCTCCCAAAGTGCTGGGATTACAGGAATAAGCCACTGCACCTGGCCCTCATTCTTCCTACTTTAAAAGTTAGGAACTTTCCCAGTGTCACTAATAGCACTGTCTCTGGTGTCTTAATCCTTTTAGTTGAAGTAATAACTCTGTTAAAACCTAAGGATTCATAACAAGAGCACAAATAGAGATGCTCATTGTGTAAAGGACTTGGGGCTTCCTCCTTAGAAGGCTGGAAGTGTGCAAAGGTGAATACATAGATAAATGTGAACCCCAGAGCTAGAATAGATTCTCAGTGGCTATAGTTTATCTCAATGAGGATCTTTAAAAATATAATATTTGTCTTGGTTTTGATGTCTTGCTTTCTGCTTTTATCTGGAATTGATGAATTGGGTTGATTGCCCCTTTGTTTTTCTCATAAGCACTTCAAAATCATGAGTTGGGTGAGTGGCAAATGGTTGGGCATATATGCTGACTAATTTAGAAAAGTGGAAAGGAGGGAAGAGAAGAAAACTTAGATCTCAAACCCATTCCCTTCTCTTCAGCTTGACGTGGTCCCCACAGATGCAGTCATTGCTATCACCAGTCTGGGCCACTGCAATAGTTTCCACCAAGCCTCCTGCCCTGCAGTCTGCCTGCCCCCTTCCAGTGCTTTCTCCAAGGGCTATATCCCTGCTACATCACATCACTGAACATGTCGTATCAACGAAGATGACTTTGATTCCAAATAGTAATGACCCTGATGTAATGGTTTACACAATAAGAGCATTTATTATTTCTCATGACAGGAAGTCTAGAAAAGGGCTCCATGGTTGGTATAATCGATAGCTTTAAAAAAGTCACCAGTGATACAGGTTCTTCTCTCTGATAAAAGCTCTTCCCTCTGACAGTCTCAGCTTTGATGTCACCCTAAGATGGATTTCCCTCATTGTCCTAAGACGGCTGCAGCAGCACAGATGCCAGAGAAGGACCATCATCTTCTGGTGCCTTCTTAAAAGTGAGGTAAGCGCTTCTGAGGCCCTAGCAGACCTGCTTCCCATTTCCTTGGAAATAGCTGGATCACAACCCACTCTCAAACTGGCAAAGCCAATGAGATTACCTTAGACTCTCGGACAACCCACAATGGGTCGCCATCCCTGATCGATGGTGGCTAAAACAGTTGGTTTCTGTTGACAAGGACTGTGTAGGAAATGAATAGAGGAAAGGCAACCAACTGTGCCTGCTACACATGTACACTGTAAAAGAAATTGAACCAAACAAAATAAAAAATGAGTTTCTCTCATCTATTACCTCTGATTCTTCTTCCTAAAAGTAGCCAATAAAAATCTTAATTTATAATCTCCATACATGTATAGCTGCCTTTCAGTATGTATGTAAGTGAAATTATACTCCACAGACTTAACTATATCTAAGATCTTTCATATTAGTCCTAGCAGATCTACGGCATTAGTATTTAATCATTATGATTGTATCAGGATTTGTTTAGCTGGTTCTCTACTGATAAACTTTTAGATTGTTTCCAGTTTTTGCTGTTGAAATTATTAATATTAAAGATGATAGGAGCTGGGTGTGATGGCTCACACCTGTGATCTCAGCACTTTGGGAGACTGAGGCAGAAGGAATGCTTGGGTCAGGAGTTTGAGGCCAGCCTGGGCAACATAGAAGGACCCCGTGTCTTTCATTTTTTTGAAAGAAAAGAAGAAATTAAAAAAAAAAGAATAAAAGAAAGAAAGAGGAAGAGACAGAGGGAGAGAACAGGGATCTTGCTCTATTGCCCAGGCTAGAATGCAGTCTGAAAATGGGTATTAGAAACCTCTTTTATGCCAACAAATATGCTTAACAGGGAAGACAGGAAGGAATAAAGGAGGAAAATAACAAACAAGCAGCCAACCAATATTTCATTTAAAACTGTGAAATGCTATGCAATTGCTGAGGAGTGATTTACTTCCAATTATGTGGTCAATTTTAGAATAGGTGTGATGTGCTACTGAGAAGAATGTATGTTTTGTGGATTTGGGGTGGAGAGTTCTGTAAATGTTTATTATGTTTACTTGTTCCAGGTCTGAGTTCAAGTCCTGGATATCCTAGTTAATTTTCTGTCTTGTTGATCTGTCTAATATTGACAATATAGTGTTAAAGTCTCCCACTATTACTGTGTGGGAGTCTAAGTCTCTTTGTAAGTCATTAAGAACTTGCCTTATGTATCTGGGTGCTCCTGTATTGGGTATGTATATATTTAGGATCCTTAGCTCTTCTTGTTGCATTGATCCTTTTACCATTATGTAATGTCCTTCTTTGTCTCTTTTGGTCTTTGTTGCTTTAAAGTCTATTTTATCGGAGATGAGAATTGCAACTCCTGCTTTTTTTTTTTTTTTTTTAACTCTCCGTCTGGTTAGTAAATCTTCCTCCATCCCTTTGTTTTGAGTCTTTGTGTATCCTTGCATGTGAGATGGGTCTGGATGTAGCATACCAACGGCTTTTGCCTTTTTATCCAATTTGCCAGTCTGTGTCTTTTGACTGGGGCATTTAGACCATTTCAATTTAGGGTTGATGTTGATGTGAGTTTATTACTGCCATTTAATGCTAGCTGGCTGTTTTGCCCATTAGTTGATGTAGATTCTTCATTATGGTGATGCTCTTTACCTTTTGGTATCTTTTTGGAATGTCCGATACTGGTTGTTCCTTTCTGTGTGTAATGCTTCTTTCAGAAGCTCTTGTAAAGCTGGCCTGGTGGTGATGAAATCTTTGAGTACTTGCTTGCTTGCAAAAAATGCTGTTTTTCCTTCACTTATGAAGCTTACTTTGGCTTGATATGAAATTCTGGATTGAAAGATCTTTTCTTTAAGAATGTTGAATATTGGCCTCCACTCTCTTCCGGCTTATAGGGTTTCTGCTGAGAGATCTGCTGTGAGTCTGATAGGCTTCCCTTTGTGGGTAACCTGACATTTCTGGCTGCCCTTAGTATTTTCTCCTTCATTTCAACCCTGGTGAATCTAAAGATTATATGCCTTGGGGTTGCTCTTCTTGAGGAATATCTTTGTGGTGTTCTCTGTATTACCTGGAGTTAAGTATTATCCTGCCTTTCTAGGTTGGGAAAGTTTTTCTGAATAGTACCCTGAAGAACATTTTCCAGCTTGGATTCATTCTGTTTGTCACATTCAGGTACACCTATCAAACGTAGATTAGGTCTTTTCACATAGTCCCATATTTCTTGGAGACTTTGCTCATTCCTTTTTGCCCTTTTTTCTCTAAACTTGTCTTCTCATTTTATTTCATTAAGTTGGTCTTCAACCTCTGATATCCTTTCTTCTGCTTGATCAATTTGACTGTTAAAACTTGTGCATACTTTGCGAAGTTCTCATATTGTGTTTTTCAGCTCCATTAATTCACTTATATTCCTCTCTAAATTGTCTATTCTCATTAGAATTTCTTCAAACCTTTTTTCAAGTTTCTTAGTTTCTTTGCATTGGGTTAGAACATGTTCTTTTAGCTCACAGAAGTTTCTTATTATCCACCTTCTGAAGCCTGATTCTGTCAGTTCATCACACTCATTCTCCATCAGGCCTTGTTCCGTTGCTGATGAGGAGCTGTGATCCCCTGGAGGAGGAGAGACATTCTGATTTCAGATTTTTTTCAGCCTTTTTGTGCTGGTTTCTTCCCATCTTTGTGAATTTATCCACCTTTTGTCTTTGTAATTGCTGACTTTCAGATTGGGTCTCTCAGTGGACGTCCAACTTTTGGTGATGAAGTTTTTTTCTGTTTCTTAGTTTTCCTTCAGCGGACACCCCTCCCCCACAGAGCTGGACCTTCCTGGGTTCAGCTGTGTTTGCTGTGAAACTCTCAATCCTCAAGGCTTTTAATTGATGTTTTTTTTGTGGGTGTAGGACCAACTGAGACTGATCACCTGGCTTCCTGTCTAAGAGCCTCTACTTCTTTTTTTTTTTTTAGTTGAACGGTCGACTCTCTCCCAGGTGTTCCAGTTGCCTGCTGAAAAGGCTCCAGAAACTGTAATTTCCCGGTGATGACCAACTGCATCAGCTGAAACAGCAGCGTTGAGATTTGTGGCACTTTTCTGCCCAGGAATCTCCCAGTCTGGCTCCCTGCTTCAGTCCCCTTTTCCTTTTTTTTTTTTTTGAGACGGAGTTTTGCTCTTGTTACCCAGGCTGGAGTGCAATGGCATGATCTCGGCTCACCGCAACCTCCGCCTCCTGGGTTCAGGCAATTCTCCTGCCTCAGCCTCCTGAGTAGCTGGGATTACAGACACGTGCCACCACGCCCAGCTATTTTTTTATATTTTTAGTAGACGGGGTTTCACCATGTTGACCAGGATGGTCTCGATCTCTTGACCTCATGATCCACCCACTTTGGCCTCCCAAAGTGCTGGGATTACAAGCATGAGCCACCGCACCTGGCCCTCAGTCCCCTGTTCAATCAGCTGAATGGGCGACTCTGCCTTCCCGGAGCTCCAAACACCAACTAAAAGGGCACCCAGTCCCTTATACTCCTCACTGAGAACCGCCACGCCGGGGTGCCAGTAAAACAGCTGTGCCGGCCAAAAGAGTCATGCTGGTGACCTGTGGGGCTCCTCTGCTGGGAATCTCCTGGTCCGTGGGCAACAAAAATTTTTCTGGAAGTGTGGCATCCACTCACTCTCTGTGCTTTCACTGGGAGCTACAATCCTGAGCTGCTGCTAATCGGCCATCTTGGATCTCTCCAAAACTCAGTTTTCAACCCCATGTCTTAAAAAATAAAAAATGATGCTTCATTGAATTTCATTGTTGTACTAAATAGTGGTATCTTGAGAACATATTCATGGTATATATTTCTTATGGTGAAACTGTTTGGTCATTTAAAATTTTCTAAATTATTCTTCAAAAAGGAGGCATCAATTTCCATTTGCTTCCACATGTGAGAGTGTTTAATTGCCACATTCTCACCAATCCTGGTCATTATCATATTATATACTTTTTCTCAATATGTTAGATGAAAATGGTATCTCAGTGCAGTTGCTCATTTCAAATTTCAAATCTGCCCATGTCTCTCCCCTGTTTAGAATGCCTTGAAAGTTTTTCTTCACTTCTGGAATACGGATTTGCTGTTTTTACTTGGAGGGGGACAGAGTCTCACCTCTGCACCCCAAGTTCAAAAGATTCTCCTCCCTCAGCCTCCTGAGTGGCTGGGACTACAGGTGCCTGCCTGCCACCACACCCAGCTAACTTTTGTATTTTAGTAGAGGTGAAGTTTCACTATGTTGCCCAGCTCATCTGAAATTCCTGAGCTCAGGAAATCCACCTGCCACAGCCTCCCAAAGTTCTGGGATTACAGGCGTGAGCCACTGTGCCTAGCCCAGGTTTGCTGTTCTAACACAGGCTGTGTGTGGCTGCAAGGCATAGCTCTGCTTCTCCCCTGTAGCATCCCATGCTACTGTTCTCCAGTTCTCTGCCTGCAGGACTCAGTAGTATCCTCAGAATAAGTTGGCTGCCTTGGTCTTTTTACTCTTAGGGCTTTTCACATAGCATTCTTTATGCCTGAAACACTAACTCTGTCATCCTATTCTGTCTTAGCTTACCTAACTTGACTCATTCTTCATATTTCACCTTAAATGCCATGTTTTCAGGGAGAGCTACTCTAGACACCTAGTGATATGGTTTGGATTTGTGTCTTATGTCTAACTGTAATCCCCAGTGTCAGAGGAGGGGCCTGGTGGGAGGTGATTGGATCCTGGGAGTAGATTTCCCCCTTGCTGTTCTCATGATAGTGAGTTCTCTCCAGATCTGATTGTTTAAAAGTGTGTAGCTCCTCCCGCTCCGCTCTTTTCCTCTAGCTCCTGCCATGTAAGACATGCCTGTTTCCCCTTAGCCTTCCTTCATAAATTGAAAGTTTCCTGAGACCATGCCTACTGTACAGCCTGAAAACCATGAGCCAATTTAACCTCTTTTCTTTATAAATTACCCAGTCTCAGGCAGTTCTTCATAGCAATGTGACTAATACATCTAGTCTAGTAAGTATCTCCCTGTTATATGCTCCCATTGTAAATAATAATGTATATTCATTGCACTGATTATAAATGCCATGTTTGTGCAATAATGTTTTAAAATATTCACTAATTTTCCCTGAGGCCACATCTGTCCTGTGGGCGACAGTATTCCCTGTGCTCAGCACAGTGCCAGGCATGCATGCATTCTTGAACCGTGGACCATCAAGTGAGAGTCATGGGTGGAGATGGGGTGGGGATTGAGGATTTAAAGAGGCTGAAAAGAGTTTAAAACAACCTCTAGGATTTACCTACAAGACCTGTAGAAATAGTTTCATCCAAAACTATTCTTGAAGCTTCACTATGAGCTTGGCACTTCATTGCATGCATCTGGGTCCATACAGTGAGGATAGGTGTGGTATATTTTGAGCATAAGTGAACTCCACAGTACTGGAGACTGCAACATAAAGTCGATGTTAACTGTAGTCCAATAGCAACTTATAAAAGAGGTATAATTTTATTCTTTCATAATTCAAATTAACTTCCATATGAACCTCCATTCTGCCAGAGGAGACAGAAACTTTATTTTGCTGGATTTGCAGTTCTGACCTCCTTCTCTGGGGTTTGCAAAGCTCCAAAGGGCTTATGGAGATGGCCTTATGTGATCCTTGAGACATCTGTTCCCCTTCTTGGTGACCGTGAGCCATTGTACTCCAGTGGTCCTCACTGTGATATCCCCATTACTGACTGTAGCTCCTCTTCCAGCCTGGCAGCTTTGACCATGGATTTCTTGCAGGATGAGAGAGCCCAGGAATGTCTGCAAGGCTCATTATGGTCCTGTCAACTTAGAGGAGGCGGGTGACCACTCTCTCTCAAAGGTTTCACGGTGTCTGGAGTGGAGGTGGATTTTGCCAGGAAATCGGTACAGTCTCTCTGCTCTCATGGCCCCCACACGAGCCAAACCCCTATAATTGAAACTCACTGAATTCTTTTCATCTGCTGCCTCTAACTCTTCTTTTTACCCCATATTGAAGGAGTCTTTGTCTATACCCAAGGGGAAATAACCTGTTTCTCTTAACCTGATATTTTATCTCTGTTTAAGCCTTTAAATTCTCTAAAAGGTTAGGCTTTTGGAAGAAGAATAATTTTTAAAAGCCAGAAATTCAGTCTTCTTTCTGCTTTTTACCCTGTCATACTCCTCCTCGGGGATCACAAACACTGGTCAATAACCTGGTTTCTTTCAAAAATATCATCTTGGCACACAATCAGTATTTCCAAGTTGTGGGCAACAAACACACTGAATACGAGAGAGGCTGTGAAGATGGATGGGTATCCTCAGAAGAGCTCCAGATTTCTTTAAGTTGGTGAAGAACAACAAAAGCACCTTCTACAATGGACAGATGAAGGTGGAAACCAGATTTATGAAGATTAAAGAGGTTGCAAATGTTTTAAAATTAATGCACAGCAAAACCATTGAATAGTAAATGGAAAGATATTATGGTATGTACTTAATATCTTAATAAAGTTGTTGCTGGTTTTATTTTTTTAGGCCATACCAGTGCTATGTAAATTATTATTATTAGATGCTTAAGTTCTGGGATACATGTGCAGAACATGCAGGTATATTGCAAAGGTATACATGTGCCATGGTGGTTTGCTGCACCCATCATCTACATTAGGTATTTCTTCTAATGCTATCCCTCCCCTTTCCCCCACTCCCTGACAGGCCCCAGTATGTGATGCTTCCCTCCCTGTGCCCATATGTCCGCATTGTTCAACTCCCACTTTTGAGTGAGAACATGCGGTGTTTGGTTTTCTATTCCTGTGTTAGTTTGCTGAGAATGATGGTTTTCAGCTTCATTCATGTCCCTGCAAAGAACATGAACTCATCTTTTTTATGGCTGCATAGTATTCCATGGTGTATATGTGCCACATTTTCTTTATCCAGCCTATCATTGATGGGCATTTGGGTTGGTTCCAGGTCTTTGCTATTGTAAACAGTGCCCCAATAAACATATGTGTGCATGTGTCTTTATAGTAGAATGATTTATAATCCTTTTGATATATACCCAGTAATGGGATTGCTGGGTCAAAATGGTATTTCTGCTTCTAGATCCTTGCGGACTTGCCAAAATGTCTTCCACAATGGTTGAACTAATTTACACTCCCATCAACAGTGTAAAAGCCTTCCTATTTCTCCACATCCTCTCCAGCATCTGTTGTTTCCTGACTTTTTAATTATCACCATTCTAACTGGCATAAGATGGTATCTCTTTGTGGTTTTGATTTGCATTTCTCCAATGATCAGTGATAATGAGCTTTTTTCCCATGTGTTTGTTGGCTGCATAAATGTGTTCTTTTGAAAAGACACTTTTGTTTATATCCTTTGCCCACTTTTTGATGGGGTTGTTTTTTCTTGTAAATTTGTTTAAGTTCCTTGTAGATTCTGGATATTAGCCCTTTGTCAGATGGGTGGATTACAAAATTTTTCTCCCATTCTGTAGGTTGCCTGTTCACTCTGATGATAATTTATTTTGCTGTGAAGAAGCTCTTTAGTTTAATTAGATCCCATTTGTCAATTTTGGCTTTTTTTGGAATTGCTTTTTGTATTTGTGGTGAAGTCTTTGCCCATCCCTATGTCCTGAATGGTATTGCCTAGGTTTTCTTCTAGGGTTTTTATGGTTTAGGTCTTACATTTAAATCTTTAATCCAGCTTGAGTTAATTTTTGTATAAGGTATATGAAAGGGGTCCAGTTTCAGCTCTCTGCATATGGCTAGCCAGTTTTCCCAACACCATTTATTAAATAGGGAATCCTTTCTCCATTGCTCATTTTTATCAGGTTTGTCAAAGATCAGATGGTTGTAAATGTGTGGTGTTATTTCTGAGGCCTCTGTTCTGTTCCATTGGTCTATATATCTGTTTTGGTACCAGTGCCAAGCTGTTTTGGTTACTGTAGCCTTGTAGTATAAAGTCAGGTAGCATGATGCTTCCAGCTTTTTTCCCTTTGCTTAGGATTGTCTTGGCTATACGGGTTCATTTTGGTTCCATATGAAATTTAAAGTGTTTTTTTCTAATTCTGTGAAGTAAGTCAATGGTAGCTTGATGGCAATAGCATTGAATCTATACATTACTTTGGGTAGTATGGCCATTTTCACACTATTGATTCTTCCTATCCAGCTGGACAGAATGTTTTTCCATCTGTTTTGTCTTTCCTTATTTCCTTTAGCAGTGTTTGTAGTTCTCCTTGAAGAGGTCCTTCACATCCTTTGTAAATTGTATTCTTAGGCATTTTATTCTCTTTATAGCAATTGTGAATGGGAGTTTACTCATGATTTGGCTCTTATTATTGGTGTATAGGAATGCTTCTGATTTTTGCACATTGACTTTGCATTCTGAGACTTTGCTGCAGTTGCTTGTCAGTTTAAGGAGTTTTTGGGCTGAGACCATGGGGTTTTCTAAATATACAATCACATCATCTACAAACAGAGATAATTTGACTTCTTCTCTTACTATTTGAATATGATTTATTTCTTTCTCTTGCCTGATTTCCCTGGCCAGAACTTCCAATACTATGTTGAATAAGAGTGGTGAGAGAGGGCATCTTTGTCTTGTGCTGGTTTTCAAAGGGAATGCCTCCAGCTTTTGCCCATTCATTATGACATTGTCTGTGGATTTGTCATAAATAGCTCTTATTGTTTTGAGATATGTCCATTAATACCTAGTTTATTGAGTGTTTTTAGCAGGAAGCGGTATTGAATTTTATTGAAGGCCTTTTCTGCATCTATTGAGATAATCATGTGGTTTTTGTTATTGTTTCTGTTTATGTGATGGATTACATCTATTGATTTGTATATGTTGAACCAGCCTTGCATTCCAGGGATGATGCTGACTCGATTGTAGTGGATAAGCTTTTTAATGTGCTGCTGAATTTGGTTTGCCAGTATTTTATAGAGGATTTTTGCATCGATGTTCGTCAGGGATATTGGCCTGAAATTTTCTTTTTTTGTTGTGTCTCTGCCAGGTTTGGTATCAGGATGATGCTGGCCTCATAAAATAAGTTAGAGAGGTGTCCCTCTTTTTCTATTGCTTGGAATAGTTTTAGAATGAGTGGTACCAGCTCCTTTATGTACCTCTGGTGGAATTTGGCTATGAATCCATCTGGTCCTGGGCTCTTTTTGGCTTGTAGGTTATTAATTACTGCCTCAATTTCAGAGCTTGTTATTGGTCTATTCAGGGATTTGACTTTTTTATGGTTTAGTCTTGGGATGGTTTATGTGTCCAGGAATGCATCAATTTCTTATAGATTTTCTAGTTTATTTGTGTATAGGTGTTTATAGTATTCTCTGATGGTAGTTTGTATTTCTCTGGGATTACTGGTGATATCTTCTTTATCATTTTTTATTGTATCTATTTGATTCTTATCTCTTTTCTTTTTATTAGTCTGGCTAGCAGTCTGTCTATTTTGTTATTCTTTTCAAAAACCAGCTTCGGGATTCATTGATTTTTTGAAGGGGTTTTCATGTCTCTCTCTCCTTCAGTTCTGCTCTGAACTTAGTTATTTTTTGTCTTCTGGTAGCTTTTGAATTTGTTTACTCTTCCTTCTCTAGTTATTTCAATTGTGATGTTAGGGTATTGATTTTAGATCTCTCCTACTTTCTCCTGTGGGCATTTAGTGCTATGAATTTCCCTCTAAATACTGCTTTAGCTGTGTCCCAGAGATTCTGGTACTTGTGTCTTTGTTTTCATTGGTTTCACAGAAATCTTATTTCTGCCTTAATTTTGTTATTTACCTGGTAGTCATTCAGGAGCAGGTTGTTCAGTTTCCATGTAGTTGTGGCAGTTTTGAGTGAGTTTCTTAATCCTGAGTTTTAATTTGATTGCACTGTGGTCTGAGAGACTGTTTGTTATTATTTCCATTATTTTGCATTTGCTGAGGAGTGTTTTACTTCCAATTATGTGGTTAATTTTAGAATAAGTGTGATGTGGTGCTGAGAAGAATGTACATTCTGTTGGTTTGGGGTGGAGAGTTCTGTAGATATCTATTAGGTCTGCTTGGTTCAGAGCTGAGTTCAAGTCCTGAATATCCTTGTTAATTTTCTGTCTCATTGGTCTGTCTAATATTGACAGTGGGGTGTTAAAATCTCCCACTTTCATTGTTTGGGAGTCTCAGTCTCTTTGTAGGTCTCTAAGAACTTGCTATATGAATCTGGGTGCTCCTGTAATGAGTGCATATATATTTAGGATAGTTAGTGCTTCTTGTTGCACCAATCCCTTTACCACTATGTAATGCTCTTCTTTGTCTTTTTTGCTCTTTGTTGGTTAAAAGTCTGTTTATCAGAGACTAAGATTGCCACCCCTGCTTTTTTTCTGCTGTCCATTTGCTTGGTAAATCTTCTTCCATCCCTTTATTTTGAGCCTATATGTGTCTTTGCAAGTGAGATAAGTCTCCTGAATACAGTACACTGATGGGTCTTGACTCTTTATCCAATTTTCCAGTCTGCGTCTTTTAATTGGGGTATTTATCCCATTTACATTTAAGGTTCATATTGTTATGTGTGAATTTGATCCTGTCATTATGATACTAGCTGGTTATTTTCCCCATTAGTTGATGTAGTTTTTTCATAGTGTCAATGGTCTTCACACTTTTGTATGTTCTTTCAGTAGCTGGCAGTTGTTTTTCCTTTCCATATTTAGTGCTTCTTTCAGGAGCTCTTCAGGCAGGCCTGGTGGTGACAAAATCCATCAGCATTTGCTTGTTGGTAAAGGATTTTATTTTTCCTTCACTTAAGAAGCTTAGTTTGGCTGGATATGAATTCTGGGTTGAAAATTCTTTTAAAATGTTGAATGTTGGCCCCCACTCTCTCCTGGCTTGGAGGGTTTCTGCAGAGAGATCTGCTTTTAGTCTGATGGGCTTCCCTTTGTTGGTAACCTGACCTTTCTCTCTGGCTGCACTTAACCTTTTTTCCTTCATTTCAACCTTGGTGAATCTGATGATTATGTGTCCTGTGGTTGCTCTTCTTGAGGAGTATCTTTGTGGTGTTCTCTGTATTTCCTGAATTTGAATGTTGGCCTGTCTTACTAAGTTGGGGAAGTTCTCCCGGATAATAATTTGAAGTGTGTTTTCCAACATGGTTCCATTCTCCCCATCACTTTCAGGTATACCAGTCAAAAGTAGGTTTGGTCTCTTCACATAGTCCCATATTTCTTGGAGACTTTGTTTGTTCCTTTTCATTCTTTTTTCTCTAATCTTGTCTTCATGCTTTATTTCATTAAGTTGATGTTCGGTCTCTGATATTCTTTCTTCCACTTGGGCAATTCAGCAATTGACACTTCTGTCTGCTTCATGAACTTCTCATTCTGTGTTTTTCAGCTCCATCAGGTCATTTATGTTCTTCTCTAAACTGATTATTCTAGTTAGCAGTTCCTGTAACCTTTTATCAAGGTTCTTAGCTTCCTTGCATTGGGTTAGAACATGGTCCTTTAGCTCAGAGGAGTTTCCTTTACCCACCTACTGAAGCCTACTTTTGTCAATTCGTCAAACTCATTCTCTGTCCAGTTTTGTTCCCGTGCTGGTGAGGAGTTGTGTCCCTTTGGAGGGGAAGAGGTATTCTGGTTTTTGAAATTTTCAGCCTTTTTGCACAGTGGGCTCCGCCCAGTCTAAACTTCCAGGCAGCTTTGTTTACATTGTGAAGGTAAAACTGCCTACTCAGGCCTCAGTAATGATGGACGCCCTTCCCCACACCAAGGTTAGTGTCCCGGATGGACTTCAAACTGCTGTGGTGGCAGTGAGCATTTCAAGCCAGTGGATCTTAGCTTGCTGTGCTCCATGGGGGTGGGATCCACTGAGTAAGACCACTGAATTCCCTGACTTCAGCTCCCTTTCCAGGACAGTGAATGGTTCTGTCTCCCTGGCACTCCAGGCGCCACTGGGTATGAAAAAAAAAACACCTGCAGCTAGCTAGGTGTCTGCCAAAACAGCCACTCAGCTTTGTGCTTGAAACCCAGGGCCCTAGTGGTGTAGGTGCCCGAGGGAATCTCGTGGTCTCTGTGTTGTGAAGACAGTGGGAAAAGCATAGTATCTGGGCTGGAGTGCGCTGTTCATCACAGAACAGTCCTTCAAGGTTTCCCTTGGCTAGGGAAGGGAGTTCCGACCCCTGTGCTTCCTTGGTGAGGCAACACCACACCCTGCTTAGGCCTGCCCTCCGTGGGCTGCAGCCACTCTATAACAATCCCAATGAGATAAGCTGGGTACCTCAGTTGCAAATGTCAAAATCACCCACCTTCTGTGTTGGTCTTTCTGGGAGCTGCAGACTGGAGCTGTTCCTATTCTGCTATCTTGCCCAGGAATCCTGATTTGTTTCTTTTTTAAATAAATAAAAGAAAAGGTTACAGAGATTATTCTAAATCTCTCTTGCTGTAATCTATTTCATTTGGTTTCAGTTCCATGAAAATGAAAAAAGCAATACTAAACAATGTTTCTTTGCTTGTTTCCGCTAATTTTCCATAGAGTAAAAATTAACATTCAAATTATATTGAGGCCAAAAGAAGATCATAGAAACCCCATACGGAAATGAATGCAAATTATTCAGTATCATAAAAAATACATATTTAGCAATTTTTTAAAGTATGGCTAATTGACCTAGTGAACATTACACTTCCAAAGTCATTACGATATGACATGTAAATGAGTATTTAATCAGTTTTTAAGGCCCATCTTTCACCACATTACCCATGAAATTTCTGAAAGTTTTTATTTCTAAAGTCTACACCAAATGTATATGCCATATAAATTTGAATTCAGCAAACATTTTTTGAACTTCTACAAATACTATATATAATACTTCCACATAATTATCTCTAGCTCCTCAATAATCCAGCAAAGAACATGTTATTCCCACTTTGCAGGTGAAGACACTGAGGCATAGAGTGTAAGTAACTTTCCTAAGTACCACTATTGGAAGCCAGGTTTTTATCTCTGATTTCCGGGTGTGTTTCAGCACCCAGCTCAGGCAATAAGTGATTTGGTGATCTGTGAAAACAGAATTTTAGGTGAGTCTATAGAAATTAGAGGTGAGAAAGCAATCAGAGAAGATTGCTTGATAGAGAACTTCGACAAAAAAAGCCGGAAGAGAATTTGAAAGTAGCTCCAAAGAGCGACCCACGGAGGCTTTTGCTAAAAGATAGCAGTCCTCAAGCTTCGGCACCTGAGAATTGCCTAGAGGGTCTGTCGAACAGAACTGCTGAGTTCCACCCATAAATTTCTGAATCCACAGGTCTGGTGGGAAGACGGGAAACTCAGGAACTTGCATTTCTAACGAGTTCCTAGGGGATGTTGCTGCTAGTTTTTGGAGACTTCGCTTTAAGGAAAATTTTCGTGTTTGAAAGCAGAGTAAATTGAGTAAACACAGAATGAGAAACTAAAGATGCTGAGAGATGAGAGAGATCTGGGACAGCAGAGGTTGTAAGAGAGATTAAAAGAGTTTCATTGATGAGGTCAGCTTAAAATAAATAAGATTCAATCATCAGGAAAAAAGTGGAATGAGAAGATGGATGTTGAACTAAAGAACGGATTGGAGAGGAGAGGAAATAGGGAAGCTCACTCAAGTTGTCTCGTTTGGATTTTATTGGTTGTTTTTATTTGTTTATTTCAGAGAGGTAAATTTGCCTCCCAAGTAAGATAGAAGCCCTCAAGAGAATTGTGAGGCCTCAGAAATCACTACAAGATGTGTGTTGTGATTCCACTGGGGTAATTGAAATGATTACTGAGAACCAGGGAAGAGCTAGGTGAAGTTTAAGACATCATCACCCTGTGTGCCTGCTCTCCTTCAGAAGCTCAGGTGGGCTCCGCTCCCAGCCTATGAGAATAGGGTGCATTATTAATTACCCTGTTTAAATTACAATAAAGGAAATAGTATTTGCTGATGCTGATTTTAGATATTTACTGGGCCATTTCTTTTTCACTCATCCATTAAAAATGAGGTCAGAGAACATCACTCACAAATGAGGTAAACTCACTTTAACCTATAGGTAGAACAAGACTTCAAACCAATATTTATTATCACCCAGACACGGCTACAAGCAAGAGGCTCAGTCAGGTTCACAGCCCATCTAAGTTGGGGAGGTAAGGAATGAAGTTTGTTAATAAGCAGCTTTATCTCTATGAAAATGTTCTTCTGTGACACCTCTAAAAATTTCATGAAGCTCCCAGTCAGCCACTGTTCACATCCAGTAAAGAGATGCTTTTATATGGGGGTTCAGTAAACACTGATTGAATAAGTGTGAGCATTTAACCAGCATTTGGTGAATGACTGCGAGTTTCAGAAGTGCTGATGAAAATTAGTGTTGAGAAAAGCAGAAATAAAGTATTATCTGTGCCTTGGAACAGCCTGATGTCATGGTGAAATGGGAAAGTTCCCTGAGCCACCTCGCAGGATGTGTGACGGTGTGTGGCTGGTCTGTTTGATGCTCAGACCCCTCACAGGAGGAGTATGCAGACAGGCAGGTACAGGAGCTGGGGTGAACGCCTTGGGGCTTTAGTCCCCCAGTAGCATCTAGGAGCAGGTACCTACAATTCCCAGAGCCCAAGTGGGTGTCTGTTACAGTGCATACTTTCAGCTTTGTGGCTTAAGTGTTAACCAGCTCAGTGCCCTCTTGGTACTCAGGTCCTTGTCCAGTGTCCAAGAAGAATTAGGTCTCACACGAACTTGAGGATGGTGCATGTGGGTGTTTTATTGATTGGTGGAGGTGGCTCTCAGTGGGATGGATGGGGAGCTGGGAAGGGGATGGAGCAGGAAGATGATCTTCCACTGGAGCTTGGCTGTCCAGTGGCCTATCTCCTCTCCAACTGCCCCTACCCAAATTCCTCTGGATGTTCAGATGCTTCGTTTCTCTCTGCCATGCCATTCTACCATTCTTCTACTCTTCTGTTTGTCTCCTCATGGAGCCAGGGGTTCCATGAGGTACAGGATAGGAGGGTATGGTAGGCCAAAAGGCAACTTTGGGGCCCAGAAACAGGAATGCCTGTTCCCATTTAGGGCCATGGGTCTCCAGGCTTGAGGGTGGGGCTTTGCCAGGGAACCACCCTCTTCCACCCAGCATTTCCTTGTCTCTTGTTCGTATCAATGGAAGAGATAGTATATAACAAAAATATGTGTAAAATGCCATGTGCCTCTTAAAGGGAAGAGCAGGCAGTTAGTTTTGAGGGGAGACATGAAGAAAGACCAGAAGTTTTACAGTGAAGCAGTAATGGTAATAACAGCCTTAGCCACGGCAAGGGGGCTGAATGGAGTGTTTGAGGAATATAGGCTTTTATTTTCTTGTGAGGGGAATGAAAAAAATCAGCCTCTCTTGATCATTGGTGATTCATCAATCACCAATAAAATAACTCTGGGAATCTTTCATATGTTATTTGGCTTAATAAGCACAACAACCCCACAAATTCATTTAAAGATATGGAGGTTCTAAGATATTCTATAATTTATAAGAAATCAGTAGAGCCAAGAATCAGAACAGAAGCTGTTACTAGCTTCAAGACCTTATGCAGATTTCATACCTTTCTATGCTTCTGTTTCTTTATCTGACAATAGAGAAAACAACATTGACCTCAAAGTGTGGCTGTAACGTTAGCTGTTTCGTGAAGTGTCTTGTCCCTTATCTGGCGTCATGCCCATACTTGGAGAATAGTCGCTATCATTCTTCTGTGTCTTATTATTAACAACTTGCCTGGGACCAAACAGTAAGCGTCTGAGGTGGGCTTTGGAATAAAGTTTCTTTAGACTCTAAAAGCCCTGCCTATCCAAATTCCATGCTTGGTCCAGCTCTGATACATTAAAAGAATAAAAGGCCCTGTGCACGAGGTAACAGATCTCAACCCCAGGCAGACGGCAGCATGATTTACTAGAAAGAGCATGAGTTTTGGAATATGACAGACCTAGACTTGAGTTCCCATTGCATCACTTACAAATTGTGTAACTTTGGGCAAGTTATCGAGCCTGCCCAGTCCTTCCCCCATCTGTAAAATGGCACACGGCCTTGCAGAATTGGGGTAAGGACACAGGAGGTCACATCTGGATGGAACCTGGCTTTGCAAGTGATAGGTTTTTCCTGCCTTTGTCAAGTTCATACAGAAACTTCTTTGGATTCTGAGCTCCCCCTACAAGGAACAGCCTATAATCTGAGGGAAGGGGCAAGCCCAGTTAGTGAGATATGACACTACACTGTTAGGAGGGCAGTTCCATTTTTATGCCTGTAGAATTCTTTGAGTGTATACATCTCAAAATAGTTGAGAAACAAAGGAGAATATCCTTTATCACTGTCTATCCCTATTGTTAATATCATTCTAAGACTCAAAAGAGAGTAGTGCACTTTCTAGGTAATTTGACTTTCCCGAACATTATGATAGTGGGATCATTTTTAGAAGACTGATTAGGATTTCAGCTGCATGTTAGGGTCTGTAAATGACAGTCCAGCCAGATGGACATTGGTAATACCTAAAAGTAGCTCTTCCAGGGACTCTAAAGTCCGTCACTCTGGTGTCCTTTAGCCTGACTTCAACTCCAGACAGGCTGCATATGTACCGATCCCTAGGTAACAGAAGTTGCATATGATTTGGCACTCTTCATCCATTGGACAATTAATGTGTACCCATGTCATCAGTACTAACGAAGCATATTGGAAATGAGGCAAGGCTTTTGCTCAATAAAAAGAAATGAAAGAGCTCCTGATTATATTTTTCAGAATGTGCCTAAATGCTTCAAGGGAATGTCAAAAAGGCCATATATTGCTCAGGGTCTGAGGTAACTTGAAAGTATTTAATCTTTCTGCCTTGTCAATAGAAAATTGCCATATATATCATCTTAAACCCTTTGATAAATTGTTGTGTTCAAAACCAAAACTGAGTTTTTGGTTGATTTTTATTCTTAGACAAGAAATAATACAATATAAGGTTTATTAAAGTATTCTTTTTGTTTGTTTGTTTGTTTTTTGAGACAGAATCTTGCTCTGTTGTCCAGACTGGGGTGCAGTGGCACAATCTCAGTTCACTGCTTCCTCGCTTCCTGGGTTCAAGTGATTCTCATGCCTCAGCCTCCAGAGTAGCTGGGTTTACAGGTGCATGCCACCATGCCTGGCTAATTTTTGTAGTTTTTGTAGAGATACGTTTTTGCCATGTTGGCCAGGCTGGTCTGAAACTCCTGACCTCAAGTGATTTGCCCACCTTGGCCTCCCAAAGTGCTGGGATTACAGGTGTAAGCCACTGTGCCTGGACCTAAAAGTATTCTTTATAGGAAGTATGCATAGTCACATGCATACTGTTTTGAGAAATAAATTTCAGAAATCAGGTGATGATACCATGCAAAATGCTAGAAATATTGATCACTTATAGGGTAGATGATTTCTGGCCTGTGGTATTGTTGATATAATGAAATATTTGCAACAAGCCCACATTAACTTGTATCCTTATTTTTTAAAAATCAACGTAGAAACCATGAGGGCTACCATAATTTAGATCCCTTTAAAAGCAATGAAAAGAAATGTGCTCTTCTTCTTCTTGTATTAGTATGGTACAAATGCTCCATATAATGACCTGGATAATGTTTACCTACACACCTGCCTATAAATAATTTTAATAAATTTCTAAAGGCTGAGCCCTCAACCAATGGAAGACAAGTTGTAATGTTGGCTCCACACTGACAGCTCATCAGAACAGGCCAAGCTCTGTTTTCTGCTTGGATGTCATCATTCTGTGACTATGAAAGCATAAAACTGGAGACTGTTCCAGCAGGTCATTGTCGCTACAACTTGCTCAAACAGAAATAAAACAGCTTTTCATGCTTATTGATCTTGGACTTTTTGCCATTTTTATGCTCTGTTGACCTGAAGCTCAGTAAGGATGTATTTTGTAAAAGGAGCCGAAAGTTTTCTTTCTCAGTAGATGAGACATTTCACATTTTGGCTGCATACAAAAACAATTTCTTTCTTTTTTTTCTTCCAAATGCATTCACTCTGTGACTTTAAAAGAATAGTTGATCTTTAAGTAACACATGTGATATTAGTTTTTCCATTTTAAAATAATCACATTATTGCAGACATTTTAATAGCTGTAGAGGTTGCTATGTATTAACATGATTCATGGTCCTTGACAGCACTGTCTCTGAAAATCCCCCAGGAATGCAAAATACAAAACTCCACACACGTTCAAATTTTACTGCCTGCAGCTAAAAGAAGGGAAAGAACTTAAAACTGTTGAAACCCTTCAACTTTAAAAGCATTAATAGATGGTCCTGGGGGATTAAATCTAAATCTTAATGTGTAAAAATCAAGTTAATAACCAGAGACATTAATATGGCTGCATTTGATTATTGTGATAATGCAAACAATTAGTACTGCTAAAGTGAGATGTATTAGCCTCCTACTTGCCCCTCACATCAGTTAGGCACTGAAACAAATGGAGATAAAATATTTTACTCTGAGGTTTTTGTTTCCACCTTTGTCTCTCCTTCCCTGTAGCTGACTCATTTTTGAAATTTTATTTCAGACTAGAATCATCTTTTCATTTTGCAACTACAATTTCTATAACACGGGTGGCAAATGATCAAGCATCCATTCAACGATGTCAGAAAATTATTCATACATCCTTCCTTAGTATCAGTGTCTTTGTAAATCTTCATGATAAATAAAAACAGAAGGCTGTTGGGGGGGAAAGATTTAGAAAGGAAAGGGAACAAAGGAAAGGTAAAGGAACCACGAGAAATAAACACCACTCAATTGTAAGTTCTTAAGGTTTTTTTAGGAGGTGACGATCAGCACCTTTATAACTGTTTTAGCTCCACATAGCCTGAAGCGATGGACAATGTTCAATATGCATTTTCTTAACGGTGGTTTCTGAGGAAAGGCGGATAACCATGGCAAACCTGCCTCCGAGTACAATATGTCGCCTTATTAGGCAGGTTCCTACGTTTTCCTTAATCTAGTACCTGATGAAAAAGTGGGCTTCCGGTTGATGGGCAGTGGGGAAGAAATCCCTGTAAACAAAGAAGTCGGCTAGCAAGGAATAAGTCTGGTCCTGTGAATAAATAAATCAGATATTCTGCCAACAATTAACTGATGTTAAAAGACATCTGCCCTTCATATTGAAATTGACAGGAAAGAAATATAAGCCTTATTTTAAAAAGCCATTTAGATCTAAAGCCTCATGGAGCCTCAGCAATCAGAAAGCATTGCAGTAAGAAGTCCATCTGAAACAGAACCAATATTCTTTTGGGGCTGGGGTGGCTGGGTATGTCTTAGATCCTCAGAATTTTGAAACGATTTAATTTTGCTATTGAAGCAGGAAGGTGAAATTAAGGTAAAATGAGTGAAGAGTTAGTAAGATGCATTTTAAAGCAAATGAAAACAAAAGAAGCTTAGAGAATGGACCTTTTAGTGATTTATTTTGGTGGGGTGCTCAGACGTGTTCTGGCCTATGTCACTTGAAACCTTTTAGTTTGCTTCTCAGTTCAGATCTGTGTTGTGCATCAAATGGGTGTCCCATTCGTTATTTTTGTTTAAGCAGGGTCTGCAGGGAATTCCAGGGGACCATTTTAATAAACAGCAGCAACAATGGAATATTTGTTCACTTTTCTTCAGCAAAGAATCTGAGAAAAGTGTGTTAGAGGTAGGGAGTGGGTAGCTGTCAGTAGCTGCTGCTCCCTGAGCCTGACAGCCTCGTGACAGTTACTAATATCAGCAGATTTAATGTGTTTAGTCTAGTTGTAAGGTTTGTGATGTGTTTTTGATTTCCTGCTTCAGAAATGCGTTTAGGCTAGAAAACAGTGAGCCATACAATTCTTTTTCTTACCATACCCCAGTCAGGAAATTGTTACCTTTGTACCCAATTTATGTTACATAATAAGTTACTTACATGCACACTAAGATTCTTACTTCTTGGCTATTCAATCAATGTGTGAACATGAGCAAAATGTAATGAGTCCTGCGGTACCTGAGTTTAGCAGAAGCCCCGTGCCAACACCTAGGCTGTGTCAGGCTTCACAAAGTGCATTTTCGTTTTCTTTCTCATTGATGCTTCAGTTTTTCTTTATTCTCCACGGACTGTAAAATTGCCTCATTGTCTTTTAAAATCGTTGCTCTCTTTTGCTTTAGAACCAATTTGGAAAAGAATATACAAATCACCTGCAAAACTTGGACAGAGCATTTTTCCTGTTTTGCTGCATAGCAGTGAGTGGTTATGCATCTTTCTTTTCCTTGCAACTCTTCAAAAGGTATTTTTTCCCTCTCTTAGTATTGATTTAAGCATCAAAGGTTGGGGGGAACTTCACAGTGGGTTTTGGACCCTTCAGAGCTTTTAGTCTAACTGTGTTGTTCTCCTATTTCATGCATTACAATTAGTCAGCCAAATCTTGTTTTTAACATGGTGTTTTCCGTCGTGATCCATTATGTCAGGAAAGCTTGGGGTTCAAAGCAGACATTACTATTAGTTTGTAGTTTACAAATCAGATTTGTTTTAACTAAATGTTGTTTAAACAACCATACATTGTTAATTATTCTTAATTCTGTGCAGGAAAAAAGACATTGAAGAGAGAGATTTAAAAATAATTTAGCTGGGACATATCTGTATTTTGTTTTGGGGGTTTAAAAAATAAATTTCATTTTAGTTTCAAGAGCTCTTTATTAATATATCTGTGTCCCCCTTTTATGAATCAGCACATCAATAACAGAAATTGTGGAAAATATGTTGAAAGAATGGCCAATACACACTAAGGAAAAAGCTTCGCTGCTCTCCTCAAGAACACCTTCTTGATACAGTTAACAGCAATAAAAATGACAATCTATAGATATAGAAGAACTACATATTTTTAAAGCAAAGACAAATAGCTTTTTAGAAGTTAAAATATAAGAAATTCTTATAGAAAGCTTGGGGAAATAAGAGGGAAAAATGACACAATCACTGTAATTCTGAGACAACTACTATCCTTTTTTGTGTATTTCCTTTGTCTATGGGAAACAGCAATAGATTTTTCATGTTAAAAACACACTTTATATTTTATGATTTCAGAGTTCAGAAAGAAGAGATCTTGTTTCTTTAAAACAGAGGTCTTAAAATTAAGCACGCCTGAAGGGGAACTGGGGGACTCTATTAAGGCTGCCTCCTAGGTCAGCGGGCAGCCGGGATGCACCCATCTTTCCCGGTGCAGGAGGATTTCCTGCTGTTTTTTCAGGAGTGACCTAGAAGGGAGGTTAATGATTCCAAAGAAGGACTTTTCCCTCAGGGAAAATTTAATCTGGTGACCTTTTTCTCTATCTGTCCATTTCTTTTAAGTCATAGACTCCCTTCATTTAACTTACATCAAGCTGTTTTATTTTCTTCAAAAACATGGTTGAAGTGACTGCTTTGCTTTCATTTAACCCTTGGACTGGATACATTTCAAAAATGAAATCTCTGTGCAGATTTCTGTACTGAACTGGGTTCATAGTTCTCCTTTCAAATCCCTATATTTCTTTCTCTCTCCCTCAAAAAAAAAAAAGATTGTCAATCCTTACTGATAGTCTGAAATCAAATGGTATTTGCCTAACTCTTAGAATTGTCTTGCTTAGTGGTTGCACACAAGATACAAGGTGCTAGGAATAAAGCAATACTTGGTAAATGGATACATTCTTTTAAATTATTGTTTGGTGGTTTTTATTGGTGAGAGTTGGATTTACTAGTACACTCAGAGTGTTAAGATCATTGAAGGAAATTGTATTAAGAAATACTGCATGATGACAAAGGTCTTTGCAGAGAGACCTTAAGATTATAAGAAAATATCAGCTTTATCTAGCCAGTTTCATTTTTTTCTATCTGAAATAGGCAGACATTAGTGGATCAAATTCAGTGTCAGAATATAGTAAAATAAAGCCATAATTATTTTATTACTCTCATGAGTTCATGATCTTGGTGCAATGAGTTCTTAAGGGTAAAGTGAAAACAGAAACTGCCTTGTGTTCAAAGTTGTCATTTTTTTACAAACAACTTTTTATTCTGTAACAGATCCAGGACATTTTCAGCATGATCGTATTACTCTGTTTTGCTGCCAACATAAATTGAAAAGAATATTTCTTAATTTTCAGCATTATAATGTTTCATTTCAAAACACGGCCAATCCAGAATATTGTGATGCCTGCTAACGTATAAAATGGTCCATGCATAGACTCTCTAATATTTAATATGCTATGTTGCCTATTCAATTAAGAATTCTATGTTTCTTCCCTTGGGGCAGAAGCCATTCAGAGGCAGATGAAGGTAGAGCAAACTATGAAAGAAAACTCCAGTTGATCGCTAGTTGGTCTCCATAGGCTCAATCCATCAATAATTTCAATGAATTGAGAATCTACTGTGCACAGAAATGATAGTCAGGATCAGTCTTTGTGCTCAGGTTATCATGCAACTGAAAATCTTTATTATGCATGGAACAATTAAAGACCAGTTATATGTGAATTGTTGTAGTAGTGACCACAACAAAATGAAAAACTACAGTAGCATATAGAGAATTTCATCTTACAAAGTGATTATACATACAACTATAATTTTGCAAGTCATTTGGTGCTTCAATTTCTTGAGGGTCATCATACCCATACCATACCTCACAGGGCTGTTAGAGAAATCAGATAATATGGAAATATTACATGCCAGGCATTGTCCCAAGAGCTTTACAGGTAAGAAAATTGAAGCCCAGAGAAGCAATACAATTTGCCTAGGGTACAACAGGTATTTAAGGGGCAAAGCTAAGATTTTAAAATTTTATCAGTATCCAATATGGTAGGGGTCCCCAACCCTGGGGCCACAGGTCAGTACTGGTACTGTTAGGAACTGGGCCACACAGCAGGAGGTGAGTGGTGGGTGAGGAAGTGAAGCTTCATCTGTATTTACAGACATTCCCCATTGCTCAAATTACTGTCTGAACTCCACCTCCTGTCAGATCAGCAGCGGTATTAGATTCTCATAGGAGCATGAAGCCTATTGTGAACTGTGCATGTGAGGGATGTAGGTTGCAAGCTCCTTATGAGAATCTAATGCCTGATGATCTGTCACTGGCTCCCATCACCCCAGATGGGACTGTCTAGTTGCAGGAAAACAAGCTTGGGGCTCCCACTGATTCTACATTATGGTGAGTTGTATAATTATTTCATTATATAGTACCATGTAGTAATAATAGAAATAAAGTAAACCATAAATGTAATACACTTGAATCATCCCAAAACTATTCCCCCCACCCCATTCTGGAAAAATTGTCTTCCACAAAACTGGTCCCTGGTGCCAAAATGGTTGGGAACTGCTACAATATAGGACATTGTTCATATCAGCATGTCCAAAACCAAACCAAGCTCACTGCCTCCTCAACACTTGTTCTGCCTATGCTAGACTGTAACTCAGTTGATGACATTTCCATTTGCTGTTCCACCCAAGCCAGGGATCTGGGAGTCATCATTCCTTCCTTCATCTCCCACCTAGCCACCCCCCGCCCAAGGTTAAGTTCAACCCCTAGATTTCCCCTGAGGGACCTACAATTCTATTGCCACTGACAAGACCCATAATTAGAGCCCCGGCCCTCAAGGGCCTGGCTCACTGTAAGAGTCCCCTGACTAGTCTAGACTCTGCCTTTCTCTTTCCCACTTCTTTACATCCTACTGTAGGGATCTTTCCAAAGCAGAGATCTGATCCTATTATCTCCCTGCTTCAATCCTCTAGGGGCCCCTGTTCCTGTTCCTGTTCTTCCTCCCAGTCCAGCCTTACCACTCCCTGCATTTCCGTTGACCCTTCGCACTCTGCCATTCCAGACAGCTTGTAGATCTATGCTTGTTACATTTTCACCCTTTGTATATTGTGCCCCCTTTATTTGGAATATCATGTCTTCTATATTATCTGGAAAGCAAAACTTTTGGCCACCATTTAAATCCAGGGTCTTTCTTAGGAGGGAAATCCCTGCTTCTCTATATCCAAATGGTGTTAGTCGCTCCATTCTATAAGCTACTGAAGGATCACAAAGCTGCATCTCTTTGTACTTATCATACATTGTGAAATTACTTATTTACATGCCTGGCTCCCCTAATAAACAACTCCTTGAGGGACATGATTTTTATTTCCTTGACTTTATACAGTGTCTGGTACATAATAAGCTCTCCTTAAAATGTGTGTTGAATTCCAGGGAGTGAGTGATCATCAGAGCTGGATGCTGCAGGGTAGCCAAAGAGGGAGAGAAGACAGAGAAAAACTGCTGATTCAGGAAAGATGGGTGGCATTGAGAACCTTCCAGGGGCAGAGACCCAGAGAGGTAGGCACGGGCATGCAACAGGAATGGAGCATCAGGATTCCAGGATCCAGACTCAAGGTCATGTGGATATGAATTTTTTAATATTCAATTATTTTTAAATGATAAAGTATTCTTTTTCTCTATTCTTGGCCATTGGAACTCTTCCTTAGAAGATACACATTTTGGTTTATAATCTAGGAGTATGTTTCAAAGGCTTATTTGTAAAAAGTAACAATTGCTTAAAATTGTTTTTGTACTGTAACACTGAAGATTCAAAGTATGTCCTTAACTTTAGTGTTCCAAAGTTGAATAAGCAAAACTCTCCTTTATCTTTTTCTCTCCCCTTCCCAATCTCTCTTTGTGTGTGTGTGTGTGTGTGTGTGTGTGTGTGTGTATACACACACATATATAGGTATATATTTACATTATCCTTTACAATTTTAAACAATGTTGTCATGTGACTAGTTGCTCACCGTTCAGATCTTTCTAGGCCAAAGAAAACAATTCTAACTCTTTACAGAAGCAGTGGGTCAACCCTTACAGTTATACAGATTGGCCTGCACAAGGGAGCCTGCTGAGGAGGTGAGTGTTGGCTCAAATCCAGCTTGCGTGATCCTCCCCAGGTGAGGGGGTGTGGGGCTATTCACCAGGGAAGACACCTCCATCTAATTTACACATGGCACTGCCTTGGCTAACACTGCCCTGCAGAAATCCTTCCATCATTATTTTATTTTATTTGCCTTTTCTCTGACCTGTTCCTGCTCTGTTAGTTTTTTATTAAAGTGGAACAACCAGAATTGCAGCAATATTTCAGCAAGAGATGCCCAGTGACTTTATAAAAGGGTTTGCCAGTATTTTCTAATATTTGTTCACTTCTTGGATGAAGCTGCACAAGACATACTTGTGTCTGTGGAACAGCTCATAGGAACTTTTCTAGTGGTGTGCTGTCACCAGCTTGGATCAGCTGCTGGAGCCACTTCTACTCATCTCTTTCCAACTCAGCATTCTGTGACATTACATCGATAGCTTGAAATTGGCAATGATAGGAATATTTCCACCCCAGAAATTGTCAAACTTCACAAATCAAGGCTTCTCCCCCTATCCCCAAGAGAGCAGAGGTGTCAGCATACCACTATATATACCTTTTTTAGATGCTACTTTCTAGAAGCAGTAATCTTTTATGTAAAATACATGTTTGAACCATTGTTTCTATGAAAGACGCATTGCCTTACAACTGTGACACTGAAATCTATATGCCACTTATGGGGCCAACTTTTGTTGTCTCAGCAATCTTCAGTGTATTCCAAATGGAGCAGGACTTCTCCCTTGTCATCACTAGGCTTAGAGATATCACTGTGTACTTCCTTAGCCACATCATTCATAAAATCCCCAAATGCGCCCTGTCCTCATATGAATTTCTTGATCTCAAATGGAGTCCACAGAAAAATGCTTGTTTCTCTAGCATATATTCATTTCTCTACGTGGGGCATCTGTATGTATGTTATGTGTGTTCTAGCTAAACCTTGAAAAAGATACTTTATTTAATCCTATGGCAACTCAATTTGTAATCATATCTTTTGTATGAGACTCTTCTAAAAGACATGGTGGATTGGAGCACTGGCCTCCATTTTTCATCCATGCGGTATGTATGTTCTTTACCATGTCACGCCACCTTAAGGCAGTGTGCTCTCCTTTCCCTTGACTTTTGACTCACCCATATGACTTGCTTCAGCAAGTGAGATGTTAGCATTTATGACATAAGCAGGGGCTTAAAACAGCCTTCATTGTTGGGGTTGCCTTCCTGTGCCTCTGCCATAGCTACGAAGAGAATGTGCCCCTGTTCATTTGCTGGTGTAAGGAGGATGAGAGACATATGGCACAGGTCTGGACCCAGCCTTCCCCTTGGAGTCAAGCCCAGATTAGATTCACTGAACCCATGCTGACACAGAGATATGTGAGCAAGAATAAATTATTGCATTTGAAACTTCTGGATTTGAACGTAGCTTGTTATGCAGCATTATTGTGATAATAGTTGACTGATATGTGATTTGCATGAACATTATGAATTTTACATAAACCCTTCTTTTTTTTCTTTGAACTAAGAGCTTATTTTAAACAAAAACAAAAACAAAAACATTTCTGGTCAAATAATAGTTACTGAATATCTACTATGTACAAATTGCTATTCCATAAGCTGGAGATTTAAGGGCAATCAAGAAAGAGAAGTTCTTGCTTTCATGGAGCTAATATTCTATAGCTGTGCTATCTAATAAGGTAGCTACTAGCCATATGTGGATATTTCAATTAAATTTAAAACTAAATAAATAATAAAAGAAAAATTTTAAAAATCAATTCAATGACATTTTAAAGTGCAGTTACTCAGTCTCACTAGTCACATTTCAAATGCTCAGTGTAGCTAAGAACATTTCCATTATTGCAGAAAGTTCCACTGGACAGTGCTATTCCAGAGGAGGAAGACTAACAATAATAAATAAATAAATGGACACAGTAGTTTCAGCTAGCGGTAAGTACAATGAGGAAAACAGAACAGAAGGGATGCATTAGGGAGAAAGTACAGAGGGTGCTGACTACTGGAAAGAAGCAGTCAGGCAAAGCTCTGGGGGCTGTTTCTTCTGGGCAGAGAGCACCGTAAGTGCAAAGGCCCTGGAGTGAGAAGTAGCTTGGTATGTTTTAGGAATGGTAAGGTCAGTGTAGCATGAGCTGAGGCAGGAGAGGCGAATTTAAGGGCAGGAAGTCAGACAGGTGAGGAAGCCATATCCTGCAGGGTTACGCATGGTGTGGTCAGGGGCCTGGATTTCAGTCTGAGTGCAATGGAAAAGCAATGGAGGATTTTAGACAAGGAGTGACATGATTCGGCTGGTGTTTTTAAAAGACTGCTCTAGTCACCTGAAGCAGATCTCATAAAGGTGAAGTTCGAGATACTGAGAGAGAACAGGATAAATGTGTCTCTAGCGAGATGAAGAAATAAATATAAGAATGTTATTATGATTAAGGAATCTATGTACACATTTTAAAGTGTGTATTCATTGCTGCCATATTTATATGCTACCCCAAATAATTTCTAATAACTAAAAATTTGTGTGTGCTCTTCTAAAATCAGGAATCTAACTTCTGTCTAAGAAGGAATCACAGGGCTAAAGCTAAGGGAGCGTCTGGAGCCCTCTTACAGGGGACCTTTTCTCTCCTCCCTGCAATAGCCCTTGGTACAATCATGTCATACATCTTTTTATAAAAATAATTAGGGATGATTCTTCTGTTAACTAACTGTGACTTGGAGCAAATCTCTTAGCATCAGAGACTTTGTTTCTATATCAGTAAATAAGAAGCAGAAAGTTCGTTCTCATGTGCTTTAGGTCTCTCTCAGCTTTAAAATTAATAAATGGTATGATTCAAGATAGATGATTAAAATTCCAGAAAGTCTAGATGTGTGTGTGGGTGTGTGTGAGTGTGTAGTTTAGAAGTGGGCCACTTTTCTAAAAGTTTGTTTTAAAATAACTATATGTAAGAGAAGAAGAAGAAAAAATGTGTCTGAACTTTTTATTTTATTTATTTTATTTTTCTGAGACACAGTCTCACTCTGTCGACCAGGCTGGAGTGCAGTGGAACAATCTTGGCTCACTGCCATCTCCTGCCTACTGGGTTCAAGCGATTCTCCTGCCTCAGCCTCCCCAGTAGCTGGGGTTACAGGCATGTGCCACCACACCTGGCTAGTTTTTGTATTTTTTTAGTACGGATGGGTTTTTGCCATGTTGGCCAGGCTGGTCTGGAACTCCTGGCCTCAAGTGATCTGCCTGCCTCTGCCTCCCAAAGTGCTGGGATTACAGGCATGAGCCACTGCACCCTGCCTGTGACTGAGCTTTGTGCTAAAGCTTAATTGAGTCAAGGGCAATATTTATTCGGAAACAGCAGGTGGACATAAGTCTGTATGACAAAAGGAGATATTGTATCCTTATGTGTACCTGAGAAACATTACAAATGTGAGAAAGAGAAGAATGAAGCAACCCATTTGCCCCGAAACACCTGAAATAGCTTTCCCTATTTCTGTTTGGCAAGACGCCTCTTCTGTGAAGCCCACTTCAACCTTCTTCAGCGCAATCAGTCTCTCCATTTGTTGTGCTCTCAAGTATTTTGGTAATCCCCTCGGGATGGTGTGTATCATATTTGATTACAGTCTGTATAGCCATTTTCCTTCTGTGCTAGGCCCTGCGCTCCTGAGGGCAGAATTCCGATGTATTCTTTTGCACTCCCCCCGCCGACTTATCCCATCACGCAATTCCAGTCACAGAATAAATATGAATTTACGTATTGATTTAATGATGTATGGTTAACAACTATGGTTGACATGAAGCAAATTAAGTAGAAAAAGAGAAAGGAGAGAAACGGTCTTAGTTCTTCAGTTAAGATAGAGGTGAACTAAGATATGAAGTTCCATATGAGAAGATGCAGGGAGAGCACTTTGGAGTGATTGACCAGAAAGAATAAACGAGGCCAAAATAAACAGAAGGTGAAAAAGAAAAAGCAAAGAAAACCAGCCACTTGAAAGATAAAGACATTAGGAACATGATGAGGGTAGAAGAGGGAGCTTAAGGCAAATCCAGAAAAATGAGCACAGGAGATCGTTAGTGCAACCTTCTCTACCAAGCACAAGGTTTGAGAGATCTCAGAAACAAGAGAGAAGTGAGGATCATAAAAATGTCAAGTGATATGAGGTCAAGAGATCAAGACCATCCTGGCCAACATGGTGAAAACCCGTCTCTACTAAAAATACAAAAATTAGCTGGGCATGGTGGCGTGCCTGTAATCCCAGCTACTCAGGAGGCTGAGGCAGGAGAATCACTTGAACCTGGGGGGCCAGCCTGGTGATAGAGTGAAACTCCATCTCAAAAAAAAAAAGTAATTATATATATATAAAATAGAATATAAGGATTAGTCTTAGTGGGTGAGTTTGTTGGGGCTGGAAATAAATAATTAAAGAAGATAGGTAAGAGAAGAGAAGATTAATATTTATAAATTTATAAAAATTGGTTCTACCAGGATAGAGATACCATATGAAACCTTACAGGAATAAAAAGCTCAAATTGTTATTGGAGAAATGTGGCAGAAAGGCACATGCCATTCATTGACTCTACACTGGGCACTGGGTCCGGCACTGGGTGCTTCGCAAATTTATTTCTTTAGAATAAAAATGTTAATTTCTTTCTTTTCATACCTGAGAAATCATATAAACATGCTCTTTTAGTTCTTCACACATCTGACTAGAAAATGGACTATAAGAGATGGGAAGTGGGTGGCAAGAAGGGAATAGTAGTTAATATTTATGCACGGGCCATTATTTTAGAGAGTTTGTGCTAAAAAGGGAATCCATTTGGTCAGGTTTACGAAAAAAAAAATTACCTAGAAGGAAATACTAAAGCTTCTAAGAGCTGCTTCTCTAATGGGTGGGTTTCTTACTGAGTTTTGGAATAATTTATTTACTGTTTGATGGTATGAGCACTTGCCAGCCCTGATCCCTTTCTGTTCTGGGAAAAATATCACCATCAGTGATATTGGAAAAGGACAGGGACTCACCTTTATTTATCAAGAGTGAATAGATGGTCCTTTGTTCAGCATCCTAGCAGGCAGGCACTAGTATGTGACCTCAGCTCAGCCAACAGGTGCCCCACTCAGAACTTAGGGTCTTTGGGAAACGATGGAAAGAGGCCAGAACAGCTGGAGATGATGCATGGTGGCAGCACTGGCATCTGGAGTCCAGCAGAGTCCACGCATCCTGCGGCCTGATGTCTTGACCTGTGTCCAAGGAGCAGAACCTTGACTGAACTTTGATGGATTTGACCCTTTCTTGTTGCTTGTGCATTCCTTAAACATCCTTCTTCAGCCTTCCTCAATTCTGGCAGCTTCCTGTTCTCCTTTCATTGTACCACTTTCTTGCTTAAGTTAGCCTAAACTAGTTACCAAGAAACCCAACTGATACACCAACTTATTGTAAGTGGTGATTAATGAAGCTTTAGAGAAAGGAGAAGTCCTCATTAGGCCATTTATTCAATAAACATATTTTTAGCAAATATTATGGTTCAGGCATTATGTTAGGCCCTGGCTAACTAGAGTTCACTACTTCATAACACTACTACTACTTATACTGACTAATGAAAGAGTGTGATATGCAAACCACACATACAACATCATGTGTATTAGTTAGCTATTGGTATGTAACAAATCACCACCAAACTACGTGACATACAATAACAAGCATTTATCATCTCATAGTTTCTGAGGGTCAGAAATCTGGGTGCAGCTTAGCGGGGCACTATGGCTGTGGGTGTCTCACAAGGCTGTGAGGATGATGTCTCATCTGAGGGCTTGGCCAGAGAAGGAGCCATTTCCTAACTCATTAGTAGTTGCTGGCATGTTCATCTGCTCACAGGTTGTGGGATTGAGAGCCTGTTTTTTGCTGACTGTTGGTCACATTTCTCTCATTTCCTTGTTAGGAGGGCTTCTGCATTAGAGCAGCTCACAATGTGGCAGGTGGCAGGTGGGCAAGTGAAAAGAGCCAGAGTGGAAGATGGCGAGTGGTGGGCGGGGGGTGGGGGGGGCGGAGAGAGGTGGGAAGAAAGAAAAGTTTGAAAGAGGGCAAGCAAGATGAAGTTTTATACTCTAAACTCAGAAGTGGACTGCCATCATTTTTGCCATATTGTAATTGTCAGAAGCAATTCACTAGGTGCAGCCAACACTCAGTTGGGATGACGCAGCAGCATGAAGACCAGCACAGGGGTCATTGGGCAGCCATCTTATAAGCTGCCTGCCACACCACAATAAATACACACACTTTCTCTGGGGCCTCTAGAAATATGAAGGTTGATGGTCAGGGGGCTAGGTGGGAGGCTGAGTCGGGTAGAAAGCAAAAACAAATGGGGGATCAAGGGAGGCTTTCAGAAAAAAGTAAAACTTTAAAGAAGTCCACACTAAAAGGGTTATTGAAAATGTTTCTTAAAAATAAACAGAGAAGGATGTGAGAAATGTGAACCCCTGAGGCCACCAGGTTACATCCTGTAAAACTTCTGCCAGAATTTGCACTGTCAGGTTGCAGTGGTGTGCATTAATAGTTGACACAACACTTAGTACTGTAATAAACAGGAAAAAGATTAAAGGTACTTAATACATTCATCAAAAGGGAGACAGGGTGGAGTTTCTAGGGAATGCCCAGAAGGCAGCATTGCACACAACAGGCCTGCTCTACTTTTAAACCTTGAAAGCATCGGGCTTATCCAAATGCAAGATGGAGATTTAGAAGTGTGATTGGGGAACCCAGTTAATTTGAAGGCAGGTAAAATCATTACATAAAAGAAGATAAGGTGATGACAGAGGTATGCTTCTGTACTGGCAATATCAATCAATTCGGAAAACCATACAGTGAACTGAAAGTCAGTTCATGGATCTAGTCAATAAGAAAAAGGAAATCTCTGAGAACTCAGTTCATATGCAGTTGACGCATCAGAGGAGAAGGTAGATTGCAACTTCGAATTATAATGAATATTTGAAGACGGTCAGGGTACAGAGTCAATAGAAAATAAATGCAGAGGCATGCTGGTAAGAAAGAAGAAAAAAATGGGAAAATTAGGAAAGGAGTCCTCTTTAAAATCCTATTGGTATGTTTGGGAGAAAGGATCATGTAAGACAAAATTAAGAAGAGAGACTAGAGGAAGGCAAGGATAAAATAAAAACTTGGGAAATATAGGAGGGGGAGTCCCTATGGAACTGATTCTGTCTCATCAAACGTTTTTAATTCCATTTTTTATACATAAGTTGTAACTGGCAACCTCTGTTGAGACTGTTTTTTTATTGCCTTATGGAAAAGCAAGGCCAACATGATTAAAAGGCAATGTATTCACCTCCCAGGGAAGGGGAGCTGGGAATGATGAACCCAAGGCTTTTCTTCAGAGTGACATTTTTATGTTACAATTTTAATAAAAAATAAGGAAAAGGAGGAAGAGTGGGGAAAACACTTTAAGTTTCATCTTCCTTGCTTTGAATGACAGTGGGAGAGGTCAGCACCCTTTAAAAGGAACAGAAAGGTGATCCTTTAGAAAAGGGCAGGATATGAAAAGAGCTAAGCAGCAACACAAAGATTATCACATGGGAGATAATGAGGAGGGATTTGAATACCACAAACTAATGATACTATATAGATAACCTGAGTGAAAACTACTCACATAAAGTTTCAATGTTCTAGGGAAAATAATGTGATAGAAACGGATGTATTTTGCATATATATGAAGTCTCTAGAGTTTACAATGGCTTGATAACATCAGTCAAAAAGAAACATTATGGGTTTTGAACCCCACTGGTCAAAAGAAATAACACTTTAATTTTTTTTTTTTTTGAGACCGAGTCTTGCTCTGTTGCCCAGGCTGGAGTGCAATGGCATGATCTTGGCTCACTGCAACACCTCTGCCTTCCGGGTTCAAACAATTCTCCTACCTCAGCCTCCTGAGTAGTTGGGATTACAGGAAGGCACCACCACACCCTGCTAATTCTTTTGTATTTTCAGCAGAGACGGGGTTTCACCATATTGGGCAGGCTGATCTCGAACTCCCGACCTTGTGATCTACCTGCCTCGGCCTCCCAAAGTGCTGGTATTACAGGCATTAGCCACCACACCCAGCCTACTTAAAAAAATTTTTTTTAAAGGAGGGGACAAGTCAGGAACAAGGGCCAATGGTCTCTGTGATTAAGAACTCTGACAGGAACTTTCTGATTAGAATTTTTTCTTTAGAAGAATATTGACTTCATTTATTGTGAACTGAGCCTACAAGAGCCCCAGTGTTGAAGGGCAAATAGCAAGTGTTTACGTGGCATCAAAGGTAACATTGAGAATGATTACTCTCTCTCTCAAATCTGTATCCACTTCCTTCTTCATTTATATTTGGATCAACCTGATGAACATCTCTGAAAATTACCAAGTAGGAAATTATGATGATGATCATTGACTAGGAGGGCCACACAGGGTTTTATGAATAAAAGGAAAAAACAGGTTAGAAAAACTTACATGCAAAGAAATTTATATACTTCTGAATTGGGAAATTTTATATTTAGAGGAATAAAGCTTTCCAAATTGAAAATACTGGTACTGTAAGCAGATAAAAATGAAACGTCTGTACTCAGTTAAAGCTTAGTGTAGATGGCGTTCTCTCATCAGAATTCTCTATTAATTGGTATCTCTGCATGTCTTGATTATAGTGGTAATGAATGTTCATAAATATTAATTCAAAGATACCAAAAATTTATGAAGCACCTTCTAAATCATCAAAGACAGGTTAGATGCTGTTCAGTAACACTCCATAGACAAGTGAATTTACTGTGTTCTGATTCTTTGAAAATTATTAATCTGTGTAATGGAGAGCACACATTTCCAAACTGCAGGATAGAAAACAGTTTATTCAAATTAACTCTTAACAATTTCCAAACATGTATAAGAAAAATCTTTACACCTAAAATCCTGTTATTTATACCATGCCTCTAGCGCACATGCATCTCTTTTTCACTATAACACAAAAAGTTTATGAGTGTCTCCCATTTTCTGAAACCCTAGCTTTATAAGAACATGTTTTATTTTCCTAGAAGTCTGAAGAAAAAAAATTTTAAAAAATTATTTGAACTCAGATTATAGGGCTTTGATTTCTTTGAAAATATAATGCAACAAATCATAATATAGATTATTTTAATGAAGAGAAATTTTATGAGCCTATTTATTCTGCTACTACTGTATCATAGGAAAGAGATATCTAAATAATTTTAAAAATTACCTTTCAAAAGAGCTGGTGCTCACAGATGGCTACATATTTTCAATGCTATGTATAGCCTTTAACTTTTAAATTTGAATTTTATCCTTTTTATTAACTGTAATGACCACTATTTTCAAAGGGCTTCTTTAAATTATCTCTGGATTTTAATGACCAATATTCTAGTTTTTATAAATTATAGTGTTAACCAAATATTCTGGTATTTTAATAATAATCTTAAACTATACCAATCAAATAAATCCATTTGTGCTCATTTGTACAAAAACTTATAATGTTTTCGGATTATAAACCAAATTACATATCCTATTTTCAATGTATAAACTTAATTCAACTATGTATATTTTCTAAAACTTTAAAAATATTTACCAAAGGCATGAATATCTAGGGATGTATAACTTATGAAAAATTGTTTATAATACATTTTTAAGTGAGAAAAACATAATTTGCCTTTTTAGGAAAGATAACTATTTCCTATTTCATTATCTATAAATTTTGTATTTCTGATGACAGTAATTGTTTTTAGCATATGCCAGTAAGTTCTACAATCATACTATTAGCGAAACTTAAAAAGATTCAATTTCTATCAACGTTTTCCTTTAAGTTTTATTCCTTTATTGTCTCTTTTAAGGAAACGTGTTCATTTTTTGTTAGTAGATCACTTACTATATCCTTAATTCTTTAGAATTTTCAAATGAATACTATCTGGTTTTTCTAATATACTACAATCTCTTTTTTTAAGATGATGCCTCACCTTTCACAGATACCTTTAAAATTAGCTTGCAAATATCATTCTACTGAAAGATCCCTCTTCTTTTCACAATTTCTGTAGTGAAGAAAGGATATTTCTCTCTTGTATTATTTCAGTGGCTCAATAATGACCTTTGCAGTGGTTATGAAAGCCTCAGTAAGAAAAGATGACAATGTCAAACCTCTAGTTTTAAATGTTTCTATACATGTTGAAATTAAATCTTTAAATTTCAATGAGTTAGTGTATTATAAGATAAATGAACAATGTATATGTCCATTTAAAAAACTTTACCTTTTTGGATTTAGTCCACCACCAAATAGAAAAGTCCTCAAGGCATCTATATCAGAATTTTTAAAAAGGGGTTTAATGACTCAGATTTTATGAAAGAAAAGAATAAGACTAAAAAAAGCATTAAAAATAGAATTTCTTTTTGAAAATGACAAAATGCATTTGCCATGTTTATATATTTAGTGTAGATTTTCCCTGTGACATTCTAAAATGCTTTTGCATTCAAACATTGCTACCCATTTCATAGATTAAGAGGTAGGGTGTGGTTAGGAGTATGCAGGATGGATATTAAGTAACTCACTGAGAATTAGATGGTGGACAATTAAGGGAACTGGGAACTGGGTATAGTTTTTGTGCACTAAAAATACTGCCTTTCCAAATGCATCATGAACACTTCACACAAATGTTAATTTAAACATCCCTTATATGCTGTTCTAATATTAATGTGTTAATATGTATATATGTGGATATATATACACACATATATTTTGATATTTTAAAAACAGACACACACACACACACACACACACACACACACACATAGATTCAGATGGATTTTGATGAAACTGCTCTTTCAAAAGAGTTTAAAAGATCTTGTTAAAAATGCTCCTCCTTTAAAAGAAAGCTTCTGTGAATTAATATAGTCATATTACTCAGGCAGATACTACCCTAGATTTGAACTAACTTTCAATATTAAAAAAAATCTGGAATCAGTCTGGAAAATCTGAAAATGTTACATGAAATTATTGTAGAGCTAAGTAGACATGTGCTTAGGATATTTATATAAAATTATGAGCAGCTTATTCTCTTTGTAATTGGTTTAGATGCCAGATTGCAACTTTGACACCATTACCTATAACTTATCAAAGAGATTTATGCTTTGCAACTGACATTTTAAATTGGAGATTTACTTGAACTGGTACCTAACGTGTTTTCTGTAATTAATTCCTTTGAGGTCAAGTTTCATGGACACAGAATTCCTTTAACATTAATCCCTCCTTTAGCAATATCTTTATTGTCGGAATTAACAGTTGAAAAAAACGTTAAGCTTGTTTTCAAGTAAGATTCTCAGTTCCAGATAT